>NC_136063.1:35063419-37463419 GCF_964261635.1 Lissotriton helveticus
CTACCACTCTGCACTCTGCACTACCACTCTGCACTACCACTCTGCACTACCACTCTGGCATCCTGCACTACCACTCTGCACTCTGCACTACCACTCTGCACTACCACTCTGCACTCTGCACTACCACTCTGCACTCTGCACTACCACTCTGCACTCTGCACTACCACTCTGCACTACCACTCTGCACTCTGCACTACCACTCTGCACTCTGCACTACCACTCTGCACTACCACTCGCACTCTGCACTACCACTCTGCACTCTGCACTACCACTCTGCACTCTGCACTACCACTCTGCACTACCACTCTGCACTACCAATCTGCACTCTGCACTACCACTCTGCACTCTGCACCTACCACTCTGCACTACCACTCTGCACTACCACTCTGCACTACCACTCTGCACTACCACTCTGCACTACACTCTGCACTACCACTCTGCACTACCACTCTGCACTACCACTCTGCACTACCACTCTGCACTCTGCACTACCACTCTGCACTCTGCACTACCACTCTGCACTCTGCACTACCACTCGCTGCACTACGCACTCTGCACTCTAATCTGCACTACCACTCTGCACTACCACTCTGCCCACTCTGCACTACCACTCTGCACTCTGCACTACCACTCTGCACTCTGCACTACCACTCTGCACTACCACTCTGCACTACCACTCTGCACTACCACTCTGCACTACACCTCTGCACTACCACCTGCACTCTCCACTACCACTCGCACTCTGCACTACCACTCTGCACTCACACTCTGCACTCTGCACTACCACTCTGCACTCTGCACTACCACTCTGCACTCTGCACTACCACTCTGCACTCACCTTGCACTACCACTCTGCCACCTCTGCACTACCACTCTGCACTCTGCACTACCACTCTGCACTCTGCACTACCACTCTGCACTACCACTCTGCACTCTGCACTACCCCTCTGCACTCTGCACTACCACTCTGCACTCTGCACTACCATCTGCCAACTCTGCACTACCACTCTGCACTCTGCACTACCACTCTGCACTCTGCACTACCACTCTGCACTCTGCACTACCACTCTGCACTCTGCACTACCACTCGCACTCTGCACTCTGAATCTGCACTCTGCAATACAACTCGCACACTACCACTCTGCACTACCACTCTGCACTACCACTCTGCACTACCACTCTGCACTCTGCACTACCACTCTGCACTCTGCACTACCACTCTGCACTCTGCACTACCACTCTGCACTACCACTCTGCACTCTGCACTACCAATATGCACTCTGCACTACCAATCTGCACTCTGCACTACCAATCTGCACTCTGCACTACCACTCTGCACTCTGCACTACCACTCTGCACTCTGCACTACCACTCTGCACTACCACTCTGCACTACCACTCTGCACTACCACTCTGCACTACCACTCTGCACTACCACTCTGCACTCTGCACTACCACTCTGCACTCTGCACTACCACTCTGCACTCTGCACTACCACTCTGCACTACCACTCTGCACTCTGCACTACCACTCTGCACTCTGAATCTGCACTACCACTCGCACTCTGCACTCTGCACTACCACTCGCACTCTGCACTCTGCACTACCACTCTGCACTACCACTCTGCACTACCACTCTGCACTCTGCACTACCACTCTGCACTCTGCACTACCACTCTGCACTACCACTCTGCACTCTGCACTACCACTCTGCACTCTGCACTACCACTCTGCACTCTGCACTACCACTCTGCACTCTGCACTACCACTCTGCACTCTGCACTACCACTCTGCACTCTGCACTACCACTCTGCACTCTGCACTACCACTCTGCACTACCACTCTGCACTACCACTCTGCACTACCACTCTGCACTCTGCACTGCCACTCTGCACTACCACTCTGCACTACCACTCTGCACTACCACTCTGCACTACCACTCTGCACTACCACTCTGCACTACCACTCTGCACTCTGCACTCTGCACTACCACTCTGCACTCTGAATCTGCACTCTGCACTACCACTCGCACTCTGCACTCTGCACTACCACTCTGCACTACCACTCTGCACTACCACTCTGCACTCTGCACTACCACTCTGCACTCTGCACTACCACTCTGCACTCTGCACTACCACTCGCACTCTGCACTCTGAATCTGCACTCTGCAATACTACTCTGCACTCTGCACTACCACTCTGCACTCTGCACTACCACTCTGCACTACCACTCTGCACTACCACTCTGCACTACCACTCTGCACTACCACTCTGCACTCTGCACTACCACTCGCACTCTGCACTACCACTCTGCACTCACAATCTGCACTCTGCACTACCACTCTGCACTCTGCACTACCACTATGCACTCTGCACTACCACTCTGCACTCTGCACTACCACTCTGCACTCTGCACTACCACTCTGCACTCTGCACTACCACTCTGCACTCTGCACTGCCACTCTGCACTCTGCACTACCACTCTGCACTCTGCACTACCACTCTGCACTACCACTCTGCACTCTGCACTACCACTCTGCACTACCACTCTGCACTCTGCACTACCACTCTGCACTACCACTCTGCACTCTGCACTACCACTCTGCACTCTGCACTACCACTCTGCACTCTGCACTACCACTCTGCACTCTGCACTACCACTCGCACTCTGCACTCTGAATCTGCACTCTGCAATACAACTCGCACACTACCACTCTGCACTACCACTCTGCACTACCACTCTGCACTACCACTCTGCACTCTGCACTACCACTCTGCACTCTGCACTACCACTCTGCACTCTGCACTACCACTCTGCACTCTGCACTACCACTCTGCACTACCACTCTGCACTCTGCACTACCAATATGCACTCTGCACTACCAATCTGCACTCTGCACTACCAATCTGCACTCTGCACTACCACTCTGCACTCTGCACTACCACTCTGCACTCTGCACTACCACTCTGCACTACCACTCTGCACTACCACTCTGCACTACCACTCTGCACTACCACTCTGCACTACCACTCTGCACTACCACTCTGCACTACCACTCTGCACTACCACTCTGCACTCTGCACTACCACTCTGCACTACCACTCTGCACTCTGCACTACCACTCTGCACTCTGAATCTGCACTCTGCACTACCACTCGCACTCTGCACTCTGCACTACCACTCGCACTCTGCACTCTGCACTACCACTCTGCACTACCACTCTGCACTACCACTCTGCACTCTGCACTACCACTCTGCACTCTGCACTACCACTCTGCACTACCACTCTGCACTCTGCACTACCAATGTGCACTCTGCACTACCACTCTGCACTCTGCACTACCACTCTGCACTCTGCACTACCACTCTGCACTCTGCACTACCACTATGCACTACCACTCTGCACTCTGCACTACCACTCTGCACTACCACTCTGCACTACCACTCTGCACTACCACTCTGCACTCTGCACTGCCACTCTGCACTCTGCACTACCACTCTGCACTACCACTCTGCACTACCACTCTGCACTACCACTCTGCACTACCACTCTGCACTCTGTACTACCACTCTGCACTCTGAATCTGCACTCTGCACTACCACTCGCACTCTGCACTCTGCACTACCACTCTGCACTACCACTCTGCACTACCACTCTGCACTCTGCACTACCACTCTGCACTCTGCACTCTGCACTACCACTCTGCACTACCACTCTGCACTACCACTCTGCACTACCACTCTGCACTACCACTCTGCACTACCACTCTGCACTACCACTCTGCATTCTGCACTACCACTCTGCACTACCACTCTGCACTACCAATCTGCACTCTGCACTACCAATCTGCACTCTGCACTACCAATCTGCACTCTGCACTACCACTCTGCACTACCACTCTGCACTACCACTCTGCACTACCACTCTGCACTACCACTCTGCACTACCACTCTGCACTACCACTCTGCACTACCACTCTCTGCACTCTGCACTACCACTCTGCACTACCAATCTGCACTCTGCACTACCTCTCTGCACTCTGCACTACCACTCTGCACTCTGCACTACCACTCTGCACTCTGCACTACCACTCTGCACTCTGCACTACCACTCTGCACTCTGCACTACCACTCTGCACTACCACTCTGCACTCTGCACTACCACTCTGCACTCTGCACTCTGCACTACCACTCTGCACTCTGCACTACCACTCTGCACTCTGCACTACCACTCTGCACTACCACTCTGCACTCTGCACTACCACTCTGCACTATCAATCTGCACTCTGCACTACCTCTCTGCACTCTGCACTACCACTCTGCACTACCACTCTGCACTACCACTCTGCACTACCACTCTGCACTACCACTCTGCACTACCACTCTGCACTCAGCACTACCACTCTGCACTACCACTCTGCACTCTGCACTACCACTCTGCACTCTGCACTACCACTATGCACTACCACTCTGCACTCTGCACTACCACTCTGCACTACCACTCTGCACTACCACTCTGCACTACCACTCTGCACTCTGCACTGCCACTCTGCACTCTGCACTACCACTCTGCACTACCACTCTGCACTACCACTCTGCACTACCACTCTGCACTACCACTCTGCACTACCACTCTGCACTCTGTACTACCACTCTGCACTCTGAATCTGCACTCTGCACTACCACTCGCACTCTGCACTCTGCACTACCACTCTGCACTACCACTCTGCACTACCACTCTGCACTCTACACTACCACTCTGCACTCTGCACTCTGCACTACCACTCTGCACTACCACTCTGCACTACCACTCTGCACTACCACTCTGCACTACCACTCTGCACTACCACTCTGCACTACCACTCTGCACTCTGCACTACCACTCTGCACTACCACTCTGCACTCTGCACTACCACTCTGCACTCTGAATCTGCACTCTGCACTACCACTCGCACTCTGCACTCTGCACTACCACTCGCACTCTGCACTCTGCACTACCACTCTGCACTACCACTCTGCACTACCACTCTGCACTCTGCACTACCACTCTGCACTCTGCACTACCACTCTGCACTACCACTCTGCACTCTGCACTACCAATGTGCACTCTGCACTACCACTCTGCACTCTGCACTACCACTCTGCACTCTGCACTACCACTCTGCACTCTGCACTACCACTATGCACTACCACTCTGCACTCTGCACTACCACTCTGCACTACCACTCTGCACTACCACTCTGCACTACCACTCTGCACTCTGCACTGCCACTCTGCACTCTGCACTACCACTCTGCACTACCACTCTGCACTACCACTCTGCACTACCACTCTGCACTACCACTCTGCACTACCACTCTGCACTCTGTACTACCACTCTGCACTCTGAATCTGCACTCTGCACTACCACTCGCACTCTGCACTCTGCACTACCACTCTGCACTACCACTCTGCACTACCACTCTGCACTCTGCACTACCACTCTGCACTCTGCACTCTGCACTACCACTCTGCACTACCACTCTGCACTACCACTCTGCACTACCACTCTGCACTACCACTCTGCACTACCACTCTGCACTACCACTCTGCATTCTGCACTACCACTCTGCACTACCACTCTGCACTACCAATCTGCACTCTGCACTACCAATCTGCACTCTGCACTACCAATCTGCACTCTGCACTACCACTCTGCACTACCACTCTGCACTACCACTCTGCACTACCACTCTGCACTACCACTCTGCACTACCACTCTGCACTACCACTCTGCACTACCACTCTCTGCACTCTGCACTACCACTCTGCACTACCAATCTGCACTCTGCACTACCTCTCTGCACTCTGCACTACCACTCTGCACTCTGCACTACCACTCTGCACTCTGCACTACCACTCTGCACTCTGCACTACCACTCTGCACTCTGCACTACCACTCTGCACTACCACTCTGCACTCTGCACTACCACTCTGCACTCTGCACTCTGCACTACCACTCTGCACTCTGCACTACCACTCTGCACTCTGCACTACCACTCTGCACTACCACTCTGCACTCTGCACTACCACTCTGCACTATCAATCTGCACTCTGCACTACCTCTCTGCACTCTGCACTACCACTCTGCACTACCACTCTGCACTACCACTCTGCACTACCACTCTGCACTACCACTCTGCACTACCACTCTGCACTCAGCACTACCACTCTGCACTACCACTCTGCACTCTGCACTACCACTCTGCACTACCAATCTGCACTCTGCACTACCACTCTGCACTCTGCACTACCACTCTGCACTACCACTCTGCACTACCACTCTGCACTACCACTCTGCACTCTGCACTACCACTCTCTGCACTCTGCACTACCACTCTCTGCACTCTGCACTACCACTCTCTGCACTCTGCACTACCACTCTCTGCACTCTGCACTACCACTCTCTGCACTCTGCACTACCACTCTGCACTACCACTCTCTGCACTCTGCACTACCACTCTGCACTACCAATCTGCACTCTGCACTACCACTCTGCACTACCAATCTGCACTCTGCACTACCACTCTGCACTACCAATCTGCACTCTGCACTACCACTCTGCACTACCACTCTGCACTACCACTCTGCACTACCACTCTGCACTACCACTCTGCACTACCACTCTGCACTCTGCACTACAAACTCTGCACTCTGCACTACAAACTCTGCACTCTGCACTACCACTCTGCACTCTGCACTACCACTCTGCACTCTGCACTACCACTCTGCACTCTGCACTACCACTCTGCACTACCACTCTGCACTCTGCACTACCACTCTGCACTCTGCACTACCACTCTGCACTACCACTCTGCACTCTGCACTACCACTCTGCACTCTGCACTACCACTCTGCACTCTGCACTACCACTCTGCACTCTGCACTACCACTCTGCACTACCACTCTGCACTACCACTCTGCACTACCACTCTGCACTACCACTCTGCACTCTGCACTACCACTCTGCACTCTGCACTACCACTCTGCACTCTGCACTACCACTCTGCACTCTGCACTACCATTCTGCACTACCACTCTGCACTACCACTCTGCACTACCAATCTGCACTCTGCACTACCAATCTGCACTCTGCACTACCAATCTGCACTCTGCACTACCACTCTGCACTACCACTCTGCACTACCACTCTGCACTACCACTCTGCACTACCACTCTGCACTTTGCACTACCAATCTGCTCTCTGCATTACCACTCGCACTCTCAATCTGCACTCTGCACTCTGCACTACCACTCTGCACTCTGCACTACCACTCTGCACTCTGCACTTCCAGTCTGCACTCTGCACTACCACTCTGCACTCTGCACTACCACTCTGCACTCTGCACTGCCACTCTGCACTCTGCACTACCACTCTGCACTACCACTCTGCACTACCACTCTGCACTACCACTCTGCACTACCACTCTGCACTACCACTCTGCACTCTGCACTACCAATATGCACTCTGCACTACCACTCTGCACTCTGCACTACCACTCTGCACTACCACTCTGCACTACCACTCTGCACTACCACTCTGCACTCTGCACTACCACTCTGCACTCTGCACTACCACTCTGCACTACCACTCTGCACTCTGCACTACCACTCTGCACTCTGAATCTGCACTCTGCACTACCACTCGCACTCTGCACTCTGTACTACCACTCGCACTCTGCACTCTGCACTACCACTCGCACTCTGCACTCTGCACTACCACTCTGCACTCTGCACTACCACTCGCACTCTGCACTCTGCACTACCACTCTGCACTACTACTCTGCACTACCACTCTGCACTCTGCACTACCACTCTGCACTCTGCACTACCACTCTGCACTACCACTCTGCACTCTGCACTACCACTCTGCACTCTGCACTACCAATATGCACTCTGCACTACCAATCTGCACTCTGCACTACCACTCTGCACTACCACTCTGCACTCTGCACTACCACTCTGCACTCTGCACTCTGCACTACCACTCTGCACTCTGCACTACCACTCTGCACTCTGCACTACCACTCTGCACTCTGCACTACCACTCTGCACTACCACTCTGCACTACCACTCTGCACTCTGCACTGCCACTCTGCACTACCACTCTGCACTACCACTCTGCACTACCACTCTGCACTACCACTCTGCACTACCACTCTGCACTACCACTCTGCACTACCACTCTGCACTCTGCACTACCACTCTGCACTCTGAATCTGCACTCTGCACTACCACTCGCACTCTGCACTCTGCACTACCACTCTGCACTACCACTCTGCACTACCACTCTGCACTACCACTCTGCACTCTGCACTACCACTCTGCACTCTGCACTACCACTCTGCACTCTGCACTACCACTCGCACTCTGCACTCTGAATCTGCACTCTGCAATACTACTCTGCACTCTGCACTACCACTCTGCACTCTGCACTACCACTCTGCACTCTGCACTACCACTCTGCACTACCACTCTGCACTACCACTCTGCACTACCACTCTGCACTCTGCACTACCACTCGCACTCTGCACTACCACTCTGCACTCACAATCTGCACTCTGCACTACCACTCTGCACTCTGCACTACCACTCTGCACTCTGCACTACCACTCTGCACTCTGCACTACCACTCTGCACTCTGCACTACCACTCTGCACTCTGCACTACCACTCTGCACTACCACTCTGCACTCTGCACTACCACTCTGCACTACCACTCTGCACTCTGCACTACCACTCTGCACTACCACTCTGCACTCTGCACTACCACTCTGCACTCTGCACTACCACTCTGCACTACCACTTTGCACTCTGCACTACCACTCTGCACTCTGCACTACCACTCTGCACTCTGCACTACCACTCTGCACTACCACTCTGCACTACCACTTTGCACTCTGCACTACCACTCTGCACTCTGCACTACCACTCTGCACTCTGCACTACCACTCTGCACTACCACTCTGCACTACCACTCTGCACTACCACTCTGCACTCTGCACTACCACTCTGCACTACCACTCTGCACTACCACTCTGCACTCTGCACTACCACTCTGCACTCTGCACTACCACTCTGCACTCTGCACTACCACTCTGCACTCTGCACTACCACTCTGCACTACCACTCTGCACTACCACTCTGCACTCTGCACTACCACTCTGCACTACCACTCTGCACTACCACTCTGCACTCTGCACTACCACTCTGCACTACCACTCTGCACTCTGCACTACCACTCTGCACTCTGCACAACCACTCTGCACTCTGCACTACCACTCTGCACTACCACTCTGCACTACCACTCTGCACTACCACTATGCACTACCACTCTGCACTACCACTCTGCACTACCACTCTGCACTACCACTCTGCACTCTGCACTACCACTCTGCACTCTGCACTACCACTCTGCACTCTGCACTACCACTCTGCACTACCACTCTGCACTACCACTCTGCACTCTGCACTACCACTCTGCACTACCACTCTGCACTCTGCACTACCACTCTGCACTCTGCACTACCAATCTGCACTCTGCACTACCACTCTGCACTCTGCACTACCAATCTGCACTCTGCACTACCAATCTGCACTCTGCACTACCACTCTGCACTCTGCACTCTGCACTACCACTCTGCACTACCACTCTGCACTACCACTCTGCACTACCACTCTGCACTACCACTCTGCACTACCACTCTGCACTCTGCACTACCACTCTGCACTCTGCACTACCACTCTGCACTACCACTCTGCACTACCACTCTGCACTACCACTCTGCACGCTGCACTACCACTCTGCATGCTGCACTACCACTCTGCACTCTGCACTACCACTCTGCACTCTGCACTACCAATCTGCACTACCAATCTGCACTCTGCACTACCAATCTGCACTCTGCACTACCACTCTGCACTACCACTCTGCACTACCACTCTGCACTACCACTCTGCACTCTGCACTACCACTCTGCAATACCACTCTGCACTACCACTCTGCACTACCACTCTGCACTACCACTCTGTACTACCAATCTGCACTCTGCACTACCACTCTGCACTACCAATCTGCACTCTGCACTACCAATCTGCACTCTGAACTACCACTCTGCACTACCACTCTGCACTACCACTCTGCACTCTGCACTACCACTCTGCACTACCACTCTGCACTACCACTCTGCACTACCAGTCTGCACTACCAGTCTGCACTACCACTCTGCACTCTGCACTACCACTCTGCACTCTGCACTACCACTCTGCACTCTGCACTACCACTCTGCACTACCACTCTGCACTACCACTCTGCATTACCACTCTGCACTACCACTCGCACTCTGCACTACCACTCTGCACTACCACTTTGCACTCTGCACTACCACTCTGCACTCTGCACTACCACTCTGCACTCTGCACTACCACTCTGCACTACCACTCTGCACTACCACTCTGCATCCTGCACTACCACTCTGCACTCTGCACTACCACTCTGCACTACCACTCTGCACTCTGCACTACCACTCTGCACTCTGCACTACCACTCTGCACTCTGCACTACCACTCTGCACTACCACTCTGCACTCTGCACTACCACTCTGCACTCTGCACTACCACTCTGCACTACCACTCGCACTCTGCACTACCACTCTGCACTCTGCACTACCACTCTGCACTCTGCACTACCACTCTGCACTCTGCACTACCACTCTGCACTACCACTCTGCACTACCAATCTGCACTCTGCACTACCACTCTGCACTCTGCACTACCACTCTGCACTACCACTCTGCACTACCACTCTGCACTACCACTCTGCACTACCACTCTGCACTACCACTCTGCACTACCACTCTGCACTACCACTCTGCACTACCACTCTGCACTACCACTCTGCACTCTGCACTACCACTCTGCACTCTGCACTACCACTCTGCACTCTGCACTACCACTCGCACTCTGCACTCTGAATCTGCACTCTGCAATACTACTCTGCACTCTGCACTACCACTCTGCACTCTGCACTACCACTCTGCACTCTGCACTACCACTCTGCACTACCACTCTGCACTACCACTCTGCACTACCACTCTGCACTACCACTCTGCACTACCACTCTGCACTCTCCACTACCACTCGCACTCTGCACTACCACTCTGCACTCACAATCTGCACTCTGCACTACCACTCTGCACTCTGCACTACCACTCTGCACTCTGCACTACCACTCTGCACTCTGCACTACCACTCTGCACTCTGCACTACCACTCTGCACTCTGCACTACCACTCTGCACTCTGCACTACCACTCTGCACTACCACTCTGCACTCTGCACTACCACTCTGCACTACCACTCTGCACTCTGCACTACCACTCTGCACTACCACTCTGCACTCTGCACTACCACTCTGCACTCTGCACTACCACTCTGCACTCTGCACTACCACTCTGCACTCTGCACTACCACTCGCACTCTGCACTCTGAATCTGCACTCTGCAATACAACTCGCACACTACCACTCTGCACTACCACTCTGCACTACCACTCTGCACTACCACTCTGCACTCTGCACTACCACTCTGCACTCTGCACTACCACTCTGCACTCTGCACTACCACTCTGCACTACCACTCTGCACTCTGCACTACCAATATGCACTCTGCACTACCAATCTGCACTCTGCACTACCAATCTGCACTCTGCACTACCACTCTGCACTCTGCACTACCACTCTGCACTCTGCACTACCACTCTGCACTACCACTCTGCACTACCACTCTGCACTACCACTCTGCACTACCACTCTGCACTACCACTCTGCACTCTGCACTACCACTCTGCACTCTGCACTACCACTCTGCACTCTGCACTACCACTCTGCACTACCACTCTGCACTCTGCACTACCACTCTGCACTCTGAATCTGCACTACCACTCGCACTCTGCACTCTGCACTACCACTCGCACTCTGCACTCTGCACTACCACTCTGCACTACCACTCTGCACTACCACTCTGCACTCTGCACTACCACTCTGCACTCTGCACTACCACTCTGCACTACCACTCTGCACTCTGCACTACCACTCTGCACTCTGCACTACCACTCTGCACTCTGCACTACCACTCTGCACTCTGCACTACCACTCTGCACTCTGCACTACCACTCTGCACTCTGCACTACCACTCTGCACTCTGCACTACCACTCTGCACTACCACTCTGCACTACCACTCTGCACTACCACTCTGCACTCTGCACTGCCACTCTGCACTACCACTCTGCACTACCACTCTGCACTACCACTCTGCACTACCACTCTGCACTACCACTCTGCACTACCACTCTGCACTCTGCACTCTGCACTACCACTCTGCACTCTGAATCTGCACTCTGCACTACCACTCGCACTCTGCACTCTGCACTACCACTCTGCACTACCACTCTGCACTACCACTCTGCACTCTGCACTACCACTCTGCACTCTGCACTACCACTCTGCACTCTGCACTACCACTCGCACTCTGCACTCTGAATCTGCACTCTGCAATACTACTCTGCACTCTGCACTACCACTCTGCACTCTGCACTACCACTCTGCACTACCACTCTGCACTACCACTCTGCACTACCACTCTGCACTACCACTCTGCACTCTGCACTACCACTCGCACTCTGCACTACCACTCTGCACTCACAATCTGCACTCTGCACTACCACTCTGCACTCTGCACTACCACTCTGCACTCTGCACTACCACTCTGCACTCTGCACTACCACTCTGCACTCTGCACTACCACTCTGCACTCTGCACTACCACTCTGCACTCTGCACTGCCACTCTGCACTCTGCACTACCACTCTGCACTCTGCACTACCACTCTGCACTACCACTCTGCACTCTGCACTACCACTCTGCACTACCACTCTGCACTCTGCACTACCACTCTGCACTACCACTCTGCACTCTGCACTACCACTCTGCACTCTGCACTACCACTCTGCACTCTGCACTACCACTCTGCACTCTGCACTACCACTCGCACTCTGCACTCTGAATCTGCACTCTGCAATACAACTCGCACACTACCACTCTGCACTACCACTCTGCACTACCACTCTGCACTACCACTCTGCACTCTGCACTACCACTCTGCACTCTGCACTACCACTCTGCACTCTGCACTACCACTCTGCACTCTGCACTACCACTCTGCACTACCACTCTGCACTCTGCACTACCAATATGCACTCTGCACTACCAATCTGCACTCTGCACTACCAATCTGCACTCTGCACTACCACTCTGCACTCTGCACTACCACTCTGCACTCTGCACTACCACTCTGCACTACCACTCTGCACTACCACTCTGCACTACCACTCTGCACTACCACTCTGCACTACCACTCTGCACTACCACTCTGCACTACCACTCTGCACTACCACTCTGCACTCTGCACTACCACTCTGCACTACCACTCTGCACTCTGCACTACCACTCTGCACTCTGAATCTGCACTCTGCACTACCACTCGCACTCTGCACTCTGCACTACCACTCGCACTCTGCACTCTGCACTACCACTCTGCACTACCACTCTGCACTACCACTCTGCACTCTGCACTACCACTCTGCACTCTGCACTACCACTCTGCACTACCACTCTGCACTCTGCACTACCAATGTGCACTCTGCACTACCACTCTGCACTCTGCACTACCACTCTGCACTCTGCACTACCACTCTGCACTCTGCACTACCACTATGCACTACCACTCTGCACTCTGCACTACCACTCTGCACTACCACTCTGCACTACCACTCTGCACTACCACTCTGCACTCTGCACTGCCACTCTGCACTCTGCACTACCACTCTGCACTACCACTCTGCACTACCACTCTGCACTACCACTCTGCACTACCACTCTGCACTCTGTACTACCACTCTGCACTCTGAATCTGCACTCTGCACTACCACTCGCACTCTGCACTCTGCACTACCACTCTGCACTACCACTCTGCACTACCACTCTGCACTCTGCACTACCACTCTGCACTCTGCACTCTGCACTACCACTCTGCACTACCACTCTGCACTACCACTCTGCACTACCACTCTGCACTACCACTCTGCACTACCACTCTGCACTACCACTCTGCATTCTGCACTACCACTCTGCACTACCACTCTGCACTACCAATCTGCACTCTGCACTACCAATCTGCACTCTGCACTACCAATCTGCACTCTGCACTACCACTCTGCACTACCACTCTGCACTACCACTCTGCACTACCACTCTGCACTACCACTCTGCACTACCACTCTGCACTACCACTCTGCACTACCACTCTCTGCACTCTGCACTACCACTCTGCACTACCAATCTGCACTCTGCACTACCTCTCTGCACTCTGCACTACCACTCTGCACTCTGCACTACCACTCTGCACTCTGCACTACCACTCTGCACTCTGCACTACCACTCTGCACTCTGCACTACCACTCTGCACTACCACTCTGCACTCTGCACTACCACTCTGCACTCTGCACTCTGCACTACCACTCTGCACTCTGCACTACCACTCTGCACTCTGCACTACCACTCTGCACTACCACTCTGCACTCTGCACTACCACTCTGCACTATCAATCTGCACTCTGCACTACCTCTCTGCACTCTGCACTACCACTCTGCACTACCACTCTGCACTACCACTCTGCACTACCACTCTGCACTACCACTCTGCACTACCACTCTGCACTCAGCACTACCACTCTGCACTACCACTCTGCACTCTGCACCACCACTCTGCACTACCAATCTGCACTCTGCACTACCACTCTGCACTCTGCACTACCACTCTGCACTACCACTCTGCACTACCACTCTGCACTACCACTCTGCACTCTGCACTACCACTCTCTGCACTCTGCACTACCACTCTCTGCACTCTGCACTACCACTCTCTGCACTCTGCACTACCACTCTCTGCACTCTGCACTACCACTCTCTGCACTCTGCACTACCACTCTGCACTACCACTCTCTGCACTCTGCACTACCACTCTGCACTACCAATCTGCACTCTGCACTACCACTCTGCACTACCAATCTGCACTCTGCACTACCACTCTGCACTACCAATCTGCACTCTGCACTACCACTCTGCACTACCACTCTGCACTACCACTCTGCACTACCACTCTGCACTACCACTCTGCACTCTGCACTACAAACTCTGCACTCTGCACTACAAACTCTGCACTCTGCACTACCACTCTGCACTCTGCACTACCACTCTGCACTCTGCACTACCACTCTGCACTCTGCACTACCACTCTGCACTACCACTCTGCACTCTGCACTACCACTCTGCACTCTGCACTACCACTCTGCACTACCACTCTGCACTCTGCACTACCACTCTGCACTCTGCACTACCACTCTGCACTCTGCACTACCACTCTGCACTCTGCACTACCACTCTGCACTACCACTCTGCACTACCACTCTGCACTACCACTCTGCACTACCACTCTGCACTACCACTCTGCACTCTGCACTACCACTCTGCACTCTGCACTACCACTCTGCACTCTGCACTACCACTCTGCACTCTGCACTACCATTCTGCACTACCACTCTGCACTACCACTCTGCACTACCAATCTGCACTCTGCACTACCAATCTGCACTCTGCACTACCAATCTGCACTCTGCACTACCACTCTGCACTACCACTCTGCACTACCACTCTGCACTACCACTCTGCACTACCACTCTGCACTACCACTCTGCACTTTGCACTACCAATCTGCTCTCTGCATTACCACTCGCACTCTCAATCTGCACTCTGCACTCTGCACTACCACTCTGCACTCTGCACTACCACTCTGCACTCTGCACTTCCAGTCTGCACTCTGCACTACCACTCTGCACTCTGCACTACCACTCTGCAATCTGCACTCTCATTCTGCACTCTGCACTACCACTATGCAATCTGCACTCTCAATCTGCACTCTCAATCTGCACTCTGCACTACCACTCGCACTCTCAATCTGCACTCTGCACTACCACTCGCACTCTCAATCTGCACTAACACTCGCACTCTGCACTACCACTCTGCACTACCACTCTGCACTACCACTCTGCACTACCACTCTGCACTCTGCACTACCACTCTGCACTCTGCACTACCACTCTCTGCACTCTGCACTACCACTCTCTGCACTCTGCACTACCACTCTGCACTCTGCACTACCACTCTGCACTCTGCACTACCACTCTGCACTCTGCACTACCACTCTGCACTACCACTCTGCACTCTGCACTCTCAATCTGCACTCTGGTCTACCACTCGCACTCTCACTCTGCACTCTGCACTACCACTCTGCACTCTGCACTACCACTCTGCACTCTGCACTACCACTCTGCACTCTGCACTACCACTCTGCACTCTGCACTACCACTCTGCACTCTGCACTACCACTCTCTGCACTCTGCACTACCACACTCTGCACTCTGCACTACCACTCAGTACTCTGCACTACCACTCAGTACTCTGCACTCTCAATCTGCACTCTGCACTACCACTCGCACTCTCAATCTTCACTCTGCACTACCACTCGCACTCTCAATCTGCACTACCACTCGCACTCTGCACTCTGCACTACCACTCTGCACTCTGCACTACCACTCTGCACTACCACTCTGCACTCTGCACTACCACTCTGCACTCTGCACTACCACTCTGCACTCTGCACTACCACTCTGCACTCTGCACTACCACGCTCTGCACTACCACTCAGTACTCTGCACTACCACTCTGCACTCTGCACTACCAATCTACACTCTGCACTACCACTCTCAATCTTCACTCTGCACTACCACTCGCACTCTCAATCTGCACTACCACTCGCACTCTGCACTCTCCACTACCACTCTGTACTACCACTCTGCACTACCACTCTGCACTACCACTCTGCACTCTGCACTCCCACTCTGCACTCTGCACTACCACTCTGCACTCTGCACTACCACTCTGCACTCTGCACTACCACTCTGCACTCTGCACTACCACTCTCTGCACTACCACTCAGTACTCTGCACTACCACTCTGCACTCTGCACTACCACTCTGCACTCTGCACTACCACTCTGCACTCTGCACTACCACTCTGCACTACCACTCTGCACTCTGCACTACCAATCTACACTCTGCACTACCACTCTGCACTCTGCACTACCACTCTGCACTCTGCACTACCACTCTGCACTACCACTCTGCACTACCAATCTGCACTCTGCACTACCAATCTGCACTCTGCACTACCACTCTGCACTACCACTCTGCACTACCACTCTGCACTCTGCACTACCACTCTGCACTCTGCACTACCACTCTGCACTCTGCAATCTCAATCTGCACTCTGCACTACCACTCTGCACTACCACTCTGCACTACCACTCTGCACTATGCACTAGCACTCTGCACTACCACTCTGCACTCTGCACTACCACTCTGCACTCTGCACTACCACTCTGCACTACCACTCTGCACTACCACTCTGCACTACCACTCTGCACTACCACTCTGCACTCTGCACTACCACTCTGCACTACCACTCTGCACTCTGCACTCTCAATCTGCACTCTGCACTACCACTCGCACTCTCAATCTGCACTCTGCACTCTCACTCTGCACTACCACTCTGCACTCTGCACTACCACTCTGCACTCTGCACTACCACTCTGCACTCTGTACTACCACTCTGCACTCTGCACTACCACTCTGCACTCTGCACTACCCAGATACTATCTATTTATATATCCTCCCCCCGCCTATGTTCTGACCTCTCCATCACTTCCCTGCGCATCCCCCTCGGCCACGTGAGCACCATGGGCAGGGGGGCAGCCTCCGACTAGAAGCAGTGATAAAACATGGTGAACACCCCTCGGGCAGCAGACAGCATCACCGGCGGGCAGAGATATCCGTCGCATTTGTAACACAAATGCAGCCCTTTCGCTGCACTCTCACCCAGGGGAATGTTCTACAGACACAAAGGGTAGGGCACAGACGCCACCAGACACGGCGGACTCGTGGAAAATTAATGAAGTGACCTAGAGGGTGAGGATGGGATACTCCGCTACCATCGAGTTCGTAGAAGAACAAGATTACATACGAAAAACAAGCAGCACAGAAAGCGATCACTTTCGCGATCGCAATTGTTTAAAAAAACCAGATCTGATGCATGTGATTCTCTACATTGCTGGCCGGCTGTTCATGCGCGCACACAGAGCTGAAGGGAAAAAAAACACAGCAGTGCACACGCTCCCAGCACCATCTGCCTTCAATTACCGGCACCTCGGACAGCTGGTAATTGAGGATTTATGTATTCTTCTGTGCGTGTCCGAACACAATATGCAGGAAGTGGACATTGAGAAATTCCTAAGGCCTATGGTGTGCTGCCTTACTTAAACACAGCCTTGCCTGGACCAATTACGATGCACATTGCAAAATACCACACGCAAAAACCGCGCGCTTTCTGGAATGTATCCTACAGAAGTCTGAAAGCCCCAATAGGGTCGGAACTCCTCCCACTGCTGACGCATTGGCGGAGGCCTCGCCCTAAAAAGGAAGAGTTGTATATTTACCTTTGGATTTAAAGAAAAATATTGAAACAATTGGTGTTGAGAAAGAGGAAACTGAACCAGTAGTTAATGTTGTTCCAACTAAGAGTCTGAAAATATGGCAAGATTTAGTAGATGCAAAAGGCAACGTTACATCTCCTAAACAACAATGATTACTACAAAAATATGTGCGTGGAAGAAGAAGAAATAGTTTTAGGAGATGATACCGAAATGTCAAGTGGGCAAATTGAAAAAGTGGACATGTCCAAAAGTGAAGAAACTTATGAACATTATAGTGTACATCCTTTACATTCCAAAGAAGTGATGGGAAATACTATTACATTATTCCAAATTAAGAAAGTGAAGGGGACTCCTATGAGTGTTTGGGAAAAAAGTTTGGATGCTTGTTGTTTCCACAGCACTTCCCTACTGGAAAAGGTGGACGATATGACGAACGACCAGTACAGATTCCGGCATCAGAATATCAGACAACAAGATTGTCCTCAGAAGATCCAAGATTTCGACAATGTATCCCATATCTATTTCATCTTTTGTTTGAAAGTGACTTCTGGACTTTTATATGCAGTCAGCCATTTCCCATGAGAAGAGTCTAAGTAAGAAATTGTTCAGCTTTAGTTTGAAGATGCTGTCCCATCAATAGATTGGATCCTACAAATGTTCGGATTGGTTGTCCTCTGCAAGTTCATATTCAAAGATAAGAGGAATAATTTGGCTTAGTCTAGGTCTTGTTGCAACACGAAATCGAGTTCTTGAATATATGCAAGAAATTGAATATGTAGCATTAAATGAACCGGAAAGCACAGATATTGTTAAAACAAACATGTTGGATACGTACTATGCAAATAGAAGTACCTCATCTTGAAAATATGTCTCTATGAAGTGCTGCAATATTACAGTTTTAAGAGATCCATTACAGAGAACATAAAGGAAGAAAAATATGCAGTGATTGGTTCAGATGGATGTTTAGTGAAACATAGTAAAGGAAATCTGATCATAGGAAACTGATTTACAATACTCCTGATAAAATACAATTTTACTATTTAGCACTTCTGAAACTCTTCAAGCCTTGGAATACGGAACTAGAATTACTTGGAGGTTTTCAGTGCCTTGAAGATTATTTTAATGCTTTTGTAAAGATAGCATTGAATGCTTAGTTTTTCAAAATTACCTCAAAATGTTGAATGAAGAAATTGATCAAGAATCTACTATATCTACTATTGCAGCTGAGATTGCTTCTTAAACAGTTCTCTAGATAGTCAAAGTTATGCTCTACTGAGTAAAGATCCACAAGGATAACCACTTCTTGAAAATTAAGCAGCAATTGCTATGAGTGAAGTGGAAACAGCAATGCATCAAGTTCAACATGATATTATGGACTTAGGAAACTTGGAAGAACAACTAAATATTTAAACAGAAAGAAATATATCAGCAAGTGAGACAACATATCCACCATGGATTTCTTCATGAAAAGAAAGAATGCACATGCACATCATTTCAACCTATCCAAATGTATGTCACTGGTCAAGCTGGAACAGGAAAACATTTCTAAATTAAAGTGTTGACCAGTTATCTACAAAAACACTGAATCACATTGATCTTGTGTTGTAACTTCTCCAACTGGTTTAGCAGCACACAACATTAACAGATTATGTTTCATCGCTCACTAATGCTACCTGTTGAACATGAAAACAAATTGGAATCTCAAAAGGTATCTGGAGAAGCTTGTTATTAAGTTTCAAGAGTACTCAAGAAAATGAAACTTCTGATTACTGATGAGGTGAGTATGGTCTCAATCTTCATGCTTGCCTTTGTGCATTTAAGAATGCAGCAAATTTTAAAAAACAGAATGCCATGTCTTATTTGGAGGAAACATGTAAAAGTTTTTGGCGATCTACTGCAACTTACTTCTGTAAAAGGGCAACCAGTATTTAAAACACTTGTGCATGAAGACACCTGAAAATCTTATTGAATTATTGGAAAAGAACGTATTAAAAATATGTGACAAGCAAGTGATGACGACTATGGAAGTATTCTTCAAGATATAAGAATTGGTGTATTGACAGAACATGGTAAACAAGCTTTGCAAAGTCGGCTCTTTACAAACTTGTTTCCAAATGAAAATGTTGCTCTAGAAATAGTATACAAAAAAATCAGAGAAAATAAATCTATACACTGCCTAATGCCAACACTGCAAGAAAGTTCTACATTAAATGAAGAACTTTTAAAGCTAGAAAAACAACCAGTAATAAAAATGGAAGCCATTGATAAAATAGAGCACAAAGGTATTATTGTTATTTTGACAGAAAAATTAAAAACAAAATTGGATTCATTGGAAAAAGACTGCTGGTTTAGAAATAATGTATATGTATGTAAACACTGTTGGGTAATTTTACGGCGTAATTTGGATGTGGAAAAAGGTTTAGTAAATGGAGCAATGGGAAAATGTGTTGATTTTGTTAATTATCAAAATAGAGATGGAATTGAATTGTTATGGGGAACTTTTGCTGCCCTGAATCCTGCTATTCTACTTTGCCTACGAGTCTTTTGCGGACCCCTGATTGCTGCCGGGACCCGCCCGCCTGTTTCCCGCTGCCCGGCTGCTCTGTGTCCAGCTAGAGCGGGCCGCCGTGAGGAGACCGGCGAGTGGCGAACTACATCCCCCAGAAGCCCTTGCGGTGATCCGTGTTACCTGGGAGTGCCAGGCGGCGCTTTAAAACTGCATCAGCCCCATCGAGAGAGGGAACTTTTGCTGCCCAGAATCCTGCTATTCTACTTTGCCTAGGAGTCTTTTGCGGAACCCTGATTGCTGCCACGGACCCGCCCGCCTGTTTCCCGCTGCCCGGCTGCTCTGTGTCCAGCTAGATCGGGGCCGCCGTGAGGAGACCGGCGAGGGGCGAAATACATCCCCCAGAAGCCCTTGCGGTGATCCGTGTCACCTGGGAGCGCCAGGCGGCGCTTTAAAGCTGCATCAGCCCCATCAAGAGGGGGAACTTTTGCTGCCCTGAATCCTGCTATTCTACTTTGCCTACGAGTCTTTTGCGGACCCCTGATTGCTGCCACGGACCCGCCCGCCTGTTTCCCGCTGCCCGACTGCTCTGTGTCCAGCTAGAGCGGGGATGCCATGAGGAGACCGGCGAGGGGCGAACTACATCCCCCAGAAGCCCTTGTGGTGATCCGTGTCACCTCCGAGCGCCAGGCGGCGCTTTAAAACTGCATCAGACCCGTCTCGCGGGACGCCCGGCGAAGCCCGGGCCATGGGCGGGCCCGTTTAAGCCCGTTAAAGACCGGGTAAGACTGGACTGGGCCACCCCATTGACAATTGTAGCTCGATCACCTACTTTGTTCCATCTTAATTATCATCGAATTGTTGATTTCTCGGAGCTACCCAGTAATTCTCCAATTCTAGCAGCATCATTCTGAGTATGTCACCTAGAAATACTAGAAGCAATAAGCCATCACATGCCGCCCAGACTATCGGCCCAATTGACCAATTTATCTCCAGGGCCAATGACGCAATTAACCAAGGCCTCCTTTTGTTGGAACGGAGGGTCTCACAAGAACTGGCCATGGCCAAACGTTCTTCGTTGGGCCTATTGGCTGCAGTCAGAACTCCTCAGCGCCCCTCAGAATCTGGCGCACTAACGGATTCCCATACTGTTCCAGGCACTGTGGACTTGTCAGTATCCTTAGATCTATCAGCCACCAACCTATCTCCATCTCCCCGGTCATTGGAGAGAACCCCGGCTCTTTTTACAAGCCCGAGTAGGGATGACTCCAACACAACCACTAACAGGGGTCTGAGGGAGGGTGCGATACCGAAGAAAAAAGAGAAAAAAGAGAAACCTCAAAAAAATAATCCCCGTGTTCAGACTCAAACTATGAATCAACCTAGTTTACAAATTCCATCTACTACACAAAGTCCCAGCCAACTAGCTCCCCCCCAGCAAGAGCTAAATCCCTTACCACCAGAAATAATAAATCTTTCCACCACTATGCCTAACCTTAGTTTTAACAGTAACGTGGGAAGAGGGTGCGATACCTGTAGCTCAGACAACCAGCTACTGGCTAGATTAGAGGTATTAATTAAATCGTATGTGCAACCCATTGAGCTTTCCCTGGTAAAAGTTGAAAAGATGGTGGAAGTGCTAACTTTAGAACTTAAATCCAACAAGGGATCTGTTTCTACTCACACTGTGGTTCAAAAACCCAACCTCAAAAACACCAAAGTAGGGGCGGTAGTAACAAAACAAGCACCTAAACTGGCTACCACAGTAGCAGTCGTGCAACAAAAACCATCAACCGCAGCTGTGCAACAAAAATCACACATCCACAGCTGCGAAGAAAGGCCCTGTCTCACCAACAGCTTCAGCTTCAGCCCCCACTTCCACCCAGGCCCCTACTCAAACAAAGTCAAGTCAAGTCAAGTCAAGTCAAAAGATTTGTATAGCGCGCTACATACCCAGAGGGTCTCAAGGCGCTTGAAGAAGGGTGGGGAGTTATTGTCGAATATCCACGTTTTGAGTTGCTTTCTGAATGCTAGGTGGTTCTGGGTAAGGCGAAGGTGAGTGGGAAGTGAGTTCCAAGTTTTAGCTGCTAGGTAGGAGAAGGATCTACCTCCCATGGTGGTTTTGTTGATGCGAGGTACAGTGGCCAAAATACTATCTATAAGACCAGCGGAAAGGTGCTCATTCCTTCCACCTTCCCCCAGAAGCTACCCCGTATGTTGTCATCATGACTGGGGTCCCAGAGCTGAATCCAAACTCAGAGGAACCGGGCTGGTCTTTAAAAAAAAAAGTTCTACACTGGCTATCCGCCAATAGGCCCCTTCCTCCTTACTCTAACAACAGAGTTACAATGGTCCGTAGGGTCCCCTGGTTAGGTAAAGAGCCAAAAACAATCCAGGGTGACTGTGTCATCATCAACTTTGAAGATCCACATACTGTTGAGCATATTTGCTCTTGGGGTTCCCATCTTACACCTGATGGAATAGGCACTAAAAGACTTTCATATTTCTACCCTCCACTAAACCACTATGTTTCAGGTCCAGAATGGAATTGGACCCAGGTTGGAAATTGGAATAGAAGACGCGACTGGACAGACTGGGCGGGTCTCGGGAGTAGAGATGCCGTGCCAATCTTCGGTTGGAGGGGCGTCCCACTGTCAAATAGATATGACTGCCTGGAAATGGTGGATTGACCACCATCTGATAACATTCAGGAAATTATTAATCCCCTTTTCCCTGGGTCTAAATCACCGATACCACCGAATGTATCTTTTAGTTCTCTGTCTTCATCTTTCACGGACGGCACACTTGTTTCAGCGGAAGTGCCCTCCTTTCCATCTATAGAAGCACAAACCGCCATTGTTAACAATGATGACCATATCGCACCTTATACCTCTCCTCGAACACAGGAACCCCAGCTACCAACATTTTGCTGAACGTCAGAAATCTAACTTCCCCTACCCTGACGCTTTCTGCATTATACTGGAACGTAGCGGGTCTCCGTTCAAAGATCAATCTTAAACCATGGCTTGATTTAGTAAATACCCACCAGATAGTCTGCCTACAGGAGACCTGGGCAATAGACCCAATACATTTACAGGGCTACAAAACATACCATACTTCAGCTAGCATTACCACACATGGCAGATCTAAGGGAGGTCTAGCAGTGTACATTTCAAACAATTTGCTAGTAAAGAAAATTATTGTTCTTCATACCACTATGAATTTTCAAATTATAATGGTTACTTTTAACAAATGTATGTTATACTTTTTTATCAATTTTTATAATAACCTATCCCCTGCAGACTGTGTGAAAACTGTAATTGAAATTTCTTCTCTTATAAACGAGCAGCGAAATAGGCAACCATCACTTGTTTGTAATGTGATCTGGGGGAAGATTTCAATGTTCCCCTGTGTATTAATCATAAGAAAGGCATTTGTGGGCTTCTAGATGAAGATGATTGTCCTTTGACTCATTTTACACACACCCATCTAGGTAATACCCTGAATGATAGTCTTTTTTCCTTAGAATTGATGTATGCAAATGATCTTGTGGACCCCCCCCGCTAAATTCAGACCCACATTTCATGGTAGGGGTTTGTCAAGCACCATTGACTATATTTTATGCTCGCAAATTTTAAAGGGCAAACTCCAACAGTTTACCACAGGTACAGATATTTCAAGCGGCCATTTCCCAAACAGTATCACTCTCTTAATCGCCATGGATGATTTTCATCCTAATAGGATTAGTTTATTGACCCAGCAATCTTTGGCCATGGATAAAACCAATAGCTTTTCTGTGAAATGGTCAAAAATTGATCCTACAGTAATCACTGGCAAGGTTATATCCAAGGCTCTTCCCTGGATTAATACTTGTTTGGCAGATGAGTCCCCACCTGAGCTGATTTTATCTAGTTTCCAGGAGATTTTAAAAGTTATGAGGGCCGAATTACTCCGTCACCATAAACCTGGTAACCAGATATCTCCCCAATGGTTTAATTCGACCTGTCGCAAAGCGCTATCCGCCCTAAAAAAGGCACTACATAACCCAATCAGAGACAAAGCTGAGATAGTCAAACTCAGAATGGAGTATAAAAAGGCCCAACATAACTGCAAAAAGGACCTAAAGAAAAATCTATGGGCCCAATTACATGCGAGCTGCCGAAGTAAAGACGGCTCTCAGTTTTGGCGCATAGTCAAATCACCTTTTCTGGCCGATGTAAATACACCCCAGCACCTAGATGTGGCCGTGACGGTGGATGAGTGGGTGACCCACTTGTCCAAGATTTTTGGTGGTTCCCCTGTGGACATCACAACACGGGCCACGCCGACAACCGACCACTCCAAGATGCAAGCATACCCCATTGACCTCCATTTCAGCTTAAGTGAGGTCATATATGCTCTAACGTCCTCGAAAACCGGAAAGGCCCCAGGTCCTGATGGAGTCCCCCTCGATATCTTTGTTACCAACATAGAACTGTGGTCTCCCCTCGTCACCCAGGTGATGGCGGCGGTCTCTAAAGTTGGCCTATTAGACTCCTGGTCCTCTTCCATCCTGCTCCCTATTTTTAAAAAGGGTGAACAAAACAACCCAGCCTGTTACAGGCCCATTTCCCTCCTGGACTCCCTGGGGAAGGTCGCGGGACGACTGATCCTGGAACGTCTCCAGGATTGGGCGTCGGAGAACAATGTCTTGACCGACCTTCAGTACGGATTCCAGCAGGGACTTGGTACTGTTGAGCAGGCATTGAATTTAACCCTTTTAATAGGCAAGTATGTTTGGGCAAGAGGAGGCAATCTGTATCTAGTATACGTCGACCTCAGTGCAGCGTTTGACTGCGTGATACACTCTAGGCTGTGGTCCATTCTTAGCGAACTGGGGGTCGATCCTTCTCTTATTAAGTTTCTTTGTGAGCTTTATTCCGATGCCACAGCGTGTGTAAGATACGGGATTGGCGGCGAACTATCGCCCTCTTTCTCTGTATCAAAAGGAGTTAGGCAGGGCTGTGTCCTGGCTCCTTTCTTGTTTAATCTTTATACTAACGGGCTGGAAACAGCCATGTTAGCAAGGAACCAGGACCTACCATCTATTAATCACCGCCCCATTCCCGCATTACGTTATGCGGACGACTCTGTCATATTAGCAAGAACGCTAATCCAGCTGCAAAAACAACTGGACAAATATTGCCAGTTTATGCTCTCCCTGGGGTTAAAAGTTAACAAAAGCAAAACCTTTGTTATGTACACTGGGCCTAAGGTGAAGAATCCCAAACCTCTCTACATTGAGCAAGTTAGATTGGAACGAGCCAGGGAATACCCATACTTAGGTATTTTAATTGACGATCAATTAACTTGGAAACGAGCAGTGGCAAGCAAGAAGTTGCTCTATCAGAGAGCAACTTCGGCTCTTGTTTCCTTTTCAAGGAAATTGGGCAAACCAGCCCCATCTGAGTTGCTTAAAATTTATCATGCCAAATGTCATAGCATAGCAACCTATGGCGCAAGCTTCTGGGGTTATGCTCCCGCAGACGATTTACAAAAAGTCCAAAACGGTTTTTTAAAATACTTATTGGCACTTCCACAAAGTGCTCCAATTTACGGTTGCCATATCGAACTAGGCATCGATTATTTAACTGATAACATCAGATGTCAGCCAATTCTTCTATGGCACCGTATTTGGAATAAACTACAATGCCACTTAACGCGTTCTCTGATATCTGACTGTCTATCCATGGTGAGCTGGAAAAAAATTCCATGGCTAATGTATGTTTCCAACTTTTTAAAGGATCTGAACCGCACATCTTACTTCACGGAGCCCTCTTCACTATCTGACATTAGCAGAGGTGCTTTAAAAAACCTCAGTCTAAATCATATAAGGGAATTACGCCTCTCCTGTGAAGTATCCAAGCAAACTAATGTGCAATTACTAATGGTCCAAGCTTCCCCTGGTATTCAGCCTTATCTAACTTTTTTTCTTTCTAACCATGAAAAATATGTACTAACTAGGTTTCGTTTTAATTCTTTTTTCCGTCTTGTTACTTTCCCCACTGAGTTAAACTGGTCTCACGACCTGATTAAATGTCTGTGCGATGGTGTTTCACCTCAATCGACCATTCACCTTACTTTGTTTTGCCGATATTATGAGCAACCACGGAAGCGTTGGATCATCCCTCTTCTCCGACAAATGGGGCTGAGGACCTGTCGGCCAGCCTTTCTGGCACTTCAGCTATTAGATTCACAACATGTAGCTAAAAATGCAGCTCTTTTCCTAAAATCATGTTTGAAGGCACGTAGTAAAATTGGGCTATCGTCTCTTTGATCCCATGCTTATTAGAATTAATTTGTAAAATGGTTTTATACAAAGTTTTTTAAACAACATTTTGCACTGCAATAACGTGTTTTTATGCAAATTTTATTTGAATTGTATGATGTACTTTTTATGATTCACTAAATGTTAATCGAATAAAAGTTTTTGAAACTGAAACTGAATTGTTATGTTATTTTAATTTGTAGCACGCACGGATACTCACGAGTGTCTCGGTGTGAAACCAACATAGGAGGAAAGTGTCAGGTTAGGCAAAGAGATGTGTTTTCAAATGTTTATTGAATACCACCGGGTCCTGAATATTGCACAGGACAAGGGGGAGAGCATTCCAGGAAGCAGTAGCCTTCCTTCTCAATGAGTTACCTCCAACCCTCTGGTATTTAAATAGAGGAACCTGCGCAAAGTGGAGGGACATGGAGCGCAGCTGTCTAGATAGAACATAGAAAAAAAACGTTTTTGAAGATATAGTGGACCAAGCCCATGCAGCGCTCTGTGAGCCACAACCAATGATTTAAACTTTACTCGTTCCGCAACAGGGAGCCAAGGCAGTGAATGGAGAATATGTTGCTCACTGCTCCTGGCAGAGATACCCAGAAGCAGTCTGGCTTCCGCATTTTGGACTACCTGCAGCTTTTTCAGCAGGTAGCCCAGAATGCCGATGTGTAGTGCGTTGGCATAATCCAACCAGGAAAAAATGAGTGCACAGGTCACTGTTTTTCTCGCTGCCTGGAGAACGAGAGGGAAAAACAATTACCGACCAGCTTTTTAATATGGTATGAGAAAGAAAGACTCATCAAACCATACCCCCAAATTCTTGGCAGGCTTCCCTAGAGAGGTTGGCACCAGGAGCTCAGGAGGTGAAAGAAATTGTCGGAAGTTAGGAGAGAATTTTCCAAAGAGAAGGATTTTGGATTTCTCCTCATTGCACTTTAGCTGCATAGCTGCTAACCATTTAAAAATGGAGGAGAGGCAGTGATGAACCGAAGAGACGAACTCATCCTTATTGTCCCAAGGGAATAGCAGCTGGGTGTCATCGACGTAGGACATCACCTTGGCTCCCAGGCTATCTGCCAAGTAGACTAAGGGTGTAACATAAACATTAAAAAGAAAGGTGCTGAGACAAGACCCCTGGGGCACTCGTGTGGTCACAAACTGTGTGGAAGAGGAGCACGGAAGAATCCAGACCTGTTGGGCCCGATCTTCTAAGAAGGATCTCTGCCAGTTCCAGGCAGTAACTAACACATCTATCCTGGTGAGTTGGGAGAGGAGAAAAGAGTGCAGGACCGTGTGAATGCTGCAGAGAGGTCCAACAGGATCAGTGCTGCCCCTCGCTGGCGTCCAGACACTCCTGGATGGCCTCCATAACCTCCACCAGGGCCAACTCAGTGCTATGGGCAACCTAGAACCCTGATTGTGCAGGTGAATAACCTTCACCCCGCATCCGTAACTCTGCATGCTGTCACAACATGGTCGTAACAACGACTGTGTTGTGACAACACATACCATTACCCCGCAAGTCGTTACAATGACTTGCAGAGGGGGGAGAAGGTGTTGCATTTTAAATCCAACACCTTCCCTATAGTCCACGCAGACTGGAGTTGGAATAGTACATTTTACTATTCCAACATCCAGCGCCCGCCTCCGCAAGTCATTGTAATGAATTGCGGGGTAATGGTATGCATTGGTACAACACGGTTGTTGTTACGACCGTGTTGTGACAGCATGTGGTGCAATAGTATTCGGGGTGAAGAGATTTATTCGATTATGCAGCGTGCAAAATACCCTTCCTCTCAATGAACTTAGTGAGTTGATTATTAACAACCTTCTCACACACTTTAGCCAGCCTAGGCAAGAGGGAAATGGATCATTAGTTTCCCGGATTAAGGGATCAAGTGATGTTTTTTTATAAGGGGCAGAATCCTGGCCTGCTTCTAGCCGCTGGGACACTGACTGCCTGGAGAGATAAGTTAATGATGCAATTCACCTCTACATTGATTGTTTCTGCTGCTGCAGCAAGCAGTCTAGCAGGACAAGGATCAGAGGGTGAGCCAGATTTTAAATTCCTAATGATTTTGATAGAGTCCTACAGATCCACCGTCTTTAACACATCCAGGAAATGTTCCGCTCTGAGAATTGGAGGCAGGACAGACACCACGATCTTATTATCACCATGTGAAAATGCCACCTGAATAGTGTGGATCTTATCCAGGAAGAAATTCGATAGGGTATCGCACCAGGTGTCTGAGGGTGATGACACACCAGCTTGGTCAGAGGGAGACGTGAATCTCTGAACAAACCAAACATTTCTTTTATGTTGTTTTTAGTGGAGTCAATTCAACTGGAATAGAATTGATTTTTTGCAGCCACTATCGCCTCATAATAGACCTTCTGTTTGATTCTGAGCTTTAACTTAGCAACTGAACAGTAGTCACTTCGGTGCCACGCTCGCTCAAGAATATTACTTTTCGGTTTAAGTATTTTAAGCTTGGGCTGAACCAGGGTTTGGAGGGAGATTCCCTGGACAGCCTGGAAGAGCATTGTGGAGTAAGTGTGGTGACTGCCTTGGAGATCCAACTGGTAAAACCATTGAGACTATCTACAAGGCCACATGATAGAGTAGGTCTAGAAGTCTCCAGAACTAGCTTGTACTCATCGGGCCATGTCTGCTAAAGGCAGGCTTGCAAAAGGACCATGCTACAGGTTCAGCATTCATCACGTCCCATGAAAAGTATGTAATACAGTGATCTAACCAAGAGTACGGACATGGGTCTCTGATCGAAACAGGAAAGTTACTAAAAATTGGGTCCAGTAAATGGCCAGCCTGATGGGTGGGGAGCCTAACCCGCTAGATCAGTTGGGCCAAATGAACGGCATCCAGGAATTCACACAATCAACATGATCAAGATAAATATTGAGATCCCCTAATTCACCCTGGGCGTAGTTGCCAAGTAGCACTACGCGTAGCTAAGCGCACTTCGTACTACCTGAGCTACGCGTAGGTTTGCAAACTGTGCAAGATGCTATTCGCACTGATTGCACAGTGCCGGATGCTTGTCTGCACTGTACAATCAGTGAAAACTGCATCTTGCATAGTGCTACCGGTCGTTTTCTGCTGCCCAAGTAGATTTCTACTTGAGCGGTAGCTTTCTCAATGCGGACTGGTAGTTTCTCATCGCGAGCGGTTGTGATCATACGCGACCACTTGCAATGAGAAACCTGAACTCCACACGTTGAGCTCGCCAGGAGGTTTGTTTTCCATGCTCGTGATCGGCAACTCGATGTTGCGGATCGCAAAAGAGGAAAAAGTCTCACCTGGATGTCATTTTGCTTGCTCGAGGTCGCCAACTTGATGTGGAGGACGGCGAGCAGGCAAAAAATGACCACTGCACTATGCTACGTTACGCGTGTTTGCACTGCGCTCCGTGCAATTTGCATAGTGCGAAGTAGCGCAAACTTCACAAACTACGTGAGCGTAGCGTAGTGCTTTGCCCAGGCTTACCCCTAATAAAATGTAATGAGTTTGAAGAAGTAAAACAGATTGGATGTTGTTCTGTTCATTTTTTGCTTGTTAAAGATTTTTATGTTCGTAGAAAACAGTATCCTCTTTGTTTAGCATATGCAGTGACCATTCGTAAATCTCAAGGTTTAAGTGTAGACAGGGCTCTAGTAAACACTAGAAATGCTGTGTTTAAAGAGGGAATGGCGTATGTTTCATTGTCCCAAGTCAGAACTTTATCTGGATTGTATTTGATTAATTTTGATGAAAGATTAGTGCAGACGCAAATTGTGTAAGAGAGTATAATCGGTTAAGCTCCCAATTTAGGTCAATATCCTGTATATGAAAAGCGTGTGGTTGGTCAAAAACGAAGATATGAGAATCTCTGTAGTGAAGTTGGAAAGAAGAAAAAAAATCAAGACAATGTTGAAATTCCAAACAAAAAGAAAAAGGACACTGTTGAAGAGATTGTAGGATATCAGTTAGAAAATAGTTCAGGTATCAACTGCTATGCTAATGTAGTGGTGAATGTTGTATTTTTTCTAGAAGATCTCCAACAGCAAATTATGGAGAATCGAGAAAAAAGGTTTGTTCCGTGTTGCAATGAATTTTTGAAAAATTGAGAACTGATAAAACTAAAATCCAAAGTGTTTCTGGCATTCAGAATCTTCTGGAAATATGTTCTGATTCATCACAATTTACACAGAATGTACAGCAAGATGCCTAGGAATGTCTTATGTTTATGCTTGCAGTATTGGAACTTGAAGGAATACAAATTGAAAATCTGTTTGGACTTCGTTATAGATGGGAACATGACTGTGAAAATTATACATTTACTTCTACCACTAACGTAGACACTGAACGATTCACATATTTGGCAATACCAGATTGTAAAGCAGTGCCTTAACACATTAGTTAAATCAGCTAATCAAAATATGGAGTTTAGTCACTACAAATCAGAAATGTTATCAAGATTATTTATAGAAAGATTTGGAGAATATATTATTTTAATGATACAATGTTGTAGGACGGATTGGAAGAAAATTGGAAACTATTTAAAAATGTTGTAGCAAGTCAACTATCAATATAAGGAAGAACTTTCGTAGCAGTAGAAATTCTTTCCCACAATGGACCTTGTACAGCATCTGGACACTACACTGTCCATTTAATGTACAATAAACTATGGACACATTGTAATGATGCCCAAATATTGGTTGCCTAATGAAATACCAAATTCATACCTAATATTCTTAATGCCAAAGTGCTCAGAACATCATTTGGCCTATTGGAAAGATGCCAATATGAATTAATGACATTATTTTGGATAACTTCAATACAAAGGATTTCAGGAATATCATTCAGCCTAGCGGGAAGATATCGATATGAATTAACAAGTGTATTTTGCATATTCTCACTGCAAATGTTTTAAAGAACATCATTTAGACTATAGGAAAGATATGAAGAATTGCTGATTCAATTATCATTTCTGTTTCTTGATATTGTATTTAGAAAATTGTCTTAGAAAGAACCATTTCATATATTGATATTTGTTTTATAGGTAATGTTATTGAGGATGTTTATTTTAGGAAATGTGAACACATAGTTGACTTTGTTGTAAATATTTTGGACACAGATTTTTTTTTTAACAATCATATTGATTGTATTTTTTTGCCTGATGTTACATGATGAGCAATATTGAAATCACTGTCTATGGTGAAATTCAATAGATTCTGAGAACAGTAAAAAGACTAACTGAATATCTTATATAATGATAAAATTATGTTGACTAGTTTAAACTATAATATTATATGCTATAACTGTATTTTTGCTTCTGCTTTAAAGACCAAAATTCTAAAGTATGAAAGTTTTTAAAATGGGATTTAAAAAACTCCTACAAAAATTATTTAAAAGACTTTCATATCTACTATTGTAAAGGTAAGTTTAAGTAACCCAAACACTAACCATGCACTACTACATTTACCTCTGCACTATCCATACAGTCCTCTAACCACCTAGACACGGCTCATTCAAATTTTAAATTCCTCCAGGTACTACCCATGCAGTCCATCAATCACCCTGTCATTCTCGATATACTCCTCGAATCACCCAGCCAGTACCATGTATTAATCCAATCCCACTGCCAATAGCCAAACAATTATACATTCACTCAGGCACTCCCCTTGCACTACTCTAATCATCCACTCAGTACTCATGTACTCATGCAATGACCCAGTCACAAACACATGTATCTTTGCAATCCCCTAAGCAAAACCCATGCAGTCTTTTAACAACTTACATGTGTTACTTACATTCACTCCTCTAATTCCCCATGTAGGACCCACGCAGTCCAGCAGTCACCCTGTCACTCCCATGCACTCCTCCAGTCACTCAGCCACTATCATGTACTAATCCAATCACTCCGCCTAATACCCAAGCACTTACAAATTCACCATGCACTCACCTTGAAGTACTCTCATCTTCCAGTCAGTACCCATGTACTCATGCAATGACCCAGGCACTAACACATGAAATGCTACAATCACATGTGCACTATCCAGGCAGTCCTCTAACCACCTACACACTACTGATTCACCTCTCCAATTACCCAAGTAGTGCCCATGCAGTCCAGCAGTCACACTGTCACTCCCTGTGCATTCCTCCAATCACCCAGACTGTCCCATGTCCTTATCTAATCATCCCGGCAAAACCCAAGCACTTATAAATTCTCCATACACTCACATTGCAGTATTCTAATCATCCAGTCAGTAGTACCCATGTTTTATTGTAATTACAAAGGCACTTATTCATGCACTTATACAATCCTATGACTGCTACCTATACTGTTTAGTAATCTCCCTATTACTACCTATGCACTCCTCCAACTACCCAGCCAGTCCCATGTTCCTATCCAATCACTCTGCCAAAACTTAAGCACTTAGAAATTCACCATGCTCTCTCCTTGCAGCACCTTAAATATCCAGTCACTATCCATGCACTCATGCAATGACCCAGGCACAAACACATGCAATGCAACAATCACATGTACTCTATCCATGCAGTCCTCTAACCACCTACACACTACTGATTCACTCCTCCAATTACCCAGGTAGTACCCATGCAGTCTAGCAATCAAAATGTACTAATCCAATTCCTCTGCCAAAACCCAAGCACTTATCAATTCACCATTCACTCTCCTTGCAGTACTCTAATCATCCAGTCAGTACCCATACACTCACACAATGACCCAGGCACTAACACACGCAGAGCTACAATTACCTGTGCATTACTCATGCAGTCCAGCCATCCACACATGTACACAAGTAATAACCCAGATATTAGCAAGCAGTTATTTCTCATTTTTAGCCAAATAAGGTAGTTCTAAAGACTGAAGAGAACAGTTTTTTCCTTCTTTTTTTGTTTTTTAGATTTTTGGGGTGTTTTTAAAACAATTTTGTGAATTGTTTTGGTGTTTTTTGAAAAACAAACAAATAGACAAAACTTTAAACTTTTAGAATGATATTGTCATTCCAACAGAAAAAAAAACATTCAATGGTTTCTTGCTGCTGAACACACAGTGTCAATTGACTGCTCCCCCCAACATAAAATGGCATTGCTTTTTTTACGATGCTGTTTGAGAGTCCCAAACTCTGGACGAATGTCCAGACCGCGAGATGCAGAGGTTGAGCCTCTAGAAGTGCTGGGACCAGCTCCCTAGTCAGTTTGTGATGTGGCCTCTTCAGCATGTCACAGTTGTTCTCATGCAAGTTATCTTGGATGTATAGTCAGTAGATGCTTATACATTCTGGAAGTGCCACACAAGTACTTCTTCTAGCTACCTCTTGATAGAACTCTGGGACAGAGCGTGCAGCTCACTTTTCTTGCATTCAATTTTCTTTCATCCTCTGGTATTGTGAAAAATGTCCAAATAATAGACTCTTGATCATCAGATGGAAGGTCTATTGGTGGATTTGAAGAAGCCATTGTAGAAATTTTCCAAGTAAACACCCCCCAAAAAAATCAAAATTTTGCTCCCAAAAACAAAACAGGTGTCTCTCCTGTGATGCAGCAGAGAGAATGACTAAAGAGGGCGGGTCCTTCAAGTTCTATAATGGAAAAGATTGTCAACCAATTAAATGGTTTCTTTTAAATTCACATGAGAGTTGTGCACCAGGGTCGCAATCAGCTCGCACCCAACACAACTTTCCGAAAATATATTTAAGAATAATATGTTTAAGTACAAATATAATATTTTTATAAATAGTTCAGATAATCTCTTGCCCTGATATGTACATTAAAGATATATATATATAGTTTTAAAACATAACATTTTTTACAGGAGTCGCACACCCAGTGCGACCCAGCACATAAATGTCATCACACGGGTCCCAGCACCGCATACACGTCACATACAAAACGCGCCTATTTCTGCACCTCTCTTTCTTTTTCTATTCCTCTGTGGGTTATTTCAGCACTTCTCTTGCCTCTTTCTGCACCCCTCTTGCCTGTTTCTATACCTCTCTTCTATATGTATGCACCTATCTTGCCTCTTTATGCACCCCTGTTCTCTTTTTGTACACCTCTCTTCCCTGTTTCTTCTCTTCTATATGTCTGTACTTCTCTTGCCTCTTTCTGTGCCATTGTACCCTTTTTCTGCAGTTCTCTTGACTCTTTCTGCACCTCTGTTGCTTCTACCTGAACCCCTCTTGCCTCTTTCTGCACTGGTCTTTCCTCTTTCTGCACATCTCTTTTCACTTTCTGCACCCTTGTTCCCTCTTTTTATAACTCTCTGGCCTGTTTCTACACCTCTCTTCTATCTTTCTGCACATTTCGTGCCTCTTTCTGCATTACTGTTCCCTCTTTCTGAACATCTCTTGCTTGTTTCTGCAACTCACTTGCCTCTTCTTTCTGCCGTTCTCTTGACTCATTCTGCACGTCTCTTGCTTTTTTCTTTACCTCTATTGTAAGTTTATGCACCCCTCTTGCTAATTTCTGTACCCCATTCCCTCTTTCTGAACCTCTCTTGCATCAGTATGCACCCTTGTTCTGTCATTCTGTACCTCATTTGTCTATTTCTACAGCTCTTTTGCCTCTTTCTGCACTCTTCTTACCTCTTTCTGCACATATGTGGCTTCTTTCTGCACATCTCTTGCATCTTTCTGCACCTCTTTTGCTTATTCTGCACTTCTCCTGCTTCTTTCTACGCCCCTCTTGCTTCTTTCTGTAACTCTCTTGCACATTTTGGTATCCCTCTTTCCTCTTTCTGTACCTCTTTTGCTTCTTTTTGTACTTCTTTTGACTCTTTTAGCAGCCCTCTTGTGTCTTTCTGTACCTCTTTAGGTTCATTCTGCACAGCTCTTGCTTCTTACTGTACGTCTCTTGCACATATCTGCACCCTCTTCCTCCACCCCTCTTCCCTCTTTCTGCACCTCTGTTGACTGTTTCTGTACATCTCTCTTGTCTTTCTGTACTTAGCTTGCCGGTTTCTGTACCTTTGTTGCTTTTTCTGCACTTATCTTTTCTCTTTCTGCATTTCTCTAGCTTCTTTCTGTACTTTTATGTCCTCTTTCTGCAACCCTCTTTCCTCTTTTTGCTCCTCTATTTCTTCCTTATGCACTTCTTTCACCTCTTCATGAATTCTTGCTGCTTCTTTCTGTACTTCTCCTGCCTCTTTATGCACCCTTTTCCCATTTTCTATACCTCTCTTACCAGTTTCTGCACCTTTCACCTCTTTCTGCAACCCTGTTCCCTCAATCTGCACCTCTCTTTGCCTGTATCTGCAACTCTCATGCCTCTCTCTGCAGTTCTGTAGCCTGTTTCTACACCTCACTTCTCTCTTTCTACACATCGCATGCTTCTTTCTGCACATTTCTTGCATCTTTCTGCACCTCACAAGCCTCATGATGCACTACTCTTGCTTCTTTCTGTACCTCTGTTCTCCAGTCTGCACTCCTCTTCCCTTTTTTCTGCACCTCTCTTGCCTCTTTCTGAACCTCTGTTCCTTAATTCTTCACATCTCTTGCTTTTCTTTGTAATATTTTTTCTTCTTCTTTATGCATCCCTTTTGCCTCTCTCTACGGTCTTATTTCCTCCTTATACACCTCTGTTGCTTCTTTCTGCACAACCCTTGCCTCTTTCTGCACCATCCTACCTTTTCTGCACCTGTGTTGTTTTTTCTTCACTGCTCGTTTCTTTCTGCACCTCTCCTGCAAATGTCTGCACCCTTCTTGCCTCTTTTTGTACCCTCTTCCCTCTTTCTGCACCTCTCCTGCTTCTGCCTGCACCACTAGTTTCATTTTCTGGACCTCTTTTGCCTGTTTCTGCACTTCTCTTGCCTCTTTCTGCACCTCGGTTGCTTCTTTTTGCACTTCTTGTGCATCTTTCTGCAGCACTGTTACCACTTTCTGTTCCTCCTTTGCTTCTTTCTGCACTTCTCTTGCCTCTTTGTGTACCTCTCTTGCCTGTTATTTCACCCCTCTTGCCTCTTTCCGCACCTCTCTTGCCTTTGTCTGCATCCCTGTTCTCTCTTTCTACACCTCTTTTGTCTGTTTCTGCAAATATCTTGACTTTTTTTCTGCTCCTATCTTGCCTCTTTTTGTACCTCTGTTGTTTCTTTCTGCACTTCTCTTGACTCTTTTTTTACCCCTCTTGATTCTTTCTGCACCTCTATTGAAAATTTCTATACCGCTCTTGCCTCTTTGTGTACCTCTCTTTCTACCTTCTGCAGCCCTCTTGTCACTTTCTATACCTCTCTTGCCTCTGTGTGCACCCCTCTTCCCTCTTGTGCCTCTTTCTGCACCTTTGCTGCTTCTTTCTGTACCTCTCTTGCTTTTTATTGCACCCTGTTGTCTATTTCTGCACTCGTCTTACTTCTTTCTACAACTCTCTTGTGCACGTGCACCTCTTTTGCTTTATTCTGCACTTCCTTTGCCTTTTTCTGCACCCGTCCTTCTTTCTGTACCTTTGTTGGTTCTTTCTGCACCTCTCTTGCCTGTTTGTCCACCTCTCCTCTATCTTTCTGCACTTTTCTTGCCCCTTTCTGTATCCCTGTTCTCTCTTTCTGAACCTCTCTTGCCTCTGTCTGCATCCCTCTTCCCTCTTTATACAGTGCTCTTGCCTCCTTGTGCACCTAAATTGTCTCTTTGTGTACATCTCTTGCCTGTTTTTGCACCCCTCTTCGCTCTTTCCTCACCTCTTTTGCCTTTGTCTGCATCCCTGCTCCCTCTTTCTGCACCTCTTTTGTCTGTTTCTGCAAATATCTTGACTCTTTCTGTACTTCCCTTGCTTCTTTCTGCACCTCTGTTGCTTCTTTCTGCACTTCTCTTGCTTCTTTCTGAACCTCTGTTGTTTCTTTCTGCACCTGTATTGCACATTTCTATACCCCTCTTGCCTCTTTCTGCAGCCCTCTTGCCACTTTCTGCACCTCTCGTGCCTCTTTCTGCACCTTTGCTGCTTCTTTCTGCACCTCTGTTGCTTTTTTCTGCAGCCCTGTTGTCTATTTCTGCACTAGTCTTCTTTCTTTCTATGACTCTCTTGTGCACCTCTTTTGCTTCTTTCTGCACTTCCCTTGTCTCTTTCTGTTTCAATCCTGCCCCTTTCTGTACCTCTGTTGCTTCTTTCTGCACTTCTGTTGCTTCTTTCTGCACCTCTCTTGCTTCGTTTCGCACCTCTATTGCAAATGTCTCTACCTCTCTTGCCTCTGTCTGCACCCCTCTTCCCTCTTTCTGCACCTCTCATGCCTCTTTCTGTACCTTTGCTGCTTCTTTCTGCACATCTTTTGCTTTTTTCCGCAGCCCTGTTGTCTATTTCTGCACCCGTCTTCCTTCTTTCTACGACTCTCTTGTGCACCTCTTTTGCTTCTTTCTGCACTTTGTTTTCCTTCTTACGGCACTTCTGATGGCTCTTTCTGCACCCTCCTATGTTTTTCTGCACCTGCGTTGTTGTTTTCTGACCTGCTCTTGCTTCTTCTGCACCTCTCCTGCAAATTTCTACACCCCTCTTGCCTCTTTCTGCACCCCTCTTCCCTCTTTCTGCACCTCTCTTGCCTCTGCCTACACCACTGTACTGTTTTCTGTACCTCTTTTGCCAAGTTTCTGTAACTCTCTTGCCTGTTTCTCTTGTCTCTTTCTGCACCTCAGTTGCTTCTTTTTGCACATTGTGCATCTCCCTTGCCTCTGTCTGCATCCCTGTTCCCTCTTTCTGAACCTCTGTGTCTGTTTCTGCAAATATCTTGACTCTTACTGTACTTCTCTTACTTTTTTCTGCACCTGTTTCTTCTTTCTGCACTTCTCATGCCTCTGTCTGCACCCCTCTTATCTCTTTCGGCTCCTCTGTTGCTTCTTTCTGTACCTCTCTTGCTTCTTTCTGCTCCTCTTTTTCCTCTTTCTTTACCTCTGTTGCTTCTTTCTGCATGTGTCTTGCCTCTTTCTGCACCTCTATTTCAAATTTCTATACCTCTGGTGGCCACTTTCTGCAGCCCTCTTGCCACTTTCTACACCTCTCGACTCCGTTTGCACCCCTTTTCCATCTTTCTGCACCTTTCGGTGCCCCTTTCTGTACCTTTGCTGCTTCTTTCTGCACCTCTGATGCTTTTTTCTGCATCCCTGTTGTCTATTTATGCACTTGTCTTCCTTTGTTCTATAACTCTCTTGTGCACCTCTTTTGTCGCTTTCTGCACTTCCCTTGCCTCTTTCTGCTTCCCTCCTGCCTTTTTCTGTGCCTGTGTTGGTTCTTTCTGCAGCTCTCTTGTCTGTTTCTACACCTCTCTTCTATCTTTCTGTACTTCCCTTGCCTCTTTCTGTACCCCTGTTCCCTCTTTATGCATCTCCCGCCTGTTCCCTCATCTCTCTGTTATCTTTCTGCACCTTTCTTGCCTCTGTCTCTACCCCAATTCCCTCTTTATGCAGCTCTCTTGTCTCCTTGTGCACCTATTTTTTCTCTTCGTGGGCATCTCTTGCCTGTTTTTGCACCTTCTTGACTCTTTATGCCCCTCTCTTGCCTCGGTCTGCATCCCTGTTCCCTCTTTTTGCAACTCTTTCCTCTGTTTCTGCAAATATCTTGACTCTTTCTGTACTTCTCTTGCTTCTTTCTGCACCTCTGTTGCTTCTTTCTGAACTTCTCTTGCCTCTGTCTGCACCCTTCTTACCTCTGTCTGCTTCTCTGTTGCGTCTTACTGTACTTCTCTTGCTTCTTTCTGTGCCTCTCTTGCCTCTTTCTTTATCTTTGCCTCTTTCTGCACCTGTGTTGGTTCTTTCTGCTCCTCTCTTGCCTGTTTCTACACCTCTCTTCTATCTTTCTGCACTTCTCCTGCTTCGTTCTGTACCCCTGTTAAATTGTTATGCAGCTCTCTTGCCTCCTTGTACACCTAGTTTGTCTCTTTGTGTACCTCAACTATTTGGATCATCAAATATCAGCTGATGGTATAAGACCGAAGGATAGTATTGTGAAAGCTGTCAAAGATGCTCCTTATCCTACTATTAAGGGGCAATAAAAGTCTTTCTTAGGCCTTGCTGAATATTGTTCAACATTTTTTCCAAAATGTGCTGATTTCGTAGAACCAATGAGACTTCCATTATAGAAAGGAGCGGTGTTTGAATGGAATTCTGAGTGTGAAGATGCATTCAATAATGTAAAGATATGTCTCTCCAGTGCTTCATCATTGGGGCATTTTGACTCTAAGAAAAAATCCATATTGGTTACGGATGCTAGCAATGTCGGGATTGGGGCAGTTTTTTTTAGAATTGTTAGATAAGGATGAAACAATCATTAGGTTTGCTTCACGCAGATTAAAGGGGGCAACCAAATCATATTCAATTATAGACAAAGAAGCTCTGGCATGTTGTTGGGGATAGTTCATTTTCCAGTACTATTTGTGGGTTTTACCTTTTGTTGTTAGACGGATCACAAACCCCTAGTCCATATTTTCAAAGGTGGACGTGGTTTAGATGGTAGTGTGACTCCTCAAATTTCCAGGTGGTTAATGTCTATTCTACTTTACAATTTTGTGGTTGAATATGTGCGTGGCCATAAGAACGTTATTGCAGATTGTCTTTCTAGGATGCCAGTGGAGGATGATTCTTGTGTGAACATTTTGGAGGATTTGGTTGTAAATGTGGACAGTGAATTTGCTGTTAGTCAAGATGAATGGAAAGAAGCAATGGAGAAATATGAAGAATATAAGAAGTTGAGTGTACTCATTCTGAATTGTTGGAATGGCTCCAGTGAGATGGAATTGCATAAACAGTACTTGTCGGTAAGAGATGAGCTTAGTTTATAAGGAAATAAGATTTTGAGAAGAAATAGGATAGTTCCTCCGGTTTTGTTGAGAATACGTTTGTTGAGAATCGTACATGAAGGGCACTTAGGTAGAAGTTTGACTAAGCGGAGATTAAGAGAGTCTTTTTAGTGACCTGAAATGGACAAGAATGTAGAAGAATTGGTGCGAGACTGCCATGCGTGTAGCAATAATGATAAGGTAAAAGTTACAAGAGAACCCCCTTTGAGATGTGTAGAATTACCTATGAGACCATGGGAGAAATTAGCTTTGGATGTGTTGGGTCCAATTGACAGATTGGGCAGTAATAATTATGTTTTTGTTGTGTTGGTAGATTATCATAGAAAGTGGTTCACATGTAAATCTATGGGGCAAGTCACTACTGCTAATTGATAAAATTCCTTATATAAGTCTTTCTAGTATAAGGAGTACCGAAAACACTTGTAACAGACAATGGAGTTCAACTGGTTTCTTCTGAGATGAGTAGGTTTCTTTGTAGTCTTGGGATCAGTCATGATAGAGTAGCTTTGTTCCATCCACAAGCCAATGGACTTGTGAAAAGAGTCAACTGGATTGTGATGGAATGTATTTAACTCTCTTTAGCTAATGGATTATGATGGAAAGATAAGTTGCGGAGAATGTTGTGGGGTCATAGGATTACGCCTCACTCAGTGACAGGAGTTTCTCCTTGTATTGCTTTGAAGGGGAGAGAACCAGCCACTAAGGAGTTTAGATGTGGTTGCAAGAAAAGAATCAGATTTTGGTTGATAGAGAAAAGATGAGGTCAAGAGTTGTAGATTGTCAGTGGCGCAATAAGATGGGTTTCGAGGGTAGAAAAGGTGCCATAGAGTTGGTGTTTGAGGAAGGTGATTGGGTGGTAATAAGAACATTTGGATTTACGAAGAAAAAAGAGATCACATTTTCTCAGCCGCATAAAATAATCTCTGTCAAGGTTTCCTTGGCTCAATTAGACAATGGCAAGAAATGGAGTTTTGGAGATTTGTGCAAAGTATCTCATTTATGAAAAGTGTTGTTCTATTTTTAGTCTTGTTTTCCTTTTAAATACTGTTAACAGTTCTATTAGCAATTTTTGAAATTTCATAGGTTATAATTCTTCTCAAGTATTATTTTCTTTTAGATTCCATAAGGGGGACGATATGTGGTAATATTTAGAATTAAATAATGTAACTGTGATGCATTGGAACTGTATCACAGGTAAGGTTCCAAGAATAACCAGTAGTGGACGTATTGCTAAAGGTTGCTGCTTGTAAATTTGGGAGCGAATACCTACTTGTGAGCAAAGCTGCCTGAGGTGCCATACCTGCCGCGAGGGGAACGGCCAAGCAGACATTGGGGCAGAACACACTCGCGCTGCACCTGGGACATAGCTGCCGCCGGGACCACATTTCCCAGGTCCCCCGGCGGTCACGGAGCGAGTGACGCTGACAGAGCGCCCGAAGGCTCCGTAAAGCTGAGGAGCGGCGAATCGCTCACTGGGAGTGAATACCTACTTGTGAGCAAAGCTGCCCGAGGTGCCATACCTGCCGTGAGGGGAACGGCCAAGAAGACATTGGGGCAGAACACACTCGCGCTGCACCTGGGACTTAGCTGCCGCCGGGACCACATTTCCCAGGTCCCCCGGCGGTCGCGGCGCGAGTGACGCTGACAGAGTGCCCGGAGGCTCCGTAAAGCTGAGGAGTGCCTCTCGCCCCCGCGAGTCGCGCGCGGTAGCGCCGGGGCTAAGCCCGGGCCAAGGGCCGGCCCGTTTAAGCCCGTTCAAGACCGGAGAGGCCGGGTCGGGCCACCCCCCTTCCGTTTACCACCCAGCACATCCGAGTGAGTACATTATCCATATAAACCACCGTAACCAACAGGGAGATTTGACATGCCGCCCAAAGAGGCTAAGGGGAGGGCAGGTGCCGCAATATTCACGGGAGCTATGGACCAATTCATAACAAAGATGAACACTGTTGTTGATGAGGGGATTACTATAATGGAGCGACGTGTCTCGCATGAACTAGCCATTGCAAGAAGATCTTCTATGGGACTAATTGCAGACGCTCGGACTCCTGATAACCTGATTGCCAATAGTGGCCTAAGTGCTTCCCTCATTCTAGAATTTCCAATTCCACAGCTACCCCTTTGTAATCTCTCACATACTCCCCCTAGTAGCCAGTCCACAGCCTCAGAATGATTGCTGTTGTCGCCTCAAATGTTTCCTACTGTACCCAGTGTAGTAAAGGTATATAATACTAGGCAACAGTGTGGGGAGGACCCAGGGGCAATACCTAAAAAGACCCACCAATTACCTAATAATGCAGGCGGGAGGAGAAACAAAGGTCGTAAGGGCAGGAAAGCAAACCTACCCATTGTGGAGCAACCTGCTGCTAATTCACCTCTCGGTTTAACAGGCTCTATTCCGCCTAGCAGGGCAGTAGAGGCTCTAAATGGGTCACCAAGCCAAGAAATGCGACAGAGGCTGTTGGAGATTGAGCCTAACATTATCTATGACACTATTAAGCTCCTGTTAGCTCCACTAGAAGAGAGGTTGAGCAAGATTGAGGTCCATCTAAAAAGGATTGAACGTGATGTTAAGGGCCTTGTTGAACCCAATCTCAGAGTTATTTCGCCCTCAGTCACTAAATTGTCTAAATTGCCTAAAATCCTTAAGGAAAAAGTGATCACTCCAGTAACCAACTAGGAGTTAGTAGGTATAGGTACAGCCCAGTCGGCTATATCTGTTCCTGTAGCTATTCCTACTGACAAAGAAACAACTCGTCCCAATGTGAATAACTCATGTCAACGTAAGAAAACCTCAGACCAAAATATGACTGGTGGGGGTGTACTGATTATCCAACCTATTGCGGGTAAAAAGATCTTAAATCTACCTCCGGAGGTTTGCCCATTTGTGGTGGTCTTAGCGGGGGCGCCAGAACTGGGCAAAAACGAAAGGGAAAGCCCTACAAAACTATGGAATAGGGTCGTACACTGGCCAAATGTGAACAGACCCTTGCCCTTGCACCTAGTGGGTAAAATACTTATGATTCACAGGACCACATGGGTGGGACATCTGGCTAAAACATAAGGGGAGACTGTATTTTGATCAATTTCAATAATCCTAGAATTGTAGATTTCATCTGCAACTGGAGATACCCTAGCACAGGCACGACTGTCCACTCCCTCCCACTAACCTACTTCTATCCCCCTTCATTTTTCTTCTCAACCTGATGGATGGACTATGGTTCCTAGGCGCAGGAGGGGCGTAGCACAAGGAGAATGGTCTATGCCCCCCCGTAAACATTGATAGCTTCTTCCACTACAATCGTTATGACTGTCTGGATGCAGTCGATTGACCAGATGTTATTGCGAGTGAAATAAGTACCTTTTCTTCCCCCAGGGTGACCACTTCTTAGAGCTACCTGCATTGCAACTGTCAGTGGGTATAAAATCCACTGGCACAGCCCCGGACCCTGCTGGTATCATAAACACCAATACCAACCCGACCTCGGGTGAAACTGCAAGTGTCTTAGCCCATGATAGGGATAATGTTAGCAATCTTAAAATTGTTTCATGGAATGTGGCAGGTCTGCGAAACAAGCTTTTGTTACCAGATTGGATTGGTTTTATTAAAGGGTTTGACATTTGCATGTTTCAGGAGACATGGAGTCTGGAACCGCTGCATATGCAGGGATTTTCTTGCTTTTGTGTACCCGCTACCTCGGTTGGGCAGGGTCGTCCCTCTGGTGGGCTCATAATGTGGGTAAGGGTTGATCTTAACCTTAAGATTACTCACAACACCCCCTCCTGTCCGGACATTATGAGGCTCTCCATTGAGGGTATAAATGGTGCTCCCGCTTGGGAATTCTTCAATGTATATGCAAGAGGTACCCAGGGGGGGGCCAAATCGACCACAATTGACATTTTAACTGACTTGCTAAGGCTATGTGCTCCTGATTCCTTAGTTCTGGTTGCTGGGGACTTTAACTGCTCATTCGAACCATTGGCAGTGGAGGACATTTTAGGAGTACATGAGGACGATTCACAATGGGGCGTTCCCTCCCTAACCCTCAAGCCCGTGCAGAGATGGTCTCCTGTAGTCATTCAATTAAACGGTTTAATGATTGAAACAGGTTTAAGAGCTGCCAACGGCCGTACTACCTCCGATGCTCAGGGTGCTAATACCTACAATAGAGTGTTGTGTGAGAGTAGGATTGACCACATAATGATAGATAGGAGGACCTGGAAGTCCGTAGTGGATATGGTCATTATACCATCGGTGGAGAGTGACCATAACCCTCTGTCCCTTACATTGCTAGACCCATGGCACAGAAGGGAGTGCATACCTTTAAAAAGCTGGGGTCTATTAACCAAGCAACGTATTCCATCTAATTGTAATAGATTTCTCAAGTGGCCTAAGTTCTGTCTGGATGAGTCTAGATTGCGGGAGATGGATGGAATCCTTGCAGAGCAGTTGGCAAGGCTATCTGTAGCTTGTGACGAGGTGGCTGGGTCAGCAGAGGTAGAAAACATCTATACTGCCACTATGGATCAGATTGGCAAGTTGTTTACGGTCCCAGTAAAGAAGAGCCTGGCAACTACCAAGCCATTGCAGGACTGGTTTGATAGTAATTGTAGAAGGAGGAAAACCGATTTAATTTCCGCCATCAAATCCTCTAATCCAGTATCTGTGCGTTCGGCCAGATTGTCTTATAGAAAGGCAATTATAGCCGCTAAAAGGGCTTGGGAAGAGTCCCATTGGGAAAATCTTAGGGATGCAAGTCACAGCAAGGATGGTAACTTGTTTTGGTCACTAGTTAGAAAATCATCTGGGTGCAGCTCGAACCAAATTCCAAATCATATCACGGACAATGAATGGTTTGAACACTTCTTCAAACTCTATGGTGGGAATGCCCTGCCCGGAGTCCCTGGGCATTTGAGCGGTGCTCTGGTTGATGGTTCCGGGCGGCTCGCGCCAACTAGAGTTAATAATAAAGAGGTTCTTGCTGCAATAGCCAATATAGTAACTGCAAAAGCCCCAGGACAGGACGGTGTGCCCAGTGACCTTTTTAAAGCTAACCCCGATGGTTGGGCAACGTATTTCGCCATCCTAATAAACGCATTGATGGCAGGCTCACCGTTCCCTAATTCTTGGAAGGCGGCTGAGGTGATTCCCATCTACAAGAAGGGCCCTAGGGAGAACCCTGCCAACTACCATCCAATTAGCCGAATAGACGCTGGACAGAAAATGGTGGGCAGGGTTCTCCTTGAGAGGATCCTCTCGTGGGCAGAGGAGCACAAGATCATTTCCCCTAACCAGGCTGGCTTTAGGGCATGCACAGGTACAACTGACCAAGCGTTCAGGTTGTTACTCCTTCACTGGAAAAGGAGGTCTTTATGTGGCATTTATTGACTTGAAGACCGCCTTCGACCTGGTTCCTCGAGACTGCCTGTGGACTATATTGGAGGAGATGGGGATTCTGCCTCCAATCTTAAACCTTTTTGCACGCATGCATGATGGTACCTATGCCCGTATTAGATGGGGCTCCCAAGGGCAAAAAACAGATAGGATTCCTGTGAAGCGTGGGGTACGACAGGGGTGTGTGCTAGCCCCAACACTTTTTTCTTTGTTTGTGAATGGTGTGGTTTCTTTTCTGCTTGAAATAGACGCAGATGCCCCGGTCTTGGTGGGCGATAAAGTGCCCACCTTACTTTTCGCAGACGACACCTTGTTGGTTTCGAAAACCCCTGTGGGCCTGCAAAAGTTGCTGAATCGCTTCAGTTTGTTTTGTGAACTTAGGGGCCTTGTCATTAACACCTCGAAAACTAAGCTCCTCTATTTTAATCCTAGTACATCGTCCAGGTCCACCCTCTTTCTTGATGGAGAACCATTGGAGTATGTAAAAGAATTTGACTACCTGGGAATTAGAATCTCTCAAAACTTGAAGTGGCAGGCCCATATTGATAAAATGCTTCTGAACCATAAAAGGGTGGCTGGTGTTTTGGGGCGGGAACATCGTATGTCCACCTCTAAGCCTGTTGCCCCTGCCCTGGATATATATGCTGCAAAGGCTGTGGGCAGCGCTCTCTATGGTGCAGAGTTGTGGGGCTTCGAATGTATTAGCGGTCTCACCACTTCTGAGAATAAGTTCCTTAGATAGCTGGTATCCCTTCCAATGGGCACCCCCATCAAACCATTACTGAGCGATCTGGGTCGCCGCTCCATCCGGGATCTAGCCAGGCTACGACCGCTTTTATTTTGGGCTAGGCTTTGGCGGACCCCTGAGCTCTCTAAGTATCGTGATGGTTTGAGAGAGGTTATGAATCTTAATGGCTCCCACAAAGTCAGCTGGATCCGTCACATTAAGAAGCTTTTGAATGACACTGGTTTTCCAATCAATTGGGAACTTGGAGTTCCCTTATCTAAGCCTGAAATTAAGCGAGTCTACTGGAATTGGGTGGACGAGCAAGATCTAAGGGACCTAAACCAAGGAAGGCTGACCGAAGAGTTTAAACAGCATAAACCCAAGCCTCGTTTGGAGACTTACTTGGATTTCATAAAAAAACCAAGGGATAGATCGCTGTTTATCCAGTTCAGGCTGGGAAACCTACCCTTACACGAATACACCTGTAAGTGGAAGTCTCCGTATGTAAATGTAAATGTAAATGTATAGGCATTTATATAGTGCACTACTTACCCGGAGGGTCCCAAGGCGCTTCGACCGCTGCGAAACCCTTCCTGGCTTCCCTGAGAGATGGTCCCTTAATGGGTATCTCCAGGGTGAGACCAGGCATCCCCGGCGGTCTGGTGGGGCCGTTAGTGAAGATGAGGCAAGCTAATGCCCAGAGTTGCCGAGTGTGATCGCTGATCAGAGTGGGCACCGAGGCGAGAGAATTATCGAGTCCGCTGACCCTGGTTCAGAAACCTGCCGCGCCGGGAATCGAACCCTGGTCCCGGGCCGTCCTCTGCTCTCGGGTCTGCCGCCTCTAACCAGTGAGCTGACCTGACTGCCCAATTTGGAAGGTGTCACTGAAAGCATCGCTCATGTCTTTTTTGCATGCCCAGCCTATGCAAAACCGAGACAGAAATGGCTAAAACCTGCATGTCTATTGCTCGGAACCAGGAATCATTCTGTAGCTTTAACAATATTTAAGACTGACACTAGCACATCCTTAGTTTGTGGGGTTGCCAAATTTCTGAGCTGGGTATGGGTAATTAGAGAAAAAGCTATGAGATGACTTAGTTTTTAATCAAATTTTTAAACTCTACAAAGCTGCTAATGTTTAATATGCCTCTTAATTTATTTATTGTAACACAAATGTTTTTATTGTAACCAATCCAGCAAAATGTAAGACTTATGAATTGTGGTTTTTCTTTTTAAATTTTGTATGTGCTTTTATGATATTGTGTGCATATCGAAATAAAGCTTTGAACAACAAATTTGTAACTCCAATAAAGTTACTTCAAGAACCTGTTGGAGCTGTCTGTCTGGATTACTACACCCCCCCTTCCTCTTTCTGCAGTTCTCTTGTCTCCTTCAGCAGCTGTTTCTTCTTTCTGTACTTCTTTTGCCACTTTCTGCACCCCTCGAGTGTGTTTGCAACTCTCTTACCTCTTTCTGTACCTCTCTTACCCCTTTCTGCACCTCTTGCCTCTTTTTACCTTATTATGTTGCATCTTTCTACACTCCTCTTGCCTCTTTCTGCAACCCTCTTGCCTATTTCTACACATCTGTTACTTCTTACTGCACTTCTCTAGCTTCTTTCTGCACCTGCTGCTTCTTTCTGCACCCCTGTTGTTCTTTCTCCATACCTGTTCCCTCTTTCTGTACCATCCGGACCTTAGTGAATGAGGCTGAAGGTCAGGGCTAGATCTCCAAACATGAAGCGGATTTTCTTACTACCAGAAAAGACACGATACCCTATTTCACCTTGTCTAAAACGCATAAGAACAGGTTGCCACCTCCGGGAAGGCCCATTGTGTCAGGGATGGGCTCCCTTTTGGAACCGTTATCGCAATATTGCGACTTTCTTGAAACCCCTGATTCAGGCAACAAGTACGTATCTGAAAGATACTAAAAGTCTGCTTGCTCTCCTCCTAACCATAAAGCTTACCAATGACCCTACTTACCTGGTAACTCTCGACATAGAGAGTTTATACACTTGCATCCAGCAAGATTCCACTATCACAGTAATTGAAGAGACTCTGGCAAGCAGTGACTGGGACTACACCACACCACACAAGTTTGTGGGTGACTGCGCCACTTTGGCTTTAAAAGAGAATTTCTTGAATATCAAGGAGTCCTTTACCTCCAATCAACTGGGACGTTAATGGGCAGCACTTTCGCCCCAAGTGTGGCCGGGATGTTTTTCCATGATTTTGAATGCAGACACATCTTGTCAACTGCTAATCCATACTTGCACCATGTATATTTCTGGCGAAGGTACATTGATGATGTGCTTATCATCTGGAGAGGCCATGAAAACATCCTCCTTGATTTTTTCACCTGGATTAATACCTGTGATGAAAATCTGAAATTCACTCACTCGTACCATGAGGAAGAAATGGTGTTCCTCGATGTCGTAATTACCAAGTCAGGCAACAAACTACGAACAAGGACCCCCCATAAACCTACAGCCAAGAACAATTTACTACACTTCACTAGTTATTACCCACGCCCTCTATAGTAAAACCTCCCTTTTGGCCAGTTCTTGCGGCTAAGACGAAATTGCAGTGAGGTTGCAGTCTACAAAAGCCAAGCCAATGAACTGACCAAAAAACTTCAAAATCGAGGTTAGCCAGCTGGCATTCTCAAAAAATGCTGTAAGAGAGCCCGCAACCAGAATCGGGAAGCTCTCTTGGATGTGGATACTCCCAGAGTCTCAGAACCTCCACCGCTCACGTGTGTGACAACTTTCAATGCAGCGTCAAATGCAGTGAGAAAATCAATAAGCAAGCGTTGGCAAATCCTGGAGAGCAACAATCATCACCGGGAAAAACCTCTTTTCTCATACAAGCAGGCACACAGTCTCAAAGATACTTTGGTTTATACGCGACCCAGGCCTGACACACCTGATTATCAACCAACTGTTTTGAACGCATGGGGGCTTCCCCCAGTGGTGGGACATTTTCCCTGCGGCTCATGTAGCGTGTGTCATTTGACAACTACCTCGAAACAGCTTGACTTTGAACAAGGAAAACTGCTACAAAAATCACATACAAACTGCAATTCTACTCATGTGGTCTACCTAATCACCTGTCCGTGCAAACTCAGATATGTGGGGATGACCACTCGAAAGATCAAACAACGAATTTGCGAGCATCGCAGCAATGTCCGGTGTAAGAGAAATAGCACAAAACTAATAGATAATTTTCTCCTACAGCAGCACACTACCAACGATCTACATTGGACAGTGATAGAGGACCTACCACCTATACAGGGGCTGCACAATTACCCATGGAGGTCCCCATGAGTTGCTGATACCATTTGTTACCGTATTTGAAACAACTCTGATATGGATATCAGGAAAGTTTGCATGGGTAAGTCTAGGTCTGTTATTTCAAAGGTTATATGCGAACCTCTTCATGAAAACCTATGAAGAAACTAACATCTTGAATAATGCAAACTGGACCCCAAATCTGAAAATGCTAGTGCGATACATTGATGATATTTTCATCATTTGGACCAACACTAAAGAAATATTTCGAAGAAGAGTTGATTAACCTGAATACAGTTGATGAAAGGATCCAAATAACTTGGGAGATTTCTGAGAAAACCATAACTTTCCTAGATGACCAAATTACCTTGTCCACTTAAGGCATTGAAACCGACATTTTTCGCAAAAAGACAGATAAAAACAATACCCTACATTATAGCAGCTTTCATCAAACATCCTTAAAGCAGAATCTTTCCCTCTCATAAATAATGAGAGTGAAAAGGATCACTTCTGACTCAAATAAAGCACGTTTAAGAATTGAAGAGATAGATGAGAGATTTTCTATAAGAGGATATCCAGATGAAATAATTAAGACAGCTAAACAAAGGGTGAACAAAATGCAAAGAAATTATTTATTGAAGACACGCAAAAAAATTGATGAGGCAAGAACAGCCATTGTATCTAAATATTCTACATCTAGGATGAACTTCAAAAAAATTATTAGAAAACATTGGAGCATTCTAAAAGCAGAACCGGATTTTACCACCATCTTTGAAAATCTCCCTATCTTTTCTTACACCAGGAGTATGAATTTAGGCAAACTTCTCAAATGTCAATCCATGCCATCAACCACATATAGAGGAACCAGGCCATGTTTACATTGTGGTAACTGCAATAACATCATAAAGGGCACCACAATAAATCACCCTATGAAAGGGTACAACATTCATTTACGTGTCAACGCAACGTGTGACACGATGAACGTAATTTATATGTTGAAATGCCCGTGTGGCAAAGTGTACATTGGTAAAACAGAGAGAAAAATTAAGACAAGGATCAATGAACACAAGTCCAACATAAGAACTAAAAATCAGAAATCATCCATAGCACTACACTTCATGGAAGAACATCATAATGTATCACAACTTCAGTTTCTTATCTTGGAATCTGTTCAGAGAAAAGAAGGACTGGACAATAACAAACATTTACTCCAACGAGAGAACAACTGGATCTACACCATGAATTCAAGCAAACTATTTTGGTCTTAATGATCGCATTGAATTTTCATGTTATTTAGAACATAGTATGCTCTTTGCACAACGATGTTATGGTAGACCTTGTTTTCTGCGTGGGCTCTAGGTACATTTATCACGTATTGCTATTATAATCTTATTATTTGAATTCTTGATTTATTTAGAGAGCATTCATATACACGTGTCACACACATTCACTTTTTTACCGCTTTTCATCCCTGAATATATATGTTTTACCCGATCTGAATCCCCGTAGAACGGGTAATCTGTTGCAGGTCTCTATGTTCACGTGATCGGCACTGACTAACCAATCAACATGATCCAACTTCGCTACAAGGAAGTAGCTACAATTTACTATCACGGACGCTTCCGACATGAAGAAAGGAGAGAGACGCTCTGCGTCTTAAATAGTAAGTTGGAGACTCGGACCCGTTTGAGTCCATGTTACCATTTTGTTTTTTGAAACCATGCGGACGCTCATGACTATATTGTTTATTTTTCTAGTTAAAGCAAACTTTGATGTTACGAAGCTGAACGTAACTTCGACATGCAAGTTTATGTTCACTTTGCGTGCTTCTCTTCACTGACACCGAGCACTCCGGGTATATTATAACACGGGCACAACAGAGCATGTTTACACACATGGATAAAATTAGTGATTGTGTACTTGTTTTCTTTTATTCATGAATCAGAACAGTATTATATTTGTGAATACATGCGATGCCCGAAATGCATAGATATATGAAAGATGATGATGTCAATGAAACATATTTGAAATGTAAATACATGGAAATGAAAATAACTACAAAAGAATAAATGAAAATTTGAATTAAATAAAAGAATTGAACTACAACTAAGAATTATTGAGTACATTTGTGGAAAGGAAACCTTGACGAGCATCAAGGAGACATAGGTGTGCGCCAGGGGATGCAACTAATGACCATTGAGTATCTGTACGTAGCCACACCTCTGAACTGGCAAAGAATCAGGGCAGTAGACATAATATATTACCTCATTCAACACTCAATCATATGATCGATGTTGGTAGTCCCGTTGCAAACAAGGGATCCCTTGCTTATAAAGTTTTCTCAAATATATCATCAGGAACAAGGCAGCGTTCTAGTTGCTTTAGCGCTGCCACGCACACGTCACACGTCTTTCACATTGTGACGTGTCCGTGAACAGCATTTGTACCTGGAAACCCCGGCAAACGGTAATATTTGGACCAGCGAGGAATCGATTAGGTACATCGCTGGAACACACAAGACGGGAAGTGAGTCTGCCCTCGGTAGAGTTTTTCTAAAACATGGGTTGATAGATACCCGTAGGCTCTTAACCAAGTATCGTCTTTGTTTCTCTAGATGCCCGGTTGTTGGTTCCACCTCCCTGCCAGTCCCATGAAGTAATTGACTTCATGATTTTACGTAAGCCCTTTCTCTCCAGCCAATGTTGTGATTATTTTTTTTACCTTTGATATCCCGTGTTGTGCCGATGGATTTTCCCCATTCACAAGTCGCCTCATAACAAAAAACTTGTTAAGCTTCTTTTTAAAGAAATAAACGTTTTACATGTTTGTTTGGGATAACATGCCCCACCGTATGGCACGCTGTATATACGCTGTGTTCCTACGGTATAGGCTCAAGAAACATTGGCCCCGACCGAGCCTTTCATACAAATAGACATACTCCAATAATAATTATGTGACACTTCTTTAAGACAGTCAAGTGGATATGCCTTTGATGTGAAGAAACTATTCCGAGTAGGTTTGCTAAATAACATGCGTTTTGAGTATTTACAATGTTTTTGGGCTAAACTGCATATATGCCTTTCTACCCTTTTTTTTGCAGGTTCCTAAGGTCTACGAATCTTTGCAAGACTTTCTTGGTATAACCATGAGTTGTACCACATCGTTTTGTTCCACAGGTTAGGGTGAGCCTTAGCGAACGCATACCGCAGAGGAACCTTGCATAGGTCCTGACGAATGCTTTGCGAATGGCACTTAAAAGCAGAAACATGTTGACCATTTCCAAAATACACCCTAAATCGGATGCTGCCAGCTACTTTATAGAACTGGTCCACATCCGTCTCACTCATTGTAATGGCCTTTGGTCAGCCTTTAATAAAATAGTTGATAGGCTAGTACTGTCGTAAATATTTAATTTACTATCTTAATTTCTATGCAGGTAAGTACTTAATCAATAATAACTCAATCGGAAAGAAAGAGACAGAGTCCGTGGTGTTAGAGTTCTTAGGGGTTTTATTCCTTAAAAAGGAATCGTTCCGGAACTGGATATCAGGTTCCTGGCACCACACAGGGTCCAGGAAGGGATAGAGCAATATTTTATTGACAATACATAGCTTATATACTTAATTCATGTCATAGAAAGCAATATAGTAGGCGTAACAGCTGAGAAGAGACAAGATAACAGCATCCACGTGGTAAGGGAGTACGTAATCAGAAGGCGTGGACTGGGCGTGAACTAGAGGTGTGTGCTAGAAACGTCACAGATAGGTGTCACAAAAGGGTGGCACAAAACAGAAATGTTGCAATGTCAGCAGAAATCAGAAGCTTGGATGCGCGCGCAGCTGCATGACGTGTGATTCTCGTGGAAACTGGAGGGTGCAGGGGACTTGACATTTACACTAGCGGAAAGAGACAGAAGTCTGGCATGTCAGATCAACTTGTACTTCTATCATATCTGATATCTGATGTTTGGGAACCATATTATCTGGACGGAAAAAGGTCTCTGGGGCAGAAGCTATTCTATACTGACTGTGAGTGCGTGTATAAGCGCCTAAGTGTCTGCATGAGAAGCGTGGGGGCATGGGCCTTCCCTGGGAGCATGGTAACAGAGGCTATGAATTACTTGCACGGAGACAGTAGGCCGGCCCTTGTGCTCTGCAGCTGGGAGGGTGTTTACTTAAACTAGTAGGCAGGAATGTATTTTCGAGGAGCGGAACAGATAATTCGAAGGTTGTAGTCAGTCTTGGCAGGCAGCAGGCTGAGCTAAGCGGCTGAGCTAAGCGCGGCGGGCCGCGCTGGAAGTAAGTCAGAGTTCACGGATACAGAGACAGCCTGGGCTGAGGCTTTCAGAGTCAGAAGCCAGGAAAAGGCTCGATGGCAGAAATTCAGGGCCTACTTTGCCAGAGCTGAAAAACGTGTAAAGTACACTTACAAAAAGACGTTGGCATGGCATACTTAGGAACGGACTATTCAACCCATTCAGGGTGGGTCTGAAAGAGGACATGTTAACGTTGGACGCAAATGTATTTGCGTCTTCATAGCTGGCACAGGAGGGAAGTTACATGCACTTTAAGCTGGTACATGGAGTCGGTTGGGTACACGCTAGGGAACACAACTTGACCATAAAATCTATATTTCCTCATTCCCTCCTTGTTCCCTACGGACCCTTCATGATATATCGATCCTCATGAATCGATCAGTTTGTTCTTGTAACATCATTTGCTCTTCTTTCTTTCTTTTACATCTTGAAAGGAAACTGGAATGTTCAAAACATGAAGTGGCACACAGTCCACAAATCGCTGGCCCACACTGCAAGCACAGGCAGCAACTGAATACTAGGACTAGGCCAATGCCTAGGAAGGATAGGATCTTCCATCCCCAAGCGGTTAACGTTGTCCAGAACCAACCGGACCAAGTCCAGGTGCCTGGATTCTGATGTATCAGATTTGCAATTTTATGAAGACGTGTAATAGCTTGATATACTGTTGGCGCGTTTTCTGGAATGAAAACACAGCAACTTGACCCGATGACCTTACAGGCTCCACCTCTATCTGCCAAGATGACGTCAATAACAAGACGATTCTGAAGGACAACAACCCGCATGGCGGACTGCTCCTCTGTTAAGTTACCTAAGGCGGAGGCAGTTTCATTTACTACTGCTTCAAGTGTTCTAGTTAATCTGCGTATCAGTTTACTATTTTGGACGGGACCTAAGAAGAAAAAGAATCCTTTAGTAAAATCGGTGTACTGTTCCCATGCCGTTTCTGTGTAGTCGACAAGCGAGAGATCTCTTCTGAGTCTATTCTTTACTAGATTTGTATTTCTGTGATAATCAGGAGGAGCTAGAAAAACAGGTGGCAGAAGGAATGCAATATAACAGGTGCCATCCCAATCTGGAGGTAAGCGTATGTATGCGGTATGACCACAAACAAAGTAGGAATGACGGGTAGCTCTAAAGGAAGATTTGCCTTGATCACTGAATTCGACCACAGTAGTACATTTACTATGACCTAAGTGTACTGAACCTTTCTTACTGACACATAATTCACCAGTGACTGGTAGTACTGACATAGCGGGCAGAACTGGTGCAGCTTCGGATTCTACAGTAAGAATCATAAGGCTAATTGTGTAATTACCTAATCCATATACTTCATTTTCTAGATCAGTTCCTATTCTAATGGGGAGTCCCTTCTTGTCAGGATAACAGGCATTAAGCAGAACTAAGTTCAAGTTTCCCCAAACCCAGCTCCCTTTGTAAACAGCAATATCAGGATCTACGGAATTTATTATTCTAAACCAGGCTCCACAGGAACCATTGTGAGTGAACGGGTACGGAAAGAGGGGCAGAGCTCCCTTATATTTCTGATAGGGAGGGAGTCGGCCACATATCCAGCAGTTTGTAGCATTATTAGTCTGATGGGAATGGTGTAGCATACTAATGAATGTGTTATTGCGCAGCGCGAGTCTGTAAGAGAGTTCATGTGGAGGTAACTCACTAAAAGAATGTTCAGCAGAAACATTGTAAGCAGATTGTTCACGCTTGAAAATAGGGCAGTAGATAGGAAGTAGTATACTTGCAACAATAATTAGAATACTTAGAAAAAACATAATTAATAATGTCACTATACAGTGACTGCGGAGTGATTTGCAGTATGTACGTTTCTTGAATTGTCTCTCTCTCTCTCTATCTCGATCTAGGGGATACATGTCAGAAACTATTTAACCGATTCACCTAGGGGAGGACTTAAACAATTAAACTGTCTGACTTGCTAGATCGGAGTTTTGATCTGTACTCTTCTTGTGGAGTTTTCTCTCGTTCGGAAACTTTAAAGTCACTGGGCTCGATACAGTCTTTGGAAGGGGTGGACGAGCCTGGGTCAGGTTTCAGTTCATTGCATAGTTTAACATGGCTCGTGTGGATCCACCCCTTTCGGCCCTCCACCTTCACCGCTGTCCTCGTAGTAAGTAGAACGGTCTTCGGCGCTTTCCAGCGGGGCTCCAGCGGACTTTTCCTGTCAAAGTTCCTTATTAGAATCAGGTCGCCAGGACGGACATCATGCGGCTTTACATCAGTGTTGTCAGGGAAGGCTGCGGCAACCTGTGAACGACATGATTGGAGTGCAGACATCAAGGAGGCAAGGTAATCTGTCAACATATTGCAATCAACATCAGTAATTTTCTTAGGAATGGGCGTCCCCCACATATTCGGTGGTCTGCCAAAGACCACTTCGTACGGGGATAGTCCTGATCGCGAGTGGGCGACCATTCTCATGTAAAACAATGCAACTGGCAGGGCGACTATCCAGTCGACCCCTTTCTCTTGACATATTTTAGCAAGGCGGATCTTTAATGTCTGATTATGCCTCTCTACAAGGCCTGCGGCTTCGGGATGTCGGACACAATGGAATTTCCATTGATATCCTAGCAGCAAGGAAACTTGCTTCATTAATTCGGATGAGAATGGCTGTCCGTTATCTGAGTACACGACACGAGGCATGCCGTACCGTGGGAAGAATTCACGAACCAGCTGCCTGGCAGTGGTCGGAGCAGTATAATCTGGGACTGGGTATGCTTCGGTCCAACGGGACAGTGCACAAACAATTACGAGGACATATTTGAATCCTCGACAACGGTCCATCTGGATATAATCCATCTGGAGGACTTCAAAAGGGTGATCGGGAGGATGAAATCCACCTTGCTCTACAGGGACACTTTTACCTGGATTGAACTGACAACAGATCATGCAAGTACGCACTTTCTGTTTTGCTGCTGCTCGTAAGTGTTTATTGTGCCAGAGATTTTGTAAACTGTCTAACATTGCTTTCTCTCCTAGATGTGCTGGACTATGTGCTGTATTTATTATGACTTGAACCATAGAGTCGGGGAGAAACCATGTAGATTTTCCCTTCGTCACCCAACCTTGATCTGTCTGGATCCCTCCTAGTTCAGTCCATTTCTTTATTTCATCTGAGGTAGCATGTGTCTGAATATCAATTACATCTAGTGTGGGATCCCTGACTGTCATACAATGTGTTGGTACTATTGTCTTTGTCACATCAGTTGTCTGAGTGTGAGTCAATGCTGTATGTTTTGCTGTCTGGTCTGCCAGGTCGTTACCCTGGGAAACAGAATCTGTAACTTTAGTATGTGCTTTACACTTCATGACGGATATGCCTGAAGGCAGATGTATTGCTTCTAACAGTGCTTGAATGAGGGGACCGTGTTGGATCTTGGCACCATGAGAGGTCAGAAAACCTCGTTCTTGCCATAACATTCCGAAGTCGTGTACAACTCCGAACGCATAACGGGAATCAGTGTATATATTGACATTTCTGTTCTTGGCTAGTATACAGGCTCGGGTCAGAGCAATAAGCTCTGCTGCTTGAGCGGACAGTTTGTCAATACGATGTGTTTTCTTTACTTCGGTTTCAGTGGTCACTGCATATGCGGCCACTAATTCTCCTGTACTTGTTCGCATACATGAACCATCCACATAAAGTGTCAGGTCTGGATTTGTCAATGGAACATCTGTTAAGTCTCGTCGGGGCTTTGTTACTGCATTAATGATTTCTATACAATCATGCGGGGCTGGATCTGTCCTCATTGAAGGTAACAGTGTTGCGGGGTTCAGAATGCTGCAGCGTCTGATTTCTATGTGTGGCTGGAATAGCGTCAATTCATAACCTGTCAGTCGTGCTATAGTCAAGTGTTGAGTCTGGGTTCTGTTTAAAAGAACCTCTACAGAATGTGGAACTTGTACTGTTAATTGATGTCCTAAAACAATTGAGTCGCTCTGTCTGATTGCTAAAGCGGTCGCTGCTACGGACTTTAAGCACGCAGGGAGTGCCTGGGCTACTGAATCCAATGTACTTGAAAAAATAAGCGCAAGGCTTATGTGAACCTGCTTGATCTTGGGTGAGGACAGACAATGCTGTACCATCACGTTCTGTAACGAAAAGTGTAAAAGGTTTGCTGTAACATGGTGTCGCTAAAACTGGTGCTTGGCATGAAACTTTCTTTAATTCTTCAAAGGCTTGTGTGTGTTCCTGAGTCCAAGGGAGGACAGTCAAAGTTGCTGCCTCCTGTGTTGTTAACTGAATGAGTGGTTTAGCTAGGAATGCATATTGAGGAATCCATTGTCTGCAGTACGAGGTGAGGCCTATAAAGGCCCGCACTTCCTTTTGTGTCTGGGGTCGTGGCATATTTACAATTAACTGAATGCGATCGGGAGTGAGCTGTCTCCCCACTTTGGACAGCAAGTGACCCAAGTACACAACTTGCTGAACACAGAATTGTAGCTTCGAAGGAGACACCTTGTGTCCCTTGTCGGCCAGAAAATGTAAAAACTGTCAGTGATGCTTGTTCACATTCGGGCTCACTTCGTGCGGTGATCAGTAGATCATCGACGTATTGCAATAAAGCGGTGTTAACTGGCATTTGAATACAATCTAGTTGTCTTTTCAGTGCTTGGCTATAGATGCTGGGGCTTTCTGTGAATCCTTGAGGTGCGCGGGAAAATTTGAAACTTCGTCCATTTAAACTGAATCCGAAGAGGTATTGGCTCTCTGGGTCAATAGGTACACTAAAGAAAGCGTTTTTGAGATCAATTACAGTAAAGAACGTTGCTTCTGAATCAATAGTAGTCAATAGGGAAGAGATATCGGGGACCACAGGGTACTGTGGAACAATGCATTTATTCAGTTCTCTTAGATCAATCACCAGCCGATATACTGGCGGTGCATTGGGATCAGTACGTTTAAGAATTGGAATGATAGGTGAATTGCAGATATTGGAGTCGGTCTCTACGACCACTCCTTGAACAATGAGCTCTTCAATGATTTTCAGTAAAGCCACTACAGCATCGGGTGGTAACTTGTATTGTCTGATTCGGGGTAGAACAACCCCCGTCTTGAGTGTAACACGGTATGGTGTGATATGCATACAACCTACATCAGTTGGGCCTGTTGCCCACAAGTGATCTGGTACATTTTTCAATCTGACATCAAACTGTCGCAGTACATAATGACCCTTGAAATCCCGCAGAAAGAGTCTAACTCCCTCCGGGGAACAGCATATTATGGCTCCTAGAGCCTTCAGCGTCTTGATACCTAACAGATTTTCTGGACATGATTTCGTAAGTAACAAGTCTGTAATACGTGATAATGGACCCACAGCCAGGGGAACTGGTTCTGACACTTCATTTACAATAGGCTGTCCTGAAAAACCAAGGGAAACATTCTGTGAGCCTGAGAGGGGTGCCCCTGGGACTTCGTTATGGCTGATTGTTGTGCGGCTTGCCCCTGTGTCAATTAAAAACTTTCTATCTTTTCCCAATACTTGACTGTGTACATAAGGACCCTCTTGATCTACCGGAATCTCAATAAGGGGCAAGCCAAATTCCCTCTCTAGGCTGTTTCATGTGTATCGTTGGTAATCGGGGTAAGCAGACTGGGCATACTGATACATTTGTTGTGAAACTTGCTGAGTTGCGGCAAGAGGCTGTGGCTGTGATACCGCTACTGTCTGTGCCGTATGAGATGAAGCATGCATAGGCTGCGTGTTCTGTATGGGCTGTTCGTTCTGTGAGGTCTGTTGCTGGGTCTGATCTTGTCTTGGTGGGTGCGGTCTTTCTTTAGTTTTACCTGTCGATATGTTATGTTTCAGAACTGGACATTCATGTACATAGTGACCTGGCTGCTTGCAATAGTTGCATGTCCCTTTAACGGGAGCTGCGGCGTGACCTGTCTGGGTCGTACCCTTTCTCTGGTTGTCTGCTGGCACTGATTGGGCTACTAACATTTTCATCTTCGTGTCTTTCATACGTTTTTGTTCATGATCTTGTTCTTCTCTAATTCTGTTCTGATGATACTGTAACATTTGCAACATCTGTGATGGTGTATTTGCTTGCCATGTACTCTCGACCTTGTATACACGGTTCTTAACTGCTAACAGGGAATTCTCTACTAACTTTGATACAAAAAGATGCGGGTACGACTCGCTACTTGGTTTAAGACCACTATTAATAATGAAACATTTCTCGAATCTTGAATAGAAGTCACTAGTATCTTCATCTGTTTTCTGTTTACATGCTGAGATTGCATCCCAGTCTTCCTTTCTAGTTGTCAGTAATCTTGGCAGAACCTGTACTATCAAACCTGGTAATGCTTTAGTTTTCTCCCCAAGGCCTACCCCTGGGACACGTTTGTTCTCTTTGTCTTCTATTTCTGCCCATACAATCTTTTTCTCTCCCACCTCCCATTCCTTTTCCTTGAGTTTCTCGTAGATGCCCGTGGGCAGCAGTACTTTTAACATTTTCATGATATCTTCATATGTATAATCCCCCATTAGTAACATGTCTTTAAGTTCTCTGTGAAAGCCTGCAGGGTCTTTATCATGGCAGGGTACTAGTTTCTTCATTTCTAACAATTCTAACTTGGTCAGAGGCGTGTGTACATACACACGTTTTAAGGTATGATCCTCACCCATAACTGGATGCACTTCCCGTAAGGGGTTCTGACTTTCAAGACCATGCAGACGCTCCATATGATACATTTTTCTTTCTGGGGGCGGAGCGGGAACATGTTCGGAGCTTATGAAAGTGTTATATCTGTGTCTTTGTTCTAGAATTATTTGTATTAACTTGGTACTTAGACCTCTCCATCTATCCATGAGTAGTGCTTCTAAGGTTTCGTGTAAGGGACCTGGATCAGAATGTTGGTTTCTGTATAACGTGAGAAGGTGCTGCATCATGTATACACCTGCTAATTTCTGCTCGTCTGGGGAAAGGTTCAGGAATGTCTGTGCTACGGTGTCATCATTGTATATGTCTGGATTGTCAGCCCATAATATCGCTGACCGGGCTAGTTCTTGTTCATCCATAGAATTGAGTACGTGGTACCCTATTCGGTCTCGAAGTCTTTTATCAGTCTCCTGGAACCGATGTTCAGAAGAATTTGGATTTGTTAAGGCAGAGAGGAATACGCTCTTGCTTTCCGGACGAGTGCCTTTCCTAAGGTAAGTTCCCTTACCTACATACGCTATAGTGTCTGTAGTCCTTTCTGATTCTTCATGTTCTTCTTCCTCCTCGGAGGAAGCCTTTTCTTTCTCTTTGTGTATTTCTATCACTTCTTTTCTTATTTTCCTGTACATACTGGCTATGCAAGTCCCCTTGTCGTGTTTTCCTTCAGATATATTTTGACCCCACTTGTTTAGTGCATCTAATTCGCTCTGATCTGTCCCAGGCCTGTCTCTTTCTCTTATTAGGCAATTTATGAAAAAACGTAGTATCTGTGCTTGAACGTCAACTTTCTGATGCTCCATGGCATCCTTGATACTGTCAGGGTCCTTCCCAGTCTGAATAAACACATATATTCTATCTAGGCGCTCCTTCATTCCTACAAATAATAGCAGGAAATCAGTAGCAGATCTTAACCGTAGTGATGCCATCATCATTCTATCGTCTTTGCCGGGTACTGGATCATATCTGCAAACTGAAAGGTTTTCTTTGAGTATGTCGAGACGGGGTGATTTGAACGTGAGAGGACTCTGTATATCCCTAAGGTGTAATCTGTGTGTTAATGGCGGCGTCCGAAGACCCCCCATCGCACTTCCTGAAGCGGAAGCTTGGACATTATCTCTCTGTGGAGTCTGTATCTGTACTTGAATTTGTCTTTGAGTAGGGTCTGGTAGACGTGGTTTCGGTAGATCAATTTTAGGTACGGGAAGTGGTGGAGGTGGTGGAACAGGAGGAATCTGTTGTGGTACTGGCGGAATATGATCTTGGGGCGGGTTACCACCCCCGTCCCTGTCGTTAGGCAGGGCGCAGACAGGCAGATTGGTGTAAGCGGGTGCTACATCCTCTAGATAGGAATTCAGGAATATGTCTTTAGTGGTCCTGTGATTTACTTTAGTTGGAACCAATGGTGGCGGCAGATTTTTCGGTATTTCTGAAATGGCCTCAGGCGAACCCTCGGCCACGAGATACATACCGTTTACGAGATTGTTTCGTGCGCGGTCTACTTGCTCTGTTTTTACTAGGATCCCTTCAGTAACTAATTCGTTTTCTTGGGCTTTACCTGATTCTTTAAGTCTGTCCTCTCTACGGAGTGCCTTTTCAGCACGCTTATGTGATTCCTTACGCCAAAACTCTATGGCGTCTTTCTGAGATTGTCTGGCTTTCTTTTTCCATAGTGCTTCCTCTACCTTCATGATGCACTCGGCATCCCATGTTCCGGTAACAGGCCATCTGTGTCTCTCGTCTAGATGTTTAGTATAGTCGGCCCATAAATCTAGATACAATATGGCATCTAAGCCATGCTTGTTGTACATAAAATTTCCTGGAGTGTCCCTAGGGGGGATAGGAATTTCTTCCTCTAGTATCCCTTTCCTAGTTCCTATCTGCTTTAACTTGTTGAAGAACGGCATCTTGTTTACTTGATACTGAATGCTCAATCCTAACTACTTAATACTGAATTCAGCTAGTTATACAAGAACACAATAATGCACAAAAAAAACAGTCACACTCATACCACAACATTAATCACATGAAAAGACATTTGAGACATATATGACTACCCCTTATACCAGATGTACTGCTAAACAGCACAGATACACTGTCAAAGACAATGCAAAAACTTGAATAACGGATGTACTGCTAAACAGTACAGATACACTGTCTAAAACAGTGCAGACCGGACTTGTGTACCCCAAACCCGTCTTGATACGTCCCAGCAATGGTACTCACCGGGAAGCACGGAAACTGAAGGCCTCGGAAAACTCGACTGGACTGGACCGGACTCGACTCGACTCGACACGTGGATACTTCGGAAAACTGGTGGGCCTCTTGACACCTCGGACCTCGCTTCTTTCGGCTAGGCTCTGGTCGGAATCCTCCGCACTCCTCACCGCCTCGTCTGGGCGCTGATTGCAGTCTTCGTCACCTCCGTGGGCCAGAGGGAGATGCAGGAAATCCTGCCGGTACGCGTAGTTTCCTTCTAACTGATGGCAGGGGACAGAGCTTGCAACGCACCAACCGGCGCGTGAGGATGGGGAGGGGTCCCTGTTCGGGCGCCAAAATGTCGTAAATATTTAATTTACTATCTTAATTTCTATGCAGGTAAGTACTTAATCAATAATAACTCAATCGGAAAGAAAGAGACAGAGTCCGTGGTGTTAGAGTTCTTAGGGGTTTTATTCCTTAAAAAGGAATCGTTCCGGAACTGGATATCAGGTTCCTGGCACCACACAGGGTCCAGGAAGGGATAGAGCAATATTTTATTGACAATACATAGCTTATATACTTAATTCATGTCATAGAAAGCAATATAGTAGGCGTAACAGCTGAGAAGAGACAAGATAACAGCATCCACGTGGTAAGGGAGTACGTAATCAGAAGGCGTGGACTGGGCGTGAACTAGAGGTGTGTGCTAGAAACGTCACAGATAGGTGTCACAAAAGGGTGGCACAAAACAGAAATGTTGCAATGTCAGCAGAAATCAGAAGCTTGGATGCGCGCGCAGCTGCATGACGTGTGATTCTCGTGGAAACTGGAGGGTGCAGGGGACTTGACATTTACACTAGCGGAAAGAGACAGAAGTCTGGCATGTCAGATCAACTTGTACTTCTATCATATCTGATATCTGATGTTTGGGAACCATATTATCTGGACGGAAAAAGGTCTCTGGGGCAGAAGCTATTCTATACTGACTGTGAGTGCGTGTATAAGCGCCTAAGTGTCTGCATGAGAAGCGTGGGGGCATGGGCCTTCCCTGGGAGCATGGTAACAGAGGCTATGAATTACTTGCACGGAGACAGTAGGCCGGCCCTTGTGCTCTGCAGCTGGGAGGGTGTTTACTTAAACTAGTAGGCAGGAATGTATTTTCGAGGAGCGGAACAGATAATTCGAAGGTTGTAGTCAGTCTTGGCAGGCAGCAGGCTGAGCTAAGCGGCTGAGCTAAGCGCGGCGGGCCGCGCTGGAAGTAAGTCAGAGTTCACGGATACAGAGACAGCCTGGGCTGAGGCTTTCAGAGTCAGAAGCCAGGAAAAGGCTCGATGGCAGAAATTCAGGGCCTACTTTGCCAGAGCTGAAAAACGTGTAAAGTACACTTACAAAAAGACGTTGGCATGGCATACTTAGGAACGGACTATTCAACCCATTCAGGGTGGGTCTGAAAGAGGACATGTTAACGTTGGACGCAAATGTATTTGCGTCTTCATAGCTGGCACAGGAGGGAAGTTACATGCACTTTAAGCTGGTACATGGAGTCGGTGGGGTACACGCTAGGGAACACAACTTGACCATAAAATCTATATTTCCTCAGTACCAAATTCCTTTTAAATCTCACTTTTCCACTTTCATCACCTGTGCACACAAGCCTTTTTGAACACCCTGCTCCACTGTAACCAGGCGTATAAGCACACCTGGGAAGCATTCGGCTTCTCTGGTGGAACCCTATGATGAAGCATGTCACTGACCAGGTCGGTGAGTGAGGGTTCCTTTTACAAACACGGTTTATGTTTATTTTCTTTTGTTGCTCAGAGTGACCGTCCTTAGGTTGCCTACTTACATATCCAAACACATACCCAAGGTGGCACTGATGTTCTCGGTTATATATACAGTCAAGAACTGATGCAAGTAGTCACTAATTTATATGGAAACTGATATATGTATGTATACAATCCGTTATATACTTATTTAAACAATATTACAGTCAGTAAGAAATCTAGTTACATACCTAGACATGATCTTGACCCTTAAATATGGTTTCATTGACTTATCCCAAAATGCTATGAAAAGTTTGCTGTTCTCTCTTCCAAAGTATTTCCCAGCAGCTGTTTGCGCATTGCATTCGCTCCCTGCAGACAAGAATGTTCATTTTATGGCTGTGAGATCTTTTTTTACCCAGGGGAGCCCCATTTTGTTCAATTTGGTGTCTCTGTACCTACATCCATGGTCTTTGCATGCAGCCAATCTAAACCTGGCCTGTGTGCCACATGTTAGAAGAGTAAGAGCGGGTGCCTGTTCCTTCCTTGCTAAAGCTCCTAACCTTGCTAAAGCTGCGCAACCGTAGGGAAAGCGTTTGACATCAGTAGTATTACATTTACCATTCACACTCGTGTTTGTGAAACTATAAAATGCACTATTTCTTCTCAAGTTTGTGCAAAAGTAGGCAAAGCATTGGACTTCCGTGGGATTAAATTTACTATTCACAGTACAGTCTGTGCAACAGTAAGGAAAGCATTGGACTTTGGATGTGTAAAATATACTATTCTCAATCTACTGCTTTAGACTTCTTAGGAATAAAATGTACTATTCACACTCTAGTCTGTGTAAGAGTAGGGAAAGTATTTCAGTTCAAACACATAACATATTTTAATAACCTATACATTTACTATATGCATTATTACTTTAATTATGCCATTGCAGAGTGTAAAAGCGAGGGCAGGCAAATAACGTTAGCTACTATTTATGGAGCTAACTTGGATGACCCCGCCCCGTTGGTGGAAATTAATTTGGAGTTAGTTAATTTCCCTCAGCCAATAGTGATTTGTGGGGATGTGAATATACATTTGTCTAATAATGCTTTACTGGAGGGATATGGAAATTACAAAGGCCGTTAACCAAGAGTATTCAAAGCTCTTGTTAACTTACTGCAAGATCAGGGCCTAATAGATGTGTGGGGAAAACTTCGCAGTGAGGATAGTGGATTTACTTTCTATTCACACCCCCATAAAAAAATTAGTAAGATTAGATTATTTTTTTGCCCAAGAACATTTGTTGGTAGGGACTAATATTAGAACTTATCCGAGAATTACTTCTGACCATTCCCCCGTACTGATTGAAATACAGAGCTCTGGGAGGAGGATAACACCACCTAACTTTTCATATGATCGGAAATTAGGGTTGAATGAAGAGTTCAAAACTCATATGCAAAGATGGATTCAATCCTTTTTCATTAATAATCATGGTACGGCCAATACTGGTATGGTTTGGGATACCTTTAAAGCGGGTTTTCGGGGAGAGTGCATCAGTTTCTCATCCTGGCAACGCAAAAAATCTAAAAAAGAACTCGACAAACTGTATGAGCTTCTGGTTAAAGCAGAGTTTTTGTTAATTAGGGAGGTTGCTCAGGGTAAAAAAGAGATTTGGGAGGTCGAAAATGAGGTGGCTAAGGCTAGAACTAATATTCTGGGCTTCTGGGATATGGAAATTGCTAGGAGATTTTTAACTTCTAAAATGTTAAGTCATGAATTTTGGGAAAAGAATAGGCAAAAGATTGGCAGTAAGATTAAGAATGAAGTAGACAGCTCGGAATATTAGTTCAATGATAGATGCTCAGGGTAAATCGCACTCAGAACCAGAAAGTATTCTTCGAATATTTCAAAGTTTTTATGTGGCACTTTATTCTAGGGATGATAGCCTAGATGCAAACAGACAATGGTGTGATAGACTACAGGTTTGCTTGAAGGTATTAGAACCTCTAATGGCGAAAGAACTGGATTTACCAATAACTATGTTAGAGCTAGAGGTAGCAGTGAAGAGTCTTGCCGTTGGTAAAGCGGCTGGACCAGATAGAATTCCCGCAGAAGTATATAAATTGTTCCTTAGTAACTTAAAGGACGAATTACTTCAGGTAATTCTGGTCGCACAACAGGGGAATCCTCCTATCACATGGTCTGACGCAACTATTGCGGTTTTTTGTAAAAAAGGTAAACCTGAGGACAATGTTGGATCTTGTCGTCCTATATCGTTATTGAATGTGGATAACAAGATCTATTCAAAGATTCTGGCCAACCGATTATCTAAAGTTGTGTCATTCTTAGTCTCACGAAATCAACATGGGTTTATCCCTAAAAGAGGCACTGTGGATCATATTAATAAAGTAATTACGCTGTTTGATTTGGCGGCTGTAAATAAACGGAAGCTGGCGCTTTTTCTGTTGGACGCAGAAAAAGTGTTTGATCGTGTGTGTTGGGAGTATCTTTGGGTGTTAATGGCGAAAATGGGTTTTGGACAGAAATATATCAATCCTATTAAAACACTATATGTTAAACCTACGGCAAACATTTCAGCACTGGGAGCGCTCTCTGATTCTTTTAATATTACTAGAGGGACCCGCCAAGGTTGTCCATGCTCTCCGTTACTATTTGCTTTATACATTAACCCGTTTATTGAACAATTAAGCCAGAACCCCTTAATCCCTCCCTTTATGGTGTCTGATTTTTCTTTTTCTGTGTTCGCTTATGCGGATGATATAGCGGTGGTAACCGATACACCAGACACTGCTAATTCAGAGATTGAGAGGCTGGCGAAAGAATTTGGAACTATAACTGGTTACAAACTTAATGTATCAAAGACTCAGATTTTATGTTCAGAAGCCATAACTTGGGAGGATGAGAGAGTGGTGGGGGAGGTTACTTATCTTGGGATACGGATTAAAACAAACATGTCTGAATTGGTTGAAGTAAACTGGAACAATGTATATGATAAAATTAAGGCTTCTCTTGAGAGATGGGATCGTTTATTCTTGACTATTATTGGGCGGACCAATGTTATAAAAATGAATGTTTTACCTAAAGTGCTCTACCTGTTCCGTTCAATTCCTTTGGAATTTCCAAAACCCAAGCTACAGGCTTTACAATCACTATGTGGGAAATTTATTTGGAGCCCTGGAAAACCATGACGAGCTATGAAATTTTTGATGCTGCCACCTGAAAGGGGAGTATCAGGAGTACCTGATTTTTTTCTTTATTATATAGTTGTTTTTTGTTAAGAATGAGAGTGTTGACAATAGAGGGATCCACGGAACTTATGTATAATCACCCTTCCATATTTGAGATCTTGATGGGATCACATGTGAGACAAAGTTTTTTTAATGAAATAGATGGCAATTATTACAAGCGGACTCGATTTAAGGTATTGATTGGAGCCCATAAGACCTGGAAATGGTTGACTCGTACTATAGGTATTGGAAAGTGGGCGTATTATACTCCTTTTACAACATCAAGATTACTGCCTATGATATTTTCGGATGGAATGGCCTTGAAATGGCAAAGAAAGGGGGTGACATGTTTGGGGGATTTTTTTGGGTGGATGGTAAATGCAAATCATTTGTGGAATTGAGTGAAGAGTTTGGCTTACCCAGAAGCTATTTTTTTAAATTTTTACAAATAAGGGATTTTTTTACAAGACACAAATTAAGTTTACAAAAGCACCAAGTAGTAGAGGGAATTGATCGCCAGGTGAAGATTGGAATTCTGTATAGAATGCTTATGGAGGAGAAACCCGATGATTTGGAGAGAATAAGAGCAAAATGGGCTGATATTTTAGTGGATACTGAGGTTGATGTGGAAAATCTGATTTCGCTTTCCAAAGAAGTCTTGATGTCAGCCAATTTAAAGACTCAGTTCTTCAAAACCTTATTTGATTTATATTACACTCCACAACGAATGTCAAAATGGGGAGGAGGTTTTGATGGAAAGTGTTATTCGGTGCAAGGCTGATTATGCAGACAGTTTACATATTTTTTTTTCCTGTCCTAGTTTAAAAGACTTCATACAAGATATTGAAAAGTTTTTGTCCTTAGTGCTCAATGTTTGTGTAACGATTACTCCCTCTATGTTGGTGCTGGGGAAGATCCCTAATAACAATCATGCTGATGGACTTTATCGTTTTCGCTACTTTATTTTTTTCACCATGACTGTAGCACGGATATGTATTGCTACAGAGTGGCTTCAGGAAAAACCGCCTCTATTTCAGCAGTGGCGAGCACGATTGTCCAAACTGTATAAATTGGAGTGGGGTCTTTTTTCAGTCTCCGGGTCTAGGAGAAAGAAAAAAATGGGATGGAAAATCTGGGGGGCTTTCTCTGATTATTATGAAGATTGAAATGCTTATCTAATTCTATTTTTATGTCACTGAGTTTATACTTGTTTTTGTCGGTTTTGAATTTAAAGTGTATCAAGGCTTTTCTTGCAAATGATCTAATGCTTTTTTTCTTTTGTATTTTGATGTATTTATGATCCAAGTGGTATGATGTATTTCTGCCGTGAACCAATATAAATAAAAAAATAAAAATAATGGCAGAGTCGTTCGGGGATATAAGGATGATGATAAAACCCATATTTCATAGAGAACATTGAAACTTTTATCATTTTTTACATCTCCTGGTGAAATATGGGTTTTATACTACTTCAAAAACTCCCACATCATGGTGGTGTGCAGTTGTAAGTGGGTGTGTGACCACACATCGCTATACTTGCTTCCTGTTTACACTGGATAACCATTAAACCTGCCCCTCGCAGTACAAATTATAAATAAAAATACAAAAAAATCTGTATTTTGGGAAATGCTAACACTCCCTATTACTGGTACTTACTGCGTTCATCATAAATTCCAGTTCATCATAAATTCATGACATAATATAACTGAGTGTTTTGATTCTTTTTTCCACAGGGCATTACAGAATGTTTGATTAGTACATACCTGTAGCCATTTGGTCTCTTTTTTTGTTTGCAGTTCTGCTTTCTTTATGTAGCTTTCCCCTTCTCTCTTCCCGGAATTCTATAACAAAATTGAAAATGTCATTGTAAATAACACATTGGAAAAGGATATATATCATAAGTCAGCCATTATATGCTCTGGGACCATAACAGGTGAACAAACAATAAGTCAATTTACCGGTATATCCCTAGCCGTAAACAATATGGATCTGCTATCTCTCTAGACGACACACTCAAGGCTTTTGATAGATTAAAAACCGCAAAGGCACCAGGGCCTGACCAGATACCCAGTGATCTGTATAAATCAGAGCCCATGGCATGGGTAGCACCATACATTAACTTGATGTCTAATGCTATAGTGGATGGGGCAGAAATTGCAGAGATGTGGAGAAGGGCAGAGAAAATTGCTATCCATAAGAAAGGAGTAGCTTCAGCTGCTCCAATTACAGACAATTCAGCCTGAAAACTTTTGCCAAGCATGTCTACGATAAATTACAATCAATCAATCAAGAAATTTATATAGCTCGCTACTCACCCGGAGGGTCTCAAGGAGCTTGGGGGAGGGGGGTCTGCTACTGTTCAAACAGCCAGGTCTTGAGTTGCTTCCTGAAGGAGAGGTGGTCTTGGGTCTGACGGAGGTGGATGGGGAGGGAGTTCCATGTCTTGGCTGCCAGGTAGGAGAAGGATCTTCCTCCCATGGTGGCTCTTCGGATGCGTGGAACGGCGGCGAGGGCGTGGCTGGTCGAACGGAGCTGGCGGGTGGGAGTGTAGAAGGTCAGGCGGTTGTTGAGGTACCTGGGGCCCAGGTCGTGGAGGGCCTTGTGTGCGTGGGTGAGGAGTCAGAACGTGATTCTCTTGTTGACGGGGAGCCAGTGAAGGACTCTCAGGTGTCAAGAGATGTGGCTGTGGCGGGGGACGTCCAGGATGAGTCGTGCGGAGGCGTTCTGGATGCGTTGGAGTCTCTTTTGTAGTTTGGCAGTGGTTCCGGTGTAGAGGGTGTTTCCGTAGTCCATTCGGCTGGTGACGAGTGCCTGTGTGACAGTCTTCCTGGTTTTGGTGGGGATCCATCGTAAGAGCTTACGGAGCATGCGTAGGATGTTGAAGCACGAGGATGAGACGCTGTTGACTTGTCTGGTCATCGAGAGGGAGGAGTCCAGGATGAAGCACAGGTTGCGTGCGTGGTTCGTTGGTTTGGGTGCACTGCTCAGGGCAGGGGGCCACCAGGAGTCGTCACAGGCGGAGGAAGATGGTCCCAGGATGAGGACTTCCGTCTTGTCTGTGTTGAGTTTCAAGTGGCTGGTCTTCATTCACTCTGCTACTTCTTTCATCCCTTCGTGTAGGTTGGTTCTGGCGGTGGCTGGGCCGTTGGTGAGGGAGAGGATCAGCTGAGTGTCGTTGGCATAGGAGATGATGTTGAGGTTGTGTTGGCGTGCTATGGCCGTGAGGGGCTCATGTAGATGTTGAAGAGGGTGAGGCTGAGTGATGATCCCTGTGGTACACCGCAGATGACTTCAGTGGCCTCGGATCTGAATGGGGGGAGGCGGACTTTCTTGGTCATTCCGGCAAGGACCGAGATGATCCACTCCAGAGCCTTCTCTTGGATTCCCATGTTGCTGAGGCGATGTGCTAGGTTGCGGTGGCAGACAGCATTGAACGCTGCGGAGAGATCAAGGAGGATGAGGGCCGCTGTTTCCCCGTTGTCGAGCAGGGCACGGATGTCGTCAGTGGCTGCGATGAGGGCGGTCTCAGTGCTGTGGTTAGCTCTGAAGCCGGACTGCGAGGGGTCGAGGGAACCGTTCGTCTCGAGGAAGGCGGCAAGCTGTCGGTTGACGGTCTTCTCAATGACTTTGTCAGGAAAAGGGAGGAGCGAGATGGGGTGGTAGTTCTTGAGGTCGGTGGGGTCCTCTGAAGGTTTCTTCAGGAGGGCGCTGAGTTCGGCATGCTTCCAGCTCTCTGGGAAGGTGGTGGTGTCGAAGGAGCAGTTGATGACGTCTCGGAGTTGGGGTGCGATGACGGAGGCCTCCCCTGTTGAAGACGTGGTGGGGGCATGGGTCGGTTGGTGATCCGGCGTGGATGGTGTTCATTGTGCGGATTGTGTCTTCGGTGCTGACCGGGGTCCAGGTGCGGAGGGTGGTGGTGGGGGGCGTTGGTTCGGTGGTTGGGTGCGTGGGCTGTGTGCCGAAGCTGTTGTGTATGTCGGCGATCTTGCTGTGGAAGAACGAGGCGAGTGAGTCGCAGAGGTCTTGCGAGGGTGTGATGTCGTTGTTGCAGGCGCTGGGGTTGGAGAGCTCTTTGACGATGCTGAAGAGTTCTTTGCTGTTGTGTGCGTTGTTGTCTAGTCGTTCCTTGAATGCTGTCTTCTTGGTGGTGTGGATCAGCTGGTGGTGTTTGCGGGTGGCGTGCTTGAGGGCAGTCATGTTGTCTGTAGTCGGGTCTTTGCGCCAGGCTTTCTCGAGGGTGCGGCAGTTCTTCTTGGAGTTCATGAGATCGTCGTTGAACCAGGAAGCCTTCTTGCTGCCGGGCCTGCTAGGATGGTTTTTCAGGGGTGCGAGGTCGTTAGCGCAGTTGGTGATCCACTGTGTGAGGTTGATGGCTGCCTGGTTGGGGTCCGTTGAGCTGGCGGGAGGATTCTGGTTCAGGGATGTGGAGAGCTGGTCGGAGGTGATCTTGTTCCAGCTCCTACGGGGAACCTGTTGCTGGTGGTGGTGGGTCGTGGTTCTTCTGAAGCTGAAGTGGACGCAGCTGTGGTCTGTCCAGTGGAGTCCGGTGGAGTGGCTGAAGGAGATGTCCTTGCTGGAGGAGAAGACGCGGTCAAGCGTGTGTCCGGCGTAGTGGGTGGGGGTGTTAACCAGTTGCTTGAGTCCGAGGTTGGTGAGGTTGTCCAGCAGGGTGGTGGTGTTGCTGTCCTTTTTGTTCTCCAGGTGGAAGTTGAGGTCCCCTAGGAGGATGTAGTCAGTGGAGGGGAGGGCGTGTGGGTTGATGAAGTCTGCGATGTCTTCGCTGAATTGTGTGCGGGGTCCTGGGGGTCTGTAGATGAGGGTGCCTCTGAGGGTGGTCTTGGGGTTGGTGTGTATCTGGAAGTGAAGATGTTCGGCGGCAGTGAGGGTGTCATCGGAGTTGGTCGAGATGCGGATGGTGTTCTTGTGGATGATGGCGATGCCTCCTCCTGTCTGGTTGACGCGGTCCCTCTGGGTGATCTTGTATCCGTCCGGGATGGCGATGGCGATGTCGGGTGCTGAGGAGGCGTTCATCCAGGTTTCCGTGAGGAAGGCGACGTCCGGAGATGTGGTGTCGAGCAAGTTCCAGAGTTCCACGGCGTGTCTGTGGACGGAGCGGGTGTTGAGCCGGATGCACTTCAGGTGGTTGCTGCTGGTGCTCGGCTTGGCTGGTGCGGTGCGGGTCCGGATGCAGGAGAAGTTGCAGGAGTAGCAGCTAAAGGGTCCGTGGGTGCGTTGCGGGGTGGCACGGTAGCATCCGTGGATCAGGCCGGTGTTGAGTGTGTTGAGTGTGGCGGCGTCGTAGGTCCGGCGGGTGGGTTGGCCTCTGCGGGGCCAGGGGTTCTGGCGCTGGGCGCGGTCCAGGCACGGATGGGCGCAGACGGGCTTTCTTTGCATCAATGGATGGCTGACAATGAGATACTGTCCCCCTATCAGGCAGGTTTTCGTTTGAAAACTAGCACATGCGATCAGATCTTCATATTTAAATTACTTACCTGGAAGGATGTGCTGTTCAAAAAAACAAAAATTGTATGTGGCGTTTGTTGACCTATGAGCTGCCTTTGACCTGGTGCCCTGAGAATTACTATGGAAAGTCTTATTAGGACTTGGCACACCTGGTAATTTTGTAAGTCTTTTGGAGAGGTTGCACAAGGAGAACTATGCACAGGTCAGAATGGGGGAAACAGGGCAAGTTAGCCAGTAAAATCGCTACACGGTGCGGGGATCAACAAGATAACGTATCTGCGCCAACCTGGTTTTCCCTGTCTGTAAATGAGGTTGCCAACATCCTATGGGACTGTGAAAATGATTCTCTGATCCTAAATGTCAATAAGATACCAATCCTCAGTGGTGTAATAAAACTATAGGGGGCCCCACTGCAAATTACACGGAGAGGCCCCCTTCTGGCTCACTCAGGAGCTCTCAGGCCAGCATACTTTTCTTGGGGAGCCCCCTGTAGCTCGGCCCCCGCCTTGAGGGGGCCTTTTTTATAGCCTTGCCAATCCTGCTATTTGCAGATGATTCCATATTCATCTCGAGTAGCCCTATGGGTTTACAGAGCTTAATGGATTTACATTTCTGGTATTCTGCCTAGCCAGGGGCCTAGAATTGAACGCAGAGAAAACCAAGGTCATGTTCTGCGGATGGGCCAAAGCCAGATCAAGAACATTGAGGATCGCTGCGAAGTCCCTTGAGAGGGTAACCAGTTTTGATTACCTAGAGGTGAGGTTGTCTGATTCGCTTAGCTGGGGACCTCAAGTTGATAAAAGCTACTTCACCTTGTGCATTCGATCCAAATCCATACTTTGTTTCTATAAACAGACTCAGTCTCAGTTACTTACCCCTGCCCCGGAGTTGTATCGGGAGAAAACAAAAAGCACTGCACTCTATGGAGCAGAGCTATGGGGTCACATTGATGCCCACAAGCTGATGGTATGCGAGAACACATATGTTAAATTCCTTGTTTCTGTCCCAGTTAGTACTCCATTGTTCCAATGGTTTTTCGATCTCGGGATTGAGAGAATCGTGGATATGGTTTCACTTAAAATCTGTTGTACTGGCTGCGCTTATGGTCCACTCCTGAGCTTACTGACTACAGTGAGTCATTAAGCGAAGTGCTGATGATCAGTGGTGCAAATCAAATTCCTTGGCTTCCTTGTAGCAACTTGTTGGAAGACAAGCTGTTGGATGGCCCCCAAAAAAAAAGGAAAACCAGCTAAAGCTAATATGAAGACCAAGTTTTGGGCGTTTGTGACAGATAGGTATGCTACCACCACACCTTCATGGCATTTAATAGACTAAGCAGTTTTTAAGCTACAAGCTATACCCTGTGTCTGAGCCCTTTTTAGACCTGTTTTTGCCACAGCTGAACAAGCGCCTGTATACAAGATTCCATCTGGTCTGCCTGTCGCTAAGATCCTTTACCACCTGGGTTAGTAATCATGACACATCTGTGTGCCCCGCTTCTGTCTTAAGGGCGGAGACCAAGGTACGTATTTTGTTCTTTTGCACTGAATACCACCATGCTCTTAGGAAGTAAATCAAACCAACCTGTTTACATTTGAGAACTAGACATTACCAGGTTGCTTAAAAGATCCTTTAAATTGATACTTAAACTCCTATTGTTTTTCCTGTAAGTCACTTTTTAATGCATGTCTGGTTTAGGTGCCAGAAAGCCGTAACTTCCATCAAGAAGGACACACCCCCTAACCAGAGAAGCCATTAGGTATTAGGCATTATTGTTGTCAGCTAGAGTAGAACTTTCTCTTTCTTATTTTCTTATCACACTGGTTATTTCCACAATGCACTTTTTACCAGAAGAGAAAACATAAAACCTGGGTATTTAATTTGAAATGGTTTTTGTGATAGTTTTCAGAGCAGTTCATAAAGCTCAATTTTGACAATGATGTCATAAAAGCAGATACAGCATAAAATACAAATTTATCAAAAGGATTAATCCTTCAGACCTGTGCATTTTATTGTTAACAATTTATCAATTCATCAAGATTAAACATTGGAAATCAAATCGATAAAAACACTTAGGCATAACAGGTGCACAATGTAAAATGATATTATAGTGTTCAGATATATTAGGAGTCTCAATTCAAAGAAGGGCTGTCCGCGAGACATAAGCCTGGCCATATTAATACAGGGCATCAGATGAGAATAAAATCATACAAATATATTTAAAACACCAATCATAAATAAAGAGTTCAAAAACACATTTAAAAATACAAACACCTGGGTACTCTCTACATTAAAGATTAGATTGTGCCCTGAATGGAAGTCAACTCCTTGTCCCAACAGCCCACTTTAGGGCTTTATTTTGAGGTTTTGTTTTTAATGCTTCATTGAGTTGGCGGTAGCCTTGTCATATAGGACCTACATGATAGCTATACATGTGCTACTATAAATGTTCATTTTAATGTTTCTAATTTTAAAATGTACTTTTTCTGCACTTTGCACTTTTAGGGTCATTTTACTGAAATAAAGTATTTCCACTAGTAATGAAGTATTTAATTGATTTCACAGACTTATAATTGGGTATTGCACAAGTGGCAAAGCTTTTTGGAATTGTAAACCTTGGCAGGCTGGACAAAGAAAGCGGAGGATAAGCTAAATAGACTTGTGTTTTCCATTTGAATCTTCACCGCTGCCATGTTAGATTTGCTGATAGCACATGTGAGACCTTGTATTGTGCATCCAGCAACAATCAGTAGTTACTGAACAGTATCCTGTGTGAGAATTATTTACTGAGCTCTCGAGTTTTGAAAAATCTTACGGCTGAGAAATAATTAACATACTTGATGACATCCTAGGGAGTGATGGCTAGACGATTACACATCAATGAGAACACAGGAAGCAGAATCCGTGAATTTAGACAAAATAAGTTTAAAGTCCACATAGTCCAAAAATGGAAGCACAAGCCACAGCATAAGCTTATTTTGTTTTGGAACAGGTACAGACTTCAATGCTAAGATGTGTTCAGGGAAATATTGTCTAGTCATCTCATGCTGCTTACAGACACTGTCCAAGCATGAAAGTGGTACGGCAACCATTGCTTAATTTCTATATAAATAGGTAACAGAGGCCACTAAAGGTTGCACCATCCATTCCCATTGCCCCTGCCACCGTTGCCAATGGCCGTATCAACACAACTATGAACCATCACACTTCTACAAGTGTGACAATTCAGAACATTTCAGGTCCCAAAAGCCAGTCAGTCAGTCAAATTCACTCTATTCGGTTAATTAAAACCATAAAAGCATACTACAAAAAATACATAAAATATTACAATTGCACAACATCAACAAGGTACAAAAAAGGTATGATATAATCATATACAAAACACATAATGATAAAAAAGTTTCAATTTCTCAAGGTTAAAAATGATCTAATTCATAGTAATCCTTTTTTTCCGGGACGTGTGGCAGCACTTAATACCCAGTGACGGGACTCCAAATTGGACTATCGGTTCACCTCTGTCAGGGAGTAGCCAAGCTTGAGCTGATTGAATGGTATAAGACCATCTATAACAAATAAGCAGCCAAGGCATTTACAACCCTCCTCCACCCGTCTGCGGAAGCGGCCCTGCTCCATCCCAGGAGGGAAGTCTGGATTTGAAAAAAGAGGAAGGAAAAGTTGTTAGGCCTGCCCTGTCTTCCGCCGTGTCCCAGACCTTCGGGCCTAGCACATCACATGCAACAAATGCATACCCTAGGCCCTGTGACAAAAAGGTAGCGCATCTCCCTCTATATCGGAGCGGCCGCTAGCACCTGATCCATAATAGAAGTCCTGCACATCTAACCTGGGCTTCTATAGAAATTCTATAACGCATATTAGCAAGCCCATTGTCGCCGTTTTATCGGCAATTTCCTGCCAATAAAACATCGATAATTTTAATGAGGTTCCTTGCTAATATGCCCCCATGTTTTTCGGAGAAGGTCCTGTTCCATTCGATTAGGTAACAGAGTTGGGCAGCTTGATAATAAAGCAACAGCAAGGACACCCCCATCCCCCCTCCTGTTGCGACCGATACAACAAGTGTTTTTTAAGCCTAGTTTTCTTGCTTCCCCTTCATGAAATTATTGATATTGAGTAGGAGAGATCGAAGCATCCTGGCAGGTGGTGTCAGTGGGAGTGTCTGGAAAATATAGACACAAAAACAGGGGTTTGATCCAATAAGGCCTATAACGCGGGGAGGGATCAGTTATAGGACACAAGAAATATCAAAACCCACCATGAAAAACATATCCATCTAGTACAATCAGAACACACATTTAGACGGACTGCACCAACAATAAACAAAACAAATCACAATACAATATAATATAATACATACAAAATGGTTTAAAACATCCATTGACTGCTGAGCAAATCGGAATTTTGGCGAACAGATCAAAGAAAGATAACTTAAATGTTTTTTTCTACCCCTTGCTTATAGCATGGAATTATATAGCCTATAATGTGTTACCACACTCAGTGATATCCCGATAATAATAATACTTCTTTTTGAAGGGAGATTACATTCTTGTTTTAATCCTAGATAGTAGGTTTATCCTTCTCTTGAAATTCGTAGGTAAGCATCAAGACATCAAGGCATCTCCTATCGAACTTTTGAATTTATAAGGTATTTCTCCACATTTTCTGTAAGTTTCTTGCCCTATTTTAATCTAATTTACTTTTTTAGAAAGGACAATTCATGCTACTATCCATGTGATATTCTTTTGGGATTCATAAAAACATTTTCCACTGCCCCTCTTTGGAAGATTAGGTAAGATTATCCCCAAATGGCCCATTGACCATTGCCACCAAATCCCTTTGACAATACACTCATTTTTTACCAGTTAAATGTATTCAATGGACATGCTTGATTTACCGTTTTCACCCCATTCCAGCTGGGAGATGAGACATTTTTAGTCCTGAGGAGGATGGAGTGGTCACCATGGCTGAACCTCGTGTGTGTGAATGTCGTCTATGTTAGTTTATTGCCATATAGTTAGTTTTGAAGGAATGTATTTCAAGGCCCTTCATATTGCAATATGCATGGAAAGAATCCATTAAGCATTGTAGTCCTTTGGGGGGTTTGTGATATCAGTATGGTGTTGTCAGCAAATAAAAGAGCTGGCACCAGGCCCCCCCAACTTAGGCGAATCGTTTGCGCATCCGCACAGATAACTTGGGATATCGTTCACATATAATGAAAATAGAGTGGCTGCCAGTACACTCCCCTGGCGTACACCCCTTCTTACGGGGATAGCCTTAGTGAGTTAGCCCCTCGGGCCCCATCTTACTTATGCAAAGTTATCCTTGTGTAGTCTTATTATTTGCACAAGTAATTTGTCTGCTACCTCTTGGCATTTCAGCGAATCCCAAAGTAAATTTTGGGGTATTAGGTCGAAAGCGGGCTTTAGGTCTACAAAGGCAATATACAAGGCACCCTTTTTTTAATTTAAGTATTTCCAGCATAAGCGTATAAATCTAAAAATCTCATCAATTGTATGTTTTTTTTTTCAAAAACCCACCTGGAAGTTTGAGAGCACATTATTCTCTTCAAGCCAGTTGTTCAATTTGTTTAAAATATCCCAATTTTCTTTTGTAAAATGTCAATTAAACTAATTGGTTGGTAATTTGCAGGGTCGTAGTGATTTCTGCCCCTTTCCAAGATTCGGGTATTGGTGCGCCTGAGGCTATTGCATTGCATAAGCAGTTTCTGTATGGGCCCCAGACACTGCTGTCATTTCTCAGCAAATCTCTTGGTATTTGGTCGAAGCCGGGCACTTTCCATGGCTTAACTGCATAAATTGGCGTCAATGTTTCTTGTAAGCTAAAATATAGGTAAGTGGCATTTGGATTTGTTACAAAATCAACAGTAGTAAAAAATTGTTCCGTTTCAACTGCGGCGTATAGGCGGGAGAAGTTATTGACCCAAGTATTGACATCAAGAAAAGGGTCCTTTGAATCCATACCTGTCTTATTTCCCTTTGTTATTCACTGGCAAAAGCCTGCTTGGTCTTTGAACTTTGCTGCAATAATTAAATGCGTCCAAATATTATCATCCCAGGTTTTTTTTGCCTGAGCAAGGGTTTGCTTATATTTAAACCTTTTCTACCTCGTGACGATTATGTTGTTATTTTGTATTGCCAGTATAAGGTCGACTTTTGCTTTTTGACACTCCTTGTTATACCAAGGGTTGGCTACTAGATTTGAGTCATTTTTGCTTCCGCTACACTCCTTGGGTATTTTACTTACGATCGGCGCTAAAGCATCTAAGAGGGCATAGTGTATGTGCAAAATTGGAAGCTCTACTGCTGGTAAGTCTATGTGGGGGGAAATAATATCAACAAAAGTGTTATAGATCTGCGTCATGGACTGATCATTTCCTAAGATGTGAGGCCACTTAAAGCTTGACGATTATTACTCAGTTTGGTGTCATGGGTGGCGATATTATTAGCTCCACTGCTCAGGGTGGCGTCATAAAAGAGGTGCGTTGCTAGTGTCAAGGGTAGAAGTCGCTGGCCACTCTCAGCTCTGGTGTCTACTATTAAGTTGTGTACATTACGCCTGAACTCAATGGATACCATTATGTAGTCTATATAACTCTTACAATTACCTCTACAAAATGTAAATACATTTGGTATGTCTGAGGGTAGGCGGCCATTACAAGCTCTGAGTCCCTGCCCTGATGTTAATTTCATAATTTGTACAACCGATACGGTGCACGGTACTATCGGATTTATGACGTTATAATGCACACTTTTACAACGCATACCTTTACAACGCATTTTTTACAACGCAACACCCATTACATCGCATTCCATTACAACACATGCCATTACAACAAACTTTTAAAAACTACCTTTACAACGCATTCCATTACAACGCATACTACCTTTACAACGCATACCATTACATTGCATGTATGGTAAGTATTGGATAGTGTAGGTGGTAAAAATTACTATTCTAACTCCAGGGGGGTGCAACAGTAGGGTAAGTTTTGGATAGTGTAGGGGTACAATTTACTATTCTAACTCCAGGGGGTGCAACAGTAGGGTAAGTGTTGGATAGTGTAGGGGTAAAAATTACTATTTTAACTCCAGGGGGTGCAACAGAAGGGTAAGTGTTTGATAGTGTAAGGGTACTATGTGTTGTAATTGTATGCGTTGTAATGACTGCTTTGTAATGAAATGAGTTGTAATTGTATGCGTTGTAGTGTCATGCGTGGTAATGATTGCATTGTAATGGCATGCGTTGTAAGGGATGTTGCGTTGTAATGACTGCATTGTAATGGTAGTGCGTTGTAAAAGTTGCGTTGTAAAGGTTGTTTCCCGTACTATCGGGCTGCTTTCTAGGTCAGGGATAATATTTGCTGTATGTTCGTCATCAAAGAGGTTGTCAAAACCCACCACTGGTTCGAACTTACAATTTAGATTGTCCCCTACAATTATCATTGCCCTCGGCTCTAATGAATTTAAAAAGTAGTTGAGTTGCTCTATTACTAAGGATTCTTTTAAAGCTGGACTTGGTCTATTGTAAATATTCCATGATGTGAGCCTTATGTCCCACTGCTTCTTTGCTTTTATATCTAAGGATAAACTACTGTTAGTTTTACAGTTAGTTATATTTGTCGTGGGGGATTTAATCATTAAATCAAGAAAGGGCTCTTAAAAAGTGAGTGGAAATAGATTTAGGTCTTCTGCCCTTTGTAGTTCTTTTAGCTCTAGAGTCTCACAACCGTTTAGAACGACATGCGTCTCATCTAGGTCCGCGGTGTGTAAGATAGGTGTCTGGTTCATACTAGGGGAGGGCGGAATTTGCGTAATTCCGTTATGCAAATCTCTGCGATAAGGTAAAAATCTCCGCAAATACGCGGAAATTCCACGATCACGCGGAAATTCCACGAACACGCGGAATTGCTTGTTCGCGATGCTTTTTTCTGTTCGCAATCGCTATTTCCGTGCTCGGGAGGAAATATCTCATGAACACGCATTTTGAGAACGCGAACAAGCAAAACATTTCGCAAAGTCCCGGAACGCAGAATTTTGTGCAATTTCGTGTTCTCCGCGGAACGCGAAATTCCCCAAATTCCGCAAGCAGAACAGAATTTACTGCCCAGGCCTAGTTCATACTACAATTTATCTAGGTAATAGCAGGAGCATGTATATTGTGTTCTAGGGTGGTTGGTCGTCAGACTAAAGAGTCAAGAACAGATACTTCTTGAAACCTTCTTGTAAATACAAGCGGGGCACCATCATAGAGAGTATTCCTTGGTGGTGGTTTATAAAAATATCCCAGGGGAAGAGCGCAGATACAAGTGCATTTGGAAGATATCTCCTCTTGCATATTTAATAGACTTCGAACCATCTGTGGCCTGCGGAAGTTTATTACAACCCACTATCGCATCTATCGCTTGGGGGACTTCGATGTAATAAAAAGGAAAGTTTGGGCCTGGCATATAGGTGAACTTGCCAGGTTGAAATGGAGGTTTAAAACTACACATGGAGGCTCTGCAGTGACAGGCCTGAGATGTTTAACCCCTTCGCTGCAGGGTGTTTCAACCCCGCTGTGCGGGAGAGAGGGGGCCGCGCGCGGCGCCACTGTGCTTATGTCAGTGGAGCTGCACGCGTGATGAGCTAAACTCGTCACGACCACACCCATTTTGGAACGTTCAGCACAGCGGGGAAATTATCCCCACGTGCGAACGTTGCAATGGCCGTGACGAGCTCAGCTCGTCATGAGTGCAGCTTAACTGTGCCTCATGACGAGCTGAGCTCATCAGAAGCACACAACGGGTTAAAGGGCTATTCAAGTGGTGGCAAAATCAGTGCTGCAGGCCCACTAGTAGCATTGATTTACAGGCAAAAGTCTGGAGAAACTATGCCAAGGATAGCAGGTCTAACGTGTGACATGTTACCGTTGTAGATAGATATTGCTTGGGTCTTGTGTCATTTTGAAGTAGCAGACAAGGCTCCCTGGCAGATGTTTGGCTTAAGAGTCACAGAAAGATGACTCACAGGTGTTCTTGTGGCTCTCAAGGACTTTCAAAAGGCCCCTTTAGCGCAAAACGTTTTGCAAGATGCTAAAACCTAGTTATCTTATCACCCCAAAATTGAGATTTTATGATGGCAGAAAATAAGTATATTGACGTCTTTCTCCAATTGAATACGTCTCTTAAAAATCCATATTTTATTAACAAAAAAACGAATTAAAAATTAAACATTCAACTGACTAAGATCTCAAAATGTACCCCTAGTTTTTTGCTTTTTGCAATAAATGTTGGATGCATTCTCATGAAAACTACAAAGAACTGTGCACTGGACTCGGGCTCTTCATTTCATAAATGTTTATTGAGAATCACATGAATTGTTTTTGTATCGTGCAGCAGCATTTTTCCTTATGCAAAGTAAAAAAGTAAAGATAACTTTGGGACCCACCTTTTTTTTCTTTTTAAATACATGTATTTCCTATAGGGAGTGTGCTTTAAATATAACTACAAACTATGGTCGGGGAAAGTATGTAATATGTGCCAGCGTAATCCTAATCACTTTGAAGATTTAGCATTTTGCTTATTATTCAAATGCAAAACCATAACACCACTTAGCTCAAGTGCGCCCCCTGTTGCAGCAACATGATACAGCTGGAATGTGAGAAACAACTAGTTCAAAACCACTTTATTTCGATTAGTAAAAATCATAAAAAGCACACAGTAGGCTCAAGTACATATTCAGGGGGACACAATTACATTCAATTGATAGCGCTATTAAAAATGAGCAATTAAAATATTTACATTTTTTAAAAAGTAAAAGGGTATTTCAAAGATTTCATAAGTTATCGCCAGTGCTGTTAAGTTGTCTAATCCTGGTACATTTTTTGAGGCGAAAGGCAGCCAAAAAAAATTTGCAACACCAAACATTATTAGTGGGGAGTCTAACTGCTTTAAGTAAAAGAGAGCTGGTTTGGCTTGGATGAACCCCTTGTTTTTAAGCAACGGGATAATATTTTTTTTCCTAGGCAGAGAATAAAAATTACAGAAAAACATAAAATGTAAAGTGTCCTGCAATGAGTAGCTATCACAATTACAAACGGGCAAATCCTCGGGCTTAGCCCACACCTTAGAATCGTTTAACAAAAAATGAATCTGGTTAAATCTTAGTTTAGTTAGTAGCCAGCGGTGAAACGGGATTGACACAACCGTTAAATATGGTTCGATAGCTATGGTTAACTTGGAGATATAGTGCTCCCTCACTGTAGGTTTCACAAGTTCTCCGCTCTCCCGCTCTAATTCTCTGTATTTAATAAAAGTCAATTTAAACCATTCCAGGTCAGCTTTAACAATACATTCTGGTTTGCAAAATAAGTCAGGGCGGCCCAGGGAGCTTAGGGTATTTTTAATGTATGCTAGCCACGGGATGTTTTTCATGTTGTCCAGACGTAAGCAATCCCTTAAGATTGCGTGATTCAGGGTTAGGTTAGGGTTCAACCAAGTTCTTAGCCACATCAAGATTGGAGACTGTTTAATAATGTCACTTATGTACCCCTGGCCTAATTCCGTATGGACAGAAAAGGTAGCTGTGGATTGTGGCAGACCTAAGAGCATACGTAGGAATTTGTTTTCCTCTACTTGAATCGCTACAACATTGTTAGTGTAGCCCCATATAGAAGCCCCATACCTTGCTATTGCAATTGACGCATACCAGACATGCAGGAATGGATGTTTCTGTACTTATGCCGTGCTCGCAACAGGAACACTCCCTGCACTCTCACGTGGACTGGAAGGAGCTGCCTGGCCACGCCCACAGCCCTGTACCGGCGTATATCCGCGGGAGCAGCAGGTATGGCGGCTACCATCACTCACTCTAGTCATGCGCCAGAACCAGCACTGTCAACGACTCAACTCTGGGAAGTCACACTTCATGTATTTCCTATAGAGAGTGTGCTTTAACCATAACCACAAACTATGGTCGGAGAAAATATTTAATATGTGCCAGCGTAATCCTAATCACTTTGAAGATTTAGCATTTTGCTTATTATTCAAATGCAAAACCATAACACCACTCAGCTCAAGTGCGCCCCCTGTTGCAGCAAAATGATACAGCTGGAATGTGAGAAACAACTAGAATACCAGCGACTGTTGTTCGCAGCAATTGAGTTTTTGTTATGGTTGTTTCAGTGCAAAATTAATCCTTCAATATTCATTTCAAGCTAAAATGTTCTACTAAATGACAGCTATGGATTCCGCATAATTATGTACAACTTCACCTACTTTTCCTGGAATTTCTCGAACTACGCCAGCCAATGTTGTCTCCGCTGTAAAGCAGAATCAATATTTGTGCTGAAAAGTTGCCCTTTTTGTAGCATAAATAGCGCTATGCTCTGCTTAGCTCTATAGCGCATCGAGGCGATGTTCCTTGGAGGGGACCCTGGCATTCCAGCACTGCGGCCCATGGTTACTGGGGGGGAAGCCAGATCACGAATATTGCTAGAACTAGCTCCTTGCGGCCATCAGTACGTCTCGGTGAGCTGGAAGAGTCGAGGCTCGAGAGTGTCACATTTGTAAGAGTGTGATGGTTTGAAGATAGCATCTGTACGAGCACTGCGCAGCGCTGGAAGGGACAGTGGGTGGTGCAGTCTTTAATGGCCGCGCGAGAAATGTTTGGGCCCTGGCACTTATGTTTTGACAAATTAAGTACCGACACAACGGTCTTAATGAAGCGAAATTCCTGGCCCCTTGGGCCCACCGCCGCTGTCCCAGTTCTTCCCACTGTGCGCCATAAACGAGAGTTCACCGGAGTGACTCCCAGAACCTTTGTCCCAGCGCGATGGGGAGTGCACAGAGAGCGTGCCCTCCGTACGCACACTCTGCGCGATGGGGAGTGCACAGAGAGCGTGCCCTCCGCACGCACACTCTGCGCGATGGGGAGTGCACAGAGAGCGTGCCCTCTGCACGCACATAGAGCGTGCCCTCCGCACGCACACTCTGCGCGATGGGGAGTGCACAGAGAGCGTGCCCTCCGCACGCACACTCTGCGCGATGGGGAGTGCACAGAGAGCGTGCCCTCCGCACGCACATAGAGCGTGCCCTCCGCACGCACACTCTGCGCGATGGGGAGTGCACAGAGAGCGTGCCCTCCGCACGCACACTCTGCGCGATGGGGAGTGCACAGAGAGCATGCCCTCCGCAAGCACACTCTGCGCGATGGGGAGTGCACAGAGAGCGTGCCCTCCGCACGCACACTCTGCGCGATGGGGAGTGCACAGAGAGCGTACCCTCCGCACGCACACTCTGCGCGATGGGGAGTGCACAGAGAGCATGCCCTCCGCAAGCACACTCTGCGCGATGGGGAGTGCACAGAGAGCGTGCCCTCCGCACGCACACTCTGCGCGATGGGGAGTGCACAGAGAGCATGCCCTCCGCAAGCACACTCTGCGCGATGGGGAGTGCACAGAGAGCGTGCCCTCCGCACGCACACTCTGCGCGATGGGGAGTGCACAGAGAGCATGCCCTCCGCAAGCACACACTGCGCGATGGGGAGTGCACAGAGAGCGTGCCCTCCGCACGCACACTCTGCGCGATGGGGAGTGCACAGAGAGCGTGCCCTCCGCACGCACACTCTGCCCACCCCTTGACATTCCGTAAGAAACTGGAACACGCTTTTGCCCCTTGGTTCGGCCCCCACCACTCCCCAGGGGGAGGGGGGACAGTGGCTGGACCGGGGGTCTCAGTGGAGGCCACCCCCGGGAGGCAGAGCCCGAGCACCCAATGATTGGCTGGAGATAAGGGGAGCAAAGGCAGGGAAAGAGAAAGAGCGGGCCCACCAAGCATTGGGGCTGGGCCAGCTCAGCCATAAATTTAAGGTAGGAATGTGTAGGGGGATAAGGGCTATTTAAGGGTGGGCACCGGGCACAAGGCCCTCTTTTCTCCGGGGAATTTTGGCAGGAGAAGAGGTGCAGCGTCGACAAAGTGCGAGGTGAGGTGGGGGGAGGCGGGGGAGGGAGGGATGGAGGGATGGATCTAGGGGGGCTGCAGCGTAGTGGGTACAGAAGAGAATGTGTGGGGTAGCAAGGGTGGGGGGACTTTGCTGGGGATGGGTATGCAGAGGAACAAGTAAAGGAAGGGACGCCACAAGAGGGTGTGCAATATGAAGAAATGTAAAGAGGGGTAGGAGTAGCAAGTTAAAGACTCCCGCAATATCAACATGCAGTGGATGGGGCAAGGGGACTTCTGTGGAAATGTGGGGGCGCTTGGGTCCGTGGCGCGGGCGGGCTTCAATGGCACGTGACAGTGGGTTCAGGCTCCTAGGGGGGGGGGGGGGCGGGGGGCAAGGTGGCGTGCAGGGGAGGGGTGTCAAAGTGCCCAGGCACTAACAATAGCAGAGAGGGGGAGGAGGCCGAGCACGAGTCGGTTGGGTGCGAAGTCCTGGGGGGGGGGGGGCACGGGAGGGCTCGAGCGCAAGGTTAGAATAAAGAAGGGCATGGAGGGATGGTGGCCAGAGGGGCCAGAAGTTGAGGGTGTGCTCTTCCGTGGGGCGGGGGGAGGGGGGGTGCGGGGTGGCTCAAGGATATTCAAGGGGCGGTTGGCGATGGGAGCCAGGATAAGTGTGTAGAAGTGCACCCCCCCCCCCCCCCCAGGCGGCGGGTAAAAGGAGGACGGAGTGGAAGGGCTGGATGCAGGTTTAAAGGTTACTGAGATGGGGGCCGGGTAGTAGATGCCCCTTAGTGTCATGGGGCTGAGGATCGGAGTTTGGCGTAACAAGAGGGGAGGAGGGGGGACCCAGGGAGAGCCAGGCGCGAGCCGGTCTCTTCCTGGGCAGGTTCGCGCGAGGATCATTACCAGGTGGGGCTGATTAGCAGAGGGGTTAAAAGGGGAAGTCAGGCGGGCGGTTAGGAACTGCGTGGCGGGAGGCGTGAAGGGAGGTTGTTTTGCGCTCGTGTTCCCACCTTTGTCCTGGGTCATGGAGGAAGCTGCGGAGGTCAGGAGGGCTGTACAAGTCCTTTGTGCGGCAGGGCGTGAGGACTTGTTGATGCCGGGTGTCCCGGCGGAAGCTTGGGTCGGCATGGCCCGCCCCCCTCGCAAGGCTTCGGAGGGCGTCGCCAGGGCTGTGGAGGCGTGTTTATCGCCGGGCCCAGAGGACGAGGAAGACGGCGAGGCGGCCATGCCGGCAGACGGGCCTGGGCTTGTTTTGCCCGCCGTGGAAGCAGAACCCCCGCCGTGTGACCCGGGTGCCCTCCAGCAGGTATGTGCGTTACCGTTTTTCGATGCTGGTGCACGAGGGGCGCCCGGGGGGAGGCGGGGGCGTTCCATGGGCCGGCTGGCTCCGCGCACAGGCGGATTGGCACCTGGGAAGTCGGGGAAGCTGCAGGCGGGCCCCAAGCCCAAGCGTGGGCGAAGCTTGGAGCAGCATGGGCGCTCGCACGCCCCTCTACCTGCTGCGGTGCCCCTTGCCTCTTCCCCCTCGGTGCCGCCTCTGGCAGATGGGGTCTCCCCATACTTATGGCTCAACGGGCAGTGTTATCTGCTCTCCCCTGCATTGCCGGGGCCTGTTCCTGCCCCCCCCCCCAATGTTGGCTCTCCTCCCCCGGTTGACGCCGATGCCAGGCACCCACGTGCTGCGCTGACGTCGCCCCCCCCCCTGAGGCCCTGCCCCCAGCCCCTGCTGTGGTTTCGGTGGGTGCTGCACATACCCTGCTGCCCCCCTCGGCCAAGGCTGCCTCAACTGGTGCTCTTGGCTCCCGGCCCCCCCCCCACACGTCCTTGACCCCGGGTGGTAAGGGTTTGCTGCGCAAGGGGGCGCCCCCGGCCACTGGTCAGACACTGTTCCCGGTCCCCAGGGGTCGTCCAGGTGGGCTTCTGGGTGGCCCTGTAGCTGGGTCGGTGGGTGTCACTGGTCTGTCGTCGGGGGGTGATTGCGGTTCCGCTGTGGGGGGCAATGTTTTTGGAGCTGTTTCCTTGTCTGGCTTGAGCGGCCGCAGTTTTCAATCTGCGCCGTCGGCTGGGCGGCTGGTGGCTGTTTCTACGGGCCCGGGAACTGTCCACACGGCTGTTTCCAGTGGTGGGCTTACAGGGGGGCTGTCTGGAGCGGACGGCTCTTCTACAGCTTTCAATGCACATAGTTTTCAAAACATTGACTGGCAATTTTATGATGGGGGTATTGGTGATGGGGCTATGCCCAGTGGTAGTGATCAAGTTGCATTTTCTGATGAAGCTTTCGGTGGGAGTTTTCATGATGATGAGTTGGAAGAAGGGGAATTGAGAGACAAAGATGTTGGGCTTTTGGCAGCACGGGCCCAGGGGGGTGGGTTGGGGCAACCCACTGTTTCTCGTGTTTTGCAGGAGTCTCGAGCGGACCATGCAGGTGTACGAGGGGCAGTGTGGTCTGGACCTTCTCAGAGGGATCGTGGGGCTGTCGCACAGCAGTCGGAGCAGTTACCGAGAGGTAAGGATGGGTGGTGGTCTGTGTGGCAACCTAGGGAGAGTCTCCCTGTTAAGAGTACAAGATCTATTGGTACGGGTGATGGGGTTGTGGTTGAGCGAGTCGCTCTGGCACCGAGGCTTGAGCGGCCTGTACTTTCGAATGTTTCTAATGTGCAAGTTGCAAATGAAGTTTCTACAGCGGGGACGGGCGGGGTGGATGCCACACGTGTCACGGAGGATAGTATCCTACCGAAAAAGTTGCCTTATTCTGGGGTGGGAATGCCTTTGGGGTCTCATTTATCTGACAAAACGAAGAATTTGATATGGTCTGGGGCATTTGTGGATGTTTTTAGGCTTCTCCATAGGGATGTTCAGGCAAAAGAAGGGTCAAAGGAGGAGGAATTAGAATTGGCTCGGAGGCCTCGTGTTCCGAAGTCCATAGAGAACTGGACTTCGGCCTTTCTTATTTATGCCAGCGTTTATTGTCAACGTCATCCTGAGAAAGCAATAGACATGTTTAAATATGCAGATGTTATCCGCAAGGCTCACAGTTATTTTGGCGGCTTTGCTTGGTTGTCATATGATGACGAGTTCAGGGCGCGCATGAGCGCTTTCCCTGAGCGTTCGTGGGGTGAGGTTGATTCCGAGTTATGGTTGCAATGGATGGCATCGGCAAACCCACCTGCTACGACACACACAGCTAGCGGGCAGCCCGTGTATTATCGGCCCTTTTCAGCTCGCCCCGCTCAGTCTGGGGCGGGGGTTTGGGGCAGAGGTCAATCAGCCGCCTCTGGCACATGCTGGCATTTTAACAGGGGTTCCTGTAACAGACCTGCTTGCAGGTACAAACACGAGTGTTCGCAGTGCGGAGGGAAGCATGCCCTCACCCAGTGTTTTCCCGGTCAGCGATTGGGTGAGCAGGGAAGAGGTTCAGGGGGTAGGGGGCAGCAACAACAGTCTGTTTACAAGGGCCCCTACTCCTATTAGGCAGGAGGTTCTCGACCTCTGGCTGGTGGATTATCCAGATTTTGAGGCCGCTAAGATTTTGTCTTGGGGTTTCAAAATTGGGTTCCGGATTGGGTATCAGGGACCCAGGGTGGGCAGGTGGTCGGACAATCTGAAGTCTGCGAAGGAGAGTCCCCATGTTGTGCGGAAGAAACTGGATGCTGAGCTTGCGGCTGGTAGGATTGCTGGTCCTTTTGTGAATTGTCCTCTGCCTGACTTGATTGTGTCACCCCTGGGTGTGGTGCCTAAGAAGGCGGAAGGAGAGTTTCGTCTTATCCATCACCTGTCCTGGCCCGAAGGTTCATCGATTAATGACTTTATTGATCCAGCTGACTCAACTGTCAATTATGCTTCGGTGGACGATGCCTTACGGCTCGTGCGCACGGCTGGTGTTGGGGCTTTGCTGGCGAAGAGCGACATTCAGTCGGCTTTCCGGCTATTGCCCATTCACCCTTGGGATTTCAGTCTGTTGGGAATGCATTTTGATGGTAGTTTCTACGTGGATAGGGTGTTGCCCATGGGCTGTTCAGTGTCATGCTCCCTTTTTGAAACTTTCAGTACCTTCCTGCAGTGGCGATTCACTTTTGTTAGTGGCCACGTATTGGTCTGTCATTACCTTGATGATTTTCTTTTCATTGGGGAAGGTCGATCTGGGCAGTGTCAGTCGGCTTTGAACATCTTTCAGGCTCTAGCGGAGGAATTGGGGGTTCCATTGGCGCCGGACAAGACGGAGGGTCCCTGTACGTCTCTGACTTTCTTGGGGATTGAAATTGATACTCTGTCTATGGTGGCGAGATTGCCTGTGGCTAAAGTGAAGGAAATGTCTGCTTTCATACATCTGGTGTTGGGGGAGCGAAAGTTGTTTTGAAAACTGTTCAGAAGTTGTTGGGTTACCTCAATTTTGCTTGCCGGGTTGTTCGGGCGGGCAGGACATTCTGCAGACGTCTGGGTTTGTCCATGTCCGGAGCACGCCTTCCCCATCATAGGGTGCGCATTACCACCGCTGTGCGTGCCGATTTGACCGTCTGGCTTCGTTTCCTACAAGAGTTTAATGGCGTGTCCTTGTTTTTTGCGGATGAGGACATGGTATGGCAAGTACAGTTGTTCACTGATGCGTCAGGGTCTCACGGCTTCGGAATATTTTGGGAAGGTCGATGGTGCGCGGCCGGCTGGCCGGCGCACTGGAAGGATCAGGGTCGCAGCATAGCGTTTCTGGAGCTCTTCCCGCTGCTGGTTGCTCTGCACCTATGGGGGGATGAGTTTCAGAATCGCTCAGTCTTGTTTCACGTGGACAATCTGGCAGTCGTGCACCTTGTCAATCACCAAAAGGCTCGTGATTTGCGGGTTTTGCGGCTCCTGCGCGCATTCATGCTGCGGTGTCTGCAATTAAATATTGTCTTTAAAGCACGGCATGTTCCTGGTACTTCTAATTGCATCGCTGATTCTTTGTCTCGCTTTCAGTGGTCCGAGTTCCGCAAGTTAGCTCCTGGGGCGGACCTGGAACCAACAGCGATCCCACAGTACGTATGGGACCTGGGGGATTGAGGGTTCACCACTTGGTAGAAAATTCAGTGGCTGAATCCACCAGGCGGGGTTATGTGAAAGCCTGGAATGAGTTTCTGCAGTTTGGTAAGGATTCGATGGGGCCGATTGGGGCGGGTTGGTCTGATGAACAATGCGTCTTGCAGTTTGTTTTACATCTGGCGGACAAAGGCTTATCGCCCACTACCATTTCTGGCAAATTGGCTGGGGTTTCTTTTTATGGGCAGCTTTGGTGGGGGAGGGATCCGGTTGGGGGGGTGTTGGTTCGTAAAGTGTTGAAAGGTTTGGCCAGGCTCCGGGCTGGTGGTCAGCAGCTCCGGCAGCCAGTGACTTTTGAGTTGCTCCAGTTGCTGTTGCCGGAATTGGAGGTGTGTTGTTATGATGCTTTGGAGTGTGCCAAATTTCGTTTGTGTTTTGTTTGGTTGTTTCTTTGGGGCATTTCGGGCATCAGAGTTGCTGGGGTTGCGGGGCAGGGTAGGTATGACCAGCAATGAGGTGGTGTTGGAAATTGACAGAGTGCGGCTGTGGCTGCGGGCATCTAAAACCGACCAGATGGGGAGGGGTAAGTGGGTGTTCCTTGGTAGGAGTGGTGTCTCTGCATGTTGCCCGGTTGGGGAATGGGAAGTGTTTGTGTCCTCTCCGCATTTTCTCCAGGGGTCCATATTTTGTCATGCGGATGGTAGTCCCATAGTTGCATCTCAATTATTGGCTGTATTACGCAAGGTTTTGTTGCGCTTGGGGAAGGATCCTGTTCAATTTGGTACTCATTCTTTCCGAATTGGTGCGGCGACGGAGGCCGCTCGGTTGGGGTGGGACTGGTCCCAGATCCGACGCATTGGTCGTTGGCGTTCCAAGTGCTGTGAAAAGTATGTGAGGAAATAGTGCATTTTGGCTTGTCTAACATTTCTTTCTCTCCTAGGTCCCTGGCCATCAGTCGCCGGATGCAAACGAAGGGTGTGGATACTGGGGCACTCTTTTATTAAAAGAGCAGCTTTAGCCGCTGCCAGTCAGCTCTGTGGGAGATCACTTGGTCTGAACAGTATGACACACGAAGTCTCCTGGCATGGAACAGGGGGAATGCGCTGGGGTGGGCTTTTTCCCGCCTTGGCTGCTTTGGTTTCACAGTGTTTGGGGGGCCCTCCGGATCTCCTGGTGCTACACTTGGGAGAGAATGACTTGGTTTCTCTCTCTGGGTTGACCTTGTTAAAATTAATGAAGCAGGACCTGGAAATCATCAGAGCCACATGGGTGAGCACCATGCTTATATGGACTGAGTTTGTGCCTCGTTTGCAATGGCGTGGGGCGAGGAACAATTCTGCCCTGGAAAAGGCTAGAAGGAAAGTGAACAGGACAATGCGCCTTTTTTGTCAACATTGGGGTATCTACAGCTTGAACCATTATCATTTAAAAGTCTCTGAACATCATTTATTTTGTGAGGACGGTGTGCATCTCTCAGCTTTGGGCCTCTCTTTTTACCTCCTTGAACTCAGGGACTTGATTAGCAAGGTTCTTCAGGTACAGTTGTGGTGTGCTCCTTCCTTTCCTTTAGGTGGGGCAGGAAAACGCTAAAGGTTTTCCTGGGTGGCGGGTTTTTGTTAGTGGGGGTGGGCAGCCTGGAGCAGGTTGGCCATCCTGAAGGGTAGCGTTGGGTAGGCTAGGGGTAGTAGGCAGGAGTTTGTTCGGGGTTTTGGGATTTAGGTTTCGTAGGCTCACTGTAGAGTTGAATTATGTAAATAAATAAATAATGAATGTGTTTATGAAATTTATGATGCACCTGTCCTAAAATAAAAGTGGCCTTTCTTGCTCCTAAAAGAAGGTGTGGACAATGATTTCTTGCGCGAGGGGGGACCCAGGGAGAGCCAGGCGCGAGCCGGTCTCTTCCTGGGCAGGTTCGCGCGAGGATCATTACCAGGTGGGGCTGATTAGCAGAGGGGTTAAAAGGGGAAGTCAGGCGGGCGGTTAGGAACTGCGTGGCGGGAGGCGTGAAGGGAGGTTGTTTTGCCCCACCCACCCTCCCTCTTTTTCTTTTTTCTTTTATTTATTTATGGGTTTTTTATTTTTGCGGTGCTCTAGGCGCTGTTTAGTTTAGGTAGGTTTGCCACTGTTAGGATGGGTGCCTTTGTTCTTTTGTAATTATAGGAAGTACAGGAGGTAACCCATAGACCACGTTGGGGAGGGTGCGTTATGTAAACAAGAACAGGTCCCAACAGGTATTATTTAAAAGACTGTTTCAGTAGGGGTATGCCACAGGCATTACTAAGAACAGAACACAAGGAGTCAGAGGAATTGAACAAAGGGTGGTATTATTCACCAAGGACAAGGGGTAATGCATTTACAGTTTAAGACAGCACTGTAAAGATTAGATCTTGTGACAACCCAGTGGCACTTGGTGCAAGGTGCTATATACAGTTCGAAGTGAAATGAGAAGTGCAAGTGCTTTTAAAAACAGCATAAGTGGCGCATACATGAAATTATGTACATCATTTAAAGCTTCAATTACAAAACAAGTTACAATCACTTGGACAATAGTTTTCCATAAAAGCTTTAAGTGTGATATGCGTCGTATGGTTCAAGCTGTGTGGTCGACGGCGTTTCGATCCCCTTGATTTAGGATCGTCATCAGGACGGGGTTGTCGATAGGTACAGTGCTGTGGACAAAGGAGGGGAGTAGTGAGCAAGGGCAATTGGCGGGAGGGGAGGGGTAGGTGAGGGGTGGGGGATAGGTAATTGACTGAATCGTATTAGACCTATCGTGAAAAAAGGGGGCCGTGACTGTAGTGGTGGCCAGAAAGGGAAGGAGAGTGCTGTTAGGGGTGACTAATGTGGAATTATGGCCCGCCTCGCCTCCACTACAGGCACCTTGTAAGTGTAATCCCCTATATGTGGTTCACCGTTCCACTTAAGGGTCTCCTCCCCGCCGGGCCATAATTCCACATTAGTCACCCCTAACAGCACTCTCCTTCCCTTTCTGGCCACCACTACAGTCACGGCCCCCTTTTTTCACGATAGGTCTAATACGATTCAGTCAATTACCTATCCCCCACCCCTCACCTACCCCTCCCCTCCCGCCAATTGCCCTTGCTCACTACTCCCCTCCTTTGTCCACAGCACTGTACCTATCGACAACCCCGTCCTGATGACGATCCTAAATCAAGGGGATCGAAACGCCGTCGACCACACAGCTTGAACCATACGACGCATATCACACTTAAAGCTTTTATGGAAAACTATTGTCCAAGTGATTGTAACTTGTTCTGTAATTGAAGCTTTAAATGATGTACATAATTTCATGTATGCGCCACTTATGCTGTTTTTAAAAGCACTTGCACTTCTCATTTCACTTCGAACTGTATATAGCACCTTGCACCAAGTGCCACTGGGTTGTCACAAGATCTAATCTTTACAGTGCTGTCTTAAACTGTAAATGCATTACCCCTTGTCCTTGGTGAATAATACCACCCTTTGTTCAATTCCTCTGACTCCTTGTGTTCTGTTCTTAGTAATGCCTGTGGCATACCCCTACTGAAACAGTCTTTTAAATAATACCTGTTTTTGTTCTTTTGTAGGCGGGTTTTTGTTAGTGGGGGTGGGCAGCCTGGAGCGGGTTGGCCATCCTGAAGGGTAGCGTTGGGTAGGCTAGGGGTAGTAGGCAGGAGTTTGTTCGGGGTTTTGGGATTTAGGTTTCGTAGGCTCACTGTAGAGTTGAATTATGTAAATAAATAAATAATGAATGTGTTTATGAAATTTATGATGCACCTGTCCTAAAATAAAAGTGGCCTTTCTTGCTCCTAAAAGAAGGTGTGGACAATGATTTCTTGCGCGAGCTGGTTCTGGGTACTGGGGGCTCTGTTTTCAAGTGAAGGCACAGCCTCCGGGCGTCAAGAGTATGAGTAATAATAGCAGAGGGAACTGTCACTGTTTTGTCCGGCAGTATGAATGAGAAGAAATCAAATAAGTTTATGTTGAAAGTCACGTAAGGACTAACGCATAAAGGATAGCACCAAACGTAACTCATATACAGGGTTTTCATAGGCGATAAACTGGCCCCTAGCTAACTCACTCTGTGATCTTTCCGAGGCTGAAAGGCTAAGTCGCAGTACATTGATTTACCTTCATTTACAGCGATTAGAGGGTGGGGGAGGGTGGGTAAGGAAGGTGCAGAGGGACTATGGGAGGCGCAAGAACGGACATTCAAGGATAGCGGAAAAGGGCGCCAAGCGAGGAAGCATAATGGGGGTCGGATGGCAGGGCAAAGGAGGGATGAATTGGGTTTGGGGCAGTCCAGGAGAAAGAAAGTGGGGAGATAGGGTTATGGGCGCGTGCGAGAGACGTACAGTTAAGCGCCATTTGGAGAATAGGCCTACAATGCAAAGTGAGCAGAAGAAAGAAGAGCGAAAAATGTGTAGCATCAGCAGATGTTGGATTGGCACTCGCGGCGAATAGGCACTAAAGGTATACGGCAGGAATGAGGCATAGATTGGGTAACACGGAACTTGGTGGCCTTTGGGGGGTCCTAGCAGATTGATCGACAAAAAGTTCCACCTTGCCAGGAAGGGATAACACGAAGTCGAACTATGGAGGCTTAAAAGGTCCGGCGCGGTCCCGGTGAAATTCAGGCGGGTTTGGGCTGGGGGAGGGTGGCAGGGTGCAAGAGGAACAGGGGGCGGGGGACGGTAAGGGCGCCACAAGGTAGGGGGCGGGACTGGGCGGCCAGGGAAGACACAGCGTAGGTGGTTACTGACACGAGGCAGGGAATGAGCTACGGAAAGGAATTTGTATGAGGAGGAGAGCAGGGAGGGCCACCGAGGGTAGGGGCTGGCGAATTTGGGGGGGGGGGGGGGGGGGTGGGCCCGCACCACCAGGCAAAGCAGGGAGCGGCAGATAAGGGGGTGGTGGAGGAGGGGGGGCGAAGGGTGCAGGGAGCCTTGGTAGTGCCGGCAACGAGTTGGGACCCCTCCTCTTCCCCCCCCCCCGACAGTCGAATAAGGAGGCAAGGGTCAGCATAAACACAGATCGGCAGTTGTAGTGAGCACAGTGGTGGATAGAGAAGGGAGTGTGTAACGAGGATGTGCTGGGGGAATATGACGACTTTGTGCAAATTGAACGAAACTCCTTCTGAGTGAAAGAAAGTACATAAGACAGTTCACTCTATAACGTTCACATGTAGGATGGTGTTCGACGCGTGCTGCTCGACACAATTAATACGCTGGCTGCCGTGGTATCTCGTGTTTTCTTTGGTTACAGTATTGCTGCAGATGCTCAGTAACATTGGTGATGGTGTTTAAGAGTGAAGGTTTGGGTTTGAAGGCGCTTTGTAGCATTTGGTACAGTTCATATATTGTAATTTAAAAAGGCTCTCCACCATGTTATTCATAGAGGGTTAAAAGGAATGAATGAAGGTGTGATGAGAAGTGCGCATTCGGCGGGGGGAAGGGGGGGGGCTGGGCAGCTCTCGAAGGAGTGGGGGCGGTGTTTTTGAATGGAGGGCTCGGGAGATGACAAGAGGTGGATGGGCGCAGGGCGGGCGGCGGCAGGGTCCCGGACTGCGGGGGTCAAAAGAAAGATATGCGGGAGGGCTGATGGGAATGACGGAGCGTGGACGAAAGTCAGGGGGTTATTTGTTTGTGCGTTTTGTGTGGCGAGGACTTTGCCCGGGGGGTCAGGGCGCTTCACGAAAGGGGGCAGGGGTGAAATATAGTGAGAAAGATGGCAAAAGAGCGGATTGCGAAGGCATACGTTACGTTACATAAGGTAGTGGTGACAATTGTGAGCAAGCAAAAATAAATAAATAAATAAATAAAAAAAAAAAATTTAAAAAAAAAAAATTAAATACATCAGATGGAAAAAATTGGGAGCAAGCAATAAATACATGAGGTAGTAAAGGTAATGGTGACAATTGTGGGCGGACGAAATTCGTGAGGTAGAAAAAAATGTGTGTGGCCAAAGTGCGTTAGGTGGTAAGGGGTGCACGGGGGGAGGGGCGGGTGTGCACTTACAGGAGAATAAGGCTCGAAGGCTCGACGGCTACACGGGGAGTGCAGTATGAAGGGATCGGATGGGTATAGCAAGGGCTGCTGCCAGAGGGCGTAGTGCGGCTACACAGAGAGGTAGCGTCATTCGAGTAAGAGGGCGATGTCACCTCTTGCTGGCCGTTAGGGGGCTCCTAGCAGAGCGAACAAGAACAAGTGTCACTTTGCCATGAAGGGGGAAAGATAAAGTGAACGAGGGATGCTTAGAATGTCAGGCGCGGTCCCGGGGAAACTCACGTGGGTTTGGGCTGGGGGGGGGAAGGGGGGATGGCAGGGCGCAAATAACGGAACAGGGGGGATGGGACCGGTAAGGGCGCCAAAGGTAAGGGGCGTAGTGGGGCACCAGCACATGCAGCCAGGAAGACACAGCGTAGGGGGTGGGGACAGGAGGGCGGGAATTAGCAAAGTAAAGGAATGTGTAAGGGGAGAACATGGAGGGCCGCCGATGGTGCTAAGGAGCTGGCTAATTGCATGGCCGGGAGCGGCAGATGAGGCGGGGGGGGGGGTAATGGTGCAGGCAAGGAGTTTGCCCCCCCCCCCCCTCGGGCCACAACGAGGAACAATAGCTCATCCTAGACAACACGGCGTATTTTAGGGCAAAAGGGAAATAAATTGCTTGCTTAAAAATGATGGAAAGTGTCGAAGGGCAATGCTTGTGGCATCGGATCCGAGGACGAACAGTGTTTAATTTAACATGCACATCCATACGTACCTTCAAGGTTAGTTGTTTCCACTTCTCACGCTTCCAGGTGCAAACTATAGTGTTGTCGCCTAATTGAGGGAACGTCCGTTTCAGCTGGAAATTCCAACACTCTATTGCAGCTATTGCAGCAGTATCGTAGCTGGGGGACGTTCACGCTAGCATCTGTCACTTTCTTTCAAAGACTGCTTATTCCTCACATCGTTTTGCTTTGACTAATCCTCTAATAGATTTATTACAGGGATCACCTGGACTAATATTCCTCATCAAATATTAATTTCTCGAGTAATAAGCATACTTAATTTGGCATAGTAGCTTCTTGTTTATTGTAAGGACATACTAATATGTTACAAAGGGTACAGCACGAACGTGAGCGCCGGTGATTTGGCAATTCAAAGACTGAACTCTGCTTTCAAGAAAGTTAGTTAACCTCGAGCGGACAGACAAAACAGGGAGGGGTGTTGCGGAGTCGGGGGGGGGGGGCGAGGCGCTATACAGGGCTCAAAGTCTTCGTGAAATGCAGAGGGCGGGGGGGCGGGGGAGAGGAAGGGCACACGGGTAGGCCGATGCGGGCCGGTGGGTGGGAAACGTTTTTATGGATGTTTACCACACGCGTGGCGACGGTGTGAAATGCTTCAGAATAGCAAAAGGCGTGACAGGCGGAAAAAGGGACATGGTGCAGGTATAAAATCAGCGAGCTGGCATGCTAGGATATAAACAAGTTGCATGCACGAGCAAGGTGCTCTGTAACAAGCCCTCCAGCTCTAACCCCCCACACGCCCCCCCCCCCCCACCCCGCATCTACAGGCGGAGGTTCATCATCTCGTGTCCGGCTCCAATGAGGTGGGCCTGTGGTTTCCAAGCCGCCATTGATGCAAATAGAAGAAAAAAAAAAAGCCAGTTTGTGTTGTTATTCGTCCTTCATCTCTTGCCTAGTAATTTATTTCAGGGACGACATCATGCAACGCTGCTACTGGAACTTGGGCTTCAGGGCGGCATTGCAGGTACAGGCTGGCATACGGGCAAAGTGAGTTCAGTTTCAGGAGGTAGGCTCAGGTTCCACGCTAGGGGACATATCTCACATCCTAGTGCCCCTCCACGTTGGGGGACATGTCTCACATCCTTTCATTTCTGGCACTTTGCAGCAGTTGTAAGACCTCGTAGAGTCTCTCGTTGCTCAGATGGGCGGAATTTCTGAGTTATAGGTTCCCACGTCTGCATTGCGAGTTGAAGCAGTATAATGCGTGACTTATGGTGGTTGAAATGTCACGGTAATGACGCTGAAAGTATGAGTAGGTCACACAAGGGGTAGGGGTCAAGGCGAAGGGGTGCAGTAAAGGAAGACCACTGCAATAAAAGGGGGGGGACCAGGAGGGTAGGCGGTATTCTGCGCTGGGGAGAGCGGGCAAGGCTAAGGCCGGGGGTTTGGGGTGGGGGGCGAGTTGGGAGAATGGTGAACTCCTAACGCCTCCCGCCCCCTTCCCCAGCGCGCCTCCACCAGGGCCGGCAGGGGTAGGGGGGGCCAGGGTGGGCAGGGAGAAGGATGATAGGGGGTTAAGGGCGTGTCATAGACAGACGGAGAGGCTGCCGCACGAAAAAAGGGGTGAAGTGCTGGAGGTAGGCGACGGCAGCTATATACAAGGGTGTCCAATGATGAGAACTAACATGTGGTTTCTTTTATAGAGTGAATACGGTTCGAATACAGTGGACAGTGAAGGACAGAGCAACGAACAGAGTGGGGCCAATAGTGGCGGAGGTCACTGACTGGGCAAAGGGTCAGGAACGAGCACAAGGGGTCGTGACGTGACGGAAGGTGAGTCAAGGGACAAGGGGGCGATGCGAGGCAAAGTCGTGGAACACCGCGGGGGGGCCAGAGGACAGCACAGCAAGGCCGGGGCACCGCAGGGGTCGGGCGGCACAATTGGTGGGCTAAAGGAGTTCGCACGCGGAAAAGGCACTGACAACAGCTGCTTGCAAGGTTAACACAGTTTTTCAATTTTAGGTCAGCAACGGGAACGGGATTGTTCCAGGCACACCGGATAAGGATGGGAGAGGAGGGAATGTTTCACGGCGGTGCATTGGAACTAGCAGCAAACGAGGAGGCTGGACCTAGCGGGGTGGTCCCGGGAATGGAATACAACGGCGGCCAGGATGCTCAACAGCTGTGGGCCACTTTTGCATCAATAGCAAAGGCAAAGAATTGGGAAGGTTGGGAGCTGGCTATGGCTCAAATGCAAGGACAGGCCCCAGAAGGCGTTGGACAATGCAAGGACGTGGAGGGGTTGCAAGGGGACTTTTTTCCTATTAATGGTCATACCTATGCAGCGACACGTGGGGAAAAACGGGGTATGGAAAAGAAGGCGAGGGGGCGTGGTGGAGATGTCGCAGGAGCCAAAAAGGCAAGGTTACACAAAGAGGACATAACAGCAACAGCATTTATGGGTGATGATGCACAAGGTGCGGCAAATTTGCGCAAAGACCACTCGAGTAAACAAGGGGCATTAACAGCTGAAAGTGGTTCCTTAGGTGAGTTGTCAGAAGTCATTAGAAAACTGTTGGATAATTGGCATAAGCCTATTGGTACAAAGAAGGGGGAGGTGGTGGTGGTTGATGAAGAAACAACGAAGGGCGGGTCACAGGAGGGTTCCCCAATGCCAGTCTGGGAGGGAGGGAGCAGGGAACAGGGGGGCGAGGTAGGGGCGGGGCGGGGAGGAGAGGAGCGGCTCAGGCGCTAATGAGTAGCACCACGATCCTGGGAAGGGATCCATTGTCAAAGGCATCACAAGATAATGACAGAAATACAACACTGCCAAGGAAGGTAGGGCTAGGGGGGCTGAACGGGACACGGTCAGAAGCATGGCACATACCTCTGGAGGTTAAAGAGAGAGTTTGGAGGAGGGAGTTCATTGATATTTTCACACTACTGGAGCATGTGCGCAGGGGGGTAGACACGCTACGGGTTGCTGGACCCGGCAGGGAAGGGAAGGATAGGAAGAGGATCAGGCCGGAGGAGAACATTAACAACTGGTTAGACGCATTTGCACTGCTAGCAGCAATAATGTTAGAGAAGTTCCCCGAGCAAGGTCCAGCGTTGAACAGATACAACCAAGCCATCCTGGACAGGTTCAGGCGATACGGAGGCATGGGATGGCTGCAATATGACCTCAACTTCCGCCAACGCATGGAGGAATCACCTGCTATGTCATGGGATGAAAGAGAGGCTAAGGAATGGATGGAACAGATGGGGTCCAAAGCAGGTTATGGTATAGGTTTGGCGGGCGCAGACAATGGTGTACAGCACTGGGGCGCAACGTCGGGGGGACAGGGTTGGCAGGCTAACAATACACAGGCGCATTCGCGGGTGAGTGCGCAGTATGGGTTGGGTCAACAAGTAGGGGCAGGATTCACACAGCAGCAATTAGGACAGGTGCAGTTTCAGCAGGGGGTAGCATACACGTGCAATGGAGCAATGGTGGGGTCTCAGAATCAAGGTGCGGTAGTTGGGACATGTCAGCAGTCCCCTCTGGGTGGCGGGGGGCAGCAATATACATGGTCAGGTCCCATGCAGCATCAGGCAAGTGGAGGACAGACGCTGCAACAGCAATTGGGACCAATAGGGCAACAGTTCACACAAGTGGGGCCTGACCAGCAGGCGGGCACCGGTAGTGCAGCGTCCACAATGCAGGCGGGGGGGCAGCTACAACAAGGCAGCAATGGGCTCGCAAATGGGCAATTCAACGCGGGCAGGGGCCAGCAGCCGCTGAGGGCGGTAGGCTTCCCAGTGGGCGCAGGGCAAACAAAGGCAGGGCATCAAGGGGAGCAGAGTCAAAACTACATGAGGACAATGGATAATTCCTCAGGGTCAGGGATAGGACAGGGGCAGATGATGGGTAGGCAGCAACAGCCCCCACAGGAGCAGCAGCAGGCATTTCGAGGGCCAAAGGGGGCAGACGATTTCAAACAGCCGCTGCAACGTAAACAGAGGGATAATACATGTCGGCTGTTCAACGCTGGCAATTGCACCTGGGGGGTACAATGCAGATTTCAGCATGGGTGCTCCCAGTGTGGCGGAGACCATCCCGCTGTGGCATGCAAAACACTCGTTAGAGCTGCAGCGGGCACCACCCTCCTGGGCTAGCCATAGTCTGGGCCAGGTTACAAAAGGCCCATCCCCAATAAATTTTGAATTGCTGGCAATACTTTTAAATGGATACCCAAAGATTGAGGAGAGGGAGCTACTGTTTTGGGGTTTCAAGGAAGGGTTCAAAATACCTTACAGTTGTCCTGTAGAGGGCAGATCATCTAAGAACCTCCGCTCAGCGGAGGAGCTTCCGGAAGTGGTTGCAGAAAAAATACAAAAGGAGCTGCAGCTGGGGAGAATAGCAGGCCCTTTTGACACCGCCCCTTTAAGGAACTTCATTATTTCTCCGCTAGGTATTGTTCCAAAAAAGGAAGCAGGCAAATACAGAATGATTCACCACCTCTCTTATCCCAAAGGTAACTCAGTGAATGACTGACTAAGCCAGGATATTTGCACGGTCTCCTATGCAACATTTGACGAAGCCATCGAGTTAGTCAGGCAGGCGGGGAAGGGAGCCCTCATGGCAAAAGCGGATATTGAGGCAGCTTTCAGGCTGTTACCAGTGCATCCAGACAGCTTTCATTTGCTGGGGTTCCATTTCAAGGATAGGTTGTATTATGACAAGTGTATGCCCATGGGTTGTTCGGATTCCTGCGCTTACTTTGAGGCATTTAGTTCCTTTTTAGAGTGGGCCACGAACAAAGTCCAGCCAGTGGGTGGCAAGCTCCATTATCTGGATGACTTTTTGTTTGTAGGTGAGGCCGACTCACCCGAATGTGCTCAGGCGTTGGAGGCCTTCAAGGTCGTATCACAGGGCTTGGGAGTTCCATTAGCAGCAGAAAAAACTGAAGGCCCCACAACTAAGTTAACATTCTTGGGGATAGAGTTGGATTCAGAGGAAGGGGAGTCACGCCTCCCAGTGGGGAAAGTACAGGACTTTGCAGCAGCTATCAAAAAGGTATTGGCAAAGGAGAAGGCAACGTTGAAAGACGTCCAAGAGGTAATGGGCAAGCTCAATTTTGCATCCAGGGTCATTCCGGTTGGGAGAGTTTTTTCAAGAAGGCTGGCGGGGGCCACAGCAGGCATGACTCAGAAACATCATTTTGTCAGGTTAAAGAAGGGGCTGAAGCAAGACTTGCAGATGTGGCTGTCTTTTCTCCAAAGTTTTAATGGGGTCAGGATATGGCCGTCGCTATGGACGGCGGATGAGAGGGCGCAACTGTACACAGATGCCTCCAGGCAAGGAGGTTTTGGGGCAATATTGGGGTCTGCGTGGTGTGCCAAAAGGTGGCCAACTGCCTGGCGACGATGTGGCTTCACCAACAATATCACAGCATTAGAACTCTTTCCCATTGTAGTGGCATTGTCATTATGGTCAGACACCTTGGCTAACAAGAATTTGGTCATCAGGTCAGACAACATGGCAGCCGTCCATGCAATTAATAATCAGGCGGCGTCATGTCACGTAATATTGGGCTTATTAAGGCAGTTAGTGAGCAAATGTCTCCAGTATAATATTCAGATAACAGCCAAGCATGTGCCAGGTTTTCAGAACAAGGCAGCTGATGCTCTTTCTCGCTTGCAGTGGGAAAGATTCCGTACAGAATGGCCAGAGGCGCAGCAAGAAATTACTCCCTTCAAAGAGGATTACTGGAGAATAATGCATTAGAACAGGAACTACAGAATATGGCTGAAGAGGCTTTAGCGGTGGGAACAAGACACCGGTATCGGCGCTGTGTGGACACTTTCCAAAACATGACGCCGGAGGTTTCCATGCTTCCGGACAATGTGCAGCAACTGGGGATGCGGGTCAAAAAGTTCGTGGTGTGGGCCAAGGGGGCCGGAAAATCCAGGTCATGGGTGGGGGAGCACCTCGCAGCAATAGCATACTATTCAAAGATAAGGGGTTTGGAGGATCCGACTAAGGGTTTTGTGCTTAGGGCAGCATTGAAAGGATGGGCCAAAAAGGAAGGCAAGAAGCAGGACAGCAGGTCCCCGATTGATTTTAACACACTAAAAATTTTAATGGACAACATCCCTAGGGTGTGTTACTCGGAGTCTGAGAGTAAGTTGTTCAGACTAACATTTTCTCTGGCCTTTTTTGGGGCCTTTCGCATTAGTGAACTAATAGCCAGGGCGAAAGGGGACAAAAGCAACAGGGCCCTGTTAGTGAAGGACATATCCATAGGCACACACCAGGTGTCCCTTCTGGTGCGACAATCTAAGACAGATCAGGTGGGAAGGGGTCAGTGCATCACACTGAACAGGATGGAGGGGCACAGCTCATATTGCCCAGTGACGCTTTTAACAGGGTACTTGCAGGAGCGGGAAGGTGCTGACAGGAACAGCTACCTCCTCACTCACAGGGATGGGACTCCGTTAACACTTTATCAGTTTAAAAGGGTGTTAGCAGCAACGGTGCAAATATCCGGGCTCCAAAGGTGTCACTACACTACACATTCATTTCGCATTGGGGCAGCCACCACAGCCTTCCAGGAGGGCATGTCCGCGGAAGGAATAAAACAGATAGGCAGATGGGAATCGGACAGGTTTAAGGTGTACATTCGCCCAACAGCAGACAGATAAGGAAATTGGAAAGACATGTGTTGCGGCTATTTAATTGGGGGATCTGATATACATTCTGTACAGCAAGCTTTACGTATAATAAAAGGAGGATGGGTGACGTGTACTGAACATTTCCGTGCTTCTGTTCTAATTCACAGAATACAAAACAGTGTGGGTCATCGGACACTCATATGTGTCCAGGGCGGCTAACAGAGCTCACTGCCTTGGGTGGAATGCTACGTTCCCATTTCAACGGACAAGGGTGCAATGGTTCGGAAAAGAGGACTTGCGCTGGAGAGAATTGTGGGGTGTCATTGAGGAATTGCGCGCAGGTGCGAAGGATCCGAGTATTTTAGTAATTCATCTAGGGGGAAATGATCTTCCAGAGATGGGGCGGGGTGACCTGCTTCACACATTAAAGAAGGATCTCACCAATTTAGCCAAGTGCATGGGCTCAACGGAAATGGTATGGTCCGAGATCATTCCTAGAATGGTATGGGCTGGTGCGCGCTCCCAAAATGGCATGGAGTTGTCAAGGAAGAGGCTAAATAGCTTGATGGTCAAATTTCTAAAGGGGGCAGGCTTAGGGATTATCAGGCACACTCTGATTAACTTGCGGCAGCCGCAGTATTACAGAGCGGATGGGGTGTACCTTTCTGACACTGGGACGGATGTCCTGCTACGAAATATGCTAGCAGTGTTGTATGCAAGGGGCTGTTGGTAGTTTGCAAGAATGGGGCCGCAGTTAAGGCATGGGGGGGGCCTCGCAGGCAGCGATAGCTACCGGCGAGGCATGGCGGTACTTACAAAGCGATCCAAGAAGAATACTAAAAGCAGGTGGCGCAGAGGGCTCAGACTACAAATGGGGCAGGCGGGACCCAGGGGGTCACTGGCAAGCTCCCCGAGCTCCCTGTGTTCAGGTAAACCGGAAGTAAACAATTAATGGCGCAACGCGGGCGGGGGGCGGGGACAAACGCCAACCCGGAAGGGAATGTGTGGGCCCCGGAAGTGAAAAGGTCACCCGGCCGGGTGGGAACCGGCTGGTTACCCGGGAGTGATTGGACACCGGATGCAAAAGGGGCCGTCCGGTTGGGTTAAAGCAGACGCTTACCCAAGGAGTGTGTGGAAACCGGAGGTAAAAGGTTACCCGGTCGGGCCGGAAGCAGAAGCTTGCCCGGAGAGAAAGGAAAAGGTGTGTCCCAGGGAGGGGGTTGCCTTGGCAAGGATAGCTGCACTGAATGTAGGGCACAGTGCAGAGGCATCGGTGGTTAAGGACGGGGACAAGTCACTTTGGAAAAGAGAGCCGCACTGAATGTAGGGCACAGTGCAGAGCTGGTTGTGTAAGAACGCACAGTCGCCAAACAGAAATAATGGCTTGTAAAGGATCGCTTGTAAGTGATAAATGCCTAATAAACTGCGGCCTTAATTCTTCCATAAAATAAACTGGTGTGGTCTGAATTTATTGGGATTCGGGCGGTGCGACCATGTGGGGGGTGCCTCTGCTGTGCCACTTGGTTCGGCCCCCACCACTCCCCAGGGGGAGGGGGGACAGTGGCTGGACCGGGGTCTCAGTGGAGGCCACCCCCGGGAGGCAGAGCCCGAGCACCCAATGATTGGCTGGAGATAAGGGGAGCAAAGGCAGGGAAAGAGAAAGAGCGGGCCCACCAAGCATTGGGGCTGGGCCAGCTCAGCCATAAATTTAAGGTAGGAATGTGTAGGGGGATAAGGGCTATTTAAGGGTGGGCACCGGGCACAAGGCCCTCTTTTCTCCGGGGAATTTTGGCAGGAGAAGACCCGCCCACCCACCCTTGGAGGGACAGGAATTGAAGGGGGGGATAGACAAAAGAGGTGAGATTTGTCGCAGAGGCATATGGGGCTTACAAGAGATCCTGTGGTTTCGGAAGAAGGGACAACAGACGGTACTTACAAAGCGATCCAAGAAGAATACTAAAAGCAGGTGGCGCAGAGGGCTCAGACTACAAATGGGGCAGGCAGGACCCAGGGGGTCACTGGCAAGCTCCCCGAGCTCCCTGTGTTCAGGTGAACCGGAAGTAAACAATTAATGGCGCAACGCGGGCGGGGGGCGGGGACAAACGCCAACCCGGAAGGGAATGTGTGGGCCCCGGAAGTGAAAAGGTCACCCGGCCGGGTGGGAACCGGCTGGTTACCCGGGAGTGATTGGACACCGGATGCAAAAGGGGCCATCCGGTTGGGTTAAAGCAGACGCTTACCCAAGGAGTGTGTGGAAACCGGAGGTAAAAGGTTACCCGGTCGGGCCGGAAGCAGAAGCTTGCCCGGAGAGAAAGGAAAAGGTGTGTCCCAGGGAGGGGGTTGCCTTGGCAAGGATAGCTGCACTGAATGTAGGGCACAGTGCAGAGGCATCGGTGGTTAAGGACGGGGACAAGTCACTTTGGAAAAGAGAGCCGCACTGAATGTAGGGCACAGTGCAGAGCTGGTTGTGTAAGAACGCACAGTCGCCAAACAGAAATAATGGCTTGTAAAGGATCGCTTGTAAGTGATAAATGCCTAATAAACTGCGGCCTTAATTCTTCCATAAAATAAACTGGTGTGGTCTGAATTTATTGGGATTCGGGCGGTGCGACCATGTGGGGGGTGCCTCTGCTGTGAAGGAAGCAACAGGTCGGCATTTGTAATGGTCTGCATCTGGTTCGCTGTGTGAGTAAGAATGGAGAGTGCAGAGGGTACTCACGCTGCGGGTGTGTCCGCGCCTCTGCTCTGCCGTGGCCGCGTCTGAGGATGGTTTGTGTTACTGCTCCGAGTGCGCCTTATGACCCCCTCCCGTCTCCACAGCACCTCTCGTCACGAGCCCCGCCCACGGGATGGAAACTGAAAGTCGTTCTCGCTCCCTGCATGCCTTAGACCCTCTGGGGGCCTGCGCCCTGGCACAGAGGAGCTGCTGAAACATGTTTACAAGCCCCTATCGCCACCGCAACGACACTTTTATCAAGGTTGTGGTGGTGATAGGGGCTTCACCTTATTTACAAGGCAGCTTTAAGCCAGTTAATGTGCCTCAACGCTGCCTTGTAAATAAGGCCCCTTGTCATGCTCTAGTTGGAGTGAAAGGGCTGGGCAGTGGGTGTTCTTCTTGGGCATTCAACCACAACACCCATTGTTTTTGACGCTGCCCCCTATGTACAAGGGCGGCGTACATAGGAGGTAGTACCAACATTAAGATCAGGAAATACCTGAAAGAAATGCATTATTTCTCCTCATTTTAACTTTTTCCATGTGGCTGTCCTGCGCAGCACACATGGAAAAAGCAAAATGCCATGGATTGTTTATGTACAGGAAGGTCCCCTTTCCTGCACATAAAGAATCTTTAAAAAAATTGCCATTTTGTGAATTCCATGTTTGCTGCATGAAGCAGCACACATGGAAGGGACAAGGGGGCATATGTAGGTAATTTCCATTTTGCGATTCCCAAATAGAGATTTTTAAGGAATCAATATTTGAGAATAGCAAAATGGAATGTGGGTAAAAATTTAATTTTTTTTTGCGAATCCCTAACATTCCTTATTTGCAATTAGCGAATTGCGAATCGCAATTAAGGAATGAGTGTCCCATTCATTCCTATGAGCCAAAAGGCCCACAGGAATGAATGGTGATACATTCTCAAATTGAGATTTTCTGTGTGAAAATCGCAATTTGAGAATCGCAATTCCAAGGGTGGCACGGTGTCCAAAGGACACCTGTTGCACCGCTAGAATGTGCCTGTAAGTACATGTGGCGCACATACAAGCCCTAAGGGCATGTCTGTGTGCCACATGGCACTTTGAATTTTAAAAAAAAATGCATTTTTGAAGGCAATCGCAAAATACCATATTTGAAGTAGGTGGTATTTTGCGATTCCTTATGCAAAAATCGCAATTTTTAAAGCCCCCCTACATGGCATTTAAGGAATTGCAAAATTGCGATTACTTAAATGCTATTAGCAAAATAAGGAATCACAATTTTTGCGATTCCTTATTTTGCTAATTGGCACCTACATATCAAAACGCAGTTTGCTATTCGCAAACGCCGAAATTCGCCAAATTTCGGCAATGGCGAATCGCAAACGGCTACCTACATATGCCCCAAGATGGCATTTTTTGGATTGTTTAAACAATCCCCCCTGCAATCAGACACCCTTGCACTATGGTGCTAGGGTACGAGCGTTGGCGCTACACTGCTCAATGTAACGCCATTGCAGGGGGAAATGCAAAGCTGCACCATATCGTTGTAAATATGGTGCAGCCTTATGTTTCTAAAATGGCAGAGTGAGGCGTTGAGCCATGACGGCTAACGCCTCACTCCACCTCTTCCTCGTACATATGACTGACCCTTACTGGTTGTTTGCTGACGCTGGGAGCCGATTTTAAGATTTTACCTTTGCCTGCTTCTGCAAAACCCACACCTTGCCGGACCCGCTTCGCGGGTCCCGCTGCGCCCTCCTGGTTCTTGGACTTTCTGGGGCTGTGAAGACCGAGTGATTGCAACCGTCTTGAGGCACCGGCAGGGCTGCGAGCAGTACTGCAGGGACTCAATATCCCAAGAGTCCCTGCCTGTCACACCTGTGGCTGCTCTCCCTGCCGGCAACGCCCCCGCCCCTTCTTAAACTGTGCTGGAGGTAGTGTGCTCCGGGAACCCTTACTGGTTGTTTGCTGACGCTGGGAGCCGATTTTAAGATTTTACCTTTGCCTGCTTCTGCAAAACCCACACCTTGCCGGACCCGCTTCGCGGGTCCCGCTGCGCCCTCCTGGTTCTTGGACTTTCTGGGGCTGTGAAGACCGAGTGATTGCAACCGTCTTGAGGCACCGGCAGGGCTGCGAGCAGTACTGCAGGGACTCAATATCCCAAGAGTCCCTGCCTGTCACACCTGTGGCTGCTCTCCCTGCCGGCAACGCCCCCGCCCCTTCTTAAACTGTGCTGGAGGTAGTGTGCTCCGGGAACCCTTACTGGTTGTTTGCTGACGCTGGGAGCCGATTTTAAGATTTTACCTTTGCCTGCTTCTGCCACTCACAGAATCCGTGCTACTGCTGCTTTGAAGGACGTTTGGAAGCGAACTAGCGCCAAATTGCCTGGAGAAACCCTGTGAGGTCGCGCTGCTGGTGGGAGCTCCTCCTTGATCGACGGAGTGTCCAACAGCTCCCAGCGTGCGCTAGACCCCACTCTGGTTGGCTGCCTGCACTGGGGGACTGCGAGGACCAGAAGCCTTTGCTTCCACCACCTGGTGCCTCTTCCCCCGGCGGTAACGCCCATCACCTGCCGTTCCCTATTTACCTTTCGTGACACCCGCTTCGCGGGTGCCACTCACAGAATCCGTGCTACTGCTGCTTTGAAGGACGTTTGGAAGCGAACTAGCGCCAAATTGCCTGGAGAAACCCTCTGAGGTCGCGCTGCTGGTGGGAGCTCCTCCTTGATCGACGGAGTGTCCAACAGCTCCCAGCGTGCGCTAGACCCCACTCTGGTTGGCTGCCTGCACCGGGGGACTGCGAGGACCAGAAGCCTTTGCTTCCACCACCTGGTGCCTCTTCCCCCGGCGGTAACGCCCATCACCTGCCGTTCCCTATTTACCTTTCGTGACACCCGCTTCGCGGGTGCCACTCACAGAATCCGTGCTACTGCTGCTTTGAAGGACGTTTGGAAGCGAACTAGCGCCAAATTGCCTGGAGAAACCCTCTGAGGTCGCGCTGCTGGTGGGAGCTCCTCCTTGATCGACGGAGTGTCCAACAGCTCCCAGCGTGCGCTAGACCCCACTCTGGTTGGCTGCCTGCACCGGGGGACTGCGAGGACCAGAAGCCTTTGCTTCCACCACCTGGTGCCTCTTCCCCCGGCGGTAACGCCCATCACCTGCCGTTCCCTATTTACCTTTCGTGACACCCGCTTCGCGGGTGCCACTCACAGAATCCGTGCTACTGCTGCTTTGAAGGACGTTTGGAAGCGAACTAGCGCCAAATTGCCTGGAGAAACCCTCTGAGGTCGCGCTGCTGGTGGGAGCTCCTCCTTGATCGACGGAGTGTCCAACAGCTCCCAGCGTGCGCTAGACCCCACTCTGGTTGGCTGCCTGCACCGGGGGACTGCGAGGACCAGAAGCCTTTGCTTCCACCACCTGGTGCCTCTTCCCCCGGCGGTAACGCCCATCACCTGCCGTTCCCTATTTACCTTTCGTGACACCCGCTTCGCGGGTGCCACTCACAGAATCCGTGCTACTGCTGCTTTGAAGGACGTTTGGAAGCGAACTAGCGCCAAATTGCCTGGAGAAACCCTCTGAGGTCGCGCTGCTGGTGGGAGCTCCTCCTTGATCGACGGAGTGTCCAACAGCTCCCAGCGTGCGCTAGACCCCACTCTGGTTGGCTGCCTGCACCGGGGGACTGCGAGGACCAGAAGCCTTTGCTTCCACCACCTGGTGCCTCTTCCCCCGGCGGTAACGCCCATCACCTGCCGTTCCCTATTTACCTTTCGTGACACCCGCTTCGCGGGTGCCACTCACAGAATCCGTGCTACTGCTGCTTTGAAGGACGTTTGGAAGCGAACTAGCGCCAAATTGCCTGGAGAAACCCTCTGAGGTCGCGCTGCTGGTGGGAGCTCCTCCTTGATCGACGGAGTGTCCAACAGCTCCCAGCGTGCGCTAGACCCCACTCTGGTTGGCTGCCTGCACCGGGGGACTGCGAGGACCAGAAGCCTTTGCTTCCACCACCTGGTGCCTCTTCCCCCGGCGGTAACGCCCTTTCACCCTCCCTTTAAAATAAACCATACTCCACGCAACGCGGGACGCGCGCGTGGAGAAGCGCGAGGCGAAGCCCGGGCCAAGGGCGGGCCCGTTTCAGCCCGTTCCAGACTGTGCAGGACTGGACTGGGCCACGGTATTTCTATTTTTGTCTTTGTGTTTATATTTCTCTCCGCCCACCTGCTGCTTTGTGTGGTCAATATTAGTGGGGCTTCATATTCTAGTTGTAACAGCGATACTAGTTTTGCTCGCGATCTACAAGTTATCACCCCAGTAACGCAGAGCGCCCAATTATGTCCAGAGTCACTAGAAGCAAAAAAACAGACAAAACCACCGACATAACGGGTCCACTTGACCTATTTCTACACAAGGCCAATGCAGCCATTGACAACACTATCCAATTGTTAGATCGTCGGGTGTCTCATGAACTGGAGATGGCCAGAAAAAGATCGTCTATGGGCCCGCTGGCCTCAGCACAAACCCCTATACAAAAGGGGGCTATCATACCCCTGCTGAATACAACAAGTGCATTAGTTCACACAGTTTCAAATACTGTGGATTTGTCAGCAACACAGCTGTCACTAGGTTCCGATTCTGATTCTAGGGAGGATCTGGAAAAAACACCAGATTTAGAACTCCTACAAAATCATGAAATAGCCACAGAATCTAACATCACGGGGGCCAGGGAGGGTGCCATACCAAAGAGGTTAAACAAGGGGTCGAACCCACACGTGCATTCATTAGCTCCACCAAATGGTGGGATTCCCAGCAACCTGAACATAAACACTAACAACACCGTAGTGTTGCAAACACCATCACCAACTAATAGTGTGATTCTAAACACGCCTCCACGGAACATCACACCACTGGGGAACCTAGATTCACTAGGCGCATTAGGGGGCTTACAAAAACCCTGTACCTCATGTGTGACACTACACGATTTTCTCACAAACAGCATGGGGGAACTGTTAAAATACCATCTGAAACCCCTGGAGAAAAGCATAAGGGTAATTGAAAAACAACTCGCCAAACTAAATACCCCTGCATTCATGCAAAAGTCACTTAGCACCCTAGACACGGGGGCGGGGAAGACGACACAACCAACTAAACCGGCCATATTGGCCAAACCAACTCAACCTTCCACAACATCAGTTGTCTGCCCAAAGCCCGGTGGACCAGATAAAGAAGGGAATATCCAGACTACTAAAAATGTCAAACAGAATCCACAAAATACTCATAAACCCCAAACTGTAGAGGGAAAGGGCCAACTCGTCACCATTAGTGATAATGCACAACCCACCCCAGCCATTAGTGATAATGCACAACCCACCCCAGCCCTAGTAGCCCTAAATACTCAGCTAGCAAACCTAAAGGAGAATACACAAAAACTCCAAAAATCTCACCCCTCTCAGCCCTCTCAAGCTCAGGGGAAACAGAGGACGGGATCTAGACCTAGACGGCCGTTCCATCTGCCACCTGAGGCCACCCCGTTCACTGTTGTCCTAACAGGGGTCTCAGAATTACCAGAGGGCTCGGATGAGCCCCAGTGGTCACTGAGAAACAAAGTTCTGCAATGGCTTAGCCAAAACAGACCTATACAGCCATCGCATCATAGCAGAATTAATTCAGTTAGAAGAGTGTTTTGGATTGGGGATACTAAAAAAAGCTTACAGGGTGACTGTGTCATAGTCAACTGTGACGATCCCGCCATGGCTGACTATATTTCTTCCTGGCCAGCACTTGAAAAAAGGGGAGGGGTGGATGTACAGCGCCTTTCCTTCTTTTATCCTCCGTTAAATACCCCGAATTATGAAAACAGAACTGGATGGGAAGATGTTCAGGATTGGCCCTGGACACAGGTGGGGTATACTAACAGAAAAACAAATAGGAATAACAATAATAATGGATGGAACAGAGGCTGGAATTCCCGCCCCTGGTACCATAGCAGAGGCAACCCAAATTTCGATTACTGGGAGGGGGTTCCCATGAGGAACAGATTCGACTGTTTAGACATGGTCGATTGACCAATAAAGGTTACCACAGGGGTCTTAGAAGTCACTGCTCCCCTACATAAGATCCATGATGTCCCTTCCCTAGTAGAAAATAATAATCCCGCGATGGCAGAGATTCCACTAGTACAAGACACGCGTGGAGTAAACCGGCTATGTCAGCAATTAACAGAAAGATCCAGCAGGTCATGGACCGAGAACGGTACTGGGTCCACAATTGAAATTACCAACACAAAATCATATCTGAGTATAGTAGATAGGACTAAGACCCAACTCGATAACGAGATTGAAGCCTTGCAAGAGGGCATGGTCTCACAACTTAGGCAGGAAGAACCCTGCCCTATCACTGAGGGGTTTTGTCTGCTAAAGATATCTTCCTGGAATATTGCCGGGCTTGCGAAAAAAGCGCGTGACCAGCTATTCCTAACCTTCATGGAAAAGCAGGATATAGTCTGCCTACAGGAGTGTTGGGACCCATATGAGACATCAGTAGAGGGTTTTAGCACTTTCTACGTGCCCTCGATCCAGGGTAATCGAGGCAGGGGCTCGGGGGGACTCTGTATCTTTACCTCTAACCTCTGTAATATAGAACAGAACATGTATCAGGCAAATGGGCCAAAAGCAGGTGTAGGGAGCTCACTACAAGGATTGTTTTTTAAATTAAATGGGCGCTCCTTCTTTTTGATAAACCTTTACAATAATATGCCAAAAGTAGAGGTAAAAATTCTAATAGCGGAACTGGATTCACTGCTAAAGAGAGGCGGCCAGGCGGCAGACTGCTTACTTATAGCAGGGGACTTCAATTGCCACCTATGTCCATATAGCCAAACAAAAAATTGTGGCATTTTTGACTCACAAGGGGATCCCACTACACATTTTGAACACTCCGTAGGGGGAAATCTGCTAAACCATTTTATGCATGAATGGGATTTGGCTTTCGCAAATGAACTTTGCCAGCCACCCGTAGTGTTTCAAACAACCTTTTTTGGTCATGGGGCAGGTACTGTAATAGACTTTATCCTAGTTTCAAACAGGAACCAAGGTTGGGTGGGCGGGTTTGAAACGGAGGCCCTAGCAATAGGTGACCATTTTCCCATTAGTATTTCCCTTAAACTAGGGAAACCTGGCACTCAAAAAACAAGCACCACGGATATATTGCATGGCCGTTCAGTGGCACTGGCCAAGAAAAATGGCTATGCCATTAAATGGGCAAAAATTGAACCCACGAACTTTTTGAAAGATCTATTACAGAAAGAAATTAGACAATTTAACACCTGCCTGGAACTAAGCACTAACCCAGAACAAATACTACAGGCATTCGATGAGATTAAAATCGAAATAAACTCTAAGCTAACTAAAAAATTAAAGGCAAGAGATGAATCGAGAATACATGGCTGGTTTAACCGAGCCTGCACAAGTGCCCATAAAGCACTTCTACAGGCATTAAAGACTATACCTAGGGATAGCAGCCAGGTCAAGGAGGCTAGACAAGCTTATAAGCTGACTCTCCTGACAAGGAAGAAAGAACTTAAAAATGCAGCTTGGGAAGCCTTGATAAAGGCAAGCGCACTAAGGGATAACACGTCCTTCTGGAAAGAGGTAAATGCCCCCTTTTTTCTAGATAGGAAGGTAGACACCATGGAAATTGGCATAGCTGAAGATGTCTGGGTCAAGCATTTTACTGCCCTTTACAAGAAAGACGCATTTGTGTTGACCTCACAAGAGGAGTTGGCCGAGGGGAGTGAGATCCTTCTACAACCACATGGAAACTTTCCATTAAAAGTAATGTTCACCCCCGCAGACCTGGAACAAGCGATTTCTCAGAGTGCAAGCCTAAAGGCCCCAGGGCCTGACGGTATACCCATTGATCTATTTAAAGGGAACGTAGACCTCTGGGCACCCTTACTGGCAAATGTCCTAAATGCTTATACTAAAATAGGTTTCCCCAACACATGGAAGGAAGCGATAGTCATTCCAATATTTAAAAAAGGAGACAGACAAGATCCAAAATGTTATCGCCCCATTTCTCTGTTAGATAATTTAATGAAGGTCGCTGGCAGGGTACTACTAACTAAACTGCAAACTTGGGCCAAGACTAACGGGATACTCTCAAAATTTCAGTATGGTTTTAAGTCGGGGCTGGGAACCATAGAGCAGGGCTTAAACCTGTCCCTTATAATAAACAAATATATTGGATCAAAAAAAGGGAACTTGTTCCTGACATTTGTCGACCTAACTTCGGCTTTCGACTGTCTGGATCATGGAACCCTGTGGAAAACCCTGACTAAAATGGGGATAGATAAAAACATCTTAACTTTTATCCAGGAACTTTACAGAGATGCAGGTGCCACGGTGAGATATGGGAAAAACGGTGAGCAAACCAGAAAATTCCCAATTGCAAAGGGCGTTCGCCAGGGCTGCATCCTCGCACCGTTTTTATTTAACCTGTACATAAACGAGGTAGCAGACTCGATGAATGTCCTGGAGGTGGATTACCCCAAGATAAACGGACTCGCAGTCCCGTTATTGTTATACGCTGACGATGCGGTGATTATGGCCCGCACTCAGCGGGGACTCCAAAAGGCACTAACGGGCTTTGCAACCTTTATGAGCTCTAGAGGTCTCATAATAAATGTGGGGAAAACTTTCACGATGTCATGTACAACGAGAAAAAAAGTACCAGACTGCAAAACCTTTGTTAATAATTCAAAGATAGCGATGTCGAAAACTTTTTCTTACCTGGGCATCATTTTTAATAACAGGGGGACATGGTCTGCAGCGATTACCTCCCGAAACTTGGCCTTTGCCCGCGCAATAGGGGCGGTTAAGCAATTTGCTAAAAAATTGGGCGGGAAACCGGTAGACACACTACTTAAGATCTACGCAGCTAAATGTGTGTCCACAGCTGTGTATGGGGCGGGGATTTGGGGTTTTGCAGATAGCTCCGAAATCCAAAGGGTGGAGAATGCCTTCCTGAGGTACCTCTTAGGAGTCCCACGTTCCACATCCACTACCATCTGCCACAACGAACTGGATAGATCTCACATTAGTGACATCATAAAGATAGCACCAGTTATGTTGTGGCATAAGATCTGGACATGCGAGGACACGACCTTTAATAGGGAGGTAATTCAGGATTGCCTGCAGCAAGGAAATGGCGCTAAACAACCTTGGCTAGCCTACGTTAAAAAATTCCTGAACTCCATCGGTAACCCAGAATTCTTTTCGGACCCACTATCATGCGCTCAAATCCCCAAAAAAGTATTAAAAGAGACATGTCTTGGCCTATTGGAGGAGAGGAGATATTATCTAGATGGGAATAAGTCCACCATTATAGCCCACCGCCAGATTTTGCATGAACATGGTTTACATCCCTATCTGGAGCCAAATATCTCCCCTTACCATAGAATGCTGCTAGCTCGTCTGAGGACAGACTGTCTTTTCAGGTTAATAACGTTCCCTGCCCCGAATGATTGGTCAATGAAAATGATTAATTGCCCGTGTGACGGAGTAGCTACTCAGTCTAACATACATTGTATACTCTTTTGCAAGTACTATCAATGGGGTAGGAAAAAACACCTATTGCCTTTGTTAAAACTGTGGGGCCTGAGAAGTTGTAAAGCAGCCCTCCACAGATTGTATCTGCTTCAAGACGAATGTACTATTGGAGTGATGATAAAATTCCTGTCGTTCGTTATAAAATGTAGAGGATCTATGAGTAACGATTAGTAGGTTGAGGGTTTGTAGAAGTATTATTCTGTGCCTAATAACACCATATAATACATAAATATGTCATATTTACCTCAACCCTCCTATCATGAAATTGCAACGATACATATATAAATCGCTTTCCAGAACATTTTTTTACAAGGTTTTTAATATTAGATTAACTGAATGACTAGGGTAATGAGTATGTATTTTGTTTGTAAAAATCTCCTTTTTAGCATGTAAATGTTTAATTAATGTTGTTTTTAATCGCATTTGTGTACTGTTTGCTTATATGGTGTTTGTCAAATACCGAATAAAGCTATCTTTGAATCTTGACTTGGTTTATAAGTTTATCTATGAACGAGGTGTTAGTAGGGGTGGCGGAGCAGAAAGAAAAAATGAAAGAATTACTCCTGATCCTTTTATTTTTCACTACGAGGCTAGGTTAGGGCAGGGCAGGGGGAGGACTGGTCGCTCACTCTAAGTGAGCTCGACTGCTTGGTTGGCCGTCCTGGGAAGGCCAAACACTCTTGAGCACTTTGCATGTTCATCACACAGCCTGGCAGTGGCGGCTCCTCTGCTAAGGTGGAGGAGCTTCGCCTCACTGCTCCAAAGGATAGATACAATGATAGTAACGTCTTGTTATTATCGTTGTATTTTTCCTATGAACGTGGGAAGGAGCTGCACGGGGGGAGGAGTGTTTTTCACTCCCTACGTGCGCTTGGCTGCTTGGACTGCCCTCTTGGGCTGGCCAATCAGTCCTGCACACTTTGCATGTTCCTAACTAGGCTGCATTGCACAGCCTGTTGAGGAGCATGCAAAGCCTCCCTGAACCACAGTGCTCACACCAATCACAGCACTGCATTGCAGCTTTGTGTTTGGCTATGGGGAGCCAATCACAACGCTGCATTGCGATTGGCTCAGGAGAGCCTGCATGCCGATGTGCTTCCCGCTGCTGCTTCAGGAAGATGAAGGACATGGAGGAGAGGCAGCTGTCCGTCTGTTTCTGGTAAGGCCTTATTTTATTTCCATTTGCCCACCACCCCCGCCTGGTAACAGCCGCTACTGCAGCCTGGTGAGGAACATGCCCAGGCTCCCATTCCCCATCTGAGCACTGTACCACGGCGCTCGGACCAATCAAAATGCTTGATGGCAGGGATGTGATTGGCTTAGGGTGGAGCCCGCGTTCTTCCTGATTCCGCTGAGGAGAAGGAGGCATGAGAAGGGACCGAAGCTGAGGGAAGACAGCAGCCGGCAATGGGTATGTGGTTTCTTAAAATTCATTTTTGTCCCCTCTTCCCTACCAGCCCCTGTTACCTATCAGCCACCACTAGGTGTCACTATAGCAAGAACCTGGCTGAAAGGCACCGGACCCTGCACCTAACGTTGATGACGTTGATTTCACTGCAGCCAGAGACCTAACGGCAGCTCAAAGTAGCCCTTAAAAAACAAAATCAAATTCCAGGGAGACCATGCAGGAAAGGCAGCATTGCTACAGTACCAAATCAGACTTGAACATAGACATAAAAAGGTGGTTAGAAATCTACCCTATGTCAACTTCTTTCAGGTGAGATGATTCAGTTGACAGTCTTTTAAAGCAACATTTTTCACAATTGGTTCCAATAACTTGACTCAGTTTCTCACATCATGTTGATCACATTTCTTACTCATTGTTCTTGCTCCACATCTGTTCACATCACACACAGAAAATGTTTTCTCCACTGTATGTACTTACCACCTATTTTTCCATTTTCACTCTCAAACCATCATATAAATGACTGCCCATCCCACCAAGAGGATGCCTATCATCTTGTGTTGCATTTGCTCTTTACTAAGTATGGTTCCTGATACTCTTCCTCTAAACATCACAGATGGGGTGCCCTAGTACTGGCATATGTTGCATTAAGCACAACCAACACCATAGTCCGCAACATAGTCTTCCGATCTCATTTTGTAATATTGGTAAATCACAGTTTATCACTCTGTTGACTCACTCAACTAATATTCTGCACACCAGCTAAAACAAAGTAAGCCTCAATTCCTCCCAAAACCGAACCAGGAAATGTTCATGATATATAGGAAGAAACTTCCTAGTGTGCCATGCACACTTTAAATTAGGTCCCTTAAATCTACCCACAATATAGGAGTACATGTTCAGGACTCACGTCATGCAGGTGTTGTGGCATAAGTAGGCAGTGGTGGGGTGGTGTCAGATGAGTTTGGAGTCACAGGGGGGGTGGCAGTAGGTGGGAAAGTCACACATAGAAAAGTAATAGGGGGCATTGCAGGGTGCATATATATGCAGCAGAGTTGGAACAACAGACTGAGGCTTGGAAAAAAAGAATCTGTTGGCAGTGCCTTCTGTAGAGAAAGGTCTGCTGTAGTTTTTTAAACTGAACACTTAATGCTATACACATTGATGACTGTGGGAATTTATTCACAAATTGATGTTTGTGTGTATTTCTCAGAGGTTCTGTCCATGGTAATCACAGGATACTGGTCTCATACTTTCACAATGAGAGCTTGTCCCTTGTCTGTATTTCTTCCTTAAGCCCACTCACACTTCATTTGTTTTTTTATCGCCATGCCCCCCCCCCCCCCAAAAAGCTGCCTTCACTGAACGAGTTGACAGTCATGGTGAATTAAATCATTAGAGTAGAGCCCCAAATCTCTGGAGCCCAAGTCCAGCCTACTCTTCACAGTAGGAAAACAGAAATTTGGGACAGGATTCTCAACAGAGAAAATCCTGTTTGCACCACCCTGACTCACAGGGAGACATCAAGAGGAGGTAGAACGACACCAGGCAGCAGGTGCATGGCAAGTACACCAGCCACCTCCAGGAGGCAAGTACACCAGCCACCTCCAGGAGGCAAGTACACCAGCCACCTCCAGGAGGCAAGTACACCAGCCACCTCCAGGAGGCAAGTACACCAGCCACCTCCAGGAGGCCAATACTCCAGCCACCTCCAGTAGGCAAGTACACCAGCCACCTCCAGTAGGCAAGTACACCAGCCACCTCCAGTAGGCAAGTACACCAGCCACCTCCAGGAGGCAAGTACACCAGCCACCTCCAGGAGGCAAGTACACCAGCCACCTCCAGGAAACAAGTACACCAGCCACCTCCAGGAGGCAAGTACACCAGCCACCTCCAGGAGACAAGTACACCAGCCACCTCCAGGAGACAAGTACACCAGCCACCTCCCGGAGGCAAGTACACCAGCCACCTCCAGGAGGCAAGTACACCAGCCACCTCCAGGAGGCAAGTACACCAGCCACCTCCAGGAGGCAAGTGCACCAGCCACCTCCAGGAGGCAAGTACACCAGCCACCTCCAGGAGGCAAGTACACCAGCCACCTCTAGGAGGCACAGAGGACTATGGTGGCCCTCTGAGGGTACGATTACAACTCATGCCCTGGGAGGAGAAAGTCTTGGCCTTCCTGCATACTGAGGGCTTGTCATGAATGCCTGAGGGACTGGACTCTGGTAAGTCACACTTCATGGATTTCCTATAGGGAGTGTGCTTTAATCATAACCACAAACTATGTAATATGTGCCAGCGTCATCCTAATCACTTTGAAGATTTAGCATTTTGCTTATTATTCAAATGCAAAACCATAACACCACTCAGCTCGATTGCGCCCCCTGTTGCAGCAAAATGATACAGCTGGAATGTGAGAAACAACTAGAATACCAGCGACTGTTGTTCGCAGCACTTGAGTTTTTGTTATGGTTCTTTCATTGCAAAATTAATCCTTCAAGAGTCATTTCAAGCTAAAATGTTCTACTAAATGACAGCTATGGATTCCGCATAATTATGTACAACTTCACCTACTTTTCCTGGAATTTTCTCTAACTACGCCAGCCAATGTTGTCTCCGCTGTAAAGCAGAATCAATATTTGTGCTGAAAAGTTGCCCTTTTTGTAGCATAAATAGCGCTATGCTCTGCTTAGCTCAACAGCGCATCGAGGCGATGTTCCTTGGATGGACCCTGGCATTCCAGCACTAGGGCCCATGGTTACTGGGGGGGAAGCCAGATCACGAATATTGCTAGAACTAGCTCCTTGCGGCAGATGGAAAGCAGGAGAAATGTTTTTATTTCTCTTGACATTCCAGGTTTTGCAGAGCGCACATCCAATGAGGTAAATGTTAAGGTAAATGTTAAAATAATTACTAATCACAGTAATGTGAACTGGAAGTACATAACTTATGGTAGACATCATGCCCACACCTTCACGCAGTGTCTTCCTGGAAGAGAGCATTACCGCTTGTTGGACCCGGCCCTTTAGGCAGGTTCACCCCTAGACTTTTTGCTTTTTCCTAGCCTGTTTATGGAACCTGGTGTTGGTGATTTTAGGCCTCAGCGCACTTTTTCACTGTAGTACAGTGTACAGTGCTTGAGCTCTCTGGGTATGTGTGGTGAGTGACCTGCCCTCCCATTGGAATGAATAGGGAATATGTATGCCCATGGTAGTTCCTGATGTGTGGGGAGTGCAGGGTCGAGTTTGATATGTACGAACTCGTGAGAGTGAATGCTGCGTAATGGTATATGCGGCATGTTTGTGTCTAGTATAGAAGCGCCACTTTTAGAAGTTGGCATATTTGTGTAAGTTGGTTCTGGCGTGTGATTGGCTGGTGAGCCTGGCCCAGAGTGCCTGGGCCTGCTGTGGATTAACTGTCTGGTTTGAGGGTGACAGGGGCTGCAGAACCCCAAGGTTGTCTAAGTCAGCCCGTGGATGAAAGGCAGCATCTGCTGCCAGGGAAGTGGGAGGAGATCGCATCTGATAGTGCAGGGTTGTGCCTGCCTGACCACCCTGCTGGCTCCCCCTCCTGCTGGCCAAATGTCACCTCTGACCCTGATACTGACAGGCTGAAGGAAACCAGAAACACCCCAGTGCTCCAGCAACCCCAGAACTGGTTTAGACCGGGCTCAGGGCCCCCTTGCACAAAGACTTCAAAGGACTTCAAAGACTTTTCTGTGTATAAGAAGGGGTTGTGTCCCCTTCCAAAATGTTCTTGTGTCTGACTTGAATCTACCAGGGGCGGGCGCTGCCCAGCCCCTGGACGTCTGGAGTACTGCTGGGGGACCCCTCTGCCTTGCCTGGGCAGATGGAGGGGACATTGCTTTGCCCCCTTGAAATCTCTAGGACCTTTTTGCAGCATGGAGAAGCTGCATTTTCCTGCAGGAAGCGCTGTGCTTCCCCCTGAGCGCCTGGGAGCGCTCTGCCTGTTTTCTAGCTCTTTGGAGCGCTTTATTTTCGTTTGCAGCGCTGGACGCGCTGAGGTTTCTTGCCCGTATTTATTTAATATCCTGCGAGCGCCCACCTCGCTGGTATATTTGATTCCACGAGGGAGCCCACTCCTCGATTAATTCAGCCCCCGCCTGCCTGCCTAAGGAGAAGGGCCGCTGCGCTGCCCGCAGCGACCCGGAAGTGGTTGGCCGGCCGGCCAATCCCAACGCGGCCGGCCGGAAGGGCCCGCCCCGGCAGCCCGGGAAGAGAGGAGGTGTTTCCCGCTTCCCCCTGCTTGGGGGAAGCCTTTGCCGGTGTTGCCGGTCTCCCATGCCTGGAGGGAGACCGGAGAAGAAGCGTGACCTGTCGCGGGGCTCCCGTGTTCTGAGGGAGCCCCGGGAAGAAAAGCGAGAGGAGCGGCATGAGGAGACGAGCGGAGGGGGCGCGAGGCACATTGTCGGTGCCTGCCCCCACCGCGAGCGAAGGAGAGCCGCCGCCCGGAGAAGCCCGCCCCTGAGAGCCCGGTGTGTCGGCAGGGCTGGGGGGGGGGGCTCCGTGTGGCTGCTGTTGGTACTGGAGAGCGGCACACGGGCGGGAATGGAGGTAGGGCGGCCCCAGCTGGTAGTGGGCCGCCCCAACGTTTCAACGGAGCCTGAGGCTCCAATGGCCATATGTGTTTCGAGAGCCCCGTGGGGTCCAGTGTTGGCGGTGCAAGAAGGGCGGCCCCGGTTGGCAGCGGGTCGCCCCAACGCTGTCTAGAGCCCCGAGAGGCTCTAGGGGACATACTTCAGTTACGAGCCCAGCGAGGCTCGAGGGCCAAGATTTGTGTTTAGAGCCATGAGAGGCTCTTGGGGGCCATTTTAGTTAAGAGGGGGCGTTGGGGCATATTGCCGGTGCCCGCCCCCTCCTGCCTGCGAGGGATTTGTTAAGAGCCTTGAGGGCTCCAGGGGCCTATATGTGTTTAAGAGCCTGTGTGGCTCCACCATTTGTGGCGCAATTCGCCAGAGGGGCTACTGAAGGCACTGCCACAGTTTTTCCTGATTCTCCAGCTGCCCAGCAATCAGTGGGCAGCTGCCCCGTTTAGGCGCAATTTCAGGAGAGAGTCCCTGTGTGGGAAAGAGAGGGCACAGTGGTGCCAGGCCTTCTCAGCTGCGCAGCACTTAGTGCCAGCTGCTACGTTTAGGCTTTCTTTTCTTGAGACTGGCGCTGCATGGCAGCGCACCCTGACATTGAGACTCAGGGCGTCTGAGCCCCAACAAGGCCAGTTGGCCTAGGGACTGCCACAGGTAGTGGCTTATGTGAGTTAGTGCGCAATTGTATGGTTATTGCACCTCTGAATGTGTTTGCTTGCATCATGTGTTATTCCTGCCCCTCTGAATGTTTTTAGACATCATGTGATTTTTGCGCTATTGTATTGCTCTGGCACCTCTGAATGTTTTTATGCATTATGTGTCTTCCTTTTCTTGCGCTGCACCTCTGAATGTTTTAGGCATCATGTGTCTTCTTGCGCTGCACCCCTGAATGAATTTTATTGCATCATGTGCTTTATTCTTAACACCTCTGAATGTCTTAGGCATCATGTGTTTCTCTTTATTACTCCTCTGAATGTGTTTTCATGCATCATGGGTAATGTGTTCTTTCCTAGACCCCTAAATGCTGTGTGATACTTAGGTGGTTGTTCTTTTTAGTACAGGTGGTCCTAGTAAGGTCCTGGTTCCCTGCGTGACATGCTCCTAAGGTGTTTAGGGTTGCGTAGTGTGTACTTACCTGTTCCCAGTAGATACTGGGTGTGATTTCTAACTGTTACTTTGTGCTACAGTGATTTTATATACTTATTCTAATTTCTAAAAGTGCTATTTCTAAAAGTGCTGATTATGACAGTGGCCTATGTGGCCCTGTCTTGTAAGTAATCCCTTGTAAATATTGCCCGTGCCAGTTGGCACAATGTACATGTGTGATTCTATCTGATATGTTTTGAAAATACAAAAGTTATTTTATAATAACCTTGTGTGGAGTTTCTTTTGTGGTGTGCCTAGTATGTTGTTGCTGTTGTGCGCTGGCGCAAATGCTTTACACATTGCCTCCGAGTTTAGCCTTACTGCTTGTGCCAAGCTACCAAGGGGGTGAGCAGGGGTTATCTTGGCGTGTGACTTCCTTGCCCTGACTAGCAGGGTGGTTTCTGCCTGACTTTGGCGTCAGCCTTAGCCTACCAGAAATAGCCAGTTCTAACACCGCTGTGCTGCTTTACTTTTTATTAAATCATCCCAAAAGACACTTGATTTAGATGTAGGTTTTTACGCCGAGGGGTGAAGTCCATCATTTTTAAAGGATGCATGTTCTAAAGTCCTTGCTAAAGCCTGACTGTAGTACTTGAATATGTGTCTGGTCCCATAGTACAGCCCACCCCTACTTCTAAAACCACCTGTGTGCAGCCCTCAGTTGGACACAAGGCAGTGCCTAATTTGTGCCGGTGTATTCCGATGCTCAACATTGGCGGTCATATATCTTTCACACCGGCACCTAGTTATTACAGCTCACCACATGGTGGCAGTGTCTGCCCATTTTTGATCGGAGAACATATTACAAAAAGCATTATACCTTTTAAACAACAACAATACCACCTACCTCTAGGCCATCAGTACGTCTCGGTGAGCTGGAAGAGTCGAGGCTCGAGAGTGTCACATTTATAAGAGTGTGATGGCTTGTAGATAGCGTCTATACGAGCACTGCACAGCGCTGGAAGGGACAGTGGGTGCTGCAGTCTGTAGCGGTCGCGCGAGGAATGTTTGGGCCCTTTCACTTATGTTTTGACAAATTAAGTACCGACACAACGGTCTTAATGAAGCGAAATTCCTGGCCCCCTGGGCCCCCCTCCGCTGTCCCAGTTTTTCCCACTGTGCTCCATAAACGAGAGTTCACCGGAGTGATTCCCAGAACCTTTGTCCCTGCGCGATGGGGAGTGCACAGAGAGCGTCCCCTCCGCACGCACACTCTCCCACCCCTTGGAATTCTGTAAGAAACTGGAACACGCTTTTGAAGGAAGCAACAGGTCGGCATTTGTAATTGTCTGCATCTGTGTCGCTGTGTGAGTAAGAATGGAGAGTGCAGAGGGTACTCACGCTGCGGGTGTGTGTCCTCGCCTCTGCTCTGCCGTGGCCGTGTCTGTGTCTGAGAAAGGTTTGTGTTACTGCTCAGAGTGCGCCTTATCACCCCCTCCCGTCTCCACAGCACCTCCTGTCACGAGCCCCGCCCACGGGATGGAAAGTGAAAGCCTTTCTCTCTCCCTACATGCCTTAGACCCTCTGGGGACCTGCGCCTTGGCACAGAGGAGCTGCTGAAACATATTTACAAGCCCCTATCGCCACCACAATGACACTTTTATCAACATTGTCGTGGTGATAGGGGCTTCGCCTTATTTACAAGGCAGCTTTAAGCCAGTTAATGCCTCAACGCTGCCTTGTAATAAGGCCCCTTGTCATGCTCTAGTTGGAGTGAAAGGGCTGGGCAGTGGGTGTTCTTGGTAGGGTGACCAGATTCTCAAAACAAACAAGCATTTACAATGCAACGGTTTCGCCTTTGCAAACGTTAGAGCTATTGGCATTGTAAATTACAAAAATTGTATTTATGTGTTGGTTTTGAAAACAGATAAATAAATGGCATTGTAATATACATTGCCAACAGCTTAATCTCTCGCAAATGTAAGACCTATTGAGCCCTACTGGATGAGCTCATCAGACAGCAATTACTACCACACACACACACACCCAGAGCCAGCAACACACACACACCCAGAGCCAGCAACACACACACACCCAGAGCCACACACACACACACCTAGAGCCACACACACACACACACAGCCAGAGCCACACACACACACACACACCCAGAGCCACACACACACCCAGAGCCACACACACACCCACACACCCAGAGCCACACACACACCCACATACCTAGAGCCACACACACACACACACCCAGAGCCACACACCCACACACCCAGAGCCACACACACCCAGAGCCACACACACCCAGAGCCACACACACACACCCAGAGCCACACACACACACCCAGAGCCACACACACAAAATGAAATGAATGAAATGAAAATAAATTTGTTAAGCGCGGTTGCTGCCCACGGGCGTCCAAGCGCTGAGTTGAAGCAGAGATGTGACGGAGCAGAGGAGTTAGGACTCGGAGGATTTGGCAAACAGTAGTGTTTTCAGCTTTTCACACACACACACCCAGAGCCCCACACACCCAGAGCCACACACACCCAGAGCCACACACACCCACACACACCCCCACACACCCAGAGCCACACACACACACACACACCCAGAGCCACACACACACCCACACACCCAGAGCCACACACACACCCACACACCCAGAGCCACACACACAGACACACCCAGAGCCACACACACACACCCACACACCTAGAGCCACACACACCCAGAGCCACACACACCCAAAGCCACACACACACACCCAGAGCCACACACACCCAGAGCCACACACACACACACACCCAAAGCCCCACACACCCAGAGCCACACACACCCAGAGCCACACACACCCACACACACCCCCACACACACACACACACCCAGAGCCACACACACACACCTAGGAGAGCTAGCACAGCGAGGGGGCAGGGAAGCAAGCACAGGCAGGGGGCAGGGAAGAAAGCACAGCCAGGGGGCAGGGAAGCAAGCACAGCCAGGGGGCAGGGAAGCAAGCACAGGCAGGGGGCAGGGAAGCAAGCACAGGCAGGGGGCAGGGAAGCAAGCACATCCAGGGAGCAGGGAAGCAAGCGCAGCCAGGGGGCAGGGAAGCAAGCGCAGCCAGGGGGCAGGGAAGCAAGCACAGGCAGGGGGCAGGGAAGCAAGCACAGCCAGGGGGCAGGGAAGAAAGGACAGCCAGGGGGCAGGGAAGCAAGCGCAGCCAGGGGGCAGGGAAGCAAGCGCAGCCAGGGGGCAGGGAAGCAAGCACAGCCAGGGGCAGGGAAGCAAGCACAGGCAGGGAAGGAAGCACAGCCATGGGGCAGGGCTATAGTCTTTGGAGTGAGGTCATGACTAACGTACACACGTTTGGAATAATAAGCAAAGACGCAAAGTAACTGAAGGCTGCCAACAGACACCGCAAGTGGTCAATCCTAAGCCATCACTCTCTTTAAAGAGTAGCACACTTTGAGCCTCTGGATGAGCAGAATCAGCCAACCTGTAAGGAGCCGTGTGAGACATCACGAGTGGTCTGATCCACTCGGGGCTTTCTTAAGTTTGGGAATGTGTGGTTGTCTCAAGGGAGCTGTGGGGAGGGTGGCAACTAGGCGAGCATCTGTTGGCATCTAAGGGGCTTCTGGAAGCTATGGGAAGGACAGATAGAGGCTATGTGACTGTCAGGCGCTATTTCAAAGTCTGGGCAATTTAGAGGTTTGCGGGGGTGTGCAAGCATCTTCATGTGGGTACTTATCCGAGCAAGCAACACGAAGGAAGCCCTGTGAGTGAGGTTAAAATGAGGTCCTGTGGATCTGGCTATGCAGTGGACGAATTGGGCTAAATTAGGGTATATCTGAGAGCCACGTGAAGGGGCACTAATCACTACTGTTTTGTAGCACAATGCACCCACAGATACAAATGTTGTTTCGCACAACATTGGTTCTGTTGCCCTTTAGACGACATACTTCTAATAATGAGTACATGTAGTGACACTGCTTGCTCCTCAAAGTGCATCCAACAAAAAGCTGCTGGTATAACTCTCATTGGTAATCATTCTCGATTTCTGAAGAATAGGAGACTAGGTGGGCCAGCAGAGCGATTCGGACCTGCAGCCTTCAGGATGCACACAGTAAGGGCCTACAAGTCCCTGCATGCAAGCTGTTCTTGGGTTTGGCTAAAAGGACATACGTGGTATAAGGTCACTCAGCAGCTGTGGCTTTATTGACAACTCATGCCATGCATGCACTGATGTGGGAGGCTCACCTGACCAGAGAAGTAGCTTGTCGTGCGCATCCTCCTGGGAGCTCGAGTCCTCGGCCAGGGCGGTGGAGGTGAGGCCGTATGGCAGGTGGGACCCCAGGCAGGCGTTGTACTTCAAGGCTTCGCTGGTGGCCGTCTTCTTGCACCGGTCAAAGTAGAAAATCTCGTTGCCAGCTTGGGCACCCGCTTGTCGAGGAAGCAGAAGCACCAACACCCACAGCAGCCAGAACCCCCTCGCCAGGACCTGCTCTCCCCTAGATATCTTGGGGGTCCTTTTCTTCACGTGGGCAGGACCCCGGGGGTCCACAACTGCAAAAGTACAGAGTTTCTGGCTTATCTCAACCAGAAGTACAGCAGACCCCCAACAGCCCACCTTGTTTCCTGCTGGATGGTCTGAGAATCCCCGAAATCCAACAAGCTTTTGGGCGCCCTCGTTCCATACGGTCCTCAGATGATGTCCTACCTTGTTCTTCTGTGGAAGATTCCGGGATCCACCTAACCCGAGGTGTCTCCGGGGCTGGCCCTCCTCGTTTCCATTGGAGGCTTGAAGAACCCAGCAAGTCCGGCTGGCCCCAGTCGCACCTCCTCGACCCGTCTGAGGTCCCAGGGGGACCGCTCCAAATCCTTCTGCCTTCTGGTAACGTCACCCTTCTCTCTGGAGCCCAGGGATCCTACCAACCCACCGGGCCCAGTCCGTTCCACCTGACTCACCATAGGACGGTGTAAAGGGAACCCCAAAAGCCGTCTACAGCCTGCGCTGCATCCATCTCGCTACCCATCAGTGGGCCGATTCTCATCCTCGTGCCATCCAATGCTTCGAGGGGGGCGCAACAATCCTCAACAGGCCGGCGTGGGAAATCCGGGAAACCTCGGCCTCTCGGAGAATCCTCCCGGCCAGGACATCCCCTCCAGGGCAGGATGGGGGCCTCCGGCCATCCCTTCACGCGTAGGCTCGCCCCCTCCTCCACTTCCAAACTCAGTGGAACTTCAGGGCCAAACAGAGGTTTCTCTGTGCCATCCTCGCAGGTCCGTCCGTAGGCGCTTCCACTGAACCAGAAACGGCGTTCAAAAGCCAAGAAACGAGCTCTCGTTTTCCCCCTTCCTTACCACAGCATCCAGAAGAAAAATCTTCCACACCGCCACTGTTGTACCCTTGTACAGAAGGGGACAATGTTTGCAGTCCGCCTCTCCACGCTCCCCCCTCAGCCCTCCGAAAAACCCTCAGCGCGCCCTATGCCAAAGGGAGTTACAATGTTCAGCCAAATTTGCAAATGTCGGAGACCAGCAAGACTTTGGATGCCTGGCAAGGCTTCAGGACTATCTTCCGAAAATTGAATGTATGAAATGTAGTGAATGGTTCTTCGGGTACATGACATCTCTGCCCTATGCTGCTGATCCCTGAATGGTGCTCAGCTGCAACGAAGAGGCAGTTTAATAAAAAATCTGCAATGACAATTGAGAGAGAGAGACAGGTGCCAGGCCTAAGGTGGGGAAGACCTAGGAACACACCCGGGAACACATCATCAGGGGTTCCGCTTCACTGAGTGTAGTAAGCAGGGCTCGAGTCGGGGTACCACACGGGTGGACGGCGTTCCCCCACTCATTTTAACGGGAGCTCAACAACTGGAGCAAATGGAGCCACACATTCACTCTTTGGCCTCTCTCGGGCGAGATCGGTGCTCATTCAGAACGCTGCTCACGTGCTGGCTTCTCTGATGCAATCGCATCTAAGGGGTGTGCGTGGGGAGGCAATTCGTAACGTCACTTACTGTTGTGACGTCAGCGTCCCCCCACTTCTTTTTTTAGGACTTGTGCCCTGGTAGTAAGGGTCGCCGAATGTACACGTTCTGCACTTGCAACCTGCCAGAAACTCATTTGTGGGTTGGGAGAGTGGGGGGCGTGGCAGGTGGAGCCTCTGAACTGGAGGCAGGCGCCCCAGCCTTGGAACTAGTATTTGAATAGTTGGAGAGGGGAGGCGATCATGGCGTCTCCTCGCAGGAATGCGGCGGTGCAGAGTGGCTCCTTGGAAGGGGGCGAGGGGGCTGGAGGGGCAGTGAGGCTCGTACCACTGCACGCCAGCCGGAGGGAGGTCTGGCGCTCGTCCTCCCACTTATGATCTGCAGGGAAGGGGCCAGGGTTCATCGTGCTCATCAGAGGGAATGTCTCCCGCTCTCTCCAGCCTGGGAGCGGCTCACAGGTCGTTCTGCGCCGCACCCTGCAGAGGATGGGAAGCCTAGGAGGGAGGGGGTGGGGGAGGGAGTGTTGACCCAAACACACCGGAGAACCACCCAGACTAACAAGCCAGCAAGAAGGCAAGACAGCTGTCCTCGTCGCATAATTGAACCGCCCTAGACAACCCCTCTTTATTAGCAGGGGAGCCGAGAGCCCTATTGCTTCACAGATAAGATGGTATCAGCAGATAGACGCCGCGGGAGGGTGTGCAGCGGGCATGAGAAGTGCCGGGGCGCAGGGCACAGCGCTGACTAGACCCAAGAAAGAACGGGCGCTTTGCAGATGGGGGTGCGCGTTGACGCTAGCCTATAATATAACTCGGTGGGTTCAGCACCTTTCTCAGATATCTGCCATCCACTGGCCCCTGGCTGGGTCACAGACTAATGCGAGGTGGGCATTGGGTAGCACCCCTTTATGGGGAAGGCCTCGAGGGCGGTTGTACAGAGGAAAGCTCTCCCGCCGACCCTGGCTGCGCTCTCTAATATAGCGGCTCACAGGCGCGAGAAAGGTGTGACACGAGGACACGACAAGATCCCCACAGGCCTTTTAAGAGCAAAGTTCTGAGACTCTGTGTGGCGATGGCCGCCCAGACAAGCCTGGTGACTGACAGGAGGGGCGCCTATGGTTACGGCTGCTACAAAGGGGTGCAGCCGGGGCTACGTGATCCGGTGAATCATCTCTGTCTCTGGCCCTGACATCAGCAGAGAGCCAATGGCCTGGACGGTGCTAGCTCCGCCCATGGCAGCATTAACCATTCCTAATAGGTCTGTGGCCTTAAACGTGCACTGGCTCCTCCTTCCCTCCCAGCATGTACATGCAGTGCTTAATTTGGGCCGGTGTTTGTAGGTGGTAGGCTCCCGCACTCATTTTTGGGGACCGGGATAGATTTTTCATAAACGGACTTTATCCCAGAGCAGGAGAGTGACGCAAAAAACGATGGAGAATAGTTATGGAAAAGAAAGATACAAAAACACTGATATCGTGAGTAATCAGGGATTAATAAGAATCGGTAGGAGTTGCATTAAGAGACAGGCAGTGTAGTGTAGGCGTTGGAAGAAGGAGGCAGAAGGCGGAATCAAGACTAACCAGCCTTGCTATTTGGCAACTCCAGTAGTTACGAAAGAGTGTCAGGCTCCGAGAAAAACTTGGAACCCTACATTGATTTTATTTATTGTATTCATCAAGCCCTTCCTGCGTCTGCAAGGCTTGAAAGGAGATTACGTTGACTTTGAGAAAGGATGAATTGCAGACATGAAGTTTCAGATGATCAGGCAGGCGGGGGCGGCAGGCTCACGCAGGAGTGAAGGGTCACAGGCTGCTGTCTGCCAGGGTACATGCTTGGCAGCCCAGACGCATACCAGGCATGCAGGAATGGATGTTTCTGTACTTATGCCGGGCTCGCAACAGGAACACTCCCTGCACTCTGATGTGGACTGGAAGGTGCTGCCAGGCCACGCCCACAGCCCTGTGTGGTGCTGGGGCCCTAGGCCGACATGGTGGAGTAAAGGACTGACGCAGACACCAGTTAGGTAGTACAACTATGGCCACGAGCACGTGCGCTCGGCCCCTTTTATTGGCAGCGTCACCTGACCCAGTGACGTCTGTGGTGGGTGGGTGATTAGTGTGATACAGGGCTGCAACAACTAGACTGTGTCTTTGCAGAACACTACATCCCTCCCAAAGTTCAGGGAAAAGAAAACAAAATGTCCAACCTGTGAGAAAATAGAATAATACCAAATTACATCCCCAACAGGTTTTCTTCAGACTATCGGCTGGGAGAATGTCGAAGACAGTTCCTGGATTACAAAGTCAGTCAGATGAGCTTCACCTCAGCAGTGTACTTCAGGTCATCCTTGTCTTGCTGCGCTTATGCACATTGTTCAACACTTGGGGTTGTCTGGAGCAGAATAGGGTTTGACCCTTGAGGGGTCTCGCAGGTGTTCCTAGTCCAGTGGATGACAACGCTTGTTGGTTGATGGAGATGACTGCGGCACGAGAGGTCTTTCTTTGGATTTGCTGATCTTGATGCTTTCACACCTCCTGCCGGCCAAGTAACTTCCGACTTGCCTGTCTAGCCGGAATCCTCTCTCACTGGAGCCTTGAAGATTGGCCTCTCCTGCTTGGACTCTTCTCTCACTAGAGACGCTGGGAGGACCCTCTTGCCGGACACGATGGGACCGGGTGGACCGTGCGGGGCTTCGCATGAGCCGCGCAAAGGCGTCGCTGAGGAACTGCCAACGGACTCACCGCCAAGTCTTTCATGATGTCCTCGGGGTGTTGATGTCATCCGCCAGGATGTTCTTGCCGTTGGGACATGGGTTCAGTGTCTTCGCCAGACCGTTTCTCGGTGCCAGGTGTTTACCTGGGGCCTTCGTGCTTCCTGTTGCCTGTCGTGGAGCTGCCGCTGCTGCACCTCTCCCATCCGGATTCCTCTCTCACAGGACATGCGGCCGAGGCCCTTGTCCCCTGGACTGCCACTAGATCGCGTGGGCTGTGCGGGTCGCTGCGGAACTTCGGACATGGCCACAGTCGAGTCTTGTGTAGTCCACAAGGGTTGATTGTCTAGTGCTCGGGTATGCTCTGCTTCGGCAAGCTTCAGATTCACGGGGCACCCATGCGGTTCTTCGATGGTTGGTCTCCTCAGGTGCGAGTTGTCGGGATTACTGGGATCCACACGGATGTTGCAGTGTTCTTCGGACAGCATCGATGTTCGTGTGTGCTGACTGTTGCAATGCTCCTTGGACAGTACCGATGTTCCTGTGTGCTGACTGTTGTTCTCTCTCTTCTTCTGTGGAGTGATGTTGTGTTACTCCATTCTTCCTCTTCATTCTCTTCCTCGACGCGGTCAAGTCTTCTTTCTTGCTTGCTCGTGCTAACCAGGCTTCTCCATGTAGCGGGCCCTCTACATGTCGTCCCCGTGGTCTTGTCCATGTGGTAGGACACGGTCTTCCCCTTACTCGGTGACTAGACCTGTCGTCGTATCTTCCTGGTACTTGATCACTTCTTGTTGTCTTCAATCAGGATACCCTTCTTTGGTCAATTCCATCATGACCCTCCTGTCTCGTCGGGTTCCTTGGGCTCTACTGTTCCTCCTTCCTTTTCTTTCTGGCGTCGCGCCCTTCCTTTCCATGTTCCTTCTTGCGACGTGGTCTGGTCCTCTTGCTGTCGTTGGCCTTCCCGACCAGTCTTCCCCAGGCGGCGTGCACTCCACCTGTTTCTTTCTGGTCTGGGCATAGCTCTCCGGCATGATGTTCTTCTCTTCACTGACTGGACCGTTTGTCGCGATCTTCTCTGTTGTTGCTTTTCTTTCCTTGGCGACCAGACTGGGTGGTCGGCTTTCGGCTTGGGCATGAGTTGTCATGCTGTGCTATTTGCTTGGTGGTCGCTGTTCACCGTCACGGTGATTTGGCGTTGGCGCGCTTTGTCTGCGCGGAGGAGGGTTGCGTCACCGCTCCTAGTGCATCTCTGGTGCATGCCGCCATGCGTGCTGACGATGGCGTTCTGGTTGCTGCGAGATGTCGCTGTCTTCCTTGGGGACCTTTGTGCGCTGTCCCGTGGCGTTGGCGTGTCGCTGTGCAGCGTCACTCTGGCGCTCCTGATTCCTGGCGCTCCTGGAACGTTCCGGCGCAGTGCTGCGCGGTCCTGTCGTGCGGGTGTGGAGTTCTTGCGCCATGTGGCGCGTTATGCGCGCTTACTGTTCAGGGTTCTTGGACGCATGTTGCGAGTCGTTGGGCACTTGCTGCTTTGGCTGTCGTCAGGCACTTGCTGCTTTAGCTGTCGTCAGGCACTTGCTGCTTGGACTGTCGTCAGGCACTTGCTCCTTTGGACCGTTGGCGGGAGTAGTTGATGCTGCGGTGAACACCTGTGGCCACAAGGCGTCGCTGCTCTCTCCGTCGTCTGATCTCGGCAGTCGTTTCCCTGGACGTTCTTCCAGTGCTTGGATGCTTAGTGATTCGTTCGTGCCTCTTCCCACGTCACGCTGGACGTGGCAGCCGCTGACTCCTTGCTGGTGTGTGCGGGTGTCACCTGCGCTGTTGCGCACTTACTTGCTGCTGTAAGTAGATTGTCACTGGCGCTATTTAATCTGTTGCCCCTTGCTGCTGTTGACCCATCGTGGGTTTGTGCAATGCTTGTTTCCTTCTTTTCTTGGATGGTAGGTGCAGTTTTTTTTTTCTCCGGCCACTAGATGGCAGTAGACACCGATTACCGGATGCACACAGGAGGACTGGAGCTGCTGCTGCTACTGCTGCTGGTAGCTGGCCTCAGGGACTGGACGCCACCTCTTTGCCGGTAAGTTTTATTTTTGAATGCATTCCTCTCGTGGGTGGAGAAAGGCACAGGCTCTAGTTAGTGTTTGCAGTTTCTGCGGGAGGGGCACATTCCCTCGGCGGCGCTGGGCGCACACGGGCGCTTCCTTCTTCTCCCCCCTCCCTGGCCTCGGCAGTCCATGCTGGGGGGGTGTTGATGCTGCCCTTCGGCGGGTGAGCTCCGCGTTGTTTTCTGTTACTCCTCCCTGGGCGGGGCGCTCGAGGCAGGCCGCGGGTGGGCTCCGCCGGCTTTGCTTAATCACGGTTCATTCACCCTCGCAGCGGGGGACAGGAGGCATCGCAGGCAGGCCGCGGGTGGGCTCCGCTGGTCCTGCTAACACGTACAGTTTATTCCCTCGCCGCCGCACTGGACACACGCGGCGGGGGACGCAGCAGGCAGGCCGCGGGTGGGCTCCGCTGGCCTTGCTGCAATCAGTGTTCGTGGGGGTAGGTCACCTCAGGCAGGCCGCGGGTGGGCTCCGCGAGTCGTGCTTTGTTAAAAGTTCATTGGGGGCACACTCACGCCCGGCGAGGCGCGCTGGTCATGCGGGTGGCTCCGCTTTTGATTGTTCTCCCGCTGCCGCGGGTTCACACTACACACGCTGCGCGGCGGGGGCTGGGGACGCTCCTAGCAGGCCGCGGGTGGGCTCCGCTGGCCTTGCTTTGTCCACTGTTCATAGGGGGCCACCGCTGCCTTCGGCCAGGCGCTTTGAGCATGCGGGTGGGCTCCGCTCTTGATTTGCAGTCAGGAGGGGGTCGCTTCTCGCTTGCGCGGCCCCCTAGGCAATCTTCAGCGCGGGTGGGCTCCGCGGAGGTGGGCTCTGCACGTCTCTCTCTTTACCCCAGGCAGGGGCGCCGTCGCGGCCGACGCGGGTGGGCTCCGGTCAGACCGCTCTTCTTTTGCCTCACACAGGGAGGCTCACGCTGGGCACAGAGGTGCGGGGTGGACTCCCGGACACCTCACCATGGATCTTCAGGCCCGGGGCACAGCACACGCCCCGCGGGCCTCTCGGCGGCCGGCGCCGCTTCCCCAGAGGGGTGCCCTGCACATGGGCACTTCCCTTCTTCTTTCCAGGGATTGTTCAGCTTTTCACGGCACGCGTGGCATTGCGTTACCGCCTCGTCGCCAATGTGGTGCTGGGGCCCTATGCCCACATGGTGGAGTAAAGGACTGACGCAGACACCAGTTAGGTAGTACAACTATGGCCACGAGCACGTGCGCTCGACCCCTTTTATTGGCAGCGTCACCTGACCCAGTGACGTCTGTGGTGGGTGGGTGATTAGTGTGATACAGGGCTGCAACAACTAGACTGTGTCTTTGCAGAACACTACACCCTGTACCGGCGTCTATTCGCGGGAGCAGCGGGTATGGCGGCTCCCATCACTCACTCGAGTCATGCGCCAGAACCAGCACTGTCAACGACTCGACTCTGGGAAGCCACACTTCATGGATTTCCTATAGGGCGTGTGCTTTAATCTTAACCACAAACTATGTAATATGTGCCAGCGTAATCCTAATCACTTTGAAGATTTCGCATTTTGCTTATTATGCAAATGCAAAACCATAACACCACTCAGCTCAATTGCGCCCCCTGTTGCAGCAAAATGATACAGCTGGAATGTGAGAAACAACTAGAATACCAGCGGCTGCTGTTCGCAGCAATTGAGTTTTTGTTATGGTTGTTTCAGTGCAAAATTAATCCTTCAATATTCATTTCAAGCTAAAATGTTCTACTAAATGACAGCTATGGATTCTGCATAATTATGTACAACTTCACCTACTTTTCCTGGAATCTTCTCTAACTCCGCCAGCCAATGTTGTCTCCGCTGTAAAGCAGAATCAATATTGTGCTGAAAAGTTGCCCTTTTTGTAGCATAGATAGCGCTTTGCTCTGCTTAGCTCTATAGCGCATCGAGGCGATGTTCCTTGTATGGGACCTTGGCATTCCAGCACTACGGCCCATGGTTACTGGGGGAAAGCCAGATCACGAATATTGCTAGAACCAGCTCCTTGCGGCAGATGAAGAGCAGGAGAAATGTTTTTATTTCTCTTGACATTTCAGGTTTTGCAGAGCGCACATCCAAGGAGGTAAATGTTAAAATAATGACTAATCACAGTAATGTGAACTGGAAGTACATAACTTATGGTAGACATCATGCCCACACCTTCACGCAGTGTCTGCCTGGAAGAGAGCATCGCCGCTGTGCTGCTTTACTTTTTATTCAATCATCCCAAAAGACACTTGATTTAGATGGAGGTTTTTACGCCGAGGGGTTAAGTCCATCTTTCGAGAGTGTCACATTTATAAGAGTGTGATGGTTTGTAGATAGCGTCTGTACGAGCACTGCGCAGCGCTGGAAGGGACAGTGGGTGCTGCAGTCTGTAGCGGTCGCGCGAGGAATGTTTGGGCCCTTTCACTTATGTTTTGACAAATTAAGCACCGACACAACGGTCTTAATGAAGCGAAATTCCTGGCCCCTTGGGCCCCCCTCCGCTGTCCCAGTTTTTCCCTCTGTGCGCCATGAACGAGAGTTCACCGGAGTGACTCCCAAAACCTTTGTCTCTGCGCGATGGGGAGTGCACAGAGAGCTTGCCCTCCGCACGCACAGAGAGCGTGCCCTCTGCACGCACACTCTGCCCACCCCTTGACACCCTCGGCACGCACCCTCTGCCCATCCCTTGGAATTCTGTAAGAAACTGGAACACGCTTTTGAAGGAAGCAACAGGTCGGCATTTGCAATTGTCTGCATCTGTGTCACTGTGTGAGTAAGAATGGAGAGTGCAGAGCGTACTCACGCTGCGGGATTTGTCCTCGCCTCTGCCGTGGCCGAGTCTGAGTGTTGTGTCGGGTGATGGGGACAGGACTGCCCTAGGGAGATCACTCTGGGACCTGCACTCAGGGGCATCTAATCCTAACTAGGCCTGACACGTGGCCCTAGAATAAACTCAGTCGGACACTGGGAATAAGTTTGCTTGCTCGGTCTGTGCGTCTCTCTCTCTGAACGCCCGCGCACGTGCTAGACCTCTTTTTATTATAGGGAGTCACATGACCAACGCGTCCAGCCCTCGGGGCGCCGGGGGCGGACCTTCAGGAACATAACATTCCTCCTAAAAATAAGGAAAAACCAAAAGAATGCAAACAATGAACACAATTAAACCGTAACTTTTCTTGCTCATGAAACATTTGGACCGATACCTTCAGCGTCCTTTAAATGCCAGCGCATTCAGTTCAAACAGCACATGTATATATGTAAATGGGAACAGTCTTACGTAAAGTAATCTCTCAGCCAGCCGGAGGGGGTGGGATTATCACGTAGCTGACGTTGGGACCCCCGGTGAGTCATCAGTTCCGTTCCAACCTCCAACTTGTGTCTTGGCGCCTCTCTGTCTGCCCCCTCCGGATCTGGGGCCTCGTCCAGGGCCTCCGCGTCACCTCCCACTTCTTCGCTGGAAACCTGATGCTCGCTACTTTGCCTGACCTCGTGACGAGGTGTTGATTCAACGGCCGGCACAGTGGTTGCAGTTTCGGTTTGTTCACCGCCTTGCTGGCGCCCTGGCTCAATGCTTGAAGGATGATACAGTTTGAAATGAGACACATTGCGAGTCACCCTGTCTCGTCCTCGAATGGCCGTGAGGCGGGTGCCTTTCACTCCAATGACTCGCCATGGTTGCTTCTCGTAGTTAAGTTTAAACTTGCCACCAGTTGCACGATTTCTGATGAGCACCACATCACCTCTTTTGAAGTGCGGGGCCACAGCCCGGCGTCTCTTACTGATCTTTTCACATGCAGAATTTCTTTTCTTCTCCACTGCGTGTTCATCTATCATTGCAGGTGCCCACTGGGGGTGATGAGGAATGGAGTCAGTTATCACCCTTCCTAGAAGGAGGTGTGCGGGGGCCACCCCAGTTGTGGAGTGCGGGGTCTGGCGATAACTTCGGAGAAATGTGAAAATGGCCATTTCCACTGACTGCCCCTTGTCATGGGCGATACGGATAACCTTGTTCAAAGTCCTCATGAACCTCTCGGCCTCCCCATTGGCTTGAGGCCACCGAGGTGTTATGCGCCTGTGACGTGTTCCCAGAGACGAGAGGTATTCAGCAAAGTCTTGACCCTGGAATGGCGGTCCATTGTCTGTTCTGAGTTCTCTCATGGCTCCATGAGTGGCAATGATTTTTTCTATTTTGGGGATGACACAGTCTGCACTGGTGCTTGTGACAATTTCGACTTCAGGATATTTTGAGTGGTCGTCTATCATTACCAGCGTATGTCTTCCATCCGGAAGGCTGCCAAAGTCCATACTGACTCTCTCCCAGGGTCCTCGTGGCCTGGGTTCCACAATGATGGGGGCCTCACGGGGGTTGTCGCCCGTGACTTGACAGGCCGCGCACGATCGCACCACGCTCTCCACCATGTCATCCATGAGCGGGAACCATACCTTCGTCCGCAGCCGGGCCTTCGTCTTGACCATCCCCTGGTGTCCTATGTGGGCCAGTTGAATCACTCGTCCTGTCAGAGCCGTCGGGATTACCAGGCGATGCCCCCACAGGAGGCATCCCGCCGCATCTTCGTTTAGTTCAGCCCTCACGTGGTACAATCCGTCCATTATCTTCTGAGCCTCCGGTGTGAGTACCTTCCAGCCCTCCTTGGCCTTCTGCCAGTTGGCCGTTCGGAGCAGATCCTTGGCCCGCTGTATGCAAGCATCCTGAGCCGTGGTGCTCACGACCTCTTCCAATGATATGGGGCGCGGGCATGATCTGGCCACGACCCACTGTACATAGGCTTCCGTCTCTTCTGCCTCATCCCTCTCCTCAGGGGTTGCAGGCCTAGGGTGCCGTGATAGGTAATCCGCCGGATTCTTTGCCCCTGGCTGGTACTCGATGGTGCAATTATATTCTTGCAGTTGTAAAATCCATTTTTCAATTCTAGGGGGTGGCTTGGAGGAGGTGCCTGAAAACAGAGCCAGCAGCGGTTTGTGGTCCGTCACCACTGTGAAGGGCTTGCCATAGACGTACAAATGGAAGTGACGACATCCCCAATGTATTGCGATGGCCTCCTTCTCGATTTGGGAATATCTTTGTTCTGTGTCCGTGAGGGACCGGCTGGCAAAAGCAACAGGGGCCCAGTCTATCTCATCTCGGGCTCTCTGCATCAGAACGGCCCCCAGTCCCGCCGGTCCGGCATCTACTGCAATGAGAGTGGAGTGTCGTGGGTCAAAGAACGCCAACGTGGTGCTGCTGGAGAGTGCGCTCTTAATGTCTTGAAATGCCCTTTCCTGTTCAGGTCCCCAGCTCCATGGGGTGGAGTCTTTGGTTAGTTCACGCAGAGGGAGAGTCAGGTTGGCTAAGTCCCTTATGAAACGGCCACAGTAATTTACCATCCCGAGAAAACTTCGGACCTCCGTGACCGTTGTGGGCGGTGGTGCATCCTTGATGTCTTTGACCTTGTCAGGATCAGGGTTGACGCCGTCGGCTGAGAACACGTATCCGAAGAATCCTAGTTTGTTCTGGAGGAATTCGCACTTGTCTCGGTGCAAGGTGAGCCCGGCACTTCGGAGCCTACGGAAAACCTGCGCCAAGCGTTGGTTGTGTTCTGGGATTGTTCTTGCGTGCACCATGATGTCATCACTGACATTGATTACCCCCGGTATGCCAGCAATCAGTTCCTGGATGACATTTTGAAACACTTCGGCAGCACTGGAGATTCCAAAGCTCAACCTGGTGTACCTGCGCAGTCCAATGTGGGTGGAGAACGTCGTGATGTTCCGGGACTCTTTGTCTAGTACAAGTTGATGGTACCCCGCCCGAAGGTCCAATTTGGAGAACCACCGGGCTCCAGCCATCTCTCCAATCAGGTCATCTATCGTGGGGGTGATATGGCGCTCCCTCTTGATGGCAGCATTGGGTAAGCGCATGTCCACGCAAATCCGGACCGCTCCAGGCTGTTTTGGCTTCCTCGTGACCACGATGGGCGACACCCAGGGGGTGGGACCGGACACCTTCTCAATTATCCCCGCTGCTTCCAGCTTCTGCAGCTCTTCCTCAACCAGTGGTCTCAAGTGGAATGCAACGCGACGGTGTCGCAGGGCCACCGGTTGAACAGTGGGGTCCACGTGCAGATGTATCTCCCGGCCCTTGAAACAGCCAATTCCTTCAAATAGGTCAGAAAAGTCTACAATTAGTTGCTGTACCGATTCCTCATGCACACCAAATGCGAATGTGACCACCCCCAGATCCTCTGCCGTCCGGCAACTCGGGAGCATACCTTGACCCTCTTCCGACACAAAGATGTTGGCTCGCGTGATTTTGTCCCCGTGTCGGACCGCTGCTTTAAATTTTCCCCGGATGCGGAGGGGAACGTCCTGACCGTAGGCAAAAACGGTGATCGGAGTGGAGCGGAGGCTGGGAGGAGTAGCCATGTCTCCGTAGAGGGATGCGCTCATGAGATTTATCGAGGCGCCCGTGTCGACTGTCGCCATGATGTCCTGATCGGCCACCTGTATGGCGCACTGTGGCAGCGTCCTGGTGCGTCTGGTGGCGGTGCCGATCATGTGCACCTTGTGTACGGATCGCTCCTCCTCGTCATCGTCCATATCACTGTTGCTGGGTTCTCCTTCAGCACCTTCGGGCTCAGCCACCGTGTGTATTGTCTGGCGAGGCTTGCCGAACTTCTTGGACCGGCACACTTTTTCAAAGTGATTCATTTTTCCGCAACCTGAGCATCTCTTGCCCCGTGCTGGGCATTCTGGCGCCGGATGTTTGGGGCCGCCACAGTAGCCACATGACTGCGCTGAAGCTCCGCCCTGAGGAGTTGTTGTTCGTTTTGCCCATTTGGGCTGTGGGCGGACTTGTAGTTTGTTAACCGGCTCCATTTTCATGTTGGCTTGTAGTGCCGCTTCCATGTGGGCTGCCCTGGCCTTGGACAGCTCCTTTGTGCGACCCAGCGTGAGGATATCTGGTAGAGGCTTCCCCGACTCCTCCAGTATTCTCTCGCGCAGCTTAGCAGAGGCGCATCCTTGGATTATCTGGCCCCTGATCTCTTCCGTGACGTCCTGGAATCCACATGTTAGTGCTAGTTTCTTTAGCCTGGAGTGGTAGGCGTCCAGCGACTCGTCTGGCAGTTGCCGTGCTTGCCGAAAAATGAATCGTTCATAATCCTGGTTGGCCATTGGTTCAAAGTGCGCGTTGAGTGCATTGATTAAGGTGTGATGGGTTTTGGGAGTCGCCTCCGTGAGGGTCCGGGCGATAGAGTGGATGTCCTTGCCACCAAGATGGAGGACCATGGCGCGCTTCTGTTCCTTGTGGACCTTGGTGGCCTCGAAGAATATTAGGAGCCTGTCCACCCACTCCTTCCACTTCGGTGCGAGAGTGGAGGGCGCACCCTCCACCACAAACGGTTCAATGGGCGGAATGGTAGCCATCGCCCTGGACGCTCTGGAGTAGGTCTGTGGGCGGCCGGGGGATGATCCGAAGGGGCACCCCGATTAGTGCGGAGGGAGCGGCGAACGCGCTCCGGCGAGGTAAGTTCCACGGGCCGAGTAAATGATGGCCCTGGCGCTCCAGAGTCGGGTGGTAGGGTGAAGGCCCGGGACGGGTCAGCACCACGTCCCCTCGAACAGCTGGGCAGGACCGGGCGCCGACCGGAGCGCCTCGCCAGGCGTGCCGAGGTGCGATTCACGCACGTGCAGCCAAGCACGGTGCGACACCGGGCGTGGAGGGTCCACAGAGGGAGGACCTCGCGCGACCAATCGAGCTCCTGTGCGCAGCAGGGAGGTGCAAGCCAGCGCCGCTCACCCGTCGAGGGCCAGGGATCAGAGTCGTTCCTCCAGGCGAGCAGTGCGGGGGGGTGTTTGGTAGCAAGGCACGAGCACCGCAGGCAATTGGGAGCGCCCGCAGCCGCCTCACCCCAGGAGGGGCACACACACACCCTGAGCGAGGGATCGACAACCACCCTCGTCGCCAATTGTTGTGTCGGGTGATGGGGACAGGACTGCCCTAGGGAGATCACTCTGGGACCTGCACTCAGGGGCATCTAATCCTAACTAGGCCTGACACGTGGCCCTAGAATAAACTCAGTCGGACACTGGGAATAAGTTTGCTTGCTCGGTCTGTGCGTCTCTCTCTCTGAACGCCCGCGCACGTGCTAGACCTCTTTTTATTATAGGGAGTCACATGACCAACGCGTCCAGCCCTCGGGGCGCCGGGGGCGGACCTTCAGGAACATAATATCTGAGGATGGTTTGTGTTTCTGCTCCGAGTGCGGCTTATCACCCCCTCCCGTCTCCACAGCACCTCCTGTCACGAGCCCCGCCCACAGGATGGAAACTGAAAGCCTCTCTCTCCCTGCATGCCTTAGACCACAGCTTTCCAAACTGTGTGGCGCGCCCCATGCGTGGGTGTGTCACGGGATGTGATGTGATGACGTCAGGGGCGCCGGCCGATATAGGAGAATGAGACTCCAAAATTCCAAATGAATATGGAGTAATGAGGATATTGCCTCGGTATCCAAAAACTCACCACTGTCAGAAGGTATCTGACAGGAGAAGACAAGAATCAGGCCTCGCTCAGCATAAACTCCCCCCTGTCTAATAATGGATGTGTCTGTGTGTAATGCAACTGGTGCGCGTGTAAAGCGCTCTGAGACCTTCCAGTGGAGTTTGTGCTACAGAAACTCGCACACACTCGGGCGTTGATGGAGGGCTTCCTGCCAGCTGGTGTCTGGCTTCTTTGAAGTTTTGCCGCCCGATGCCCAGGCGACCAGCGGGGAGTGGGGCCATCTCTGGGGGAGGTAGGAGGTGGGATCGAAACTCCTCCATCCCCTCCTTTAAGAAAGGCTTGCTGCTCCTGTTCTTCTTGGTTCGAGGCCCTGCGTGGGGGTTTTTCGGAGCCAGGGGTCTTAGGACGGGTGCAGTCTAGTTAGGCTGGGGACTGTTTCATTCTAGGGCTGGGCTTCAGGAGTCCGGGGGATTGGGTTGCTATACTGGTGTCCAGGGGCGGCTGGTAATATTTGAAAGTGGTGAGGCGTAAACTAATTTGCATATTGCACCGCAGCGAGCGAGCGAGCCCGAAACACCTTGCATCCATCCATACATCATTCATGCATCCACCCATCCATCCACCCACCCACCCATCCTGCATCCATACATCATTCATTCATGCATCCACCCATCCATCATCCATCCTGCATCCATTCATGCATCCACCCATCCATCCATCCTGCATCCATCATTCATTCATGCATCCACCCATCCATCCACCCACCCATCCATCCTGCATCCATCCTGCATCCATCATTCATTCATGCATCCACCCATCCATCCACCCACCCATCCATCCTGCATCCATCCTGCATCCATCATTCATTCATGCATCCACCCATCCATCCAGCCACCCATCCATCCTGCATCCATCCTGCATCTATCATTCATTCATGCATGAGGGCAAACCGATATGTTGTGGGTATTAAATTGCTTAATAAACGACAATATTGGAATTAGAATTAGTAGAGGGGATCTTATGTTATCAATAAACCTGTCAAATGACTGCATTGTTACTTTATTCAGTGTGTTTAAGAGTTTAGTGAAAAACGTTTTCTGCACAGGAAAATGTATGTTTATTTCGGTTTTCATACTTTTACAGACTGTCTTCCTCTGTTCTAAGTGAAATCTTTTTGTCATCTGCCTGGGGCTTCTTATCTCTGTGTTCTGGGAAGTGCGGGCGGTTTTTCTACACAGTAATATAAGGCCACAATTGTTATATGGGGCAGTCGCGGCCGGTGGAACGACTCCAGTCACTGCCGGCATGAATCAGGGGGCTGGGGGGAAAGGGGGTAACCGCGCGGAGAGGGGTGGGTTACATTTTAATGCAATGAATTAAACTTACCAGGCATGAGGCATCTTCTTCGGTCCCACGTCTCCTTTGCAACGCTCAACAGGAAATACTAACGGCGCCAAATCAGGAGACCGAATGCGACGGGGGTGGGCGGGCGGCGGACCCTTGTTTCCTCGTATCCTGGCATTTGATAGGGCATGGGGTGACTTTGCGCAAAACGCATCACCGCCCGGGCAGGAACCTATCTACAGACGCATGCACTATACTGGGCATGCGCAGCATCCTAATGGTGTGTGAATGTGAGTGAGGGGCAACGCTCCTCACTCACATGCGCAGTTAGGCCATCTTCTGGAAGCCTGCTCTCACCTGCGTGAGCAGGCGAGAGCAGGAGACATGCGCACTTTAACCCCTGAAGCACCGGCCGGCCGGAAATGTAAACAGACGAATTGTGAAAGCTGTCAATTCGTCTGCTTACATTCCTGTTGCCGAAACTGCAGTGAGCAATTTCTTTTGTGGGGCGCTGCCCCGGCGCCCCTATGGACCAGCCGCCCCTGCTGGTGTCTTTCCTACTTCCCCGGGGTTGGTGAGGGCAGAGGCCCGGGTTACATAAAGGGGCCTGCTGGGGGGTGGGGGCTGGAGGAGGGGGCGTCAGGGAGAGTAATGTAAGGGGACCGACGCCAAGGGGGCCAGGTCTAACATGGGTAACTAGCATAAACTCCCCATGTCTAAAAATGGATGAGTCTGTGCGTAATGCAACTGGTGCGAGTGTACCCGAAGGTGTCAGAGCACTTCACAATAGGAACAAAACTGATACATGAAAACATTACAAGAGAGGAAATTACAAAAGCAAACGTTACCAGGCAGTAGAGATGTGGCATGGGGGAAAGGAGGGGGTGCAGGACATGTGCCCTCTAGTCTTCGGCAGAGACAGGAGGTGGCCCTGGAGAGAGGTCCACCTGAGAGAGCTGTAGTGCACCAGGAATGGAAAGGTACACATTCTAAGAGCAGCTTCTGGGAAGAGGCCCTGCACTGAAGGGTGAGCTCTGGGGGCAGAGGTGTAATAGGAGAGGGGAGGGGGTGAAACACAGGAGGAGAAACAACAAGAGGAAGAGAGCCGGGTGATTAAAGTGAGAGAAAACCACGAGAGAAAGCATAAGAATGGGGAGAAGTGGTGGCTCTCACTGCAGTGAGGGCAGTGCCCACTGCGAGGAAAAGCAAACCCAGCTGAAGCCAGGATACTAGATCAAAAGTGTGGCCATGAAGAGCAGAGTTTTACGAGACAGAATTCCTCCAAGAACATGCAACATTCTGGGATTCTAGACCACAAAGATTTAGTCTAGGGGTGAAACTACTGGTGATCTGGAACTTTTGGTTTTAATTCCAGCTCTGGTGTATGTGGGGCTGTGTGTGTGTGGGTGTGTGGGGTTGTGTGTGTGTGGGGTTGTGTGGGTGTGTGTGTGTGTGTGTGTGAGGGGTGGGCTTGTGTGTGTGTGGGGTTGTGTGTGTGTGGGGGTGGGGTTGTGTGGGTGTGTGTGGGGGGGTGGGGTTGTGTGGGTGTGTGTGTGTGTGGGGGTGTTGTGTGTGGGTGTGTGTGTATGTGGGTGTCTGTGTATGTGGGGTTGTGTGTGGGGTTGGGGTGGTTTGGGCTAGCTCGCTGCGCTCGCTCCCATTACTGTGTCCCTGAAATTTTTTTCACAAAAAGGTGTATCACCAACATGAAAAGTTTGGAAAGCTGTGCCTTAGACCCTCTGGGGGCCTGCGCCTTGGCACAGAGGAGCTGCTTAAACATATTTACAAGCCCCTATCGCCACCACAACAACACTTTTATCAACATTGTCGTGGTGATAGGGGCTTCACCTTATTTACAAGGCAGCTTTAAGCCAGTTAATGTCTCAATGCTGCCTTGTACATAATATAAGTAACAGAAGAAGATGCCAGTACTGATAAACTTAGTTAAACAATGAGATAAATCTTCCACAAACAGAAAATCAAATTCCAGAAAGGGAATGCTCAATAGTCGCAATTTTATTTTATAAAGAATTTCAACAATAAAAGGTTCTTTTTACATTTACCGGGAAACACAGTGGGACAAGATCAAAATTGAGAACGGACACATAAAAATACAATCACCTGGAATGAACCATCATTCAAAACCACAGTCATGTCACATTCGCCACACATTCAACGCATACACACACTTAGCTCAAGCGTACCATATATACAATTTATACAAGGGACAAGAAATATATATACACAACTGGAACTGCATTAATTAAACGAAAATGTTCAAATTTTTGATTAACTGGAAATACAATGCCAAGGATTTTACAATATAAAGAAGACTTTGCGCAAATGAATAAAGATTATTACTCTCCAACAATTAAATGTGAGGTCTATACACAAGTTTGGTTATTGAATCAAAAATTGGCAGTCCAGTGAAGAAAGGGGGGCCTACGCGTTTCGAATCTCCTTGGATTCTGTGGAGATTCTCATCAGGGCCTCAGGCAGCGTCACAGTTTCTGCAAAGTAGGCTGACAGTAGTCCAAATGAATAAGAGTGGGGAGTTTGCAAGCGTGGGGTGAAGGATAATCCCTGTGTAACGAAATGTGTCCAAGCGGCACAATCAACTTGCTTGTAGTTGGCCGGAATAGGGAATGACACGATGACCTGTTGCTATTCAGCGTCGTGTCTCTCCTGTATAATTCAGGCACACTGTCCTGTCTGGCGCGAGGTAACAGCCTGTCTTAATCAGGCATTTCCACCGATGGTGGCAGAGTCAGCACAAGTCGGTTTTAGTCGCGTGTGCTGTGGAACGGGCTTGTATCGTCTCGGTGCATCAATCGGTCGGCGTCTCGGCATACACTGCTCACTCGCGCATGCGTGTGTGAGCAGTGTATGCCGAGACAGGACAGAGGCTGTTACCTCGCGCCAGACAGGACAGTGTGCCTGAATTATACAGGAGAGACACGACGCTGAATAGCAACAGGTCATCGTGTCATTCCCTATTCCGGCCAACTACAAGCAAGTTGATTGTGCCGCTTGGACACGTTTCGTTACACAGGGATTATCCTTCACCCCACGCTTGCAAACTCCACACTCTTATTCATTTGGACTACTGTCAGCCTACTTTGCAGAAACTGTGACGCTGCCTGAGGCCCTGATGAGAATCTCCACAGAATCCAAGGAGATTCGAAACGCGTAGGCCCCCCTTTCTTCACTGGACTGCCAATTTTTGATTCAATAACCAAACTTGTGTATAGACCTCACATTTAATTGTTGGAGAGTAATAATCTTTATTCATTTGCGCAAAGTCTTCTTTATATTGTAAAATCCTTGGCATTGTATTTCCAGTTAATCAAAAATGTGAACATTTTCGTTTAATTAATGCAGTTCCAGTTGTGTATATATATTTCTTGTCCCTTGTATAAATTGTATATATGGTACGCTTGAGCTAAGTGTGTGTATGCGTTGAATGTGTGGCGAATGTGACATGACTGTGGTTTTGAATGATGGTTCATTCCAGGTGATTGTATTTTTATGTGTCCGTTCTCAATTTTGATCTTGTCCCACTGTGTTTCCCGGTAAATGTAAAAAGAACCTTTTATTGTTGAAATTCTTTATAAAATAAAATTGCGACTATTGAGCATTCCCTTTCTGGAATTTGATTTTCTGTTTGTGGAAGATTTATCTCATTGTTTAACTAAGTTTATCAGTACTGGCATCTTCTTCTGTTACTTATGATATAGGCCCAGCCTTGCTGATTAGGGCCAACCCCATTTTGTTTTCACGTCGCCTTGTACATAAGGCCCCCTTTCATGCGCTAGTTGGAGTGAAAGGGCTGGGCAGTGGGTGTTCTTGGGCATTCAACCACAACACCCATTGTTTTTGACGCTGCCCCCTATGTACAAGGGCGGCGTACATAGGAGGTAGTACCAACATTAAGATCAGGAAATACCTGAAAGAAATGCATTATTTCTCCTCATTTTAACTTTTTCCATGTGGCTGTCCTGCGCAGCACACATGGAAAAAGCAAAATGCCGTGGATTGTTTATGTACAGGAAGGTCCCCTTTGCTGAACATAAAGAATCTTTAAAAAAATTTGCCATTTTGTGACTTTCATGTGTGCTGCATGAAGCAGCACACATGGAAGTGACAAGGGTAATTTCCATTTTGCGATTCCCAAATAGAGATTTTTAAGGAATCGATAGTTGAGAATAGCAAAATGGAATGTGGGTAAAAATTCACATTTTTTTTGCGAATCCCTAACATTCCTTATTTGCGATTAGCGAATTGCGAATCACAATTAAGGAATGAGTGTCCCATTCATTCCTATGAGCCAAAATACTCCTCCGTGAGAAAGCGAGATTAATACGGCTTGAGGTCCTGACAGAATAGAAAGTGATCGCAATTGCGGCACTATTACAAAGAGATATCCAGAATCTCCCACCGGCTGGTGGTAGTACTGAGAACAAGGAAGATACCAGGATAATTCCTACTGTGTCAGATAGTGGTGGCTGACATACCGTTTCCGCCCTGCTGATTAATGAGAGATAGACCCAGGCCTTCTTCGAAAATAACAGGCTGTCCAACTGTACTATAGTCCTGATGAAGACCCGCCCAGGTTGCGATAAAACCAGCACCAATATCTAGGGTCGAAACGTCGACGTTAAAATACGGATCAGTCCCTATTTAAGTTTCAACATAAAGAAGAAAATTGTATCTATTGAAACTATTGTTTTGAGTTTGGGACTGCCACATTATTTCTTGTTGTTTGTATATATGTATTAATTCACAATTTAATCACTTGCCACTATTTCACAGTAACACAATTTTGTATGGATATGTTGTTATGTCATTGTTTTAGGACAGCTTTTGTATATATGTGTATATAAGATATTTAAAAATTTAAAAATAAGATAACATTTGATACTATCCTCGAGAAGAGGTGTGTGTGGTTACTTTTACAGGACATTTACCTTTCCTTCAAAAAATTTTTTCCAATGTATTGGTAGCAGTAGAGAAAAGAATTTGTTTAATATTAATGCAAATTATGTGATCTACCTATATAGAAGGTTTATGAAAGCAATTGTTTCCCGACAGAACCATTATCCTTATATATACTTGGAACCCAGGTTCTGAGGGTCATTGGGCCACCCCATTGTATTTGATGATTACAGTAATCCAGTCTGCTGGTAACAAGAGTCTGGACCAGGGTCTTTCTGTAATTGTCGGGCAGAAATGGGAACACACGCCTCAAGAAACCGATGATCCAAAAACAGGAGCCAGTTACCTGGTTAGCATGTTCTTTTTGTAATAATGTTAGTGTTAGTATTAGAGAAGGAGAGTGTCATGTACTTGTTTTGTCCGTGGCGAGTGTAGGTGCAGTTGATGCCTTGTGTGGGGGTGTTGGCAGTGTTGGTATAGGGCATGTGGTTGTTTTGTGAGATCTCCTGTTGTTTCCGGCTGTCTCGGGTAGGCAGTATGACCGGCAAGGGGGATGTGTGTGCAAGGCAGCATTTCGTAGCGAGTGGAAGAGAGAGTCAAATGTATCAAGATTGTCATTACTGGCTTGGGTCAGTGCTGTGCCCTTAGAGAAGATGGTCACAGAGGTATTACCTGTCCACATTGGGCCGTTTTTGTATTGCAATTGTCGGTTAGCAGCTATAGGGAGTGTTAGTTGTTTTAGATATGTGGAGTTGTGATCTGACAATGTAGATGCAGTTTTCAAGTCTTTCTGTATGGAAAATGAGATCCATTTTTGTGTGACCTTTAGATGAACAGTGATTTATGTCCGTGACTAATGTTTCATGATATTGTCTGATCAGTCTATGTTTGAGATTTATTTTCGCTTTTGGTCAGAGGTTAGGGGGGAAACTACTAGAGAAGGAGTTTGGGCTATGTGGTTTTAGGTGATTCAGTGTGGAGGGGCTGATGTAGGTAGGCGAGGCCTTATTGGCATGATGCGCTGCCATTCCAGTGGCCGGCACCCCCATGGTCTCAGTGTTGCGGGCGTTCCAGTTATTGGGAGTTTTGCTCAGGGTACAATGTTGTGCGGCAGAATAGTGCACCTTTGATGCTCAAGTGATTTAGGTGGGTGAGCTTCACATAGCCACCATCTTTGGGGTCACTAGACGTTTCTGTTGTGGAGAGCAGCCATAGCTTGTTCAGTCTCCTAGTGATATCCAGTTTGGATTACTATTTACATTAAATTGCAGCTTAGCTCCTGGAGCGGCTTGGAATCCCGGTTTGCGTTTCTGTTTGCAGTAGATCGTAGCTTTGCTCCAGGCACGGCGTGGCGAGCCAGAGTGTCCCTATCTATGCTGCGGTTGATGATAGTGCAGCTGGTATTGGTGGACTTTCCTGAGCTACCATTTTAATGTCAGTTCTACATTGCAGCTCTGGTCATCTTAATGTCAGACCCATATTGCTGCTCAGGTTATCGGCCATCGGGTATTCGACCCGACGATGCTTTGGGGCTGCGGAACACTCTTTGGACAGGACTTTGGGTTTTGCTCCAGGAGCAGCGTGGTTTGTGCTTATGTTGTATTAAGCACTACCAACACGAAAGTCAACAACATAGTCTTCTGATCTAATTCATTGATATTGGTCAATCGCAGGTTATCACTCTGTTGACTCAATCAACTAATATTCTGCACACCAGCTGAAACAAAGTAAGTCTCAATTCCTCCCAAAACTGAACCAGGAAATGTCCATGATATGTAGGAAGAAACCTCCTAGTGTGCCATGCACACTTTACATTGGGTCCCGTAAAGCTGCACACAACATAGGAGTACATGTTCAGGACTCATGTCATGCAGGTGTTGTGGCATAAGTAGGCAGTGGTTGTGTGGAGTCACAGGGTGGGTGGTAGTAGGTGGGTAACTCACACATTGAAAAGTAAAAGGGGGCATTGCAGGGTGCATATATATGCAACAGAGTTGGAACAACAGACTGAGGCTTGTGAAGAAAGAATCTGATGGCCATGCCTTCTGTAGAGAAATGTCTGCCGTAGTTTTTTAAACTTAACACTTAATGCTATACACATTGATGACTGTGGGAATTTATGCACATATTGGTGTTTGTCTGTATTTTTCAGAGTTCCTGTTTATGGCAATCACAGGATATTGGTCTCATACTATCAGAATGAGAGCTTGTCCCTTGTCTGTATTTCTTCCCTAAGCCCACTCACACTCCGTTTGTTTTTTTATTGCCATGCCCCCCAAATAAAAAGCTTCCTTCACTGAACAAGAGTTGACAGTCATGGTGAATTAAATCATTAGAGTAGAGCCCCAAATCTTTGGAGCCCTAGTCCAGCCTACTCTTCACAGTAGGAAAACAGAAATTTGTGACAGGATATTCAACAGAGCAAATCCTGTTTGCACCACCCTGACTCACAGGGATACATCAAGAGGAGACAGAACGACATCAGGCAGCAGGTGCATGGCAAGTACATCAGCCACCTCTAGGAGGCACAGAGGACTATGGTGGACCTCTAGGCTTACCATTACAACTCATGCCCTGTGAGTCAAAGGTCTTACTCATCGTGCATACTGAGGGCTTGTCATGAATGCCTGGGGGACTGGACTCTGGTAAGTTACACTTCAAGAACTGCCACAGTATCACTATGTCCTGTTTGCTCTCAACTCTTCCTTTGCTACTGTCACCTACATCTACTCTCATAACATGCAACATAGAAAATATCTGAGATATCTGCTTGTCTGTGGCAATGAGTATTGGTGCATATAACACCACATGCCTACACATCATTGAATTGCCACATGTTGAAATGCTGTCTGTAAGTGTATCATCATCTAAATAACAACCCAGTGCCTATGACATGTGGCAATATGGAAATGTATGTTCCGTCACACATGGATGTCAGCAGCAGCTATGGTACACTTAATGTAGGTCAAGTGTCGCCAACGTGACATAGAACTGATTACAGATGCCATGAGGCCTTGTCACTCCAAGTTCAAACAAGATGCTAGACTGCTTGTGTCCCCACTCACTTGACAGCCATGTTACTTCTGACCTACACTAGTCATACTGGGTCCCATTACTCAAGTTGTGGTAAGTAGAGATAGAGAAGGTACCACAGCTATCATGAGGCCTTGTCACCATAATTCTAACCAAGATACTAGACTGCTTGTGTCCTTACTTGCCGGCCATGTTACTTCAGATTTACACTAGTAATGCATGTCACCATTTCTCACATGTTGATAAATAGAGATAGAAAATGTACCACAACCACCATGTCAACCCAACGCTAACCAAGATGCTAGACTGCTTTTGCTCCTTCTCATCTGTAAGCCATGCAACTCCTGATCTACACTAGTCAGGCTGGTAACCATTTCTCAAGTATTGGTAAGTAGAGATAGCAAAGGTACCTCAAATCCCATGAGGCCTTGACCTCCAACTTCAAAGAAGATGCTAGACTGTTTGTGTCCCCAGTCACTTGTCAGCAATGTTACTCCTGAATTACACCAGTCAGGCTGGTTACCAATTCTCAAGTGTTGGTAAGTAGAAATTGGAATGTTACCACAACTACCATGAGTTCTAATCACCCCAACTCTAACCAAGATGCTAGACTGGTTTTGAAAATTAATCTAATATGACTAAAGTCCTTCTATAAAGGGAACAACAGTGGGTCTATAAACTGCATACCAATTTGTCTGGACTAAATGATGACAACCCCTGGACCCAATTGAACACCTCATCATAGGGTACCAAGTAAATTGATGCATTCACCAGGGTATTTGGAATGCGACAGGGTAAACAACTAAGATATGTAAAAATCTTTAAAACTTACCACCTACGACAGGGGTAAGGTGTGTTGTGTCTTGTGCAGGTGCCCAAAACTGAAGCATACTCGTGTCATGCGAAATGGATGTATTCAGGATATTGAAATCTAAACAAAAAAATATATAGTTAGAATACAAAATTGAGAATTTAAATGAGTACTTCAAATATTTAATCATTATTGAGGGGGTTTTACTAATAGATAATAGAGGCTGATGTCATATACAGCCATTGGGTGGTTCCTATGTTGGTTTAATCAAGACTACAAGTCCCAAAACTCTTTTTAAAAGCAACCTCAAGAAGGAACATACCTACTGTGCCCTTAATAAGAGGCATCTAGAGCAAAAGCTACAGTATGCCCAATTGTCATTAAAAAGCATTTTACAATTAATAATCAATTAAAAATGGATTTAAGACCAACTGTATACATGTAATAATAACAGTGGATTTATTTGGGTTTTGCAAATAAAGTGCAACTGTGTGCGTCCCAGGAATTGAATTTTCAATGAGGCTAAGCATCAGAGACAGCTGGTGGCAAATCACATTGGGGTGCGCAGAACATGCATGCATAACAAATATACATATATACACATAAACATATATACATATACACATATGCACATAATACATGATACACATAACAAATACAAAATAATATCCACATTAACATAAATATACACACAGGCTGGATCCAAAAGGTACTGTAGACCTGTGCATGCTCTCGGATTCATCTGTCCAAGACAGCCTGGTTGGAGAGACTTGAACTACACATGTCGGTTTGATTGTAGCTAGGTAGCTGAAGGCCTGCCACCATTACCTGTATCTGTGCAAAACTCTTCCTTCCAGATACCCCTCAAGGTCTCTGCAGGTGCACAGCAAATCTAATGGATACAAAGGGGTCGATTCCGATCCAGTAAAAAAAACGTCTGTACAAATCGTATCCGGAGCCCTCTCCATACGACTCGTACACAAGCCGCACGACCCGACGAGTACGATCCGGACTGGGGCATCAGGACGCGATCCGTACGGTCCACGTCAGGTAAGGGCGTTTCGTACAGAAAAGCGCACAATCACATACACACCGTATGGTGCGTACCCCCCATGATGGCAGGGGTACGCCCCATACACCCAGCGTACATGGGGTATGGTGCGTACCCCTGCGATCATGGGGGGTACGCACCGTACCCCATGTATGCTGGGTATACGGGGCGTACCCCTGCGATCATGGGGGGTACGCACTGTACCCGGGGGGGGGGGCGTTCCGTACCTGTTTCGGCACAAACTCTGCTTTTATGGCTGTTTTCAGCTCCCGTAAAAAAAGGGTCGTACGGTGCGTACCCGACACGTATCGTACTTGCTGGGTCGTATAAACCAGCCATGAGCCGTACAGATGTCGCGTACAGCGGGTTCCGACGGAGACTCGTATGGGGATTCAAGTCGTACGGTCTCTGTACGATTCGTACAGAGTCCGGCTCCTGGTACAAATCGTACTTTGACGTACGTACGCGGGACGTTGCTGGGTACGATTCGTATGGGAAAAACGCTCCAAACGGCTATTCGGATCGGTTTTCCCCGAATAGGAATCGACCCCAAAGCCTTCATTTCTACATTTCCTTTTTTTGTTGAAGTTTTATATAACTCAAACTTAACCAGAAGGTATTGGAGCTCTTTACACGAGAACCAGTTACATTGCACAAGACCACATTCATTTTTGGTAGGCACAGGGAGGTTACATGAATTGCCCAGAATCATAGGATCTTGACATGGGCGGCTCCTCCGTTAGAGCCAAACTTAAAAATTCCCCCAAGATGAAAAATAAAATGATAATTAATTACCATATTATTTTTCATCCCCCATAACGGGCTGAGTGTCAGGACCGGGCGGGGCTGCTGCTGAGTGACAGAAGCATGTCACACAGCAGGGAGGAAGATGGGCTGATATGGCAATGTTTAAAGTGTGCATGTCCTTTTGGCCCGCCTCACATGTGCACTTTAAACCTTTCAACCCAACTGTTTTAAGACAGCTGGGTTGGGAGACAGTGCAGGCCTCCAGGTTGCTATGGAGTGTGGAGTGATGACACTCCCATCAATCCTGTATTGGGCATGGGAATTCCAGCATCTGGCTCCAGTTTTGAGTAAAGAAGAGCTCCAGAGGGAGGACGTCACTTCAGGTACATTTTTTTAATAATATTTTCCCTGCACGCTATTCCACCCCCTGCCCCCTCCCTCCTAATAGATGCCAGCTTCCACCAGAATATCGAGCCGAACCTGGTTCCCCAGTTCCAAAGTCAGCAGCCCTAGTCATTGCGCCACATCACAACATGCAGAAGCCTACCAAACAGAAAAACATGGAAGACCTGTTCTCCTCCCACAACTTACTGACCTCTGTGCTTGTTCTTAGTTCTGTGCATGGAATTGGGCATGCAATTTAAAACTGTAGAGCCACCCTTGGATGTGTGTGACAAGGCACATCAATGTGTGTTAATACCTTTGGTACCTAACTATTAGATTATGTGACTTGGCGGGGTTTCTGTAAAGGATTAACCACAGTTTGTCTCTCATGTTATGGACGACTCATCATGTTAATTAGGTTCTAGTAAGTCTACTTGAACTTTGTCTTAGCTCATAAACTTGTTTAACAGGAAAGGCTGTCCTGCCTACTATCCAGAATAGATCTCTGGGCTCACTCTAATCTTATCTCCTGCCTAATTTGTACAACAGCAGCTTGTGTATGAGCTGGGCTACACGTTTATTCCTCATCTCTGAATACATCCTCTTCTTTCCACTGTTGAGGTCATTCCATTGCGCTTAGCTACAGTCTTGTAATGTTCCTCTACCCCTCTTTATAAAATCTATAATGATGTAACCTTAATGTACACATTATATGCAAAGATGCTACACTTTTATTAGTTAATGTAACTAGAATCTAGTGCTCATGACCATTTGCCTCCAATTGTGGGAACATTTGCACAAGTCCTATAATAAACAGGGCTACTGGGCTGAGATCATTCTAAACAGAGCTTTGCACTTAATGCTGATGACGTTGATTTCACAGCAGCCAGAGACCTAATGGCAGCTCAAAGTAGCCCTCAATACCAGGGAGACCATGAAGGAAAGGCAGCATTGCAACATTACCATACCAGACTTGAACATAGACATAAAAAGGTGGTTAGAAATCTATGCACTGTCAATGTCTTTCAGATGTGATAGCTTGGTTGAATGTCTTTAAAAAGCAACATTTTTCACAATTGGTTCAAAAACTTGACTCAGTTTCTCACATCATGTTGATCACATTTCTTACCATTTGTTCTTGCTCCACATCTGTTCATATCACACACAGGAAATGTTTTCTCTACTGTATGTACTTACCACCACTTTTTCCATTTTCACTCTCAAATCATCATATCATCGCTGCCCATCTCACCCCCGAGGATGCCTATCATCTTGTTTTGCATTTGCTCTTTACTAAGTATGGTTCCTGATACTCTTCCTCTAAACCTCGCAAATGGGGTGCCCTAGTACTGGCATATGTTGCATTAAGCACAACCAACACCATGGTCCGCAACATAGTCTTCCGATCTAATTTTTTTATATTGGTCAATCACAGTTTATCACTCTGTTGACTCACTCAACTAATATTCTGCACACCAGCTAAAACAAAGTAAGTCACAATTTCTGCCAAAACCGAACCAGGAAATGTCCATGATATGTAGGAAGAAACCTCCTAGTGTGCCATGCACACTTTAAATTGGGTCCCATAAATCTACCCACAATATAGGAGTACATGTTCAGGACTCACGTCATGCAGGTGTTGTGGTATAATTAGGCAGTGGTGGGGTGGTGTCCAATGAGTTTGGAGTCACAGGGGGGGTGGCAGTAGGTGGGTAAGTCACACATAGAAAAGTAAAAGGGAGCATTGCAGGATACATATATATGCAGCAGAGTTGGAACAACAGACTGAGGCATGGAAAGAAAGAATCTGATGGCAGTGCCTTCTGTAGAGAAAGGTCTGCTGTAGTTTTTTAAACTGAACACTTAATGCTATACACATTGATGACTGTGGGAATTTATTCACAAATTGGTGTTTGTGTGTATTTCTCAGAGGTCCCGTCTATGGCAATCCCAGGATACTGGTTTCATACTTTCACAATGAGACCTTGTCCCTTGTCTGTATTTCTTCCTTAAGCCCACTCACACTTCTTTTTTTTTATCGCCCTCCCCCCCAAAAAAGCTTCCTTCACTGAACAAGAGTTGACAGTCATGGTGAATTGAATCATTAGAGTAGAGCCCCAAATCTTTGGAGCCCTAGTCCAGCCTACTCTTCACAGTAGGAAAACAGAAACTTGGGACAGGATAGTCAACAGAGCAAATCCTGTTTGTACCACCCTGACTCACAGGGAGACATCAAGAGGAGGTAGAATGACATCAGGCAGCAGGTGCATGGCAAGTACACCAGCCACCTCCAGGAGGCAAGTACACCAGCAACCTCCAGGAGGCAAGTACACCAGCCACCTCCAGGAGGCACCGAGGACTATGGCGGCCCTCTGAGTGTACGATTACAACTTATGCCCTGGGAGGAGAAAGTCCTGGCCATCCTGCATACTGAGGGCTTGTCAGGAATGCCGGAGGGACTGGACTCTGGGAAGTCACACTTCAAGAACTGCCACAGTATCACTATGTCCTGTTTGCTCTCCGCTCTTCCTTTGCTATTGTCACCTACATTTACTCTCATAACATGCAACATAGAAAATATCTGAAGTCGTCTTGTCTGTGCAATGAATATTGGTGCATATGACACCAGAATCCTACAGATCATTTACCTGCCCCAGGTTGCAATCCTATCGGTAAGTGTATCATCATCTAAATAACAACCCAGGGCCCTTGACATGTGGCAATATGGAAATGTATGATCCGTCTCACATGCTTGTTGGCAACAGCTATGGTAGACTTAATGTAAGTCAAGTGCTGTAAAAAGTGACGTATAACTGACGAGAGATGCCATGAGGCCTTGTCGCTCCAACTTCAAACAAGATGCTAGACTGATTGTGTCCCCACTTACTTGTCAGCCATGTTACTTCTGATCTACACTAATCATACTGGGTCCCATTTCTAAAATGTTGGTAAGTAGAGATAGACAAGTTACCATAGCTACCATGAGCCCTTGTCATCCCAGCTCTAAACAAAGGAGTAGAATGCTTGTGCCCCCACTTACTTGTCGGCCATGTTAATTCTGGTCTACACTAGTAATGCGGATCACCATTCCTCACATGTTGGTAAATAGAGATAGAAAAGGTACCACAACTACCATGTGGCCTTGTCAACCCAAATCTAACCAAGATTCTAGACTGCTTTTTCCCTCTGATTTATAGGTCATGCAACTCCTGATCTACATTAGGCAGGCCGGTAACCATTTATAAAGTATTGGTAATTAGAGATAGAAAAGGTACCTCAACTCCCATGAGGCCTTGGCACCCCAACTTCAAACAAGAATAAGAAATGTATCTCTAGAGTCGCGGAAACAATAGATAGATATTTCACTCAGTCAATCGTGCATGCTTTGTTTCACCAGAGGTGCAGAGAAATAGAGAGACGGGCGTTTTCAATAAAAGTATTTATTGAACAGTCTTCTTTCTCATGCAGAAGAATTGAACTGCTACAATCATAATACCGGTTGCAAAGTACAATGCGTACTGTACAAAGAGTATTATAAAATAATACTGTAAAAGCATGGTATGGTTTCTAAACCATAAGATACATACATGAATACATAAATACTAAAAGTACTCAACTGGTGTTTCTAAAATACGCCTACCCCAATGTACCTAACCTAGGTCTAGTATGAGGGAAGGAGTAATTGATTTGTAGCATAAGTTTTAGTATTCTTTTGCCAAGAATCTATCCCAGATTTCTCTTAGTGTCTAAGCAGCTCCGTACCTTGGTTTTGAATGAAGAAGGTCTGGTAACTCTCTGTCTCAATACTCGATTACCCAACACCCTGCAAGTGGGGCTTGGAAACACTGGAGCTGGATTTCTCGGCTGGAGAAAAGGCAGCATCTCTCTCAGTGTGTCTGCTGGAGGGTCGGCTTCCTTCGGCACTTGCTGCAGCGAGCTGCGTCGGGCAAGTAGATAGTCGAACTGCTCCAAATCACTGTGTGTTTGCTAAGACAAGTGTGAACATGTTTATACCTTGAAGGTGCCGAGTTTGACGTAAGGTTGGACATAATAACGTCATCAAAGAGTCTCAGTTCTCTGAAAACTCCATGAGTTCTTGGATAAATCAATATTCAAGCAAGGGGAAGTCCCTGACTGCTGAAGGCGAGTTTTCCAAGAAATCGTTGTGGATTTTCTGAACTAGTGGAAGTAGCCATGCCGTATTTGGACTGCACTAAATATGGTTATGATTTCTATGCCTGAATAACGCCATAACTACAGAGTACCCCCAATATGTGTCAGCTGTGAAAGATACATAGCTCGTTTGCAATGCCAGGTGACCACTTGTCCATAGATTCCTAACAAGACGAATAATGCCACTTATACAACTAACTCCTTGTTTGTCTGATTTCAACCTAAAGATGCTTTGGGTTTGACAAACACACATGATATGACTTCATTGTGTGAGCAGCTGAGTGTTGGAGCTATTACCTCTATCCACAAAACCCCAAATAACATATACTGTTACATCCAATGTGCTGATGACATCAGATACATAGATTCAATGTTACTTAATGTCTAGTAGTCCTTTAGCCTTACTAGCTTCACTATTCACCAGACCCAAACAAATTTGATGTACATACCTTCAATTGCCCACTGATCATGTTTTTTATTCCTCAACAGGTGAATCCACCACTGCATCTCAGTTGAGGTAAGCCAGCCAGCAGTCCCTCTCCACACACACACAAACAATATGAAGCCCTCTGTGATGCCAATGTTCCTAAAGTGGTGGAGGTTGTTGACCGAAATGAAACAGCTGCAAGAAGGCATATGCCAGGAGGTAGCAGGGATACAGGTGGAGGTGGGAGGCATCTACACCGAGGCTGCGGATCTCCGCATTGAAGTGACTGGTATCTGTACCGAAGTGGGGGGCCTCAATTGCAAGGTAGCCTCTGTAATAGGGGTGCTGCAGGAAATTAACATCACCCTCTGCAGGGCTTTTCCACGATCCTCCACCCCTTCCTGTGGGCCTAGTACATCTAGAGCATCTACATCTGCTGTAGCTACAGGAAGAGAGACCCAGGCAGAGTATACTGCTGCAAGTGCCCTGGGCCAGCAGCTCAAGGTCCCTCCTCAGTCCAAATGTAAGACTTCAGGAGCGAAGGATGGCAAGAAAGAAACCACCACCAGCAAGAGAGGTCATTCCTAATGTCCCCCTATTGTACACAACACATTCACCTTGTTGACTCTATGGCCTACAGTTCCAATCCAGAACTAATGGATTCTACTCCAATGTTTTCAGCCACCATGACTGAATCTCTCACTTTGGTTTAATTTTTTCTACTCCTTACGTTTCAGTTGATTTCTTTGGCATGTTCACTCAATAAAAACCTCATGTCACCTAAGCAATGTCTCTTGTTGTCATTCACAAATATGACAATGTGAAATTACAACCATGTGGACTTTGCTCTGTCAGATTTAGGGACTAATGGAAGCATGGATGTATTGTCTTTTAGAATAAGGAACCTATTGGGAACACTACAAGTCACAACAAGGCATACATTCCATTGTCTGGGCTTACAACATCAATTGGTCAAATCATAAGCTGACAAGATGTCAGAGTCAAATAAAAAATCACATGACTGAGTGATACAGGGTAAATGATCACATCATTTCATCTAGACTTCAAAACATTGCAGGAGGGGAGACATCTGACAACATACCACACAATACTCAACAACAGTTTAAGCCTTCATCATCAACTTCAGGCATGTTGGAATCAGACAATGTGAAGGTAGGATAGCATGATTTGGCCACAACATTGCAATTGGTAGGATCACATGATAGCACACATATTGCAAGCTGCCTGGGTACCAGCTTTGTAAACCAAAACTATGTGACGCACATTAGCAGCAACATTCTACAACCACTTAGTAAGGCTGAACAGCAACATATATCTGCTGATGTCACAACTCTGAAATGTCCAAATAAAGATGACATGATGAAAATACCTAAAACAGACCAACATAGCTGTGTAAACATACATATAATTCATCACATTGTCAAGTCCTACAGAACACAGTCCTAAACAACATTTAAATCTGAACAAAGCTACACTACCAAAACATACACCTTTCACAGGATGTTCGCAAACCTACATAGTCCCACTTACTACCTTCAAAATGGGCCTCAGAACATCACTTCCAGATTGCCTAGATGGTGTATTCATCACAGCTCACACCCTACTTACACAGAGGATGGGTTTAACTGGATAAGATCCTGATGCAAATCTGCTCCAGCGTCTTCGTCACTATTGTGCGATGTTGGCCTGGCATATGCTACCTCTATTCTAGTGGGCACCTTGCTCCAGTCCAAACGACCCTTACTGATGGTAGGTTTAAAGACAACCCATATAGAAGGCTATCCTAGTGGTAGCTGTGAAGAGCAGCCTTCAGGCTAAGTCTTGAAGGAATGTAAAGCAGCTTGTCTTACCAGTCTATAATCTTGTGAATGACCAAATGAAAGGAGAACCACACCAGGTAGTGAATTGTGCCACTTTTAACTCCTATTTTTTTGATTATTTTGTCTCTGTGTAAAATTGAGATGGTATCCTATTGTTGATATGCATTTATATGTTGTTATTTGTGAAATATACCTTTTTATATGCATTATATGTTTTTAAACTGAATATATCAATAAACTATTGTATATGAAATATTATCTGTTTCTTCCTCTCTGCTTAAGTTATATGATAAGCTAGCTATAATTGCCTAGGTTGTTATTTTTCATATATTGCTTTTTCCCTGACCTAGGAATTTTAGAATTGATTATTCAGGAGGTCCTTGATACATATGCTAATCCGAACCACACCAGGTATACATATAAAATATATGTATTTATTCTAAACACATCCCTCTAGTCTCTTTATGAGGCAAGAGGCAAAAGTACATTCAGTAAACTTAATTACCACACAGTACATAGCACAATATAAATTGAGGGCTGGGGGCGTACCAAACCATATATTAAGAAAGTGATATAAGAACATTGACTGACATAGATACAAGGCCTAGAGCCTTTATAAACGCTGTGGCCACCAGGAACCACCTAAGGTAGTGACACAGGGGACCCACGGGGACGTGTGCAGTGTCTAAACAAAGCCGCGAATCACCATTACCTTCTATGGGGAATTTTAAAGAATAAGGACACTTAGAAGAGGACTTGGAGTAAACCCCTTTAGAACTAGAAGGTTCTAGAGTCAACACCTTTGGGAGCACCAGAATAATCAAGTTACCTCACCCCGGGAAGCAGGGTGCATAGGTGTCTTTTTGTGTCCGATTTCGTCGTCGATTTCAATGGTGAGCTGCTGAAGAATGTTGCAGGCGACAAGGTGGAAAGTGTCCGGATGGACCGAAGGGTGGATCGGAGATCTGAAGAACCTGAAAGCAGAGGGGACTGAGTCTGGGTAACTTGCCAGTGACCAGTGAGGCGATGAGAAGATGCCCACCGATGTCAGGTGATTTCAGGTGCAGAAGGTGAATATTAACTCTTCAGCCACGAGGACAAGGAGGTGTCAACGATGACCAGGAGCTGAATTCTAGCTGACCTGCAAAGGATGTCAAGTACTGTGGTATCGATATCTGGATTGTACCCAACAATCCTTGAGAAGAGCAACCCACGCAGAAAGCAAAGATTAGCTTCAGTGCAGACCAGCAAGGTCTGAAGGACTCACCCTTTGGAGCGGAGTCAGGGCACATCTGGAGCAATCAGAAAAGTCCAAGAAACAGAAGAGTTACCTTTGTGGAGACCCACCAGTTGACGGACCAGGGATCGCAAAGGAGTTTCGAGCGGAAATGCTAGAAGCAGGCCCACGGAACTCTTGTGGAGTGTAGGCCCACAATCTTTGGTGCAGATGATGCTCCAGACTTGGACTACAGGTAGCCCAAAGCACAATTTCAGAAAAGCTCAGGAAGTAAATGGACAAACAAATGTGCATGGTGTCCTGGAGTTCCAGTCCCACCTCTCTCATGATGGCTGTGGGTCTCAGCTTTGCTGGGATCTCGTGTCGACCTCTAAGAAGTCTGGAAGTCCATGTCCTGAGTTGCAAATATTTCAGAGTCCGGAAGGAACCTCGGAAATGCAGACTGGCAGGAAGCTTTGTTGGTGCCTGTTTGAACAGGGGAGTCACTCCTTGACCCCAAGAGAGATTCTTCTGTCTTCTAGTTGGAATAGAATGTGGAATATCCAGGATATATGTTACAGAGTTTCATCCAGGTGTAATCTAAAGTCCTAAGGACTGGGATCCCATACGTATACTAAGTTAGGGGGTTATAGATACACCAGGGACCAACCTATGGGAGGTTCCAGGGAGGAGGGTGGTTACACCCCTTTCCCTTTGTCCAGTTTTGTACCAGAGCAGGGGCTGAGTGCCCCTGAAACAGGTTTGAACTGGGGTATGCACAGGGACTTCAAGTGTGCCCCCAGCACTGTCTGAAAAGCATTCTATGAATGCACCCACTCATCCCAAATTCACTAAAGCCTGCGTGGAAGGTAGTTACACCTCCCTGTGATAGGAAACCTTTTGTCCAGGCTTCCCCTGCCGGAGTTTCGTCCAGCAGCAGGAGGTTAGACTCGTGTCTGTGGCTTGCAGCATACATTTTGTGATGCTGGTGCTCTTTTAAACTATTACCGGTTAGGCAAGTGTGTACATGTCTTCTCCCTCTAGAAGGGTAAAATTCCTCCCCCACCACAAGAACTGGCGGGGGTGTTAGGATTCCAAAGTGTTTGGCCCCCATCATGACATGTTTCCATACAGCCATTTCAAAGTTTGCATTTACCGCAAGGTTATAATGCACTTAAGAGTATATGGTCTGGCTGCATAACAGAATAGCCTCAGAGAATAGATTCCGAAAGCTGTAGAGGGGTCCTGCTCACGCATGGGCACCCTCTCACACAAAACCAGCACTCTACCTTCAGGATTGATAAGGCATGCTATAAGAGTGACTTATAGGTTTATATTGGTCACTGATTAAAGGTAGATATAGGTAACCTTTATCTTTGTAAGGGATGCTTACACCACCTTACCCAGGCTGCAATAGCAGAACTGTGGTGCCATTTTGGAAGGCATCACAGGGGTGGCATAATACGTGCTTCAGCCCCTGGTAGGCCTCTGGGGTACCTATGCCCTTGGTACCTAATGTACCATATACTAGGGACTCACAAGGGTAACCCAGTAACCAATCTGGAGTGTACCTAAAGCACATGCAATCAATTTAGAGAGGAAGCAGCTAGGATGGGTTTGTGAATAGCAGTGCCCCAGACAGACTAAAGTCGAAAAACAGTGAAGCACCAGATAAAAGTGGGGGTAACCATAGTAAGCAGATCCTACTCTCCCCCCCCCCCACAATGCAGGGACATTAGACTAACCTAAACTAACTTTGTCCAGTTGAGTCTATATATTCTAAGTGGAAATATCTGGAGAGTCCATCTGCATTTGGATGGTTACTCCCACGTCTATGTTCTACTGTATAGCCCATCCCCTGTAGGTAAATAGACAACCTCAAAAGTTTGGTGTTTTCATGATTCATCAATTTTAGCCAGAAGAGGGGCTTATGGTCAGTCTGAACAGTGAAGTGAGTTCCAAAAAAGTATGGCCTCAGCTTCTTCAGAGCCCAAACCACAGCAAAGGCCTCCCTCTCAATAGCTGACCAATGTTTCTCTCTAGGGGTCAGCCTTCTGCTAATAAAAGCTACTGGCTGGTCCTGACCTTCATCATTCAATTGTGATAGCACAGCCCCTACCCACAACTCACAGCTTACTGTCCACTGAACTTTCTTAGGTATTCTCTTAGAAGTTAAGCCATTCGGGGGTGTCAAAATGGAACCATACCCCTTGACAAATCTCCTGTAGTACCCATTCAGGCCCAAAAAAGCTCTGACCTGAGTCTGGATAGTGGGAGCAACCAAGTCCATGATTGTTAGACTTGGCCCTTTTTGCAGGGTCATCCCTGAACTTGTTGCCTTCCTCCTATATTTTGTCTGACCTGTTTTTGTTGGTTTTATGACTCTGTGCACCTTACCACTGTTGATCAGGCGAGACGAGGCGAGGCTTCAGTGAATGTGTCGGGCTTATTCCGGTGTCAGGCTGATTCCGGTGTACGGTGACCGCTAGGTGGCGATCGCGTGCGCGGCCCCAGAGCAGCAGAGCAGCAGAGCAGAAGCTGCATCGGAGCCGAAAGCTGAAGGAGGTCGGAGGCCGGTAGCGTTGTGTGAGGCGAGTCCTCAGGACTGGGGGAGTCCTGCTTGCCCGCCCGTCGGCCGGTCGCGGCCGCTTCGTGGCCGCGTTTTGAAATCAGTCAAGGTGCCAGGTGGCAAGTACAAGGCAAGTACAAGGTGCCAGCCAGACGCCGTGCAAGCTGAGCGGAGCAGAGCAGAGGAGAGGAGGCTACGGGTGTGGTCGGGCGTGAGCGCTGACCAAAGCGCTGTGAGAACAACGCCCCCCACCCCCGCCCCCCGTACCGCACCGTGACTGATGAGACACAAAGAAAATGTTCCCCACTGAAAAGTGCTTTCTTTTGAAATAACACTCCCAGAAGTTACATAAGTTAAACAACCGCACCACCTGCAAACTAGTCTATAAGCTAGTCACATACAGGAGGAAGGTGAAGCGAGAGTGCGCCAGAGTGCAGTGGACGCCAAACGCCATTCCGAGCAGTTCAGCAAGACACAGCGGGAAAACGGGCTGCCGGCTGCCGGATTATTATAAATTTGCGCGGATAGCACGTTAAATAGCCCGTTAAAAGCTTACCGAAGCCCACGGAGTCCACTGAGAGACCGCTGTGGATCGGGGGCTCGCTGGGGTCAACGAGGCTGCTGCAGCACCTTCTCCGCAACTCCAGAGCCGCCGCCCCCGCCCCCGCCGAGTAACTGTGTGAGCTGAGGGGGTCGGACTGGGCTCCAGATTTCGAAGCAGTGTCGGCGCATCTGTCCTGCAGCCTCATGCTGGGCGAAGAGGCTGCGAGTCAAAAAATCAGCCAGCAGCCAGGTTCCCCCTGGTGCAGCAGGATTCTGCAATGAGCAGCACGAGTGAGGGGCAGACTGAAGACTGCAGCTGCAGTAACCGCCGGAGGAGCGGTAGTCCGACCTGACCCGCGACCCGACCTGACCCGCAACCCGTCCAGAGCAGGGTCGAAAACCAGCGGCGGAGGAGGGCCCCCAGCCCCAGGGACCCAGTGACCCAGGCAATCGGCTCACAGCTGTCAGCGGCGACTCCCAACAGAGGAGAGAGGAGAGAGGAGAGAGGAAAACCACGGCAAGAAGCAGGCAGGAGGCAACAAAAGGAGTGAGGTGAGAGTGCACCCCCGCAAAAGGCAGTAGGTGGAAGGGGAGCCCATCTAACCTAACTAGCACCGCCCAGCTCACCCACAGCAAATTCCCATGGGGAAATCCCAAATCTAAACCCAAACCCTTAAACCCACCCCAGGTACCCAGTAGTTGGAAGCCGAGGTAGTCTGAGGAGGTGTCCTGCGGTGTGCAGTGTGCCAAAACAGAGGCACCCAGACAGCAAGCACCTGTAGTACATCCACGCAGGTAGAGGGTGATCAAGACAAAGCTGTGCTGAACGGTGAAGTGGGTAAAGAGCCCTAATCGGGGGACAATGAGGTCAGGGAGAACGAGACGACTGCTGGAAAACAAGAAGCCCTCGAAAAATTCAAAGAAGTCAAACGTAGCTGAAACATCTTCGGGGGCTCAAGTCGACCAAAGGGAGAGGCTGGTCTCAGCACCCACTCCCGAATCAACGTCAAAATTCTCAAGCAAGTCAGGGCTCTTAAAATTCTTCTACTTAAAGGACCCAATTGCAGCGATCTACTCGTCTACAGCCGAAGCAAGTAACTTACCAAATCCAATTTTTCCAATTAACGTTCTACCCCCACTGGACAAAAACAAGTCAAGTACGAGCGACGGGCCAATCTCCTGTACACAACCCAAGGGAAGCATACTGACAACTGCCGCACAAGTACACCATCCAAATGCCCAAGAAGGGGAGAACGATCACTCAGAAGCTCAAAAGCACATCGCGGCGGATGACACCACAAAGGACCATAGTAGGATAACAACTGGCAGTATAATTCCAACCGATGTGGCGGATGTAAATGATCCTACAGGTCCGACAAGACCCCAGGACAGTATAACACCAACTGAAGTGGTGGAAGTAAATGATCCAAAGAGTCCGATAAAATCTAAGGAGGGCTCAAAAAGCCAGGCCAATCTACACGCAGAATCCATGCTTGATAGTGACCCATGGCATAAACCATTGTTCTTGTCAAATGATTCTGATTTGGAAGAACTGACGGAAAGGATATCAATGTACCTAGAAATCCAAGGTAGAGCATTACGATCCGAGCCAAGTCCGAAAAATCTTTACCCGAGTCTGGGTCTGGTGATGTCTACCCCTCGAGGGCCAGTAGAAAAAAGAAACCACCAAAACCTCTCCATGAACAACAGTAACAGCATGACAATAAACGACCCCTACATAAACAATACTGCACCAATCGCCATCTTGTCAGGCAGTCCGATGGTCATTGACTCGAAAGTTTCAAATGAGTCCCAAGAAGACCAGTCGCCTACTTGGATTAAGTCCTTACTAAACTCTTTAGACCAAGCTATTAAAGCTCTGAACTTTCAATCGAATAAAATGGAGGTGCAGATTGACCTTATTACTTTGGTGGCAGGCCACATTGCGGGCTTAAACTTAAAAATGGACGCACTTACCTCACTATTAAGAACCCAAGGGAAACTAGAAACTCAATCAGAGCTTAAAAAACAACAGCTTTGCTGTGGTTGTGGCTCAATAATTGAAAAACTAGCAAGTTTGCCAGCAATTCTGACGGACATTCTATGGGAGGTAAGACAACCCCACAACTCAGTTGAAAAGTCCACAAAATTCACTCCGGAAATATTACACTCCCGCAACAGGTCAATCTCAAAGGAGCATCCAACCAGTAATCAACCAAAGGACCCAACACACATCTCAAGGGAAGTGGGGCAAGATAGATCAGTACACAATCAGGAACCAGCTTTGTCCTCCCAAATTTTAATTGAAGAGGAAAAAAATGCCATCAAGGAGGAAAAAACAGCAACCAAGAGACAAAAGAAAAAGGCCAGGAAAGCCAGGCTAAAGTATAAGCAGCAACAAGTCTCAAACCCAGGGAAGCTGTTTTCAATCTTTAATGTAAACACCACTCAGGTCTCCAATTCTGATTGTCCCACCACGTCCCAAGAAGGCAAGGTAGGTTCAACTCAGATGCCAGTGATGCAAGAGTCCCAAACACCCCCGAGGGTGGACAAACCTAGGCAGAGTACAACCATTACATCTGTTAACCATCAAAGCATAACGAAATTGGTATTATCTGAAGCTCTTAGCGGCCCAAGGGAAAAACCATCAGTTCCAAAAAGTCAACCGGACTAACATGGAACGAATCACCGACCCTACAAGGATTACCGAAAATGGAAGCCCAGAGCAAATAAGGCCTATAGAAAACACAGGAGACCACATAGGGGGACAAGGTTAGTCAAACCCGGCCAACATTAATAGTCCGCAGCCCACCGGAACACAGCTCAGCTCCTCCCAAATAATAAGTCAGTAGAATCTCAAGGACCACAGCAAAAAACAGTACCTATTCGCATGTGCGTTACTGTTTCGGAAAAGCAGCGCACCTGTGCCCTATCAAAAACTCGGAGTAACTCTCTTTCAAAGGGTTACTACAACTCAGGTACAATTCAAAGCACTTTTGATCCGATGTCGTCAGCAATTATGGACCAGGGGCTAGACTCCTTCGCATCATCTTCCAAAACCAACGAAAATACGAAGTCACAACAGTCTAAAGACGCAAAAAAAATCCTTCATCATTCTGAAATAACACCACACAACTTAACATTCATCCCGGAATACTCATCAAAGGGGCTTCAGGACTTCTTAAACCGGGGCAACCTGCTAAGATTATTCCAGGAAATAGAGAAGTTAAATGAGATAACATCACAGGACCTTCTGACCGTTGAATTCAAAAGAATCCCCCAGCATATAGAATCTGAAGTCATTGTCACAACGTGGGCTTCGAAAGCCATCGCGGACAAGATATTCTCCACAAGAGATCACTTTGAAACATGGGGAATCTCGCTTTTAAGAAATACAAGCCCAAGATACCCATTTCCGTTACAAAAAACCACCCATAATGAAACAAAGGGTAACGGTGAAAAACGTTCTCCGTTCTCCTGTCTATCTGGAGCCCGTGCTACCTCTCCAGCCGCTGCAAGTGAAACGGAAGGGTTAAACTCGACAGACAGACCACAATCAACCAACTAGGCAGCCCGGCCGGGACATAACAGACTGGTCCTGGGTCCCAAGGTTTCTGTGTAAAAAGGGACCCTAACACGGAGACACATTTTTCTCCGTCTCCACGTAGGAGGGAGGAAAAACAGAGTGCAAAAACTATTTCAACAAAAATCACAGTATGCACATGGAATGTACATGGTTTCCACAAAATGGAGCTGGACTACGAAACTAAATCCTTTTTTTCCAATCAAGATATAATCCTGATTCAGGAGACATGGAAATTAGCACCAAGTGTAATACCAGGCTTTAAGACCCATCTCATTACTGCAGAAAGACACTCAAATTTTGGGCACCCCCGGGGTGGTCTATCAACTCATATCACTCAAAAATTCAACTGGTCCTCTGAAGCACTGGACATAGGACTCAACTGGGTACAAGTGACCAGAATCACTGAATCTATGTCAGCTGGGCACAAAAAATGGCAAATTATAATCCTCAACGTCTATATCCACCCGTATCGTAATTTACAACAAGAAAAACAAATGTGCCTGACGTCGTTGATTAAAACGATGCAAAAAACCTACCTAGGATGTCCTCTACTAATCTCAGGGGACTTCAACTGTGATCTCATTGGAAAATTGAGGGCAAAAGAAACCACGCGACTGCCCAAAGGAGGTCTTAGGTTAGCCTTCAACCCAAAAGTCCTGGGTCTGATGGTTCTAGACGGCAACACGACGGGGGATAGGCCGGCTGGTATTACGTTCCTGAGCGGAAGGGCTCACTCAACAATCGACTACACAATAGTAAGTGATGTCTTAATTCCAGACATTGAGACCTTCAAAATTGTCCAACGACCAGAAAGCGACCACTTCCCCCAAATAACTTCTTTAAACACTGCGCCCAACTTGGCTCCGAAATTATCAAGTCTGCTTCACCAAGCCGCTAAATTCAATTTAAAGAAACTAAAATGGAGAGGAGAAATGCTGGAAAAAATACAGCGTGCCGCAATTGCTCGAAAATCCGAGTTAGGGATGCAAAAAAAGGAGGACCTCGTAAAAAACTGGGAGCTATTGGTCCTGGACCTGCTTCATAAATTTCCTGCAACTCCAGGTGTACTGAGTAAGTCTACCTCTAAAAAAGAGCCCTGGTTTACCAACGAACTAAGAACAAAGAAAAGGAAGGTAGCAAATGCTGTTCGTCAGCTTGCTCGGGAAAAAAAAATGGGGCTACAAACAAACAAAGGAGTTTTGACAGATGCCAGAAGCACTTATAGGAAGGCACTAAACATCGCAAAATCCACCTACAATGAGAAGCTATGGAACAGATTGCTAAGTGCAGGAAAACACCCCAACAGTCGAGAATTTTGGGGCATCATTAACAACCTAAATAAAGGACAAAAACTCCATCAGGAAGCGGGAGTAGGAGCTGACGCTTGGTCTCAACACGTGCAATCCCTTTACTGCATAACAACAACAGGCCTCCCAAATAATATGCGGAAAACAAACATAGTAGAGAAAGGCCAGTTGGAAATCTGCAATCCAGGCACAGAAGGACCGGTGATAAAGGATTGCCCAACAGAGGAAATAACAGTCCCAGAATTAACAACCAGAGGGGAACTCTGTAAAATCATCAACAGGCTAAAGGCTGAAGGAGCACCAGGCCCGAACGGACTGCCCAATGCCATCTTCAAACACGACCCGGAATTTTGGGCAGAAACCCTGACACCATTGTTTAATCAAATCTATCACGACACACAGGTACCTGCATCATGGAAGGGAAACGTGGTTCATCCAATATTTAAACAAGGCGACCACGGCAACCCAACAAATTACAGACTTATATCATTGATAGACGTTGAAGCAAAGCTCTATGCCTCTTGTATCCTCCTTAAGCTGCAAGACTGGATTGAAGAATCCCAGAGAATCCCTTGGTTCCAGACAGGATTCAGGAGGGATATGGGGACAATCACCAACTTAACTTGCCTGTCACTACTAATGGACCGAACAACAGTAAAAGGCACACGATTATACGCCTGTTTTGTTGACATCAAATCTGCATTCGACAGAGTAAATCGAGAGCGTCTTTGGGACAAATTGCAGCTTTGGGGGACGCCATCAAAATTAATACAGGTAATAAAAGTTTTGCATGAAGATACATGGGCAAAGGTTAAATTGGGTGATGGAGCTTACACAACAAGGAACATACCAATATACCAGGGCCTAAAACAAGGCCTGTGTTCTAGCCCCCACCCTTTTTAACCTTTTCCTTTCTGATCTCGCAACAGTATTGGACACAGATGAGGTGCATCCTCCGTCATTGGCAAACCGGCGAATTCCCTGTCTGCAATATGCAGATGACATAGTCCTACTGAGTAAAACCCCAGTTGGTCTACAAAGAGCTTTAAATATCTTATCAGTGTACTTAAGACAAGAAGGACTCGACTTAAACAAAGAAAAAACCAAAGTGGTACGTTTAGTAGACTCAAAAAAACGTAGTTACACATGGTCGTTCAACGGGACGAAGGTGAACGAACAAGGTTCGTATAAATACCTTGGAGTAACAATATCCCAGGGAGCAAAACTAACAGAGCACAAAACTGCAATACGAGCAAAAGCCCAAAGTCTAATCTTTGCTTACCGGTTGCTAAAAACAAAAATGAATTGCCAGAACCATAGTCATCTCTTGAAGGTCATGTCGGCACAAATTTTACCATCATTATCTTACGGTCTTGTCACCTGGTGCGGCAAGGAAACAGACCTACTAAACGAGCTTCAAACTAAAATCTACAAAGCAGTCTTTAACCTCCCAAAGAGTGCTTCAGCCCCGCAAGTAAGGCTGGAATTCGGGCTGCAAAACCAGAAATATAGGAGCATGAGCGGCTTCATAAAACTGTGTCATAAGTTAAGATCTGCAGATCCGGTTTCAATGGATTGGCTAAACTGGGAAGCCGTAAAAAATGAAGGAGTGACTGGAACCCTATGCCCTTGGGGAAAATACCTGAAAACCTGCGTGAAAGAGCTGGGGTTGGAAGGAACTTGGGAATCTGTGAAGGACAAAGCAACCATAAGTAGTTTAGCTAACAAGGCAGCAAGGACGAAATCTTTTCAAGAAGACAAAGCGTTACTTCTCAAGCGGCGACATGGTTGGACCATAATCAACTCCTTCAAAGCTGGACGACCGCACGCATATTTAACCTCTCATTTTAATGTGCACATAAAAAGAGCTTTTACAGCCTATAGGATGGGAATGCACATTTCGAAAGACTTAGTACCATCGTGGAAAGGTAAACATCAGACTGAGAGTTGTAGACTTTGTGGCTATAAAACTGAATCATTAGCCCATTTCTTGTGCGTCTGTCCGGCTCTCCTGGCACAGCGTCGAAGATTACTAAAACAGATCTGCAACGAGTTAAAAATCCGCACCTGCAGGCAAGCAGTAACTTATTGTCTAGGAGGGAGTTCAATTATTTTGGCATGCCGGGGAACAAAATTCCTGGCAGAAGTGAATAAATGCCTGAGTCTTGTGGAACAAGGACATGGTGAAATAAGCGGTGTAATATCTCTGCCTTGATCCCAATGACTGGTAACCCTTGCACAAACACTTAATAACATTCTGACCTCTAAAAGATGGTGGGAGTTTCCCTGGAAGAAACCCGTTTTAACAGTGTTATACCATTTTAACAAAGGAAGAGTCCAATCTTTTCTAGTAGTATATATTTTTGTATCATAATATTGACATGTGGAAATTGTAATGATTTTAATTAATTATGCAATAAACATCTTTGAACAGTGCTAAAGTGCATATGCTCTCCCTATTGTAAATGAATGTATGAATTGGTGATTCCATGATTGACTGGTTTGGTTTACCTGTCAGACCCTAGTACAGTGCACCAGGAGTGCCCAGGGTCTGTAAACCAAATGCCGCTGGTGGTCTTGCAGCACTGCTTGTGCCACCCACAGAAGCGACCTGTAAAAGTGTTTCTGCCATTGCATAGCCTATGTGTAGTCTTGTACTGCCATGTTGACTGAGCACGTGCACCCACTTGCCAGTCCCTAAACCTTCCCTTTTCTTCATATCAGACACACCTATGGTAGGCCCAAGGGCAGGGTGCATTGTACGTATAAGGTAGGACATGCCCTGGTGTGTGTGGCATGTCCTAATAGTGAATGACAACCATTTTAGTTTTTCACTATTGCAAGGCTACTTGTTCTCCATAGGCCAGAATAGTCAGTTAGATTATTACATTTTGTAATCCTAACTAATTCAGGGAACATGGTAGTAATTCACGTTTAGTATGCCTGAACTCAGAATGATAAAATACATCTTTTGGTGAAGTTGGTTTTAACATTCTGTGTTTGAAAATACCACTTTTAGAAAGTAGGTATTTTCTTGTCCAAATATCCAAGCCTGCTTCTGCTAGGTTGTGTATTCTGGAGTTTGAGTGACAGGGCTGGGGGATTCCAGGAGATAGAACGAATCAGCCCAGTGGTGAATAGAAATATCTGCATCTAGATGGGAGGGAGGAGTTGCAACTGGGACCTAAATAGGATTGTGCTTGCCCCCCACAGTGCTGGCTCCACCCCCTGTGGTGCGTCTCATGTCTCTGACCTGCGCTGTGAAAGGGGAGAAGGAATCATGTCAGTAGAGTGCTCAGGGCTGTGCTTTTCCTTCACAATGCTGGCTCCACCTCCTGTGCGGTGTCTGCTGTTTCTGCCCTACACTGTGAAAGGAAAGAAGGAGTCATGTAAACAGAGTGCTCCAGAACTGGTTTGGACTGGGCAAAGGCCCCTCTGCCCTCAGAGGACAAAGGATTGTGCGGTATAAATATTGGGACCCTGATCCAAAGAAATTAGATCACGTTTGGACAAACAACAAGAAACCTTTGCTGAGGAGTGGAACCAGAAGAAACTGTGGAGAGACTATCCCTAAGCTGAAGTGCTGCTTGGGGAATTGGCCTGCAGTGGTTGCCTGACTGCCAAAGAGAGGAGAAAGGGACTTTGTGTACTTTCATCAACTCGTAAGGATGTCCAAGGGCTTGGAACAGAGCTTGCCTCCTGCTGAAGTACCAAGGACAACAGACTTCAACCCCCAGCTCCCCAGAGTTCCTTGGGAAGTGCCTGCTGCTGTTTGGGGCCTTCTGAGGGACTGTGTGTCGCACGGAGCTGGAAGCGAGACTCAAGAGGAAGAAGTGTGTCGCCATCGCTGCTGCTGCCGTCCCATCCTGGATGTCGCCGCTGTAGCTGGTGCATTGCACCACATCGAGAGAAGCATCTCGGAATGAAGAGGAAGCATGTCACCGTCGCTGCTGCTGCCATCGCATCTTGGATGTTGCCCCTGCAGCTGTTGTATTGCACCAAATCGAGAGAAGCGTCTCACAATAAAGAGGAAGGGTGTCACCGTCGCTGCTGTTGCCGTCGCATCTTGAATGAGGGAACAATAATGGGTATGCCTCTTATCAGTAAGGCTGAGCCCTATAGGAGAAAAACAACCACAAATGCCAATACTGATGGACAATTTCTGAACTCTTAAACCGGCACATAAGCTACAAGTCAATATACACCGTTACTATTCAATAGTGTTTAATATTAGAACCAGATTTTAAGTCCACTTTTTTCTCTTTTAAACAAGACGTATCTTTATATACAAAAAACACCACACTGAAGAATTCAAAAGGGAGAAAAAATAGGAAGGGAATTTCACCAAATCACACAATGACCGCCCCACACTTTAGCTTGTCACAACTTTTGCATCAATACTTCAGCAATCATACCACATTCCTCATTCAACACCTTTCATCTCACTTACATACTTCTTCCACCTCCTTGACAGTCCAAATGAATATTGTCCTCTACAATCATACACCAAGGATCAATCACCAAACAAGGGAATTTTTTTTATCTAACTTAGTTGTGCATCACACCAAATCACAAGTACAGTTGTTCAATTAAAAAACCATTTAGAAATGCACAATCAGACAAGCGTGTTTGGAAAATACAATTGTTTGGTATCGCATCTTGAATGTCTCCACTGTAGTTGTCGCATTGTGCGGTAGCGTCTCGCAACGTCGGAGATGAGTGTCGCAGCCGAAGTTGTTGTCGTTGCATCACGGAAAAAGGGTGTTGCCTCTGCAGCTGAAGCATCAAATCAAGACTTCGTGCATCATCGGAGTAGCATGCCGCATCTGGAAGATCTTCAAATCTTTATTTCTTTGCACCGTAACTTTGCCGCATTTCCATCGCTGCAACACTTTTGTTGTGGAAGCGTAAAGCATCGTAAGGTACATTGACTCAACGTGTCGTATTTTAAGAATTGAACAGAACTAAGCTAAAACTACCATTTTAAGCACAGTATTGTAGTGTAGTTCATATATTCCCAATAGGCTTTGCGCATTGGAATAACATGAACGATAGTTTAGACGTAGGACTGAGGTCGACTAGGTCTCTATTGAATACGTTAGACTTAATTATGAATGCCAGCTAGCTCAGAGGTCACTAGAAACTTTCTCGAATTCACAAGAAGGGATTAGTTTCTGACAACCGCATAAACATGTCAACTTTGCTCCCTCAAGAATAAGGAGTATACCTCCAGAGTCGCGGAAACAATAGATAACTATTTTACTCAGTCAATTGTGCATGCTTAGTTTCACCAGAAGTGCAGAGAAACAGAGAGACGGGTGTTTTCAATAAAAGAGGTTATTTATTGAACATTCTTCTTTCTCATGCAAGAGAAGTGAATTGCTACAATCGCAATACTTGTCATAAAGTAAAGTGCGTAGAGTATAAATATAATACTGTAAAAGCATGGTATGGTTTCTGGGCCATACAGTGTTTACAATAGATCAAATATATACAATGATAAAATCATGACTAAACATACTCAACTGGTGCTTCTAAGATACGCCTAGCCCGGTGTACCTAACCTAAGCCTAGTACAGGGAAGGAGTAAGTGAGCTGTAGTTTGAGTCAAGAATTCTCTAACGGTCTAATAAGCTCCGTACCTTGGTTATAGAATGAAGGAGGTCTTGTATCTCTCTCTCAGGACTCGATCTCCCAGCAACCCGCAAGGGTGACAGGGAAATACTGGGGCTGGATTTCTCGGCAGGAGAAAAGACATAGTCTCTCTCAGTGCGTCAATGGGAGGGTTGGCTTCCTTCGGCACTTGCTACAGCAGGGCGTCGGGCAAGTACATAGTCGATCTGCTCCAAACCACCGTGTCTTTTGCTAGGGAAGATGCTGCTATATTTATACCAGGAAGGTGCTGAGTTTGACGTAAGGTTGGAGATAAGACTTCATAAGAACTCGCAGTTCTTTCAGGACTACGGGAGTTCTAGGACAAATCAATACAGAAGCAGGGGGAATTCCCGGGCTGCTGGAGGCTTGGTTTGTTTAAGAACACGTTGTGCTTTCTAGGAGTATATGGGAGTAGCCTTGCCGTATTTGGACTGCATTGGCTATGCCTTAATTTAGGTATGATTATTATGCCTATATAAGGATATGATTTGATATAACCACATAAGGGCATAAATTGGGAATATTTAACTAGAGTCCTACATTCGTCTACAACACCCACTCCACGTATAATGTCCATCATTACTAAATACTAAGCGATTTTAAACATATATATCCATGTGTTTTCCATCCCACCCCAAAATACATAAAATGCATTTGAAATGGTATATACACGAAAAATGAGTATTATACTGTACGTTTTCAAGCACTGGTATCATTCAGATAATGCATATATTGTACATTGGAATGTTGACTGAACGAATCACGAAATATACATTTATGAAATGGCTCTACAGAAGAGAGGGTCGAGACCATTTCATCTAATATTTATACAAGACTGTACATGTGCTAGAGGATAAGTCAAAATATTGTTTCTAGAGTTTTCAAGAATAGAAATCTTGTTCTCTTAGAATAGTTCTACTTTAAGCAGAGTATCATGTGCCAAAAAAGTAAATATTTTGGGAACTGGGAAAAAATAATTTCGCTTTCAGGGAAAAAATAGTTCCAGAGTTTTTAGAAGTTCTGTTTATCAAAACTGAAGGCCGAATTCAGAGTTCAGGGAACGCTGTGTGCTTGTGTTTTCAAAAACCATTCTCGTTGTTAGGAGAGAACATTAACTCAGATAGGCTGGCAAAGAATTTGTCTACAACAGTAGGTGAAAGTTGGACCATGTCCGAAAAAGTAGAAATAATGCATATGTGAGATGCATTGCCGTCATCGTTATCTAGATCAGCAATGGTCACAGAAGGTTGTACCTGTGTGCCGCTTTCATCTCGTACCTCACCACCACCTAATCGTAATGGTGAGGTCTCAATAAATGCTGTCATCAGAATAGGTAGCCGCTGGGGACAACACGTTGCATGAGCCGTTACCGAATCAAGCAAAGTATTGATATCCATAGGTAGTGCTGATGGGAGTGTGAGACAGACGTCTAACACGCATTCTTCTCCACAGAGCAGGCATCGTAGAACAGGTAAGATGCAATCTTGCCAGATTGGTCTGAACAAAAGAAACCAGGTAGTATTTAGATCTCTTAGCCGAGCCAAGCCGAGGACTTTAGCAATCCGATCTCGGTATCTCATTGCTAGGAGCGTTTCTTCCATTGTAGCCTGAGTTTTGTCTGTGGCTGGACTTGCCAAATCGGAGCAGAAGGAACAAAAATAAGATTCCTGCTACGAGTCCCAAGATGAGAGGCAGGCCGCCGAACACAGAGTGCACGAAATTCGGGAAGATGCTCAGGACTGCTTCAAAGGGTGCCAACAGTCCCGAAAAAATTGTCTTAAATACATGTGCAATGCCACTGGTATCAGACATGTTTAAGATTTGACTTAACATTTCTACAAAATGTACGGGGCAATATGTTGATAATAATGCATGTATCTCTGCTGCTATCCTTGCGACTTGCAGATCATACCGTTCTCTAGATGAGGTTAAAGGCACAGTTGTTTTCAAAAGAATAGACTTCATTCTGCTGAAAGTATCAATTCGAATAGAAGAGATATTCAGTGAAGGCCATATCGTTGCCTCCTTGTCTGGTTTGCTGTTTGGATACAATACTTGCATACAGCAAGTGTCCCTGGATGTAACACTGACGAGATAGGCCGTTCCTGGCACCATGCCACAACAGCTGCGGTCACTTAACATAACGTAACTGCCGTTGGAAAGTTGTCTGAAAAAAGGCTCTATTTGTGTAGCAGGGGTGCCGTGCAGGTGGCATGAAAGGTTATTTGATGAACCTTCGCAGGCTCCATGCAAGTTAATTCCGTTACACAGAAGTGTACCGCTCAGTGAATTTTTACAGTTGTTACCACTAAGAAATACCTCTTTTTTCCCCCACTCCAACATCTATGTGTGTAAGGTAAATTCCAGGTTGACTTGATGTACCTGGTATGTGCTTTTGGCAATATTGAAACTGAAAAGTCGTTATCGGAATTGTAATGGTGCCATATATTATCCATTCAATGACAGGTCTTTCGGAGATTGTCAATGGTAATCTTTCTAGTTTTTCAATGCTCAGCACCGTATAGTCTGCTCCTCTTTGTGCCAAAGAGATTTGTTTATCTGTAAGGTTAAAGGCAGAAAATAATGGCGTTGTGTTTATTAGACGCCATGGCACGTAGCCTGAACGGAGAGTTTCTAACGTCCAGCCTAACTGTACAATAGAACGTAATTGGGACTGGCCATGTTGTAACATTATCATATCCTGTTCTATTATATCAATAGCAGATGATTCAATGCTGTCCAGTGAATAAATTCTGGAGGACAGAGTCATTAACCCATTGTCCACTACAGACAGTGATTTTTCCAAATGAATACCATCAATTTCTCGTATTTTTTCAGCAGTTTCAATTTGCGTTATTTTCCAAGCTTCGTTGTAAGCAGCATAGATACCGGCGTATATGAAATGTTTTTGACGCTGTTTGCGAGGTCCCAATAAGAAATCTCGCAAGTCAGCACCGTCTTTAAGTAAGGTCAAGTGTTGCTTAATTTCAGGTAGTGTGGATTTCTGTAGCCATTCGAGGCATAGTTTTCCTACACTGTATGTTGTTATTATCCCTGGATGTTGTCTCTGGGAATATCTCAGGTCTGGCCTGTTCTGTTTGAACCCCTGTGTTTTGTTCAGGAATCTATCTTGACAGTTATTAGTGTCTGTGGGCCAGATCAACCATTTTCTCCAATCAGGATTAGTTCTGTTTTGGTGTAAAATATGGGATACTTCTATCTCCACATCTGTAGTGCTATTACTATCAGGTATGGGCTTTGGTATAGACGGTTTGTTCAAGTCCTTTATCCTGGCTAGGCCAAGACATGTTGTTTGTTGAATGGTATCATTCAGGAATATTATCTGTTCTGGGATCATGCAGGCTCTAAATAATGATTCTAAACCTTGTACCTGCCAGTCTTTTGTACCCAAGACAGTTTTTGCCTCAATGTTGTTTTTTCAAAATTCAAAACCAAATGTAGACAATTTTTCATAAAATTTTTCAGAATAAATCAGTTTAGTATTTGTCAACATGTTTTTCATTCCTGTCTTATTCATAATTTTAAAATAAAACGTTTCTGGATCAGTGCTATTAAACCCTGAAAAGTATGGAAATTTCTCATAAAATGTTCTCCAGCTGCCTTTTGGTGGTGTTGGACAATGTTCCCATTGATTATAAGTGAAAACATTTCTGCGATTAGCAGATTTTTGCAAATAGTGGTGCCCATAATGATTATAGCAATACATTTCTTCATAATCTGATGAACCTTCTAAATAATCATGAGCCAGATGTAGGTGTCCAAATACCGGTTGGAAACGGCCGAAAATACCAATTTTCGGCCGTTTCCGACCGGTATTTGGACATTGGTATGTAGGGGTAGCAAAAACATACAGATTTGGTAAATTTACCGAATCAGTAATTTTACCGAATCTGTAAAATTACCGATCGGTAAAATTAATGAATCTGTAATTTCTTATGTAGCTAGCACTTTAAACAGTTCTACAGGGCCTTTAGAATTCGTTATTTACCACTTAATACCTTTGGGTGGTAAATAACGAATTCCTGTGTACATTCACATCTGTGCATGTACACCTGTGGTCCCTTACAAAGGGATGGCAACTATAAATATATCATGGTCGCAGTGGATTCCTGCACGAGATTCATTTGGATGTGGCCCCAGCGCTCGGCTGACGCCAGAACTGTTATAAAAGATTTGCGAGTCTTTATCGGCACATACGCAATTGGCATGCTACATTCTGACCAGGGTCCTGCGTTTAGCTCTCGAACTTACAAGGAGGCCATGGCCAGCTTGGGCATTGCATTGCGGTACTCTAGTCCATTTCATCCTGAGGGAAATGCGGTAGTGGAGAGAAAAAACCATGACATAAAGCAATCTATAACAGCGAGGGTATTAGGTTCGGGTGATGGGTGGGTCAAACATCTAATAAGTGTCCAACGTAGTCTTAATAATCTGCCAAGACATTCTCTGGGTGGAATCACTCTGTATGAACTTTTGTTTGGTACTAGAATGATAATCGAAGACCTCTATAGTCAGACTTCAGTGGTGGAACATAAAACCTTTGATATCAAAGATCGTTTGGCTGTTTTACAGGACTTAAAAGAAACAAGAAGAAGTCTAAGTAACACAAAGCTACAGCCAACGGCCACTGAAGAAAAACCAGCTGTCCCAGCAAGACCTGTCTGGATTCCAAAGATTGGGGATCTGGTCAGAGAAAAGATCGCAGTGAAGAAGGAATTTGGGCCTTCTTACAGAAAAGCAGTACCTGTCTTAGCTATCAGCAGAACAAGATCAGTAGTACTACCGCCCCTTGCTGGTAAAAAGGAGAACAGAGTTGTAGCAATCGACCTGGTAAAACCACAATCATGTGGCCAATAATAAGTAGTAGGCCCAGTGGACTCCCAAGATGTAGCAGAATACCAAACCTTGCTACAATTCAAGAGGTTCAAACTGAGTGACTAATCACATCTGATAAACCTACAGTGAATAAAAAAGGACTATGCAACAAAGCCATGGAACTTGTGCCTCTTGAAACCCAAATTGCAACAGCTCTTCATGAAACACCTGTCTACAATGATGTAGCCTCTGACTATAGTAATATGTCAAAAGAAGACGCAACTACAAAGATTAATAAAAATCCGGAAACAATTCCAACAATTGACAGAACTGCATCTGCCTACTTCATCAATTTCGATGACTTTTCTGAAGATCCAAGTGAACATGAAGAAAAGCAAGCAAATAAAACTTTCAAAGAAAAAATAATTGAACTCTTTCATCAACTTGGAGAAACATATCTGATTTCACCATGGATTGAATTGTGGATTGTGTTAGGTGTACTTTTCCTCCTACTCTGACTCATTTTAGTCTTAAGCTTGGGAAGAATGATTGATGGAAAATACAGTACAATGGACACAGCAAGTCAGAACATCAACTTGGTTCTAAAGCCTCACAGATCTTCTCACATTGAAAAAAGAGAACTATCATCAGTAAACATCACAGCCATTTCTATACCTGGTGGTGTAGCATGGGACGCTACTGATTATGACATCTATGGCTCGGTTGAACTCTTGAAATATCCACATCAGTTCAAGGTTTCTTTAAGTGACTTTGTATCACCTAGCACTTTCGCTGATGATTGGGACTTTGAAAATATTAATAATATGATGTCAGATTTAGAAATGTCAGCAAAATTTACAGAACATGGGGCTAGATGTAGGTAAATCTTATTTACCGATTCATAAATACTGAATTTTACCGATTCTGTAATTATGAATCAGTAAATAAGATATAGGTAAAAATTCAGTAATTTTTACCGAATCGGTAGTATTCGTTATTTACCGATTCGGCAATTACCGAATCGGTATTTGCAATTGATTCCTATGGGCCTTGAAGCTCATAGGAATCAATAGCAAATACCGATTCGGTAATTACCGAATTGGTAAAAATACCGAATTGCCAAGGGGGACAGGGTGTCACTTTCACACCTGTTACACCCCTCTTTCTGGCTTGTGTGCCATGTGACACACATACATGCCCTTAGGGCCACATCCAAATGAATCTCGTGCAGGAATCCACTGCGACCATGATATATTTATAGTTGCCATCCCTTTGTAAGGGACCACAGTGGTCCAGGTAAACACATGCTAATGGTTTATCTGAGATTAGAAGGGGCGTCTGTGCAGGTCGTTTCACTGTTGATACCTTAATTTTTTGGCATATTTCATATTCTAAAACATAGTTTCTAGTCTGTTTTCTCATGCGTGGCCACCAATATCTCTGTTTTAATAATGATACTGTGGCGGAAACACCAGCATGTGCAGGAGCGAGCCCTTCATGTGCCGCTAAAATTAGTCCTAACCTACGTTCCATGTTTGGAATTGCCCTGTCCCCCACTGCAGGGATTACAGCAAAAGGAACATTATTTGCATCAGTTTTGTATGAGTACTTTACTGGAAAGCCTTTCGGGAGTGTTGACCACTGTTTTTTACTGAAGCACCGACAGCTTGCATTATCTCGCTGTCTATTTTTATTTTTGACCGGGTAATGGCAGCTACGGAAGCCGTTTGCACAGCAGCCTTCGCAGCCTAATCAGCCAATGAATTCCCTGCAACGTGAACGCCATCACGTTGATGACTCAGTGTATGTATCACGTGAGTCTTTCGTAGTTCTTTCTGTAAAAGAACCACTTGTTCCCAAAGCATTTTATGCTTGATTGTGCCACCTTTTGCATCCTTGAAACCGTTTTGAACTCAGTTCTGCAAGTATTCATTGTAAGACTGGATGCAATAATACAAATTGCACACTATTAGTGTGGGGAATTTGCGATCGGTATTTTCAAGCGCCATCTTAAAAGCCTGTAGTTCAGCTCGCTGATCTGTACAGTCTCCGAGTGATTGAGTTTTAGTGACCGGGGCTCTAAATTTTCCTTCTTGCTAATGACCTTTAACAATCACGCACGCAGTACTATATGCTTGTTTACCCCCAACTGTGGGTTTTGCTGATCCGTCTGTATATATTATACAGCCGTAATGTTCCAGAGGCAGAATTTCAGTCGGCAGAGGACATTCATAATCGTATTGGAGAAATTCTTGCGTTTTTAAGTTAGGATCAAATTTGTATACTACGTCTGATGCAGCAAGAGAATTAACCCATTGTATCCATCTCGGATGTAAAGCTTTAGCATTCAGAAAGCTGGCTCTTGTTACTGCCTCTAGGGCAGGTACCGGTGTAACGATTATTATACGTTTACCTTGTGCGAGGGCTCTTTCTTTTGCTACAGCAGTTTGGACCGCAGTCAGAATTTTTTCAGTAGAACTGAATTTTATTTCAGCTTGTGGGTACAAGTGTGATTTATAATCTATTGGTACCGTTTCTCCCTCATTAGAGGTCAGGTACGTAAATCCGCATCTTCCTGGGATGACTCCGATTACAAGGGTGCGTTCATTTGCGCGTGTTTGCAGTTTTGTTTTAGTTAACATGTCTGTTTGTATTGATCGTAAAATGTTTGTGTATTTCTGAGTCCAATTAATTGGTTTGAAATCAGGTTTTATTAATTCGTAGAGGGGTTTAACCCTTTCTGCGCAGTTTAGAATGTAAGTTCTTCTGAAATTCAGGAAACCTAGAATTGATTGTAAGTTTTTCAGCGTTTTTGGAGCTTGGAGTACTGCACACTTCTCTAAGAAGTTGCCTGCTAGGCTTTAGCATTCACTTGATAACTCATATCCTAAAAATAGGACAGTGAGGTGGGCAATTCGGGATTTTTTAAAGTTGAATTTGTAGCCTTCAGATGCGAACCCAAGTATAATGGTGTTCACTCTTTTCAAGTGTGTCTCCAGGTCATCGTCTGTAAGATAGATGTCATCGACATAAGATAATGCCTCATCATCATACATTTGTAGTAATTCTGGTACCCTTGCTGAAAATAATCCTGGGCTGTTCTTGAATCCCTGGCGCAGACGACAAAATTGCGTCTGGGCCCCCATACTGGAGAAAGCGGTCAAATACCAGCTTTCTGGTGCAATGTTTTGACAGAAGAAACCATTTGCAATATCTAATGTTGTTTTATATTTTTTGCGCACAATGTTATTCATTACCCTTTGGTATTCAAGTTGACCTAAGATCTCCCTGGCTTGTTTTTTAGCTTCTTGCTTAACAGGATACTGCCTCTCTGCAGTAGGTTGATTTTTTAACAGAATTTTTTTTTTTTTTTTTTAATTATTTTTATTGAAGTCTTAGATAATCAAGCAAAATCAAACACTAACATATCATATGCTAGGCAAAATATACAGATAACAAAATGAAATCAGAAGACACACAACAGGCCATCTCCTAAAGATGAATCACAGAAAAAAGAAAAGGAACCAACATAATCAATTTGAATCATTAAGATCGAAGTACGAACCCCAGATTTTCTCAAATTTACGAATCGCCCCAACTCTTTGAGCATACAAATGTTCACTATTTCTGACTTTTTGCATTTTATAGCACCATTCATATAGATTGGGGCAATATTGTGAACGCCAGTTTTGTAGAATTAGCGATCTCGCTACAGCCATAGCTATGTATATTAGTTTAACTAGTTGCCCCTCTAACATCATTTCAGGATCAAATCCAAACAAAATCAATTTAACATTAACCGAGATTGATATTTTACACTGGTTTTGTATAAATGCAAATAATTCTTCCCAAAAAGGTACAATTTTGGTACAATAAGCAACAATATGAGACCAATTAGCAGGATTATAATGCAGACATCTATAACAGCTGGAAGAGCAGTTAGGATACATTTTACTAACCATTGCCGGAGTGAAGTGCAGAAGCCATTTACTAAAAAACAGCATTCTGCGCCAATTGGCACCTCTTAATACGGAAAAATTCAGAACATTAATTCTCTTCCATATAGCTGGGGTTAATACCATGTTTTCCTGCCCTTGCCACTTATTGATTGCTTTTAGACACAAATCCGGGTCCCTATTCACGGTTAAGCATCGTTTCCACTCCCCCGGCTTTCTTTCTTGTATTAAACAAAATAAATCATTAAATAACGGAGCCGGGGAAAAGAGGAGTGAAGGGTCTAGTTGGATCAAGATTCCATAAATCAACTTATATGATCCCAGCAATAGGAAATTACCTTGAACCAAGGTTGACATATCAGACATCCTAATCCAAGCGCCATCTTTCATAAAATCGCTTAATATCTTAAACCCTATCTTCTGCCATTTTTCTAGTAAATCCATGCGGATATCCACTCCGAAGAATGAAAAAGCCGAGCAGAGGGAAGAGGATGTATTAAGAAACGAAAGGGAGTATCTCTTTAGGAGTGCTGAGCGTCTCTTAAAAAACCAGTGCAGCACCTTATACCTGACTGTTTTTGGAGATTTAAATAATTTAAGTGGGGAGGGAATCTGGGATTCTTCACAAATCAAATCAATGAAAAAATTTATAAAGAGTTGCTGATTATTATCCTTGAATCTGGTCATGAATTGAGCCAAATATGCATTGTAATAGTCTTTAAGGTTGGGAAGGGCCAGCCCACCTTGTCCCTTATCTTCGAATAACGTATTCAATGCAATACGAGGCGTCTTTTTGGCCCATATAAATGAAGAGAACAAGGCTTCAGCTTTGGAAAAAAAAGATGCCGGCAGAGCACAAGGAATTGTTGAAAATAAAAAATTAAATAAAGGGAGGACCGACATCTTAATTAATGCGACCCTGCCAATAATAGTTAATGGTAGGGGATTCCATCTTTCGAACATTGCTCGTACCTTCTGCAACAATGGTATAAAGTTCAAGCTGTAAAGATCTGAAACTGCGGTAGAGAACATAACCCCCAAATATCTTTTCGGTTTGTTATTAATGCATGATCTTAAATCAGGGTGAATTACAGGATTAATTCCCCCGCATACTAAGATTTCTTTTTTTTTTTTTGTTTATCCTATAGCCCCCCAACGCCTCAAACTCTTCAAATATTTGAAGTGCAAGTGTTTGGCATTGCAATTCCGGCTTAATTAACAAAATTATGTCGTCTGCATAAAGTTTGATTTTAGGCATCAAATTAATTGGGGGGAATAAAAGAGGAGCTTTCCTAATTGCAGTTGCTAAGGGTTCGATAAAGAAGGCAAATAAAACCGGAGACAGTGGGCAGCCTTGTCTAGTACCACGTTTAACCGATACTAGCCCCACAGACTCTGCATTGATTATAATATTAGCCCTAGCCCCTGAATAGAGACTCCGAATTAAGTTTATAACTACCTTTGGGATAGCGAAGTGCTGTAAAATAATAAAAAGTGTCTCCCATACCACCAAATCAAAAGCTTTTTCGGCATCAAATAATAAAATTAAAGCGGGGATCTTACGTGACTCAAAAAAATCCAAAGCCTCTGCTAAAAAATGAGTGTTAGTCAAAAGCTGCCTGCCAGCAACAAAGCCATTCTGGTCTGCGTGAATCAAATCTGAAGAAAAAGAGTTAAATCGTGTGGATAATAATTTAGTGGTAATTTTGTAATCTGTGTTAAGAAGCGTAATGGGTCTATAAGAATTTGGGTCGTTGGGGGGTTTACCTTTTTTAAGAAAACTTACTACTGTACCTTCCCTGAAAGAATCCGGGATATTTCCACCCAACAACATAAAGTTTAATAATTGAACGAAAACATCTGAGAACGCAGTAAAAAAAAATTCTGTTAAAAAATTCTGATTTTTTAACAGAATTTTATGGTGAGGAGAATCCTCATCCCATCCTACATGATTTTTATATAATGCAGGGGCTTGGGCCACTGCCCATTTTCTAGCATATGTGTATTTTTTATGAATTGGAATGTGATTTGAGAAAGCAGGCATAATCATTTCTTCGCCATGTGGGCACTCCCTGACAAACTCTGGTGGCCAGTCTTTCTCTGCTAGAAGGATATCATTGCCTTTAGATAGATTCTCCCAAAAGAGACCTCTTATTTTCCTAGTTTTGTCCCCTTCTATACGTAATGTTATTTCATATAATTTATGGGGTACACTAACTCTGGTGTCTGCAGTTTTCACCTGAATGTATTCATTCGTGTCCACTGTCTCCAGAAGATTCATCAGGATCTTGCGAGCTATGGTCACTTCTGCTGCGCTGTCTAGCATTGTCTGGCCCCATTCTCGGTTCTTGAGTTGTGTCCTCAGAATCCTCGACATGTTTTATTTTAATACTAGCTACCTTCTTTTTGGGAAATTGTAATTTTTTACTTTGATGAGCAGGTTCCTTGTCTTTGGACTTGACGCACTCTTCTTTATGTTCTGACCGTCTTCTTCTTTCTGATTTGTGTGAGGAAGTCTGAAAAGATCGAGAGGGACGTGTATCATTATCTTGATATCTGTCAGGTTTTCTTAAATTATCCCTATTTCTAAGGTTGTATCTTTTTTCAGAGGGCTCCCGTTGTGGAGACCTGTCCCCTCATCCTGGATATCTATTTCTCCGTTGCGGAGACCTTCCTCTGGACTGAAACTGTTTTTCCCTGGGAGTGGTTTGGTTATTACCCTCCCACTTCTTTTTTGGAGTAATGAGATTATTCTTAATAAACGTTTTTTCTGGATTTTCACTTAGTTGTGGTTTTAGTGGTTTCCCAACAAAACTATCTCTACCTAATTCTTCATAGGACTTTTCAATTATTCTGGCACGTTTAAAAGGTTGTTCTGTGATTTCTGTTTCTTTTAATGCTGCTTCTCCTTTTATGTTGGCTAGTAGTATAGCCGAGACTTGCTTAAAGTCTTTCAGTAATTTCATACCTAGATTTAAAGCAGGCTCTGGACCGTATTCATTTTGAATCTGTCTTAGTACGTCTGGTATAACCGCCATAGACGGAACACCATGTGTTTTTGTGTATATTGAAGCAAAGACTGTTCCCCAAGTGTCACCGTCCTCCATATGTGGTGCAATCCCCATTGGTAGACAGATTGTCAGAATTGTGTGTTTTTCGCATAATGCGCATAAAGTTAAACCTTGGGATCGTGTCCAGCACACATAAATGAACATGAAGTGAGTTAAACATGCAAGATCATTCACATATGGTTACAGAAAACAACGGTATTGCCACTGGGCCACTGTTAGACCTGGCATCATTGGTGTGGGTCTTCCTTCCCCTCTACTCTTCCTGTCTTGTATGTTGACTGGATATAGATGTTCTAGGCGCCGTGCCACTGCTAATCGGTGCCACAACACAAATGCTCCCTGTATATAAATGACTGTGTGAATAAGGATAACTCTAATGCCTACATCTGTGCAGCCAGTTTTTTAAGGATTACTTTCTATCACCCTATCCGGCACTAGGAACCAGATAGGAACTTCGAGTTTGATATAAATGATTCACACACTGCCTCTGAGATAGACTTAACTGCTCGTGCTACATTACCACAGGGTGGACCCTCTGCCTTCAGAGGACAAAGGGTTTGCTAGTATAAATATGGGTACCGAGGACCCCAAGACTTTAGAGCACTTCAGGGAACAAGACAAACCTTTTGCCAAGGAGAAGAACCAAGGAAGCTGTAGGAGTTTGGACTGCCCCTCTGCCAGTGTGCTGTTTGCTGGGGTGGCCTACAGTGGTCTCTTCATTGCCAAGGAAAGGAGAGGGAATTTTTAACCACATCCCTGCTAGAGATTTTACCCTGCTGTGCTGGACAGCAATAAAAACGGGTGAGGTCATGATGAGCTCAGCTCGTCATGAGCACAGGAGCATGGAAGGGGTTAAAGAATGTTCATCATCTTGCAGAATATTTCTCCAAGGGATTGAACTTGTGCTTGCCTCCTGCTGAAGCCTCAGGGCAACAAGACTTCACCAGCAGCTCCCCTCTGAAATTCCTTGCTGGGAAATCTATCTGCAGAAGCATTCATGTCGCTGGGACCTGGAAGTGCGACTCAAGAGTCTTTTATTCGGTGATTAAAAAACACCATAAAAGCACATGTATACAAACAATTAAAATGCAATTAAATCATTATCAGAACCCCGACTGCAATTACATGCTGGATTTAAAAGAGACTAGCAGAGAAAACTCATTATAATAGAAACAAACAGGCCTATCCTCTAGTTACCCTCAATCGCACCGCTACTTTGATGAAATTCATAATGCAACATAATGTTAGGGGGTCAATCGCCTTTTGTAAAAAAAAGTAAAGCGGCTTTGGCATGTGTCAGTTTGGCTTGTTTTAAAATTCCTACCAGAAATCTGCGCCTAGGCATTGAATAAAAAGAACACAAAAGTACAAAATGAAGGGTGTCCTGCGGAGACCTATTGTCGCAGCCGCAGGCTCCCTTCTGCTCATTTAAAAGTGTAAAACCTTGTGGATCCGCCAGTAAATATGGTAACAAATTGAGCCTAAAACGAGATATTAAAAACCACTCCTGGGCGTTATACATAAGGTAGAGGTACGGCTCCATTCCCTCAGTGCTTTTGACAAGGCTGTGGGCACTCACAGTACATTTGGTCCCTTCAACCTCTGTTCTATGTGTGGATCTCTAGGCTAATAAAGATCTCTTAATAATCAGCTTGTCTTGAGATACAATTGCTGCGGGATTTGTAAAAAGGTCCTTATGACCGAGGCTTTTCAAACTAGTCTTTACATAATTAAGCCATGGTATACTTCTACTTTTATCCCTTCCAAGGCAATCACCTAGGATTTGCCTACTCAAAGTCGCCTCGGGATTTATCCAAATTTTTAACCAGGCCAAGATAGGTCTAAGCTTAACCAAGTATTCAAGATATGGCCTCCCTAGTTCTCTATGGGCTATTACAGCTGGGGTGCTCTGCGGGATTTTCAAAATTGATCGTAGGAATTTATTTTCCTCCCGCTGTAATTGGTTAATATTCGCAAAGCCCCATACTTCAGCCCCATACATGGCTTTGGAGCAACAAATAGAGCTATAAAGATTCATTACTTGTTCAGTAGACCAATGAGAAGAAGCGTGTCACTACTGCGAGGGTCGTCATCGCATCACTGGAGAAGCGGGTTGCAGGGTCTGTCGCAGCTCGAAAGTACAGAGTTCGCCGCATGGCCGTCGAGCGTGCATGCTTCATCTTCACATTGTGGCATCAAGGGCGCCTTCTTATCTCATTGCACCGGATCGTCGCATCGCATCGAAGCGTAATCTTGTCGCATCGCAACTGGAATGCATCACGAGAATCTACGCATCACCTCCTCTCCGGTGAGGACTGAGACGATTGTCTCCCCCGAAGTGAGGAACCAACGCATCTCCATTCCTGCGAACCTTTTGTTTGTTTTGCGTTACACATACAGGTAATTTTGGGAGAACTTTGTCGCATTCATCATCAACTTGAATTAAGTAACTTCTACCATCTTTAAGCCAATTTTAAGTACAGTATTGTTGATTTTTGTCATTTATGGTCTTGTGTTAAGTCTACATAAAGAATATATTTTTTTGTAAAACCTGTGTGGTGTCCATTTGTAGTGTTTTCACTGTATTACTGTGTGTATTCACAAATGCTTAACACACTGCCTCTGAGGTAAGCCTGTCTGCTCGTGCCAAGCTACCAAGGGGGTGAACATGGGTTATCCTGTAGTGTAATACCCATTCCCTGACTTAGAAGCAAGGGCCCCTATTTGGACAAAGGTGTAGTCTGCCAGTTCTAACAGTCATCATCCTCAAAGTGGGCAGTAGCCCCTAGCACAGGCTGTGCCTCTGTGTGGAGGAGGTCCTCCAGTGTCAGATGGCTGAGGGTCATGCCACATCCTCTAAATGTGTCTCCTCCAGAGCGCCCTCTTCTTCCGTGGCAGACACTTGCATGGTGATTGACTGTGACACACTTGGAAGTTGTCTACCCTTGGTCTCGGCACTGTTCTGACGTCTTCAGGTCAATCAGCAATATCCTCACTTCCCATGTGGTTTCCCAGGAGTGGTCCGTGGCTGCGTTGGCCCAGAGCATCACTGTACCTCGTCCACTGTGTCTTTCTTGATGGGTTTTGCTCTCAGGGCTCAGGTAGCGGGTGTGTTTCGAACTTTGGCAAGCTCCATTTCTTCTGCCCGGCTGTTGGAAAGTTCATTGGAGCTTGCAAGGATTAGAATGTCATCCAGGCACATACCAGGTTTGCAGAGTATTTGGCATCTCAGTGCCACTGATGTGCACCCCTGTATGATCTGCTCGCAGATCTCTTTACGTTGGTCAATGTTCACAGACGTGAGTGCGAGTGCGAGTCTCCAAAACCTGGCGTTGGACATATCAACAGTCTGCACTCCTGTCTGCTTGGCTCGACGAAGCTTGAAACGCTCATAAGAGGGATTCATTTGGGGATCAAAATGCCTGTTGAGTGCAGTGATCGCTGCATTGTAGTCATCATCTTCGGCCTTGTTTGGCAGGGTCTCATAGAGTTCAAGCATTTCATCACCCCAAAGTGCATCAACTGTGAGTGCTTCATGGCCCGTCCTTCTCCCTCATCGCACGGAAGTAGTGGATGAGGTGTCCAAGCCAAAGCTTCTGCTGAGGTGCAGCCATAGCAGGATCGGCGAACATCCCCACTACAGGCAGGATCACATTAAAGTAATGTTTAATCGTAACAGAAATGTGTCCCATCCTCGCCGCCACTTTCATAAAGTGATACCAAAGGGGATGATGGACCCTTTCCATCATCCCCTTTGGTATCGCTTTTTTCACCCTAAATTGGCAGGGTATGCCCAGACGTGAGTCCCTTGCTCACTTTGCTACTGGATTCAAGATAGCCTGGCTGATGAGGGTTATGAATCTGAAACCAGTCCCAGGATGCTTGTTTCCGGTCCAGGGAAGACATGGCTTGGCAGTTCGGGTTGGACTGTTCCCATGAGGCACAGGGTCAGACTGATTTCCATATGGCCTTGTCTGAACTGGGGTGGTGGAGTGAGCTACAGAATGGTGATGGATTAAACCCAGATCAGTTGACTGGGGGTGAGTGTTTGATTTGCTCCAATGCTCCGTCCATCAGCCCCTTTGGTATCGTTTCATAAAGTGACACGGCCAAAGCGAAGACAGATATGTGTATTTAAGCTCCGTACATACGACCCCTGGCAGATCGTCCTGCCAATGCTTCAAGCGCCCTCCTTAGAATCCCACCTCCAAGCCCCGTGCTGGGCAGGTTCGCTTCTTGCGGGGTGGGGGAGGGTGCAGTTTGTAGGTGGTGTTCATGCTGTGCATGCAGTGCTGTGATGTCACTCTTGCTGTGCAGCACTCTCGGGTTCCAAAGTCTAAAATTCAAAGCACAATAACCCAAGTGTCCTTGTGCTGAACAACGCTAACTAGGCGTTATATTATCACAATGGGTCACGAGACTGCCTTTCATTTTCTTGATGTAAATTCACAGCCAGAGATTTGCAACGATCTTAGAAGATCGGTAGATGTCTGGCGCCCTCGTGTGTTCGAAGGCAGCACAGCACTGCCAGGAGGCGGCGCTAAGGGAGGCTGCTGGGATTTCACTCCTGCACCGGGGACGAGACGAGTAGTTTTGAGTGGAGAGCGGCCACGGAAGCATCCACAGATGGTGGGTGAGACGTCCGGGTGCAGGTGAGTGGGAGGGGGGCTGCAAGGAGGGGTGGGAGTGGGAGGGGTGTGCTGCAGCATGAGAAAAACAACCATGCCAGAGTTCACAAGATGAACCAGCATTAGTGCTTAACATTCATTTTACGTTGGGTAAGTTTAAGGATCTGCCACAGCCCAAGGGTGTAAGAAACCATGATGCCAGTTTGTTTGCGATACATAATTGTACATTTTCCTGCACAAAAAAAAATCATAGAGGCGTGTTCCTCCAAGTCTGCTGCATTCCCCTCTCTCTAGGTGTGCTGCACACCTTCCTGCACACAAAAAATCCACAGAAGAGCTTTCCTCTTTCTGTCTGTGCTGCACGTTGATCGAACAATAAATAGTCCTTACAATTTCATTGTATCTGGAGACATTTGGTGTGGCTCAGAGAGAGGTCAAAAGTCAGAAAATGGCTTTTGGTAAACTTAATGTTTTTTATATACAGTTTTTTTCATTTGTTTTCGAATACTGAGTGAGTGAGTGACTTTTCTTACATGAAACGAGTGACAATCTTGATGGAGTTCAGGTGCATGGAAGGAAAGGCCGCAGTATGTCAAATATAATGTAATACAAAATAAAACTTAAATGCACAAGAAAACACTAATCTTAGTATTAGTCATGAAGGAGGCCAGCTCACGTACAGGGAGCACAAAGAGAAGAAACAAAGTCATGTCTTGATACTTTGCACAAATCTTTCCCCCCAATAAAGTTCTTCCACGTTGGCTTCTTCATGGAAAGTTTTAAACTGATCCGTTAAGCCGGGGCCAAGATGCAGTGGGATTAATCCCAAACGTATGATTTTCTTGTTAGATCGCCTGGTGGTAACTTTGCACTCCAATACAGAAAAAACAGCTGAACACAATTACGCCAAACTTTTCAAACTTTGGTGATAAGGTGTCAAACCAGGTGTCATTTTCGAGAAATTCATGTTTAAAGAGGTGCATTTGGTTAAAAATCATATTGATATCTGGACAGGTGTTCCCTCGCAAGTCCTATTAGTTCTGTAGTACGGTCATTTCAAAAGATTACTTCCTCTAATGGGCAGGAAACCTTTTCTCATTCTAGTCTTTTCAAGGCCACTTGACCAGTACCGGCTGGCGGTCCGAGTAGTCTGGCTGTCTGGCCTCAACTTGAAGAAAAATATTGCAACTGTCATTGCAGGACACAGAGACTCGGTTTGATTGGCCCAATGTGTCTTTTTCATCTGTTATGTCTTTGGGGGTGAAGATGATAATGTCGTAGGTCATATGCAAATTGATGTTGGAATATAAATTAATATACAAGGGCCTAATTGAGGGTCTCTTGGTATGAAATGATTTATTTGGCACTTTGGCAACACAGTTTCTGCTGCAAGAAGTTCTGTGTGTTGTGCAACTTTGACCTGCACTGAGCCTCCCATCCAATCTCAGGTTGCTGTTGTTCTGAGATGTTAAGTAGGACCATTTCTAATCATGAATACACTGACCTGTGCCCGGAGAGTGGCGCATCCCAGTTTGTCCTCCTCGAGAAGTCAGCTCATGGGAGTATCTTCTTTTGCAGTGTGAGTAACACGTGCTTCATTTAAATGCCTTAAAGTTGCTCTCTTGAGTTGTAGACATCATCATCACTGGTTTTGACCCTTAAAAAAGTGTAGTCCAGCCTCCCTTCTAATTCTGTGATGTGGTGTGCCAAAGAGAATGTTTTCCTTCTCAAGGCACGGTCGCCTGATGTCAGCTTTGACTGCCTTTATTCTTTACCAGATCAGACTTCCTTGTTCAAACCCACTGTTGTGATGCAGCGTTTGAAGGCTCAGATCAATATAGTTCCTTCTTCTCCCTTTGTCATTGTTGCGTCATTGTTGCGTAAGACCTGCTGGCCTTCAGAAGACTCCTCAAGACCTGGCTTTTCGATCAGTAGCAGCAGCTGCGCTACATTCTTTGGCCGTCCATGAAGAGACAGCAACAGAGGATGTGAGCTTCTGCCTTTGGTGTTTCAACATGTCATAAACTTGGAAGAATGTCCTACGATTCAGGCTACTGTCTTTAAGTCAGGCCGCAGGGATTCCTTGACAGCATTTTTGGATGGGTTAATCATGTAACTCTATGAACAGTTGTCCATTGAGGTTTCTCATGCTGAAGGTAGCCCTTTTTTATTTCTTTGAACTATGCTTATTTTTGTCAGCATACTGCAGGCCCTGTCTGTTCATCCTCCAGGTACCTCTTTCTTCCTGGATTAACTAAGGCTCCTGGCAAGACCTTCCTTCGGCAGGAGGTGGTTCCCCCGACTCATTGCAGCACAATTGATTACCTTGCAAGTGGGATTCCTTCCCCTCTTCATCCTACCAAGGACGCGGGAGGCTGCAATGCTTAGACTCTCACTGTGCTTCAAGCTCCTCCACTGATAGGAATCTGGACATTTCTGTTGACCATAAGCCTTTTCTAGTCTTTGCCAGGTCAGTTTTCAGCTGTCTTGGTATTTGCATGAGGTTGTGCTATTTCCCTCCTGTCAAGAAGGATGCAGCAGGATTCATCCCAGCAGTGAGGGATGCTTTCGTAGCACTGTGCTTCTTTGTCATTATCCCGGGATATGTTGGGTCTGGACATCTGCCAGGCTGCGGTATGGGAACGCCGGCTATCAGTCCTAAGTCTGCAGAGATGGCCATTTTGCCGGGACTGAGCAGCGAGACATTTTGGTGTGATGACCCCACGTTACCAGCACAATAGAGATACTGCTTCATTACTTGTTCACAATGTAAGGGATCAGTGAGTAGACCTACCTATCAGAAGAAGAAGTTGCTTTCCTTTGCAAACAATCTTGCCTGCAATACTTTCTGGCACTGCAAATTCTCACGGACATTGCAAGTCTCCTTGCTCTGAAATGTGCTCTTATGGATTCTGCATGGAGAAAAGGACAGTATCTGGTATCAGCATACATGGTCAGATGTGCAAAGGTTTTCTTTAAGGTTGCAGAATCAGGCCATTTGCGAACACAAAAAAGACAATATAAAATCTACAAAGGGCAAATTGTCAACTGGTAACTTGATACTGAATCACAATTTGCATTAGTGATTCAATATTTAAAAGGAGCATGTTTAGGGCTTCACTTCCAAATCCGTATTCCCAGGAGTATGTATTAATGTTTTGCGATCAAATTCAAATTGCAAAACTTTAATACTTTACCACCCATTGAAAAATGGTGGTAACCCATGCACAAATGGGAAGGGGTCCCTGTGAGACCCCTTATAAAATTACAAAATAAATATTTTGTATGAGCAAGCAGTGATTTCGCGTACCACTGCCTACTCCTAAAAAAAGAATTTAAAACATGTATTTCTTTTCTTTTCAAATGCATCCCATTTCCTTTAAGGAAAATGGACTGCATTAAAAGAATAATTGCTTTATTAAAAAGCAATCACAGACATGGTGGTCTGCTGATTCCAGCATGCTACCATCTCTATAATGGCTATGATACCTAGTGGGTCGCAAACAGCAACCTACCTCATTAAAAATCACTCTCCTTACTGGAGGATAAGGCACTATTTACAAAAAGATCGCACGCATAGATGAGCCTAAACTCTTACAAATCACCAACACCACAAATATACTTCAATCATGGTTATCCAAAAGCAACAAAAATGAACTTTCTAAAATACAGACTAGGGATCTTGCCAAGTACAGAGCATCAACCGCCATGGCTCAGGAAAGACGGGAAAGAAACCTGCACACTATGCAACTTAAAGAATGGTGACATTCTTCATGTAATATGCTCATGCACAGAACTGCAACACGCACGGCAACTGCTCCTTAAAGACCAACTCAAGCAAAAAGGGATTAGTACTCGAAGGCAAGCGGTGCTCGCCTGCCTGAATCCGTCAAACATCAAATTAAACTGCAGACTGGTGAGTCAAGTCAAGTCAAGTCATGGAATTTGTATAGCGCACTACATACCCAGAGGGTTTCAAGGCGCTTAGGAAGGGGAGGAGGGTTACTTGTCAAATATCCATGTTTTAAGTTGCTTTCTGAATGCTAGGTGGTTCTGGGTAAGGCGAAGGTACGCGGGGAGTGAGTTCCATGTTTTGGCAGCCAGGTATGAAAAGGATCTGCCTCCCATGGTGGTCTTGTTGATGCGAGGTACAGTGGCGAGGGCTTGGCTGGAAGAGCGTAGTTGGCGGGAGGGGGTGTAGAAGGACAGTCGTGAGTTGAGGCAATCTGGTCCGATGTCGTAGAGTGATTTGTGTGCGTGGGTAAGCAGACGGAAAGTGATCCTCTTATTGACGGGTAGCCAGTGGAGGTCTTTAAGGTGACCGGAGATGTGTTCGTTGCGTGGGATGTCTAGTATGAGCCTGGCTGAGGCGTTTTGGATTCGTTGGAGCTTCTTCTGGAGTTTTGCGGTAGTGCCTGCGTAGAGGGTGTTTCCGTAGTCCAGTCGGCTCATGACCAGAGCGTGGGTGACTGTTTTCCTCGTTTCGGAGGGGATCCAGCGAAATGTTTTCTTGAGCATGCGAAGAATGTTGAAGCAAGAAGAGGATACGGCGCTGACTTGTCTGTTCATTGAGAGTGAAGAGTCCAGGATGACGCCTAGGTTTCGTGCGTGGTCTGTTGGGATGGGTGCTTTTCCGAGGGCTTCTGGCCACCAGGAGTCGTCCCAAGCAGAGGGGGATGTACCTAAGATGAGGACTTCTGTTTTGTCCGAGTTCAGTTTCAGATGGCTTTGTTTCATCCATTCGGCAACTTCTTTCATTCCTTCGTGTAGGTTAGCTTTGGCGGTGCTGGGGTCATTGGTGAGGGAGAGGATCAGTTGAGTGTCGTCCGCGTAAGAGATGATGTTGAGGTTGTGTTGGCGTGCGATGGCCGCGAGGGGGCTCATGTATACGTTGAAGAGGGTGGGACTGAGTGAGGATCCTTGTGGTACGCCGCAGATGACTTCAGAGGCCTCGGACTTGAATGGAGGAAGGCGGACTCTCTGGGTTCTTCCGGTGAGGAACGAGGTGATCCATTCAAGTGCTTTTCCTTGGATTCCGATGTTATTGAGGCGTTGTAAAAGGGTGCTGTGGCAGACTGTGTCGAAAGCTGCAGATAGGTCAAGGAGGATGAGGGCGACTGTGTCTCCATTGTCCAGTAGAGTTCGAATGTCGTCTGTTGCTGCGATGAGGGCGGTCTCAGTGCTGTGTTTTGCTCGGAAGCCAGATTGTGAGGGATCGAGGGATTTGTTGGCTTCGAGGATGGCGGCGAGCTGGTTGTTGACAGCCTTTTCGATGACTTTGGCCGGGAATGGAAGAAGCGAGATGGGGCGGTAATTTTTGAGTTCGGTGGGGTCTGCTGTTGGTTTTTTCAGGAGGGCGGTGAGTTCAGCGTGTTTCCAGTCTTCTGGGAAGGTGGCGGAGTTGAGGGAGCAGTTGATGACGTCTCGGAGGTGTGGTGCTATGACGGAGTCTGCTTTGTTGAATATGTGGTGAGGACATGGGTCTGTGGGGGATCCTGAGTGGATGGAATTCATCAGCCGGATGGTGTCCTCAGTGGAGATTGGGTTCCAGTTGTTAAGGGTGTTCACGGGGGGAGGATGATCAGCAAATGGTAGGGTGGGTTGGTTTCCGGGTTGGTTGTCAAAGCTGTTGTGGATGTCTGCAATCTTGTTGTGGAAAAATGAGGCTAGGGAGTCGCAGAGGGCTTGAGATGGGGTGATGTCGTTGGAGTTGGCCGAGGGATTGGAAAATTCCTTGACGATGTTGAAAAGTTCCTTGCTGTTGTGGGCGTTGTTGTCAAGTCGATCTTTGAATGCTGTTTTCTTGGCTTTTCGGATCAGTTGGTGGTGAGTGCGGGTGGCGCTTTTGAAGGCGTCCTTGGTGCTGGTGGTTGGGTCTTTTTTCCAAGCCTTTTCAAGGGAACGGCAGAGTTTCTTGGACTTCTTGAGATCATCGTTGAACCATGAGGCCTTCTTGCTGCCAGGTTTGCTTTGACGTTTTTTCAGTGGTGCTAAGGTGTCGGCGGTGTTGGATAACCATAGGGTGAGGTTGGCGGCGGCTTCGTTGGTGTCAGAAGATAGGGCTGGGGGGTTTCGAAGGAGCGATGCGGAGATTTGGTCCGTGGTGATTTTGTTCCAGTTTCTTTGCAGGGTAGGTTGGAGGAGTATGTTGGGTTTTGGTTTGTTGTAGGTGAAGTGAACGCAGCTGTGGTCAGTCCAGAGGAGGTCCGTGGTGTGGCTGAAGGAGACATGGTTGCTGGAGGTGAAGATTGGGTCGAGTGTGTGACCTGCGATGTGGGTGGGGAAGTGACCAGTTGTTTAAGTCCGAGGTTGGCGAGGTTGTCCAAGAGGGTGGTGGTGTTGCGGTCGTTGCTCTTTTCAAGGTGAAAGTTGAGGTCTCCCAGAAGGATGTAGTCTTTGGAGGGGAGCGCGTGTGGGGTGATGAAGTCCGTGATGTCTTCACTGAATTTAGCTCGGGGTCCTGGTGGTCTGTAGAGGAGGGTGCCTCTGAGTGTGGTCTTGGGGTCGATGTGTATTTGGAAGTGGAGGTGTTCGGAGTTGGCGAGGTTGGCGTCAGAGCTGGTTGAGATGCAGATTGATTTTTTATGGACGATAGCGATCCCTCCTCCGGTGTGGCTGGTACGGTCTTTGCGAGTGATCTTATAGTCTTCGGGGATGGCAATGGTGATGTCTGGTGCGGAGGAAGCGTTCATCCATGTTTCCGTTAGGAAGGCGACGTCTGGAGAGATGGTGTCTAGTAGATTCCATAGGTCGATGGCGTGTCTGTGGACTGATCGGGTGTTGAGAAGGATGCATTGTAGGTGGTTGGGGTCGGGGATCTGTGGTGTGGTCGTAGCGGAGATGTTGACGGTGCCGCTGAATTTGCAGGAGTAGCAGGAGAAAGGTCCATGGGTGTGTCCAGGAACGGCTTGGACGCAGTTGGTGGAGCGGCCGGGGTTGAGGGCTAGGAGGGTGGCGGCATCGTAGGTGACGCGGGGGGGCTGGGCAGCGCGAGGGGCAGGGGGTATGGCGCTGGGCGCGGTCCAGGCGCGGACGGGCGTAGACGGGCTTACCTTTGGCGCACCTTCGGCGCGAATGGGGCGCGGTCGCTGCGCGTGAACGCTGCGCGCGGGAACTACTGTCATATATGGATAGTGGAGGGGAGGGGCGAGGGCGGCTCGGCTGGGAGGCGGGGCGGGCTCGGGTCAACACGAAGCACAACAACAACAGCTACAAAATGGAGGGGGGAGTCGAGCAGGGCGCTGGGGGGTATCGCGCTATGACTTTGGCAAGAAAACAATGGTGCAAGCAGGCGAGGAGCACTCAATGCGGTTAAAGGCACAGTGAAGTAATGCAGCTCAGTTCAATGAAACCGGCAGGCAAGCGGCGAGGTTGAAACAATTAATTAAATTAAATGGCAGTGCAAATATGCTAGCGAGCTTACAACAAGTAATTGAATGGCAGTACAAACAAATATGCTAGCGACGTTTAAAACAATTAATTCAATGGCAGAAGCAGCGTGGGTCAAACAATTAATTCAATGGCAGAAGCAGCGTGGGTCAAACAATTAAATAAATGGCAGAAGCAGCGTGGGTCAAATAAATTATTTAAATGGCAGAAGCAGCGTGGGTCAACGATACCGCTACACGGTGGAGAGGCAGAGGAGCGACCACTCGGGGCAGAAGCACAGAGGAACGGTCGAGCGAAGAGCGCTAAGTCAGCCGATACTGGGGGATAACCCCACAGACTTACGTCGATAAGCAACTGACCACCAACACCCAAAGGGCACAACTAGTGCACATGTCCGTCCAGCACAGAGGGTAATTCTTGAGAAACGCAAAAATGCTAGGGGCAAAAACAGCACATGGGCGAACAAGATGGGAACAATTCGAAATATGAGCACCTGCACTGTTTTCCACTCAGTGTAAAAAGAGTGCTGAATAGTCTCATTGAATTACTTCTGTGTAAATCTCCTAAAATTTTATGATCTATTTTAATGGTTTTAAAGAATGATGTTTTAAGAATTTTTGTAATACGTACTGCAAAGGTTTTAATTAACTATGCATAATAAACTAAACTTCAAACTTCATTAAAAGTCATGAGGTAGGTCAATTTTGTGACTTATTGGGATTCAATAATTTCAACTAAAATGTTTATACATTAGAAATAACATTTCCTTAGTTGCGATTTGGAGATAATTGCAATTAGGAAATTGTTCTTCCTAATGTTAGGACATTTTGCCCATAGTTTAACACCTTATATGCATCACTGATGCTTCAAACAAGGTAAAGGCTCAAGGCATGCAGCACCATCTGTTGACAGAGAGGAGACACTGGAAGAGATTTGAGGTTTAGTGTGGTACCTGGCGGGGTTTTATAAGTTGATCCACTAGAAAGACTGTTATTGAAAGCATGTGTATTTTTCTTCATACAGAATTTCACAGTTAATCTTAGGATTTTGCAGGTCTGTTAGATTCTATAAGTAAATTGTATTGTTGTGCAATATTTACTTAAAATGTATGTGGAAATGTAAAGGAAAACACGTTCATGCCTCATTTATATACCTGGTTTGTTCATCAAAAACTGGAAATAATATAAAATTATGCTTTCAAGACTGCTCATGGTGATCTCTGCTATTGTATATCTGTGTACCTATTCTATATTAATTTTCCTTTGCATTTGTTTCTAGTTTATTGACTGACTTTTACTTCAGGCCCTGTTCTTCCATCCACAATGAACAATAACATAAGTAAGTAAAGTGAAATTTATTCTATGTAAGTGTATGAAACCTCTTTCTTACCATTTCTTTCATTGTTGTGTCATTTTATTGACATAGATGCCCTGTCTCACCTTTACGCTGTTGACCTTGTGGGCTTTTGTTGTTAACACCTATTTCCCCATGTTAGAAATGGGATCTCTGGTTGGCTGAGGCTTGCGCCAAAGCCAGGCAGAGACCACCACTCTAGTCAGGGAAAGGGAGTTACACGGCAAGAATAACCCCTGCTCACCCCCTTGGCAACGTGACACGAGGAGTCAGGCTTCTCCCGGAGGCAATGTGTAAAGCATTTGCGCACGCACCCACCAGCAACAACATCCCAGGCCCCCCACATAAAGAACTCCACACAAGGTTATACCAAAAATAGCCTTTGTACTCTCAAAACACATTAGAATAATAATCACACCATATACATTGTGCCAACTGGCATGGGCAATATTTACAAGGGATTATGTACACCTGACAGGGCCACATGGACTACTGTCAGGATCATCACAAAGTGAACTTGGTAAAAGTGAACTAAATCATAAACATACAAGTAAAATAGGTCATAGAACGTACAGCCAGTAAACACTGATACTCACTGTACTTTGCAACAGTCTGTGACATGAAATCCATCATGCACAGTATCCCATGAGTCTAACTACATTAGACCCTAACCACCTAAACATTACACTAGGGGCGTAAATCACACAGGGAAGTATAATCTCCCTAACACAAACCTAAACAGGTAAAACAACCTCCTATGCATAAATCATATCTCGACGTATCAAAACAGGGTGCACAAAACATACTATACACAATACATTTCCTGGCACCCAAAAGCATTGGCACATAAATCACATTAGCACATACATCACATTAGGGCCTGTGCCCTATAACTGTAACCATCCCCCCTGGCCAACTGGCCATCTAAAATAAGGGGGCTCAAACACCCTATGTCCAGAGAGTCAGGGCTGCTGCCTAAGCAGCAAAGGTCAAGGTTGCGTCACTGTGCAAAGCATAAACGTTGCAGCTGCCCACTACTTGCTGGGCAACTGAGAACAATAAACTGAGGCCTAAACGCTGGAGCTGGCACTAGGTGATGCGCAGCTGTGGAAGGCCAAGGTAGGGCGACGGAGTGAGTCTCAATCCCAGACTCACAAAGACCTGTCCCCTGAATAGAAATACCTAAACGGTGTAGCTGCTCACTACTTGCTGGGCAGCTGTGAACTGTATACTGCGACATGGGCTCTCACTGGCCCTCAGAACAACTTGCCACACGTTGGAGCCCTCTAGGCTCTAGAACAAATAAAGCGCACATTGGAGCCCTCTAGGCTTTAAAAATAAACATGTGCCCTGGGGCCCTCTGGCGCCTAGACTAATCAAGCGCCCATCGTAGATGACGCACTGGCCCCCAAACACTGGTGCTTTAAAATAACTGTGCCCCCTAGGAGCCACTGGCGATAAACATAAACATGCCCACAAGGGGCAGCTGCCCTCTGAAAGGGGGGGCAACGGGAAGAAATGTGGCCACGCGGAAGCCCTTGCGGCTCTGGAAAACTAATGGGAGTGGGGGGAGCCGCCTACGCTCCTTAAACAAACATGCCCCCAAACGTAGGAGCGGCCCGCTGCAAGACTGGGCCGCTCGAGTGACAACACCGGCCTGGGGCCTCGTCTGGCCCCTGGCAACATGGAGCCCCACTTCCCGGGGCGCCGCAAAGGAGGGATGTCTCGTTAGGGCAGCCCTCTGTCAAGCGGGGCTGCCCTGAAGGGAGGCACCAACGTGGTGATTCCCTACTACCCTCCCCCAGCCAGCTTTACTTACCGGCTCAGCGCGGGGGAGGTTCTCTCCATCGGGCGGCGGGGCAGGCACAGGCAATATGCCTCGAGCCCCTCCGCTCTCTCAGTGGTGTCGGCAGGGCTCTCCCTCACTTCCGGGAGCCCTGCCTTCACAAACGTGCAGTGCTTCACCCGGTCCTCTCTCCTCGGGGACCGGGACTTAAATGGGAGCCCGCGAGGCTCCGGATGTGTTCCAGGCACTGGTGCCGCCCACCTCCATCAGTTCCGGGTCGCGGTAGGCAGCGGCCCGGCAGCATTTCGCAAAGCTACTCGGGCTGCGGCGGTGACTCTATGGCGGCATAAACGGGGTGGCACCCGTACTTCAAAACAGGGGTAATCGCCTCAATCAGGGTGGGCACCTGCGGCTTTAAATAAAAGGGTATAACTCAGGGTGGGCACCTGCTCACCATAATGTGTCGAATAAGCGGGGTGGGCACCCGCAAGGCCCACAAGGAAGGGGGAAGCCCTACGAGGGGGATCCCCTCGGCGAGGGTGGCAGCGCCGCGTGGGTCAGCCCCCAGGCTCTCCCTCGCTGAGAGGAGCAAATCAGAAGCATGCCCAGTCTGGAAATGAAGTGCAGGAAGTCTGTAACAAGCCTTGGTAAAGTCCAAAAAGGAAGCATTAGGTCCCAGAAGTCCTGGGTAGCAAAGATGGAGCAACACTGCTCCCAACAAGGAAATTCCTCCAGCATCCAGAGGCTGGGCAGGGCCCAGGAAGGTAAGCTTTCCCCTGGGCCCCAGCAGCAACACGCCCCTGGTAGATTCGAGTTGAACACAAGAACATTTTCATGGGGTCACAGCCCCTCTTAATACACAAGATCCTTTGTCTCCAAAGGTGCAGGCAAGGGGTGAACCAGATGCAATTGGTTATGGAGCACTTTGTTTTTCTCAGCCCCTCTCCCTATTCACAGGACAGGCCAGGGACATAAGACACACCACAGGGGGTGGAGCCAGCATTGTGAAGGGAAGGTCCAGCCCTATTCATGTCCCAGGTGCAACTCCTCCCTGCCATCAACATGCAGATCTCCCCATTCACCACCGGGCAGACCCATCCTGACTCCTGGAGCCAGACACACCAGCCAGCTCCAGCCAATCATAAGCCAGACAGTCAATTCACATTCACTGCACAGACATGCCAACTTCTAAAAGTGGCACTTCCACATTAGACACATTAAATCTGTGCACACCATCGCACAGCATTCAACCTCATGAGTTCGCACATACCAAACTCAACCCTGCACTCCCAACACATCAGGAACTACCATGGACACACATATTCCCCATGCATTCCTATGGGAGGGCAGGCCAATCTCACCGCATGCACTAAGAGAGCGCACACACTTTACACTGGGCCACAATGCTAAAGTGTGCAAAGACCAGAAATCACGATAATTATGTAATATTAAAAGGCAAGAGGTTCAGGGGTGAACCTGCCAAAAGGGCCAAGTCCAACACCCCAGTATTCACCTTCCCTATTATGTGGCATCATTATCAGACCTGTAATCTCATCTTCTTTATCTGTATTTGTTATTTCTTTTTTGAGTTCAATAAGGTTTATTAATCATAATATAAAGTATGAATACAAAATACAGTAAAAGAATTGTGGGGAAAGACAGGAGGGGGGAGGGAGGGAAGGGAAAGCATAGGAAGAAAAATCAGAATACAATGTAGAGTTGAAGGAACGACGATAAACTTATCATGGGTATGAAAAAGTAAAAATAAAGGGTACAATAATTATACAATAGAAGTAAATGCAAATGAGGTTATGCAGGTAATTATGTTAACAAAGAAAGGGGAATGAAAAGGGGCATCAAGGGGGTTTAGAAACCTCCTGCTGAGCAGGGTGTGGGCAAAAGGAACGAGTTATACAATTATCCAAATACATCGTAACAGGAAGCCATAAATCTGCATGTTTAGTTGCCATCTGGGCAGGAAAAAACAAAAGCAGTATCAAGCCTATGATTGTGACAAACATTAGAGGAAGACTTCCAATTAATAGTAATTTGTTGAAACGCAACAGGCAGTAGTAAATCAACAATACGAACATAAAGATCAGTCTCGTCCCAACAAGGAGAAAGATTTCCCAAAAAGATATGGGTAGGAGAGAAGGGAATACAAGTATGAAAAATAACATTAATTTGTGCCCAAACCTGTAACCAAAAGGCATGTACATTCTTGCATAGGAACAACATATGAAACAGGGTGACATTAGGTGAGGAGCAAGACCAACATACATCTGGGGTGGCAGGGAATCCCTTGTGGAGGGTAGAAGGAGTCTGAAGCAATCGGTTATATATGAAAAATATAGATTGCGTCAGGAACGCCGCCCTAGAGGTTTTACGAACTTTTGTCCAAAGCTTGTCCCACTGAGATACTGGCCATGATGCAGAAAAATCAATTTCCCAATGCTCCTCTACCTTGGACTTGAGTCTGGGGAGTGTATGTGCATGAAGGTGCTTGTAAATAACAGAAGCCTTGGGAAGAGCATGTGGGATAGAATGAAATTGGAGAGGAAGGGCAGTTGAAATAGGAGAAGGGGTCCCCTGCAAGAGTCTCGTATAAACCTCCATGACTGTTGAAGATATTTGGGAGCAAATGAGGAGTGTAGATGAAAGGTGGAACATAGGGTGTGGAAAGGCAGAAAGGTGGATTGTGAAAAGAGCTGCGATATCCAAAGCAATCCTTTGGATCTCCAAGATTTCCAGTAAAAGGGTTTACCTCGGATTAAAAGATATTTATTATGCCAAATAGTGGATGAGAGGAAATCGGCAATATTCGCAGGGGGGAGGGTTGGAGGATAAGAGGAGTTTGATAGTGAATTTATGAATGAGAGTAGGAATTGTATCCTGTTTCTGTTGGTTTTACGACTCTGGGCACTTTGCTACTGTGTTTTAGTGCTAAAGTGCATATGCTGTCCAGGTAAATTGCTATTATGAATTGGTGTTCCCATGATTGGCATATTTGATTTACTGGTAAGTCCCTAGTAAATTGCACTGAGTGTGCCAGGGCCTGTAAATCAAATGCTACTAATCTGCCTACAACACTGATTGTGCCACCCACATGAGGAGCCTGTAAATGTAACTCAGAACTTCCTCTGCTATGTCTGTGCACAGTTTGATACTGCAGCAGCTCAGGTCGTGAGGCACCGCTCTGTTAGAAGAAAAAGCTGTATTCATGGATCTGGGAAATACTCTATAAAGCAGCTTTCCATTAATTAAAATCAACACTGAAAATGTCAACTTGACAAGTAAGTGTTGAATCATGCAGAAAACTGTTGAATATTCAATAATATTCAGTAGAAATACAGTCCCATTAGTTAATGATAATGTTCTGCTATATAATACTGTCCCAAATTTGATCATACATTTCTAAGCCGATTTTGTCAAGTGACAGCTAGCCTCTTGACCCAAGGTGTACCTCTGAGCAAAAGAAATGGGTCCGTTCCACCTCAAAATAGTAACCATAAATTAAAAGCTGGCCTGTTTGTATTCATTCTCCCCACTGGGTATAGCGTGTTGTTCTAGAGCAAAAAGGAAGCCTAAGGAAAAGTGCCCGCTATGCTGGACAAGAGACGCACTAGACCATAGACTCAGAGCGTTTCAGCAATAACGATTTCCTCTACTAACCTCTTAGTCGGTACCCCGGTAACCCTCAAGACAAAAACATTTTTTGACCTCTTGTATCAAGAAAATTAAGAGAGGGCTAACACTGGGACTTGATTGCTATTTTATTTTATTTAACATGAGTCCTGATAGCAGTATACTATAACATCACTGTGTTAAGTACTATATTGCCCAAGATCTTAGGAGTGCTTAATAGGGACTCTTAAATAGGACTCCTTCGATGTTAACATAAGATCACTTGCTTGCACTATATGCGTCTCTGCCCTCTCCCTGTAGGATTGTACTAGACCCACAGACGTCTTTTGTTCATGATGTACACACACTCACAGACTCGGTGCCCTGCTTCAAGGAGGGGGTTGACATAAACAGGGGGTCAGAATTGTGAGGTAACTCCAGTGGTGCGCAGTGTCACCGAGGTGGATTAGGGAACTGGCACGGGGGATCATATTCCTGGTGGTGGGTGGGCCACTTTACTGACTCTAGATGAGAGGTGCAGGTAGAGGGGTTCTCTCATAGTAAAAGCCCTGGTAAGTGAGTATTGAGACATGCCAAAAGAGAATGGGTTGAGGGACAGCAGCAGTCACACACTGTCTCACCAATCTTGCGAGAATGATGTCGGGGTACTTTTATGAGACACTGAATGGTTGGGTGAAGGGTAGTTTGGTTGACACATATGAGGGGCTGTGTAATTTGGATGCTGGAGAGCATATGTTCAGTCCCTGTTTTCCAAAGCTATGCCAATACCCGGTTGTGTGTGAGTTTTCTGACACCAGGGCACTTGCACTGAAAAGGTAGCATGGAGTCCAGGAAGCTATAAAGCAAGGGAGGGCCAGATTCCTTTTAGTTGGTTCAGCTAGCGTAATGCAGTCTTGTGTTCTTTTGTTGATGTCTTACTTGAGATTAAGGTCTGGGTCTGTCGTAGGGATTCTGCTCTTACAGACCTATGCACAAGAAAGTGGGACATCAGTGCAAGAAGGGTTGTACCGCCCTCACACCTAAGAACCCATGTTCCCAAGACCGACTAGCTATAGTGTCTCATTAGCTCCCCAGACCTTCCGGAGATACCCATTGCTTAGGCAACCCAGAACACAGAACTCTTCGACCTCTCAGGGTCGCTGCAGCAATGCACACCTTTTCTCACTTACTCTTGCATCTCCACACCTAATAAACATTCATTTTGAACTAACATGCTCTGTATGTAGATCTATAATGCAGTATCCGAGCTAATACCAGCAGCAAAATGCATAAGAATAAAACAATAAGCATTGTTACAATTCCATTGGCAACAAATGGGGAAATAATTTTTAATGAACCATGGCAAAAGGACTATAATGCCTAAATCACCCTCCCCAGGATAGGGTTATGTTTTATTTATAGGAAAAAAGATCTCTTTTTCTGGGGGACCCCTCACCATAGAACCTAAAAACGCTGGTTACATCATAGGCACAGCAAAAGCTCTGGTTCATAGAAGGACATTTTCTGTCTGCCTACAGAATCTTGCTGCGTATTAGCATAATGCAAGCATTTCTTAATCGTGCCAAAAAGTGTAACATTTTATGGCTAAACAATACGGGCTAACCAGAACTAAGTGCCAATTTGTCTTGTTTTTCGACCTTGTACGAAGCACTCAGATTATAACAGTTTGAGCTCATGTAGGCTGAAAGGCGCGTTGCACAATAAGTTTGCAGAGTAATGTGTGCGAAAATAAAAAGACACGAAAAGCTGAAAAACATGGCTGCTGGACTTAGTCTAACTTAGCAAAGTCTAGAATTACCCCAGGGGCCAATCGACAGGTCCAGGGAGAATCTGTTCAGGTTCATGCAGTTGAATCAGGTTTTGACTTGTCGCTATTTGGTTATCTTTCATTAAATGGCAGGAAGTGTGTTTGGTGTGATTGGGCTCTGAAGCCTATTGTTTGTTGATACAGAACTCTGCCAACCCGGGTATACGCACCAGGTATATCCCCGGTGGCGAGACCAGAACTGATGCCAAGTTCACTTTAATTTTAGACATGTGTGGTTCTCAAAGTGTACAGACCGCCCACAAAGTTGTTATGATGAAGGCATGTTCCATGGGTATTCACTTCACTTTGAATGTCTTTCCACTCATGCCTTCAATGAAATGAACTCAAAATAACGTGAAGCGAGGAAAGTGCACACAACCTATACTGTGTTAACGTGTACAGCAATGAACCGTGGTCATGGATGGATACTCACTGTTTATTTTACTCTATTTTTCAGAAAATCAGATGCCACAATTTTTATTTGTGGTTAAATAAGGTGCCATTAGATATGTATGATGTTTGCATTTGTGTTCTAGGTTGTTCCCTAAGATGGGATTCTGGGTTTCTGAGATTTTGAAAATAATATACACTTTGCCTCCTGCCCACACTGACCATCTCCTCCTCTGTGCTACTTTGAACCTGGCACATCTTTGCTTGCTTACATATTGTCGTTTCTCCTTCTAGACAGACCGGACTATGGTTCACATGGTGAAAATGATGACCTGACCATTTTACTGACTGGAAGCACTGGAGCAGGGAAAAGCGCCACTGGAAACTCCATCCTTGGGGAGAGGCGCTTTATTTCCAGGGCGTCTCCGAAGACAGTGACAATAGCGTGTGACAAGGAGGTCTGTGACCGGGACGGGAGGCGCCTCGTGGTGGTGGACACTCCAGGGTTCTTGAACAGTAACATAACAGAAGAAGTGAGGAGTGACCTGATTCATTGTCGGCAGCTCTGTGGTGCTGGCCCCCACGCCATTGTCCTGGTGCTCCAGGCTGGGAGATTCACCGAAGAGGAGCGCAAGGCAGTTCAGAGAGTCCAGGATTTGTTTGGACGCGGGGTGCTGCAGCACATGGTCATCGTATTCACTCGGAAAGATGATCTGGAAGACAAACCAATAGAAATATTTGTTTCAGAAGCTGAGGCAAGACTCAGAGAGTTAACTGCAAAATGTGGAGGTCGGTACTGCGCCTTCAACAATAGAGCGACTGGAGAAGAAAACGACACACAGGTGTCCAAGCTGATTACCCTAATAGACCAGATTAAGAAGGGGAGATATATTCTTCAAGATCCTACTGCTAGATCACCGCCTGGTAGAGGTCTATTGATTAGACACATCTGGAACATAGGCATGGCCATAGGGGCTGGGCTGGGATTGGTAATTGGAGGAGCAGTGACTGCAGCTGGAGGGTGGGTATATTCATTCCTGATGATGCTTCTCCCTGTTCTGTTGGGTCTCGGGGGAGGGGTGCTTTGGTGCTTGTTCTAAAAGCGTTCATCATGTGACGATTTTACTTGGGTCTAATGAGCCAAACCCATGAGTGTTTGTGTCCCTGTCTTCATAGGATGCTAGCTCAGGGTGGGAGAGGGCGTACAGCCAAGTGCGGAACCACACTCACAGTAATAATACAAACCGCCAATAGCTATGTAGTCACAATAGGCATTGTAAATACTAGTCAACAATTGATGTAAACCTTGGGCACAAGGGCTGCTTTAATCCAGGATACCCAAGCCCCTGTGCCATTCTTCCATTGGCTGTGAGCTCATGGAATCAAACTTGCTTCCCATGAAACAGTTTAACACAGAGAACAGGCAGCTTAACAATCAGGACCTACAGCTGGCATGTCTCATTAATGCTGACGAGTTACAATCAAAAAGACTTTTAGAAGGACATCCCACTCCATGTTCTAATGTCCTTTGTATATTAAAAAGGTGCGTATTGTCTATTAAGATGCCTGCACCAGAGAAAGCGCCGACAAGACCACTCTAAAGCAGGGGCGTGTGTGTGACAATTCTAATTGCTAAACATCAAACATTGCATTACTATCAGAAACATAGAGAAAACAATTAAACTTCTGTGTCCTGTGCATGAATAAAAGCTGTCAGGGCATATATTCTAAACTTTATCGACATGCTATAGTGAAACATTAATGAATAAAAATAGACTGAAACTCTCTATTACTTGTCAACAGTTTCCATTTAATACATGTAGCAGGAACTTTGCTGCGCGGTCAATACCCTTACATTAGAGATTATTGCTCCAAAATGCAGAACAGGTGAACAGAGGCAAACGATCGAATAAGTTATTGGTGCTGTGCTCTGGAGGAGGGACAAGGGGGAGATTGACAAGCCAGTCTGCCAATCCAGCAGCGGGGTCTGAAAGTAGAAGCAAAGTAGCCTTCATACACACATTGGATCTGTGAGGAGAGCAATTTAAATTTGTGGATATATGTTTCATGCCCAGTGTGTGTGTCTCTGACGCTCTTTCCTCACTACACAAAGATGTTACCAAAAGTAGCAGCTTTGTTGGCCTTAGGTAAGGAATAGGCTTCTACAGAAGCCCTTGCACTAGCTTATTCTTGCACCTGGGTCTTGGCCAACTCCTCTCATAAGGTGGCGCTTTGGCTGCTCAGATGAAGAGAGTAGGAAGGCGGATGCAACGTCCCTTGCAGGGGTACATTAGAGCGGAAAGCACTTTAGCATTCCCTCACTGCCCGGAAGGGGCTAGTATTTCTTCTATGCCTACCTGGAGGGAAGGGGTCAATCACAAGGGACAGCAGATCTCACCTCAACCAGGAACAACGCACTTCCGGGAGCACAAGGGTATTTAGGTGGACAGCTCACCTGGGCAAGCCCTCTTTTCCGGCATAGGCAGCAGAAGAATTTCAGGAAGGGGTGCCAGCACTTAGTCCTTTACAGTGCTGCACGTAGATGATCACCGGTAAGATACCCTTGCCTGTGTTCATATATACATGCATGACAAAATGCAAATAAACTTGTAACAGTTTTCCCACAAGACAAAGGTGTTGGTGTGTTTTGTTCCTAATGCAACTGTATAACTGTCTTTTTCTCCAAGTCAGGATCCCTATAACGTACGTGAGATAACAGGGGGCTAGGGGTGGGAATGCTAGTGACAAGGAATGCAGGAAGTGCATGTGCCTCCCTAAACCATTGCAATCTACATTCTATTTACTTGGCCTTTGCTGCCCTTTGACTCAGCTTGTATAGACCTGCACAACCTCTAAATGTAGATCTATTAACCATTGTGATTCCATTCCCTGCCCTGGCCTCCCTTCATGGGATGCTCCTCCCACCCCCGGACCACAGCTCCCTCCTCCCTTGCCCTGTGTCTTACTGAGCTCCCCCAGCCCAGCTCTGCAGTCAGCCTGCTGCTGTTTTGTCGTCAGTTATAGGTTTTGTAGTTATCAGGACTGGGGCGCTTCAAGCAATGCAGTGTGTAGTTATGGGTGAAGGATACGATCGTCAAGATAATGGGACGGTGCTGCCAGTTTAGAGGGGAACCCTAAACCCTCTTTGCGGAGCCAGGCGGGAGACGCCTTGGCACCATACAGATACACAACAGGTACTGGGCACACGTATGGTAAACAGTTCTGATAACACAACAGTAAAGGAAAAGATCGATAGACACCGGTAATGTGATAAAAACAACACGTTAGCTTTATGTGGATCTTTTCTTCAGATTTTACAACACCAGCCGACACGTGTTTCATCTAAAGGGCGATACCTGTGACTCATCAGGGCTGAAATGGTGTGGCTCAGAATCCAATGACCGGTGATATTTACAACCCAGTTGGGGGTAATAAGGGGTCGTAGGTAAGAGGCAAAAGATAATGAGAGGGAAAAGCAGTCGGGTTCGTCTGCGTTGCGGCAACCTCGGGGTGATGGGTCACGGCGGAGCTGTGGGGACAGGGGCTGTCTGCCCTGTAGTGGCCCCACTGTGATATGGAATAACAGCTCCCCTTTAACCCTTTGTGTGCGTTGGACGGCCCCCGGCCGTCTGCCGTCTTGCTGGGTGTGTGCGGAGGACGGCCCCCAGCCGTCCTGATTACGCCCAGTCATAAATCACCCGCTCCTCAGAGGAATTCCCGCCGCGGTCAGCGGGTTAAGACAGAGCAACAACACCACCGACCGGGCACTATGAGACTGTGATATTTGTATGCCTTTCTACGGGTGTGTGGTGGCAGGTTTGAGGGATCAGGAGGAGGAGGGATGTGCTGAGCTCTTGATGTTTGGATACAATCGACAAATTAAGAGCAAATCTGCATTGTACTCAAAATACTGATGGATTCCTATCATAACATGCATCTGCACTGGTTCAGAGTAAATCATGGTGCCCAAACACCTTGGCACAATGAAGCCATTCTCTTCTACAACAGCTGAACATGCAATCACTGTGGGGTCGTGACCTCTCATATGACTACTGCAACACAATTTAAACAAAACACACTAAAATCAGATCAAACAATACAGCAAGCTAAACGGTGCATAGGCTAAAGTACTTGCACGGTCCTGCGGGGTTCCGCAAAGTGAATTATGCAGGGGCAGTCCAGTGTTTGGGCGTGGCAGGCGGGTACACCATTGCTGATGCGAATCCTAATGAGGAGAAGCTGTACCGCGGGAACACTGGTGCCGTCTCACTTGCCGGAGGTAAACTGTCACTGATGCCCACTTATCCTCCTAGCTCCCCAGGAGCAAATCATCCAGCCGTGTTGGAATTATCACCAGCCAACGGGTTGGCTCGACACGCGCCCACCCATCCTTCCAACTCCTTATCATGAGCACATGACCCTGCCGGGTTGGGATTATCACTGGCCTCTTCACTCTTGGTCCCAACCACACTACTTTTCAGCCCTGAAGAAGTTACAGGATTACTCCCACATGTGACGAAACATGTGTCGGCTGGTTGCGTTTGCATTTCCTCATTGATTAAACACACGTGAAACTACTCATCTAGTGTGGATCAAATATCCTGTTTTTGAACACTAAAACGTACGGAACCATTTTAATACTCATTACGTGTGCCCTGGACTTTGCTTTGCTTTGAAATTGTAGGTTTGTAGACTCGCATCTATATTGGGGTTTCAATGTGTTTTCCCTCAACTGGTTGGTATCGTACACATACGCAGCTCATCGCACAGATGCATAACTCAGCTTGAGCGCCATTTTTCCTGTAGAACACAAAAACCTTGCATAGACACAATACACATTCACAGGGGCTCCTGAAATGAAACTAGAACACTAGAACCGTAGCAGTATCACTTGTAGATGTGAGGAGAGTAGCAGTGGACCATTGATAGTCTCTATAATATTGACACTGGCACACAACCACTGAGGTAGTAGCACTGATACTAGAACACCAACACAGAAACAGAGACACCTGTAGAAGTGAGGACAGAAGCACTGTCAGTTTCCCAAAGATTGACACTCTCACACATCCACAAGGGCTCCTGTAGACATGAGGATAGTATCACTGGAAATTTGACTGTCTCCAAGATATTGACACTAGCACACATCCACGGGGGAGATGCATTGATACTATAAAACTGCCACAGAAGCACCAACACCTGCTAACATGAGGACAGCGGCACTAGAATATTGAAGTCTCACAAAGATCGACACCCGCACATCCACAAGGATGCCTGACTGATGCTGGAAGACTGCCAATAAAGCTGTAACACCTGTAAGCATGAGGCTAAGAGCACTGGGACATTGACAGTCTTCCAAATATTGACAGTTGCACCCCACAATAGGAGCACATGCACTGACACTAGAGCACTGGCACCGAAGCAGTTACTCCAGTAGACGTGAGGGTAGAAGCACTGGAACATCGAAGTCTCATGAACATTGACAGCAGCACACATCCATGGGCACACCTGCACTGATAATAGAACACTGGAACTGTAGCAGTATCACCTGTAGATGTAAGTAGAGAAGCAGTGGACCATTTACAGTCTCTAAAAGATTGACACTGGCACACATCCATGGAGATTCTAGCGCTGATACTGGAACACCAACACAGAAGCAGAGACACCTGTAGGCATGAGGGCAGAAGCACTGGATTATTGAATGTCTGCAAAAGATTCACAACGTCCCATGCCCACAGGAGCACCTGCACTGATAGTAGAGCACTGACACCAAAGCATTAACACCTATAGACACAAGGATTGGAGCACTGGGACATTGAAGTCTCCCAAAGATTGACCCTGGCACACATTCACGGGAGCACCTGCCCTGATACTGAATGATACTAGAGCAGTGACAGCTCAGAGGATTAATTTAAATCACATGTGAATCTATGGTGCCCCTTGCTGATACAGCATTTGAATGCAGCAATCTGGGAGGGGGGCTTGCTCCTAGTTAGAAACAATTCATTATAGTCCTGATCGCTAAGAAAGGCATCAGGGCTCACCTTGCTGGCTACCACCATTCCAACTCAGCTAAAGTAAAGAATGTCCTCTCAGAAGCCCAATATGGGTTCAGAGTTGGACCTGGTGTCATTCACCAGACCCTTAACATTTGCATGATGACCGCTAAGTATGCAAAGGCAAGGGAGGAGACGGTCCACTTGGCTTACATGGACCTAAGCTCAGCCTTCCACAGAATTAATATAGCTAAGGTCACCGTGGGGGTAGAGCCAGCCTTTCTCTCCTTCTTTATGCTCTGCATAAGGGTCTGTCTGCCTCTGCAATATATATGTCAGACGGAAAATGCCCTCTGCCCCTGAGGCTGAACAGAGGGGTGAACCAGGGTGTAATCTTACCCCTTTTCTCTTTACACTCTACATTAACAACCTGGATCTAGGCCTTATGGATCCAGGAGCAGACAATATGTCAGGCAGTTGGTCATCTGCCTGTTCTTTTATATGCACATGATGCTGTCCTCATATCACGCACACCCAGGGGATTACAGCATCTCCTTAATCTCCATGCCACCTATATGGACGGGCCATCACCATCAATTATTTTAAATCTCACGTTATGGCGGTGGGTCCAAAGAACACCAGATCTAAAAGTTATTTGACAAAGGGTCAGCCCGTACCAGGGTCGATCACGTCTTATACCTGGAGATTGTATTAGACCCTAACCTTTCTTGGCAACCACTGATTAAGAAAAACATCATGAGGTTTAATTCTGCCATTAATGCGCTCAGTGCCTTGGCAAGGCGCATGGGACATACACATGTGGAGGCAATGTTAAAGATTTTCAGGGCCAAGTGTGTTACCTCAGTCAGCTTTGGATGTAGCATCTGGGGTTATGTGCCCTCTTCAAAGTTACAGGTCATTGAGAATTTCTTTTTGAAAGAGCTTCTCAAAGTCCCACAGAATATTCCCTCTCAAATGCACCATTAGGAAGTTGCTCTGGGGTATATCACTGGTCTGATTGGATTGCAGCCCCTTTTACTATGGCTCTCTATCTGTTTAAAGGAAGACTTGTCCCTTAATCAGCTCATGCAATGTGATGGCCTGGCTTTGGACAGCATGTCATGCATTTCCTCGCTTTCTTACAATAGACGTACCCTAGATACCTTGGGCAGCCCAAACTCTTTAATGAACTGGGTTGTATAACAAGGAGGGTATTGTATTTATAAATCAGACATTTTGTGCCAGGGCGGATGCAGAATGAGAGGCTGCAGCCATTTACAAGCGCACTATGCAACATTTCATTATGTTGAAAACTGTCTCTGGGATGGAGTCTTACCTGTCATTAGAGATTTGTTACTTTCATTGTAGACTGATACCCTACTTTAGATTCAACTTATTCCATCAACACTTGATACCCAAAGGGTCTTGATTGAAGGTTTTAGACCTGCCAGCATTTTCCTGCAATGAGGTCTCAACTCCTGACACCGTATACATTGTTATGATCTGCCCAACATTTAATAACCTCCGGCACAGGTTTATTCATCCACTCCTTTTGCTCATTCATTTTACCCAAGTGTCGCCTGCCTTTCTGTTCCTCCAAATGTAAAAATCCCTCACTATTGGCTTCTTCTCGTCTCGATTTTTATCTGGGGTTATGCATGGGTGCTGAATTTTAGCATTCGGGATTCAGACAAAATATCGAGTTTTTAATACAACCTACAGAAATATTGAGTTAAAAATATTGTCAGACAATATTTAACCCATAAGCAAGAGTATAATTGACAAGAATATCGATTTTAAGGTAAGTAACATTGCTGTTAGAAATATAGAAAGTGTTAATGTTGATTACAGAAATATCTAAGTTGTTGATTTTATCTATGTATGTTGATTTTTATTATTTTTATGTATTTTACTATATATTTTATTTGTATATGCTATAAATTGTTTGTATAAATATTGTTAATGTATTTAATATAGTTTGCAAATTTTTAGTATTTTGTACGTTTCATTTAATAGTTTATTTGACATTTTTTGTACCGTAACAGATTGTGGAGTGTACCAGGGTACAGGGTGGGAAGCAAATTGTTTATAATTATTTAATCATACATTTTTTATCAATATTCATTATGTAATTGATCTTTATTTATGTTCATGGTATAATGGCTTTTTTATATAATGAATTATAAGGTGCTGGTTGTGGATTTTGTATGGGATATGAGGGAAGTAAATTAATTATACTTAAGTAATAATTATTTATTATTATAATTAATTATTTAATTGATATTTAATTATGTACATTGTGTAATGAATTCACCTAAACAGCGCTGATCTCCGCAACCAACGGCATCAGGACCATGATTGACAATGGAGAAACCGCAGCCCTCATTCTCCTGGACCTTTCAGCCGCCTTCAACAATGTCTGACACAACACCCTCCGCACGTGCCTCCACAATGCAGGGATCCATGACAAAGCACTGGACTGGACCACCTCCTTTCTCACAGACAGAACCCAGAGCGTCCGCCTCCCCCCATTCCACTCTAAAGACACCAAGATCATCTGCGGCGTACCCCAAGGATCATATCTCAGCCCGACACTCTTCAACATCTACATGGCACTGCTCGCCAACACCGCCAGATCGCACAACCTCAACATTGTCTCATACGCCGACGACACACAGCTGATCCTCTCCCTCACCAAGGCCCCCACCACCGTCAAATCCAACCTCCACGAAGAAATGAAGGCCATGTGGATGACGAACAGCTGCCTGAAACTGAACTCAGACAAGACGGAGGTCCTCATCATCGGATCCACCCCCTCCGCCTGGAACAACTCATGGTGGCCGGCCGCGCTGGGAGCTGCACCAATGCCCACTAACCACGCACGCAACCTGGGAGTCATCCTGGATTCCGCGTTGTCAATGACCCAGCATGTAAATGCCGTCTCCTCCGCCTGCTTGAACACCCTCGGCATGCTCCACAAGATCTAGAGATGGATCCCCACTGGTCCCAGACAGTCACCCATGCCCTCGTCAGCAGCAGACTGGACTATGGCAACGCCCTCTATGCAGGAACTTCAGCCAAACTCCAGAAACTACTACAACGCATACAGAAAGCCTTTGCACGCCTCACCCTCGACATCCCCGCAACAGCCACATCACAGCCCACCTGAAAGACCTGAACTGGTTCCTTGTCAGCAAGAGGATCACCTTCAAGCTCCTCACCCACGCTCACAAAGCTCTCCACAACACCGGACCAGTGTACCTCAACGAATGACTCACCTTCTAGGAGTGAACCACCAGCTTCACTCCGCTGACCTCGCCCTCACCATCGTCCCCAGCAACCGCTGAGCGACTGCCACTGGCATATCATTCTCCCACCTCACCGCTAAAACCTAGAACACCCTCCCCATCTGCCTACGACAGACCCAGGACCTATTGGCCTTCAGAAGACTCCTCAAGACCTCGCTATTCAAGCAGTAGCAGCACCACAACCCCTCAGCTTCTTGAGACCCTCACGGGTAAGTAGTGAGCTTTACAAATGTACGGATTGATTGATTGATTGATTGATTGATTGATTGATGAATCATCTTTTTATTTTGTTTTGTTTTTGTATTGGTACAGGGTATGCAGGAAAATATGTAGGGCCTCATTTGGTTTCAACTCCAACCACCTTATTACAGAGACTGTGGTTGGAGTTGAAACTGGCCGGTCAAACCGACTGGCTTACACAGTTTTTTTTTAGCCTGTCAACCAATCGGAAACTGATCACAATCCCTAATGGACAGTGTTTCCGATGTGAGGATTATGATGTCAGTTTTTGACATGCTTTCCATGTCGAGCTTTCTGATTTGGAAAGCCTGTTGGAAAGCGTCTTTGAGGGCCACTATCAAGGCCACCTTTCCTCCACTGTCTAGTGTTATGGGCCTGGGGTGCACAATAGCTGCTGCTACATGGTGCAGGGTTTTAAAAGAAACTCCTATTTGTCGATAAGAGCTTGTTTCGGGGACAGTTTCAGTCCGCACCACAAGCTCCCATAGAGAAATGGGATTTTGCAACAACAGCATGTGCAGTCACATTGTATTACGGTGTTCGGAACCACCGACCTATGGTCATTTGGTTCCCACACAGAGATAGTGTGGGTCAGAGGCAACGCTGACCAACATCATAATTGGGCCCTTAAAGTATTTAATTAATTTTAATTCATAAAAACCACTTAATTGATAATTAATAACATTAATTATGCAATTAAGATAACGTTTGCGTTATATGTTACATGTCTGTATTTGTAGGGGTAGTGGGTGGGGAGTTAATTAAATATAACTAATTTGTTTTTATTAATTAATATAAGTGTGTAATTGCTAATTAATAATATAAATGATTAAATTGCATTTTTTTTAAATACCTATATTAGATGCTTGTTGTTTGTTTTCTAAGGACAAAAGGTGTGAAAGTAATCAAGTATAAGTAATTTACTATTGCATAATTATTCATAATATTTTAGTTGATAATTATATACAATTTGTAAATATTATCATTTAGTAAAAATATTTCACATGTGTTTTTTGTGTTGGATGTATAGGTATAGGATAGGAATTTGCTTAAGTAACATAAAATTGAAAATTATTTATATATTTTTTTTAAAATGTGTTTTTTAATATGTTACATGTTAATTGTGTTGTTCTTGTTCATGAAAAAAATATTGTATTTATTTGTTGTTATTATTTCGAGACAATAGGTCCTCATTACGATTCCGGTCAGACAGACTGCCACAGTCTTGTCGAAGACAGTCAGACCGCCGATGTTCTCTTCGGAAGGGTAGGGTCTCATTACAATGCCAGTCGGACTGGCTTCCAAGGTCGTGTCGGAGGAGGGCAGACCACCGAAGGTCTCTTCGTAAGCGGTTGGTTCGACTGCCAAATTATAATACATGCATTCTGTACTCTGATCGACCACTGAAAGACTGCCGTCTCTAACAGCCTTTCTCTGACGTGCGAAATGGCAGATGGAGAACATGAACAGCTATAGGGAAGTACTGTGTTCTCCAACCGCTGTCCGGATTACGATGTGGCTTTCCAAAGACTCAACCGAGGCAGTCTGACCGGCATTGTGAAGAGGCCCTTATTTGTTTGTAATATGTATTAAAGATTGTAATACATATGTAATTTGTTTATTTTTTAAATAAAATTATATATATAAATTTTCTTTTTAAATATTTTACATTTTTTATAATTATTTATATATATATATTTTTTTAAGTGAACTGCTGTGTGAGTAATGTTGCATAGAGTGTGGTGGCAATAGTAAATTTGCCATTATGCATGCCAACACTTTCCCCATGGTTACATTATATTTATACCTATCTGCAATACAAGACTTTTCCTACTGTTGCACTGACTGGAGCGGGAATAGTAAATTTTACCCCTCCTCAATCTGACACTTCCCCATCTTTTGCACTGACTGGAGTGGGAATAGTAATTTTAGCCCCTCCCGCGCAATCCAGCACTTTTCATACTGTTGCACTGACTGTAGTGGAAATAGTAAATGTTACCTGTCCGCAATCTGACACTTCCCTATTGTTGCACTTATTGGTGTGGAAATAGGGTATTTTATCCCTCCGTAATCCAAAACTTCTTCTACTGTTACCCTGAGTGGAGTGCACATAGTACATTTTACAACTCCACAATTCAACACATTCTCAACTGTTGCACTGAATGTAGTCAAAATAGAACGTTTTCCCAAAGTGCAATTTAACGTTTTCCCTACTGTTGCATTATTGTAGTCAGAATACTAGTTTGTACTTTTCCTGAGTTAAATTTCTTTTGTACTGTTTTATAAATTGAAGTGGCTATTTTATATGCATTATTTGGGGAATTTTCTAGTTCAGTTTTTATTAATTGCATTTACATTAATATGTTTTTCCTCTGTTTTTTTGTTTTGTCCTCATATCATGCAGAGATGAGATATAGAAAGACTAGGATACTATTTAGGCAACTTTACCGACCCTGATCATTCTCACCTCATCTGGAACTGTGGAAACCTTCTTGGTCTGAGGTAGAATACTGTGTTTAATCTCCAAATTCTTTTGAAAAATCAATAGTGGTGCCACCACTGTGCCTGATCCAGAATTTTATAATGCAAGGCGAGTAATCATAGGACTTCCCTTCCTGCCTTACCTTTTTCTCCTATCCCATACCTCCCAGAAACTCTTCTGCTTTCTTCCTTGTCTGCTCAAATACAACGTCTTAATCTTGCCTACCAATGTCAACGATTCATTTATTTATATTTATTTATTTATTTATTTTGTGTACTTGTAGAGCGCAGACCTGTCACCCAGAGGGCATCCTGGCGCTTTGAACTTCGGGACGATTGCACTTCTCACTGCTCAAACAATTTTCGGAAAGAGATGCGTTTTCAACGCTTTCCTAAACGGCAGGTAGTCCTTGTGGCTTCTCAGAGAAAGAGGCAGGGAGTTCCAAAGTTTGGCCGCTGCAACACTGAATGAGCGGCCACCCATCCTAACTCTCTGAAACCTCGGGACCACCAGCAGTTGTGCCGAAGAGGAACGAAGGGGCCGCGAGGCAGAGTACCAGGCAAACATATTCCGCAGTGGTACTGGGCCCTGTTGGTGTACTGCCTTGAACACCAGGCACGCGGCTTTATACAGCACTCGCAGATGTACCGGAAGCCAGTGTAAGTCTCTTAGAGCGAGAGTGGAAGAGCTGGACCTAGGACGAGAAAGAGCCAACTTGGCGGCCATGTTCTGCACCCGTTGTAACTTCCCCAGCAGATTTTTTGGGGCCTCCAGAAGTAGCGCATTGCAATAGTCTAAACGACTTAGAATGGTACTGCAGACTACTTCCGGCCTGGCCTGGGCGGGGAGAAGGGGCAGAACTTTACGCAACATGCGTAACAGCATCATGCACGTAGAGATGGTTTTGTTTTATTGACGTGCAAGTCAAGCTGTAAATTTGGGCCGAAGATCACCCCCAAGTTGCGAGCTGATTCCGCCGCCGCTACTGGCTCGAGGAAGGTGGTAGGCCAAAAGTTCTCTGGAAGAACTCGCGGGATCCGGTCTATGGAACAGTAGAGCACCTCCGTCTTTGAGCTGTAAAATTGGAGGGAGTTGGCCCGTAACCAGTCCGCTGTGGCTGCCATACAGCGGTGAAATGTCTCCAGCGGGACCGCATTATTTCCTTCCAGAGAGAAGACCAGCTGGGTGTCGTCGGCATAGTTGAAAGCCGAGACACCAAAAGATTTTATAAGCTGGACCAAGGGGCAAAGGTACAGGTTAAAAAGTATAGGGCTGATGGCCGAGCCCTGTGGGACCCCCTGTCCAACTTTCCTTGGCTCAGAACAGAATGGAGGAAGCGAGACCAGCTGTTGCCGGCTACCCAAATAAGATATCAGCCAGTCTCTTGCACCCTCTGTGACCCCACACTCCTCTAGTCTCCTGATAAGGGTCTGATGGCAGACCGTATCGAACGCGGCCGACATCTCGAGCAGCACTAGAAAGGCTGCCCGACCACTGTCGACACGCGAACGAAGGTTGTCCAGTATGGTTACCAGTGCAGACTCCGTCCCGTGCCCGGGGCGGAAGCCAAACTGTGCCTCGTCAAACCAACCGATGTTCTCCAGGAAACCTGAGAGCGAGCGGGTCACCCATTTTTCCATGATCTTGATAGGAAATGGGAGCAAAGAGATTGGCCTATAGTTAGAAAGGCAAGCAGGGTCCAGCGTTGGTTTCTTGAGCAGAGGTGACAATACTGCTAACCTCCAGCACTCGGGGACCGATGCCAACTCCAAAGACTGGAGACAGATGGAATGCAGAGGCTGAAAGAGTTCTGCGTGGAAGGCCTTCCAGAATTTGGGAGGTAGTGGGTCGAGAGGAGAGCCCGAGGCTACCGTATGTGCCAAGCTACAGAATTCTTCAAAGGAGGGACAAGGAAACAGTCTTAGTTGAGGTCGACTGGAGGAGGTCTCCGGAGCTCCCAAGCAAAGAACTGGGTCGCTCGGCTGGGGTCGACTGGGTGGTCCATCCGGAGCTCCCAGACTGGGGCCAGAAGTACCCGTCTGGGGTCGACTGGGCGGACCAGCCGGAGCTCCCAAGCCAAGAGTACCCTGTGTGAGAGCTGCGACAATCGGCTGGGGTCGACTGGGTGACCCGTTCGGAGCTCCCGAGCCAGGGCAAGACCCGACTGGCCGGGGTCGACTGAACGGGCTAACCGGAGCTCCCAAACCGAGAGCAGCGGGCAGAGGGTTTATTAAGCCCTCTAAGATCTTTGTAGTCTTCTCCTCAAAAGCAGCCGCCAGGGAGTCGCACAGGGCCTGCGACGCCACGACCGTGTTGGCCACACACACTGGGTGAGACAAGTCCCTGACAATTTTGAACAGGGCTTGAGATTTATTAGGCGCCTTGTTCAAGGTGGATTCCAGAAAGGCCACCTTTGCCAACTTAATCTGCGCCTTGTAGCCCTGCAGTGCGAGCCTAAACGAGGCCTTAGCCGAGGGTGAGTACTGCTTCCTCCAAGCTCTCTCAGCACGTTTGCAGCTCAACTTTAGCTGTCGTAGCTCTTCCGTGTACCAGGGCAAAGCGCGATTCACTCTCCCTCGAGACCTACGAAGGGGCACCAGCTTATCTAACGAGTCAGTAATAGACCGACACAAGGTGAGGTAGCTTTCCGCCACCAAGTTGCTCAGACAAAGGTTGTCTGGTAGTAAGGAAGGCAGTGAAGATGACTTGAAGAGTCGGGACCAAGGTCTACCCAGTTTCGATAATCCTACCCCGGCAGCTTCAGAGGGATAAACCCCTATACAAAGGGAGAAAGCCACCAGTGTGTGGTCGGTCCAGCATTGGCGTAGGATATCGTTGACCACTACTGATTGAGCGTCAGCGAAAATCAGGTCCAGGATGTGACCTCCCCTGTGGGTCGCAGAGCCGACCAGTTGCTGCAGCTGAATATCACCAAAAGCTTGGCAAAGTGTCGTGAATGCCCCATCCAGTGGACCGCCCTGCCATAAGTTGAAGTCCCCCAGGACCAACAGCTTAGAGTGAGTATTCGATAGGTCATATATCAGATCAAGAAAGTCTGTTAGGGAGGGAACAGAGCCCGGTGGGCGATAGCATAACACACCTGCGAGTAGTGTTCTCTCCAGGTCTTTAATAGAGAATCCCATCAGTTTGAAGCCCGAAACCTCACTGATTTTAAGCTGGAAAAGACCCAACGATTCTCTATAGATGATACCAATTCCACCACCTCTGTTCTTCAGTCGAGGGGTGTGAATGATTTTAAAGCCTGGGGGGCAGGCCAGTCCCAGTTCGACTAGACAGTCCTCCCGAGTCCAGGTTTCAGTTAAAAACAACACATCCAGCCCTGAGGATTCAATCAGGAATGCAATCTCTATGTGGTGCCTGCAAAGCGACCGAACATTAAGAAGTCCGCAAGACAGAGATTGAGAGGGGCCTGGAGCAGTAGCCCGCCGAGTCAGGGGCGCCTGAGTCGGTCTTAGTTCCAATAAGGCAACCCGAGAATAAACTAGGCGGGGAGAGTGCGAAGGACCAGAGGGAGCGGCTATATGCGCGCCCGTTGCGCGAACGGGCGCAAACGGGCTTACCTCTGGCGCACCTCCGGCGCGCCTACGACGCGCCCGCTTCGCGTAACCGCTGCGCGCTTGAACCTCTAATGTGGGGGGAGCTGCTAAAATCCATTTTATGCATATCTCCCGTCTGGCAAGTAAGATTAATATAAACAGAGGATTGTTTTGGTTACTGTTTAAGTGTGAGGGGCCCCATTATCATTCATCACTACAAAAATATTAAAGTCCATGCTTACCTCTACGTACTGTCCCATTACTTGATTTATCACCTTACCCACTTTAGACCAGATCTGCTATAATTGAGTTGATGGAGCGAGATAGAAAACAAAATTTTGTTTAAACTCGCAAAGTCACATTTCCATAACATGAATAATAATATTAATGATTTGTGATATGTCGTACTAATACAACTTAGATTAAACTTTACACGTGGGGGGACTAACATGTGTGCTCATAAACGTGCATATTTGTTGCATCTTTTTGTTCGTGCAAAATAATAAAATAATTTATTGTTTTCGTTTTTGTCATTACTAACTGCTGCAAACTTAAAAGAAGCATGTGCTTGTTTTGCTTTTCCTTGTCTGTGTGATGTCATTTCTACTATTCTAGGTGCATATGGGTCTCATTGAAAAACGGAGACTGGTAAATATAAACGCTGCTTTATTTGTTTGCAATGGCTAGGTAACATTTTGATTAATCGGGTGGGTTAATTAATTAGTAAACCATGGGGTGGATACAGAATCTATTTTATTTCTTACATTAATACTTTTCTTGTGTTTGTTTTATACTAGAAAACATAAGTTGCCTGCTTTTGGGCCTAGTTATTTGGGCCGCAGAAAAAGAGCTGATCTATAATTCTGCAGAAAGTCACGAGACGCCCATTCTGAATTAAAACGTTTATTGAAGCTGCATTCACAAAGCAAAAACTGATGAGCTGACTTCATTCTGTCGGACATGGCCAAGGTCGAAAGTGAACTTTTTGTCAGTCCTTAACTTGGCATCCGCGGAAGTTGCACTGAAAGACTATGGAAGCTGTGAGGATGACTTAATACAAAGTTGCAATCGCAGGAAGCCTCTGGCTTCACGTGGAAGAGACAATGGTCTTTGTAAGACATGATTTTGTGGAACTTTTTAAGAATCGGGTGACATGTCACTTGTCACTCTCAACCAATGGGACGTCGTAGATTTCTGAAAACTTTCCTTTGCTAGTTTAGTTAGCGTAGAAAGGTATAAAAAGTCATGCCCTTAGGGTTGGGCTGGCTGCTGCTTTCTGACTTTCCGATGAGGGTGATGTGCTGCTGGACTTTGCGTGGAGCACGTAAGAATCCTCAAAGAACTTTACTTTATTTTCTGTCTATTTAGCTCAGTTAGGGAAATAGGTTTTAGAAATGTTAAACTTTATATAATTTCTTTAAAATTGATTCAATTGCTAAAATTGTATTTTTCTCATATTTCTTACCATCATGCTTGCTTCATTGCAAATAAATTTCATTTATAAAACTTACAACATATATACCATAATTTAGAAAATAAAATCTTACTTTTGACAAACAAGCTGGTCTTGGTTATTCAGAAGTGTAGGTTACCATTAGCTAGATCACGTCGCCTATGGTGGTCGTTTAAATGGTTGGGTTTTATTCTAATGACAATATTCTTTCTGTAAATGTATAAATATGTATATAGTGTGTAGATAATGTGTATATAGATTTATTCTGACCACCTGATTCAGTAGGCCCAAAATATATCAGGTTCATAAATGGGTCCATATTTAGTATAGAAATTTGTTTATAGGTTATGAAGTTGGGTAGCGTAGTTTATGATATATTTTCTATAGCCCGCTGGATCAATTCTCTGGTAGCAGAAATTGATGGTTGCTAAGAGGTAACCAAGGTAATATGTTGGTTGCTAAGGGTTACGTCATGGTATGGAAATAGGATCGATGTTTTAACACTTGTTAAGTTCGTTTTTCGTGCCTATCTGTAAGCTATACCGGTATAGATTGTGTGGCGAGAAATTAGTCACGCAAGCCATCTGTTCAGTTTGTAGTGATATCGCCGAGTATCACAAGAGGTATCGCCGTGTACCATAGTGTTGTCGCCGAGCAGCACAGTTTTAGGGCTAGGTCTGAATCTTGTATAGTGAGGATTTTCTAAGAAATCAAAGCAGCATGAGAATAGGGACAAAGCGCCTTCCATAAAACTCACTGTGATGAGAGTATTAGTTATATCCGAGCTTGAGTGAAGGGTAAAATTAACGTCGGTACATGATTATCTATAAACAGGTTAGAGTCCTGTACGGGTACATGTTTCATATCTATAAACAGGTGAGAGCCCTGTACGGATAACGTCGTTATTTTGCTAACGGTGCATGAATTCTATAAACAGGTGAGAGTCCTGTACGGATTTCATGTGTGTTTGAAATTAGGGAAATTTCCGTGTAAAAGTGCGAGTTTGAATTGTATTTTATGTTCAAGTGGAACTCTTAGAACTTTCACTTCGCGGTGGGTTCAGAGCAAAGCGAGTTCATAATTATACGTGTTAGAAGGGTGGGGTAAGGTTACTCTACTGACAATTGAATATTATCCTTAGTGTGAATAGCGCCGTCTATTCCGAAGTGTGGATACTTGAATGTATGAAAACTATCCTAAATAGTGAAACGAACAGATGTTGTCTTTATAGTCATTGTTAAGAATTAATTTACACTGAAAAGTGTCCTTAAAATGGCGCTGTGAAAAGATTTTGTGAAGGAGGGGTAAGCGCCAGGAGTGAGAAGCGAGAAACCGCAGCTGCTGTGTACGTCACAGAGCCGCGCTGGGATTGGGTGACCTACGTCACAAGCTGTATTCTGATTGGCTCTTGAGTCTCTGACGGCCTGTGAGCTGATTGGTCGTTCGGAAAAACTCTAAATTTATTGGTCGAGCTGAAAAGTGACGCAGCTCAACTGCCATTGGCTTGTTGGTGTGTTTCGCGCACGGATTGGTTGTTTTGCGGAACATCCCGGAAATATTTTACGAACGATTTTGTGAATTAAATTTAACTCTTAAAAATGAGTTATCATTTTAAACATGTTGAGAAAAAGACAACATTATTTCAGAAATTTAAAAATTTATTTTCACCTGACAAGAAAATCGAAACGCGAGGTGGTAAACTACTTCATAAGTATAAAACACCTGCAGCGTACATGGAAGGTGAATACGGATATCATACTGTCTTATGGTTCGACAGTTGGAAACGTTATACTAAAAACGACGGTGTTTTGGCTTGGCCTGATGATGGTTCATTTAATGTAAGAGTTTTAAGAAACTTACGAGAGAAAATGAATGCTCTTGTTCCAAAACCGAGACCAACTCAATTTGAAGCTTTAGTTGAGTGGGAAGACGAGATGTATCAGTTACAAAGAGAAGCTAGTGGAATTAAAAGACCTTCTAAAAATCCATCATGGAAAAGAGAAACTCATGAAGATAGATTGCGAATGTGGAGACAGGGAAACATGAGTGAAGGATTGTATTTAATTCATGAAATGGTAATGGGTTCTCCTACAGGGAAATCTATGGAAAGTGAATCTGAGGATGCAGTTATGGAAGAAATATATACAACTGCTAGAAAGAAACAGCCTAATCAGCCTTTGAGACCTCCTAGATCATGGTCTACTCCGGTAGTTTCTACTGAAACTTCACCAAGTGCACCTCCAATTAGTGAAGCTCCTAAACTTTATCCAAATAATTGTGAAATCACTGAAACTCCTAGAAGATCAGAATTTGAGAATGCTCGAAATGAAGGTAGACATTTTTCAATGACTCCAAGAGCAAGGGAACCTCCAAAAGATTATGCAAGAGAGAGAAGAAATGTTGAGGATGTTGATTATAATGAATATTTAAGGTCTAAAGAAGAATTGATTAAAAGAATGACAAAAGGCATGGAAGCTGTCACAGTTCCAGTAACAATAGGTCCTGTTCAGCCTGTATTTGATCAAAGAGATACAAACAAAAACGGATTAACTATTCCTTTAAATACAGAAATTCAAAAGCCTGCTGAAAAATTTTATTCAGACTTGACTGAATTAAACACTTCTAGATCGAGAATGCCTGATTTAACCTTTAATGAGGATTTATCTCCAAAAACACCAATGGGTGCTATGTCAGATGTAGGAAGTCCTGAAGTCAGGGTAACCACACCAAAACTTGATGTGGCCAAATTAAAAGCTAATATTGAAGAATTAATAATTGGAACAATTGGCCCAGATAGTTTAAATTACTATCGGGATGATGAACTACTATTCATTTGCAAAAGTATTCAGTGGAAAACGAAAAATAAATATGATCAATTAGAAGATTTAGCTGTTGAACTTGAAATCGATGTAAGTAAACAAAAGAATTTTGCAAAGCATTACAGATTAGACTTTTCAGAAAGTGACATTGAGAGTTTGAACTCAATGGGAAGAATAGTTCACATTAAAGATTTGATTGTCTATATCAAAAAGCTAGGAGAACTGAACAAATGGAGAGTGAAATGGACCAAAAGGAAGGAAGATGAAAGATTGGAAAAATTGTCAAAACAATTTCCAATGAGAGAAGTTGCAGGTGGAGGATATGTTCATGTCCCATGGTCAAGACAAGACATTCTGTTATTCACAAATGACTTTCCAAAATTAAGGGAGAAACCTGTTGAGTGGTACAGGCAAGTCGATAGATTTATCAAAGTGTCAAAAGTTCTGTGGATTGATTTAGATGGATTTTTTGACATTGTAGTCCCATCTGATCTTTGGACAGAATGTAAAATATCTATTAGTTGGCCAAAAGCAGAACCTGAGCGAATTAAAGAAACAGGTGCCCCAAATCCAATTGTAATGGATTTCTATGAGAAAGTAATTGTTTGGATGAAAAACAAAATTCCACCCAAAGAAGTTGATTGGGTTAAAATAGAAAGAACAGAACAGGAAACAAAGGAATCAGTTCATTCTTTTTATGAAAGACTATTGTTAATCTTTAAACAATACAGTGGTTATGAAAAATTAGATGAAAAAGACATGAGTCATTTTATCTATAGATTTGTTTATGGACTAAAACCTGAAATTGGAGAAATGATCAGAACTAGTATTGTCGGATGGCAAGCACTATCTGTAGATGATATTCTAAGAAAAGCAAAATATTGTAGCGATGAATTAGAAGTAAAACAGAAGAAGCTGAAGGAGAAAGCCATGTGGGCTCAGGTAAAGGTGGCTGAGCAACAGATTGCCAGCATGGGAAATAAGAACACTAATTTTGTTCAAACTGGAAATACTAACCCGATACAAGGAAAGTTTAAAGGTAATAATTTCCCAAAGAAATTTAGCCCAAAGATAGAAGAGCTGAAACAAAGATTACCTTGTTTTAATTGTGGCGAAATTGGACATTGGAGGGACGAGTGTCCTCATCCTCCTAGAAACTCAAAGAATCCCTTATTGAATCCACAGATGCAGAATGGTGTTAACCTACAGCAACAGCTACAGATGCAACAGGGGTTAAATGAATTAAATACTCAGCGACAGTTACAACAACAACAACAACAACAGGTGAATAATCGTCAAGACCAATTGCCACAACCACCTTTTCCGAATTGTGGGGAAGTTCAAAAATATAATCCAAACGTGGGATTTCAGGGATGTGAACAGGTAATAAAACCACAAAAACAGCAAAAGCAACAAAGGGTTCAAATGCAGAATGCTTCACAACAATTTTTATTAACAGAAAGTCAAGACAGTGATTCTGATGATTATTGCTGACGGTGCCCGAGAGAGGAGGAAGAGTGTGTTGTTGGAGCCACTCTTGAGGTTGACCAGTCTGGTCCTTATGTAAACGGGAAAGTTAATGATGTAGACATCACTTTTCTAGTGGACACTGGTGCTACCCGTTCTACTGTTAGATCAGTGGAAATTGAAAACCTACCTCTCTCTGGGGATACCATCCAAGTTGTGGGAGTAAGTAATCAGCAAATTAAAACAGACTTAACTGATCCAGTACCAGTTGAAATTGGAAATTACAGAGACAAACACAGATTTGTGGTTTGTAATAGTAGTCCAGTAAATCTATTAGGTAGAGACATCCTATGTAAAATGAATTGTAGAATATATTGTTCTCCTGAAGGAGTTGAGTTACAAACAATGGAGGAAGATGGTTTGTACAGAATGACAATGATGATGATGGAAGCAGAACAAACAAAATTGTTTCCTGCATTTGAAGAAAAGGATTTACCTGAAGAGCTAAAAGAAACAGTGAAATCTGAAATATGGGATTTTACTGGGAATGAGATGGGTCTGATGAAAAACGTAGATCCTGTTAAAATTGCATTGAAACAGGGAATAGAATTTCCAAACACTCCACAGTATAAAATGAAAACAGAGACAATTGAAGGTATTACACCTATAATTGAAAAGTTAATCAAGCAAGGTGTATTAAAGGAAATGAAGAGTAGCTCTTGTAATTCACCAATTATGGGAGTTAAAAAGTCTAACGGAACATTTAGGATCGTACAAGATTTGAGAAAGGTTAATCAAATTGTCATTCCATGTTGTCCTGTAGTTCCAAATCCAGCAGTAATTCTATTTCAGATTCCACATGATGCTGAGTGGTATACAGTCATTGACCTTTGCAATGCATTCTTTACTGTTCCCTTACACCCAGACAGTTATGAAATCTTTGCTTTCAGATTCCAAGGTAAGACCCTTGGATGGACAAGAATCCCTCAGGGCTATACAGAAAGTCCTTCAATCTTTAATGAATTGTTAAAAAGATCATTAGAAGATTTAGACTTACCAGGTAGGTCTACGATGGTGCAGTATATTGATGATTTGTTAATAGCTGCAAAGACAAGAGAAAATTGTGTAACAGACACAATAATTCTGTTAAATCGCCTAGCAGAAGAAGGACATAAAGTGTCCCCAGCAAAACTACAGTTTTGCAAACAAGAAGTAAAATATCTTGGTCACAGAATTGCAAAGGGAAAAAGACAAGTAACAATAGAGAGAATAAAAATGATTCAAGCAATGTTACCGCCAAGAACACAAAGACAGGTCAGAATGTTCCTGGGAATGGTAGGTTACTGTCGACAATGGATAAGTGGATTTTCAGTAATTGCAAAACCACTACAAAGATTGACCAAATCAGATGTAAAAGATCCAATTATTCTCAATGATGCTGAGATGGAATCTTTTGAGAACCTGAAAAAGAGCTTATGCCAAGCTCCTGCTTTGGGTATGCCAAATTATGAGAAAGATTTTGAACTGTATTGCAGTGAGAGAGAAGGATGTGCATTATCTGTATTAATACAGAGACATGGAAATCTAAAGAAACCTATTGCATACTTCTCTGCAGTTCTTGATCCAATTGCAAAAGCATTACCAGGTTGTTTGAAAGCAGTTGCAGCTACAAGTATCAGCCTTGAACAAAGTGAAGGAATCATAATGGGATTTCCTGTGAAAGTTTTTGTGCCTCATTCAGTTGAAATATTACTGACAAGAGGTAAGACTCAACATTTAACAAGTAGTAGATTGACAAAATATGAGAAAATCATACTGGGAGCAGATAATGTTTCAATTTCAAGATGTTTGAATCTGAATCCTTCTACATTACTGCCTGATTCTGAAATTGTTGATGACATTGAGACAGAACACGAATGTTTAGATGTCATGGAATTCTGCACTAAACCAAGAAAAGACATCAAAGACAGACCTTTGTCTGAATCGGATTTTGTCTACTTTGTAGATGGTTCATGCTTAAGATCCGAAGGAGGTGTCTTGAAAGCTTCATACTCAGTTTGTACAGTTGTAGATGTTGAAGAAGCATCATGTCTTGAAGGAGTTCGTTCAGCACAAGTGGCTGAATTGATTGCTTTAATTCGTGCATGTGAAATATCAAAAGATATAAGAGTTACCATCATTACTGATAGTCAGTATGGGTACGGAGTTGTGCATGATTATGGACAACTCTGGTCACAGAGAGGATACATGACATCAACAGGATCACCAATTAAAAATGCAGTTTTCATTAGAAGATTAATTGAAGCAATACAATTGCCAAAAGAAATTGCCATAGTCAAGTGTGCAGCGCACACTAGAGGAACTGATTATATTTCCAAGGGAAATGCCTTCGCAGACGAAACAGCAAAGTACTGCGCAAGGAAAAATTATTCATACAATCGGGAGAGGAGTAAAGAAACTGATTCAAATTCATTAATGCTAACAACTGTTGTAGAAACATGGCATGAGATTAGAGATTTACAAAACGAAGCAGATGATGAAGAAAAAGACCTATGGTTAAGATCAGATTGTAGACCACGTGAAGAAGATGGAGTGTGGGTTTACAAAGATGGCAGAATAGTCTTACCAAATTGCTTGATTGCTGACATGGCCAGATTATATCATGGTCCTGCACATTTAGGAAGAGATTCTATGGTCAGGCTTTTTAGAGAAACATGGTTCAATACCAAATTTAGAACCATTGCAGAATCTTTTTGTCAAAGGTGTTTATCATGCCAACAAATGAATCCAAACAGAAAATCAGTGGTGGGAACAGGAATAATTGGTCGAGAGGGTGGTCCCTTTACCAGGTTACAAATAGATTTCATTGAAATGCCCTTACACAACTGTTTGAAATATGTACTTGTAATTGTATGCTTATTCTCAAGATGGGTAGAGGCTTTCCCTACACGACATTGTGATTCAATTACAGTAGCAAAACTAATGCTCAGAGAAATCATCCCAAGGTACGGTTTTCCAGTCACTATTGAGAGTGATGGAGGAAGTCATTTTGATAACAAACTGTTGAAGTTAATTTGTGAAGCTTTGAGCATTGAGCAGAAAATACACTGTGCATACAGACCAGAGGCATCAGGTGTAGTTGAACAAATAAATGGAACTATCAAAAACAGAATTGGAAAAATGTGTCTTGAGACAGGTGTTAAGTGGACTGATGCTCTTCCACTTGTTTTGATGTCATTAAGAAGTACACCAGATAAAAAGACAGGTCTGAGTCCTCATGAAATATTAATGGGAAGAGTTATGAGGCAAGCTTTTGTACCTGTAGGTAAACTGTTGAGCATAAATGACAGTGCAATTTTGGATTACTGTAAAAGGTTATCTGATATGGTAACTTCTGTGTCTAATCAGGTGGGAACTGAAGCTCAATCAAATGAAAAAGTTTTGACTCATGATCTGAGACCTGGCGATTGGGTCAGAACGAAAGTACATCGGAGGAGGAATTGTCTATCTCCTAGATGGCAGAAACCTAGGCAGGTAATTTTGATCACTACTAATGCTGTAAAGTGCAGAGGATTGAAGCGCTGGATTCATCCAAGTCATACTATTCCAATACCAACTCCTGAGAATTCTGATGTTGAAAGTGATACCACAGATGATTCTGATTCTGAAGCAGAAGACAGAACAGAAAGTGAAGTAATTCCAGATTCTGAAGATCGACAAGAAAGTCGACATCTGGAAACTGTGCCAGTAAATGGAAATCTGACAAGAAAAGACTTAGAAATAATTGAAATAGATTCTGAAGGTGAAGAGAATCTGTTAAAAGGAAAGATAACTGAAGATTCTGTTGTCTCTATTGAAGATAAAGAAGCTGAACCAAAAGAAGTTTCAGACTGGGAGAGTATCGAAAGGCAGAGAACAAGCTCTGGAGTAAGGAACAAAAATCCGAAATCTGGGAAGCTAGAGGTAATTGAAGAAGAAGAGGAGAACGAATTACCGAGTACCAGTGATGGAAGACAAAGTGAAGTTCCTGAAGGAGTGAAATTGCCGAATAGAGAAGTTCCTGAGTCAATTGAAATTTCAGACTACGAAACTGAAGAAAGTGACGTGGAAGGTGGAAGTGAAAACGGAAAGAAAAGGACTTGGAAGTCAGAATTAAATAATTCTGAACCAAAGAAAAAGTACGTGAGAAAAGCAGACTACTGGCCTGGTGGAAGATTGAGAGTCAGATTGATCAAAAAGCCAATAGAACAAGTTGAAGAAATCAGTAGTCAAAAGAGTCCAGGAAAAGAAGTTGGAGTTGGAAGAAAAATTGAAGTGATATCGAGAAAAGGGAAGAGAATAATTAGACCAAACCAGAAATACAAGTCTCCTGAGTGGACTTACTTAGTAATTCCACCTGTTATAGACATATATGATAGTAGTGAAGAAGAAAACGAAATCCAAGAAATTAGTGACAATGATTAAAGTACAAAATTATTAATTTGGCAAAAGGCTGAAGAAATCCTGTTAGTTGACACAAGGTCGAAGAAAAACTGTTTAGTAGAAGAAAACTTATGTATGACATAAGGTCGAAGAAATCTTGTTTAGGGTTATAAAAGAAAAATATATTTTAAAAGGGGGGTGTATATAAATTTTAAAATTATTTTTATTTTTGAGGCTAAAACTAACCTAAAAATGCCTTACGTTAAGGAGAGCACTTCAAAATGTTCTGTTTTTAAAAGATGCTGTAAGATGACTCTGGTATGTCTGCTCATTTTAGTTCTGCTCTGGTTGGTACTAGCTGTGATTATACCTTTAGAAATGAATAGAGAATTACACAAAGTTAACATAACTAGCAAAGCTCTGGTTAGCCAAACTAAAAATAGTGCATCTGCAAAAGTAATTGATCATCAGCCTAACATTCATCAAGATAAATCAATAGGTGATTTTTCAAGCAATACATTCACAAAGCTATTGAGTGAATATGTAAAGGTAATGGATGCAAAGGACTGTTATGTCTGTGTTAAGTTACCTGCTTCTGTTTCTGAGGGAGTAACATATAATATGCTTCCTCTCACTTATGCTGTAACATGTAGTGTATTAACTAGTTTATTTTATCAAACTGGTCGTTTAGAATATTACTATTCAAATTATGATGAGATTTTTGCTAATGTTAAGATTGATAATGTTTTAAATAAGCATAAGAAAGCAAAACAATTGAGAGAATATTTCCTTGTTACTAACGAACTCACTTATGAGTATGCTTACAAGAATAATTTAACATGTAAATTAAGTGCTGAAGGAAAGAAATTTTTGAATATGGTTGAGGAGAGAAGAGCAATTTATAAGAGAAATGAATTAGTCAAGCAGACTAAGTCATCCTTCTGGCAAAAAGAGGATGAGAAATTAAATGGCAAAATGCTTGAAAATATTGCAATTCACATAGACAAACCAGTTAGTGGAAAGCTTTGCATTAGAAGAGATAATACACTTTTTAATAATTATTTTGTAGGTGCAAGCAACTGTGAAGATACTTATCAGATTATGGGAGGTTGGGGATTTAAAGGTGGAAAAGATCCTATCTTTCCTGGAATTTATTTTGTTTGTGGTGACAAAGCTTACTATAACCTTCCAGACCATTGGTATGGAACTTGTTATGTGGGAATTGTTTTTCCTAAAGTGTTTCATGTTGACAGAGATTCAGAAGAAGGATTGTTTAAAATACATAATTATGTAAATAGAGCTAAAAGAGAAACTTTTACTGAAGTTCTGGGAGATATTTTTCAAGCTGTAATACCTTTTGTTGGTATAACCCTAAATGCAGGGAGAATCAGAAAATTGTCTACTATAGTTGATAGATTATCAACCGACACAGCTGATGGATTTCAATTAGTAAATGTTGAAGTTATTGCAATTAGATCTATGGTAATACAAGATCGCCTTGCTTTAGACATTCTCCTAGCAAAAGAGGGAGGAGTCTGTGGCATTTTACACGTCCAACATTGCTGTACATATATTCCTGATGAAAGTAAGAATATTGAAATGTATATTAAGAATATTACACAAATGCATTCAGAAATAATTCCTTTAGAAGAAGAAGATTTTACTGGGAAACTTTCAAAAAGGCTTCAAGCAATTAAAAACTGGTTTCATAATATCGGAAGTTCAATTCTTGGCAAGATTCTGGCACCTTTGATTATAATAGTATTCATTTTTATTTTGACTAAAGTAGGTTGTTTGTTACATAAAAGAAAGAAACATTTGAGAGAAAAGAAGAGAATCTATAAACTCAGAAAAGAAGAGGAAAGGGAGATCGAGTTACAGGAGTTACATAGAGAGCGTCATGTTAATTGCAAAGATTATGCTGAAACAGACTTTTAGGTTTACTAATACAAATGAATTTGAATCGATTTCTTAAAAATTTAATTTACCAAAATTTTGAGTGCTGGTGTGGTGATTTATTAATCACCAGATGAGGGAGTTGATGGAGCGAGATAGAAAACAAAATTTTGTTTAAACTCGCAAAGTCACATTTCCATAACATGAATAATAATATTAATGATTTGTGATATGTCGTACTAATACAACTTAGATTAAACTTTACACGTGGGGGGACTAACATGTGTGCTCATAAACGTGCATATTTGTTGCATCTTTTTGTTCGTGCAAAATAATAAAATAATTTATTGTTTTCGTTTTTGTCATTACTAACTGCTGCAAACTTAAAAGAAGCATGTGCTTGTTTTGCTTTTCCTTGTCTGTGTGATGTCATTTCTACTATTCTAGGTGCATATGGGTCTCATTGAAAAACGGAGACTGGTAAATATAAACGCTGCTTTATTTGTTTGCAATGGCTAGGTAACATTTTGATTAATCGGGTGGGTTAATTAATTAGTAAACCATGGGGTGGATACAGAATCTATTTTATTTCTTACATTAATACTTTTCTTGTGTTTGTTTTATACTAGAAAACATAAGTTGCCTGCTTTTGGGCCTAGTTATTTGGGCCGCAGAAAAAGAGCTGATCTATAATTCTGCAGAAAGTCACGAGACGCCCATTCTGAATTAAAACGTTTATTGAAGCTGCATTCACAAAGCAAAAACTGATGAGCTGACTTCATTCTGTCGGACATGGCCAAGGTCGAAAGTGAACTTTTTGTCAGTCCTTAACTTGGCATCCGCGGAAGTTGCACTGAAAGACTATGGAAGCTGTGAGGATGACTTAATACAAAGTTGCAATCGCAGGAAGCCTCTGGCTTCACGTGGAAGAGACAATGGTCTTTGTAAGACATGATTTTGTGGAACTTTTTAAGAATCGGGTGACATGTCACTTGTCACTCTCAACCAATGGGACGTCGTAGATTTCTGAAAACTTTCCTTTGCTAGTTTAGTTAGCGTAGAAAGGTATAAAAAGTCATGCCCTTAGGGTTGGGCTGGCTGCTGCTTTCTGACTTTCCGATGAGGGTGATGTGCTGCTGGACTTTGCGTGGAGCACGTAAGAATCCTCAAAGAACTTTACTTTATTTTCTGTCTATTTAGCTCAGTTAGGGAAATAGGTTTTAGAAATGTTAAACTTTATATAATTTCTTTAAAATTGATTCAATTGCTAAAATTGTATTTTTCTCATATTTCTTACCATCATGCTTGCTTCATTGCAAATAAATTTCATTTATAAAACTTACAACATATATACCATAATTTAGAAAATAACATCTTACTTTTGACAAACAAGCTGGTCTTGGTTATTCAGAAGTGTAGGTTACCATTAGCTAGATCACGTCGCCTATGGTGGTCGTTTAAATGGTTGGGTTTTATTCTAATGACAATATTCTTTCTGTAAATGTATAAATATGTATATAGTGTGTAGATAATGTGTATATAGATTTATTCTGACCACCTGATTCAGTAGGCCCAAAATATATCAGGTTCATAAATGGGTCCATATTTAGTATAGAAATTTGTTTATAGGTTATGAAGTTGGGTAGCGTAGTTTATGATATATTTTCTATAGCCCGCTGGATCAGAGGGCACTCCCGGAACATGTGGGTGTTGTTTGCTTTTGTCTCTCTACACCTTGGACAACTTCACCACTTGCTTATTTATCTTGGTGAGCTTTTCCTGCGTCCAGTATGGCCTGTGTAGTGTAAAAAAATGATTTTTCCTAAGAGGTGCAGATTGCGTCATAGAGTAATCATAGATACTTGCCATAAATGTTGAAGATCCAGCGATGTCAAGTCCTTCTCCCAGAGTTCTCTTGGAAGTGTGAAGTCTGCTAGAATTAGTAGCCAGTACCATTTAGATATCTCCTTCCCCAGTGGGTCCATTCGTATCACCTCCTCTGTAGTCATCTTTCCTCCCAGTCTCTTCTCCAACATTTTAATCCAACTAGTCAGCTGATAGTACTTGAACCTTGACAGTTTCCCACCGTACTTTCTTCTAGAGATTCTCAGCTAACCAATCTTCCTGCTTGCATCATCTGACCCCATTTTGTTATGCGTGAGAACATGGTGGCCGGTCCGGTCAGGAGCACTCACCCGTCCGAGCAAAACGCATGCGGATATCATAACTAGTTTTTGGAACAGTGCTGACATTTCTTATGGGACATTAAGCACAATAAAATAAAAAGCCTCACAGACATGCGGAAAGGAGTTGCTCGTCCTGTTTGTGGTGGAGTTCGCTGCATACAGATTGTTCAGTGGAAGCTGAGTCTCTGGGGTCGAGAGCAGACCGCGGAGCTCAAGGTAGTGCGCACATACAGCTGCACCATCTGGGCAGAGGCAGCTGAGGGGCTTGCGTCTTCACGGAAGGCAGCAGGCATCTTGCTTAGAGAATCAGTAGTTTGCACTGGGTGCGGGCTAACGGATACGGAAGGCACGGAAGACAACCGGGACAAAGCAGAAAAAGAGTTGGAGAGCAGGATCCCCTGTATGACACCGGTAAGAGGAAGAGGAGGGTTGAGAGAAGCAGAAAAAGCCCCCTTAGATCACAAAGATATTACAACACCGGCAAATACTGACCAGAAGTGGAGAAAGGGACATCATCTGCCTGAAGGTTTAACTAAGGGGGAGACAAGAGTTTACAGTGCTAGCTATAACCTTAGAAGTAGGCATTTTGATATAGAAAACGCCGGTCTGTGCAATACGGAGAAAAATCTGATTATAACACCTACAATCCTCAAAAGTAACACCAAAATGAGCACTATGGAGGAAAAACAAGGAGTAAACCAAAGCCAGGGGGGCATACTACCTCCACACTGCCTAATCTGGGTCAATGTAACCAAGGGAAAATTAAAATTACTCCCTCTCTTCACTCGTATTTTAAGATAAAAAATAAACAACTGCTTCAAAAGCTATCAATTGGAGAGTCAAATATGAAGGAAGGGTTTAAGAGGATCGACACAACAGCCAACATGCTAGGAGACGCTAATACTCCCAAGAGCGGGGAGATTGTTACCAGTAATAGATACCAAGCCTTAGTGAGAGACTGAGGTAGGTATGTCGTTCTCAGTAATGGGATCATGGGAAGGCCCAGCGACAGAAGAGAACATAGGGTCAGACTAAATCAATCGCCAGATCAACCTGTTGAGTAAGAGATGGGGAGAACTATGGGCACTCTAATTGTCGAAATGAGAGCTAACTTTGCCAAATCAGAAAAAAATCTGGAAAAGATTCAAGAAACCTGCAAGGCTGTTGCATTAAAAGTGAACTCCCTGATGGATCAGGTATAAGTGGTAGAAGCAACAGTAGAAAAACTCGGAAGGGACATCATCGAGAACCAAGGGGAGATCCTCACATTGACTGCAAATGTCATTAGAGAATAAGGCAAGACGCAATAATCTTCGAATCCTAAATTTACCTGAAGGAGAGGGTGGACAAAATATTAAGAACTTTGTAATTAACCCTTTCAAAGACTTCATCCATGGATTGGAGATTAATACACGTGAATAGTACATCCAAAGGGTTCACAGAGACCTTTTAAAACTAGGGAAGCCCAGAAAAACTCTGAGGAAAATACTAATCAATCAATTTTAAAACCTATACAATCAAGGAGAAGATTTTGAGTGAAGCTCTGGGAGCCGGAGCATTCACCAAAGGAGAATACAAATTCAGAATTTGCTCTGTTATATCAAAAGCTACTATAGACAGGCACTGGGAACTCTGGAACCATATGCAAGTACTTAGGTCTCTGGGGGCAACAGTCTAGACGAGATTCCCGGCCTCACTTAAAATCATGTGGAGAAACCAAATGTGTAATACTCGGGAGCCTAATGAGGTTGTAAAACTTATATATCAGTTTTAATCAGCACAGAAATAATGAGAGTTTAGGGAAAAACAGTAAAAAAATAAATTTTTTCCTCAGAGCAGGTAGCTCTTGAAGAGGGCAAATCCAATGTGCCCAACAGAAGCAGTGAGTGTTCTCTAGGGAGGGAGGAGGGGCACATAGCATAAACAAGTACACAAAGTGTGGGAGCATATGGTTAAAAAATTAAAAAAACATATTTGGCCATCATGCGTCATCCATAGGAAGACTGGGTCCGAATTTTCAAACATGTGAAGCAATATGATCGTTATTGCAATTGTAAGGGGAAGATATGGTGAATAATAAATTGAATTTCACATCCTGGAATGTAAATGGCCTCAGATAAAGAAGGGAGGAAATCCTGGAATACTTCATAATTATAAAAGGGGTTGTAATATGAAACAAGAGTGGGATATAGTCATGAAACATCAAAATGGGTGTATTGCTATGCTTGCACAAACCAGTCTTGTTGTATCAAGGGAGTGGCAATCATATATTACAAAAATATGCAAAGGTGATGATTATAGAAGAGCTAGCTGATCTAGGGGGAAGGTGGGCAACAGCCAAAATAAAAATTGAAATTAATTTATACACAATTGTGGGATATTATAGTCCAACAGCAGACAATCCTGCTCCCCTCCAAGCATTGTATTCTCATCTAATAGAGGTGTCATCTCCAATTATACTGGGGGGGGGGCATTTTAATTTACTAATAGATCCTAGACAAGACGGATCCCTTCTAGGTAAAGGTTTAAACCTACCAAAACTCCCCTGCCACCTTGACAATAAAAATTGATAGGCATCAGACAATACCCAGATGGACTCTAGACCGTACACTTCTTTTAGGCCAGAAGGTCAAAGATAAGCTTAAGATAATCATGGAGGAATACTTTAAGGATAATAGTAGTAAGGAAACACTGATTCAGTGAGCTATCCAACTACGACCAAGGAGAAGACAGCGGTAAAGTGCTCACCTTGAAATTCAAGACAAAACAGAATAGAAATAGAATAGCAGCAATATGGATAGGAAAGCAAGCAAAGCAGGTAATAGATGAGGAGGAGATTGATTGATTGATTGGTTTAATGCTTATATAGAGCATGCTGTCACCCTACGGGTATCCTGGCGCTTCAGACAGAGAAGAGTGGACCAGAGTTGAATAGGTTGGGTGGAAAGAAGGGAGATCAGAAGTTAGACCTTAGGGAAGAGACAAGTTTTTAAGCTCATACGAAATTCTAGCAAAGAGTCAGCTTGTCTGAGGTTCAGAGGTAGTTCATTCCACAGGCAGGCGCCCGCCATGTTTAATGCACTCCCTCCTGACTTGGAACGTTTAACCCTGGGGACCTTCAGAAAGCCGGCGCTTGAAGAGCGAAGCTGTCTCTTAGGCTGGTACCATGAGAATTTTTCCTGTAGTGGTACTGGACCCAACTCATGCACCGCTCTGAATACCAGACAAAGGGATTTGAAGTGAACCCTTTCCTTAACGGGCAGCCAGTGTAGCTCCCTCAGCGCCAAGGTGGTAGATGCGCGACAATGCCTATAAAGCGCTAGTTTTGCTGCTGCGGACTGGACCCTCTGCAAACCCTGAATGATATATTGTGGGGCCCGCAGATACAGAGAGTTGCAGTAGTCCAGTCTGCCTAACACTGTGCTTCTTACCACCAAAGAGTGTAACTTATTTGGGAGAAGTGGAAGAATTTTTTTTAACACACGCATAAGAGAGAAGCACACATTGGCAGTCTTACCCGCTAGTGACTCCATCTGAAGGTTGTCATCAATCAGGACCCCTAGGTTGCATACTCTCATAACTGGCACTAATGGTTCCTCCTCAGGGGAGAGTTTAAACTCAAATGGTAATGTTTTGGCACCATGCCCGTGGAGCAGTACACCACCTCGGTTTTGCTGCTGTTACATTGTAGGGAATTTCTCCTCAGCCAGTCAGCCGTCTCGAGAAGCACCAAAACAGTGGCGTTCCCGTTGTCGGCCCGCATGCGCAGATTGTCCATCATGGTGACCAAAGCCATTTCTGTCCCGTGGCCTGTCGAAACCCAAATTGATCTTTGTCAAGCAAGTGGTTATCCTCCAGCAAGCACGATAGTGTGCTACTGACTACTTTTTCCAGGATTTTAACCGGAAATGGCAGGAGAGAGATGGGCCTGAAGCTTGCCGGAGTTGACGGGTCTAGGGAGGGTTTTTTAATGAATGGAGTCACCACTGCCTGTTTCCAGCATTCCGGGACGATTCCTACTTCTAATGGTTGATTACAGATCTGCCTCAGCCAGGGAAGGGTTTCTCAACCAAATGATTTCCAAATGTTATGAGGTAAGGGCTCAAGAGGAGAGCCCAAAGTCACACTGAGGGCCATATTATTAAAAGCAGCAACAGTGAGGGGCAGAAAATAGTCCAGGGTCGATAGATGGGGAAGATCTTTCATTAATGGTTGTTCTAAATTGTTTTGCTAATCGCTGTTATTAGAATGAAGGGTACCAACAATTTTGTCAATCTTATCCTGGAAGTAGAAAGCGATCTCATCACATAATTTTTGTTATTGTTCTCTGATTTCTTTCAGTCTTTAAACGCAGAAGACCTAGAGTCTTCCGAGGATCAGGCGGAGTTCTACCGGAGTAAAATAGCAGTCCCTATCCTAGAAGAAGACAACAGGGGATCACTCAATGCAGAAATAACACTTGAAGAGGTAACCAGGGTTCTGTCAAGCTTATTTGAAAAGAAGACATCCGGCTCAGATGCCCTCTCTGCTGGGCCCCATATTACTGACTCTGCTAAATATATATATTTTTTTTAATGGGTTAAAACTACCTAAATCTTGGAATGACGCTACTCTTAGCATACTTTTGAAACCAGGGAAGGACCCTATGAGATGTGAATCATACAGACCAATTTCTCTCTTGAATAATGATTATAAAATATCCTCACATATATTAGCAACAAGACTGGGGCAGGTGTCAAATCACCTGCTTCACAATGACCAAAAATGATTTATTAGGGGCAGACAACTACATGAGTTTCTTTTGTTTAAATTTGTTTATTGGGTTTTAGTTTGCAGGTTACAATCAGCATGACAATCAATAATGCATTACAGTGGAATATGACCATAGGTACACAGTATCAGTGTATATCAAATAGCCTTTCTCACACAGTGTTCATGTGCTTGTCAGCCTATTCAAGTTGGTCGGTCCGTGAGTGTCCCCCAAGTAGTCCCCTGCAGTGTCAGGAGCTCGCCTCTGAGGCGAGCAGAGATTGTCCGAGTCGGACGACCTACTATGTTTAGCGTGGTAATGACCCTGTGATATGTTGGTCCTTACTCAGTCTTCCTAGTTAGTGCCGACGAGGTCGGCATGATATGTGTCTGCATGTGTCATCATGATGTTCTTGTCTTTAGGGTTTTCCAATAAACGAATGGAAGGGGGAGATATCCCCTCCAGTCTAAACTTTTAACTGTTTTAACCTTTGGGGTTAACCTGGTGTGGTGGGAGGGTTTGGGGGAGGAGTGGGAGGTGGTCTGTTGTGCTGGGGTGGGGCTGAAACTTCTCTAGATTACAGAGCACTGCAGCTTTCAGGGAGTCTGTAGCGTGTGTTGGATGGCAAGGGCTTCGGGGTGTGGAGCCATGCGGTGTTTGAAAAGTTTTGTGACTGTGTCAGTGGGGTGTGGGGACCGGGGTGGCTGTTAGTCTCTGGGACTGCGAAGCCGTCTGTGACTCTGGTGGACTTTTCTCCTGTGTGAATTTGTGCAGTAACTGGGCCCATTTTAGGGATATAGGGTATTTGCGGTGCCCCTTCACTTCCTCCTCTCGGAGTATCTCTTCCTCCGCTTTACCCCATTTACGTACAGCGCCTATACAGGCTGCTTCCGGTGGTCCGGCGGGGGCCCTCCAGTGCATAGCTATCCCCCTTTTTGCCAGGAGGATGGCCAGTGAGAGGAAACAATACTGTACTTTCTCGGTCTTCCGCCTGTGGAAGATTCAGAGCGTGCATGCTTCCCATGTAGACAGGGTTGTGGCTCACTGTTTAGAGAAGGCAGACCTGGAAGCAGAGGTCAGCCCAGACCAGGGTTCAATTCCCAGCTCGGCGGGGTCTTGAGTCCTAAAATGTCCATGGACTCGGCAATTCTCGCTCCGGTGCCTACTCGATTCACAGATTCACACTCTGCGACTCTGGGCAATAGCTTGCTTAAACTCCACAACGGCCCCTCGCGGCGGGATGCATGGCTTTCACCTTGCGGATACCCTGCTGGGGTTATCTCTCAGGGGAATACCAGGACGGGTTCCCTAAGCAAGCGCTTAGAGACCGGTTGGTGATTTGCGCTATATAAATACCTGTACATTTACATTTACATTTACATAGCAGTCGTCTCCCCGAGGGTCTGGTGGACTGTATTCGAGAACCCTTGTAGTGTGGGGCAGTCCCAGAACATGTGCTTAAAATCTGCTCCCGGGGTTTGACAGCGGGGGCAGGCAAATCGTGTGTCCGGAAAGAAGCGGTGCAGTCGGTGTAGTGAGAGATAAGCTCTGTGGAGAATGTTAAACTGTATGTTACGGAATCTGGCATTCCTAGAGATATTTTTGGGGTATTCCAGGGCCATGCTCCATTCTTTGTCGTGGACCACTCTGCCTATGTCCGTCTCCCACGTCTGACGTAGCGGTTGGAGAGATGGAAGGATCAGGGTACGTACCGCCTTGTACAGCCAAGTGACCAGATGACGGCCCACTCCCATGTGTAGGATAGTGTGTATCATTGGGTGTGGTGCAGGTTCCCCTGTGTTAGGATTCCAGTATTTACGACTGCTCTCTATTAATTGCCTGTGGAGTAAGAATTGCCCAGGGGGAAGATCATATTGCTCCATCATCTGGTTGTATGTTTCAACTGCCCCTCTTCGAAGAATGATTCCATCTCTGTGACTGATAACTCAGTCCAGGCTTGATGGGTTCCCTGTGTGTAGTACGTGTCCCCTCAAGGAAAGCCCACCAGCGGTAGCAGGGGTGAGTATGGTGGTTGTGCTTTAGACATTCGGTGAATAAGCATCATACAGGTGCGGGCTATGGATAACTGTATGGGTCGAGTACTTATAGGTTTGGTACCTGGGAGTAGCATCCGGTGGATTGCCGGCTGTGGCGTGGGGCCGTTTGCGGTGATGGTTTCTCCCATGTGTCGCCTTGCTGTCCAATAGGACAACCATTGGAGAACAACTACATGAGTTAATGCAGGAATTGATAGAAACAGTTGACATAGCAACGCAAGAAAACACTCCCCTTGCAATTCTCACATTTGATGCCGCTAAGGCCTTCGATCGGGTGAACTGGGTTTTCCTTTGTAAATAATTAGCAAATACAAGCTAAGTGACATATTTCTGAAGGCGATTATATCTATAAGTCTCCAGTGGCAAAAACATTAGTAAATGGAACTCTGACCAAAGGAATTAGGATTGAAAGAGGTATGCGTCAAGGATGCCCACTCTCCCCATCTTTATTCAATGTGTATATTGAACCTTTAGCCCACTCCACAAGAACATCACAGGGAGCTATCCCGTTAGTTTTAAAGGCAGGGAAAAAAATTGTGTTATTTGCAGATGACGTAATGGTTTTCACCAGTAATCCTACGATATCTTTACCTAATATTACTAAACTATCAGACGACTTTGGTGGAGTCTCGGGATACCAAGTTAACCACCCAAAAACTTAAATCATGGAATGGAACCCCCCACTCCCACACTCTTTAGAAAAAAAAATTAGATATCTAGGCATAGAGATATTGCAGGATGTCGATAACATTGCACAAACACATTTTGACATAAAGGTGAAAGAGACAAGGAAACTCTTGAAAACTAGGAGTGGATTACCATTGTTCTTTTTGGGAAGATCCAACGTAATAAAAATGATGATCTAACCCAAATTCACTTTTATCTTTAATACTATCCATCTAGATTTCAAGATTCAATGGTTCAAGAAAGTGATTTGATTAGTTTCCTTTGAGCATCAAAAGGTATACAAATAGCATGGAAGAAATTGTGTAGGAAAGAGGAACACAGGGGCATAGCCAGTCCGGACCTTTTGTTTTACTTCAGAGCCTTTGAATTCAAAAATGTTAGAGTTCTACTTAAAGAATTTTCTCTGATCCCTCCTACTACAAGTCAATTTTAGTAGGTGGCTTCTGCTTATACAAATGTGGTCATCCATATTTAAAAAATGTTAACGCATGCGTCATCTGGAACTAGATTAGAAGAATATTGCAAATACCATACTACAGCTCCTTTACACCAATCTGGGTCTCTCCAGGCACACCAGAATGCTTGGAAGACAAATTAGCAATTACCATAATTAACATGTTTTTGTGTAATAAAAATTATAATATTTTTAATTAGTAATGTTTTTAATATGTAAAATATTTTTAGTAAATTTAAATTTTATAATAAATGTTTTTATTTGTAAATAAATGATTATGTTTTTCAAATGTTTATGTTATTCGGTATATGTATATATATGTTTTATATTCACAACATTATTAAACTATCACATACATTAAAATGATTCGTTTAGTGATATTTAAAAATTAAATGTATACATATATAATTAAATGCATATAGTAATATATATATAAATATTTGTGTTGACTTTTTTAAATAAATATAATAGTTATATATTTTCTTAAATTAATAAAAACATATGTTATTTTTATTATATCACTCTCAAATATATTTAATGTTTATTACTCATGTTTATATATATATATATATATATATATTCACTGAAAAAAAAACATAGGTATCAGGGTGTTATAGTTAGCTGAACATTTCACTAGTACAAAACCATTGAAATCCCTCCGTTATAGTTAGTTCTACTAACTATCGCTCACAAGCCCGCAATCCATTGCTGATTATGTCAAATATTGCATCATTCATGACATGGTCAGTGACATCACTGATGACATCACTGATGTCATCCACGATTCAGCAGTTTTCATACTGTTCTATGGGGAGATTTCCTGAGCAAGGAAATACATTTTTAACAACTCAGAATATAAAAATATTGTACAGCCTTCCTACTTAAGCACTAACCTACAACATAGATAATGAATAACCCGCTGACCGAATGTAATTTGGAGGTGTCAGAACAAACTATTTGCATAAAAACAGTAAACCATTGTGAATACATGTAATATCACATGCAAGAGCCTTAAAAAAAATGTTACATTCTAAGTCCATTCCAAAGAGTCTTCTTCAAGAACAGTGTCATTCAGAAATAAACAAACAGGACCTGCTTGCGAAACAGTGAATGTGACGTACATTTTTGACAAGATGAAGTTGAAACCTATTTGAAGCCTAGTTAGCATAACATTGACCATATTCTTCCTTTCAACGGGAAATGTACCAGCCTGGTATCTTGATACACCTGGCTGAGTAAGAAAAGTAGTTACAAAGCAACCCAAATGTATATTAATTCACTGCATTTGAATTGTCATTTGATTGCATATATTTCTACAAAGAATTACTACACATACCTGTACCAGACCTTGCTAGATTCTAGAAAAATAAACTACAACTAAAGAATATTTTTATACAAATAGGTCTGAGTTCAGTCCTTAAGTGTGTGAAATCATTCCTTGCCTGAGTGTGTACAATAAATGCTTAGTACTACCCTCTGATGAGGCCTTACTGCTCGACCACACTACCACAAATAGAGAGTAAGGTACTAGCTACTTTTACCTCTGCCTACCTTTTGGATTTCACTGGACTCTGTGCACACTATACCTCACTTTGGTATAGTATACAGAGAGCCAGCTTCATGCAGTCGTCAGCATTGGGCGGCTGGTCACCATCGAGCCGAGAGAAAATGTTTACCGTTGGACTTAGACAACATTTTGGAAGACAGAAACCTCCAGGGTGACAGAGCTGTAATAAGTGGCAGAATAGGGTTCCATGAAGCCAGACACTGTCACTGAGAGGCCCTGGTGAGCAGGATTAGTTGATGCATTAAATAACATCGGTACAAAAGGGGGTGGTGATGGACGGAGCATCTGAATCAATCAAACACTCACACCCAGTCAAAGGATCTGGGTTTAATCCATCACGTTCTTTAGCCCACTCTGCCACCCCAGTTCAGACATGGCTATATGCAAATCAGTCTGACTCTGTGCCTCATGGGAACAGTCCAGCCCTAACTGCCAAGCCATGTCTTCCCTGGACCGGAAACGAGGAACGATTTCTGGCATTCCAGCCGCCTTCAGCCCAGTTTGCTTGAATCCAGTGGCAAAGTGAGCAAGGGACTCACGTCTGAGCATACCCTGCCACACTTAGGGTGGCCAAAAGCGGTACAAAAGGGGGTGGTGATGGACGGAGCATCTGAATCAATCAAACACTCACACCCAGTCAAAATATCTGGGTTTAATCCATCACTGTTGCTGCATTAAATAACATGGCAGGAGCTACTGCAAAGTCAGACCAACTGGCAATTTACCTTGGACAGATCCACTGTCAGGTAGCTCCATGTCAGTACGTTCGGTAAAACATTTTAGAAGTCCCACAATTTAGGGCTAGCCAGGAGCAGGACCTCTAACACCAATTTCAAGAGTGCAAGACCTGGGAGGCACCATTTGTTGGGGGAGTGGGGGGGTTAACACTCACTCTGGCGGAGATGAGGTAAAGATTTCAAGGTCTCTGGAGCTTGGTATGCCCCTGTAGCTCACACAGAAGGCCAGCCAACTATCCCTTGAATACATGTTTGGTGGTCCTGCATTCATGGAGTTGGTCCAGTTCTCCTGCAAGCATTAAGGCAGGTCACTAGCAGCAGGGCAGTCCTCTGGGAAGAAAGATGCTCAAGCAGCAGAGCAGTCCTCTAGTAACAGAAGTGCAGATCTCCAACCAAGGCAGGCCTCAAGCAACAGGGTGGTCCATTAGGGGTCAATGATTCCTGATGAAGTCTTACACAAGATCACAAATGTATTGAATAGGTATTCTGGGGGTGAAATATGTATATCTAGTGCCAGCCTTTGAAGTGGGGGAATTTCCCATGCTACCCCCCCCACATCTGGTTCTAGAAATGTATTCTCTTAACCTACCAAGTCTCTAAGAAGTCTGGGGTGAGAACAGGCCAGTTCCAGGTTCCTTAGTGTGTGTGCTGGAGACAACCCTTTGAACTGTAGGTGTGCAGGGAACAGCTCTACCCCAGCCATCCTGGCAGGCTGGCCAAGTCTGCCAAAGTCTTATCCCCTTTTTTCTCACTTGGAGGAATATACATAGGCCAACAGCAAGTGATTCACAGTCAAGTGACCAGCCCAGCTAAGTACCACGCATAAGGCAGTAGATTAACTCGTTTCAGTGTGGTGGTTCACATCTCCTTCACTAAAATGCATTGTCATGCATTTATAGTGCCTCCTTAACAAGCTGGAGCTGAACGCTACTAATTAAACCACACTGAAGAGTAAAGCCTGTTACCTTGTAGCAGCATGTGTGCACTGCTTGTGGCAGGCTTGGGGGCTGAGTCAACTCTCTCAGATGCCTACAAAGTATAATGATTTAGAAAAGGGGGTGGTGATGAACAGAGTGTCTGAGTTAAACAGACCACTCTTACCCAGTCCAAAGATCAGGGCTTGATCCATCACCGTTATTTATCTCACTGCCCCATCCCAGCTCAGAACCTGGCTATATGCAAATCAGTCTGTCCCTGGCCCAGTGCATCATGGGAACAGGGCAGACTAAACTACCAAGCCAATTCTTCACCAGAAAGGAGACAAGCTACCGGGGACCGGTTTCTGGCATTTCAGCCTTCTTCGGCCCGGCTTGCTTGAATCCTGATGGAGCAGTGAGAAAGGGACTCATGTCTGAGTATACCCTGCCACACCTATAGTGGCCAAAAACGATTTAGAAAAGGGGGTGGTGATGAACAGAGTGTCTGAGTTAAACAGACCACTCTTACCCAGTCCAAAGATCAGGGCTTGATCCATCACCGTTATTTATCTCACTGCCCCATCCCAGCTCAGAACCTGGCTATATGCAAATCAGTCTGTCCCTGGCCCAGTGCATCATGGGAACAGGGCAGACTAAACTACCAAGCCAATTCTTCACCAGAAAGGAGACAAGCTACCGGGGACCGGTTTCTGGCATTTCAGCCTTCTTCGGCCCGGCTTGCTTGAATCCTGATGGAGCAGTGAGAAAGGGACTCATGTCTGAGTATACCCTGCCACACCTATAGTGGCCAAAAACGATTTAGAAAAGGAGGTGGTGATGAACAGAGTGTCTGAGTTAAACAGACCACTCTTACCCAGTCCAAAGATCAGGGCTTGATTCATCACCGTTATTTATCTCACTGCCCCATCCCAGCTCAGAACCTGGCTATATGCAAATCAGTCTGTCCCTGGCCCAGTGCATCATGGGAACAGGGCAGACTAAACTACCAAGCCAATTCTTCACCAGAAAGGAGACAAGCTACCGGGGACCGGTTTCTGGCATTTCAGCCTTCTTCGGCCCGGCTTGCTTGAATCCTGATGGAGCAGTGAGAAAGGGACTCATGTCTGAGTATACCCTGCCACACCTATAGTGGCCAAAAACGATTTAGAAAAGGGGGTGGTGATGAACAGAGTGTCTGAGTTAAACAGACCACTCTTACCCAGTCCAAAGATCAGGGCTTGATCCATCACCGTTATTTATCTCACTGCCCCATCCCAGCTCAGAACCTGGCTATATGCAAATCAGTCTGTCCCTGGCCCAGTGCATCATGGGAACAGGGCAGACTAAACTACCAAGCCAATTCTTCACCAGAAAGGAGACAAGCTACCGGGGACCGGTTTCTGGCATTTCAGCCTTCTTCGGCCCGGCTTGCTTGAATCCTGATGGAGCAGTGAGAAAGGGACTCATGTCTGAGTATACCCTGCCACACCTATAGTGGCCAAAAACGATTTAGAAAAGGGGGTGGTGATGAACAGAGTGTCTGAGTTAAACAGACCACTCTTACCCAGTCCAAAGATCAGGGCTTGATCCATCACCGTTATTTATCTCACTGCCCCATCCCAGCTCAGAACCTGGCTATATGCAAATCAGTCTGTCCCTGGCCCAGTGCATCATGGGAACAGGGCAGACTAAACTACCAAGCCAATTCTTCACCAGAAAGGAGACAAGCTACCGGGGACCGGTTTCTGGCATTTCAGCCTTCTTCGGCCCGGCTTGCTTGAATCCTGATGGAGCAGTGAGAAAGGGACTCATGTCTGAGTATACCCTGCCACACCTATAGTGGCCAAAAACGATTTAGAAAAGGGGGTGGTGATGAACAGAGTGTCTGAGTTAAACAGACCACTCTTACCCAGTCCAAAGATCAGGGCTTGATCCATCACCGTTATTTATCTCACTGCCCCATCCCAGCTCAGAACCTTGCTATATGCAAATCAGTCTGTCCCTGGCCCAGTGCATCATGGGAACAGGGCAGACTAAACTACCAAGCCAATTCTTCACCAGAAAGGAGACAAGCTACCGGGGACCGGTTTCTGGCATTTCAGCCTTCTTCGGCCCGGCTTGCTTGAATCCTGATGGAGCAGTGAGAAAGGGACTCATGTCTGAGTATACCCTGCCACACCTATAGTGGCCAAAAACGATTTACAAAAGGGGGTGGTGATGAACAGAGTGTCTGAGTTAAACAGACCACTCTTACCCAGTCCAAAGATCAGGGCTTGATCCATCACCGTTATTTATCTCACTGCCCCATCCCAGCTCAGAACCTGGCTATATGCAAATCAGTCTGTCCCTGGCCCAGTGCATCATGGGAACAGGGCAGACTAAACTACCAAGCCAATTCTTCACCACCCCTTGTTGTAAATATTTTTGTCCACCCTAAGTGTGGAAGGGTATTCTCAGATGTGAGACCCTTGCTCATTGCACCATCAGGATTCAAGCAAACCGGGCCGAAGACGGCTGTAATGCCAGAAACCGGTCCCCGGGAGCTTGTTTCCTTCCCAGTGTAAGAATTGGCTTTTGTAGTTTGGTTTGCCCTGTTCCCATCATGCACTGGGACAGGAACAGACTAATTTGCATACAGCCAGGTTCTGAAACTGGGATGGTGCAGTGAGCTAAAAAACGGTGTTGGATCTAGCCCTGATCTCTTGACTGGGTGAGAGCTTTCTGCTTAATTCAGAGACTCTGTCCCTCACCACCCCTTGTTGTAAATATTTTTGTCCACCCTAAGTGTGGAAGGGTATTCTCAGATGTGAGACCCTTGCTCATTGCACCATCAGGATTCAAGCAAACCGGGCCGAAGACGGCTGTAATGCCAGAAACCGGTCCCCGGGAGCTTGTTTCCTTCCCAGTGTAAGAATTGGCTTTTGTAGTTTGGTTTGCCCTGTTCCCATCATGCACTGGGACAGGAACAGACTAATTTGCATACAGCCAGGTTCTGAAACTGGGATGGTGCAGTGAGCTAAAAAACGGTGTTGGATCTAGCCCTGATCTCTTGACTGGGTGAGAGCTTTCTGCTTAATTCAGAGACTCTGTCCCTCACCACCCCTTGTTGTAAATATTTTTGTCCACCCTAAGTGTGGAAGGGTATTCTCAGATGTGAGACCCTTGCTCATTGCACCATCAGGATTCAAGCAAACCGGGCCGAAGACGGCTGTAATGCCAGAAACCGGTCCCCGGGAGCTTGTTTCCTTCCCAGTGTAAGAATTGGCTTTTGTAGTTTGGTTTGCCCTGTTCCCATCATGCACTGGGACAGGAACAGACTAATTTGCATACAGCCAGGTTCTGAAACTGGGATGGTGCAGTGAGCTAAAAAACGGTGTTGGATCTAGCCCTGATCTCTTGACTGGGTGAGAGCTTTCTGCTTAATTCAGAGACTCTGTCCCTCACCACCCCTTGTTGTAAATATTTTTGTCCACCCTAAGTGTGGAAGGGTATTCTCAGATGTGAGACCCTTGCTCATTGCACCATCAGGATTCAAGCAAACCGGGCCGAAGACGGCTGTAATGCCAGAAACCGGTCCCCGGGAGCTTGTTTCCTTCCCAGTGTAAGAATTGGCTTTTGTAGTTTGGTTTGCCCTGTTCCCATCATGCACTGGGACAGGAACAGACTAATTTGCATACAGCCAGGTTCTGAAACTGGGATGGTGCAGTGAGCTAAAAAACGGTGTTGGATCTAGCCCTGATCTCTTGACTGGGTGAGAGCTTTCTGCTTAATTCAGAGACTCTGTCCCTCACCACCCCTTGTTGTAAATATTTTTGTCCACCCTAAGTGTGGAAGGGTATTCTCAGATGTGAGACCCTTGCTCATTGCACCATCAGGATTCAAGCAAACCGGGCCGAAGACGGCTGTAATGCCAGAAACCGGTCCCCGGGAGCTTGTTTCCTTCCCAGTGTAAGAATTGGCTTTTGTAGTTTGGTTTGCCCTGTTCCCATCATGCACTGGGACAGGAACAGACTAATTTGCATACAGCCAGGTTCTGAAACTGGGATGGTGCAGTGAGCTAAAAAACGGTGTTGGATCTAGCCCTGATCTCTTGACTGGGTGAGAGCTTTCTGCTTAATTCAGAGACTCTGTCCCTCACCACCCCTTGTTGTAAATATTTTTGTCCACCCTAAGTGTGGAAGGGTATTCTCAGATGTGAGACCCTTGCTCATTGCACCATCAGGATTCAAGCAAACCGGGCCGAAGACGGCTGTAATGCCAGAAACCGGTCCCCGGGAGCTTGTTTCCTTCCCAGTGTAAGAATTGGCTTTTGTAGTTTGGTTTGCCCTGTTCCCATCATGCACTGGGACAGGAACAGACTAATTTGCATACAGCCAGGTTCTGAAACTGGGATGGTGCAGTGAGCTAAAAAACGGTGTTGGATCTAGCCCTGATCTCTTGACTGGGTGAGAGCTTTCTGCTTAATTCAGAGACTCTGTCCCTCACCACCCCTTGTTGTAAATATTTTTGTCCACCCTAAGTGTGGAAGGGTATTCTCAGATGTGAGACCCTTGCTCATTGCACCATCAGGATTCAAGCAAACCGGGCCGAAGACGGCTGTAATGCCAGAAACCGGTCCCCGGGAGCTTGTTTCCTTCCCAGTGTAAGAATTGGCTTTTGTAGTTTGGTTTGCCCTGTTCCCATCATGCACTGGGACAGGAACAGACTAATTTGCATACAGCCAGGTTCTGAAACTGGGATGGTGCAGTGAGCTAAAAAACGGTGTTGGATCTAGCCCTGATCTCTTGACTGGGTGAGAGCTTTCTGCTTAATTCAGAGACTCTGTCCCTCACCACCCCTTGTTGTAAATACAAAGTATAATATCATATTCAACCGACACTCAGGTGCAGCACCTCTGATCAACTCAGGACATCACAAGCGCCATTGCCCAATTGTTGCTGCTGAGAAAGCCTTGCAGGGTACACTTTGTGATACCCACACCTGTAGGCCGCAGGTGCAGCATAGTTTAATTTTGTAAGTGTGTCATTGTAGCTGGGAGCATGCTGTCAGCGCTGCTACTCCTACCGCATTGTATCTCTAGGGCCGAACGGGACTCAGCAGCATAAAGATCACCTGGATGGCCTCCTAGCGTACTTGCATCTGCCGTTAGAGTAGTGATGTGGTGCCTTAGCACTGCAACTTCACCCCCAGGTACATGATTTTCACAGCTTCAGAGCCTGGCAGCTTTCTGTAATGTAATTCCTTTTGTAATTCACGTCTCTTCCTCGGATATCAAGGTAAGAGGTCCTTTGCCTTTCATAAAACTACCTATTCCTTTGGGCAATGCTAACTGGTTTGATTTTGGTCACTGTGGTGCTGCAATACACTAGAGGCCTAGGGTGAGCTCAGAAGAAGAAGGTGCCAATGACAGGTGATTCTTGGGAGGGGGCGCAGTGCGTTCGGTCCGAATCCCCGGTGTAATGTAGCATCTCCTCATTCTGTCGGAGTAGGTGCTGCGGGGGCAGAGTGCATGATTCTGCAGCCTAGTCTGGTGCCATTGGAGTCTAGAGTAACCCTTGCTCACCTCTGACTGGCGAGACTCACCACTGTTGAGGACTTTGTCCCCCGTGGCTGGCACCACCTGACTGAAGCTGTCAGCAGAACTCGGTGCCAGTCCAAAAGCACATGTAGCCCCCAAAAGCAGGATCCCTCTGCAACACCTAGAAAGGTGGTAGATGCCACAGATGTAGCAAGGAATGCAAGCAGTAGCACCTATATATAAGGGCAGTGACTTGTCTGTGATGGTGTATGTGCAGGAAGGGAGAACAGCGTACTCTAATTAATTAAAAGAGACCTAGCGGAGATAATTAGGTAATAATTCTTTCGCAGAATAAGGGATATGCATGCTTTAAAGAAATAAAGATTTAGCCACAATGCTCTGTTGTCAACAACATGTACAAATGGGCTCTCTCATGAGTACACAACATGCAGAGCATCATGTTTCAATAACGGAATACATTCCATGTCATCTTTTCTTTAGAGCAACTTTTATTTATCATTGTGTAATCTGTCATATAAAAAATATTCAGTAATATCTGGCTTTTAAGTCAACAGTACAATGAAACGTTAAACTACATGTCCTAGAATGCAATGTTATATTGGATAAGAAACGTGATAAATGCTAAAAATGGAACACATAAGGCTACTTTCCGAAAGCAGTTCACATGCCTTGGCACATCTTTATGTTGCTCTATAGCCATCAGCTCAGGTCTAACTTCCTGACCATCACATCTGTGCACCCGACTCCCAAACGTAATCAAAATCAGCAATGCAGCTATTGTTTGTACTGTATGCTAAATTTCATATTTGCATTTTTTAGAAGATATTTGATCCTACTGATGTGCTCACATCACAAATCCTGCAGTCTCTTAATATCATGGTTACACATTTGTTTAACTTCAATCAAGTTGCAAGGTCACTAATGCCCTTCATTTCTAATACCTTCCAGCAGGGATGTATGACGGTACGACACGGGCTATTACCAAGCGTACCGTTACAACGCGTGTTTTACAACGCAAGTCGTTACCACGACTTGCACTGTAGGGTGCGGACTTAGGAATAGTTTAATTTACTATTCCAACACCAGTCCCAGTGGATAGTAGGGAAGGTGTTGGAATAGTAAATTTACTATTCCTTGTACTTGAGCGCCCTCCAGCGCAAGTCGTGGTTATGACTTGCGTTGTAAGAGACGCGTCGTAATGGTAGCGCGGGATAACATCCGCGTCGTAAAGGATGTTCTCCTTCCAGCAGTTTTCAGATCTTTTTAGAGTTTTTTGTTGATCAAATGGATTTAATATCTGATATTTATATACGTTTCCCTCATCTTCATTGCTTGATTTTTCTCGCAAGTGTCAATCATAGGCATTGAATGTCACTCACAATTACACTGAAATTATGAAAATGTCACACATGAGCAATCTGAAACCTTGACAGCTATGTGTGACCCAGAACACAGGCAGCAGGCATCAAATGCTCTACCCTTCTGCTTGTCTCTGCTCTACCCTCACATTTACGGCCAGAGCTGTCAGCATTGGAATTGGGTAACCAGGTTCAAGTCTCAACATCTCCTCAACATTCTGGGATTCTGGGCAATCACACCCACTTAGTGACAGATTTTCACCAAGTGAAACCAGAAAGCCTGTAAAAATCATGGCTTCCCTGCTTAAATGTTGTGATCTTAGGCATATATTTTATTTCACAAGCACTTCCAAATAAGTGATTTCAGAATACCAGCGGCTCAAAAGCTTACTGCGTTTGATTTAATAGGCAATAGTGCTGCTTGAAAGTGATTTGGGATGCAGACAGGGTTCAAATAAAAAACTGTTCTTCCTCTTATTTTACTAATTGCACTGCATCAATGTAGGGGTGGGGGAGAAATTGTTCTACATCCATGTTGAAGGGACTATCACTTTTTCACTTCTCAATGCAGCACTGTCATGTGACCTATTCATGTCAAAGCTTCCAAATGTTAATATAAACATGTTCAAGGTCGAGCTCATGCATGGTCTCTTCTGTCCATGTAGTATCTTTAAGGCTTTGATTTTTTTTAATTTTATTAAAATGCCAAAATGTTTTCTTTCTCCATTTTCCTTTCATGACTTCTCTCTCCTTTCGTTTTAAATCCTGAAATTATTCCTTGTTCCCTGTTTGATTTTTGCATCATTTCCTTGCTTTTTCCATTACTGCGATACTTTCATCTCCCTTTTAATTATTTTTAACTCATGTTAATTTCATTTCATTTCCTTAATGTTTTTGTTTCGTTTTCCATTTGAGATATCCCATTATTTTTCTCCTTTGTTTTAAATGTAATTGTTATCTTGAGGCTGTCCGTTCAAATAGTCAGAGGTCACGGCAGAGTAAACAAATGAAAGAGCTAAGTCATTTATTGACAACCATTTTGAGCGTTAAGCAGAAGGATCTGTGCATTCCTTCAGCTGCTCGGCTCGGCGCGCTGCTGCTTCTGCCTGCTTACGCCGAGGCTGCCTCTCCTGAGGTGGGCGGGGCTGCCTCTCCTGAGGTGGGCGGGGCTGCTTGTGGACACGGCCGAGCTGTCCAATAGGTGAGACCTCCGGAGTCTGCCGGACTCAGGGGATACACGATCCGAAGGGGATACTAAATATTACACAACACCGGCAGCCTGTGCCCAGGAAGCAGACGTTTCATTTTCTTTGTTGACTGCTGCTTTCAGATTTTCAGAATAGCCCCCTCAATGTTGGTGCAATGCCTTTTAGGGATAACAGCGCTCCTGCTCTATTTAACGCTTTCAGAGCGGCCGCCAGGACACTCTCCTTGGGGGGCAGTAGCTTTTCATCAGTTCGCCCAGATCTCTCCCTTTCCTTCTTGATATCTTCCTCCCATCTCCGGATCTTCTCCTCCGCCTCCTAAAACATCTCTGTGGTGTTGTAGGAGCCCCTGTTCTCCTCCACCATCCCCTGGACCAGTGAGAGCAGCACCTGCACCTCCCTCAGGGCCCCTTGAGCCCAGTTGTTGAAGGCCACATAGCGGTCTTTGCAGCCAATGAGCACCCCCTGCAGCTTGGAATCTCCGACCTTTGATGGACTCTTCCAGGGTGACGTCATCAGCCTGCAGGTCATCCATCCATGTGAACAGGACCAGCATGAACTGTGAGGCCTCTGCTCCGAACAGAGTCTGGATGTATTTGACAGTCTCCGCCTCCTCCGGGGCGAAGCAACTGGAACACCAGGACGAAGGAATGGGGTCCGGGTACCGACTTTACTACACTTTCAGCGATCCCTTGAGCAATTACTGGATTTGGAATCTTGGGGTCGAACAGTCCAGGGGTGTCGATGAGTACAATATTTTCCCCGTTCCTGTCACAGGACCTTTACTTGTCACTGCATTTGAAGATGGTCTGGACTGGAACTCTCTCTGCCCCCGAGGATGCTGTTTCTGGTCTCACTTCTCCCCAATCTCATCTTCCCGACCAGGATGAGCCTCAGCGCACGGGGCCCTGTGAAGAGAAGAGAGAGCAGGTTATACAGAGGTTACACACACAGGTCATAGAGATCCCACATACACAGGTCACACACAGGTCACACTCAGGTTTCGCACAGGTGACACGCACATGCCACACCCAGCTCACACAGGTCACACCCAGCTCACACAGGTTACATATGTCGTATCGTTTGTGATGCACTCGGCATAAGGAAACACAGGATGCCCAATGAGGTTGGTAACCTTCTTTATTATACTTGTGATACCAGCATGTCTCAGCACGTCTGTCCTCTTCCCCTGTCATCAGTCGTCTGTCCACTTCCTGTCCCCTACAGGATGTGGTGTCCAGTGACCTGGTCACTGCCCTGTGACCCGCAGGGTCCTAGTGTCCTACATCTGTTGTCGCCCTTTGTCGCCCTACAGTCATGGATGCTACACCTCCCCCTTTGTCACAAACAAAAGCTCTTTGTCACATGCACAAAATCTTAGTACATCATGGAGGTAGTTAATGGAGAGAGAGAGAGAGAGAGAGAGAGAAAGATAGAGAGAGAGAGAGAGAGAGAGAGAGAGAGAGAGAGAGAGAGCGAGAGAGAGAGAGAGAGAGAGAGAGAGAGAGATGTCATCCTTGACTCGTCTCTCTACTTTCTGACTCCTATGTTTTTTTTCTTAGTCTCTTTGTCTCCTTGCATTCCTTTTCGGTCGCTGTTCTCTGCCATCGTCTTTTTCTTTTGTTTGGTTGTTGTCCTCCTGCTGCTCTCCGCGGGCCAGCCTCTATTTTTTTTCTTCTGACTCCTTGTCGTGCGCCCAATGTCCTGGGCCAGCTGGCGCTACCTCTATTGGCTTCTCTCTTTCTACGGCCGCCCTTTGGTTTGCCTGGTCTTTCAGTATTCTTTTTCGTGCCCTTCCTCTTTCTCTGGTCCCTGTTTCTTCTCTTTGCTTGTTTTCAGCATGTTGTTCAGTTTCCTTTTTGTTGTACGTCATAGTTATGAGACCCTTTGTTTGGGCGGCGTTGTTGCTTAGCAGGCATGGTCCTGGTACGTCGCCTTTCAGCACATGTATGTCTTCTTTGTTCTTTTTGTCTTTATATGTCAGTTCCCTTGTGAACTTTCCCAAGTTTGTTACCTCTTTCCTTGACCCCCAGGTGAAGATCTTCACTTTGGACGCTCTCAGTGTCGGCTTTGACTCCATTTTCTCGTATTCTGATGCACACATAACATTGCATGTTGCACCACTGTCCAGTATAAATTCTGCTTCATGTTCTCCGACTCCTATCTTTGCCAGGTCCATCTTTTCCTGGGTGCTGCTGCCTGTGCGAGTTGTTGTCTCTCTTTTTCTGTTTTCCCCTCTCAGTTTTATGTGGACCTCCGACATGTGGTATAGTCTTTCCACTTTCTCTTCTTCCTCATCTTCGCCTGATCCTCGCGATGAGCTTCTTCTTTCTCTGTCGACATATCTGACGTGTCTTGTTGTCGACTCTTGTTGTCTTCCTGTTGTTCTCCTGTCATCTCTGAGTTGTGCGCTTTGGCACATACTGGCGTAATGATTCCTCCCATTACATCTCCTGCAGGTCTGGCCAAACGCGGGGCACGGACCTCTGTGTGGAAATTCCATTCCACATTTGTAGCATGTTCCTTCGTGTTGTCTCCTCTCTGTTTGTTCTCCCCGGTCATTCCTCCACCGGCCTGTGCGATATTTGTTCGTCACGTAGTGTGCAGTTTCTATTTCAATGTTCTTCCCTCTTTCAATTTCTTTAGCATGTGCCGTTGCTCTTGCCTCTGCTCTTGCCAGAGACAGGATGTTCTCCAATGAGATCGGTTCTTTGAGGATTCTTGCCCTGAATCCTGTGTCGCGACAGCCTTTAATGATCCGTAGTCTTATTGCTTGTTCGTTGTCAAACTTGTCAAACTCACAATGTGTCACTAATTTCCTCAGCCTTGTCGCAAAATCATCCAGCGTCTCATCCACTTGTTATTATTATTATTATTATTTAAGTAGCTTATACAGTGGGCAGCTACCCCAGGAGGGGTGTCCCGGCGCTAAAACAGAAACTCAGGAATAAAGGAGAGGAACCGGACAATTGTAGGACTAGAATCATGATCTGGAGAACAGCCACATTTTTAATTTACTACGGAAGAGGGATTCAGACGGGCAGAACCTGAGGTCAAGTGGGAGGCAGTTCCATAGTTTAGCAGTCATTACGCTAAACCCTCTGCCGCCCATTCTGGATCGTCGAAAGCGTGGTACAATCAAGAGATGTAAATTGTTAGATCTCAATGTTCTGACTGATTGAGATATTACCACTCGCTTTTTCAGGTATCCTGGCCCAAGGCTGTTGATAGCACGAAAGGGGAGGGTGAGAATCTTGAATTGAATGCGGCTTGCAATGGGAAGCCAGTGTAGCTCTTTGCAATAAAAAGCAACCGACTGACGGTAGGGGATATTTCCAATCAGTCTAGCTGCCGCATTCTGCACGATCTGAAGACGATCGATCAAATATTGAGGGGCACCGGCGTATAAGCTGTTGGCGTAGTCTAAATGATATGTGATGAGGGCCTGAGTGATTGTTCTACGGGCGTCTAAGGGGAGGTAAGGAAAGATCTTTTTAATCATGCGAAGTTTCGCAAAGCCCCCTTGAGTACAAAACGCTGAAAGCAAGCGCGTCGCATTATTGTTTGTTTTGATATCCTCTGAGGCGGAAGCCGGAGGACTGTGCCCACAATTGATTTTAAAATTTGTATTTCTTTCGTGTGTTTGATTTTAAAATATCACGGAGCTCACCTGCACTGAAACGCTGAGTTATTAGCGCTCTCACAGCCCTCCTAGCCCTCCCCTGACACAGCGACCCCAGCGCTGTTGCTGGGAAACGCCCACACCGCCAGCGCGGTCAGAACGCGGAAGCCACGCCCACTGCGAGGCCACGCCCTTATCACCAATCACAAATGTGCCGGTCATACCAGCGCAGCGGACGAGCGCAGCGGGAGCGCCTAAGGCAAGCCCGTCTGCGCCCGTCCGCGCACGACCGGGCCTAGGGCCACAATCCCTGCCGGATACAGCTGCCCCTAAGGTAAGCTACTCACGTCGGGAGCTACTAAGCCTCAGACCCCCCACCTCCCCTTGTGAATACATTCATGACCTAAATGGACCTTTTATCCGCTGTTCCCTCTGTAAGCCAGTCCAGCTCAAACTACCTATAAAACCTCACAAGCCCGCTGCCCTGAAACTGGCATCGTTAAACTGCCGATCGCTCCCTAAACACGCGACGCAGATTAACCACCTTATAGAAGACCAGGAGATTGACATCCTCTTCCTCACGGAAACCTGGCTCGCCCCACATTCGGAGTCAGACATGGTGCTAGCTACCCCACCGGGCTTCCTCATTCAGTCCCTACCCCGCCCCTTAGGCCGAGGTGGTGGTGTTGCCATCATTCACCGGGACTACCTTCACTGTAAATACGGTGATGCGCAGATCCCCGACTCTGAAAGCTTGCAATTTACAATCAAGCTAGACCCGACCAACTCACTGACAGGAGTCCTTGTTTACCGCCCTCCCGGGCATCCAGGCCCTTTCGCTAGCTCTCTCCTGGACACTGTAGCGACCCAGGCCCACTCCATATCAAATTTCCTGATCGTAGGGGATCTAAACATCCATCTTGATGACCCCACCGACCCGGCAGCAGCTGACCTGATGTCCGATCTGGCAGCACTTGACATCCACCTCCTTAATTCTGGAGCCACTCATACGAAGGGTCACCTGCTGGACCCGGTGTTCACTAGCACCCATTCGATGCAAGTGAAGGAGGCCTCTCCCTTACCCTGGACAGACCATTTCTTAGTCTCCTTCCTACTACCAGGATCTTTCAGGAAACCTCAAAAACCGCCTACTTACATCAGGGACAGGACCTGGTCCAGACTTCCCACCGAAGAATGGGCCAGGAATCTTAAAAACACCATCCCTGCACACGCAGAAGACCCGGCTGTCGCCGACAGTAATTTCAGAGAGTGGATCACCACCTCCCTGGACTCCGTACTCCCACTAAGAACCAGGGAGGACAAAAACGGAAAACCCGGGTCTGCCCCGTGGTATACCTCGGACCTCCGACTACTCCGTAAAAACTGTAAAAGAGCCGAACGGCTTTGGAGGAAAGACTGGCAGCATACCAGCAAGGAAGCATACCATAATACAGTCAGACTCTACAAAGAGGCCATCAGGCACGCCAAAGCTTCCCATTATGACACGCGGATAAAAGAATCCTCCAATTCGGCCAGGGAATCCTTCCTAATTGTAAAGGAGCTGCTTAAAGTACCCAACTTTCCTTCCTCCAGTTCCCCCCTGGTGGATCGAAGTAATGATCTAGCCACCTATTTCGACGACAAAATCGCCCGGATTCTAGCTTCCCTCCCCTCCCCTGGTCCCGCCAGCCAGCTGGACAATCCTCCACCTCCCAGCCAGACCGAAAGTAATCCCCGCCCTCAACTTGCGACATTCAGGCCAGTAACATGCGTAGAGGTAGAACGAACCATGACCAAAATGAGAAGCGGATCACCTCTGGATCCGGCTCCCATTAGATTCCTCAAAACCGTGGCCCCTGTCATCGTCCCCACGGTCATGGAGCTCATTAACAGCTCACTTGCCCAGGGATCTGTTCCTGCCAGCTGGAAGAGCGCAGTGGTAAAAGCACTCCTTAAAAACCCCAGCTCGATCCAGCAGACATGGCAAACTACCGACCAATATCACTCCTCCCGGCAATCAGCAAGGTAGCTGAGAAACTGGTCAACGGACAACTGTCCCAGTTCTTTGAAACAAACAACGTTCTACGGGAATCCCAAACTGGATTTCGCCTGGGTCATGGCACAGATACTGCCCTCCTCGCCGTCATCGAGGAGGCAAGGCGCATACTGGATTCAGGAGGGTCAGTGGCAGTGATCCTCCTGGATCTCAGCGCAGCCTTCGACACAGTCAACCATCGTGTCCTTCTCCATAGACTCGCGGCAGCAGGGATCACCGGGACGGCACTCAGCTGGATAGAATCCTTCCTCACCGGACGCACGTTCCAGGTATGGGACGGCAATTATCACTCATCCACCCTCCCCCTCACAAGCGGGGTCCCTCAGGGATCTTCCCTGAGCCCGACGCTTTTTAATGCATATATGGCCCCTCTTGAAGACGTGGTGACACCATTTGACATAAAAATGGTAAACTACGCTGATGACACTCAACTGGTCGTCTCCTTATCCCAACTAGTCGACCACCCAGAGAACCTAGCTAACTGTCTCACACAAATCCATAGCTGGATGAGTGACTCATCATTAAAATTAAATGGGTCTAAGACTGAAGTGATGCTCCTGGGAAAACAATGGGCGACCATCCCCCCAACAGTCTGACCCGACGTGTTCGGAGAAATCCCCTCCCCGAAGCGTGAAATCAAGACCCTTGGAGTATGGCTCGAACCTGAGCTCACCATGAAGACGCAAGCTGCCAAAACTGCGGGCACCTGTTTTGGGCTCATGCGCACTACCCGCAAGATTCTCCCCTTACTACCACCTGCTTCCAGGAAACTCCTTATCCAGGGACTAGTATTGTCCCGTCTGGATTATAGTAATATGGTCTACCTGGGAGCCCCAGAGGCCACCTTGACGAGACTGCAGCGGACACAGAACGCTGCGGCACGTCTGCTCATGAATCTTCCCTCGAGAGTGTCAGCACAACCAGCCCTCAAGGCCTTGCACTGGCTCCCTGTGCGCCAAAGGGTGGTATTCAAAGCCATGTGCACGACACACAAACTGATCAACGGATCTGGTCCTGCGATCCTTAGCAGTTTGGTCACCCCCTACTAAGCATCCAGATCCCTCCGTTCGGAGAATGAGCACTTAGCCAACATCCCCAAATTCAAAAGGACACGCACAGGAGGACGACGATTCTCGGTTCAAGCGGCCACGGGATGGAACTCCCTCCCACGCACCCTCAGACTGGAATCCAGTTACCTGGCTTTTCGCAAAAAACTGAAAATGCACTTATTCCCGAAATAAATGTCCCTCCTCCCTTCCCTTCCCTCAATGGATAACAACCTTCTGACAGCGCGGGGATGCCCTTGGGTCACCAGGCGCTATACAAATCGCTAAATAATAATAATAATAATAAAGTAAGCTGAGGTGACCTTGTTGATTTGCGCTTTACAAGAAAGTGAATCATCAAACTGAAAACCAAGGTTACGTGCTGATTGAACAGGGGTGGGCGAAGGGTTAAGCACTGTGGGCCACCACAGGCTGGGGGATGTTGGAGTTTTCTGGTTAAAAAATAAGACCTCTGTCTTATCAGTATTAAGCCTAAGGTGGTTGATGGTCATCCAGGCACAGATGTTATCCAAACATTGGCGGAAGTTGGCGAAGGTGGAGTCAGAGTGGTCTCTAAAAGAGAATATCAGCTGAGTATCATCAGCGTAAGAGACCACCCTGACTCCACAGGACTCCACCACTGCAGCCAAGGGTGCGAGATAAACGTTAAAAAACAGAGGGCTCAGGGCAGAGCCCTGCGGAACACCACACAGCAGGGGTTTACCCTCTGATTTAAAAGGTCTGAGCGCCACCTTCTGAGTTCTGCCAGTAAGGAATGACTCAGCCCAGGCTAATGCAGAGCCACCAATTCCAACCTGCTTTAGACGGTTTAGTAAGATTTTATGTGAAACCGTATCAAGAGCGGCGGATAGGTCGAGGAGGACCAACATGGCCTCCTCGCCCCTATCCACACACTCACGGATAGTCTCAGATACTTCTAAAAGAGCAGTCTCGGTACTGAAACCCGCTCTAAAGCCGGATTGAGAATCGTGTAGTAAAGAGTTGTTTTCTAGATATTCTGTCAGTTGCAGCTGCACAGCCTTTTCCAGAATTTTTGCGGGTTTGGGGAGGAGGGAGATGGGACGATAATTACTAAATTTTGTGGGATCGGCATCAGGCTTTTTCAGAATGGGGACCAACAAAGCTTCCTTCCAAGCAGTTGGAAATATGCCATGATAGAGGGAGGCATTCCAAATAGAAAGAAAGGGACTAGCCAGTGAGGGGGCCAGGTCACCCATGACCTTGGCAGGGATTGGGTCGGAAGGAGAGCCAGATCTGCACTGGGTGAATAACCTGAGTGCGGTCTCAAGAGTCAGCTTGTTAAAAGACTGTAATGAAGCAGATTCCGGGGCCATGACAGGGGGTACCGGGGAGGGTTCCTCAGTAGGAAACGAAGTTCTAATATTATCAATTTTCTCAAAAAAATAATCAGACAGTCCATCGCATAGTGCCTGGCTAGAGGGGTTCTGCGAAGCCCTGGTGGGAGGGTTGACATGCAATAGTGAATGTGTATCGTTTAAAGTCAATATTCCGTTGTGGGTCGAATTTGGCCATTAGTCATTTCTTTAGTGTCTCATATGTCCTTATTTCTTCGGCTGGTAGTGTCACTAGAAGTTCTTCGATGTCATCCCCTGCTAGGTTCAGCAGTAACCCTAGTCTCTTTCCTTCTGTTACGTCTGTTGCTTCCATATATCTTTCAAACCGTCTGATCCACTTCTCCCACCTTATTCCTGTTTGTGGCTCCGATAGGTTGAACGGCAGTGGCCTCCTGTATTGTGCGCTGGGCTTCGGATCTGCCATCCTTGCCTTTATCTGCTTTTTCTTTCTCCTTTCTCTTTATCTTCTTTTCTCTTTTCTACTTCTTTTCTCTATATCACTTTGTTTTCTTGACTCTTTTGCTTGTTTTTCTCTTTGTCCAGCCTTTGTTTGCTTTCTTTTGCTTTGCCTGTGCTTTATTTCTTTTCTTCCTCTTCAGGTTTGGCACTTTCCAAGTGCTCACAATCTTTTCTGACTTTGTTTCTTTATGTGGGGCTCCTTCTATGTCCCTTTCCTTCTTTTCTTCTCTCGTTCTCTTTCTTCTTCGTTTTTATTTTATTTAAATTTTTTTTGTGTGTTTAGCCTGCCCTTAAGATGGCTGCCATGTATTTTTCCACTGTTTCCTTTCTGCTGTCCCCATCAAAATGGCCGCTCTTTGTCCACGCGAGACTTCGCTGTCGAAATCTCGCTGTGCCTGTTCCTAAGATGGCCGCCGCGTTGTTTCTCCGTTTTTATTGGCTTTCCAGCCTGTTTCTAATATGGCCGCCGATTTTTCCGCCTCTCGCGAGACTTCGCGCTTCAATTTCTGAGCGCGAGGATCTCGCTCTTCTGACTGGGCGCTAGCGCTGTTTATCCAATGCGTCTTACCGCGCTTTTGCCGATTTCTGTTGGACGCTGATCGGGGTGGGCTCCCGTGTAGCTCCTTGCGTCTTCTGTTACCAGTGATGTTCTTTCCTGACACACGGCGCGATCCTCACACGTGTTGATTCGTCGCTTCCCTCGTCGCCAGTTGTCTTATCGTTTGTGATGCACTCGGCATAAGGAAACACAGGACGCCCAATGAGGTTGGTAACCTTCTTTATTATACTTGTGATACCAGCATGTCTCAGCACGTCTGTCCTCTTCCCCTGTCCTCAGTCGTCTGTCCACTTCCTGTCCCCTACAGGATGTGGTGTCCAATGACCTGGTCACTGCCCTGTGACCTGCAGGGTCCTAGTGTCCTACGTCTGTTGTCGCCCTACAGTCATGGATGCTACAACATACAGGTCGCACAATGCTCACAACTTAAACAGGTTACACACAAGTCAAAGACAACTCACACAGGCCCCACAAAAGTCACACACAACTTACACAGGTCACACACAGCTCACACAGGACAACACAGGTTACACATAACTTAAACGGGTCACACACTGCTCACACAGAGGTCACACATAGGTTGTATACAGCTCACACACAGGTCATGCACAGGTCACACAGATTACACACAGGCTACACACAGGTCACACTGTTGTGTTTCAAAGGTGCTAAGAAGGGATGTTTCCACCTATACTTGTACTCTAGTACATAAGGCACATAACAGCAGTGAAACTTGGAGCAGCATCATTTAGAATCCATCTGTTAACATGTAATTTATGCACAATTATGAATTTCATTTTACATCATATTAACTGGTGCTCTAATAATATAAGCATGTATAATATGATTTAAATGCATTAATAGGATGTAACCATCAAAAACATCAATGTTCATTTGAAAGGCTTACGTGTATTTATTATTTAAATTTTACATTTATATTTCAACTGTATTTTAGTGAATATATCTACATTTTATTCACATGTTGCATTTACATTGAAATTAAACAAGGCAGCAGCGTCCACTTGAGCCACACCACTCAGCCCCCTTGGACCAACCACCACTGTGTACAATTCCTCGTCAACAAACCCAAGTCACCCGAACCTGCTCTGTGCCCTTATGTAGGAACTTGAACAGAATCACTGAAGAACAACTCAACTGTACCCTCAACAGCAACCTCCCCTCCACTGCAAACAATGCCAACCTGCAACCATTGAACTCCACACCTGGATCGCCAACTGCGCAGTCAAGCTCGCTTGCTGAGCAACCCCAACAAGCACCACCCCAAGAAAGCTGCCTAGTTTACCACTGAGCTCCAAGAAGCCAGAAACACCTGCAGATGCCTGGAGAAGAACTGGAGAAACAGCAAGACACCCTAAAACCACACCACCTACACGGATCACCTGACAGATTACCACCAATGCATCAGAACCACCAAAAGAACCTTCATCCAGAACAGAATCCTCGCCAACTCCAGCAACCTCATGGAGCTCTTCAGCGTCATCCAGGAATTCAGCAAACCCTGTAGCGAAGCAACGGACATTACCCCATCCCAGGTCCTCTGTGACAAACTTGGTTCCTACTTCCAACTGAAGATAAAGAACCTCTACGACAATTTCAAGTGACCACTCACCCATCCCTGCAGCTAGCCCACCCAGTGGCAACACCAGCCAGACCACCATCTCTGCATGGACACCGATCACGACCAAGGAAACAGCCACAACAATGAAGGGCATCCACTCTGCGGGCCCCACTGACCCCTATCAACCCCACATATACCACAGAGCCGCCACCACCATTGCACTCGTATCACGATGCACCGTCAACACCAATTTCGAGACCGGTTCCTTCCCCGATGACTGGAAATGCGCAGAAGTCGGGACCCTGCTCAAAAAGCCCTCAGGACACCTGACGGACCTCAGAACCTACCGGGCCATCTTGCTCTTCCCATTTGCAGCAAAAGTCACTGAGAAGACTGTCAACGCAGAGCTGACAAGGTTCATCAAAGACAAAGCCATGCATGACCCCTCCCAATCTGGATTTCAAAGCATCTACAGCACTGAGACCGCCTTACTCGCCACCACTGACGACATCTGCACCCTCCTCGACCATGGCCACACCGCAGCCCTGATTCTGCTCAACCTATTCGCAGCCTTCAACACTGTCTCCCACTGCACACTAACAGCAAGACTACACAATTCCGGCATACAAGGTACCGCCCTCGAATGGATCAGATCCTTCTTTACCGGCAGGAGCCAAATAATCAGACTACCACACTTCCTCTCTGAACCCATTGAAATCAACTGCAGAGTCCCACACGAATCATCACTCAACCCAACTCTCTTCAACATCTACATGGCTCCCGTCACTGCCACCATCCGACAGCAGAGCCTCAGCCTAATCACCTACACCGATGACACACAACTCATCCTCTCCCTCACCAAGGACACTACCACCAGACTCCACTTCCAGAAAGGAATGCAGGATGTTGCAGCCTGGATGAGCAACAGCTGCCTTAAACTCAACTTGGAAAAGACAGAAGTTCTCATCCTCTGCACCACCCCTTCAGTATGGTACAACACCTGATGGCCCACCGCCCTCGTCATCCCACCACCCCCACAGACGATGCCAAGAACCTCAGCATCATACTCAACTCGTCCCTCTCCATGAATTGACAGGTCAATACCGTCACCTCCAGCTGTTTCAACACACTCCGCATCCTCCACAAGACTTTCAAATGGATCCCCCAAGGGAAGGAAGACAGTCACCAACGCACTCATTAACAGCAGACTGGACTACAGAAACACCCTCTATGCCGGCATCAACAAATCTCTGCTACGCAAACTCCAGACTATTCAGAGCACAGTCGCCAGACTCGTCCTCGTGGTCCCTCAACACAAACACAGCAGCCAACACCTACGCATTGGCTCCCCATCGAGAAACGATCACCGTCAAGATACTCACCCACACCTACAAATGCCTACACAACACCGGACCCCAATACCTCATCAACAGAAAAACCCTCCACGTACCCAAATGATACCTCTGGTCCTCCAACCTCCGCCTCACCAAAATCCTGTGAATCCTCAGAGCCTGAGCAGGGGGAAGATCCTTCTCCTATATCACAGCCAAGACCTGGAACAAGCTCTCCACTGATATCAGATGTGCCCCCTCCCTGAACACCTTCAGGAAGGTTCTGAAGACCCCCATCCCTCCCCAGCGCGGTGAGACCCACATGGGTGAGTAGTGCACTTATAATCCCCCTGATTGATTGATTTATTGATCACTTAACTGACTGAAGGCCTTGTTTTAAAATGTATTTTGCTTGGTGTTAGAAATGAGAGTCTCTAGTTGCAGAGGAAGGTACCTTTATCCAAATAGGGACCATTTCTTCTAGTCAGGGTAGGGGGGATACACTCCTAAAATAACCCCTGCTCACCCCCTTGGTAGCTTGGCACAAGAAGACAGGCTTATCTCAGAAGCAGTGTCCAAAGCATCTGTGAACATATACAGCAAACCAGTTTACACAAATAAGTAATCTTTATCTAAACCAAACAAGACCAACAAAACAAAAATCCACAGTGCAGTAATAAAAATATGTCTTTCAAATGGTAGGAATAGTTCAGTTCAAAGCAAATTGCAGATGCAATAGTTTTCACACAAATCATTGGATGCGTCATGGAAATAGACAAAATGAGCTGCAGGGAATTTGATGAGTCAGTTCCCTACACTCAGGGAAGGTGATGTGTTGGATCCTTGCTCAGTGGGATATGATGCATCAGTTCCTTGATGCAGCGCAGGAGAGGTGATGTGTCGGTCCCTTACTGGACTGGAGGTTATGCATTAGTTTCTTACTGCGTGGGAAGGTGATGCGCCGTTTCTTACTGCGCCCTTCAACGATGCACCAGACTTGGCGCCTCGATTCGAAGTGACGATACGGCATGAGCGTGGATTCTTCCAGCCATACAGCAGGGCTTGAATCCGAATCGGTGTGGTGATCTCTGACTTCGGAGATCATTGTACTCGATGAGGCGGGCAACAATTTCCCAAGCAGAGGCAGGTGCTGTGACGATTTAATCGGTGATGCATCCGGAACAGGTACGGATGAATCACGATTCTCGCTGTTGCATCGATTTTCCAGCTCCCTGCGACAAACAGTCTCTAGAGGTCTAAAACAACAGCAGGTACCTCTTTGCAGGTTGGAATTCCCAGCAAGGAAATTCAGGGGAGCTGGTGGCGAAGTATTTGTGTCGCTGAGACTTCGGAACAGGAGGCAAGCTCAGTTTCAAGCCCTTGGAGTTATTTTCCTAAAGTAGTTGACAAAGCAAAATGCTAAGTTTGTTTCTCCTTCCCTTGGCAGCAAGTAGCCAATGTAGGCTAAACCCAGATAGCAAACAGCACAGGGGCAGTATTCCTCCTCAGCTTCTCCTCTACTTCTCCTTGGCAAAGGTTCCTCTTGATTCCCAGAAGTGATCTAAAGTTTGAGGTCCGGGCCCCAATATTTATACTAAAAAATCCTTTGTTTCCTTGTGGCAGGAAAGCCCTGTGCTCAGTCAAAACCAGTTCTGGCCTCTGTGGTGCAACTTCCTGGCAGGAGGTGGAGACCGCTTTGTGGATGGCAGACTAGGCCCATTCAGGTGAAAGGAAATCTCCTCCCACTACTCTAAATGCAGCCCAGGTCTATTCAGCCCAGCAATGACTCATCAGACTCTCTGGAGCCACTGCACCTCTCCAGCTACTGACACTCCAAACCCAGACAGTCAACCCACATTTCTAGGAAATTCACATTGGATGGCTAAGCAAGAAAATATCTACTTTCTAAAAGTAGAATTTTCAAACTCAGAATGTAAAAATCACCCTCACTAAAAGATGCATTTTAGCATTCTGAGTTCAGGCATACTAAACTTTCTTTTCATACCTTGTTCCCAGGGGTAGGTATGCTTATAAAATGATATAGGCAAACTCCCCATTCAATCCTATGGGAACAGGTAGCCTTGCAATTAACCCTGGGCATAGTTTGCGTAGTAATGTAAATGTACATGTAAATTGATACTTGTATAGCGCACTACTCACCCGCAAGTGTTTCAAGGCTCTTGTACAAATACCGCTGTGGAACCCATCCTGGCTTTCCCTGTGAGGCGTCCACTCCTGGGCACCCCCAAGGTGGAAGCCAGGCATCCTTAGCGTTGTGGGGGCAGTTGTGGAGATTAAGCAAGCTATTTCCCAGAGTTGCAGAGTGGGACTCCATGATTGGAATAGGCACCGAAGCGAGAATTATCAGGTCTGTGGAATTTTTGAGCCCAAGACCCGCCGAGGCGGGGAATTGAACCCTGGTCCCGGGCTAGACCTCTGCATCAGGGTCTGCCGCTCTAACCATTGAGCCATACTAGTCACGCTACGCGTAGCTATGCAAATTTGCACTTGCGCTTCGCGAGCTACGTGTATCTACGCGAGCATGCGTAGTTGCTTGTCCCGCCCATTTGCAATGTGTTTTTTCTTCCTCGTGAACTCATATTGCGTGTTCGGGAGTCTGCTTGCATGCTCAGGGATAGTATCTTGTGAACTTACCCATGCGGTCGCCTATAGGCGCGGCTATCTTGTTTTTCACCAGTCCGGCCTGTTCGCGATGCTTTATTTCCTGTTCCGGGTCGAGTATTGCGTGTTTGCGATGTGCATTTCATGGTCGGGAACTCATTTCACATGTTCCAGACGCTTTTTGCGTGCTTGCGGGTAAATATTGCGCAAAATTACCCACTCGGTCGTGATGGGCCGGCCATCTTGTTTTTTCACTCTATTCTATGGTTCTGGGGATTGCTTTTCTATCCCTCCATCTCTGCCATCCTTAGGTTTTCACAATGTTTTTCTGATCTTTTTTATTTACTATCTATCCCTCTCTGTCCCTAAGTCTATATGCTGCATTTTGTTTCTATTTTTACTGCATTTTTTCACTTTTCTACTGTTTTATATTACTTCCTTCTTTAAGCTCCTACTTCTTCCCCAAACTTTATTTTCCCTTCTAAATTTTCTTTTCTGCCTCCTGCTCACCCCAGAACCATGCCTAAGGGCACTAATGGCTCCAAGAAGGGCAAGGCGCCTGTGCCCAAAAGCCGCCTGCCTTGCGGCAGACTGCGCCCTGCAGGGGTGCAGGCCCAGGAGCTTTTTGGTGAGGTGGAGGTGGCTGCCCTGTTTTTTTTGTGCAGCACCACCTCCCCTTAACCTTGGCAGCAGACCTGGCTCCGGGTACCCGACCCAGGAGCATCACCGCCTGCTTGCTGTGTTTGGGCAAGCAGGCGTCCAGGGCACCCATCACCAGCTGGCCCACTGGGGGTCAGACATCTGGGACCGGGAGCAGGGCCTGCTGGACCTGCTAGATGTCGAGGTCGTGGGGCTTGGTGAGTAGCTAATATACTAGTATTATAAGTATTGTGTATAATGTTTTTCTGAATAGCAAGAATACTGCTGCTTACATTGCAGGTAAATTAAGTTTCAAAATCTTCTGGTGCTCGACGCTGCTCTTACTAGTTTGCAACTTTGCGCTTGCTTGGACTGATTATGTAATAGTTTAATTAGAGAAGTTAAGTTAGGTAATGCTATTGCTAGAGAGACTCTAGTCCTTCCTTTGCCCTCATGTCACCAAGAAGAGATAGTGGTGGATGGATTGATAGGTTTAGTTAGTATTAGTTGATAATTTTTAAGAGGTCTGCATGACGCATCCTCTCTGCCACTGAGTGCTGCTTACCACAGTCCTTAGTAGAACCTTTTCTAGTTTGTTTAGTGAGTGGTAAGGCCAAGCAGTGTAACTAGCATGCCATCAGACACAACCACCAACAAACAATTTTGTGTATGCATAAATCTATGCATGTTTTTCTTACACCTGTGCATGATTTAGGGCTACATTTAAATGCAGATTTATTGAACAATTGGCCCGTCTGGAATATGTGGGCTAGGTCAGGTGCTACATAGGTTTACTTAGTATTCTGGAATCAGAATGGAACATTAGATTAGTGTTCATAAATAATAAGTAGACAGTCAGTGAGTCCCACAATAATAATATTACTAGTCGATCTGATAAGATAGGTCAATTTTATTGCAATTGTTGTTTCCTAAAGTGTTTTTTGAGCGTTTAAAAAAATATTTTATTTGTTTCACAGTACACCAATCATTAATGTTTGTCTCTTTCTTTGGTATATCTAACATGATCAGCACCCAGGGGCAAGATGACGGGGTCACAGGCGGCAGCGGGACAAGAACATCAAGATGCCTTCAATGGCCAGAACCACTCCTCTACTGATTGCTTTGCTGCTGGCTCCAGTAAGTCCTCCAGTGGTTATATTGATAATTAGATTTTCTTTTTCACTTTTACTGCACCTTATTTTTTCTGAACTATTATTTCTGTTTCCTAATTCCATATTTTTTCAAATCTTCTTTGATCTAGACTGTTTCTAAATTATTTTTGTTATTCCTGCCTCCAACTGCCTCTGCTATGAGCCTATGACTCTCTTTACTACTACTATTAGTCTGTATGTAGCAAAGCTTACCCAGTTGGCCACACTTTAATTAAAAGGTTTTAAATAAAACTCAAATTCAGCAACAGCTCTAGCAACAGAGTCAAGTCATATGGGTTGCCCTCTTCTGGTCTTCTTAATCTTTCTTGAGGCTTTTCGACAATACCCACCAACAAAATGCCCAACCAGATATTTGACTATTTTTGATAGGATATGCTATTACATACATAACTATGCATAAGGATATAGTATGTTGGTGATGGGAGGTTGGAACTTCCTCACACCTCAGTCAGAACGCCTAATCCCCTGACCGACTATCTATACTCTCCCATTAGATCCCTAAACACCTCCCGAAGATACCCAATGATTACACAACCCAGAACATAATAACACCCTTTCGCTCATGCACTCATGTAGGTTCACCACACAAAATACCACAGAGTCTTTGTGTAAGTTGAAGTTCAAAAGGTTTATTTTCAACTGACAAGCTCTGTTCAAATCATTATACTATAGGAGCCAGCTACAAAAGCAAAATGCATAAGATTAAAACAATAAACATTGTTACAAGTCCACAGAAGAGTCAGACAAATGATCTCTGTGCGAATTCTGGGGGACTCCTCACCTTAGAACGTAGAAGTACTGGTTACATCATAAGCTCTGCAAAGCTCTGTAGCATTATGGCTGAGCAATAGCAAATGACCAGAATTCCATAACAAAGTGGCTTGTTTTTCGACCTCTTGTACACAATGCTCAGACAGTAGCTGCATGAGCTCATGTGGCCTCAAAGGTATTTTACACAACACGCTGCAAGGTATTGTGCGCAAAAGACATAAAGCTAATTTGGTGCATGGCTCAGGCTAACTTTGCGTAGAGTAGAGTTGAATAACCCTAGGGACCATAACACTACTAGTGTGTATACTCTACTCTCTAGTACCCGATTTGGACTAGTGATGTATGTTATATGTGTATGTATTAACTTTTTTTTCAATATTGATAGTGAAAAAGTATGAATAGAGGGAGGTGTATATGGCAATGTTTTTCTAGGCGTACTACCAACCACCAACATGTGCCGGGGCCAGTGGTTATGCGGCCATTACGGAGGGAGCAGGAGATACGGCAGCGGAACCTGCAGGAGCTTCTACTATAGGGGGTGAGCCTGCAGCTGTGGCAGGAGGTGGTGTTATGTTTCTTACTTAATGACATTTGCAGTGAACATTAGACAGCGGTTGAAGAAGACACCCTATACTTGGCATTAGCACCAATAGCATTAGCAGCGTGAGTTGTGTAACCAATGGCCTCTTCTATTTTACTCCAGCTCAGCTGTGAGTTTTATGGAGAAGATTAAAAATCAGATCAGATAACCTTAGTGAAAAACTAAATTGGCAGTATTTCACTAGCAGGACATGCCACACACACCAGGGTATGTCCAACCTTTCACATACACTACACCCGGTCCACAGCAGTACCTTGGGTCTATCTTAGGGGTGCCTAACATATACGAAAAGAGAACGTTAGGGCCTGGTATGTGGGTGCACTTGCCAAGTCGACAAGGTAGTACAAGACTGCCCACAGGCTCTGCAATGGCAGGCCAGAGTTACATTTACAGGCTGCTTGTGTAGGTGGCACAATGGGTTCTTCAAGACTACAAGTAGCATTTGATTTACAGTCCCTGGGCATACACAGTCCACTGTTCTAGGGACTGAGTAGCAAATAAAATATGGCAATCATGGAAACACCAATTCATAACATACATTTACAAAGCGTGCACTTGTACTTTGGCACTGAACAGCAGTGGCAAAGTGCCCAAAGCATCTAGACCAGCAAAACAGAGTCCAAAACACAGCAAACATACAGGAGGTCAAGGCGAAAAATACAGGAGAAATCCATGCCAATGATGCCAGGTCTAAAGCTTGGTAGGTAATTTTCCTTTTCAGATGCATTCTCATGATTATTAGTAAAAGGAAGGAGTTTTTTTGCATACATTTGGGGCCTGAAAGGAGGAATTTTGGCAGAGGAGATGGAGACCTAATGAGCAGCCCAAGACTTCTATTCAACCGCATACCAGACACAGGAGGTGTTCAAGGTTGTAGAGACTGTTCAAGTTATGTGGGATGAGAAACATGGACGATGTTGCAAATTGTACCAAAAGGTTTATTTTGATTTGTTCCTGGTGATGTGAGAGAAAATGTGAGAGTTCTTGAAGCTTCTGTGTCTTTTAATTAGTGTGTGTATTGTTTAAAGTTAGGCAGACTCCCTTAGCCATTCAGTGTGAAGCTTATGCTGAACACTTAGGGCCATATGTATGACAGTATTTAGCATGCACAATCAGGTTTGCGACCCGTTTGTGCATGCTAATTACCTGTGGCCAATGTACAAACACTATTTTGAGAGTCGCAAATAAATTATGACTAGCAAAATAGTGTTTAGTGACTCTCTATATAAAGGGATGTTCCCTTCCCAAAGTGACCTCAAAGCCATGTACAAATGTTCTGCGGCCCCAATTGCGGTCACAAAACACTTGCAATGTCCGGCCCTCTTCAAGAGGGTGGTAATGCATTTGCAAAAGGGAAGGGGTCCCCAGAAGACCCGTTCCCCTTTGCAAATGCAGGCAAAAATACTTTTTAGGGGCAGGAAGGGGTCCAAAGGACCACTACCTGCCCTTAAAAAATTAAACAAAATTGTTTAATTTTTCTTTATTGTACTGCATCTCATTTTCCTTTAAGGAAAATGGGCTGCATTGAAAGAAAAATGCCTGCATTATTTAAAAGCAGTCCCAGACATGGAGGTTTGCTGAGTCCAGCGGGCCACCATAGCTGGGATGGTCTGCCTTTCCTAATGGGGTCGCAAATTGTGAGTGACTCAATAATATTCCTGAGCCTCGAATTTTGCGACCCCTTTGGGAATCGCAATCAGTGTGTCTGGCACTGTAGTACATTCCAAATTGTGACTTGCAATTTGTGACTCTAAATTGAGAGCAAATTGCGAGTCTAAATTTGGATGGTCGTACATCTGGCCCTTAGTCCCTATCCTGAAAGACTTCTACTGAAGACTACACTATGCTAACTCCTTCTTGCATTTTCAAATCCTTTTGAGACTCCTTTACTTCAAACCATCCTAATCTTAGAATTAGGACTTTTATTCAGTATCCTAGAATCCTTGATGTTTAAAAGAGATGATTGTCTTTCCATTACAGAACATTCATTTCAATTCTCAGTGTTGTATTGCCTTGGTTGCATTCATTCTGCCTTATGCCTTATTGAGACAAAATCTCTTACAATATCTCAGTTTTCCATTTACAATGTTGTATTTTTATACTTCCTCTGGTGTGCATATTGTCTGAAACTATTTATTGATTTGAAATAAATTTGTCTGAACTTAGGCTTTAGATTTTTGGTCCTAATTGTGGAGTCAAATGGACTTCATGAATTTTAAATATTATATTATTGTGAACTCCCTTTTGTATCAGTCTACTTACAAAAGGCCCATCGGGTGAGAGACCAAAATTCACTGCGTGCTCTCAAATTCATTACAAACACACTGCTAACACTGAACATCATCTATCAGATATTTCAGGCTATTCAGGATATTTCAAGATATTTCAGTATATTTTGGTCTCTTGTAAAAAAACAACATTTAAGTTGCACTCTTAAGTGGCTGTGATTTCTGTTCATTCTCAAGAACGGAGCCAGTTAAGCAAATTCACCCAATGTGCTTCAGTCCCCCAGGACCTTGCTCTTGGGTTACCAGAGCATCAGAGCCAGAAAGGAACCTCATATTTCTATTTATCCACAGTTTTGTACAAAATCTCTACCCAACTGCAGAACGTTCTACTGTTTAATTATTAAGTGATGTCTTGTTGGGTAAATTTCTGGTGCAAATTCTACATTACAGCCCCATGATGGACTGCATGGAAATGTCTCCAGTGACTTTGTGTCTATTTGACTTTGGAATGGGAGCCAAAAGAGTCCACAGATTTGTACAAAGTGTCTACCAATCTGGAGTACTTTTCTCTGATTAATTAATACATGCTATCTTATTGGGTAAATGCCTACTGCATATTCTACACTACATCTACAGTTGTGTAATGGAACCTGAGAAAATGTGTCCAGTGAACTTGTGGGCATTTAATTTTAGCTGTTTTATCGTTCCTCAAGTGACTTCTTCCAGAATTGTCTGATTATATCAATCTTTGTATACAAAACACAACAAGAATAAAAAGAACCGAATACCCATCAAACAAGGGAACTACTTCTCAACTATTTGAAATGCTTTATTGTATGGTGGAATGGCCTTCTACTCCACTGCATTAAGAATGTCTCACTAAAATCATCAGGAAACCCACTTGAGGGTCTTTTGTTAAGATGCCCATCAAGCGGGAAAAAGGTGGGAATACCTTTGCCTACAGCTAAGGTGGATTGTGCAGCGCCAAATGGGAAAAGCGTCTAAGTGATTTTCCTAGTTTGCATGCTCTTAGTGATTTAAAGGGAGTACAATGGGCTCTGCTCTCACCAGAAGTCGACAAGAAATAACCCGCTGGTCACTGTCTCTATAGAAGGGATAGGGCTGGGAGATCAACAATGCATTCATCTGTATCAATGATTTCAGATTGTTTTTCAATTGAAATTGCAGGGAAACATACTTTCTTTGCCTGCATCAAGCCCTAGAAGTTGGGATGATTTTTACTTTACAAAAGGGGAGCTTAAACTGGTCACTTGCCTTGTTTATACATGTAAGTGCTTCCTGTTGAGGTTCTATTTCTGTGAAATGAGTATCAGAGCCATTCACCAGCCCGCTTATCGAACAAGAGTCAGTGTTTTCCAGTCCCCCTCTCCCTCCCTCTCTTACCATTGGTAGAGCCAAGGGGGGATGGTGGTCCCAGGAGGGGGGACACATGCTCCCCTTTCCCATTTATGAAATAAAATCCACCCTCCCGGACCTGGCCCAACCGGGGGGCACATGGAAAACAAGTGTGAGAGACCACACTTGTTTTTTATTTAAATTCTGCCACACATTTGCTGATTTATTTATTTTATTTTTAAAGCACACTATCACCTGACATTCATCCAGGCGCTAGTTACTCAAAGTGCAGAATAAAATAAAAGGTGTGCCCCACTGCCGACAACCAACTAAGTCTTAGGAATTAACCACGTTTTTAACCTCCTTCTAAAAAGAAGGAGGTCACTTACTTGCCTGAGCTCCAGTGGGAGTGCATTCCAAAGTTTAGCAGCTGTTACCCAAAAGGATATACTACCTGACCTAACTTTCATGAATCTAGGTATCTTCACCAGTCTCGCCAATGAATAACGAAGAATTCTCACAGGAACATACCACTCAAACTTTCTTTGCATAGAGACAGGCCCCAGCCCATGTAGGGCTTTACACACTAAACAAAGAGACTTAAACTGGACTCTCTGTCTCAACAATAGCCTATACAACTCAACCAAAGCCGAGGAGGAAGAGGACCTTCTTACCAACATAGCGCTAGCTTGGCTGCAGTTGACTGAATCCTCTGCAGTCTATCAAGAAGAAATTTTGGAGACTCAAGTAGCAAGGCATTACAATAATCTAGTCTGCTAAGAATAGTACTACGTGCTACTAACTCACACGCATGAGGGGGTAGCAGAGGGAAGATCTTTTGCAATGATCTAATATTGGCCATGCAGCAGGTCACTGTTTTCATAACCTGAGCCTCCACAGTAAGTTTGTTGTCAAACATAGCGCCCCGGTTACGAACCGTCTTCACTGGCTGAACAACGGTCGAGGTGTCGGTGGGCCAGTAGTTACTAGGCATCACAGAGGGAATCCTGTCCGTTGAGAAATAGAGCAACTCCATCTTACCCACATTGAATTGCAGCGAGTTTTCCTTCAGTCAAAGCGCTGTATCTGCAGGCTGCTTTGAAACATTTCCAGTGAGGTGGACTGATCGCCCTCACGGGAAAAGATCGGCTGCGTGTCATCAGCATAATTTACAATGTTAATATTATGTTGTTTGATGACAGCAATCAGGGGTTTCATATAGATATTAAATAAAATGGGCTGATGGCCGAGCCCTGTGGTACGCCATGCGAGATATTGGTATAGGCAGATTGATAAGGGGAGAGGGACACTACTTGCTGTCTGTCCAGAAGGAAAGACTTGAACCACCTCAAAGTACAGCCCAACACCCACACCTCTCGCAGTCCTCTCAGCAAGATCCGATGGTTGACTGTATCGAAGGCGGCAGACAGGTTAAGCAGAATAAGCACAGCTGCCTGACCCCTGTCTGCCCACATCTGAAGCTCGTCCATCACGGTCACCAAGGCCGTCTCGGTGCCATGGGCCGGTCGAAAGCCAAACTGAACCTCCTCCAGTAAATTATGTTGTTCCAAATGCTTGGATGGAGTGCTGCTCACCACTCGTTCCACAATTTTAGCCGGAAAAGGCAGGAGAAAGATGGGCCTATAGTTGTTAGGGCCCTCCATTGCTTCTTTAGCAGGAGTGTCACCAGTGCTTGTTTCCACTGGGACGGAACCACTCTGTTAGAAAGAGGCTGTTTACAGATCAAACGGAGGGTAGGAAACAACTCTGCCTTCAACTCTTTCAAAATTTTGTGTGGCAGGAGACCCAAAAGGAATACCACATGCTAACCTATTAAAGTGCTCCACTTCCAGAGGCACAAACTCAGAAAGGTGATTAACGACCCCACATTTGAATATGGCACCCGAAGCCTCAGAGCCATTTACCACCATATCATCAATGCCCAAAGTCGTAGTATTTACAGTCCCAGATTATTGATGAGCCCCTCCCAGATCATCAATAATGATTTTAATTTTGTCATGAAAGAACCTAGCCAGGTTCTCACAGAGTTCTTGAGAGGGGGTTATCAGATTCTTAGAACAACCCAGGCTGGTCAAGCAATTCAGGATGTTAAAAATACTTCTGGAGCTATTAGGGGCATTAAGAATCAAAGTGAAGAAATATTCTGCCTTGGCCCTGGTAATTGCCTTCTTATAGCCCACAATCTTAGATTTCCGTGTGAGTTTATCCTCATCCCGATAGCCTCGTCTCAACCTCCTCTCTGCATGCTTACATTCTAGTTTCATGTTTTTTAGACTATCATTAAACCACGGGGCCGAGGGTCTGCCCCTACTGCGGTGTTATCAGAAAGGGTCTAGTACATAAGCAAAATTTCCGCCATAATCTGATGATTGGCAACTGAAAAATTAAATCAAGTAGGTGCCCGCCCTTGTGAGTGACCTTGGACACCTGCTGAAATAGGCCAGGGCCTTCGCAAGACTGGAGAATATTGGCATAGCATGAATCAAGGTAACCGTTTAACCATAGTTTAAAATCACCCAAAATCACCAATCAGCGGTAGGTGGCGGCCATATTAGTGAAAGTCTCCGGCAATACTTGCTGCTGCTGTACACTAAAGACCCCAGGGGGTCCATAGCAGATAATCTCGGTTAAAGCCTGACCATGATCATTCTTAATGACAAAGCCAAGTAGTTTGAATCCTGCGACCACATCAATATCAATGGTAACCAGATTCAGGATATCTTTATAAATCACCCCAACCCCGCCACCCCTGCCCCTCAATCTCGGTTATGGCACATTTTGTAGCCGGGTGGACAGGCCCAGCTGGGGTCAACCTCGCAATCAGGGTGGGTCCAGGTCTTTGTCATGAACAGGACTTCAAGTTTATGAACTTCCAGCAACAGCTGAATTTCCACATTGTGCTTAGGCAGTGATCTGTCATTTAAGAGCCCACAGGATAAAAAACCTTTATCAAGGAAGTCAGACAGTGGGGAGGCAGACTCAGCAAAGCAAAGAGCCCCCCTACTAGTACCCACCTCATCAATATAGTGGAACTCTTCACTGCCAAAATGTGTTTGAGCACTGTGGGACCCCACTACCAGTCCTAGGGGGTCAGGGTATTCCTACACGGCCCACTAATGTTTTGTCCACCTTTTTTCTTGGGACTCATATAAGACCGAATTCCAAAATGGCTACCAATGTTTGTTGGTTTAATTATTCACAGCCAATCAAATCTCAGAATGAGGTCTGCTGGATCTTCAGAGGCTTTATATCACTATATAGCTATAAATCTTTTTCTTTAATAACTTCAAAACTACTTCATGGATTTACACAAATCATACAAAGGGATCTTTCTGGACCAAGAACTATCTTTCTCCTGAATTTGGTGTAATTCTGTTCAGCGGTTCAGGCTGTAGTCGTGTCTAAAACCTCTATTGCAAATTGCATGGGAAATGCACATTGTTGACCCCCACATTTTGTTGGCCCTTTTTGACTGATCACTCATGCTGCCTCCCAAAAGACCCGCTCACACACCCACACAACCACTTAGATACCCTTTCATACATACCCGAACTCACACATAAACTCACTCACCCAGATAACCACTCATGAAATCACTCACTCTAAATTAGCCACTCACACACCCACTCACTTAACCAAACACCACTCGAATAGCCACTCATCCATATAGCCACTTACACACCCAGTTGCTTACTCATACACCCACTCACTCACCCATACAACCACTCACTAGACCACTCACTTACCCATACAACTGCTAACACACCCATTATTCACCCAACCAGTTACTCACACACCCACTTATTCACCCGTACAGAAACTCATGCACCCACTCCCTCTCCCATACAGCCATTAACACACCCATTCACATAAGGATACATATAGTCGCACAGTTAAAAAATATATATCACAAATATGTTCACTCATTAGTACTATGGAAAATTAGTTTAACTTTTGTAGTACATTAGAATGATATAATATGAAGTAGCAGTTATAGAGCGCATGGCTACCCATGGGCATCCCAGCACTAAGAAGTGAAAGAAGCTGCGTAGACTTATCTGGGGAAGAGCCTGATTTTCAACAGCTTGCGAAAGATCAGATGGTTGGTTTCTTTTCGCAGCTGAAGGGGAAGAGAATTCCAGAGCTTGGCGGCATTATAGGAGAAGAGTTGACCGCCACTTCTGGCTCTTTTGATCCTTGGTACAAAGACAGGTGCAGTTCATCTGAGCATAAAGGCATATTAGCTTGATAAGGTTTGGCTAAGGGGAGATGATCTTGGGTCCATTCCCTCCAAGCAGTTTGTGAGTGATACAAAGAACTTTAAAATAGACTCTCCCCCGATCGGGCAGCCAGTGTAGAGCTGTCATGGCAGGTTGGCTGACTGTTGATGAGGGAATTCCCATAAGAGTTCTTGCCGCGCAGTTCTGGATCATTGGAGTTTAGAAAGTACTGCTTCTAGGTAAAGTACATTGCTAAAGTCCAAGAGCGATAAAATAAGCGCTTGGACTGAACATTTCTTAGCTTGAAAGGGGAGCAGAGGAAGTACTTTATGTAGCATTCTGAGCATGCTAAAGCAAGCAGCGACTACTTTTCTGTTTTTCACTTTAAGAGTAAGGTCTGAGTCCAGCCAGAACCCCAGACTTTTTATATTTGATTTGGGGATGGGTTGATCCCATTGCAGTCGGCCACATCTTAATTGGTCTGAAAAGTGACGGGTTACCAAGGAGCATGAGCTCTGTCTTGTCCCCATTCACTTCAGGTAGGAATGGTTTAACCATTTGGCCACTTCCTTAAGGCAAGTACAGAGGCAGGGTGTGGATGTATCTGGATTGTTAAGTGAAACCACTAATTGAGTGTCATCAGCATATGTTACGATGGTCACTCCGTAGGGCTGCATGATCTCTGCCATGGGAGCCATATAGGCATTAAAAGGAATTGGGCTTAAAGAAGAGCCTTATGGAACTCCCATAAAAGGGGCCAAGGTTTGGAGGTGGTTTCACCCTCAAAAACCTGGAAGGATCACCTCTCCAGGAATGACATCACCCAGGTTAGGGCTGTTTCAGATACACCCAGATTTCTGAGACGGTCAATCAAGATACGGTGATTTGCAGTATCGAAGGCCGCACTCAGGTCCAGAAGGATCACGGCAGATGATCCTCGTTAATCGAGAATTTTTCTTGATTCTTCCATGACAGCTAGGAGAGCTGTCTCTGTGCCGTGACCGGGATGAAATCCTGTTTTGGTTTGGTGGAGGAGGTGGTTGGGTTCTAAGTAGGCAGAGAGTGTAATATTTACATATTTCTCTAGGATTTAGCTGATTCCCGGGAGGAGGGAAATAGGACGATGGTTGGCCAAACAGTCAGGGTCTAAGGTGGATTTCTTCAAAAGAGCTCTTACCATAGCTTTTTCCCAGGATGGGGGGGACAATTCCGGATGGGATGGATAAATTAATCTAGTCTAAAATGACTGGGCCAACTGTCTCTGTTGCTTGTTTGAGAATATTAAGTGGGGCAGGTTCATTAAGTGACTCGCTTTTTACTCAGTCAGCAGTAGCTAGCAGACAATTATAGTCCATTGTAGGAAAAGCTGCTAAGGGCTTATCGTAGTAGTATATATGTTTAACACTGATAAACATTTAAAACGCACACAATCACCAGATGATGTCATAAGTGAAGTTATCAGTGATGTTTGCTGACCATGTCATGAGCGATGTAGTATGTGAGATTATAAGCAGTTTATTGGAGGGATGTAAGTTAAAGTAAGTTCTGGTAACTATAATTGCTGCATTTCTATGGTTTTGTGATTGTGAAATCATAGTCTAACAATAACATCCTTGTAAACTTTATTTCTTTCAGTGAAGTTCTAAAGCTTTTCATTTATATTTCCCAACTATTATGTCCCTGTAGCCTTGGTTTTCTTCGGTGAATTTCTACATTTTCTAACGGTATTTTATAATGTTTACGTCCCTGTAAACTTTGTTTATTTTTAGAGAATTTCTAGGTTTGTTTTTAAATGTATTTCCTAACTGTAACCTGTAATCTTTGAGTGTGGGTTTGTGAGTGGCTGTATATGTCAATGATGGGGTGTGTGAGTAGCTGTAGTAGTCTGTGAATGAGTCTGACTGATTTTCTGGGTGTGTGAGTGATGGTGTCAGTCATTGTAAGAGTCAATGAGTGGGTGTGCAAGTAGCTATTTGGGTCCATCAGTGGATGTGTGAGTGAGTCTCCGAGTGGATGTGTTTGTGCCTGAGTGGGACTGTGAGGGTCTGTGTGGGTCTGTGAGTGGGTGAACAAGTGTGTGAATGACTCAATGAGTGAGTAGAGGGTCTGAGTGGGTCTGTGAGTCAGTGTTTAAGTGTCTGTATGGATCTGTGAATGGGTGTGGGAGTTTGTGTGTGTCTCTGTGAGTGGGTCTATTAGTGTTTGCATAGCTTTATAAGTAGGTGTGCGTTTTTTTCCTGTAAGTGGATGTGTGAATCGATGCATGGGTCTTTTAGTACCTGCATGGGTTTATGAGTGTCTCTACAGGTCTCTGAATAGGTCTGAGAATGGGTGTGTGAGTGGATGAGTAGGTCTGTATGTAGGTGTGTGACTGCCTGTATGGGACACTGAGTGGGTGTGAAAGTGCCAACATATAACTGTGAGTAGGTGTGAGTGCCTGTGTTGTGCTGTAAATGGATGTAAATGTGCCTCTGTGGGTCTGTTATTGGAAGTATGAGTGAATGAAAGGATTTGTGACTTGGTATGAGAGTACCTGCAAATGTCTGTGAGTGGCACTGTGATTACCCTTGAGGGTTTGTGAGTTGTCCTGACATAGCCTGCATAGCTCTCCTAATGGGTGTGTGAGTGCCTGTGTAGCTCTTTCAGAGGACTTCAGAGTGCAGGTGTGGATCTGTGAGTGAGTATGTGAGTGGTTGAGTGGGTATGAAATTGGCTGTGTGAGTGCCTATGTGGTTGTGTTATTGGTTCTCTGAGTGCCTGTATGAGTCTGTACAAATGTGTTTGAGTAGCTGCATGGGTCTGTGAGTTCCTGTTTTGGTCTGTGAATGAGCCCATCGGTACCTGAATGGGTCTGTGACTGGGTATGTGAGTAGCTGTGTGGGTCTGTGAGTGGGTGTGAGACTGCCTGTGTGGGTCTGTGAGTGGGTGTGTCAGTGGATATTTAGGTATATGAATGAGAACGTGAGTGTTTGATGTTTGGGGCTATGAGTGGGCGTTTGAGTTAGGGTTAAGGTCTGCACTGGATGTATGAATGCCAGAGTGGGTCAGTGAATGGGTGTCCGAGTGTCTGTGATGGTATGTGAGTGGTTCTGTGAGTGTCTATGTAGATTTGTGAGTAGGTGTGTGAGTGCCTATATGGGCATGTGAGTGTCTGCATGGGTCCGTGAGTGGGTGTGTCAATACCTGTGTATATCTATGAGTGGGTATTTGAGTGTCTGTGTGGGTCTGTGAGTGGGTGTGAGAGTGCCCGTGTGAGTATTTGAGTGGCTGTGTGAGTGCCTATAGGGATCTCTGAGTAGATGTGAGAGTGTCTGTGTGGGTCTTTTTGTGGGTTTGTGAGTATGTGAGTGGGTCTCTGAGTTGGTGTGTGAGTTCCTGTGTGGGTCTGTTGCTGGGTATTGAAATGCCTGAATGAATCTGTGAATGTATGTGTGAGTGTCTGTGTGGGTCTCTGAATGCATATTTTAGTTCCTACATAGGTGTGTGAAATGTGACTGTGAATGCCTTCCTGTGACTTTGAGTGGATGTGTCAATGTCCGTGTAGGTCTATGAGAGGGTATTTGAGTGTCTGTGAATTTGTGAGTGGGTGTGTGAGTGCCTGCACAGGTCTGTCAGTAGGTATGTGAATGCCTGCATAGATCTGTGCAGTGGAGGACCCACAGCTCTTATTCTCCTTCATCTGTCGGCCGCCTCTGATAAAGTTGATCATTCATTTCCGATCAACCATTCGTAGACCATTGGGGTAAGGAATAAAGCATTGGCCCTGTTGAATTAATTCCTAGAAGGTTGGGAACAAACTGTGGCCTGTGTCCCTAAACATTTCTTGCTTACTTGTGGGGTCCCACAGGAGTTCTCACTCAGTCACACTTTATTTAATTGCTACATAAAAGAACTATCATCTCTAATTATCTTCTTTGGATTTTTCCTTACCTCCTATGCTGATGATACACACATTTTGCTATCAGCATCTAACAACATCGGTGAGACCAGTGTAAATGTTCATGTCTGCATGCATGCGGTCAACTGATGGTTGAGCAGTCACTGCTTGGAATTTAACTCATGAAAGACTGAGGTGATCCTTTTTGGGAACAATCTCAGTGTTAGGCATGCTTCTGCTGGCCACAAGAGATGGGACCTCTCCCTCTGCCAGTAAAAAAAGCAAGAAACCTAGGAGTCGTAATTGATGACAAGCTGAATTATTCCAGTCAAATTAATTCAGTGTTCTCAACTTCATTCAATGTTCTAAAGATGATTAAGAAAATTCTAAGTTGTGTGGCTGCAGCTTTGTCATTGGGCAAATAGAATTTGGAAGCAGCTTTCACACTACCTTAAAGCTGCTCCCTAGTTGTTCGTTTTCAGAAAGGAACTAGAAACATGGATTTTTAACAATTAAAATACTTTAGGTCATTATCCAGTTGTGCTCAAGCCTCTGCCAGGCCCAAGACCCCCACGGGTAATTGAGCACTCTACAAGTTGCTTAACCTAATAAAACATAACATAAATAACATACCATCAATCATACCATGTTTAGGGGAGAAGCTCATACACTTTAGCACTGGTTGACAGTGGTAAAGTGCTCTGAGTCCTAAGGCCAACAAAAAGAATCATCGAAAATATGAGGCAAGCAGGCAAAAAGTTTTGAGGTAAACCACCCTAAGGCTGTCAGGTATAACACATTTCAATGAGAAATTTCAAATTATAAACTCTATCAGGAGGAATCAAATGTTTATCTGAAGTCATGATTTATATAATGTCGTCAGTTGTATTTTTTTTCAGAAACCTCTGAAATAACTGATGCACTACTGTGACTGCCACTGTGCTGTTTAGAGGAGCTCTCACCCAATACCTGTTTTGCAGCAGGACTTATAGTTGTTTCAGCCTGTTTTTTAGGAAAGTCCTGCTACTTTTTTCTTCATTGATGGAGCTTTAGAGTGCAATCCTTTCTCCACCTTCTTTATGCTGATGTCAGTCTTGCATCCTGTTTCACTGTTTCTGCTATATTTCTTCTTTCTTTAGTACTTGGATCAACTGTTTCATTTGGAAAGTGGTTTATTAGGCAGTGCAGGCAGGTACCTATTACTAGGTATAATACCACAATCACAAATAAATGAATTGTTGTTCAACCGTTGGTAGCTTGGCTCATGAGCAATCAGGCTCAACTTAGATGACAGGTGTGTAATGCATTTATTATTGTCAAAACAGTAAAGAAGTAAGAAACAACATACAATTAAACTTCAACATCAATTTATAAAAATAGAGAATATTTTTATCTATAAAATGCCACCAAAACATAAATGAATTCAATGTAGGAAATCGGACATATTCATTTTAAAAGATTAAATGCAAAAATGTGCTTTCTAGCGCAAAAAAAATGAAAAGTGCCAACTGCGGCTATCTGGTTACACCTCACCAAGACAAATTTACAGTTTAAGTCTGACTCCAGTGGGCTGTAGGTACCCATCAAAAATGTAACTTCGCACTTACTGATTTATTTAGATCTTGGCGGATTGTGTCCTGTTGTCGATTTTTCTGTGATTTTCTCTCCCAACATATTTACATGTTAGCGGATCAAGGATAAAGACAGCCCCAGTCCTGCCAATTTTGCCAGGATTTCGTGACCGTGTTGATGGCGGCAGAGGAAGAAACAGCTAGTGGCAGGACTCCAGCCAAGATTCCTGTTGAGCTGAATGCAATGAGCCTTTTAACCAAAACATCTGTGGCATGAACACTTCCTACTTTGAGGTGGCAGAATCGAAGGAAATGACGCAATAACTTACCTAGTTCCAGCATACTGCTTCTGTTTCTATCTTCTGCCCCTATTGTCCACGTGCCCACTTTGCTATTCTGACTCCACCACAGTGCCCAATGACTCAGTTGTTGCTGGGATCAAAGGTAAATAAACAAGCAAAGAGTGTCTTATGGTTATACTAAACCACATTAGGGAGCAAAAAAAGGAGGGCATGGTCTCACTTGGGATGTTAAAGAAAGCCCTCACTCACCACCTGGTGATGACATGCTTCATCATTGGGCTCCACCAAAGAGACCGAGTGTCTCTTTGGTGTGCTACAACGCCAGGTCTACTGCGGAGCAGGTTAGTGAGATTTAGGGCGTGTTTGTGCAAACTAAACTAGTGGGTGGTGAGGGTATTAAAAATGGTCTGTGGTGTATCAAAAAGGAACTTTATTTTATGATCACTAAAGACATTATATTAAAATCTATGTGTATGGAAGCAGTCCACCTTTATTTGAGTGGTAGATTCCTAGATATCAGTCGACATGTTTCTTGCCACGAAACGGTGTAATTTTACCAGGCAATTCTTCAGGACTAAAAGTGTGTTTTAAACCCTGGCGGTAGGGACGCGCTAAGGACCACCCTTACCTAGGGACATGAAAGTGAACATAAGGAAAACAGTGAAAAAGTGCAAAAAATATTAGGAAGAAAGGAATGTCTCCCTAATCACTCCTGGTTTAGGAGGCTTCAACTTTGCGGTTTCTGCACCTGTAAATAAAGGGGACATGGACATACATATAGAACAGGACATACATTTAGTATTTGTTCTGATGGTAACCGTAAATCTATAGTGCTCCAAATGTGGTTCAGAGACAGTAGTGGCGAAATATAACCATATAGTTATCACCACCTTAGCCCCTGGGTTTTTAGCTGCTATTCAGAAGGAAGTGCTACGTGCTATGCGTGGTACGAGCTAGGTGTGTAGATAAAGTAAAAACGGAAGCTTAACTTCCGATTTGCGATCAAATTAATAGTGCAGATCGATCGCAAAAAAATAAATAAGTTAAAATGTCTCACTTTGTTGGTGTTAAGGAAGAACACCATGGGTCACAGGAGGGGGGTGGGAACGTAATTGGCACACCCTGCGCGTTTGTTAAAAAAAGGGTAAAGAGACCTAGAGTGAGTCATTGACATTAGAATCGGTACTTAGCTTAGTGGTGAGCCGATCGTTGCATCACAGGTACTACTCACGCCCTCGACGCTCGGCACCCTCAGTGTACCTGCATCACCCTCTACTGGACCCCGAAGATGTGGAAGCGGGGCCAGGACGCCGTATATGTTTGAACAGCAACGAGGCGGGGATCTTTTCCGGGATAGGCGTGGTCAGAGGAGGGGCAGGAGGTAACGCCCTTGAGTGAGCAAATCACCGTGAAGTGACGGTGTAGTCACATGATCGGCATATCGTTGCTCAGCAACCGGGAGTGTCTGGATGCGTTACCAGCTCGCGGTTTGTGAGAAACGCTAAGGCTGGAACCCAGAGTTTGATACCGGTTGGGAAAATAGCTGGGGCGTGATGATTGTGACGCGCCCTAGCACACAAGTGGGCCGCTTTTATGATTTTTTTTAAAAAAGAGGGCCCCATTATGGCAACAAAGGGGTTTCTGATTAATGGTTGCTGGCTAATTAGATTACACAAAATACGTATTAAGACAAAGAGTTTGGCCCATGAACAAACACTGTGGCGTGTTTGTGGATTAGCTGTGTAATGCACACGGTTCTGTTGTAAGGTGGAAGTTCATTATATACAATATGCATGTATAAAGTCAGTGGCATGGCTATGGGGGAAGGGTGTAGCACAGCCAGGAAGTACCCGATTAAAGTGATCAATTATTAGACTCATAAAATGCCTATTTAATCACAGCATTCCAAGGTATATCATCATTCAGACCAATGAGATGGGTCCCAAGCCTGTAGACACACCTCTGTTCTATTTCAAAGAGGCGACTGCTTATGTTGTTGCCACTGTTCACATGTTCAATTACAGTCCACTGTAAATCATTGGTTGTGTGATTTTTTTCTAAGAAATGTCTGCTCATTTTAGTTGTTAATTTTTTGCATCTGATGTTTGAGCAATGCTTGCAAATTCTCTGCTTCACCTTTCTGCTCGTCATGCCTACGTAACGTAGGTCACAAGTAACCATGGGTGAATTTTGCGAATCTCGCGTTCGCGAATTTTGCGGATTTGCGAACTCGCAATCCGCAAAATCCGCGAATTCTCGCGAATTTGCGGATTTTTTTTTTGTGTGTTCGCAAGGATTTCTGCAAGTTCGCAAGGATTTCTGACAGTTCACGAGGGTTTTGTAACAGTTCGCAATTGCGAACTTACATGTCGGCTCGCAACGGTCACAATTATGTTGTTTCTACGTCTGGTTCATCATCACAGGTTCCCAGCACCCTCTGTTTACCCATGCCACCCTCTGGTACATCAATGCCTTATGCCACCCTCTGGTTCATCATCACTGTAGATTATGGGGGGGGAAAGCAAGCACACCTGCCTGCTTCAACTGACATGAATTAATTTGGGGTTGATTTATTAATGTGTCACTGTTTTAAAATTCCAGTCTGGCACCTGCTTCCTTATCTGTAATTTGCTTTCCTGTTGCAGTGCAATTTTTTTTCTCCAGGACCTTTGTGGCCTACTTGTAGCGATTCTATGAGCCTGCTGTGAGGGTCAGAGCAAGGTCATTTAATTGTTGCAACTAGCAACTGAACTCTGGAGGGGACCTTGTCAGGAAGCACTACAGGGAACGGTTACTAATGATGAGTTTGAACTTTTGAACCTGCTTTCACTTTTGCAAAGCTCGTTTTTCTGCAGAACAGCATTACAGCAACTTTAATGCCCCACCAAGCTTATATGAGAAAGTTGATTTCTAATCCAAAAGTTATCCAAAGAAAATCAAAAGGCCTCAAATCCAAAAAAGTGCAGGCAAATGTCAACCTGAGGAGTTATTCTGATAAAAATCATCATTTTCAGAAGGTTTATGCTGCTTGCTAGTAGATTTCTTGTGCAGAATTGCAATTTTTGTAATTTCGCGAGTGCGAGATTGTTGCTGCCCGCCGCACCTACATGTTCGCAATTGCGAACTTACACCGCAAAGAAAAAAAATCCGCTGCGTGCGAATTTGCGGATTTTGCGGGAAATTCGTGAATCTCGCGGATTGCGAATTTACCGAAAATCCGCAAAATCCGCGAGCGTAACGGATTTTCCGCCCATGCTTAGTCACAAGGACATGTGATCAGGTATACCACATTTTGCGTATTGCAGTTTGTGTGATCTCTCTGTGTCCATGATTTTCCAGGTTCAAGGTCAAGTGTTTTTGAATGTGCAGTTAGGTGACAAACACTGCAGTTAGAGCAGGGAAAATGGGCAGTAACTCTTGGTAGGTTCCAGGTATCAGTGATAGATCTCACTGTGTCCGGGGCAGTGGCTTTTGGTCGTGTGTGGACGAGTGCATCTCTTAGACTGCGTCCGTTTTTAAAAGAGAACAATGGTTTTTCCCAGGTTTTGTTCGTACTGGACAGGATTCTCCCATTTTTGTTAATTGACTGCTTCATGTAGTTTGATAGGGTGCTATATGTAGTCACACATGTTAATGGTATGTCTTTGGAGTTGTTGACCTTATCCTCCAAGAGAGCTTCCTGTGGCTGGTTACGTGCTCTTTTGTAACCCTTATTCAGTGTTGCTACTGGGTAGCCTCGAGATTTAAGTTTATCTGTCAAGTCGGCAGACTGGGTCTTAAAGTCTTGTCGGTCAGAGCAGTTGCGTCTTAGCCGCAAGTACTGACCGTATGGCAGATTTTCTTTCAGTGGACGGGGATGAAAACTCGTGAATTCTAGGAGGTTATTCCGAGCGGTAGGCTTGTGAAAGGTTTTAGTGGTGAGTCTTGTCCCAGTGACACTGATTGTCACATCCAAAAAGGTTGCCTCAGTTTTGCTGGTCGCAAAAGTAAATTTCAAATTTGGATCTAGGTTATTGATCCAGGTCAAAAAAGCCTGTAGTTGTTTGTCATTGCCGGTCCATATTACCAGGACGTCGTCAATATAGCGTCTCCAGATCTTTATAGACGCAGGGAAGGGACATTCTGGGTGTAGGACGTGTTTAGCCTCAAAATCGGCAACATAGAGGCCCGCTACACTGGGGGCAAATGTACTGCCCATCGAAGTACCAGTGCATTGTAGGAAGAGGTTACCTTTGTAAGAGAAAAAATTCTCTTTCAGTGCTAATGTAGCGCACTCCAAAATGAAATCTTTTGATGTTTGAAAATCCCAGGTGACTGAGTTGAGAGCAGTACCCAAGACCTTGATGGTATCGTCCTGGGGGATACTGGTGTAGAGGCTCTCGATGTCGAGTGTGGCCAATGTTACTGTATATCCTGTGAGGTCGAGGTCTTGGAGCACCTGGAGGAGGTTCTTGGTGTCCTTGAGGTAGGTTGGAGTGCTCTGGACAATTGGCTTCAGGTAATAGTCACAGAAGCGTGATAGAGGCTCAAGCAAAGAGCCTATGCCAGACACAATTGGTCGGCCGGGGGGGCATTCGGTTCTTATGCGTTTTTGGCAGTGTGTAGAAGTAAGGGACTATGCTTTCATTTGTGCTCAGAAAGTCAGCCTCATTCTTGGAGATTTCTCCATCTTCTTCTGCTCGCCTGACTAGGTTGCTGATCCATGTCCGAAGATCCTCTGTTGGGTCTCTTAGCAGAGGGAGGTAATTTTTCTTGTCATCCAAAAGGATTTGGCAAGCCCTTTCATAGTCAGCTGTGTTTTGTATTATCAGACCTCCGCCCTTGTCAGCTGGCTTAATTGTGATGCTTTGGTCGTTTTGTAGAGCCTGCAATGCGTGGTATTCCGCGGTGCTGAAATTGTTGTAGGTTGAGGGGTCTTGGTCTTGACCCCTCAACCTACAACAATTTCAGCACTGCGGAATACCAAAAAAACTGAGACAACCTTTTTGGATGTGACAATCAGTGTTACTGGGACAAGACTCACCACTAAAACCTTTCACAAGCCTACCGCTTGGAATAACCTCCTAGAATTCACGAGTTTTCATCCCCGTCCACTGAAAGAAAATCTGCCATACGGTCAGTTCTTGCGGCTAAGACGTAACTGCTCTGACCTACAAGACTTTAAGACCCAGTCTGCCGACTTGACAGATAAACTTAAATCTCGAGGCTACCCAGTGGCAACACTGAATAAGGGTTACAAAAGAGCACGTAACCAGCCACGGGAAGCTCTCTTGGAGGATAAGGTCAACAACTCCAAAGACATACCATTAACATGTGTGACTACATACAGCACCCTATCTAACTACATGAAGAAGTCAATTAACAAAAATTGGAGAATCCTGTCCAGTACGAACAAAACCTGGGAAAAACCATTGTTCTCTTTTAAAAAAGGACGCAGTCTAAGAGATGCACTCGTCCACACACGACCAAAATCCACTGCCCCGGACACAGTGAGATCTATCACTGATACCTGGAACCTACCAAGAGTTACTGGCCATTTTCCCTGCTCTAACTGCAGTGTTTGTCACCTAACTGCACATTCAAAAATACTTGACCTTGAACCTGGAAAATCATGGACAGAGAGAGATCACACAAACTGCAATACGCAAAATGTGGTATACCTGATCACATGTCCTTGTGACCTACGTTACGTAGGCATGACGAGCAGAAAGGTGAAGCAGAGAATTTGCGAGCATCGCTCAAACATCAGATGCAAAAAATTAACAACTAAAATGAGCAGACATTTCTTAGACAAAAATCACACAACCAATGATTTACAGTGGACTGTAATTGAACATGTGAACAGTGGCAACAACATAAGCAGTCGCCTCTTTGAAATAGAACAGAGGTGGGTCTACAGGCTTGGGACCCATCTCATTGGTCTGAATGATGATATACCTTGGAATGCTGTGATTAAATAGGCATTTTATGAGTCTAATAATTGATCACTTGAATATGGTACTTCCTGGCTGTGCTACACCTTCCCCCCATAGCCATGCCATTGACTTTATACATGCATTACCTACTGGCGGTCGCCAGTCGGTAGTTATAGTTAGGATTATTTTCAATAGGGAAATCGCAACATTCTATTGGGAATAACTTTGGCGCCGGTTGAGGAATCTGCCTGAAAATTTCCTCAAATTTGCCTCGCGGCGCTCCGGTCGTTCCCTCGAAGTTTGGGGGGGATTCGTCAAGCGGGGGCCAAGATAAAAGGGGGGTCCCAAAACGTGTTTTCCCCATGTTAATTTCCATAGGGCGGTCAACCTCACTTTTAGCCCGAACGGCTGAATGGATTTCCACCAAACCTGGCAAAATTGTAGGGACTGGTAGCCCGATGTGCCTTTGCTATGTCTCAAGATATGTGCTCCAGTGGATTTTGAGTAATTTAGGTTCAAAAAAATATATATATCTATAAGCGCGCCCCGGTACGCGCACCGGGGCGCGCTCCAGCGCGCTACGCGAGTTCGCGAGCGGAAAGCTGATTGGCTCTCGGGTGTCTGTAAACATTCCAAACAGTCCGGAGCGGCCGCCATCTTGTGTCTCGGTAGGATCGAGACACAAGAAAACAAAGGGGGAAATGAGCAAAAGGGGGCAGGGTAGCCCCCCCTTTAACCCCCTAAGTTTGCTGTGGGGGCCATAAAAGGGCCCGCAGGGGGAGCACCTGGTACGCGCACCGGGGAGCGTACCGGGGAGCGTACCATGGGGAAAACCCAGTGAAACAGTAAAATAATAATTTAAAGTGCTTAGAGGTAGGGTAGCTCTGAATAGAGTTGTTGTGTTGTGTGGGTGATTTAAGTACCAACATGTAGGTACCAATGCAGAGTCTTGAATTTAATGTACACTGTCTCCTCTGTAGATACTCCTTTGTAGATATCTTGCATGTTGTTACATATGTTATTGTGGTATATGGAATCCATACCATAGTCTGTCAGGAAAGAAGAAATAGATCCTTTAAGCTTTCCCTGAGAAGGCCTAGGGAATGATGGGTAGTTTACCCTGCTCTCTTATGATGTTTTCAAGTATTACATTTTACTCTCTTCTGAATCTACACAAAATTGGCGGTGATAAGGTGCATTAGAGACAGACAGTGAGAGAAAGGAGGCAGGAGATGAAAAAGAGATGTCAAATACACATTGGAGATAATATAGTGGGAGAAAGGAAGTAACTATGAGCAAACTTATTATGTAACACAAAAAAGTTGCACAGTATACTATATGTCTCACTTTATATTATAATCATTTTGGTACTATTTCATGAATTACATATAATAATGAATAATGTCTCAAACAATTTTTAATTATTAAATATACATTTATTGTTCTGATTTTTCAAAATTTAAAAGAACTTCTAACATTAGATCATCTGGAATGTCCTCATTTTGATTCAATGATTCTATTGTTTCAACACTGTCAAGTAATTGTTGGTCCAGAGACTGATCCATAAAGTCCAATTCATCCATATCTTCCTCAGGATTGTTCTCAACAACAACTTAGAAAGAAATATTAATTTTGTCTTGTTATCCTATCATTTTCTTGCTGTAAATTGCATAAAAAATGACTATATCAGTAGAGTAAGGGCACTGTTGGGTTTAAGTTCAGACAGGTACTTTTGAGTTTTTAACAGTGAAGTTATCTTTGGGCAGTGTATGGTTTCAGGAAGGAAGTAGAATTATTAAAAAGTGCATGTGATGAAGCCTAAGTAAATTCATAATTATACCAGAGAAGCCTAACTCAATCCATAACTATAACAGAGAAGCCTATCTCAATCTATAACTATTACAGAGGGATAGTATATAACTATCAGAAAACGTTTTCCCAAATTAATTTAAAGTGCACAACATAGTTCCCATTCCAAATTAACAACTTACCTTTGTGAAAGCAGTTGAAGTTTTCAGTGAAAATCCTTTTCAAATGTACCTCAGGTAGTACTAGTCAAAATGGCTGTGTTTCCCTCTCATTTTTCATATATAGTCATGTACTTAACCAATCAAATGTCAGCACATAAAAGTACAAAATGTAAGTAACATTTTAATTGGTTGTACATTCCAACACTTTCATATGTGTTTTTGTGATGTAATTTACCTCAGGATATTTAGACAGGGCTACAGCCTAAATGGCTCAATGGAATACCACCAAATTTGGGAAAATGGTAGGGACTGCTATGTAGTAGGGCCTATTCTATATTTGGTGAAAGTCTGTTCCGTGGTTTTTATGTAAATTACCTTCCCACATTTTTTGGGAGCGCTTACCGGTGCCCGCTCCGGTACGCGCACCGCGAGCGCTACGGGAGTCCGCCATCTTGTGTTTCGGTACAATTGAGACACAAGATGGAGGACAAACAACGTTGGGAATGGGTAAAAGGGGGCATGGCAGACACACCCTGACCCTCTAGGTTTTCTGAGGGGAGTTTAGGAGGTACATATATGCCCCAAAAAAAAAAAAAATAATATTTTTTGCGTACTTTGGTGAAAAATAGTGAAAAAAGTTAGAAAAAACATCATTTTGAGTGATCAGAGGTAGGGCAGCCCTGAAAAGAGCTTTTGGGTTCTGTGGCTGATTTAGGTACCTACAAGTAGGTTCCAATGCACAGTCTTAAATTCAGGAGGAATATTCTATTCCCCTCATCTGAGAAGTGCACAACATCTCCTCTGTAGATATCTTGCATGTTGTAACGCCAGTTATTGTTGTATATTGAACCTATTCCATGGTCTCTCATGTAAGCAGAAACAGATTTATTCACATGTTTCCGTGCTTTCTCAAATTGTGGACAAAATTGGTTGGACCAGTTCCATTTCTGTCTTTGACATATATTGGAATATACCAAAGCAGTTTGTGGAAAAAGTGTCATCAATTGACCAAAGGTGTCCTTTAAAAGCATTTCCAGACCTACCCCAGTCAAAGTGCCCAAGTCAAATCCACCACAGTGCACTATTAAGAGGTCAGGGTTTGGCAGATGCAAAAAGGTTTTCACCAATGGTATCAATTGGTGACATCTCAATCCTCTCTGGCCAATCCACTTGATTTCCACATTTGGTAAATCAAGGTTGTGAAATTGTCTGCTAGCTGCATACCTTTGAGCCCAGTGGATGTAGCTATGTCCAATAATCCAGACAGAATACATGGAGAGAGAAGGTTCTGGTGCAGTCAGATGAAGTGTGGGAATGAAATGGCAGTTGGAACAGTAGGAGTTTACAAAAAAATAATTGTGGAGTTTCACTGCTCTTGAATCACAAGCAATGATTGGTGGATTCAGATAGTTGAAAACTAAAAGTTAGGGTGCATGGTTGTGTTTTGTGAAAGAAGCAATTTGAATGGTTAAGAAAAAGTCAATTAAAGAAAGATTGCACTGGATAAGCTGGTGTATTGAGAGGTCAAACATCCTTGCTGACTTCATTTGCGACATTGTAGAATAAACTTTTGAACCTGAGAGTTCAGTAAGGAGGGAGTTGCTATGGTAACAGGTAGAAAGGTCTGAGGGGGAAGGGTGTTGGTTTGAAAATAGTGAGGGAAGAGTTTTGATTGGTTGAAATGAGGCATATGTGTGTAGAATTAGAGGCTTTCTGTGCCAGTCATGGTTGCAGTGTCTTGAGTGCATACATTTTGCTCTGCTAAAGGAAAATTGGTGTGTGTGTCTGACACTGTTCTCAATCTCCCAAAGCATTTGTAAAGGTAAGTAATGATTCATTTAATTTAGATAGAGACTTGTATGCTCTATGGAGAAGATTTGGAAGCAGATTGTGTTTTTTAATGTTGCTTTGTGTCATGTTTTTTGATAATGCTTGGTTAAAACATTTTGCTGCATAGAGGAATTGTCTTTTGTGAAATAGTGAGGGTTCAGTAGTGAAATTGAATGCTTGTACATAGGACCTGTGCTGTGTTTCTAAAATGTTATTTAAAAAACGATTTTGGGGAAAATGAATGGCTTTTATATTTTTGAGAAGGAATATATAGTGTCTGGATCCTTAAATAAATATATTTGAAGCTTTCACAATGATGTTACCTGCGTTACCTCAGAATAGAAAGCAGAATGAGCTTCTTTCTTGTTGGTTTGTGTCATGTTTTTTGATAATGCTTGGTTAAAACATTTTGCTGCATAGAGGAATTGTCTTTTGTGAAATAGTGAAGTTTCAGTAGTGAAATTGAATGCTTGTACATAGGACCTGTGCTGTGTTTCTAAAATGTTATTTAAAAAACGATTTTGGGGAAAATGAATGGCTTTTATATTTTTGAGAAGGAATAGATAGTGTTTGCCTCATTAAATAAATATATTTGTACCTTTCACAATGATGTCACCTCCGTTACCTCAGATTAGGAAGCAGATTGAGGTTCTTTCTTGTTGGTTTGTGGCATGTTTTTTGGAAATGCTTGATATCAACATATGCAAGATAGAGGAATTGTCTTTTGTGAAATAGTGAGGTTTCAGTTGTGAAATTGTATGCTTGTACATAGGACCTGTGCTGTGTTTCTTAAATGTGATGCGGAAAACGATTTTGGTGCAAATGAATGGTTTTTACATTTTTGAAAAGAAATAAATAGTGTAGATGAGGTGAGGCCTGTCCAGGGGTGTAGATGAGGTGAGGCCTGTCCAGGGGTGCAGATGAGGTGAGGCCTGTTCAGGGTTGCAGATGAGGTGAGGCTTGTACAGGGGTGCAGAGGAGGCGAGGCCTGTGTTCAAGAGTGTAGTGGGAGAGAAGCCTGTCCAGGGGTGGAAAGGAGATGAGGCCTGTGTCTAAGAGTGCAGTGGGGGAGAGCATTTCATTACACTACTGAAACCTCACTTTTTTACAAAATACAATTCCTCTATGCACTAACATTTTTTTGGCAAGTATTATCAAGAAATATGACACAAAGGAAGAATAAAAAAGCTTAATGTGCTTCCTAATCTGGTAAATAGATTTTGCTGCATAGAGGAATTGTATTATGTAAAATTGAGAAGTTTCACTAGTGACATGAAATGCTTGTACATAGGACCTGTGCTGTGTTTGTAAAATGTTATTTAAAAAACGATTTTGGGGTAAATGAATGGCTTTTATATTTTTGAGAAGGAATTAATAGTGTTTGCCTCATTAAACAAATATATTTGAACCTTTTAGAATGATGTCACCTGCGTTACCTCAGATTAGGAAGCAGATTGAGGTTCTTTCTTGTTGGTTTGTGGCATGTTTTTTGGAAATGCTTGATATCAATATATGCAAGATAGAGGAATTGTCTTTTGCGAAATAGTGAGGTTTCAGTTGTGAAATTGTGTGCTTGTACATAGGACCTGTGCTGTATTTCTTAAATGTGATGCGAAAAACGATTTTGGTGCAAATGAATGGTTTTTACATTTTTGAGAAGGAATAAATAGTGTAGATGAGGTGAGGCCTTTCCAGGGGTGTAGATGAGGTGAGGACTGTCCAGGGGTGCAGATAAGGTGAGGCCTGTTCAGGGTTGCAGATGAGGTGAGGCTTGTACAGGGGTGCAAAGGAGGCGAGGCCTGTGTTCAAGAGTGTAGTGGGAGAGAAGCCTGTCCAGGGGTGGAAAGGAGATGAGGCCTGTGTCAAAGAGTGCAGTGGGGGAGAGGCTTCATGAAGTCCAGTCCACTGCATTGTTAGACATAGGCCTCACCACCTCTGCTCCCCTGGACAGGCCTCACCTCCTCTGCGGTTCTGGACAGGCCTCACCTCATCTGCACAATCTGCTTCCTAATCTGAGGAACCACAGGTGAAACGTGCAATCATGTACACAGTATCTAAACCTTGTGAATAATGTAAAACCAGTTCATGTGCTGTATATCAATTTTTACATAACATTTTAAAAACAGAGCACAGGTCATATGTACAAGCATTTCATTACACTACTGAAACCTCACTTTTTTACAAAATACAATTCCTCTATGCACTAACATTTATTTAGCAAGTATTATCAAGAAATATGACACAAAGGAAGAATAAAAAAGCTTAATGTGCTTCCTAATCTTAGGAAACACAGCAGACAAGTTTTGGAAAATTGCAAATATATTTATTTTATCATGCAGACACTTTCTAATCCTTCTGAAAAATGCTAAAGCCATTCATTTGTCCCTTAATCATTTTAAATTAAGATTAAGAAAAACTGAGCACAGGTCATATGTACAAGCAAAGAATTTCACTACTGAAACCTCAGTTTTTTACAAAATACTATTTCTCTATGCAGCAAAGAAAATGTATCAAGCATCAACAAAAAACATAATAGAAAGCAACAATAAATAAAACACAATCTGATTCCTAATCTAAGGAAATACACCTGACATGATTGCGAAAGGTGCAGAGAAGGTGAGGAAAGCCCAAATGGCTTTTATGATTGTGAAAGGTGCTGAGGAGGTGAGGCCTGTGTCTAAGAGTGCAGTGGGGGAGAGGCTTTATAAAGTCCTGTCCATTGCACTCTTGGACACAGGCCTCACCTCCTCTGTTCTCCTGGACAGGCATCACCTCATCTGCACTCCTAGTCAGGCCTCACCTCATCTGCACCCTGTCACCATCAATTATACCCAATACACTGAGGCCTTTCAAGGGGGCACAGAGGAGGTGAGGCTTGCCCAAGGGTCAGAGGAGGTGAGTGTTGTCCATTGCACTATTGGACACAGTCCTCACCTCCTCTGCACCCCTGGATAGGCCTCACCTCATCTGCTCAATCTGTTTACTAATCTGAGGAAACACAGGTGATATGATTGTGAAATGTGCTAATATATTTTTTTAATCTTGCAGATACTATGTAATCTTTGTCAATAATGTAAAACCAATTCATGTGCCAGAAATCCTTTTTTAAATAACATTAAAAAAAAAGAGCACAGGTCATTTGTACAAGTATTTTATTACACTACTGAAACGTCACTTATTTTCAAAATACAATTCCTTCATGCATCAACATTTCTTTACCAAGCATTAATATTATTTTTCCACCTGTCCCCTTCTAACACCCTCTCTCTGACTTATTCCTTTTTACATCCTGACTCTGTGTTACACTCTCTTACACTCTCTCTTTGAGTTACTTTCTGTTACACCCTGTCTCTGATTTATTCCCTTTCTCTCTTTTTTACAGCAATTTCTAAATCATACTCTCTCTTACATCCTCTTCCTGATTTACTCTGTCTTACAACATTTCTCTTTGTAATATTCTCTCCCTGTCTTACACACCTATTACACCTTTTGTCTGTTTTACACCCTCTCTCCCTCTTTCTGACTTTTTTATTCTCTTCCTTTCTTCCTGTTACATCCTCTGTCTGACCTATTTCTTGTTATATCCTCTGTCTTTTTTTACTTCCTCTAACACCCTCTCTCAAGCTTACTCTGTCTCTCCCTTTTACAGGCTCTCTCTGTTTAGGTCTCTTTTACATCCTCTTCCCTTCTAACACCCTCTCTCTGTCTTACACCCTGTTACACCCTTTTTCTGATTTACTCTTTTTCTCCCTTTCTTTGACTTACTTCCTCTCCCTATTACATCCTTTCTCTGTCTTACAACATATTATACACTCTCTCTGTCTTACTCCTTGTCTTTGTTTTACTCCCTCTCCCTGTTTGTTTATCTGGCTCTGTCTGTCTCTTTGTGTTACTCCGTCTAGCTGTTTTTCTCTGTCTTACTCCTAGTTATATAGTTGCAGTGATATAAACATAGATATGTTGTAAACTACTGTTTATATCGTTTGTTTATTGTCATTCCTTTGTTGTTTCCTAATAGTGGTCTATAATATGGTATTATTTTCTTTACCACAAATTAACATCAACAATTCAAAAATAAGGAAATATGCCTTCAAGGCAGAGAAGGAAAGATGCCATACGGAAAAAATCAAAAACAGCAACGGAATTAAAGCACTCCCCTACAACAAGTACTTCAAAAAACACAAAAAAAGCTCCTGGTAAGACAACTAAGTCTTTTTTTCGGAACATATGTAGAGCAAAAAAAAATGTAAATGGGAATGTCTATATACAGAAGGAGAGAGCAAATTTGAAAAGGTAGGAGAGGCCCCCCAAAAGTGTTACTACTGGACCAGGAGAGAACAGTATGTATAGTAATAGAAGGCAAAATCAATTTAGGGACATTTGTAGACGAATGTTTCTCAATAGGGTAGTTTTAAATTTGTTAAAAAATATGAAGAAAGGTATACAGAGAGCTGCTTTCTACAAGAAAAAGAAAAGTGTAGAGAAGATTGTTGATCAGGCTTTCGAAGTTAAGAAAAAATTATTTATTTTAGTAATCAATAGAATTAGGATACTTAACAAGGCAATTGATGTTTTCAAATCGAACAGTAGATGGAAAAGAATAATTAATCGGACTCATTTTTGTGAAGTATTTTCTGGAGAATGGATGCATAGTTCAAGTTCTGAGCCATTTTTTAATGAGGAGAGTTACTTCCAGGAGAATGATTTGGTGCATGCAGTTGACACCAGTGGTCGAGCATATGAGGTGAAAGACGGTTGTCTGATGGAAAAAAAGAAACTTGTGTCTAGAGATGCAGAAGAGGTGTTAGCTTATGAAGTTTTAGGGAGACGTACTAAGGGTCCAGTGTACACATGGAAGTGTAGTAGTATTTGTAGTGTGCAACAGGATTCAATCGATTTGCTTCGTAATTTCTTACGTACATATAGTAAGAAAAGTGTAAAACAGAAAATGAAGATGTTGAAAGAGTTAGATCCTTGTAGAGTGAGAGAAAACACAGGTTTGCATGGGCATTCACTGGCTTGTCTTTCTAGAAAAGTATGTCAGAGTGTTTTTCATCATTTTAGGATGTTATCAGTGCATCATAATAAAGTGAGGAAATTAGTGAGAAGGTTGTATTATGCAAAAAGTCCAGCACTTAAGCTTAAACTGTTAAACAGTGCTCTTTTGCATGGATCTGAATTAGATGTGAAGAGCATTTGTGAAGAAATTGAGTTTTGTTATTTTGGGGACAAAGAGGACAGTGTAGGAATGGATATAGTAATAGATGGTAATGTGGAAGATAATGTACAGATTTTAAGTACAAAAAAGTTTGACGAGGAAATTACCAAGTTTGAGGTGAAATCAAGTGAAAGGCCTAATTTTACTTGTGTGTGTTGTCGACGGACTCATTATAAGATTCAGACTATGTTAGTTGATTTATATGCAAAAAGTGAAATGGAAAACAATAGTGAATGGAAGGATTTTGTAACTTATTTGTTGGTGGAGAATTCTTTTGATTTGAGTTCTGATCAGCGTATTTGTAATTATTGTTTTAAAAAATTAAATGAAAACAGAATGCCTGCTAGAGCTGTTCATAATAATCTTCAGTTGGTAGATATTCGTTCTGAATTGATGGATTTAAATACTTATGAATCTATTTTGATTCAATGTGTCCATCCTTTTCAGGCTATTGTTTGCATGGAGCCTAAGATAGGGAAATTGCCTCCTTCAGATTTACAAAGAGGATTAAAGGGAAGAGTTGTTTATTTGCCTCTAGATGTCAAGAAAAATATTGATACAATTGGTGTAGAAAGAGTAGAAGAGGATGCTCTGGTTATTCTAGTTAATGGTGTTCCGACAAAGAGTAAGAAAATCTGGCAAGATTTAGTGGATGTTAGGAAAGTCAAAAAGGCAACGTTGTATTTGGTCAAAAACAATGAGTACTACAAACATGTATGTGTTGGAGCAGAGGAAACAGCTACAGAAGAAGACAGTGATTGTTCAGTCGGCCAAATTGAAAAAGTTGATGTGTCTAGAAGTGAAGAAATATATGAACATTATACTGTTCATCCTTTGCATTCTAAAGAAGTAATGGGGAATGTAATTGACTTGTTTCAAATGAAAGCAGCAAAAGGAAGTCCCATTAGTGTATGGGAAGAAAGTTTGGAAGCTCGTTGTTTTCCACAGTTATTTCCAACAGGTCGAGGTGGACGATATGACGATCGACCAGTTCAAATTCCTGCAGCTGAATACCGGACTTTAAGATTATATACTGAAGATCCAAGGTTTCGTCAATGCATTCCGTATTTGTTTCATCTACTGTGTGAAAGTGACTTGTCTGGGCTTTCTTATGCAGTTAATCATATACTGAAAAGTGGAGCACATCTGCAAAATGTTTCGGCGAGGGACTTTATGGAGAAAGTCAATCTGCAAGACAGTATTTTGGAATCTCAGCTAATCAATCTCATGGCATGTCAGCGTGGTACAAACGAGTATTGGTTCCGTCGTCATGGGGAATTGAAATGTATGATAAGAAACTTAGGAACTCCTACATGGTTCCTCACTCTTAGCTGTGCTGAGTATGCATGGGTCGACTTACTTCAATTTCTACGAGAGGCAAATGAAAATATACAAAATATAGAATTCAAAACAGCTGGAGAACTGTGTTCTTTGGATCCAGTAAATGTATGCAGATATTTCAATCATAGATTTGAAGCTATGCTGTCTTTTATTACCAACAAAAAAAATCCTCCCCTTGGAGAGGTTTTGGATTTCTTTTGGAGGAAGGAGTATCAAGCGAGAGGTGCTCCTCACATACAGATGTTGTTATGGATTAAAGATGCACCCAAATTTGGAACTGATTCGGATGACACAGTGATGAGTTTCATTGAAGAATATTCAACATGTGCTGTTCCGAAAACTACTGAAGAAAACAATTTAAGGCAACAAGTTTTACGCTTTCAATCCCTACGTTGTGGAAAGTACTGTCGTTGAAAATTCAGAAACAAGGACCAGTTCTACACAAAATGTCGTTTTGCGTTTCCACGACCAGTGATTTCTAAAGGAAGAGTAAATAATTTGATGTCTTCTCTGCGACATACTGTGACGAGGAAATCACCAAAAAATACATACAATTTAAAAAGAAACGAAGAGTCCAAGTATATTAATGACTACAACCCAGTGATTTTGTCCATGTGGAATGCTAAAATGGATATTCAGTTCGTTGCTGACAACTCTATTGCTGTGGCTCGATATGTGACGTCTTACATCACAAAAAAAGAAAAGACAGAACTGAAGGAAATGTGGGAGGACATTTCACATGAAAAGAGTATAAGTAAAAAATTATACAGTTTTAGTCTGAAGATGTTGTCGCATCGAGAAATTGGAGCATATGAATGTTCTGATCGGTTATCATCAGCAAGTCTCTATGCCAAATCTAGAACAATCATTTGGGTGAGTCTAGGTCTTGCTGCAACACAAAACCGAGTTTTGAAAGCCGTACAAGAAATTGAGTATTTGGCGGAGAAAGAACCAAACAGTACAGATATTTTGAAGACAAACATGTTGGATACATACTAGCCAAATAGAAGTAATCACCTTGAGAACACTTGTTTGTATGAAGTTCTGCAAAATTATAGTTATAAGAGGAACATCACAGAAGATATCAATAATGGAAAATATGCTGTCATTGGGTATGAAGGATGTCTAGTGAAGCAGAGAAAAGGCCATTTGATTAATCATCGAAAATTAAGTTGCGAATCTCCAGACAAAAGAGAATTTTACTATTTAGCTCTTTTGCAACTCTTTAAGCTATGGCGTACAGAAGAGGAACTACTTGGAGATTTTCTCTGTTACGAAGATTCTTTAAATGCAACCAAGGATACCATAGAATGTCCTGTTTTTCCAAATTATCTGCAAATGTTGAACGAAGAAATAGAGCAAGAAGCCACAATTGCTGAAGAGATTGCTAGAGACAGTTCTCAAGACAGTCAGAGTTCTACTTCATTGAGTCAGGATCCACTAGGAGGACCAATTGTCCAAAATGAAGCTGCCACTGCCATGGATGAGGTGGAAAGAGGTATGGAACAAGCTCAAGAGGATGTAGTTAACTTAGAAGATTTAGTAAAGCAACTAAACGTTGAGCAGAAAGTTACAGAACAGATTGAACATGGATTCAGACATGATAAAAAAGAGTGCTCATGTACATCATTTAAGCCTTTCCGACTGTACGTAAGTGGAGAAGCGGGAACAGGAAAAAGTTTTCTGATTAAAGCAATTGCAACTTATCTGCAGAAAAGGACTGAATCACCGCTGTCTTGTGTTGTAACCGCTCCAACTGGACTGGCAGCACATAATATTAAAGGGATTACTCTACATTGTTTACTGATGCTGCCAGTTGAGCATGATAATAAATTGCATTACAACAAGCTATCTGGAGATGCGTGTTCTGAAGTTTCTAGAGTCCTGAAGAAAATGAAACTTCTTATTGTTGATGAAGTAAGCATGGTCTCAAATCTAATGCTTGCTTTTGTGCATTTGAGAATGCAAGAAATTCTTAGAACAGAGTATGATGTGTTATTTGGAGGGAAACACATTATTGTTTTTGGAGATCTACTGCAGTTGACTCCAGTAAAAGGACAACCAGTGTTTCAAATGCTCACGCATGAAGATACCAGGAAGTCCCTTGGAAGCATTGGAAACGTTAATATATGGTTACATTTCAAATATGCAGAACTACTTCAAAATATGCGACAGGCAAAGGATGAAGATTATAAAAATATTCTACAAGATGTAAGAATCGGAAAAGTAAGTGAGCATGGGAAAGAAGCTTTACATGCACGATTAATTTCAAATTTGTATCCAAATGAAAATATTCTTCCAGAGAATATTTCTAAGAAAATTACTGAGAACAAATCTGGGATATGTTTGATGCCAACTCTGCAAGAATGTTCCATCTTCAACAACAAAATGTTAAAGTTAGAAAATGAAGAGATTGTGAAACTGGAAGCAATAGATAAAATAGAGCATATGGGAGCAACAATTATTTTGTCAGAAAATTTTAAATCAAAATTGGATTCATTAGAGAAGAGTATATCTAAAACAGCTGGTTTTGAAAAGACTCTGAATGTGTGTTTAAATTGTCGTATCATTTTGAGAAGGAATTTAAATGTTGAAAGAGGTCTGGTAAATGGAGCAATGGGTCATGTTGTTGATTTTGTGAATTACAGAAATAGAGATGGAATTGAATTTTTAAAAATTAAATTTGATGGCATTGAGCAAGTACAACAAATCAGTTGTTGTTCTGCTAGATTTTTGCTTGTAAAAGACTTATATGTTCGCCGAAAACAGTTTCCTGTTTGTTTGGCATATGCAGTGACAATTCATAAATCTCAAGGTTTAAGTGTAGATAGTGCTTTGGTGAACATTGGAAGTTCTGTGTTTAAAGAGGGTATGGCATATGTGGCATTATCATGAGTCAGAACTTTATCAGGATTGTACTTGATTAAGTGTGATGAGACAAAGATTTGTGCAGATCTAGATTGTGTTAAAGAATACAATAGGTTAAGAAGAGAGTATGCTCCACATTTGCCTCAATATCCTCTGTTTGAAAAACGTGTGGTAGGCCGAAAAAGAAGAAATGAGAATAATTGCAGTGAGGTAGTAGCAAAAAGAAAAAAAGTAGATGAAACTGAAATTGTAAGCAGAAAGAAAAAGGATTCTGTTGAAGATGTTGTTGGATTTCAGTTTGAAAACAGTTCTGGTGTCAACTGCTATGCTAATGTAGTGGTTAATGTTGTTTTTTTTCTTCAAATTTTACAAGAACAGATTGTTGAAAATCGGGATCAAAGATTCTGCGGTTTATTGAATTCTGTGTTTGAGAAATGTAGTAGTGATAGAGCACAAATAGAAAGTGTTACAGAAATTCGAAATGTTTTAGACCATTGTTCTGGTCAAATAAAATTTTCACAGAACATTCAGCAGGATTGTCAGGAATTTTTAATTTATTTTGTTTGGTGTTTTGGAAGATGAAGGTGTAGATGTAGAAAATGTTTTTAGCTTTTCTTATCAATGGCAGCATGACTGCGACAATTGTAGTTTATCAAGTACTACTAGAAAAGACATGAAAGATTTATATCTTTGACTTTACCAGACTGCAAATCAGTGTCATTTAATAATCTAGTTAAAGCAGCTGATCATAATATGGTGTGTACCCAATGTAAGTGTCCAATGCTGTCTACATTATTTATATAAACTTATGGTCAGTATGTCATTTTAGTGTTCCAACGATGTAGACCTGATGGAACTAAATTGACAACTTGTATTAAAAATTTCGTGGCTTCTCAGTTATCAATTTCAGGAAGAACCTTTACAACTGTAGCTATTATTTATCATGACGGTCCTTCGATAACATCAGGGCATTATACATGCTACCTAAAATGTCAAAAAGGTTGGAGTTACTGCAATGATACTCATTTGACTTTCAAACAACGTTTGCCTTTTGACTTAAAAAATTCTTACCTAGTGTTTTTAGAACCAAAATTTAAGTAAAGGTATTTGTCCTATGAAGACGGGAGTAGTTAATAAAAGTTAGTCTACTGTTTAAAATTATATTGTGAATAAAAGTGATCAACATAATATAAAAAATCCAGTTCTCATATAGGTACTGTAAGTGGATCTTATAATAAGTGATATCAGTATTATAGGACATTTTGAACATGAGTGATCCAAAGATAGGAATATGAATTTTTAAACATCGTGAAAATGTTGTATGAGCTTTTCTTTCAGAACATCGGGTAAACGGTAATTTCAGAGTTAGATTTGAGTAATTTGAATACATACTGATACATCTGACACTATTTGGCCGTAAGGAAAGGTGAAGGAATGAGCAAAGAGTCATGATTTAACACAAGGAGGAAATGAAAATATTGAGATATATTTCAGATGTTCTTAGAGCTTTTTTTAAAGAAAGTCGATGAAATGGAAGTTTTAGAGAACAGCAGAGTATTTTCCAACGAAAAGGACCTTCACGATCTACTATTTGGCCTCAAGGAAAAGTAAGTGAATCAAAGATTAGTGTACATATATGATTTGTAAGTTTATATGTTTTTTTTAAACACAATCTTTTAGATTGTGTTTTTTTTCCCGCTGTCATATGATGAAGAGTTTGAACTCACTGTTTTTAGTGAAATTCAATATATTCTGAGAACAGCAAAAATAAACTATCTAACATGTTGTATAAGTTATTCTATAGTTTGTATTGTGTAATTTATATTGTATTCCCATTGTCTCACACTCACTTTCCTTTTTCCACTCTTTTTCAGCTCTCTTTACTCACTCACACTGCCTTTCTCTCACTCTGTTTCATCCCCGTTCCTTTACTCCACTTCTTCCACAACCCCTCAATTCCATTTCAACTGTCTGCATCCCGTCTCTCCCTTGCACCACTTTTCAGCTTTCAGTCTCTCTACTTTACTTCCTTTTTCCGTCTTTTCCTCCTTTGCTCTTTTACTAATTCCTCTTTACTCACTCACCTCTTTTGTCGCACTCTGTCACTATAACTCACCCATTCTCCCTCACTTATCTTTCTTTGCTTCTTTCTTTTGACCTCTTTTTCATTCACTACCTCTATGTCCTCAGTCCCTCAGTCTCCTTGTGTTATGCTTACTTGTGTTTATCTACCTTCTATCATTTCTCTTACAACAACTTCACTGTTCCTCTGTCATCATTCTTCACCGCAGTTCTTTTACTCCGGTTCCATTACTACCCCGCATTTCCTATCTTTCAGTGTCCTTCTCTTTACTTTCATCACCAAATCACATTGTCTCTGTACCACTGCTTTAGTCCTATTGCCCTTTCTTTCCTTCTTTTGCTCCCTTACTCATTTTCCTTTCCTCACTCATTGTACTCCACTTCACTCAGTCCTTCTATTAGTCCATCTATATACTTAATTCCTCACTCCTTTTCCTTCAATCCTTCTATATTATCCTCACTCCCTTCATCCCTTCATTCTGTGACTCCCCTTCACTCACTCTCAGTCATCTTCCATTTCTCTTTCTTGTAAATGGATCCTAAATCAGACTCCTTACCCTCTCACTCATTCCCCTTTTACTTACTCCTCTTTCCTGATTTAGTTTTGCTAACTCACATTCTTTTAGTATCTTACTTACCTTCAGTTCATTTTTCTCTTCTTCTCTTCCTCTCTGTCACTGAATTTATCTGCCTTACTCTTAGTAATTTGCTCTCCTTCTTTTTCAATTCTTCTTTTTGTCCTTCAACATTACTTTATTTTCCTTTCTGTATCCTTCACTCTTGCTTTATTTCTTAGTACACTTTTATGATGTTTTACCTCTAGACCTGTCTCTTCTATTTTAAAATATATATTTTACTAATTATAACTTATTTTTTCTTCTCTCTTTCACAGATACAACGTGTAGTAAAAATATGTAATTAAGTTTAAATTAATTATATGGTAAGTGAGACTAAAAAAATGTAGTTTGTCATCACCCTTTGCTTTAACCTCACTACCTTTCTCTCACCCTACCTCACCCCTATTTCCTTACTCTGCTTCCCTCACTTATTCTTATCCTCCATGTTTACTTATCTTTTCCTTACTTTCCTACCACATTCACCTTCTTTAAGTGCCCCTGCTCACCCACACTCCGTCACTTACCTTTTTTTCTGGTTCACTTAGTCCCTTTCTGTCACTCTTTCCTTTACTCTCTCTGTTCTTTCTCTCTGTCACTCCCCATGTCTTACCCTTATTCACTTTCATCCACCCTCTTTCACCCCTCTTTACTTACACTCACTGCTCTTTTCTTTCCCTCCCTCACCGCTGTTCCTTTTCTCTCGTTCCGTCACTACCCGTCATTCCTCATCCTTTACTCTCCTTCCTTTTACTTTCATCACCCATTCAAATTTTCCCAGAACCTCTGCTTTAGTCTTCTTCCTCTTTCTTCTCTTCTTTCGCTCCCTTATTCATTTTCTTTTTCTCAGTTACTTCCTCTTACACCTTTTCTCTGTCTTACTATCTATTACACATTCCCTCTGTGTTCCTCCCTCTACCTCTCTTTCTCTTTACATCACTCTCTCTGTCCCCTTTCCTCATGCTCACTCCTTCATTAATTTTTTTTTTTTTTTTTTGGTGCGCTAACGGTATGCGCCCCGGTACGCGCACCGGGGCGCGCCGGAAGACTGCGCTTACCGGTGCGCTCACCGGTACGCGCACCGGGAGCGCTCCAGGGTGAAAAAAATAAAAATAAAAATATGAATATACTTAACAAAAAATTGTATTATATTAATATACAATATAGGATTCATTTTTACTGACATAAAACCATTGAAATTCCACGTTATAGTTAGTTGGACTCACTATAACTTGCGCGCCTGCAATGCACTGCTGATGACGTCACATATTACATCACTCATGACATGGTCAGTGACATCACTCATGACATCACTGATGACACCATCCTTGTGACAGAGTGACAGACCTCCTTCACTGTAAAGTAACCCTTGAAACACATATTCAAAAATAGAAACTAACATTTTCAAAAAAAATGGAGATACCCATACCAGTTACAACAACCAATTCAGTAATTCCACCATCTATATACACATCCATTCATTCACCAACAGTTCTATATAGTCATTCATACATATACTCACTCATCATATGTAGTGATACACCTATACATCCTGTAACACACCGACAGTCATCCAAAAGTTACTCACACACATACTCACACATGCAAATAAACTATTGAACATCCATTTATTTGCCTATACAGCTATACACACACTACCACCTTACTTCTAAGGAAACTTACACATACTTACTCTCTTAAACAATCACTTATAGAAACACATACTTATTTAAACAAGAACTCTTTCAATCTCGCACTCTCACATATACTCACTTATATACATCAATACTCACCTATACTAGATTAAAACATATGTAGTTCCTGATAAAGACACTAGTGAGACAGTCATTCACTCCCTAACACACACATATACACACTCATCCACCCATATATTCCTGCACATATACTGTCTTAAAAACATATACAAACAGTTAGTCAGTCATTGATGCATCTATGTGCTAAGTAACACCCCCACCAAACCATACAGACACTCATACTGTTACTAAAAAAACATCTAATAACCCATATACACACACATGTAGGTACTCACCAACCCATGCAGCCACTTATACACAAAGTGAAACACTGATACAAACATTTAAATATTTAAACAAAACTCGCTAATATATGTATTCACTAAGATACACTTAATAAGCCAGTTAACCAATCAATTAAAAAAAAAAAAACATCTATTAAGACACTTATTTAAACATTTATTCTTCCATCGACCTTTACAAATACATATATAAAACATATTTATTTTTCAGAAAGACACACATTCACTGGATGGTGTCATCAGTGATGTCATGAGTGATATCACTGACCATTTCATGAGTGATGTAATATGTGACGTCATCAGCAGTGCATTGCAGGCGCGCAAGTTATAGTGAGTCCAACTAACTATAACATGGAATTTCAATGGTTTTATGTCAGTAAAATTTCCAGCTAACTATAACTGGTGTGAAACCTATGGTTTTTTCAGTGAATTTACTAGGTTTTTTAAATGCTAATTCCTAACTATAACTGGTGTGAAACCTATGGTTTTTTCAGTGAATATTGTATATAATGAACTTCCACCTTACAACAGAACCGTGTGCATTACACAGCTAATCCACAAACACGCCACAGTGTTTGTTCATGGGCCAAACTCTTCGTCTTAATACGTATTTTTTGTAATCTTATTAGCCAGCAACCAGTAATCAGAAACCCCTTTGTTGCCATAATGGGGCCCTCTTTCTTAAAAAAATCATAAAAGCGGCCCACTTGTGTGCTAGGGCGCGTCACAATCATCACGCCGCAGCTATTTTCCCAACCGGTATCAAATTCTGGGTTCCAGCCTGAGCGTCTCTCACAAACCGCGAGCTGGTAACGCATCCAGACGTTCCCGGTTGCTGAGCAACGATATGCCGATCATGTGACTACACAGTCACTTCACGGTGATTGGCTCACTCAAGGGCGTTACCTCCTGCCCCTCCTCTGACCACGCCTATCCCGAAAACGATCCCCGCCTCGTTGCTGTTCAAACATATACGGCGTCCTGGCCCCGCTTCCACATCTTCGGGGTCCAGTAGAGGGTGATGCAGGTACACTGAGGGTGCCGAGTGTCAAGGGCGTGAGTAGTACCTGTGATTCAACGATCGGCTCACCACTAAGCTAAGTACCAATTCTAATGTCAATGACTCACTCTATGTCTCTTTACCCTTTTTTTTACAAACGCGCAGGGTGTGCCAATTACGTTCCCACCCCCCTCCTGTGACCCATGGTGTTCTTCCTTAACACCAACAAAGTGAGACATTTTAACTTATTTGTTTTTACGCAATCGATCTGCACTATTAATTTGATCGCAAATCGGAAGTTAAGCTTCCGTTTTTACTTTATCTACACACCTAGCTCGTACCACGCATAGCACGTAGCACTTCCTTCTGAATAGCAGCTAAAAACTCAGGGGCTAAGGTGGAGATAACTATATGGTTATATTTCGCCACTACTGTCTCTGAACCACATTTGGAGCACTATAGATTTACGATTACCATCAGAACAAATACTAAATGTATGTCCTGTTCTACATGTATGTCCATGTCCCCTTTATTTACAGGTGCAGAAACCGCAAAGTTGAAGCCTCCTAAACCAGGAGTGATTAGGGAGACATTCCTTTTTTCCTAATATTTTTTGAACTTTTTCACTGTTTTCCTTATTTTCACTTTCACGTCCCAGGTAAGGGTGGGCCTTAGCGCGTCCATACCGCCAGGGTTTAAAACACACTTTTAGTCCTGAAGAATTGCCTGGTAAAATTACACCATTTCGTGGCAAGAAACATGTCGACTGATATCTAGGAATCTACCACTCAAATAAATGTGGACTGCTTCCATACACATAGATTTTAATACAATGTCTTTAGTGATCATAGAATAAAGTTCCTTTTTGATACACCACAGACAATTTTTAATACCCTCACCACCCACTAGTTTAGTTTGCACAAACACGTCCTAAATCTCACTAACCTGCTCCGCAGTAGACCTGGCATTGTAGCACACCAAAGAGACACTCGGTCTCTTTGGTGGAGCCCAATGATGAAGCATGTCATCACCAGGTGGTGAGTGAGGGCTTTCTTTAACGTCCCAAGTGAGGCCATTCCCTCCTTTTTTTGCTCCCTAATGTGGTTTAGTATAACCATAAGACACTCTTTGCTTGTTTATTGATCATAACCGGGGAATAAGAGTGTCAGTCTACTCTCCCTACCTCTCTCTTTGTTTAAAGGGATCAAAGGTAAGCCACTTGAACATTTGTCCTAAGTATCATGTGGGTGGCCATTCAATGTTGCATTGATGTTGTGCGATTGACATGCAATATGTGACACAAAGGGACATAACACATCGCCTACATGCATATTTCATAAAAACATGACACATATGTGTATATACACCCATGAATAAGTTGTGCTTATTATTCTTCAGTGCACCAGGAACTCAGTTAGCCAGTAAACCGCTATTAGCACATCGCAAGCTTAGTAGGAACATCTAAATATGTTTGGCACAATCCTGCAGGCATGAGGATGATGGATTACTGTCAGCCAAAAAGACCACCGCTGTAGAAGTTCACTGCATATTGCTGCAACATCTAAATATGGTGGGTGGACTGCGGTCAGCACACTAGAGTACTTGGAACAGCTGCCACAGCAAAATGACAGTAGCCCCGCCAAGATCTAAATCAGGCCCTAAATCACTTTTTGGTTCTTTTTCTCTTAAAGCCAAGCAAGTCTCCTTAGCAGGCTAGGTTGCTGTTCAACGACGGCAGCTTGCTTCGGGGAGAGGCCTCAGTGATTCTTGCAGGTCTTGGTTCTAATCGTTGATAGCGAAGAGCTTCAGTTAGGCTACTCTGAAATTCAGGACAAGTCTCGGTTCAATACCTCCAGCTTGACTCTGACGACGGGTTGGGCAACTTACTGAGATTTTTACCAGAAATTCTGCAATTAATTCCAGAAGGTCATTTTGGGGTCTTGGACAGTGCACAGTACCTGTCAAGGTTCCAGAAGCTCTGAGTTAATCCTTGGTGAGTTGGGACTACATTTCCCACAACGCACATGGTCAAATCCTTAAAAGTCCACGGGATGCTGGCCGGCTGACCTTGTCTCGGTGGACTTGATGAAGGTGATTTCTTATAGCTCTTTTGAACCTGCTGCTTTCAGGTAGTATGCTCCTTAATCTTTATGAAACCAGCAAAGTTCACTTTCTGAACCCCAGAGTGTGCACCAGGTGCTCTCCTTATGAGTTCAATCCACTTTGGGTCTCTCTTCCCTTGATATTACCAGGCAGGGATCTGAGTTGCTGGGCAGCTCTCTCATATTTACTCCATTTTCTGGGCTGACAAGAGATTAGGACACCCCTAACAAGTGTGGTGCAGGGTGCCGCCCTTTCTAAAGACAACTTCTTTACAGGTGTGGCATATTTGTGTCCCAAAAAGTACTTCTCAAAAAATATCAAAATGGAGAAAATCTCTCCTGGAGCTTCAGGTCTGGCTAACCCAACCCATAGGTTTTGGCAGAAGTTTCCCTTTACTCCCCTTCCAGGCCCTCTCTTAATTCACTTACATGGCTCCATCTGGCTGGGGGTGCAGGAATTGAGGGTTGGCCTGATTCATGTCTTTAGTGTCTTTCTCCCTATAAAGACCAATTTAGCTACCCAGTCCCTTCTTGTCCTGGCTCCTGCTGCTGCAGATCTCCTCCTACCAAATTGTCTCTTTGTCTCAGCCCAGGCCACTTCACATCTAATCAAGGGAGCTTGTCTCAACTTGTCGAAGTCTGTCTAATCAGAAAAGGCTGCTGTAGGGTTGTTTATAGGTGGCCTTAGGAACTCATGCTAAAACTACTTTCCTGCAATAGCTACAATAAATCTAGCCTTGACAAGTTGTTGTATTTATTGTAACTACTATTTTGACACTTTGAATGACTGCCGCTCAAGTAGAATGTCTACTCGAGCTTCAGAAAGAAGCAACTTCCTCTTGTGCTGTGCATGGTGCCATTGCAGCTGATTTTCCAGCGTGGGAAAAACACCTAGCACTAAAAATCTGAGCGAATGGCACATCCTAACGCACTCCGCCACTCACGGAACTCTGAAGCAGTGGAGTTTTTGTGTCACATCACAGAGTTCCGCGTTGGTGGAACTGTGTCCAGGCCTAATCATTGCCTGTGAGTTACTAAAAATCCCTCAAGCGGGATCTGGGGCATCAAGGCATTGGAAAAAGACCGATTTTGCTCTTTACACATCATACACTCAAATGGAAATAAGAAAAATAGACACTTAACTAGAAACATTTATTAAAACAGAGTAAACCGTTTCCCAGCACATCAAAAATAACCACAAAGGATACCATAAAAACAATAGAGAGGGTGAAATGTAATTTTCTGTCCATGGAATCTGCAACATATCGGTTACTCCACGTTACTCTTTAGCACACTGTTCTGGCTAATTCTGCCAATTGACGCATGGGGGAGTTTGTCTCCTGTGAGGATCCAGAAAATGCAAGCTGGCAAATGCAAGGGAGATTTGGTGTTTCTAAGCAAGATTTTGGAAAGTGGTCGGTCACGGGCAGTTGTGAGCAGCTGAGGTCAGAGAGCTGCTATTCAAGGAGATTTTCTGCCGCTCGAGTACATTTTCTACTCGAGCGGCAGCAAAATTAACTTGATTGGATGTGCTTGCTTGTGCAACACATGGTGCTGTTCGTGCAAATTTCCAGCACTGCTCTAACTATTGGTGGTAAAGTGCAGTGTTTGGTGCATATTTCTCACCTGTTGGCGGAAGCCTACAACTACAATCAACAAACAATTATTTAAGGGTTCAGAGGGAAGTATTTAAAGACCCGGGCACAGTTATAACCCCCCAATACAAGTACTAAGAAACAACGAAGCCTACAACCCCTAGAAGAGTTTTTATTGAACTTTGAGGACTCCCAAGGAGGCAAATTCCACAATTTCAAACCCCTCTTAAAAAATAACAAGAATGCACGTTGCTGACAACAATAATAAAATGAACATTTCAAACATATTTGACATGTCATCTAAAAAGTTTGTAACACCATCACATCTGCTTGAATGCATGAGTCTAGGAGAGCATGGAGAGTAAAACTTGCAATCAGGATTTCTTAGACTGCATACCTTGTTCACAGCAAAAGCTTATACGAGGTGTGAAAGTAGTGTTCCCTGCGAAAGGAAAACCCACATGACAGGATGCGTTCTTTCTCCTGGACTCAGCTTGCTATCTGCCTTGAATGCAATGTAACATCTTCTTGGTGCATTCACCACAGTGAAGACTATCTCTGGCAGTATCACATGTGACAATCTGGATAAAGGATCTCTTCTGACTAATGGTTAGGTAGCATCCTTTTTATATCTTCTCTTTCAAGGATTGGGATTTCTGACTTAAGTTCAGAAATTTCTGACATAGTTTATTTGCATCAATGTATATTTCACAGGCATTACGTGAAGATCATATAAGTTAAAGGGACATCAATTTATACTGCACTATTTTGGCTATATGTCTATAATTTATTTTGTTTGACTTTGACATTGTTATACCTATGCAATTGTCTCAGACTGATATCATATTGGGTGTTTATATCTATGTAATTGACACTTTCACAGTTCTTGACCATAAGGTGAGACAATATCTTTGTTAATGGCAGACATGACAGTGATTCTGCATACATTGGAAGAATTACAGCCTTCAGTGCTTGTTTAAGATTTGCAACATGTCTTTTTAAGTCATTTAAGTCTGGTATTGTCATTCATCCATTTTGGATTTCTCATAAATCTTCAGTGTCAGCATTCATTGTAAGGCTTGATATATTTTCTAGACCTCCCAAAAAGAGTAGAGAGTACTCTAGACCTCCTGGCACCAAGAACTTAGTCAATGTTGTTCACATGAGACGTAGAAGCTGTTGGCATGGAACCTCCAACAACCAACTGAGCATCTCATGAGTGCTTTGAGTATTTGGTAATGATGAACCTGATGAAACTTCACAGGAGTAGTTGTAGAATTCCAACACTCTTTCATCATGGGTAGACACACTCAAGAACACTAGGAATCAAGGAATATGTTCTCTCGATGTTATTAAATCAAAATACTATCTTAGTGCACAAAATATGATTGCTAATATGATATTTAGTGGTATAATAAATGCTAATGATATTTATGTGCAGGTAACAAATCATAAGAAAATGTAGCATTGTGTTGGTATTGTACGGTCTTTCTGCATCCTCCAACACCTCCTTTTCCTTGGCCAACTAAGTTAAAGTTAGCACTGAAAATGAGCCTATTGTAGTATTATAGGTGCCTCACAACAGAATACTTTTTTGAACAATGGTAGCAGTGTCCACTAAAGAAACAGCATTTGCTGTTACTCTGCCCATGTTTCAGTGTGTATGTGCTCTTATAAAAACACTTCATTTCATTGTATTTACTCTGTTTTCCTGTTGTTCATCATCTTCGGAGCAAACAATATTAATGCTCCTCTAACCTTTCCCCTATTTGCAGTCTGTAAAATATTATGAAAATCTATCAAACCTTTTTCATTGCTCAAAAACAATAACAAGAAACGCAATATACACCATGTGAAAATAAAACATGAATACGTTCAGGCAAGCTGATGTATGATGCTGCAATGAAACAGATACTTTTGAAATATTGGCATTTGTGCACTTGTATTTAAAACAAAAAATACATCTCTTAAATAAATTAACATACATAACTCAAAGGGGGATGCCCAAAAGTACAAAAGTAAATGTAAATGTAAATTGATACTTGTATATCGCACTACTCACCCGCCAGGGTCTCAAGGCGCTTGTACGAATACCACTGTGGAACCCATCCTGGCTTTCCCTGTGAGGCGTCCACTCCTGGGCACCCCCAGGGTGGAGGCCAGGCATCCTTAGCGTTGTGGGGGCCGTTGTGGAGATTAGGCAAGCTATTGCCCAGAGTTGCAGAGTGGGACTCCATGATTGGAATAGGCACCGAGGCGAGAATTATCAGGTCCGTGGAATTTTGAGCCCAAGACCCGCCGAGGCGGGGAATTGAACCCAGGTCCCGGGCTAGACCTCTGCATCAGGGTCTGCCGCTCGAACCATTGAGCCACACTTTTCCAGTGTGAGGAAGATTATATCAGGCTGACTTCGGTCCCTTGGTTCCAGAATGTTTTGTAACACAAAGGTGTACCCTTGATGGAACTGAAGCGGCACTGCTTGTAAAATGCACCTGGTATGTTGGCAAGACATGATGTGGAAGCAAGCAAAGCACCGTCTATTATTTAAGCACTGCTTGGCCCAGATGTATCTAACTCATCAATTCATTTGTGGTTTCTTGTGTAATGCATCTCAATCCATTGTAGAGTACTAGAGGGTGCACATTATACATGTCTGTATTAAAGGTCCATAAGCAAAGTACAGAAAATTGGATCATATAATAAAAAACCTATGTGTGCAAGCAAGGTAAAAACTGATGTGCAAAACAGGATATTAGATGGGTGAGGTTGCACGGTGTAGTAGCTTTGATGGACATGAAACCTTGAGTACAGAATGTGTTAATGTGAACTTCAGTCCATCTCAGTATCTCACGTGGGCACACTACCCAGTTTTCCATGTCAAGTGGCTCACTGTGGAGTGTGAGAAGTGCATGTGCTGGTTATCTGTGATATTCAGGTAGTCTGACAGTTACAGAACCAGTAATATCATGGGACAGGGCAAGATGAAACTCCTTCTACCCACAGGCTGGCATGGGAAGCCTTGATAATGCTGAATCTCTGGGGGATGAGTGGCTCACCAACTTTACTTGAAAAATTAGGGGGCACATGGAGGGGGAGGGGCAGATGTGTTGAGGTCTGTGCTCACTAGGAAGATGACACCTGCTGAATCTGTAATGTGATATGGGAGCATGGGCTGCACTGGCAACACTGGTACATGTATGTATTGCACATCGGAAGCTGACACTAGACTGGATGGGGCCAGAGAAGCCCCGGTCCAAGCTGCTCATAAGGCATGGTGGAGTGGAAGTCTAGGCCTAAGATAAGAGTAATCCATAATTCTGCCAACGCTCACACATATGGCAGACAGCTAGATGGCACTCCCCTGCCTGAACTATTCTGGTTGCACTATGATGAAAGGCTGTGTCCATGGTGCTAGGCAGCCTGCCTGTGCACCAGTGCAGAATGGAGAAAGGGCTATTCTTAGCAAATTTGGCTCAGCTCTGTACAGTGGAGGGAACACATGAAATAGAGATAGAATGAGTGTCAAAGAGAGAATGACTGAGAGAGCATGTGAGATTGAGAGTGATTATGATTGTGAGAGTTAGAAAGTGAGTGAAAGTATGAGGATGAGTGAGGGTCAGTGTTCAAGAGTAATTGTTTAGCATTACTAATCCATACATTCATGATTCAATGTGTTGATGTCACAGCTCATGACAAAGAATGAAGCTATACAATAAATATTTCAGTGAACGACATTCATAAACGATACATGTAGGATCTATCACACAAGATGTAAGTAATTAACCAAATATATTTTATTCATAAGTATCTCATGTGATATACCTTTAGATGGTATAGTAAGTGTGTCTGTGGCTTTGGAATGGTTCGCTGAGCAAAGACCATAGCTGCAGGTTGCTCAGGACTACTTTCAACACATGTACATCTTATTTACTGTTTCTCAACTTCCACTCAGTAGTAGAGGAAATCCTTTTGGAGAGCCCCCAAGCCACCCTAGTCTGCCGCAGAGTGCAGTATCTGTTTCCATTCCCTTCCACCATCTTGTCTACCCTCTGAATGAGCTCCCCCACCTGCTGCTCTCTCTCTGCTCCCGTCACTCGGTTGTTGAGGGCACAGACCCTCCACCCACAGCTCCTGACCAGCTCTTTAAGCTTCTCTTCAGCTTCCTGCACAAAGGTTTCTATAGTTTTACCCTCCAGGTCCTCTCCCCGTGTGAACACGATCACTGTGAACTGTAGCGCCTCCTCCCCGAAGAGGCGCTGGATCCTTTGCATGGACCCCTGCTCCTCCATGGTGAACCGTCCGGCCTGGAGCACCAGGAGGAGGGCGTGCGGGCCGGGGGCGGAGAGCTGTGCGCACCGCCCCATCTCTGAGGAGAGCTCCTCGTCAGGGACTGTGAGGGAGAGGAAGTCAAGGGTGTCCACTACCACCAGAGGTCTGCCCCCCCACTCCCCCTCCCCGCTTTGGCACCGTCTGGTCACGGGCACCGCTGAGGCAGTGGACTCAAACACCTTCTTCCCCAGGAGGCTGTTCCCAGTGGCGCTCTTCCCGGCTCCGGTGGTTCCAAGGAGGAGTAGCCTCAGTTCATCTGTCCATCTGTGACGACCATCTGTGGGAAAAACATTCAGAAGTGAGTCAAGCACTGGTCGGGAGGCAGATATCATTATCCAGCAGTAAAACACTGATTCACATTTCCCCTCCTGGAGCTCCTTTAATTGGAGGAAGTAAGAACTGTTGGTAAGTGCAACTATTGGGGGTTCACACATGTGTTGTGGGGTACATGACAATGTCTGGAGCTCAGCTCGTCATGCAGTACACTGGTCGTGTGCTTATGATGAGCTGAGCTTGTCATGAACAATGCAGATCTGGACCTTTCAGCACCGGAGGGAAAAGCCATAGCAGCCAAGGTGTTAAAGGTGACACCCCTACCGCAAAGCAGGCCCAAATCCTACCAACTGCATAAAGTTGAGTCAGTCACCTATGTACTGGTGGTATGTATTTGAATCTCTCACCCCTCTCAGCTCCATTCCAAGCTAAAGTGTATCTACCAAAATTGCATGCGTATATCTTTTCTCAAAAACACAATGGAAATTTTACTCATTAGGACTGCACAATTTTGCACTGTGAACTACGTAATTCTACTTAGGCCCTCATTACAAATGCTTTTGAGGAAAATGTGATATCTATTGCACATGTTAAGTTAAGAGGGAGGGTCTCAATTTATCCAATGTGATAAATCGCTTCAATTGTCTGAAAATAGGACATAAGATGCAGCTTTCAGTGTTCTCTGGAGCAAAACCTGCATGTGCTGTTATTTACAAGGCACTAATCCCCCAGCTAAGTTTTTCCCAGGTACATTTGGCAAATAAAACCTGTTGAAATTTACCTGGGAAAAATGTTGTGGTTGTGGGGCTTGCAATGTGGATATGTGCTGTACCAGGAGCTACAATACATTTAGAAATAAACTAGGTCAAACAGAATCGGTGACAGTAACCACTTATGTTCATATAATACAACATTTTAAGTATAGTACAAAGGTGGGCACTACAAACAACAACACTTAAAAAATATATCTCCAATGTTTTTGAAATTGATGGTCCTTTTAAAGCTGTATTGAATTCTGAATGACTAATCATTACTCCACAGCCCACAACATAATTAGGATATCTGCAAGTGCTGTGATATAAAAAAAAAGCAACATAACTGATGCCCTTCTGTTGTTTTTAATCTTTTATTTGTAAGGGTCTAGAATAAAACACTTTGTAAACTTAGCATTGCTTGAAAACTGTTTAAGTTAAATATATACATTTGTGCTCTACATTACACAGGCTACATGATATTTTATAGTTTTGCAGGATTGGGTTAGCTATTTTATTGACCCCTTAAGGTTGCAAAGGTTATGTTATATTATGTTATATGATCTTCTATAGCGCACGGCTGCCCCATCAAAGGGGCATCCCGGCACTTTCCAGAAAGGAAAGAGAGTACGCCACAGCAGATGGAACAGTGGTAATCACATAACGTAACCGTCTAGCAGAAGAGATGGGTTTTATGGCCTTTCTGAATGACAAGAGAACAGTTATACCACGAATCCGGAGGGGTAGGGCATTCCAAAGCTTAGCTGCAAGGTACCGGAAGGAGCGACCTCCCATATGGGCTTGCTTAAAACGGGGGACCACTACCAGATTCTGGCCCTCCGAGCGGAGAGTACGTCGAGGCATGTATGCGGTCAGGAGTGGGCATACCATGGGTGGGGAGGTGGTTTTCAGAATTCTGAATGCGAGGCATAGGGTCTTGAAATGAATCCTCTTCTCCACCGAGAGCCAGTGGAGTTTAGTGAGAGTACTTGCTACAGAGTGATGACGGGGGAGACCTGTCAAGGCTCTCGCTGCTGCATTCTGAACTCATTACAGCCTTACTTTCTCCGCCTGGTTAACCCCTAAGAGTATGGAGTTTGCATAATCCAGCCGCGAATGGATGGCAGACTGTACCACGAGCTGGCGCATCTGGGGATCGAAAAACTTTAGGATCGGCTTAAGGTTCTGGAGGATCCCAAAGCACGAGACAGCAACCTTTTTAGTATGGTGGGTACAGTTGAGAGAGGAGTCTATCCAAACTCCGAGGTTTTTCACCTGACTTTTAGGCTCAGGGAGCTTGCCAAGGGTCTCAGGCCAACTTTTGTCTCCCCAAGCCGCTGCCTCTTTACCTACAAGCAAGACCTCAGTCTTGCCAGCGTTTAATTGTAGGTAGTGAGCTGTCATCCAGCTGGTTATGGCTGTAAGGCCCTGTTTGAAATTTTGCGCACTCAGTCCAGCTTCATCCCTCGGTGTCACCACTAACTGAGTATCGTCAGCGTACGATACTAATGATAGCCCCCATCTCTTGGCTACCTCAGCCAGTGGTAGGACGTATATGTTAAATAATGTTGGACTGGGTGCAGATCCCTGGGGCACTCCCTGTTTGATCAAATGTTCTTTAGAAAGGAACGGAGGAGTGGAGACCCGGAATGACCTTCCAGACAGAAATGTCTTAAACCAGTCCAGGGCCTGCCCCGATATTCCTACCTCCTCTAGCCGAAATAACAGCACCTCGTGTGAGACCGTATCGAAGGCAGCACTGAGATCTAATAGTATCAGTGCTGCCGTCTTGCCGGAATCTAAAATGGTCCGGAGGTGTTCTGTCACACTCAGGAGTGCTGTTTCGGTGCTGTGGCCTGCACGGAAGCCATGCTGGGATGCGTCCAGAGTGGTATTGGATGTAAGGAATTTCGTCAGAATGGTATTAACGTGGGACTCGGCCACCTTAGCTGGCCAGGGAAGCAGCGAGATAGGCCGATAGTTCTCGGGCAGATTGGGGTCGAACGTTGTTTTTTTTATAATTGGGGAAACCCATGCCTGCTTCTATCTAGTGGGTATGATGGCAGTGGTAAGAGAGGAGTTTATGATGTCCCGAAGGGGGTTGAGAACCGTCATGTCTGCTGCTCTAAATTGCGGTGGTTTTAGTGGGTCTGCAGGCGAGCCTGATTTGACTTTTTCACAAAGTTTGAGAAAGTCCTCTTGACTCAGCACAGGTATATTAGTGAGCTTGGGATTAGTCTTAGTGGCTGAGGCATTGAAACATAGAGTGGCTGGGAAGGAGTTATATATTTTCTGAATTTTATCGATGAAGAAGATGCCAAGTTCTCACAATGTGTGGGAGAGGTATGAGACTCCTCGACAGCTTTTTTTGCGCTGAGATCTTTTAGTATTTTAAAAATGGTTTTAGAGGGATTTTGACTAATACCAATTTCTTTAGCATAGTATGCAGCTCGTGTCCTACAGATGTTTCTGTGGTAGTTTTTTTGTACCTGGACATATTGAGCCTTAAGCGCGGAGTCATAAGTCTTTCTCCATTTCCAAGGTAAGATGCCTTTGTTGGAATTCAAATACAAATCCATATCTGGCGGGCTTTAGAGTTGGTTGAGTGACTGGAGGGTCAAGCCAGGCTCGAGACCGATGCCTTGCTCTGGCTCACCTTGAGGTACTCTAGGACACTTAAAACTGAGGTTTTGTATTGCCACTCACACTCTCATGTAGCAAGAATTAAAAACAAAGCATTGACCTGTGATGTAAAACTGGAGAAAGTAATAGCCTTCTAGTGTCTGAAATTCACAATGCGAAACCAGAAAAACTGAGTTTAATCCCAGCTTCCTTGTTTGACTAAATACTGTCATCCTAGGCAATATTTAATTCCACCATACTGTCTTTTATTTATTATTGCATATGGCAGCACCTTGAAATACGTGAACACTGTATAAAACATCTTGCACTAGATTTACTTGTCTAAAGTGCTTCTACATGTATAATAAAAACCTAGGTCACTTTTAGAGTGCACATGACAACTGTCTTACCTCTTGGGACTAGATGTAGGACCAATTTCTGCTGTAACCTATGTACGGATATTTTACAACCGCTATTGAGGTTGCAAAACACTAGAAAATGACCACCCTCTTTAAGAGGGTAGTAATGGAGTTGCAAATGGGAAGGGGTCCCAAGGGGACCCCTTCCCCTCTGTGACAGGCTCTGAAAATATTTTTTAATGGAAGGCAGTGGTCCCAGGGCTGCAATAAAAAAAAAGTGCTTTATTTAAAAGCAGTCCCAGTCATGGTGGTGTGCTGAGCCCAGTGGGCCACCATACCTGGGAGGACCTGCCAATCCCAATGGGCTCAGAAATTGTGGAGAGCTCATTAATATTCATGAGCCTCGCAATTTGCGACCACATTGGGAATCGCAAACAGTGTTAAGCACACTGTTGTACATGCAAAATAGTGCCTCGCAAATTGCGAGTCGCAAAAGACTCGCCATTTGCAAGGTGCTATTTTGTGCGTCATACATCTGGCCCTTAGTAGCTTATTTATGGGAATTTGGCATAGGGCAGTGCAACAAGACACCTAGCTGTGCTGCTGTACGCCAACTTGAAAGGGCAAGAATGCATCTAATTTTTGCAATGTGGTGCATTCCTGTAATTTCACCCTGCTCTGATGCTGTTTCTGCAGCCTAGCGCCAATGCAGGCAACCTTGCCCCATGGTGCAAGGGTACCTCAGTTGCATGCAGAATTGTTTTGGTGCAGGTAGGGGCACCTTTATGCACAAAAACAATGCTAATAGGTTTTTTCCTTTTTCTATGTGTGCTGCAGAATGCAGCACACATAGAAAGAGGAAACAATGAGAAGAAATGAACATATTTCTCCTTGGTACGCATACGGATTTGGCACTTCACCAGGTTTATATGACTTTGTAAATCTGGGCACCATCAAATTCCACCCATAGAACGCCTCTGGGGCGCAGAGTAAGGCGACATAGGGATTTGCGCTGCATCGCCTTAGTCATGATTTATGAATCCAGTCAAAGCAATGCAAGGTGGCTTTGCATGGCATATAAATCAACATGAGAGTTACTTATCCAAAGTATGTACGGCAGGATGTCGGAGTGCATTACATCACACACATATAGAGACAATGACTCATAAATGTGAAAGTCAATATATAGGAAATGTTACTTAAGACATTGAGGGCAACAAGATATAAGAGTCAGATGTATTCAATACTGGTTGGCAGTGGCATAGTGGGGGCAGGGCTACAGGGTTGGTTGCTCGTGGTGTGATATTCTTAGGGGTGCAACATTTTGAATGAAAAAAATATTTGTGGTGGAAGTGACCCGAGTCTCTTCGGTGCTGTTGTCTGCAACTGCAGGTTATTATTCTTGCCCGCCTTTCCCCGCAGAATGGCTGCATAGAGATAAGCCCTCATGCATCTCTCATGGCCTCGGGCAGGTAGGAGCTGATTGCGCTGCTTCCTGGTGGCATGAGAGCAGCGTAGCCCAGTGGCACAACCGTCTAACATCTCTTGTGGTACCACAGTGCCGTACAAGGATTTTGTTTGTGCTTTTCAGAAGGCAGAAGGAGTATTTCAAGCTTGAGTTCTGCGCTTGCTGCCTGACATCATGGGTCAGATTGAGATGGTGGGTTGAGTCACCCGGGGGTGTGGCATCCATTCATTCTTTCATCCTTTATTCAGTCTTTCGCCATTCATTCTGTTCTTCCATCTGTGTGCCCATTAATATCCAAAACTATTCAACCATTTCCAAACCTATCCATCATCTATCTTTCCATCCATCATTTCACTCATCCATCCCTCCATCCACGGTTTCACTCATTCATCCATCATCCATCCATCCTTTCATCCATCCATCCATTCATCCATCCACATCATGAGCTGAGCCTTTGTATGCAGAGCCGCAGACAGAAGAGGCCCATCAAGAAGTTCACCATTGGTGCAGTTCCTACAGCAAGGAGTGAGGCTGAGGAGGGGTCACTACGCCCCTGCACATAGGCAACCTGAACACTTGGAAGTCATGAGTCATGCCTGAGGTGACTGTGACATGATGTTGTTTCCAGGGCTTTAAGTGTGTTGAAAAAAATTGGGGGTCTCTCCAAAGGGCGTGTCCAATGTAATTAAGGGTGTGGATTAAAACAGGGTAGCTAAAAATCTGTGCTTAGCACAGTGTGTTGCCTGACTGGTTTTCTGCTAGTTCTGCTATTGCATACAGATATATAATACATTATACCTAAAACAAGCCAGGACTATTGGCTTTGTCAATGGTTGTTAGTTGCATAAAACAAAAAAGCAGCAACTATGGCTTCATTGTAGAATATATTGACAATGCTTCAGTTCCAAAACGAGGAGACTGTGAAATACCCATAATTCCGTCTTTTTAACTTATTTCGCTGGCTTCTATACATTAAATTATTTTTTTTTTCAGAGTTTTATATAGCACGAACAAGACCCGAACCGAATCTGGTATCAGGGCGCTTTACATAGCACCAGTTACGGTACATGAGAACACACACACATTCATTTTAGGCACGGGGAGATTAAGTGATTTGCCTAGAATCACTGGAGGTTTTTGGCGTTGTTACCGAGACTCAAACCAGATCCCCAGGTCCGAGGTCGAGTGCCCTACCCGTAAGGCAACTCCTCTCCCCAAATGGTTTCTGACCATTCTTTCATTTTGTGAGGTGCAACATTTTTCTTTATGTACTGTTCAAACAGAATTCCCTGCTCTAGACCAAGGCTGGAAGAGGCCAACACTATGATGTAACAGCCCAGACTGGCCCATTGTCATTCTGTATGTGAAATTCTAAAGCCGCAGATAGAATGACATTGTGCGTTTGGTGCTGGTCTTGTGCTCAGAGGAAGAGTGCAAAGCGGCCACATCAGGGAGTTGAAGCTTGTCAAAAATGCCCAAAATTATGAACTGAAGGCATCCGTAAAAGATATCATCATGGACAACGGACGTGAGATACAAATCAGGGACAGTCCGTGAACTTTACCGATGGTTGAACACCCTATTTGAAGGTCGGGCTGGCAGTCACCAAATTCAGTCCGGGCATTCCAGCCAACGGCAGATGATGGAGGAGCTGAGGCCTGTTCTTCCCAACAGGTGTTGTGTGCCTAAAGGGCCTCTCACTCGAATCTATGTCACTCTCGGCTGATATCAGCTGTTCGTGACTCTTTCATAATGTTCCACTCTGTAAACGTGTATATACATACACATGTCACCTTTATCATGCTAATTCTGATCTATTTTTGCACTTTCATGTTGAGGTGTCTTATATTCAGCCATTCTTTGCTTTATAATGAATTAACTAACCATACGTAGTTGTCTGTGGTTATTCTGTGGCAGAGAATTTCTTGTTCATTGATTGACAAATTAACACATGTTCTCCTCTTCACGCTTTGATGCTTAAAGTTATAGTTTATGGCTATAGCTTATAGTTACAGAACTATTGACCCGGCCCTTTCAAGCCTGAGAACAACATTTAAGGGGATTTGGCTCAGTCAACTTGCTGCTAAAGGAAAGGAATGTGCTGTATCTATGGCACATTCCTGCCCTTACAATAAACAATCAATTATTCGAGGGTTCGAGGGAAGTATTTAAAGACCTGAGCACAGTTATAACCCCCCACGCAAGTAATAAAAAACAACAAATAACTGTGGGTCTAATGATCAACTCAGGACATTATATGTATGGCTGGCTATGTGTCTGCTAGTACTGTTTGAATAGGAGACAGACTGGACAGTTAACCACTGTGAAAAATGTCCATCAGTTACTCGTTCTTAGTCACCCAGTACATCATCTGGTCTACTCCACAGTAGTTTGACCACCACTCTATCCCCATAGATATATATTGGAGATAAGTAGTGTGGGATGGATGTCTGGTAGGTGTTGTTTATTCGTAACTGAGAGCAGTGCATAAATAATAAGTGAGAGAAAAAAATATAAAGTGTAAGATTGGATAGTGCATACAATATTCACTTTATTCTGGGGTCATGCACCTCCAATATTAAAAACAACAATAGTGCAAAAAAGTCAGGTGGTTCAAACAAATACCTTCTGACTGGGTGATCTGGTCGACATGTTTCTGCGGACTATGGTCAATTACTATACCTGCCGCTTCCTCAGGACCCATAAACTTAATTGCTACTGCTTATGTGATTAAAATAATAAGTGAATAACAGGACATTTGTAAACAGAAAAAAGTGTCACCTGTACACTTCCATTTCCTCCTTAATTTGTAAGGGGAATTGCCTCACCTCACCTGGCAAACAGCTCAGGAAAACCTCCCCAAACAGCCCGGCCGGCTGCCTGGAGTACCGACGGAGAGAGCGGTGCTTCATTTTCCTGAGCTGTTTGCCAGGTGAGGTGAGGCAATTCCCCTTACAAATTAAGGAGGAAATGGAAGTGTACAGGTGACACTTTTTTCTGTTTACAAATGTCCTGTTATTCACTTATTATTTTAATCACATAAGCAGTAGCAATTAAGTTTATGGGTCCTGAGGAAGCGGCAGGTATAGTAATTGACCATAGTCCGCAGAAACATGTCGACCAGATCACCCAGTCAGAAGGTATTTGTTTGAACCACCTGACTTTTTTGCACTATTGTTGTTTTTAATATTGGAGGTGCATGACCCCAGAATAAAGTGAATATTGTATGCACTATCCAATCTTACACTTTATATTTTTTTCTCTCACTTATTATTTATGCACTGCTCTCAGTTACGAATAAACAACACCTACCAGACATCCATCCCACACTACTTATCTCCAATATATATCTATGGGGATAGAGTGGTGGTCAAACTACTGTGGAGTAGACCAGATGATGTACTGGGTGACTAAGAACGAGTAACTGATGGACATTTTTCACAGTGGTTAACTGTCCAGTCTGTCTCCTATTCAAACAGTACTAGCAGACACATAGCCAGCCATACATATCATGTCCTGAGTTGATCATTAGACCCACAGTTATTTGTTGTTTTTTATAACATTCCTGCCCTTACCTCCTGCACTGGCACTATTTCAGAATTCCAGTGCCAATGCAGGCCCCCTCGCACCATGGTGCAAGGGTCTCTGCATTGGAGGCAGGATTGTTTTGTCGCAGTAAATACACCTTCCTGTACAAAAAAATATCCTGGGAGGCACACTGCAGAACACATGGAAGAGGACAAAACAAGGAGAAATAAAGATCTTTCTCCTCATTGTGCCTTGCATGAGGTGTAAGGTTTTGGTGCATCCCCTGTTTTACAAGTTCTTGTAACTCTGGGAATGCTCAAAAGCCATGGGTGTTGTGTGGGAAAACACAACACAATGCCCAAGGAATGCCTCCTTGATGCAGAGGAAGGCAAGGTTGCTCACAAATATGGTTGAGAGGTTTGCACCACCGCTGCATCACTAAAGCCACTATTGCCATTTTAAACTCTTGTTCTTAGCACTTGTTTAACAACTTCTGATACCAGGGTTCGCATTTGTACTGCCTGGGGTAGCCAGGGGGACATCAGCAGTCACAATTGCAACCCAGCCTTTGTTAATGGGTAGACATCCACGAAGGCTACCCATCAAATCCAGTGCATGCTTATTGCCTTAGTTTTATGGAATTATATCAAAATGCTTATTAGACTATAGAGTTTCACAATATATCTGTGGCCTATTAAACATAGGGTGCACTTTCTCTGTTTGCACCAAAGCGCACCTGAAAACAGGTGTGCTGGGTGCAAACAAAGAAACGGTACCCTATTACATTTAATGTACTGCTCTGGGGCAGCTTTGGACTCATGCTGCCCTGGGGCACTGTATTAAAGTGAAAGACTCCAATAAAGCGAAGCTTAATGGAGGCAAAACAGAGCTTCTTATCTTTGTGGAACAGAAGGAGCTCTGGGGGTCCTCTACATTGGCCAAGTGAAATGGGTCCTACCCCTCAACCAGCGCAGTCTGTTCGCAACCTGGGCATCATGATTGATGACCAATTGTCCATGCGACAACAACCAGCTAAGACCACCATAATATGCTTTGCCATTTTAAAGTGGCTGAGGAAAATCCTTTGGCAGCTACCAGAAGGGGCTCTAAAGACAGTAGTCCAGGCCCTCAATGTCTCAAGGCTGGACTACGGGAACATCTTATACTTAGGAGCCAATAAAGATGTCACTCGTCAGCTGCAAGTGATCCAAAATGCTGCAGCTAGACTGCTATATCGCCTCCCCAGAATGACCCACATCTCTGACTACCTTTGCGACCTACACTGGCTTAAGATTGGTAATCGCTCTAAATTCAAAACACTCTGCTTCATGTTCAGAATCAATACTGGAAAGGCTCCCAGCTACCTCTGTGAGCTGGTCAAACAATACATCCCTACCCGTCATCTTCGCTCATTGAATCAGGCTAAATTTGTGGTCCCTAGATTCAAACGCGTGCGGATGGGCGGCCGCTCCTACGCTCAGCTGGCTCCTGTCCTGTGGAATTCGCTACCTCTCCTGCTCCGGCTTGAACAGAACTATGTAAAATTTCTAAAAGGCATTAAGACTTGGTTGTTTAATAAATAACTTCTTTGACTCTTCCTTAACTTAGTGCAGGCCCAGGGCGCCGGGAACCCTCCGGGTAGCTGTTGCGCCATATAAATTAATTAAATAAATAAGTAAATAAATAAATAAAAACTGAGCTGCTGCTTGAAAGCTGCTCTGCGTTTCACTGTGCAGGCGGCAATTCACCTGCACTTTTGAGAAGGGAGAGAGAACCACGTGTTGGAAGATGAGCGGCTGCACCTGCTTGCAAGGGGATGTCCTGGGGGTCCAAAGTATCCCTTTCCCCCCTCCAGAGGGCTACCATCAGTGGGCGCATTAACAGCATGTCACCTTTTATATGGCACACTATCAGTGCACCTTATGACAGCTTCTTTGCCTTTGCACCTGTGTTTATATTACAATGCAGGCGCCAAAGTAACAGGAAAACCTCCTTTGTATGGGGCCACGCTCCCAAGCAAATCAGGGAACACCCTCTGGTGATAGCGCTATATGTGCACCAGCACTATCTGATTACAGAAAGGGCAGCACAAGTGTCTGCCACCCTTTCTGTAATACAAAAGTGCCTCTTGGTCAAGCAAAGCGGTAACAAATGCACGTTTCACCCAGTGGCCCCTGGTGGTCATTCTGCAATCCATAACATATATGGATAATACCTCACTAGTCCCACCCTCCCCTTCAACAACATTCCTGGAAAAATCTGTCCAGCTTAGATCTGCTACTTACCTTTATCTTCACCTTGGGTAATTTGTCTGCTTCCATTCCCCATGCTTCTTGAAAAGAAATAACAGAAGGTTAGTGGATCTCCACAAGCTCATTTAGTCTAGGCAGGGGAGAAGATAGTACTTGCTATCAATCAAGAATTTTTCATATTGCAGACATTTTAGTAAAGCAAGAGCTGGTTCAGTAAAAGGAACTGCATTCAATCTGAAACATTTCAAATCATAGAGGTCAATTTACACAGATAGTTTTCAATTTCCTACATACGGATGCAGATTTACTTGCTTTTGCTATTTATAGGCCAGAGGTTTATTACTGAGTTCTCTTTATATGGAACAATTATGTGTTCACCTGAAGGCTGTATAGTGACACACAACACAGAACAACATTTGCACCCTAATAATTTGTACAATGATCTGTCATGATTTAATAATTCCTCTAATGTAAACAGCAACAAGAAATGTATTGAAAAATCATAGGAATAGGGAAAAAGATGAAATACTAGTTATTTTCAACATGTATTAATTGATGTAGGCAATGTACTGAATATTGATTATGTCATTGACTTAAACTATTTCCTTTTGTTAATTCGTGTTGATTTCATATAAGTTGCAATATAGGTTGCAAGAGACTATCACTCCTGTGAAGTAAAGAGTTGAATGTTTTAATCAAACATCATGTTTCCTGTATTCACAAAAATGAAACCTGACATCAGGTTGTTTAATAAACATGTGTTTGTGTTTTAGCAAATGTTCTATGTAATCATAAAAGTTTGCACTACACTTGCTTAAAGTGTAAAGTTCAAGTAGAAGCTGCAGTGGTGGCTGGTAAACTTTGAAAGTGTGAGACTTAACGCTTGCCTAGTGATAGGGGCTGAGGAAATTGAGCCTGGTTTCTTACAGGAAGTGTTTTGGGGGTAAGGGCATTCTCCCCTCAGGAATATTTTTAAATAAATGGGGTCAAAAACTAGTAAATAGTGTAAAGACTGCATTTCAAAGTACAATTTCACATACCTCTTGCCAAAAAGCCAGGGGCTGTAATGGGACAATCATTAAATATTCAAGCCCTTCCATTGTGTAACAAGCCCATGAAAACTAACACTCCCAAGGAGTTCATCCTATTTTTTAGTTATGTGCTATAGGAGCCCTGCCATATGTGAAAGACTACCTGCATTTTTTACCATGGCCAACATTGTCATTTGCTTCCATTTTTCTTGTGGCACGATTCCATTATTGTCTTCCCTTATGCAAACAAATACCTCCAATTTACAAGTGACAGTATTTTGCCATGAGAGCTCCCAAGGCAAGCTTTTTCTCCAGTATCAGTGCCAGCATTTATCCCCATGTGCCAAGGATTCCCATTAGTATGTCATCAGCCTAGCATCTAACAAAGAATCACTGCATACCACCCATCACTGAATAACAAGTTATTCGAATTGAACTTGGATACCAACCACACCATCAAGGAACACATTGCCAAACAAGTAAGACAGCCTGGTATCTGTTGTTGGAAAGTGGATTATCAGTAGTGGCAACTGTGCATCTGCCACTGGCAATAAGGCCACTAACACAGCTTAGGGCACAGAATAGATCTCAGTAAATTATTCCCATGCACAGCCCTTGGCAGCTTGGTTGCAAGCAGTCAGGCTTAACTTCAGAGACAAGTATGTTAATCATTTAAAAACACCAATTCCCAAGATATTTAAGACACAACACACATATTTCAAATGACACCAAAATGAAAACAATCCAATGTAGGGACCCCGCGATATGGTTTTCTAAAGATTAAACACTTTCTAGTGCTTAGAAATTAATGGTGCCCCTTCTGGACTTGTGGTCGCCTCTGACCGGGACAAAGTCAAAGTTTGAGGCAAACCGCGATGGAGCCCTAGTCCGATACACTAAGTAGGAGATCCTGGTCAAGATTTTACCTTCATACTGAAAGACTTTCCTGGAGGATTTCTCACCAATCATTGTGCAGCCTCCTCCTGCTGGCAGGATTCAGTGAGGGTCCTCTGGAGTTTTTCCACAAAAGTTCACCAAACTTTTTCAAACTTCTGGAACTTCTCCCTGAATTTCCTTTTGAGGGTCTAAAGTGTCCAAAACACAAACAAATGTTGGGATCACAATTCCCACAAATGCACCTGGACAACACCCTTAAAAGTCCACTACATACAATCCAGGCAGGGGACCCTTGCTGGAATTGATGTAGGTGAGCTCTGTTGACATGTAGCTTGCAGGGAGCCCATTCTTTATCTCTCTTGAAACAAGGTACAGCCAAAGGGCTATAGTATCAGATAATGCAGCAGGCTCAGTCAGTCATAATGCAGGGCCCGATGGTACAAATCAAGCTTCCAGCTTGGATTCCACTGTTTATTCCTCTTGAAGCAAGGTACATCCAAAGTGATGTAGATCCAGATAAACCACCAGTGGGTCAGGGCTCCCAACGGCACAGCTTGCCACAAGCTTCTAATAAACAAAAACGATGCACGTGCCGCTACTGTGTTAACCTGGAACCTTATCTCAAAACATCCGAATAAAACGCAATGTTTTGTATTTTTTGTTTCCTTTTATTTTAATAACTTCATCATTTGTTATTTTAAACTTTTCTATTTAGTATTTTGATTTTCTCAATTTTATATTTGTTAAGAACTTATGTACACAACAAAAAAACTACTCAAAACAGTTAATATTTACAACAACACATTTCGAAAGATCATCATTCAAACTTTCAAACATACATCTCTCACACCATTACAAACAGCAACAAATAAGAAATTTAAATGAGTGCTGGAATACACAATATTCACAACAAAGACATTAAACAGTTAGTATTTTCAACAGAAAAGCCTATTTTGTTCCAGTTTAAATGACTTTCTGTATTTTAGGCTTATAAACAGTCTACGCGTTTCGAACTCGCGTTATTTAGGAGTTCTCATCAGGACCATAATCTCTCTCTCTTCTGAAAAAAGGAGGATGAATTGCCCGCGACGTGTACACAAATTTCGTTGTATGCACCAGTGACCTGCTGTGTTTTATTCTGTGTTTAGAGTTTTTGTTTAGGCTGGCAGGAATAACACTTTGGCTGAAAAGCTCAAGCGTCCATAACGGTGCCCCATGTGTGTCCGCCTCGTCAGGTCAGAGCACGGTGCATAGAAAAGTCTCCTCGTTGCATAAACAAGCCGCGTCTGAGTCGCGTAAGCTTCCGGGTCCGAAAAGGATCTAGGCGGAATCACCCGGTGCTTCACATCAACTGCAACGCCCTCCATTTATTCATGTGCCAGCACGGCCCTCGGTGAATTCTCATTGGTGAGTTCCGAAGTATAGCCTGTGAACAAGGGTCCAAATCCCAGCATGCCTCATGTTGGTATCCCGATATGGTTGCGTGGAGGAGTTAGTGTTCAATATTGGCAGTGCAGGTTTCAGGTGAGTCGGGCGGGTCATGGAGCCGCTGAAATAAGATGGGTCCTTTCTGTGTCCCCTTGTATACTGCAGCTGCCAGATGCGCTCGGTTGGTAGATGAGCGGGGGCTGTCAAATGCGAGACAAATCGCCCTACTGAAGTACAATACCTCGATCCTCTCACTCCTTCCGGTCGATCATGGCGGACTTCGAAGATACCAGTCCCCTGGTTATAGATTTGCTGCAAGCCGCGAAGTGCCAGTTTAACTTTGGGTCGCTTAGTGCTGCAGGGCCATCTGGACTGAGCTGCTGGCTGGCTCAGAATATATGAGGAGAATCCTTTTCAACGAAAAAGAACAGAGGCCATAAGGGGAGAACAGGGTGGACACAGCTTTATTTCTCGAAGTCCCAGCGATGCATTTCGGCAGTTTGGCCTTCTTCAGCGCCTTCAGCTGTAAAGATCGCGTCCCTGATGCTCTCATCCTGTTTAAAATAATCACCGGCACTTGTTCCCCTCCTCCTTACGCTGTCTGCGCACCAATCAGAGTTCGTATGTGATGAAAACGAACTCCAAATCCTATTATAACCAACCGGGGACAAAGGCAAGCTGGACGCGGAACATAGCTCCTGTCTGAGCTACCTGATGTTGTGCGCGTCCTCAACCCTTGGATGAACTTTTGATGATATATTCGGCAGTCCCGCCGAGAAGAACGCTGCCGCCATAACCACCTTAGATGGAGCTGCAGGGGCACCGAACTGCTCACTGCCCCGCTACAGCAACAACAGGGAAGCAACTTGCCTCCGCCGAGCATCTCTGAGAACCTCACAAACATTCATCCTGTAAACCAGCCTGAAAATGCATCTTCGAGGAGCGGTTACAGCCTAGGAAGGAGCGGTTACAGCCTAGGAAGGCATGCGGCGGTCGCAACGAAAGGAAAAGGTGTCTGTGGCTCTTACCTGCGCCATAACATTTAATTACAGCTTTCTGCATACACCGTTGCCCTGCCGTGAATACCGGGAATGGGACTCCATTCCTGCTCCATGGATGCTGACCGGACTGAGTAAGCCCCGCACAGGCGAGCCGAGTAACAGATCTAGTCACGGCAGGATGAGTCACGGCAGACTGGGTTTCAGCTTTCATCAAAGTAATAGATTGTGCAAGCAAAGGAGGATTCTGACAGACCTGGTGCATTGTTATCGGCTCTGGCAGAGCAGCTGTTGCATGGAAAGCGGCGAAACCTCTACGGTGCAAGAAAGACATAACAGCCCTGGGTCTTGTGCCTCAGAGCCATTAGCGGATATGACGGGTAAGGGGGGCCGATGGGGCAAGCCTAACAATACTTTTACTACTGGTAGCACTGTGATTAATAACGGGACCTTGACCTCGATACCTCCTCTGCAGGGGAAAACTGACGAACTCCGGCAGGATGTTTCAAACCCAGAGGTTCCAAACACTAAAGGCAGAGCAGGCACAAATAGAATCCATAAAGAGGTTATTACAGCGGCCAGATCACTCGAGGAAGGCCCCTCAATCACTATCGTAGCCTCACCGAAAAAAACAATCAGCTGCCAGCATCTAATCACTGCCAGCTTGGAGGCAGTGAGTGATGAGGTGGCCACAGCAAGACTGGACATTTTGTCCGAGGGAACTGTAACTAATACACCAAAACAAATCACGGCAGCTTCAACCCCGCAGGGAATCAATACTGCCGCGCCCTCATGCCCAGCTATACCGGCTACCCTCTTTCCATCTAGCAACCAGAGATCCACGCCTTCTCTAGACACACCCCTAAGAACTGAAGGGCCTATCCCTCAACAACTTTCCGAGGCAGCAGGGGGAGAGTTGCAAGGAGTGTTGATGAATACACCAGATAATACCGATCTTTACTACTCCCTCACCGACTATTCGGTCATGTCAGACCTGAGTGTATCCTTACTCAGCGAAGAGGAAGAGGAGGGTGGAAACTGGAATAAAAGATTGAATTTGAATTCAGAGCAGCAGGTATCCCACAAAAAACTTCTTAAAAAGAAAAGGGGAAGGAGGGGCCAGCGCGCAGAACCGCGCAGAACCACTCAAACAAGAGCATCCAGGTGCAACCTCAATCTTCTCTCCACCTACAGATCAATGCAGAAAAAGAACAACCAAGGAGCACCAACATAGGAAGCATACGTATGTGAGAAGACTGTGGGGGCAATCAACTATAATAAAGAAAGTCACAGAGTATCCAGCACAAAAGAGAGCCAAGCCTTCAGACTCTTATTAGAAACAGGCCTGGACGTTAGTTCCAAGCTTTTGAAGCTAATGCCATGGGATTTGAGTCTGAAGGACGGAGGTTTTATCAAATTGGCATTGGAGAATCTCTGCATCCCCCAAGTCCTATGGCAGCAGAACTGGGAAGTTAGATATTTGGGGCCCGTAGCATGAAATACTCTGAAGACCACATTGAGAATCCTAAATTAAGCCCTCTTATGAACAGGAAGTAAGTGCATTTTCTTGAGTGCTTAGGGAGTTTAAGTACCAGTCTGGCAGCCATGTGTTGGGTCATCTGGAGCTTATAGTGCAACTGCTTTGAACTCCCTGCTTAAAGACTATTACAATAATCCAGCCTCCGTGTTACTAGGGCAAAAGTGACTGATTTCTTTACGGATAGGGGGAAAAAATTAAATATGTTTTATTAAAGATTTCATAATTGAAGACCACATACTGGTCACTGATAGTGCTAAGGGCTAAAGAAAAGTATGTTACCAAAGTTGACTCCCAGTTTTCTTGCCACTTCTAATTGTGTTTTGATTTTATCAGTTGCATTTTAAATGTTATTTTTTTCATCCAATAAATTATGTTTGCAAAACACCTCTTAAAATTCAGTTCAACCCTAGAATGAAAGAGAACTGGAATATATAACCATTGCTAGATGACCATGGGAATCTTTCTAAACATAAAGATAAGTCAAGGCTTAGGTGTTGTTTAAATTATGGACAGACAGAGTAATTACCATTGCCATGTACTATATATACACACCATGGTGTGGGTCCTCTGCCTACAGTATTTAGAGATCTCTGCTGCTCCAAACCTAATCCAATAACCTCAACAAAGTTGCCGATCTTTTCCCCTGCTTAGAAATCATGTACACAACACGAATAAGGTATCCAACTCCCGCACCGTAGGACCTACGTCCTCCCAGTCTACTTTGCCTATCCACCCGCCTACCCCCACCACTACGGCTTCCATCACTGTTCATCCTACCCCCCACCATTTCCTCTGACCCTGGCCTGAGACCCTCCCTGTACCGCTGATCCCCCCACCTAATGCCCCCCACCAACCGCAAAGCTGGCTCTCCCCCAAAAATACCGACCTCAGCTCTAACCTGCCCCTCGGCGGACCCCCTTACGGGTCAACCTAACCACAACAGCTCGCACTCTAATCCCTCCAACAGAGTCGCCCCCAGACCTCTGCTCACCTTCCCGCCAACCATCTTCCATTACCGTGAACTGGTAACGCCTCCAAAGAAACCTGAATCGGCTCAAGTAAACCCTTCTCCTCTGTCACCTCCATGTGCTACTGACACTGCTCCCGAACCCTCACACCCCACCACTCTAGCACCCCTAGCCTTTACGGATCTTGAAACTCTACACTCCAGATCGACAAATCTAACCCAAAGCATCCATGGATCCATTCTGGATCTTATGAACCTTCTTAGCCTCGCCAAACTCACCCTCCCCAACCTCAAAACACCCCAATCCTCCCCCCAAAGATCGCCCTCACCAGCCTCATGTCGCCTCAATCCTCCCACCCTAAGATCGCGGACCCTCTCATGCCCCCTCTTGCGCTACCTCTAAGACGTCTTCGTACTCGCAAACATCCCTGCCTCCTATCGGAGGTAGAATCCAGAGATCCTGCAAACACTTACAACTCCACCTCGGCCACCTCTTCTCACTCGGACCTCACGGGGGAATAAATCCTAGCTATCCTCCAAGACCATAACCCTGCCCAAGACTCCCCCTGCCCTCAAGATACGAGTCCTAAACAGCACATCTGCACAATCTCCATCAACCCCAACAGACCAGCTACGCTTCACAACAGAAGTGTGGTTAAAAGCAACCTTGCACCGGTGCTTCTATCCGACCTGACCCCTGACATTCCCCCGGACTCCCCTCTATCAGGCCTCTTAATTAACTGCCGCTCGGCAGTTAAACATGCCTCGGATATCGCTGACCTCATCCTCAATAAAAACATAGAACTAACTATACTAACCGAATCCTGGCTCAATGAATGCTTTTCCCCTTGCCTCGACTTATTAGTCCCCCCTAACTACAACATTACTAGGCTAGGCTAGACAGGCTCTCCAACAAAAAAGGTGGAGGCATCGCCTGCATCTATTGATCCTCCCTCTTGGTCACGGAACTCCTAGCTGACTCCACTGACTCCTGAGAATACCTTGCCCTCTCCATTTCCAGCAAGTCACTACACCTTTGCAACTTGCACATCTTCTACCACCCCCCTGGCTCGAATCACTCTTTCACTGACCTCCTCTTGGACATCATCACAACCAAGATTCCCTCCAATACTAAAGAAATCTTCCTTGGTGACTTCAACCTACATTGGAATGACCTTAGAGACCCCCACGTCAATACTATCAAAGACCTTCTCTCTGATCAAGCCCTGTCCCAAGCCTGCTCACTGCCTACTCACTCAAAAGGGACCACCCTGGACTGGATCATCTCTAAAGAATCCGCAGTCAAACTTGTCTCCATAGACCCATGCGACTGGTCCAACCACCACACCATCTCCTTCGTTCTACCAGGGACCCGCAATTCAAAGACACCGCAATCGGCGATCGAGACTTGGATCAAAGCTATCACAGCCTTAAATTGCCCGCCGACCATGGTGAACCCTGCCAAATCCCCGGGCATACTCCTCGACAGTAACTTGAACATGCGTGACCACATCAACTCAATGGCTAAATCCGTCAGATTCCACCTGAGCTACCTGTGGAAGTTAAAACCCTTCATAGATGCTCTAGACTTAAAAATGTCAGTCCAAGCACTAGTCATATCGAGACTGGAATAAGGGTGTTCTACCCTCACTGGTTTACCCAAAATCTATCTTGCTCCTCTAAAAGTCTGCCTCAATGCAGCCGCAAGATTACTCACAGGCACCAGGAAATTTTGCCACATTTCTCCACATCTGAAAGCACTAAACTGGATCCCTATGGAGGCCAGAATACAACTGAAAATTGCTTGCATTACTCACAAATCCCTCTACACAAACTCCCCTGCCTATCTGGCGCAGAAACTGGTGATGTCTGGAGGAACTAGGAACTCCAGACATTTTGAACTCTCTCCCCCTTAATATCCAAAAAATCCCCTGTCTATCACTGTTCAAGAAGGAAACCAAAACCTTTCTCATGGGCAAATTTCTAGGCCGATGACATGCTTGCACCTACCACAGTGTGCCTATCGAATCCATAACTATCGCCTCCTCCGCTGTTTACCAACTCGCCCTGATACGTAATCGTGGGGCTTTTGTTTCTGCTTTTACTGGGTCATCTATAACTGTATCCTATGCTCCTCAGCTACCCTATCCCTCCCCAAACTTTGTATATTTCTGCACTTGAGTTTACGTTGCCTTGTCATCTTGCTATTTTGCTTTGTTTACCGTGTAACTGTGTAAAGCGCTCTAATACCCTCAGAGGTCAAGTTTGGGCTCTATAAAACATTAAAATGAACAAATAAATAAAATAAATCCCTAGCATTTCCAGGAACCACCATAACAGCAGTTCCTGGAAATGCATTTTGAGTTTGACCGACAGCTTTATCAAAATTACAAAGCCGTACATCAAATGTAAAAGGTTCTTTTTTATTTAAAAAAAAGAAAATCCCAAAGTGTAATTTTCTTTTTAAAAACAAAAAGAGCAATAAGCCCCCTCAGAATAGGAGCATTATAATATAGTATGGGGTCATATAAAAGTTTTTACTGGCCATTACTCTCACATTTCTCATGGTGGTGACAGGTAGAGAAAATTGGCTGTGTGTCTTCCTAATCTAAATATGTGAGATGGACAAATGTTGTGTAAAGGCAGTAGGCATGGAGTAATCTGCACCGTCTAAACAATAAGGGCCTGTCTGACAATAAATGAGGGGGCGGACCTTCATGTTGGCTGCAATGGTACCCCATTGCCATTGCAATGAAGTAGCCTTTTCACCAACATTTAACTCAGCATCTAAGCCAGTTTTCTGATCTCTATAAGAACTAGCATCACTAGTTACCCTATGAGAGGTTCATCCATGCTTGCTAAGGTCTACTCCAAGCTCTTTTCTGTTAAAAGGCTCTGATGAAATGTATTCAGAGGGAAGAGGGGCGGGGGGTTACTGGCCCTTTCCAGATTATACAAGTTCAAGTTTCACTCTGACAATAATGCAACATTTGGGTTAAGCAACAGCCTAAAACATGTAGACATACTCTAAGAAACAAACATTCCTGAAAATGATGACCCTAATTCACATTACATGGATTATTTTCAAACCTACCTGATGGTTATCAACCCTGTACATGCTTGCAGGATGCTTGAAAGCTTTGGTATTCTTCCTTGCTTTGCTGAAAGAAAATTAGAGCCAAACAAGTCCCAAAGTAAAGCTTTTGACCCATGAGACCCACACAGCTCACTCATGATGTACTTCATCATGGTTGGCTTCAAATCAAACCAGCCTTACCTGCTGTTGGTGCTTCTGTCAACCTGAAATACAGAGAAAAAAGAAAAGTGATATGTTTACATTGCATATGCTAAAATAATGCAAAGGATTAGGCACTCGATTGGTGAAAAACAAATGGTGCACATCATTGTTTCATGAGGAACCAATAAAAGCCAGATATTTGGGAGATCTACTGGCAATATATATGCATGTATCTATTAAAACATGGGAAACATTTTACAAAGGCAATGTTTAAACTTAAAAAGGGGGCATGAATCCATACTTCATGGACCAATCTGAACACTCTTGGTTTAAAGGAATACATGACACATACTTGTGCCTTCAGGATTTGGTTTTAGAATTGTAATTGGATATTTAAAACGACATATCTTGAGTGTAAATAACTTACATCCATTTTCTGCATATGCGCCTGAAACCTATGGCTTTTTCAGTGAATTTCAAAGGTTTTTTAAATGCTATTTTCTAACTATAGCGCCCCTGAAACCCATGCTTTTTTCAGTGAATTTCAAAGGTTTTATAAGTGGTAATTTTGAAATATAATAGCAGGTATACCTATTTTTTTGTACTGACTTTCTACAGTTTTTTATGTTTTCTACATTCTATATTTTTCTGAAAATTGCACAAAAAAAATTGAACTGAAATATTGTTTCATTATTTTGTTTTATTATGTATTTTAATATATTTATATTATTTTATTAAAAAAAAAAAATCCCAAAATGTTTTGGTAATTGCGCACCCAAAGCGTACCTACCACGGCGGGTTGGCATAGTCTAGCCACCATTTCGAAAGAGTTGTGAAGGATCCACGTACGGTGTGCGACGGGTGCGTGTTTTTCAATTACCCCATATACGTATAATATTACGTGGTGTGCGCGATTGGTATGCGACCGGTGCGCAACTCCTTCTCCTGTGTATTTGGACACATGCGCATTATGGTACGTGACACTTGCATGGTGGCGGACCCCTATTGAAGTCATATATGTGCTGGGTTGCACTGGGTGCGCAACTCCCACAAAACTTTTTATATTCTAAAATGATATGTATGTGTCTTTAATGTACATATTAGTGCAAGAAATTATCTAATGTATTAATAAAAATCATATATTTTCACAGAGTCGCGTCGGGTGGTTTCTTCGTGCGCCGGGTCAGTTACTCCCATGTGACCTTAAAAAAAAGGATTTGATTGGTTATTAACATTTCCCACTGTAACTATTGAAGTACCCTAACCATTTTAATCATTCTTCTTGGAGCACCTTCAGAGGAACATCTTTTGTCCCAGAAGAACATCTTTGGATTTTTTTGGGGTGTTTTTCTAAAACTGAGAATAAAAATGGAGCAGCACAGCAGCAGCAGGAAGTATCTTTGGATGAAGAACTGTTGGAGGAGGCACCACCCAAGCACAGGCCCAAGTCTGTTGTGTGGACATTTTTTCCTTTTCCACCTGGGGAAGAAAGGTCAATGCCAAGAAGGTGACCTGCAAGATTTGTGAGAGGGTCCTTTCAAGAGGAAGTGATAAAAAGTACTCTTGTGGCACTGCTTTCATGTACAGGCATTTACGTACACTACAACCATGTAATCTTGCTTGGGAGGAGATGAGGAGAGCTGCTCTATATCCACCAGCCACTGGAGCAAGTACATCAGGAGCGTTTACATCTCAACCTCCTATAGATATAAAGGCTGAATTTGCCTTTTTAAAACAGCACTAGATCAAGTGCAAACAAAATAGTTTGCTACGGAGAGCAGTTATGGATGCTATTTGTGCTGCTCAACGCAACCACTGATGTTAAGTTTTTGGATTTTTTTGTGGGGGAATGATCTTTAATTCCAAAAGTTACCTCTTTACTTTTTTCCTTTTATTATTTAGTATTTAGAAAAACACCCCAAAAACAAAATTGTTGAAAAAAAACATAAAAAGAAGAAAAAAAAATTTGTATCAGAACTACTTTATCTGGTTAAAAAAAAGAACTATAATTGCATGGTAATGTCTGAAAGTTTGGTTGAATATATATGTAGAGCATGATTGACTGAAAGAATGCATTAGTAGTGTATGTTGAATTTATAGGTGCAAACCATTAAGCTGCACAGCGCTGTGGCACTTCCGAAGCACAGGGATGTGACATATTTACATGAATATGTCGCAACTCTATGCTTTCCTCTGCACTGGCACACATACTGCAGCCATGCACTGACGCAGGCACCCTTGCACCATGGTGCAAGGATGTCTGTGTTGTGGGGAGATTATTTCTGTGAAGGAAGTGACACCTTCCTGCACAAAAACTATCAATGAAGGCATTTTCCTCCTTCAATGTGTTCTGTGGAATGCAGCATGCATGCAAGCAAGGCTTTTGACCCATGAGACCCTCACAGCTCACTCATGATGTACTTCATCATGGTTGGCTTTAAATCAAACCAGCCTTACCTGCAGTTGGTGCTTCTGTCAACCTGAAATACAGAGAAAAAAGAAAAGTGATATGTTTACATTGCATTGCAAAGGATTAGGCACTTGATTGGTGAAAAACAAATGGCGCACGTCATTGGTTTATGAGGAACCAATCAAAGCCAGATATTTGGGAGATCCACTGGCAATATATATGCATGTCATTGTTAAAACATAGGAAACATTTTACAAAGGCAATGATTAAACTTAAAAAGGGGCATGAATCCAGACTTCATGGACCAATTTGAACACTCTTGGTTTAAAGGAATACATGACACGTACTTTTGCATTCAGGATTTGGTTTTAGAATTTTAATTGGATATTGAAAAGTATATATCTTGAGTGTAAAAAACTTACATCCATTTGCTGCATCTGCCAACACATTTTTCCTGTTTTGTTTTGTTTTGCTGGCTGTAAGACTTGCATAGTTACATATAAACATGTGCTATTAGAAATAAGGCCAATAAATGAATATTCACTGGAAAAACCAAATGTTAAGGTGACATAAATTGGAGTGATAAGATATCATTTTGTTCAAGAGTGTGCTAGTCTTTTTTTTTTAAAGGTTACATAGTGGTGGGTAAGTTCTTTGTTCATTTTCTGCCTCATTTTGTGAAGTGTGTGTCCAGCTAATGGGCGCAAGTGTTTATAAAACACATGTCATCCATAAGTCTTTAAAGGCGTGTAAAGGAATTTAACACATTGTAAATGTTTGTGTTCAAGAGTAACTCTATGTGTAGGTGACAGTTGACAACTTGTGTCCAGTATGTTACACACAATGTTTTGGGTTCTGCAGAAAAGGTTTCGAAAAAGGCTAAAGTTCTATATAGTACATAATATGTTTTGTAAGCAGCCTTGATGATTTAGACTGAATTGTCTCATCTTGACAACTTCTACATAAAATAGAAGACTGTATGTACCAGGTTCTGACCTAGGCGCATGTGTTTAATTAGATTCAGAAGATGGTTTATCTGTAAAGTTTTCACAACAGTATGAAGGATGCAGGTAGTGTGACCCTTAGCACTTTCAGACCTTGGGTGTTTAAGTGAATAGCGTCTCTTTGGACATGTCTGGCATAGAGTAAACACTATGCTTAGTAGCAACTTTTTAATGTAAAGGAAATCGTGTTTCCTATTTCTCAGCTGCCACGCTTTTATTGGTTTTAATCTTGTTTGTAGAGTTGCTGCTAGGGTTTTAACTGGGATCTTTGCACCATTTCGCGCTACCTGTACGTGGAACCCGGTTGTTCCTCTTCAGTTTTCACTATTGAGGGCGCCGGTCTGCGCTATTTTGGGGGTTAGCGTGCTAGTGGTTGAAGCTCTTCCCTTCACTTAAACAATGACCACGCATGCACACAGCGGGCGCGCCGATGGCACGCCAGAGGCGCGCCAGAGGAAAGCCCGTCTGCGCGTGTCCGCGTCTTGACCGCAGCCAGCGCTAGCCAGGCTGCCCGTGGTATAGTATCCCCGGTTATCCGATGGTCTAGGGCGGAACTTTATGATCTTGCACCACTGACCTGTCCGGAGACCATTAGGATTAACTTCAGGGATGGGAAAGAGTCTTTAGGTGAGCAGGATTATGACAGTTGCAAGCACTGTCCGTTCCGGATTACAGCTCCATGGAGGCAAACGAAGGTCAATTCTCGTGCCAGGGAGAAAAATTGCTCATCTCATTGTAGGATTAAGGCCTGCTATGTCAACTGCAGGTCCCTCCCTAAACATGCAGAGGACATTTGGCTAAGCATTCAAAATGAGGTATGGGACCTGGTCTTCTTAACCCGTTAAGCGCGCCGCAAATTCCGCCCCAGTGCGGACGTTCCATTGCGCTAACGGGATCTGGACGTTCAACGGACGTGCGCAGCACTAGTGAGGTAGTGTACGCGACGTCCGCCGAACGTTCGCAGCACTAAACGGGTTAACAGAGACCTGGTTGAGGGCCAGCTCCCAGCCAGATATCGCGCAGGCAGTCCCTGCAGGTTACAGGATGGTGGCGGTTAATCTTGTTAATAACAGATTGGGGGGTGGTCTTGCAGTCATAATACGGGACAAGTGGAAGATTTCTTATAAAAAAAGTGGCGTATACTGGTCCTATAGAAGCTATGTTGTTTAATATATTCTGCTCTAATTTGTCTATCATGGCAGGATTACTGACATATAGACCCCCTACCTCGCCAGTTTTACATTTGGTGGGCCTTTATGGCATTATTGGGGACTTAGTTTTAAGGTACCCAACTTTCACAGTTTTAGGCGATTTCAACCTGAATGCCGACATGGCGAATGACCCGGCTGCTAGTAAATTGATGGACGTGCTTCGGGGGTTTAACCTTGCTCAGAAAATCCATGCAGCTACGCATAGAGGGGGGCATATGTTAGATCTTATTTTTAGCAATGATTGTACTCTTAGTACAGATGTCCCTCGTCAAGTCACCTGGTCCGACCACCTCCTGGTCCCCTTTACGTTAGAAAGGTGTTCCTCCATGGGACATTCTTTGCTCCAAGTAAAGGAGACCAGAAAGTGGAGTAATATTACTCTGCCTAAATTTGAAAGGGGATTGGCCAGAATACCGTTAGTAATAACAGGTGACCCTAGTCACGATGTTGCTGCATTCAAGATATGCGTCTCTTCTGCTCTGGATAAAATTTCACCAGTAGAAAGGAGGCAGGCAGTGAGGTCACGTCCCTCCGCTCCTTGGTTTACGGATGAATTGCGCATAGCTAAAAGTGCTTGTAAAAGATTGGAAAGGGCTTGGTGAAGGAGCTATGCTCCAGAAGCTAAACTAATTTATGAGTCTGCACTTCGGTCCTTCCAGCGTGCCAAACGTCGCAACATTAGGGAGCATTATACTGTGCAGATTAAGTCCGCTAACAACTCTATGAAAGACATTTTTAAAATTGTGGAAAGTTTTACTAACCCGAAGGCTTCCCAAACTCCCATTCAACCCTCGGAGTCCCTTTGTAATAGCTTAGCTACTTTCTTTCATGATAAAATTACAGATATATATGCGGCCTTTCCTCCTCCAAAAGAGCAGGTCGGGAATTCTGTCACGATGGGCCTTACCCAAGTGTGGACATCATTTACTTTTTTTGAGAGCAATCAATCTTTGATAGATCTATCTAATGTAAAATCAGGTTCTCCAGCGGACCCATGTCCGGCCGGGTTTTTCAGGATACTGGCCTCACAGCTGAATCCAGCTCTTAATGCTATTTGGAATCAGTCGCTGGAGACAGGTATTTACCCGGCAGACTGGAAAATAGCAGCGGTTCAGCCTATCTTAAAAAAAGAAGGTGCTGACCCTGAGGTCCTGAAAATTTCTTGAGCCATCTCTTTGCTCTCAGCCCCCGCAAAATTGTGGAAAAAGAGGTACAGAGTCAGCTCCCTGATTTTTTAGATGCCAATGATTTGTTACACAGTTCTCAGTCAGGATTCAGAGCGGGTTTCAGTACAGAGACAGCTTTGCTAGAAGTTACTGAGACTCTGCGGGAAACCTTGGATCAGGGACACTGTGCAATGCTGGTGTTATTAGATCTGTCAGCAGCGTTTGACACAGTGTCCCGTAAAATCATGCTGCACAGATTGGAAAGTCTGGGAGTGTCGGGCAAGGTGTTATCTTGGTTTCATTCTTTCCTTGAAGGCCGGTCACAACACGTGGTTCTTCACCCTTTTACCTCGGAAACCAAGTGGCTCTCCTGTGGAGTTCCTCAGGGCTCGGCGCTTAGCCCCACTCTTTTTAATAATTATCTGGCCCTTTTAGCTGCGGTGGTGGAGAACTGTGGTCTGAAGATCATTAGCTATGCAGGCGATACGCAACTGATGTTCTCGTTCAAGGAAAAGGATGGTGTGGACTTAGCCAGCTTCAAGTCCTGTCTGCTAAATATTGTTGCATGGATGACAGACAATTGCTTGAAGCTGAATACAGAGAAAACTGAGGTTCTTTTCTTTAACAACAACAACAACAACAACAAAGGAGTTTATAAAGCGCCTGGTGACGCCATCACGGCGTGTCCCCGCGCTGTGGAAAGAAGTCAAGTGAGAGTAGGGAGTTACAGGGAGAACAGGTGAGTTTTTAAGCTTTTCCTGAAGGCGGTCTCCGAGTCCGCTAGTCTGATCTCCATAGGGAGAGCATTCCATTCCCTGGCGGCCATAACCCGAAAAGAGCAGCCACCCATTCTGGCCTTCCTGATACGAGGTACTGTGAGCAAGCCAGTTCCCCCAGAGCGAAGAGTTCTATTGGGCTCATAGGGAATGGCTAAGTCATTCATATAGGGAGGAGCTTTTTGGGAGATGATCCTATGGCACATTAGTAATGCTTTAAAAAGAACTCTTTTTTTTATGGGTAGCCAGTGGAGGGTATCTAAAGCAGGTTTGGATGGAGCTCTCTTGGGAAGTCTGAGGACTAGACGTGCTGCTGTGTTCTGTAGGACTTGAAGTCTCCTGATGTTATTTTGCGATGTTCCAAGCAGAAGCACATTCCCATAGTCTATTCTGGAAGTCACTAGCGCCTGTGTCATAGTGCGCCTTGCTTCAAGAGGGAGGAGATCCAGGGTACGGTTAAGGGTCTTCAAGACCCCAAAGCATTTGCCGACCACCCTGTTCACGTGGCAGTCGTAGGAGAGTTTGGGGTCAACCCAAATCCCCAGATTTTTGGCTGCTTCACAGGGGGTGGGTAGCGGTCCCAGACATGCAGGCCACCACTCCTTGGTCCAGCTCGTATCCCTACCTCCCATAACAAGAACCTCTGTTTTCGAGCCATTAAGCTTCAGGCAGTGTTGGGTCATCCAACCTGCCAGAGCCTGCATGCAAGATTTGAAGTTGTCTGGAGAAACAGAGGGGGCTTGGGATAGGGAGATGTGAAGTTGAGTATCGTCGGCATATGAAACTAATTCAATGCCGAACGATTGAACCACTTCAGCCAGAGGGGCCATATACAGGTTGAACAGGGTAGGGCTCAGGGCAGAGCCCTGAGGCACCCCCTGTTCCAAGGCAATGCTGTCAGAGAGAAAAGCACCTCTCTGAACCTGAAAGCAGCGGTTGGTAAGAAAAGCCTTCAGCCAACCCAATGCTTCCTGGGTGACCCCGGCTTTGTTCAGACACTGTAGCAAGATGGAGTGTGCTACAGTGTCGAACGCCGCACTCAGGTCCAGCATTATAAGTGCCATGGTCTGTCCAGCATCTACACCTGCCCGTAGGGTTTCTGTCGCTCTCAGTAGGGCGGTTTCGGTAGAATAACCTGACCTGAATCCTGATTGGGAGCTGTGAAAAGCACCATTAGATTCTAGATGGGCCATAAGTTGGCTATTAGCTATTTTCTCAGCCACCTTCGCTAAGTAGGGTAGTAGCGAGATGGGCCGAAGGTTTTCCAGAGTGTCCTGACTGATGTTGGGTTTTTTCTTTATCGGCAGCACAATAGCTTTTTTCCATTCCATAGGGAGGGTGGCCGTAGAGAAAGAGAGTTGGAGGATGTGCCTGAAGTGATACTCAAGGACCTCCAGACTGGCTGTGAGTATCTTGGGGGGGGCAGGGTCCCGGGGAGAGCCAGACTTAATGCTCCTACAGATGCTAGTTAAAGCAGTAGTGTGAGGAACAGAGAAACTGGTCAGGCATTTTTTAACATGGATGAGCTCCAGATTTTCAGTAAAGTCAGATCCTGATGGCAGGTCGGTGGAAAAATTGGAGTAAATGGTAGTGATTTTATTAGCAAAATATTTGGCAATATCATTGCATTTCGCCACCGAGTCATTATGGGCATTGCTCTCGTTGGTGACTACCGAGATTTCCTTAAAAATTTTAAAAAGCTCCTTAGAGGAGTTTTCTGCTTCACCTATACGGGTCTTATAGTGTAGAGCTTTAGCGGAACGGATCAGTTTATAGTATCTCGCTTGCTCTTTTTTATAGTGGTCTTTAGCAGTGGGGCAGAAGTTGACACGCCAATCTCGTTCCAGTTTTTTACAGGCGGTTTTTGCATCTTGAAGTTCAGATGTAAACCATGGGGATGGTTTCCTCAATTTCTTGTTGGTCACTGATCTCCGGATGGGAGCAGTTTCATCAAGGGCAGTAAGGATAGTATTTTTTAGGCAAGTGTAGGCGGTCTCACAGTCGGAGCCTTTGGGGGGTCCAGCCAGTTCAAGCTTATCAGCAAACGTATTAGGGTTAAAATTTTTCCATTTGCGACATCGATAGGTCTGCAAGTTTTCATTCTTGACTATAGTTTCAGTTGCTAATATATGTAGAGGAATCACAAAATGGTCAGACCAGGGAACGGGAATAGGAGGAAGCACTTTTACTCCGTTCCAGTTACCAAATACTGGGTCAAGCAGGTGACCATGTCTATGAGTGGGGCTTTGATGTTTAAGATCTAGCTGCAGAGAAAGTAGTTCTGCTTTTATGCTGATGGCGTCTTTGTCCCCAGCATCATCAAAGTGTATATTCATATCACCTAGTACCAAGAGTCTAGATTTCCTTAAAGCAAGATGGGCTGTGGCCTCTATAAGGCTGCACGTAAAGTCAGACAATCTGCCCGGGGGTCTGTATAGGAGAATGCCAGATAGGGAGTATTTAGGACTCACTATAATAGTGAAAGATCCAGCTTCGCAGTGATCAATATTCACCGGCGATAAAGAGCATTCCAGAGGGGCTCTGACGGCAATGGCTATTCCGCCTCCCCTACCATCCTGCCTATCGAGCCTGGCGAGGGAGTATCCTGGAGGCATCGCCTCGATGATGTCAGGATCAGAGTGTTCACCAAGCCAGGTTTCGGTCAGAAATAGGATCTCAAGAGCTTCATCCTCAAGGAGGTGATATATTTGGATGTTATGTTTGCTTAGAGATCGACAGTTAAGTAGTGTGGCTTTTAAAACACTTTTGTGGGGGTTGTCAGAAGAGCAAGTGCTAGGAGTAAAATGGCACACAGAACAATCGTGTACAGATAGCGCCTCCATAGAGTGTAAACAAGATGACATAGGGGTAGGACGTAGACTGAGCAGAGTATGTTTTTCATACCGTAATAGAGGGGGCTGTGGTTGACCAGGGTTTGTGGCCCCGCGCCCCGTCCGGCCGCGGACGGGCGCAGACGGGCTTGACTTTGGCTCGACTTCGGCGCGCTTCCGGCGCGCCCGCTGCACGCGTCCGCTGCGCGGTCGCTGGCCAATACACATTTATAGGCTGTAGGGGCAACTAGAGCGCTGACCATCTGCCCGAGCCCGGAAGTGCTAGGCTCCTCCTCACCCTCCGCAAACAAACGCCCAGAAATGGACGCGGCGGACCGGGGCGGGAGTCGGCAGATAGGTAAGTAAGTTTACAGTCCAACAGAGCAATTTTAAACAATTTTAAAAGAGGCTAGTGCATTAGCATTAAAAGAACGCTGTAATCAGCGCTAAACAAGGTGAGCTGTGAGATTTGCCAGCGCGAGCGGAAAGAGCCTGCCACTGCCACCGGCAAGACTCCCTTCCACAGCGCGACTGAAGAAACAAGATGTTTATATACAATTAGCCTACAGCGCGACTAGAGCGCTGACCATCCGCCCGAGCCCGGAAGTGCTAGGCTCCTCCTCACCCTCCGCAAACAAACGCCCAGAAATGGACGCGGCGGACCGGGGCGGGAGTCGGCAGATAGGTAAGTAAGTTTACAGTCCAACAGAGCAATTTTAAACAATTTTAAAAGAGGCTAGTGCATTAGCATTAAAAGAACGCTGTAATCAGCGCTAAACAAGGTGAGCTGTGAGATTTGCCAGCGCGAGCGGAAAGAGCCTGCCACTGCCACCGGCAAGACTCCCTTCCACCGGAACAACAGGTCCCCCCTGCAATCGGCTCTGTGGTGGCCGCCCGAACTTAATCTTCCCCCTACACCGGTTAGGACTGCCCGGAACTTAGGTTTTAAACTGGACACCGCACTCTCAGGGAAGGAGCATATTGCACAGGTGTCAGCAGTATGTTTTTGGAAACTCAAGACCCTGCACTTATTCTTACATTTCCTCCCTGTACACTGCCGGAAGACAGTCATCCATGCAGTTATAACATCGCGCTTAGACTATGTTCATAGTCTATTTATAGGACTACCGGAATATTTGATGGCCAGGCTTCAGATTATTCAAAATGCGGCAGTCAGACTTATTAGACATGTCCCTATAAGACATAGCATCTCCCCATATCTGGTGAGTTTGCATTGGCTGCTGATAAAGAAAAGAGTCCTCTTTAAGATCTTGACAAGGCAACCTACTACTGCGCGTAACGCTTTGACATTTGAGCGCTGTTTTGTATTTTTAATATCCCCGTTTTTCGATTTTAGTTTAAATATACTTTCATTGTTCGCCCTTGTTTTTAACTGTCTCCACATTCCTGCACCATAATTGTGCCCCACACAGCGGTTTCAGTGGCTCTCCTGTGCGCTCCCTGGGAGTCTCCTCGCCATCTTGGGGGTCTGAAGGGGACGCCGGCCGGACGCCATTGTGGTTAGCGCTCTAGCAGTCAGGCTGACTGGCTAGAGGTGATTGAGAGGCTTACTTAAGGCAGAGAAGAAAGGTGGGTCAGCCTTGACAAGGCAACCTACTACTGCGCGTAACACAGATTATTCAAAATGCGGCAGCCAGACTTATTAGAAATGTCCCTATAAGACATAGCATCTCCCCTCATCTGGTGAGTTTGCATTGGCTGCTGATAAAGAAAAGAGTCCTCTTTAAGAGCTTGACAAGGCAACCTACTACTGCGCGTAACACTTTGACATTTGAGCGCTGTTTTGTATTTTTAATATCCCCGTTTTTCTGTTTTAGTTTAAATATACTTTCATTGTTCGCCCTTGTTTTTAACTGTCTCCGCATTCCTGCACCATAATTGTGCCCCACACCGCGGTTTCAGCGGCTCTCCTGCGCACTCCCTGGGAGTCTCCTCGCCCTCTTGGGAGTTTGAAGGGGACGCCGGCCGGACGCCATTGTGGTTAGCGCTCTAGCAGTCAGGCTGACTGGCTAGAGCCCTACTTAATCTTGAGTATGCAAGCGCACGGCGCATGTGCACGGCGTGTGTGCCGTAGTAACACCGGAGTCACGCCAGAGTCCAGCCCGCCTGCGCCCGTCTGCGCTAAAAACGAGCTGGACGAAGGGGCGATTAGCTCTACTAGGAGTGGACACGGTCGTATCAGGTACGCACATCATGTCCTGCTGAAACTTAAACCTTCTCGGTTGCCGTGCCACTATTCGTTTTCCCCCGAGGCTTTCCAAAACTCGCCCGGCTGTAGGTGCTTTAGGACATGCTTCACAGGAGTTGTGTTGCCTCTTGGACCCACTAATGCAGGCACTACTGGTAAACCTATCCCTAGTATAAGTAGGGACTATGGATTTCTGATTAATGCCAGATCCTTGATAAGGAACCATGTGTCCTTCCATCTATAAAATGTGAAACCCTCTCTCTCCTTGATACTCTATCTGCTTGTGGCCTGCAGCAGCTAGTTAAGGGTTCTACCCACCAGGCGGGCCATACGCTGGACGGGGTTTTTTCGAATGATAGTCGGCTGACTATCGATGCCCCTATCCCGCTCACCTGGTCGGATCACTTTGCAGTCCCCTTGAAATTGGATGTTACTTCTATCAACAACATTCCGAAGGGCCCTAGTAAAATGGAATCTAGACGAAATTTTAAGAGTATAACCAATGACTCACTGGCTCCCCTAATTCGCATTACGGCCATTTCTATGGACGAGGATGTGTGTTCAGCGGTGTGTAAGCTAGAAAGCACCATCACAGTAGCTATGGATGAACTGGCACCAGCCTCCCTACGCTACTCTGCCAGAAAAAGGCCGTCGGCCCCCTGGTTCTCGGAGTCACTAAGACGTCTAAGACAGGGCTGTAGGAAGCAGGAACGACTTTGGAGGGCCAGCTGGGATACACAGGATAGGGAAACCCATAAAATTCTTTTGAGGGGATATAAGGCTGAGGTCATGAGACAAAGCAGCAGTATTTCTCGAATCTTACCACCGCCCTTACCTCGCCGAAAGAGTTGTTTAAGATCGTGGACTCGTTGACTACCCTGCAGACCCCGGACCCCGTCACCTGCACTCAGCAGCTCTGTGACGATATTGCCCTTTACTTTCATACAAATATTGTCGAGATTGTCTCGGCCTTAGAATTACAAAGGGCTTCAATATCTTTTTCCCCCTCTCAAGTTACTCCCTCCCTAGTATCTGCTGGACCTTCTACTCTGGTTTGTCTGTCAAGTTTTTCCCCTTTCCCTACAGGAACTGGATGTCCTTTTGACTAAGACTAGATCGGGGTCTCCCCTTGACCCTTGCCCTCTTAAACTTCTCAAACAGTGTAAGGATACTCTCCTGCCCCCTCTACTGGAGATTATGAACAGGGCAATGCGGGATGGCATCTTTCCCTCTCAGTGGAAGAGAGCGGTGGTTAAACCCCTTTTGAAAAAGCCTACCCTAGACCCGGAGGTTCTTAAAAACTTTCACCCCATTTCGCTGCTCCCAGCTCCTGCAAAGATGCTGGAAACCCATCTTAACCAGCCTCTTGCATCCTTTCTGGAAACCTCTGGTCTTTTGGATCATTCGCAGCACGGATTTCGGAGGGGCCATAGCACGGAATCGGCCCTTACCATAGTGCTTGATAACATCCGCACTACAGTAGATAAGGGCACGAGTACCCTCCTTATCCTGTTAGATCTTACGGCTGCGTTTGATACCCTGTCTCCCTTAGTGTTAATATCTTGGATGGGGGAGATAGGGGTGGATGGGCCAGCCCTTAGTTTGTTGGCCTCCTTCCTTGACCAGAGGGAACAGAGAGTGAAGCTGGGGGAGTTCCTATCTCCATCCAAGCCGGTGCAGTGTGGGGTCCCACAGGGGTCGGCTTTAAGCCCGACCCTGTTTAACATCTATGTGACCCCACTGGCCAGGCTTATCAGATCGTTTGGGATGGAGGTAGTCTCCTACGCCGATGACACCAAGATCCTGCTGTCTCTCGCCCAATCTGTCAGCTCTTCTGACTCCAATTTTAGACACTGAATGGAGGCAGTTGCTCAATGGATGATTGACAATTCATTGAGGCTGAATGGCGAGAAGACAGAGATCCTAGTGTTCGGCGGGAAGGATGACATCTGGTCTGCGGAATGGTGGCCCTCATCTCTGGGGACTTGCCCTGTACCCACGCTCCCGGCCCAAAACCTGGGGGTCATGATTGACCCGGCCCTTGCGATGGGTCAACAAGTGAATAGGACATCTTCACTTGTTGGGGCATTATCAAGATCCTGCGGAAGATCAAGCACTATTTGTCCCTGCAAGCCCGGAAACAAATTGTGGTTGCACTAATAGCCTCTCAGCTTGATTACTGCCATGCCTTATATGCAGGAATAAATAAGTGCTTACTACAGCGACTACAAACTTTGCAGAACGCCGCGGCTAAGTTTGTGCTGGACATGCCTAGGAGGTCATCAGCCACTGTCGCTAGGAAATCCTTGCACTGGCTTCCGATTGAAGCCAGGATCTCCTTGAAGGTTCTCTGTCTGGTTTATGGGGCTTTGACCAGAAAAGAGATGGGAGGAATAAAAGATCTGTTGGTTCCATATGCTCCTTCTAGAAACCTCTGTTCTTCCAAGAAGCTTTTTCTATCAGTCCCCCGAGTCCGAAGAGCTAAGTGGGGAGGCAGGGCTTTTTCCAGCCTTGCTCCTAGATGGTGGAATACTTTACCCTGTGAAATTAGGTCCCTGCCATTGATGCAAGCTTTTAAAAAGGCCCTGAAGACATGGCTTTTTGCCAAAGCTTACCCTTAGTTTTGGGATCTGCCTTTTATGATTCTTTTTGATAGGCGCCTTGATGCCTCCGGGCAAAGTTGCGCTATATAAGTTATTATTCATTTCATTATTATTATTCATAAGACACTGATCTTGGTTCATCGGGCCTTGCACGATGTCCGGCCAAAGTATTTGAAAGCCAGAATTCAGAGGTACAGGCAACCAAGGACACTTCGTTCCAATCATCAGAACCTTTTGAGAGTCCCCAGATTCTCAAAAGTCAGGATGGGTGGGCGGGCTTTCTCAGTACGTGCCCCGTCGCTCTGGAATTCGATGCCTGAAGAGCTAAGGAAAGTTTCTCTGGATTCGGCCTTTAGAAAAGCTCTGAAAACATGGCTGTTTTGTTTGGATTAGGTTGGTTTTCTTTTTCCTGCTCTCTATGGGGTCTTTTTGGTCTATACCGTTGTGACTAACGCTGTGACACTTCCGTTGGAGGTAGCTGTGTGCGATATAAATGATTATAATAATAATATAATAATAATAATAATGCTATGCTGTTCGGTGCATTTCTCATGAGAGTTGTGCTGTCTCCAAATGGTGTGGTATAGAATAAACATTCTCCATAGAGTAAATACTGTTTACAGCACCCACCTTTGTACTCGTATTCACTTCCTTTCTCACTGGAGGTTTGGTAACTGTGAGTGATATCTTACAGGTAAAATCCATTCATAGTAGGGCATTAGATATGTAAAAGAAGTTGAGTATCTGCAGGTACATGGGTTTCTCCAAACAATTATATAATGATTGAACACAGTGCTGTAGGGGTTACCCTTCTGTCTGTGGTTGATTGTTCATACAAACTAGGCAAACCATGTAGAATATGGTATTGAGTCAATGTTGCACATAACATAGCTTGTTTCACCTATGGGGGTTGTATCTGTGATGGCAGTAATGATGCTTAATTAATCTGAGCTATTCTATACTTGATTTCAGATCTCTAATGCCATACTACTTTATAGAATAAATGTGATTCCAAGTAGCTTGGATGATTTCAGGTGCAAGTGTCAACTTCCAATTCTGCTCAGGGTAGCCCATCAAGATGTTAATGGCCCATCAGGATATGAATGGCCCATCAGGCACTCCTCAGATCCCTTTATGAGGAACTGTCTAGAGGGAATTCACAATGCCTAGCTGCCACTTACCCTAGATGTGTACTGGAGACAGGCAGAGTCACATTAAGAGCAGAAAAATGTCTACTTTCAAAAAGTTGTAATCATAAATACAAATTTACCATTAAAGAGGATTTATCATTACAAATACAGAGGTACCAGGCATTCCTATTTACTCTTTCTCCAGTAGGAAATCTCTTTTATAAATCAATTAAGAAATCCCCAATGTTACCCTTTGAGAGTGGTAGGCCTCACTGCTGCAAACCCTGAATTGGGGGTTCTTCTTGCCAGGACAGGTAAAAATAAAAAGTATATTTCCTGCCTTTTACTTAATTAGCAACCTGTCCTAGGGGCTTCCTAGGACCTATCTTATGGGTGGCTTATATATAATAAAAGGGGGGTTTTAAGGCTTGGCAAGGGGTTTTAAATGCCAAATTGATATAGCAGTCAAACTGCACATACAGGGTCTAGAGTGGCAGGCCTGAGACATGTTTGCATTACTTCTTAAGTTGGTGGTAGAATCAGTGCTGAAGGCCCACTGGTGACATTTAATTCAGTGGCCTGAGGCAATTTACTAGGGACTTACATAAATAAAATATGTCAATTGTGAATACACCAAAGTTATCAGGGAGCACATCCACTTTACCATTGGTTAGTAGTGGTAAAGTGCCAGAGTCCTAAAGTCAACAAAAACTAATTTAGCAAAAAGGGGAGGAGGATGACAACATGTTTGGGGGTGACCCTGCAGAAAGGGCCATTTCCAACACAACCTCACTCAAGCCTAAACCAGAGTAGACTAATCAATACTTTGATGGACATCTCTGCTTGGGTGATAGAACATAGACAATGACCACTACTACAGGGGTTCTTGTCAGTTCTACGGCTTACTGAAAACTGTTGGATCCCTCTGTCAATACTCTCCTGAACCACTGAACTCACTCATGGGGAACCATTTTCCTCATCTTTGGGCCCCAACAGTGCAGCACCTAACCTTACTTTGCTCACAGATAATTCCCAGTGGCCAGGCAGTAACACCATAGCCAACAATGTGATGCGGCCCATCCACCCCTAGGATATGACTTCTGTGCAGTGCCAAGGCTTGTGTTTTCTTCTTAAACGTAAAAAGGCAAACACAATTTCAGAGGCTACGCAGAATAGGTTTGAGAGACTGCTTATTATGCATTATAGTTCAAACTGTTTGGAAAGTCTATATAGCACTTATTTTTTGGACTTGCCACGTAGCTTCCTACCCACTGACCACCAGCATGTCCCTATAGCCCCAAGCAACCATGAGCCCCCTCTCATAGCTGTCCAGACCCTTTAGGTTTGTGAAAGAAACCCCAAGACAGCCACCTCAGCCCACGCGTCTCTGTGCCCTAAACAGCTCAGTGAGCAGAAGGACAAAGAAGGTGGTAAGAGAATAGACTTGTGCAGTGTATTCTTGCAACTTTAAAACTGCTTTTTTCTCCACCTGGAACTGTTTAAATTGAACTTTTAAAACTGCTGTTTTAGATACACATGACTGTTTAAATCTCTCTACTAATTTTCCCCTGTACTGTACCAAGCCTTGTAATTTTTTTAAAGGTAAAAAGGAAAACTAAATCTCAGAGGCTAACCAGTGTTTGAGAGACTGCTTGATCTGTTTTATGGTTTAAACTGTGTTTGAAAGGTATATGTAGCACTCTGCTGAAGTGATTGAACAGCAGTCTCTTTAGTGGCTTTACATTTGAGCTTTATCTGCAAGGTTGAACAGGACATGCAAAGTGGGGATTGAGCCTGTCTGTATCCTAGGAGATTCTGACTGTAGAGCAAAAACCCTGCCGCTCCCCCGGCCACCTGCCCACCAGCTTATGCTCACATGCCCTTTATATAGATTTTTTACTGGTTGTTGCATTTGTGAAATGACTGGCTAGAATTTATTTTGGACTTAGGGTTATAGTTCTGATAGGCTGATAGGTCTGGGGTTTTTATTGGTTCCTAGGACCATGGTTTCAATTGGAGGTACTGTTTAGTGTTAGACTTCTGATTGGTTGATATGTCTGGGGTTCTGATTGGTTCCTAGGGCTAGAGTTTCAACTTGATATAGGGCTTATGGTTTAGGCGTGGCTTGGTAGATAGGGATGGGGCTGTCATTGGTCGTAGAGTTTAGGGTTCCCATTGGCCAATTTTAAGCCAATTACTTATTTCTTACACATTGTCTTTATTTGGAAGTTGCAAATGCAACGAAATATAATTGGTAATTTCACTTATTCTACTATTTTGTGTTCCTCTAAGTCTCCCAATAAAACTGGTACCTCACCTGTGGGGGTAGGCCTAGTGCCCGTGACAGTAAATTCAGCAAAAATCAACATGGGTATATTTCATTTTTTCATTGTATTTTGCAATGTGCTTAGCTGTGGATTTTGGGCCCCAGCTTAGCCAATACCTGGAGAAACCTACCAAATCTGTACATCTGTACCTAAAAAACATGTTGGGAAATCCAGGATGGCGTGACATGTGTGGCTCTCACCAGACTGTGTTACCTAAAATCCCTTGCAGGCCTCAAACTTTGACTAAAAACACATTTCCCTCATATTTTTGTGATGGAAAGTTCTGCAAACAGTGGGGAGCCACACACTTCCTTCCACCCAGCATTCCCTAAGTCTTCTGATAAAAATGGAACCTCACTTGTGTGGTTAGGACTAGTGCCCACGACAGAAAACAGAACAAAACACTACTTGGATAAAAAAAAAAATCCACTCAAAACTGAACCTTTTTTGCAGAGTTAGTTGCTTTGGTTTTTGGGCTCCAACTCAGCTAGCACCATGGAAACCTAGCAAACCTGTCCATCTTTTAAAACTAAACACCCAGGGTAATCCCAGGGTAATCCAGGATGGAGTGATGTGCATGGATCCTACGAGGTGTGATACCCATAATGTCCTGAAAAACTCAATGGTTCCCTGAAATTCACAAATTGTCCATACATGTTTGTGATGGACTCTTCCGGAGTCTGCAAAAATCCACAGAATTCCTACTACCCACCGTTACCCCACTGCTGATCAATGTGGTGCACCACTTGTGTGCCAGTGACAGGAACAGATCAAACCAAGGACAATATGAGCCCTGCTGTTGGGTCTCCTATTGACCTTGGCTGTATCTGTTCCTGGTGTCCAATGGGCCTTCTGCCCCCTGGGTGTAGGGGAGGGTAATTGTCCCCATCTGCCCCTCTCCTGTGGGGGCAGAAAGACTGTTTTATCATCTTCATGGATGTGCTGGGCACACCCCTCCCCCACAAAACTAAGGTAATCCTTGGTTTGTAGCTGCCTTTCTACCCTCAGGGGGGTAGTTGGGGGTAATTAGTCTTATCATCCCCTAGGGGTAGTAGAAATACTATTTTCCTTTTTGTACCTGGCAGCCTCCACCCATACAAAATAAAGTAAGATAATAATCCCTAGTGTCTAGTGGGCTTTTTGCTCCCACCTGGGGGAACAGATGGGGTGATTGCCCCGTCTACCCTCCCAGTGGGGCCAAAAGACGGTTTCCCATTTGGGGGGGCTTGGTAATGTACATGCTGAGCAGCCCCCACACCTAGAAATAGAAAAAAAAGAAGTGTTTAGTGGTTTTCTGATCCTCTTGGAGGCAGATCAGTCTAAAAATATGGCAGGTCTGCTCCCGTGGGGGCAGAAAATCACCATAATGTCTCCCCCATAAGGGGCTGCTTCCTGACTTGTACTATAAAAAAAAGCCCCGGTGTATGGAGGTTTTCTGCCTAAAAATATGGCTGATTCGCCCCTGGGGGTAGAAAATGGCCAAAATAATTCCCCCTTAATGAGGAGGGACCCTTGCTCAAGGGGACTCTCCTGTACATATATATATTTATAAAAATCTCTGGGGGACTGATGGTTCTGCCCCTCCCAGCCTAAAAATAAGAAAATGGCCAACAAATCTCCCCAATTATGATGAGCAGTCCTTGCCAAAGGGGCCTTTCCCCGCAACTAAAATAACTCACTGTGTCTAGGGGAGTGTATCCTTGCTTAGGAATTGCCCTCCTTTGCCGATCCTCAAGCAGGACTCCACTTGCGAAAGGTGCCATTGGAAAGGGGAGATTATCCTGGAGATTTCATTCTTCCAATGATACCACACCCATCTGAATTGGTGAAATAGCCCCCGAGCAATGATATAGTGAAAGTGAAATGTGCTGATTGACTCATTTTACTTTCTTTTCATTGAAATGATGCCAGCTCGGTACGCACGCCAATCATCATTTCAATGAAAACATTGAAATAGCCTCAGGAGCTGGGGAGGCTCTTTCCCAGCTGCAGAGGATATTTTCCTATATCGGAAATCCCTCTGGTGTCTGCACCAAAGGCATTTCCTGCATTGTCTGCCAGGACTGCTCCAAGCCATCCTGCTCACAGGAGTACTGTATGCCCAGATGGCTTCAAGCCATCCTGTACACAGAAGTAGTTAGTCTACCCACATCCACAAAACATATTGACACTGTCCCAGCAAATGCACACTACGCATGTATCACAAGCAAACCCTGTACATATTTCAATGTCTCAACAACCTCTACAAAACCCCACAAATCACACATATATACTGTTCTACCCCAACTACCACATAAAGGCACCTTCATTCTCAATCAATGCATCACTCTGTCCTATTGCACTAATAAATCCAGACATCAGCAACACAACATAAACCCACAATCTATATAACTTTAACCCATGCAGACACAAACGACTTATTCCCACAAAACATGAGCTATATCCTCAACTTGCTCCTAACAGACTCCTCTCTGTCATTACCAAACCTACACCTAGCCTTTCACCTTGTCATCTATCAACACCCTCCTCCTCTTTTTGCTAAAAACACATAATCAATCAATCGTTACTCTCAACTCCACCACACATATGACCTCTTCCAGAGATCAAATCTAATACAAGCACTAATAACCCTTGTTTATCCCTTCTCACATACCAAATTTACTCTTTCCCAAAACACTCCACCAGCCCCTTACACTCATCAACAGTCCATTACATAAAATCCTTTTAAGCAAACTACTACATCAATATCCCTTCTCCCTACTTCACAAAAACAAAATATAACACACACAGCACATCTCAATTTCATACACAGCCACACACACATACTTTCATAGTACTTCCCTTCACAAATTAGTAACATACACCCCCTCCCACCCTCATGACTACATTATCTTTGCTCCCAAATTTTCAATCTTCAACAATGTCTACTAAAAATGCAAAAACACAACTTTTATTGCAGTATAGAGCCTTAAAATATAACCCACATGCATCACCCCTAACTGATACACCTTTCACCCAAAAGATGCAAACAAAATAACCAACATGTCAAACTTCCCAACTTTGTATCTCCATGTCTATTACGTAAGGCTACTCCACAAAAAAAACCACAGTTCACCATCTCACTCTCAACCACCATCTCTACTACCAACATGCGTAGACCCTTCTAAGCTTGGTGGATGAGGAATCCAATGTAGAAAAACATCTCTATTGCAACCCTCAGACAGTTAATATCATCACTAATGACATACCTGCTACAAGTTCAAAATGTACTGTTCTCTCTTCTAGAAAACAGTTACATCACCAACACAGCACAATCTTTAAGCTACCTTTTATTAAATGCTTGCACACTCTCTAAAAACAAGCACCACATACATGACCTACTCACTGACACACAACCTGACTTACTCTTCATAACAGAATTATCGTAGGGAGATGACATGGCTCCAGGTTTGCATGAAGCCATTTGCAGGAAGATGGCTCTCTATATAGTGCACTGAAAATAGGTACACAATGCAGAGAGTCCAGAATGTCCTCAATTGGTTTGAGAGGCTACAGTAGATACTACTAATGCTCAGGTTTAGCCACGAGCAAGGTGATGATTAGATCGGTAGCTGGGCTTTACAGAGACTGGGGCTACCTGAAACAAGCTGCAAAGGGGGACTTGGGGACAAGTCTGAGAGCCTCCAAATGAGGGCTTGTTTCCCTCATCAAGATGGGTGCCGAGTTGGAGGTCTCCCAAGGAGCTCCTGGCTTGGGGAATACCAAATCGGTATTTATTCTCTGGTTTACCCGTCCATCTGACACCTTTTTTACCCTCTTTAAATACTGATCGAAGAAAACTAAAGGAAAATACCTCTTAAGTGGCGTGCCTCTCAAATTCAACTCTCCAAGGACCCGACTTGCCCACTCTGTACCTTCCTTGCTGCTCGGCTAACAGATCACACCAGCCATCCTCTTACACCGAAGCTGTCCTGAGGTGTCCGACAGTAATCGGTTTTCCTCTGGTGCCAGGAACAGGCCCACCAGTGCCTCAAAGAACAGTGACTGGAGGCATTGGTCTACTCCATCCTGACCATTTGAGCACTCCGGCTGAACTGATGCCCCCTACTGGCACTGGGAATCACTGGGCCTTTCCTTCCGGATCTGGGTCCCACAGGGCCATGTCCTCCGATGCTGTCCTCCTCACTGCCCAACTTCCAGACCAAGCCAAAAGAAGCTGTCCCAAGGTGCCCGACAGCAATCCAGCAATGTTGCTAAGAGTGGGCTCACTGGTACTTTCAACTCCCGCCTGACCCGTAGCACCTTCTGATAATCCAGCACTTTCCTCCCAGCCCCCTGCCCGGTTTGGGATTCAACAGACCTCGCCCTCCGAGGCCAACCTCCATTGATCTGCCACATGGTTTTTGATCCCCCAGGGGAAAAAAAACAACTCAGTTGCACTTTTCCATGGAGTGGGAACATGATCAGCTCCCCGGCCCTTGACCTCTCTCAAACTGCCCTTCCAGATTCACCGGCATCATCTTCACTGCTCCCAAATCGAGCGTGATCCCGCCTGAACTTATCCTGCTGTGCAAGGACGAGTTTGTGTCTGAGTCTCATGGACTCCACCGCCCCCAAACTCAGTAAGTTGAGGCTAGCCTGACAACAGCCCTTCTGCCCCACTTACCCTATGATTCTATTGGGGCACCGGAGTGCCTCTCAACAGTCTCCTCAGCTGCTGAATTTGTTACCTGACGCGGTAACCAGCCTGACCCCACAGCTAAATTCCTGCTGGATTCCGTCTCTGGAGAATCTTTGGTCGTGCCATTCCGCCATGGCCCCTGAGCCCTGACAAATACCCCCAAAATGGCAGCTGACCTCTCTCCGTACTGACCTAGCAACTCTATCGGGGCATCGGAGCACCTCTCTACAGTCTCCTGAATTTGTTGCCTTACGCTGCAACTGGCTTGACCCCACACTGTGACATCACTAAACTATGGCCGGTGGCCGTTTGTGGGGAATCCTGGCTTTGTCATACCATCATGGCCCCTGAGAACTTACAAATCCCTCTAAATTGGCGGCTGACCTTTCCCCCCATTTTTTAATCTGCAGACTCCTACCAACTCTCTGCTTTCTGGAGGAGGTTTATGACTTGATCTTCCTCCATTACCTATGAGCCCTCGTTTTCCCAACACTCCTACACTGACTACTGTGCGGGCCCCCCCGGCATTCCCATAAACATATCCTTGTTGCTTCAGGGCTTTTTGCCCCCCCCCCCCCGGGATGGCAGATATGGGTCTATTGCCCCAATCTGCCTTCCGGGGGGTGAGGCAGGAATACTTTTTTAGGAGTGGGGGCATTAGCATGCCCATTCTAGGCAGCCGTAACCCCTACATATAAAAAGAAAATCCCTGGTGCCTAGTCGGCTTTTTACCCCCCAGGGTAAATTAAAAACTATTGCCCCTATCTACCTGCCAGGGGAGGCAGGGAGACTGACTATGGTTGGGGGCAATAGCATGTCCATTCTGGGCAGTTCCTACCCCTATGTATAATAGAAAAACATACTCCCTGGTGCCTAGTGGGCTTTCTGCCCTCCCGGGGGGGCATAAAAAGCCTTTATGCCCCCGTCTGCTTCCTGGCGGGCAGAAAGGCTGTAGCAAGTTTTTTGGGGATGTGAGAATTCGCATGCCAATATTGCGCAGCCTCCACCCATATGTAAAAATTAAAAACACAATCTCTGGTGCCTAGTGGGCTTTCTGCCCCCTCAGGAAGGGCAGATCAGGGCATAATGCCTCCATCTGCCTCCCAGGGGCTGTGTAATTGTTTTGTGGGAGTCGGGACATTAGTAAGTCCATTTTGGGCAGACCCCAGCCCTAAATATATTTTTAAAAAACAATCCCTGGAATCTAGTGGGCTTTCTGACCCCCTGATGGGACATATTCAGGGCTACTTCCCCCATCTGCCTCCCAGGGTAGGCAGAAATACTATGGAATTTTGAAGGGGTGGGGGCATTGGCATGTCTATCACAGGCAGCCCCCATCCTAAAATACAATTAAAAAAGGATCCCTGGAATCTAGTGTGATTTATGCTCACCCCATGGAGCAGATTGGGGGTTACTGCCCCATCTGCCTCCCAGAGGGGCAGAAAGACTGTGGAATTGTGTGGGGGTATTGTAGCATTGGCATGCTCATCTCCGAAAGCCACCACCCCTAAATACAATAATAAACATAGTCCCTGGCATCTAGATGTATTTCCTTCCCCCTGGGGTGGCAGATAACGGGCTACTGCCCCCATCTGCCACCCAGGGGAGCAGCAAGACTGTGAAATTTTGTTGGGCGGGTCAGGCTGTGGCATGCCCATCTCGGGCAGCCCCCACCCCTAAATACAATTAAAAAAGTCCCTGGCATCAAGTGGGCTTTCTGCCCAAGGGGCCACTCCACCCTCCCTTGTGTCCAGTGGTTGGATCCCTGCTTGCTGATCCCCCTCCTGCGGTCCACTAGGGAGTCTCCCCTTTCCAATGATACCTCTCCTGTCTATCTATGTGCTCAGCAGACTGAGATAACCCCTTGAGAATGTAGAAGGAGAAACTAAAATGAGCCTACTGGCTCATTTCAGTTGTGGTTTCAGAGAAATTAAGTCGGTACGACATGTTCGCTGATCGTCATTTACCTGAAACCAGCAGAACAGCCTTGGGAGTTGGGAAAGCCCTTCCCCACCTCCTGAGGCTGTGCAGGGCTCAAAGAAATCCCTCTGATGCCTGCACCATAGGGATTTCAAGGGCCATGTGCACGGACTCCTGGGAGCCGTCCGACGCACACGAGCTCTGGTGCGTCAGACGGCTCCCGGCCGCCTGACGCACTGAAGAGGCTACACCCCTCTGATTCCTATTTTTTTCCTTGCAATGTTTTTTCTTATCTAATTATTATTGTTTGATTACATAATGATGTGTTCTTCTTTATTTATGCAATGTGGTTTCATTTGTATTTCAGTCCTTTCTCTTTTCTTCCTCCCCCTTGTTTCTATTTTTATTGACCGTGCTCTTTTCTATTTAATTTTCTAATGCTTTATTTATATGTATTCCAATGAATGTATTCTGTTCATGATTTTAATAAATCTCTCGTTAAACTTACAGTGAAAATAATTTCTATTTGAAAATGTAGCTACCTGAACGATTTTTCTCCAATCCCTAAACATATATAAAGATACTTGCTATTTTTATAAATTGCTGTGGATCTCCTTCTTGAGTCGTGTCTGTCATTTATTGACTATTATGTGTATTTTGCAAATGTCTTATGCTTCTCTGTGTTAAGCCAAAAGCTGCTTGACCACACTACCTTCTAATACAGTGTGAACCTGACCTGAAGGTATTGGAGCGCTTTACTGAGTAGTTCACCACTTCTAAAGTGGCTGCTTGCTGCGCTTTGCTCCTGGGCTCAGATTTCCTGTAAAGGGTGTGCTCTCACCCCCAGCTTAATGTTGCTCTCGCTCATTTGCTTTTCTCCCCCTGCCCGTCACATTGATCTATCATTAGCTCCTCTATGTCCTCCATGCCCCTTCCCCCACTGCACTATCATTTTTGCTTTCCACACCTTTCCCATCTGTGTTCCTTCTGCTACATTCTGTTTGCAACCCCACCCCCGACCCACGCACACAATTTTAAACAAGCATTTGAAATGCAATGGGTCTCACATTTGCGAGAGTTTGGGCTATTGTAAATGACAATGCCTTTTATTTATGTTTTAAAAACAAAAAAACATAAATAAAGGGCATTGTCATTTACAATATCAATAGCTCACACTTGCATTAAGCGAGACCTATTGCATTGCAGATGCTTGTTTAAATTCTGGGACTTTTATTATAGTGCAAACTCAACCCGAAGGTATCAGAGCGCTTTACATGAGCACCAGTTGCATCACAGACGGACACATAACTTTTTAGGCACATGGAAATTATTGCTTGAGTCCCAGTTAGACTAGAATCGCTCTAGCTGTTAAGCCACACCCTCTTGTGGTGTAATCCTCAAAAAGGAGTACTGCACCAGGGTAAGTTGTATTATCGGAAACAGAGTGCTCGTACTACCCAGAGTCATATCACCCCTGTACCCGAGACTGACCCTAAGACTGAGTGGAAGTCACACAATGAGAAAAGTTGATTTGCTGAATGGAAATGTGAAAAAAAGTTTGAAAAAGGCTTTAGGATGATTTGATGCATATAGGCAGTATTTTGCAAGTAAAGTGTGATGCTAAGCTGAACAAAAAGCTAAATGCATTGAAAAAAATTGGTTTGGGGCATGACAATGCTAAAAGTAAAGTTTTCATTACAAGTTAAGTTTGCACTGTATGTATTGTTTCTGGTGTACAGTCAAAATTTCGAGTTTTTAATAACGAGTAGCAATAATATAGAGTACAAAATATAGAATAGACATAATATCGACTAGAAAGAATAAAGACTACCAAAATATCAAATAGAATAGTATTAATATCGAATCAAAAATATAGAATGGACAAAATATCGAATGGACAGAATATAGACAACAAAAATATCGAATTTGAGGTAAGGAAGTTAATATTATTTTAAATTTTTGTGTAATATAATTCTGTAGCGGGTTGTGGGTTTTTAGGGGAATAGGGTGGGAAGTAATTTAATTATAATTAATGAAATATGTTATTTTATTTATTGTTATTTATTTTGATTAAATTGTTAATTAATTATTAATTGGTAATGAATTAAAATATAATCGGTAATTATTTTTAATGGATTAATTGATAAATATGTTAATGTTAGTAATTTATTTTCTGTAGCGGGTTGTGGGTTTATAGGGGAATAGGGTGGGAAGTAATTTAATATAATTAAATATGTTAATTTATTTATTGGTATATATTTTGAATTAATTGTTAATTAATTGGTAATTAATTAAAATATAATTGGCAATTAATTTTAATTGATTAATTGATAAATATGTTATTTTTTGTAATTTATTTTCTGTAGCGGGTTGTGGGTTTATAGGGAAATAGGGTGGAAAGTAATTTAATTATAATGAATTAAATATGTTAATTTATTTATTGGTATTTATTTTGAATTAATTGATAATTATTAATTGGTAATTAATTAAAATATACTTGATAATTTATTTTAATTGATTATTTGATAAATATGTTAATTGTAGTCATTTATTTTTTGTATCGGGTTGTGGGTTTAGAGGGGAATAGGGTGGGAAGTAATTTAATTATAATTATTTAAATATGTTAATTTATTTATTGGTATTTATTTTGAATTAATTGTTAATTAATTATTAATTGGTAATTAATTAAAATATAATTGGTAATTAATTTTAATTGATTATTTGATAAATATGTTAATTGTAGTCATTTATTTTTTGCAGAGGGTTGTGGGTTTAGAGGGGAATAGGGTGGGAAATAATTTAATTATAATTAGTTAAATATGTTTATTTATTGGTACTTACTTTGATTTAATTGTTTATTATTTATTAATTGGTAATTAATTAAAATATAATTGTTAATTAATTTTAAATAATTGATTAATTGATAATGTTAATTTAATTAATTTATTTTCTGTAGTGGTTTGTGGGTTTATAGTGGAATATGGTGGGAAGTAATTTAATTGTACGTAATTACATTTTTTCTTTTTTTATCTATTTTTAATTATTTTTAAATTTGTAGTTAATTAATTAATTATTAATTGGTAAATAATTTGTATTAGTAGGTAAGTATTAATAAAAATTAATTTGTATTTGTATTTTTAATAGATTAATTAATGTAATATATAAAAATGTTAATTATTTAAATTAATTTGTAATTGGTATTAATATTGATGTTATTTTTATTTATATATGAAGTATTTACTTTCCCTACTGTTGCACTCACTAGAGTGGGAATAGTAATTTTTACCCTCCCACTATCCAACGCATTCCCTACTGGTGCACTCTCTGGAGTGGGAATAGTAATTTTAACCCCTACGCTATCCAACGCTTTCCCTACTATTGCACTCACTGGAGTAGAAATAGTAATTTTTACCCCTACGCTATCCAACGCTTTCCCTACTGTTGCACTCTCTGGAGTGGGAATAGTAATTTTTACCCCTACTCTATCCAACGCTTTCCCTACTGTTGCACTCACTGGAGTGGGAATAGTAATTTTTACCCCTATGCTATCCAACGCTTTCCCTACTGTTGCACTCACTGGAGTGGTAATAGTAATTTTTACCCTCCCACTATCCAACGCTTTCCCTACTGTTGCACTCTCTAGAGTTGGAATAGTAATTTGTGCCACTACGCTATCCAACGCTTTCCCTACTGTTGCACTCACTGGAGTGGGAATAGTAATTTAAACCCCTACGCTGTCCAACGTTTTCCCTACTGTTGCACTCACTGGAGTGGAAATAGTAATTTTTACCCCTATGCTATCCAGCGCTTTCCCTACTGTTGCACTCACTGGAGTGGGAATTTTAATTTAAACCCCTGCGCTATCCAAAGTTTTCCCTACTATTGCACTCACTGGAGTGGAAATAGTAATTTTTACCCCTACGCTATCCAACGCTTTCCCTACTGTTGCACTCTCTGGAGTGGGAATAGTAATTTTTACCCCTACGCTATCCAACGCTTTCCTTACTGTTGCACTCACTGGAGTGGGAATAGTAATTTAAACCCCTACGCTATACAACGATTTCCCTACTATTGCACTCACTAGAGTGGGAATAATAATTGTTATCCCTACGCTACCCAACGCTTTCCCTACTGTTGCACTCTCTGGAGTGGGAATAGTAATTTTTACCTCTACACTATCCAATGCATTCCCTACTGTTGCACTCACTGGAGTGGTAATAGTAAATTGAACCCTCTTGCTATCCTATATATATATATATATGTGTATTACATTTTTTTTTTAAGTTACATTAATATATTTATTATTATATTAATTTTAAAAATTCGATATTTTGACTGTCTATATTGTTTACAATCGATACTTTGGCGTCGATATTTTTGTACTTACCTGTTTGTAGATAGGAAGTCGATATTCTGGCATTCTATATTTTCTCCACGATATTTTGGCAGGTCGATATTTTGCTCCTCGATATTCTGTCAGTGGTCCATTGTTTCTCAGAAAATTAAATGATGGTCATCCCTGAGTGTGTGTACGCCTTCAACTCAACATTCATGTAGTCCAAAAAGATTGTCTTTAATTTCCCCATGAATTAAGGGACATCTCAAATGATTTGTATTATGTTTGGTATTTAAGGTATATCAGTAGTTCAAGTTCTTACTGTCAAAAGCTTGGGCAATGACATAGTTGGCACGTCATCGTTTGCCTTCGGTGGCTGAAACCTTCACTTTGTCCTGGCTTTTCATACAAGATCCCTCTGCTTTCTTGTCTGTTTTAAGGCAATTTATAAAGTCATGTATTGCAAAAGGTGACATTTATGTTCTATCATGGCTCTAACTGCATTATTCCATTCACGATAAATTATCACACATAAATATACATTATGTAGGAAACTGTCTCTGTATATGATATTACTACTAGGTGGTAATACCATGCAGAGTCCAGGGGTTACCCAAAAATGTACAGGGCTTAATGTGAAACTCAAAATGCTCTATTAGTGGTAGTGTGGGCGAGCAGCTTTAGGCCTAACACAGAGGATTTATTGCACAACATTGACCAATATTGGACACACGACTCAAGAAAGCGGTCCAGACCAATTTTAGAAAATCATATTTTGTTTGTACTTTATTTTACGACCTAGATCTTTGAAATAAGGCAAGTAAATTTTTTATTAAAACTACTTTTCACTTTGAAAATTTGACACTAGAAACTTTTCAGCATTGTTTAATATTATCCTAAGGGGAAAACAGTTTTGGGGTTAATCAGGTAAATACACAACTTGCAACTTACTGTTAAAGTCTTCGGGACCAATGGTCAGCCGTGGGCAAGGTTCAGGTAAGTACCAACACTGCACCACCAGCGGCACTGGGGCAGCTGGGTGGCGAGGTCAAAATCGGAGTTTTGCCAAATGATTTTTAATGGGGACTGAGTGTGCCTGGAGTCAGACTGATTGCAGGAAGGTAAATTGTTTTCAGGGCCAGGCTTTAGGGGTTAGTTTAGGCACAGGGAGGGAGCACAAAGCAGCACCAAACATACACTAACAGCAGCACAGGGGCGGCCGGGTGCAGGGTGCAATTTCGGCATTGGGCCCCCAATGCTTTTCAATGGGGATCCTTCTTTTGGCAAAGAGGCTGCAGGTGTGGCAACAGAGATTGCTTGAGGAAGACCAACAACATCAGAGTTAAGTAGAGTTGTAGGGGGATGTGGAGGCACCGTCGGTTCAGCTCACTAAGACCCAGGGGCTTCGGGTACAGGGCAGCCTTTCTATGTCGGAGTCTTCTTACCGGAGCCGGTCGCAGTCGGGGGGGGGCCTCTGGATTCACATTGCAGGCACCATCATGGAGGGCAGGAGACGTCAACCAATGCTGGACACAAGGTCAGGATCCACCAGGGAGACTTCACTACACAGGTGAGCCACTCAGATTTGGGCTGTGGGTGTCGGGTGCAGAGTGGGCAGCAGACGCAGATTCACGTGATCCAGGGGTCCTTGTAGCTTGTTTCTTCTTGGACACGTCCGCTGTGGCGGGTGATTTGTAGTCTTTTTCAGAGGCAGCAGTACTCTCAGGGTTTTCACAAGTCACTGGCTGCAAGTCTGGTCGTAGGTTCGCAGAAGCTTGAGACAGGAATGCAGGGCTGGGGCCAAGGCAGGTTTGTCTTCTTGCATCTTAGGTCATTGCAGATCTAGTTTCTAGGTCTGGGGATTCACCTAAATAATAAGTTTAGGAGGCATTTTAGGGGAGTAGCAGGTAGGTGCAATGGGCTCCTCACCTGTGGGCATAGACCTAGCTCTAATTGGAGGGGTCCGCCCATCTTCAAGATGGCGGATACTGAAAGATGTGCTTCATTTCACCTCTCTCATCTTAAGGGTGGAGTTGATAGAGGTCTGACCCTCGTCTGAGATCTGCTTTTCCCCAGCAGCTCTTCTGTGCTCTGTCGTGCTTCTCATCCCCACCAGGTAGGGTTCAAGACCTCGCTGGTGCAGTTGCAGCGCTTGGCCCCTTTGTGTGCTGTTATTTTCTAACTTGCTCGTTCCTGCACTCTCCCCATTCTATTGACTCGCTTCTTTTGCTGTGCCCATCCATCTTGATGTCTTCCTACTATTGTGCCCATCTGTTTTTTTTTCTTCAACTACCTGTTGTTGTTATGCCCATCTGTTGTATTGTGATCTGTTATTTTTCCCTTCACTTGTTCCTGCCAACACCTCTGACCCCCTCTCTCATGTCCACCCCTGCTCCCGCCTCCCAGCCTGCATGTCCTTCCTCCCTTCCCTACATAATGGCAGCCACTGCCGGGGAGAGCGAGCAAGACCTCTGACCCTCAGTCTGAGATCTGCTCTTCCGCAGCAGCTATACTGTGCTCTGACCTGCCTCTCATCACCACAGGTAGAGTTCAAGAACTCACTGGTGCCCATTGCAACGCTTGGCCCCTTGGCGTGCTGTTATTTTCTAACTTGCTCGTCTCTGCACTCTGCCCATTCTATTGACTCACTTCTTTTGCTGTGCCCATCCGTCTTGATTTCTTCCTACTATTCAGCCCATCTGTTTTGTTTTTTCAACTACCTGTTGTTGTTGTGCCCATCTGCTGTATTGTGATCTGTTTATTTTTCCCTTCACCTGTTCCCGTTGACACCTCTCACCCCTGACCCCTCCCCCTGTCCACCCTTGCTCCCATCTCCCAGCCTGCATGTACCTCCCCCCTCCCATACTTAATGGCAGCCATGCAAGCCCTTCTGCGCCCGTCCGCGACCTGACCATGGCCAGCACCAGGAACCATGGATCTACAGCCTTCCACCACTTTGACTCTGCCGCCCTCCTCACACTCAACCCCGGAATACTCAGAGACTGCCAACAGGCCTCACTGAACATGACCCACAGCCAGTTCTCCTGCCTCCACTGCCAGCAGATCTTCACTACCACCCCGGCCCCCGGCACCACCGACGCCTGCACCGACGCCACCCTAAAATGCATCCTCCTCAATATGTGCTCCCTACACAAACACGCCATAGAAATCTGGAACCTACTTGACTCTCTCTCGCCCAACATCGCCTTCTTCACAAATTCCTGGACCAGCGCATCCTCTGCCCCGACATCAACACCGCCATCCTGGATGTACACAAGATCCAGAAGAAGGACCACCCAACCCCCCGGGAGGGGGCCTTGCCATTGCCCAAAAGAGCACCCTCCGCCTCACCACCTCCAGTGACACCTACCTCTCTACCGAACACCTGCACTTCCAGATCCAGATCAGCCTCAAAGCAACTCTTCAAGGAACCCTCGTCTACAGACCCCCTGGCCCCCAGACACCCTTTGCCACAACCATCACAACTTCATTTTACCCTGCGCCATCGCCTCAATTAACTACATACTGATTAGAGACCTGAACTTCCACCTTGACAACTCCACCAACCTTCGCGTAAACCTCGCCGACATCAGACTCAAACAACTCATCACCACACTGCCCATAGAGCAGGACACACCCTCGACCCCATCATCGTGGCAGGAAACAGCGTTCACTTCAGCTACACAATGCAACCGCCATGGACCAACCACCCCTGTGTACACTTTACCATCAACAAGCCTAAGGCACCCAAGCCAGCCCTACACCCACCACAAAGGAATTAGAGCAAGGTCACCGACGATCAACTTAACTCCACCCTCATCCAGGACCGACCCACATGGTCACCCAAGCAAACATCACAAGCAGAGGACTCCACACTTTGAGCTCAAAATGCGTAGATGAGCTTGCCCCTCCACGCAACCCTGACAAACAACGCCCCAGGAAAGCCGCCTGGTTCACCACCGACCTGCAAAAAGCCAGTCACACCTGCAAACACCTGGAGAAGAACTGGAGAAACACCAAGACCACCGAAAACTACTCCACCTACAAGGACTACCACAACCAAATCAGAACCACCAAGAGGAATTTCATCCACAACAAAATCCTTGCAAACTCCACCATCTCCAAGGAGCTCTTCGATATGATTAAATAATTCATCAACACATGCAGCAAAGCCACAGATATCACACCATCCCAAGATCTCTTTGACAAGCTTGGAATTTACTTCCCCCACAAGATCAAAAACCTCCAAGACAACTTCATCGACCACCCACCAGATGCCAATGCCGACTCTCCGCCCACCAGAGACACCTGCCAGCCAACCATCTCCAACTGGACACTGATCAAGACCGAAGACACCGCCTCGACCATGAATGGTATCCACTCAGGGGCCTCCACTGACCCCTGTCCTCCTCACATCTACCACAGAGCCACAACCGCCATCGCACCCGAACTAGAACATACCATCAACACCACCTTCTCATCAGGCACCTTCCCAGACTACTGGAAACACACTGAACTCAGGCCCCTGCTCAAGAATCCCACTGCTACCGGCCCATCTTGCTCCTCCCGTTTGCGGCCAAAGTCGCAGAGAGAACTGTCAACAGGGAACTGACATAATTCATCAAAGAGAACGCCATCCTAGAACCCTCTCAATCTGGATTCAGAAGAAACCACAGCACTGATAACGCCCTACTCGCCGCCACAGTCGACTTCCGTACCCTCCTTGACCAAGGCCACTCCGCAGCCCTTATCCTACTCGACCTCTCAGCGGCCTTCAACAAAGTCTCCCACTGCACACTAGCCTCCAGACTACACGATGCTGGCATACAAGGAGCAGCCCTGGACTGGATCCGATCATTCCTCACCGGAAGAAGCCAAAGGATCAGAATCCGAACCTTCCTCTCCGATCCCACGAAAATCACCTGTGGAGTCCCACACGGTTCATCACTGAGCCCGACCCTCTTCAATATCTACATGGCCCCCCTCGGAGCCAACATCCGACAACACAGCCGCAACATCATATCCTACGCAGACGAAACCCAGCTCATCCTCTCCCTCACCAAAGACCCCACCACTGCCAAACTCAACCTCCAGAAAGGAAAGCACAGCATAGCAGTCTGGATGAACAACAGCTGCCGGAAGCTCAACGCAGAGAAGACAGAAGTACTCGCCCACCAACCGCCTCAGACCAAGCCAAAAACCTCAGCATTGTACTCGACTCATCACTCACCATGAACCGACAGGTCAACGCCGTCACCTCCAGCTGCTTCAACACCCTCCCCAAGACCTTCAAATGGATCCTCCTGAGTTATGGACGACAGTCACCCACACAGTTATCACCAGCAGACTAGACTATGGAAACACACTCTACGCTGGTATAAACAAGTCCCTACTTCACAAACTACAGACAATACAGAACACAGTCGCCCGGCTCGTCCTCTGCATCCCCCGGCACGCACACATCAGCCAACTTCTACAAAGACTGCACTGGCTCTCCGTGAAGAGAAGAGCCACCTTCAAAATCCTCACCTACACCTACAAATGCCTACACAACAACAGACCCCAATACCTCAACGACAGAATCAACTTCCGTGTACCCAAAAGAAACATCCGATCCTCCAACCTCGCACTGGCCGAAACCCTGCGCATCCACAGAGCAAAAGCAGGCGGAAGATCTTTCTCTCATATTGCAGCTAAGACCTGGACCTAGCTACCGGCAGACATCAGATGTGCCCCTTCCCTGAACATCTTCAGAAAGACCCTCAAGACCTGGCTCTTCGGTTGATCAGACTTGCAGACCCCCCATCCCTCAGCACCTTGAGACCCCCATGGGTGAGAAGCACGCTTACAATTCCCTGATTGATTAATTGATTTATTGCGGATACCTCCTATTCTCTTGAGTTTTTCCACTAGTTTTCCCGCCCAAAGTCTGATGTACACCAGGGGCTGCCATCTACTGCAAGCAGCAGAAGCTGGGCGAATATCACAAAGGCAACAGATAGGGGGAGGTATGAAAACTCTGGCCAGGATGTGGATGTGCATTATTTCAGGTTTTAGAGTAGTGGGTCTCAAACCCAGGGTCCAGAAACATATGTGGTGGTGGCTAGCTGCCTACAACTTGTCAAGAGACTACACCAAAGTTGGCAGGGTAGCTGGGGTACCTCTGAGGTGCCCTTTGGGTACAATTAATTCCACAGTGGCATCAGTGTGGATTTATTGAGAGGAGTAGTGTGGTACAAAACACTCCTCGGTTCAGTGAAGCCATCATGGTGCTGGGGAAGTCAAGTTGTTAAGTTTCCAGCCCATGTACTTTTTATGGCTTCACTGGCACTTATAATATTAAGGAATGTACCCCAATATACTTGGGGCATAGCTGCTCATTCCAATATGCCATCATCTGTGGTATAGTGCACCCTGCCTTAGGGCTGTGATGCCCGCTAGCGGGGTGACTTACTGATGCCTTCAGTCAGTGCACGCTGGCATGGCACCCAGGCAAGTTGCCATGTTGACTTTGTCATTTCCTCCATCACAGGGACATGCAAGCAGCAAGGGCAATGGTATGATCCAGTGAGGCTGGTCCCAGACAACCCTCTTCAGCCCCCAGGCCCTAGGTACTCAGGGTACCATTTACTAGGGACTTACAGGGGGTAGTAGTACCAGTTGGAGGGTTGTTTTTAGGAAAGAACATTGGCACATGGGACATGGTTGGCAGGAACCAAGTTCACTACAATCGAAACCTCATCAAAACCAGGCAAAAAAAGTGTGGGCTAACCATGCAAAAGAGGCACTTTTTCACACATGATAGCTGGAAATATCACATATAGGCAAACTGGAAACTTGACAGCTGTGCTGAAGGCGATCAATCGACCCACAAGCCGGCAGGAACTTAAACATCAAACTGCAGTTGAAGACGCAGCGGCTCTGCTCAGTCGTAGTTCAACCAGAATTGCACCCCGCCATTCTGGTAACTCTGAAGACACCAGTCAAATCAAAGGAAGACGTGCTGGCTGAGCACATCCATGGCTTTCCAATTCCCCCCCGTGCCGGACTGACATCAAGAACCTCAGACATTAGAGTAAGAAGTACTGGCTCTGAATATATGTTTCTGACTTACAAACAAAAACAAAACACTCAGAGGGTACCAATAAAATATGGAGCACCATGGCACCCTGTTCCAACATAATCATTTTGTGATGAAAATGTAGCATAACAAATAAATGTCATGAAAAACAAAGGAAACAAATGATGGACTCGAAGAGAGACAGAAAGGAACAGGATGTGGTGGGGTAAGTCCCTCATTTGTATCCATGAAATAAGGAGGACATGGCTCAGCAGTGGAGAATAAAAAAATAGAAAAGTGATTTAAGTATTTTTTTTATTGGGAAGGTCTATCTTAGAGGCAGGAGCCTCATTAGTAATGACTGTGACGAGGAAGGCAGACGGCGAAGTAAGGTTATGGTGTCAAAGCACTGGGTGAATGGCACTGTAGCCTTCATGTGGGTTAATCTGGCCCAGCAGCAGGAGCCAATGCAAGTAGCACTTCATGGTGGTTACTTTGCTCAAGGAGGAGCGGCTCTAGGTGATCACAACACTTCCAAAAAAGAAATTCCCTGGTTTGCCGACTGTAGATCAATCAATCAAATAGGATGTATACAGCACAGCAAATCACCTGTGAGGGTCTCAAGGCGCTGAAGTTGCTAGCCGCTTTGCGGTGCTCTGTTCCAAGCATGGACGGAAAATCCGTTCCGCTCGCGGATTTTGCGGATTTTCGGTAAATTCGCAATCCGCGAGATTCGCGAATTTCCCGCAAAATCCGCGAGCGGAACGGATTGGGTCAAAAGTTCAAGCTGACTTTTTGTAACTATTTTAGAATGGCGCCGGCAAGCTGCCAGAGCCTCTAAAATAGTTACAAAAGTCTGCTTCAACAGGAAGCACTAACAGATAAAGTAAAGCAGGTGCTAGAGTTGAAGCTCAAATTTAGTTACACAATCATTAATCACCCCAAACTTGGGGTGATTAATGACTGTGTAACTTAATTTGACCTTCAACTCGAGCACCTGCTTTACTTTATCTATTAGTGCTTCCTGTTGAAGCTGACTTATGGCTGAGGGCAGAAGGGCACAAAGTGGGACAGAGGGCATGAGTTAGCCAGAGGGCAGAAGGGCACAGAAACCAGTGGGGCAGAGGGCAAAAGGGCACAAACAAGAGTGGGGCAGAGGGCAGAAAGGCACAAAAACAAGTGGTACAGAGGGCAGAAGGGCATAAAAAACGAGAGGGTGGTAATGATGAACCAGGAAAAAAAAACGCGAACACGCAAAGAGCCCCACGAACACGCAAAGCTCCCCGCGAACACGCAAAAATAAAAAATCCGCAAATTCGCACGAACTCGCGAATTTTGCGGATTGCGAATTTGCAAAATTCGACCATACTTACTCTGTTCATTTGAACAGCAATGTAAGCAGTGAAAAATTAGGTAAAAGCAGGAGGAAGCACTCAGAAAAACGGGGCAAAGGAAATAAAAGGTAGGGAAGAATGAGGGAAAATCAAGAGAAACACTCAGAAAAATGGGGCGAAGGCAGAGTGGTGCAGCAGCACGGAGAGCGCTAAACCTGGGGACTGCTCACCCACCAGATGAATATGGTATTGCATCACTATTGCCATGAATCAGTATTTGGCATCTCAAGAGGTGGCGGGAGTGGAGGTGGGAAATGTAAAAAAAAAAAGAATAATAATAAAGCTTAGTTTATCACTGCTGCATCTCTTCAGTCTCTCATCTGCGTCATGACTTGGCTGGAATAGGAACCAGGAATCACCCAGACTCCATTGAGCAGTCACAATGCAGCGTTGTGTTCGGTTTGAGCACCGTAGTTCGTACTTAGCCAGTGAATGGGGGCCTGGGCATTGTAGTATCGCAGAGATACGTTCTAGTGTTCAGCATGTTTGTCACACACTGAACAACCACACACCACAGGCGTCATCAGTCAGATGACCCTGCAAATAAAAGGGGCTGAGCGCACCTGCTCAGGGCCAGTTAATTACCCCTACCAACTGTGTCTGTGTCCAACTGTGTCTGTGTCTGTGGTGATGCGTGGACCTAGCGCCCACGCATCACTACATTGGCGACGAGGCAGAGCCATGCCCAGGCGTGTAGCAGCCGCAAAATGGAGGGAAAAAGGGGGAGATTGCTGCCCGCATAGAGGGCACCCCCGTGCAGGATGTGGGAGCACCGAGAGGCCTGCAGGGCTTGTGAAGTGCCCCCTGGGAATGAGCGCGCTGAGCGGAGCCCACCCGCATCGGTCGCGACAGCAGGACGACGGAGCCACCCAGCAGGAGCCCATCCCGCATCGGCATGACTGACCTGCCGTTGCGCAACAAGGAAGTGAGGCCCAGCTGGAGCCCAACCTGCACCCGGGACCCCCAGCGCAGGAGAAATAGCGGACCGACCGGAGCCCACCCGCGTCGGCCGCAACTGATCCCCCACCATGGTGAAGCCCTCGCAGAGCCCACCCGCGTGGCCCCTTGGCTGAAGGTGAGCCTATGCGCAAGTGCAGGGCCAGAGACAGATACCGAAAGCGGAGCACACATACAATGGTCACAGCAGAGAGAATGGCGGCAGCCAGCTAGCGCCGCCGAGAAAGCATGTAAAGCGGAGCCCACCCGCTGTAAATAGAAACTCGGCCCCCAACAGCACGAGCGGTCATTGGTGCCCGCCACTGGGCCCCCCAGTGAAACAAGGCCATCGGAGCCCACCCGCGGCCTGCCAGCAGCGACCCCTGCCACGCAGCGTGTGACTGAGGCTGCTGCGGCGGTGGGATGAATGAGCCCAGAGCGTGTGGAGAGCTGCCGGGCACTGCCTAAAGGAAGCGGTTAAGCGCCAACACTGTCTGTAGGGCGGGTGCCTATCCCGCACGTCCAAACATGGCCCCCAGCCCCCCCCCCCCCTGCCCGAGTGAGGACTGTGTGAGGCTGCCGCGGGCAGGGAGGGCGAAGAAATGCAGAAGATGGCTGCTGCAAGGGAAAAGAAATGTGCCCCCACTTCCTGGGTCCCCGGCAGAGGAGCGAGAGGACTGCTGCAGGGGTGGTAGTGAGAGGAAGGAGGAAGCGTTTCAAGGACGCACAGGAAAGTCCCTGCTACCAGCTCTGGCCCCTTTAGCCGCCTGGTAAAACGAGGGGCCTGCTGCGAGGGGCTGTAGTGTTTTAGTGGGAGCAACCGGCGCAGCGTCGTGAGCTACAATGCGGAGCTCCCCCACAGCGTCGAAAGCACTGCTGCAGGACCTATGAACAGAAGCACACTCTGGTGCCCTGCTGACCCTAAGGTTAAAAGAAAAGATGAGACTTACCTGAAAGGAGGTGATGTCCTGCTCCTGATGTCCGGGATCAGCAGTGGCTCCTGCACAGTCCACGAGATACAGGTGCTGCAAGCTGGGACTGTCAGAGAAACAACTTCTGCCTGCTTTCGCTAAGATCATTGAAAAACACGTGCATAAGGTGCTTGCCGATTATCTGGAGTCTCACGATCTACTGCACCCCACTCAATCTGGATTCCGCACCAATCTTAGCACCGAAACAGCACTCCTGGAAGTTTTGGAGGCGATTAAGGAGGTGCTGGATTCAGGTGGTAGGGCGATGCTGGTGATGTTAGATCTGTCGGCGGCCTTCGACACCGTCCCTCACGAGGGTCTCCTCGCAATGCTCTGTGAGATCGGCCTTAGGGGGACGGTGCTCAACTGGTTTTGTTCGTTTCTGATGGGCCGTCGACAAATGGTCTGGGCCTCTGCTTGCTCCGCCGAGATGTCGCCACTGAGTGTCGGAGTCCCTCAGGGCTCAGTATTGAGCCCGACTCTATTTAACATCTTTATGACCCCTCTGGCAGCTCTGGCGGAGTCTTTCGGGGCTCAGATCGTTTCCTACGCTGATGACACCGAGCTCCTCTTCACCTGTGAGAGGGGTGCGGACTTCGACTGAGAGAGGATCCGGGGTTGCCTTGAGGCTGTTTTTCAGTGGTTCCAACTTAACAGCCTCAAGTGCAACTCGGATAAATCCGAGGTCCTCTTCTTTGGGTGCAGTTCAGTTTCGGACTGGAAGGTGTGGTGGCCAGAGAACATGTTTCCACCAGCAAGTTCGTCCCAGGTGGCTAAAAACCTAAGGATTAAGATTGACAACGGCCTAACACTGCGCTCACAGATCATCGGCCTTACTGGCACCTGTTTTGGCCTGCTCCGGATGTTGCGTAAGTTTCTTCCTTTACTATCGAAGGAGCACAGGAAGATCACAGTGCAGGCGATAATTGGCTCGAGAATTGATTATTCAAACATTCTTTATCTCGGCCTGCCAGAATATCTGCTTCAACGGCTTCAGGTGGTCCAGAACTCGGCAGCACGGGCTATGTTTGGACTATCTTGCCGGGCCAGAGCCTCGGGCCTCCTGCAGGCACTGCACTGGCTTCCTGTCCGGAAGCGGATAATTTTTAAGACCTTGACTTTGCCGCATAAAGCTCTGCATGCCTCCGGAGCGAAATACCTTCAAAAAAGGATGACTTTTTACCATCCGTCCAGGCCCTTGAGGTCAGGATCCCTGGTCCTTGCCGCAGTCCCCCGTGTTAAGAGGGCGCGCATTGGAGGCCGTTCCTTTAGACTGCTGGCCCCCCAGTTATGGAATACGTTGCCAGTGGCCTTGCGCAGTACTCCAAACCTGCTGGCCTTTAGGAAGGGGCTTAAAACTTGGCTTTTTACCTCTTAGTTGTTTTTCTGGGCCTTTTTCTTTCTGCTTACTCTGTTTTTTCTCTGTTCCTTTTTTTGGTATGTTATGAGATAGGTGTGCAAACTAAAGCGCCGGGACACTCTTTGAGTAGCCGTGCGCTATACAAGACTAAGTATAACATAACATAACATAACATAACATGGAAGGATGTCAAGCAGCAAAGGAGGCTGCTGCTGGGTTAAAGCCAAATCCTACACCGCCATCTAGTAGACACCGGGCAGTACTGCACCAAAAGTAGTAAACAAGTCCAAGACAAGCCAAGGAAAGGATTACTAGAGGAAAGCAAGCCTACAGCGACGCAGACGGAGACTGCGACCCACACTCACTACTGAGGAGAAGTGTGTTGACGTCTGGTGGCCACAGGTGCTCACCGCAACCACAGTGAAGAGAACAGCATCACGAAGCACAGCAGTGGGGATTCAAGACAGTCTACCGCAAGGTTCAAGGGCAACCGATGGAAACGCGCCGTTGTACCCCGGACGCGGACGGTACATGACAAAGCCTTCAGCGAAGGGACAGGCCAGCACCCAACGTAAATCCACACGGTGCAACTGAAACCACCTCATCAGTACAGCTGCCAAGTGCAGGAGGACAGTGAGGACTGTCAAGTGCATAAAGACTACGCAAAAGAACTGCCATGCCAGAGTGGCACCAAGCAATTACACGGCCAATGAAGAAAGCAAACAGGATTTGACTGAAGGGAAGACAGACCCCTAAAACATTGTCATTTCACTGAAAGGAAAGGAGCAGCAAGCCCATCCTGGCAGGACAACACTGGAGAGAGTCCAAGGTGAAGGCAGCGCAGGAGCTGCCGAACCTAGCATCAACTAATGCACAGCAACACAAAGACAGCAACCACAGCTCCAGAAACAGAAGATTACAAGAAAACTGCCCAAAGCAGCAAGTCACAGAAGGGACAGGAGAGCGCAGTCAGAAGCGTGCTGAAGCACTGCAACTGCAGAGAGACGACAGAGCGGTTGCGCTGACCATCAGAAGTATGAAGATTCACAAGACGGAAGCCGACCACCCAGTCTGGTCGCAAGGAAGTTAAAGCCGAGCACCCAGTCTGGTCGCAAAGAAGAGAAAGCTGACCACCCACTCTGGTCGCAAGGGAAAAGAAGCCGACCACCCAGTCTGGTCGCAAAATAGGAAGAAGCCAACGACCCCGTTGGTCGCAAGGAGGAATCTGACCACCCAGTTGGTCGCAACAATGAAGCCGACCCATCAGATGGTCGCAACAGAGGATGCCGACCCACCCAGAGGTCAGAGCAAATGTGAAGACGAAGATCGTAGGGACCTCGACAAAAGAAGACCCAGAGGAGGTCCGCGAAGAGGACCAGAAGGTGACAGTCGCGAAGTCCCACAACATCACTTTGACATCAGAAGTATCATGTGACAAAAGGTTGCGACGACAGGTCCAGTCACGGAGCAAAGTAAAGACAGTGTCCTAGTGCTGGGACAAAACCAGAGGGAAACGAGCAGAGGGCCCGCTGCTCGGAGAAGCCTGGTCAGGATGAGAAGGAAAGCAAGGAGACTAGACAGCGTCGCAAAAGGGAAGGAGAGAAACGATGGTGAGTGAGTGGCACAATGCCATGAAGAAAAGAGAAGCGTAAGAAAAGATAAGAAGACCAATCCTGAGTGGCACGACGCCACGGCGAAGGAAGAAGAGAGGAAAGGAGAAGAGCAAAGAGGTGTGCGTGACAGTTCAACACAACACACACCAGAAAAGGGGAACACCCGATGAGGAAAGAAGAGATGCATGGACATCCGGACACAGCACCTGGAAAACATCAGCACCACTGGGAGCACACCTCTATGTGCAACCCGAAGATCACCCGGGAATGACAGAGGCGAGCAGGCCGGTCCGTTGGCAACAACCACCTCTGGGATGGAACGGACACATAACCGTGGATATCCAGGGGCAGGGGCCTCAGGAACACAGGTGGCAGCGGATCCCAAAACGAGAGATGGACCGTTGAAGCTTGCTCTGAAGATCCAGGGAGAACAACAGTAGCATGCGACAGGACAAGTGCCAACAACACCCTTTTCAGGTGGAGCTTCGGACACGGAGAAGGGATCCGTAGCGACTCCTCCAACACGCTTGGAGCGACAAGGCGGCAGCCCACCGGTCCAGTGGAAGCCTGGCAGCAAAGGGCCTCTGGGTCGTCCAGTGGGAGGGGACACCCACGAGAGAGGGGTATCGGTGAGAGTGATACCCTACAACTGCAGACCCTGTCAGAGACAGCCACCAGTTGGAGAAAACACCTCAACCAGGAGCATACAGTGGACAGCAGAACACCAATGTTTCACCATCATTCCATCGGCACCTTTTCACCAACTGCGGTGTTGGAAGAAAGGAACTGGAAAGCATACTTCCATGGCGCAGGTACACAAAGGACGTCCACAGCGCATCAGAACATTGTGCAGAGGAGAACTAATGGTCCCGGCTGCAAGGACACCCTCGCCGGCAGATGACCAGCATTGATGCAATTTTGTGTTTTAATCCTGCAGGTTCGGACTTCATTTTGTTTGGACCTTCATTAAAGTTTGGGAGGGATGTAGTATCGCAGAGATACTGTCTAGTGTTCAGCATGTTTGTCACACACTGAACACCCACCCACCACAGGCGTCATCAGTCAGTTGACCCTGCAAATAAAAGGGGCTGAGCGCACGTGCTCAGGGCCAGTTAATTACCCCTACCAACTGTGTCTGTGTCCCTTCATTCAGCAGCATGTGGGGCTAGCGCCCACGCATCACCACAGGCATGTTCTCCAAGCAGGCTGAAATGCAGTCTGTGTGGTGAACATTCAGAGTGCACATGAATGTTTGACCGACCCTAGAGGGCTGGCGAAACATTCATGCGCACTTGAAGTGGGCAAACCACTCCTCCCCTGCCCTGCTCTGAGTGCAGAGCTGCCCCACCTGCCTGTCCACCCACAGAGCAGTTGGAAGCATTAAAATTATAACAGCAACAAGTAATTATCACTTTATTTTTTCAGTCCTCACACTGCCTAAAAGCAGTGGGGCGACGGCCCTCTGCTTTAGTGGAGGAGCCGCCACTGTGAACTGTTAATTTAAACGCACCTGCTGCAGAGTTCCCTGTGCTCCAGATTTCAGGCAGCAATAAAAATGTCAAGATAACTCTTGGGATTAATGTTCCTGCTGGAGAGAGAGATCAGAGTTTTGTCAAGTGGCAGTGTTGACTCGCCATAAAGTAGCGCAGAGTGTTAATGTGCCTGCTGCAAAGAACACATCTTATTTTATGTGGACCGCTGAGTAGATTAGTGAATCACCAGTGCTTTAAAACAAAAGAAATGTATGGGAGAGACAGGCTATGGAGAGATGAGGGGCACTTTTGCCAGGTGGTAGCGAGGGAATCCGAGTAGGTGGCCATGGGGGGTCAACCACAAGCGCTGACGCCAGCCCTGTCTGAAAGGAAGGGCTGACTCGGCCTTCCATCTTTCAACGATTAGTAAACTGAACACATGGCATAACTAATAGCAAAAACTCATATTTAGAGAGAGATTAGATATTCAGACATCCGGGAACTAGTTAATTAAAAACACGTTGTTAAAATAAGTGTATATTATACGGTTGCATATATATGTGCACATATCTACGCGTTTAGAAGCACCTACAATGCGATTTTTGTACATTCAGTAATAACACTCACGAAAATGCTAATACAGAAAACGTCAGAAGGCCAGGTGCATACAACTGCAAGGGCATTTCAAATTCTCGGGAGAATTAGCACACACAACAGATGGGAGACAAGAGTGGGAGCCACAGGCCTCACAGACTACTGTGCCAGGCGTCACCGCGGCCTATATAACGTCACGTCCGTTTTCTGTCTCGCACTTTATCTTGTCCCTCGTCCTTCTAGCAACTACTGCTGCTCGGTGGCTGCTCGTGATGGCGCACATCTCTGCTGTGTCACAAATCACAACCAAGAAAGAGCGGGTGCTGTGCCCCTTGGCATGTGCAGGCAGCGGGCTGTAGCGCCTGGAGTCCGAGACTCTTGCGCACACAGTTCTAAAGCACAGTGGTATGGTGTCAAGGCGCTGGATGAATTGAACTATCACCTTCATGCTGTGTGCCGAGCAGCAAGTGGCAATGGCATTGCAATAAAGCAGGGCTTAATTTGACCCGGTGTTTGTCCCTTAGGCCCACTGGTGTTTGTTTTTAGAGACAGCACCTTAACTAACTTTAATTTCGAGCAAGAAGAAACAGACGGATAAACTGTGGCAAACGGGTGAATTACGGGTGAAAAGAACCTGCTAGAATTTCGATAAATGGGTGGGCGCTGTCTGCTGCTGGACTAGAGAGGCGTGAGGTGGGTCTGTCTGGCACCTCAACCATTGAGAAAAGAATGTTGGGCGTGAAACGTTTCTACAGCTGAAGCACTGACATGGAGCATGTTTACTTCTTACCTGTGAGTGCAGGTCAGACTTGATGGTTTGAGCATTTTGCAGCGCTGGGGTGTTGCACATCACGCGGAAGGGCTGTGAAGCCTCTCCACAGAAGCCTTTCACCTGTTCCTCGCGCAGGTTCTGCCCCAGAGGTGGCTCTGGCCGCACAGGGAGCTGTCTCACCAGCTCTACCATCTTCTGCAGCTTCCTGTTGAGTCTGAGGGTTTCTTGTGCACAGATGACTCCGCACTCTCTGCAGGGGGCCCGGGGCCCGTCTCTCCTCCAGTGCTCAATGATGCAGGAGCAGCAGAAGTTGTGTCCACACTCCGTGGTCACCGGATCTTTATAAAAGTTCGAGCAGAGGGGGCAGGTGGCTTCATCCTTCAGGCGCTGCACAGGGCTTGCAGCCGCCATCCCGACAGCAGGAGCACAGGAGGGAAGTGAACCACTCCTCAGCCTGTGAGTGTGCACTCTGCTCTCTCTAGAGCCGGTCAGGCTGTAGTCCCGCCTCTCTCAGTGCAGGGCCCCGCCCTCCTCACGTGCACAGAACCTCTGGAAGCCTCTGCCTAAGAGAGGTAATCCTATGGGGCGGGTTGAACTCAGGTGCACAGCCAGCGGTGGAAGAGCATGACCAGGCCTTTAAGTGGAAAAAAAAAACTGGGGGTGCTCTAAAAGGGGCGGGGCAAACCTTTTAAAGGGGTGTGGCCTATCCACGCAGGGGCGTGGTCTAAATCAAGATAACTAGCATTGTGTGCCTATAAAAAACCCCTCCAATTAGCCTACCTTTGGAAAACTTTTTCCTCAAAGGATTTCACTTTCTCCTACAAGGCAGCTCACCTAGCATGACGTCTTCACTCTGACTCATGATTTCGCTGCCCTCCAACTGGAGCACAGTGTAGGGCACTCTTTCCAGCCAGGCGAAAGGACACAGTGCGGGAAAGTGAGCCCACAAACCCTGCGTGAGACACTTAAGGGGATAGAAGCCTGGAAGGAAATTAAAGGCTGTGAATCTCCTTTTTTGTAGCACTAACTATTCCTGCCTGGAGGTCGCGCAAAAGCATTTTCATGTACATTAATGAATCTTTACACAAATTCTATTTGAGCATAAAAGGCAGTGGCGGCTGGTAACATTTGAAAGTGGTGACCCGTAAAATTAGTGGTGGAGCACACCGCTGCGAGCGAACCAGCCTGAACGACCTAAGGAGGGTTCGGGTAGAGAAAATTTTGAAAAACGGGTGGGCAAATGGTGCATTTCCAAGCAAATCTGAGAACATGTGCACTTTACTCTTCACAGTCAAAAACGAGGTGAGGGTTGGCCTAAACGAATTAATAATTAGGCTTGACCAACGTTGTTGTTTATGTACATAGCAGCACCCTGCTTACAGTTACACCAAAACCCTCCAGAGTCCTAAGAAAGGCCACACTGCACTCGTGCACTTCTTTCTGTCTGTTTGTCACTAACATATTCAACAGTAACAGTGTCCAAATACAAATAGCGAACATTGATGTGCCCAGATTTTACAAACATCACACAGTCCTCACAAGTCATTCATTAGATTTAATGTTTTCACCAAAATGCTGCTGTTGCTTAACTCATTTTCCAAAACTACCCGAGACTTCAATTCTTTAAATAAAAGATGATCATGCTTTACTCATTAATGGAAAGAGATTTTGTATTATAAAAGAAAGATATTTTGTATTATAAAAGAAAGCCGGTGAAAGCAGCAGCAATCTATAGAGCACAACAATGTGGCCACATAAACATTAAACCTTTTGATAAAGTCGACAATTTGCTTTATTTCCTCTCGGACTGCTGTGGGGGAGACTTCAGACTGGAACACGCGGTCACTGTGGCTGATTTATGGGCCAGTGATAAACTGTGAGATCCGCCCACTGATACACTTGTAATGGTGTTAACTATACAATAAATACATTAATTTACTGTGCAGTGCTTCTACAATTCACTTAAACACTGTATGCTCCTTAGCAAATCATTGTATCTTCCCATGCGGCAAATTAAAAATATGTGTAATGTAGATGTGCAAAAATAACTGTACAGTGAGTGTAGGGTACTATCTTAATCCCACACCGTTCACCCCACCAGTCACTGCCTAAAGACCAAGGAAACTTTTGTGTAGTCGATCTTCAAAGAGTGATGTCAACAGAAGCCCTGAAATGAATAGAAGGTTCACCCGCAACTGTCTTGTGTAGTTGTCGCCTCCCTGCATGTCTGTCTGCTTTTACTTTTAATGCAACTTTACAGTGCAAAGAATTTTTGTGCTGGAAAGTAAGGGGCAGATTTATGAAGGCCTTGCGCCGCCGGTGTGTCATTTTTAACATGGGAAAAAGTGACGCGGCGCAAGGCCTTCATAAATCTGCCCCCAAATACTTTAACAACACTTTGCGTCACTTTGTCATATTGTTGAGTGTTGATAAATTTGCCCAAAGTGTGGACTAGCAGTAGAAGCATTTATTCCTTTCAGAGCGTAGATACAACATGAGCAGCAGAGGTCATGCACGCTTCCTTCAGCCATACAGCACCTGTACAGCAGTCAAAGCCTGTGAAGGAGAAGGTCTCCCTGTTTCACACACACAAACTCATGCATCTTGAAAAGGGGTACTTTTCTCACAGAAAGAATAAGCAGGGATCAAGATCTTCAAGGGTAGGTCATTTCCGCTACTTGAGTCACAGAACTTATGGGACATTTCACCCTTCCAGCTTCTCCAAGTAAGGTGCCTTTAAATATTGATCATTCCATCACTTAGTCCATTAAAGAGTATTAAATAGCTTTCTGATTGCCTCCTGGAGCCGCGCTCTGCGGGCAGCGTGCGGCGGTGCTTGTGTCATTAATAGGGATAAAAGCCCCGTCGTGGAGGTGTGGCACAGCCGTAATTGATTATATGGGGGATGGGCGGCGCTGCTAAATGATGTGCGAAATACCGGGCCTTTGTAGAGCCAGAGCGTGAAGGATGGGACAGGGTTTGCTGTGCTGTTGGAGTCGGAGACACTGTGCATAGCAGACACATTCTCCTGATTGCCCCTCGAGAGCACTGACTGCTGCACTAACATTCCCTGCACGTTTCTAGGCGCTATTCGATTTTCGGTAGTATAAAATTGATTTATCCCTAAACATGCCGTAACTGTTCTATTTACAGTCCTAAATATATTTAAAAAAAAGTATTCTGGCCCGAAAATAGAGCCCGATAGAGACCCGTTTCGAGGCTCTCTAAAAATAACTGCCGGTGCTCAGACCCGGACAGACCCGGCCCACTTAAAGCCCTGACTGTCATGCTGCATGACACAAACTATGGAAGCTGTGACGCTGCATGCAGTGGAGGCGGGGTCATGAGCGTCACAGAGGTGACAAAGGTGTGGCTAAAAAAAGATATATATATTCTGTGTTTTTTATTGGTCTTTCACCATCAGCTAGCTACATATAAAACAACGCGCAGCTTGAATGACAACTAAATAAGAAAAAGTTTTACTCAGCAGGACACATATTATGAAACCTCTCCCAGTTAATCCTGCAGAGGTCTGTGTGAACAGAAGGCTGGAGAATTAAATCTTGGTTGGTGCAGTGGACAATAAACAGTGTGTCATTAGTGCTACGAGGTCCTAGGCTGTGACAGAAAGCACTGGAAATATGTGAGTCATTATTTTAAATGTGCATTACATACATTAAAAGATAAGACTGCTACAAATGAAAAGGGGGGGCCCTCGGCCCCCCCCGCACGCATGGCGGCGCGGCGACCGCCTCACCCCCTCTCCCCTCGGGTCCTTCGACGGTGGGGGCGTGCCCTGGGGGCGCGGCCCACCGCCGATTGGCCGGCGCCCCTCCTGACCCGGAATCAATGGACTGGTTCCGGGTCGGGGGGGGCGGGCGTTAGGAGGGGCCACCCGGCCCCTCGGGAATAAGAGGTAGGGAGCGCCCAGGAGACCCCCTTGTCCCTGGACGCTCCCTCGCTGAACGTTGTGCCCCGCGTTCGGGGCTTCTTTGTTTTATAATCCTTTGTGCTTTATTTTTCAGGATTTCCGGAGCTGTGTGGAGGGTGACGTCGAGTGGACAGAGAGCGCCTTCGTTGGTTTCATTTTCCCTTTCCGTTAGGCTTCCGAGGTGGCGAAGAGCACGTGGGGGCCAACCGCGTCGAGAGACACGGAGCGTCGCGTTAACTGGTGTGGGTTAGCCGAGGAGCGGCGGAGGAAAAGTGAGGCGGTCGGGCCTCGTAAGGTATTGTGTGGGAGCGGCGGGAAGGGGCAGGGCAAATACGTGCCTGGGAATCAGTCAACGTCCCCGCACGTGCAGCTCCGTGAGCAGAGTGTTTCTGTGTCCCTGCCCGCCCCACATTGTATTGCCGTAGGAAGAGGGTGTCGAGGGGGTCCAACAGTGTCTTAAAGAAAGGGGGTTGGGACTGGGTAAACGCAGACAGCGTTTCGAGGATTGTAACGAACTACCAGTGCTTGTTGGGCGGTTTGAAGGAGCTCTCGCGTCGGGACCTACCCGCTTCGCGCCTTTTTTCTCTGTTGTCTCACGCTAGTGCTCGTAGGGCAATTTATGTAAGGGGTCCTACATATAGAAGTGTGTGCAAGAGCAAAAGAGCGATTACCGACCCCAGAATTGCATTATTATTTTAAGAGGTCGACAAATATATAGCAAAAAGTGGATTTGCAGTTTTCTAAACGCGTTAAGTGTTAAATACCCGCTTCGCGCCTTTTTTCTCTGTTTTCTCACGCTAGGGCTCGTAGGGCAATTTTGTACCCTTATAGAAGTGTGTGCAAGAGTGAAGAGCGTGATTAACGACCCCAGAATTGCATGATAATTTTAAGAGGTCGAAAACTATAGTTACAACAAAAATTTGCAGTTTTCTAAACGTGTTAAAGCCGCATTAACTCTTGCCATTGGGGGTTGCTCAACGCAGTACAGTGGAGAATAAGAAGGGAAATGACTGTTGTTCCATAATCAGTCTGGCCTGGAGGGAGTGTTGATTTTCTGTTTACTGTACAAAACGAATTTAATAGTACACCCCCCACTAGGGTGATAGTTGCGGAATTACAGCATATTTAAACTAGGTTTACCTAAATCGGCCCTGTTTGTTGTTGCATGGTGGTAATACATATCTATATTTCAGGCATTTATCGATACTACTGGTCCAATTCACTAACAAATAAGGACGTAAGGACTCCTGGTGTGGAGCGGGATTGCAGATTGATATCGCCGGCAACAACGCAGGACTGATCGGTAAGAGGGGTACGGGGGGCTGGCATTCATTGCTCCTGGTGGCCGCCGGGTGGGTCTACATTAGGTTTACTCACCCCTTACATAAGCGGACAAGCCGCTAGTGTTGCGGTCGCCGTTGCATGGTGCTGAAAGCCCCCTGGTGACCCTCCATCTGAAAGGTACACACAGTTGACCGGTTGGGAACTAAGTAGGCAGCGGGTGTTTTTTGGGGTAAGCGTCATGCCAGGTCCAAGGGGTGGAAAGAGGGGGTCCAACGTGGAGGCTATGATGCGGGCTATGATGCGGGAGATGAGCGACATTAAACAACAGCTAGGACAAATTAAGGAGCGGGAAGCTCGGTTGGAGGACAGAGAGGGCGAGGCACCGGGCCCGTCCGGCAGACCGATCCGCAAGAGGGTGGCACCAGTGCCAAGAGGGGAATTTGTCACCCCGCAAGGGAAACCTAGGTCCAAGAGACCCAAGGAGGCGGTCCCCGCCCCAGGCCCAGTGGATCCGTTACCAGCCGCACCGCCCGCGGTGGTCCCACCCCCGCATGTGCCTACACCCATTGCCCCTGTGGTGCCGGTGCCGGCAGGTCAACCAGTAGACGCTGGGTCTGCTCCTGCACCGGTGCCCACAATCCCGGGTACAGGCGGGCCACACCCGGCGCCCGCCCCGCCAGCTGTGCCAGGACCACTGGGCATAACCCCAGTGGTACCTGTTGTCCCGGGGGGTAATATAGATTCAATGCCGCCCGAATTGTTATCTCAGTTAACGGCCATGATGCCATGGCTCCAAAAAGGGGGAGCCTTCCCGAATTCTGCAGACCATGCGGCAGAGGCGGCAAGGTTTGTAGAAAAAATCAGATCGGCACCGGTCGCCGACAGTGTTGCATTACCAATTTCTTCTCCCCTTGCAGGTCCAAGTGTTCCCCAGCTGGACGGAGTACAAGGGCAGCCGCCCCCGGTGCCCGCACTTGGTAAGGAAGTGGCATTGCCACTCTTGGGGGACGGTGTAGTACCTTCCAGGAGCGAAAATCTAGCTCAACATGTGTCTTTAGCTGTTAAAGAAATGATTTGGGCTGATAAATACGTGTACATTTATTCTTTATTATTGGATAATAGGGAAATGGAGCAGGCAAAAGCACTGAAAGAGTGGATGCTCCCAAGTGAATGGAGGGCGCAGTGTACTAGATTCAGGGTTGAGGAAAATCTCAATAATTGGATGCAAGCATGGGCCGTTTTCACTGCAGTTAAGGCTGAGCGTCCTCCAGATCTGCAGGCTGCATTGGCTTGCTACTCGAGCAGGATTGTGGGGTGGAGTCAACAGTATTCTGGGGAAGCATGGAAGGGTTATGATGTAAATTTTAGGAAGGCATTGGAATTCAATAGATCATTACCATGGGACTCGGTAGATTCCATGGCCTGGCACAAACAGTTCTCTGACACTGCACCTCCCCCTCAGTTCGGTGCGGGCAAGGTGTTCACTAGACCGCAGCAGCCCTTTCGGCCCCCCCAAACGAGTGAGGTACCTGGGAAATTTAGGGCAGGTGGGCCAGAGAAGAAAGGGGTGTGCTGGGATTTTAATAAGCGTACCTGCACAAGGGCCGCGTGTAAGTTTAGGCATGCATGTGCCTCCTGTGGGCACCCCTCTCATCCAGAATCTACCTGTAGGTCCAAGCAAGGTAACACGGGACAGAGGGGTAGGGGAAAGCCACTATAAGTCAGACAGGTCACGCCCCCCCACTCCAGTGGATGTGGTGGCAATGATACCATTGTTGAACAGATACCCTGACCACAAAGCGGCCACCCTACTCCAGGAAGGTTTTTCTAAAGGTTTTAGGATCCCGGCCGCTGGATACACAGGCAGTGCGCACTGTAGAAATCAATTATCAGTCACACACAATCCGGCTGTTGTGGCCGCCAAAATTGACAAGGAGCTTTCCTTAGGCAGGATATCTGGCCCTTTTTCTGCAGTGCCAGTACACAATTTTGTGTGTTCCCCACTGGGAGTTGTCCCCAAGAAAGAGAAGGGGCAATTCAGATTGATTCATAACCTATCAGCGCCAAAGGGGGCCTCACTGAATGATGCCATTGACGAAGGTATCTGTAGTGTTAAGTACGCCTCTTTTGATCAGGCTGTGACCTTATTACAGGCCACTGGACCCGGGGCGCTGATGGCGAAATCAGACATAGAGTCCGCCTTCCGCCTCCTCCCAGTCCACCCGGCGGACCAACATCTTTTAGGTTTCACCTTTAGGGATAGGTTCTACATGGACAAATGCATGCCTATGGGTTGTTCTATTTCTTGCGCCTACTTTGAGATGTTTAGTTCATTTCTTGAATGGGCCATGAGACAGGTGACAGGCCATCAAAGGGTCATGCATTACTTAGATGATTTCCTCTTCCTCGGTACAGCGGGTTCTCAGGAGTGCGCACTGGCATTGCAGGAATTTTGCGTGCTCATGCGGGCTTTTGGGGTCCCGCTCGCGCCTGGGAAGACGGTGGGCCCGACCACCTGCTTGGAATTTCTGGGCATCGAGATTGACTCAATGGAGAAATGTTTTAGACTACCTAAGGACAAGGTGCGCAAATTCAAGACGTCGCTACAGTTATGCCTCCGGAAGGAGAAGGTCACTTTGCAGCAATTACAGGAGGTGGTAGGGCAACTGAATTTCGCACTAAGAATCATCCCAATGGCTCGCCCCTTCTCTCGCTCCATCGCGCACGCGATGAAGGGGCTGAGGGAGAAGCACCACCGCACGCGCCTATCGTCTGAAATTCGCCAGGATATGCTTATTTGGATGGCATTCCTGGAGGATTTTAACGGTAGGGTGGTCTGGCCCGGCCCGCTCACGACATCAGCGGAGTTAGGACTATGGACTGATGCGGCCGGTAGTGTGGGCTTTGGTGCCATCCTAGGGAATAGGTGGGTCGCTCAACAATGGCCAGAAGAATGGAACACATGGGGTTTGCTCGGCAACATTGGCTTCCTGGAACTGTTTCCAATATGGGTGGCACTGATGGTTTGGCCCGAACACCTATGTAACCAATCAGTGGTGTTTTGGTCAGATAACATGACAGTGGTGGAATGTATCAATCAACAGGGGGCGCGGTGTCCTTTCATACTTCGTCTGATCAAAGAGATTGTTCTGCGGTGCCTTAAACTGAATGCTAATTTTAGAGCCAAACATGTCCCTGGTGTTTTAAACAATGCTGCTGACTCCCTTTCTCGCTTCAAAATGCAGGTTTTCAGGGAACATCTCCCCACAGCAGACCCCTCGCCAGCACACTTCCCAGCGGTACTTTGGCAGATTGGTGCCCCAGATTACAAGACCTCGTGGTCGCTAGCTTAGCCCCCAGGACCAAGACGGCGTACGAAGGGGCGTTTCTGTCTTATTGTTCTTTTTTGGGGCCGCAGTGGGGAGTGCTTTGGGCGAAGGAGGATGGGTTTGCAGCCTATTTAGAATGGATGCACAAAGAGGGGCGCTCAGTGGCAGCGGCAACCAGACATAGGGCAGCAGTGTCATTCTTCGCCCAAGCTAGGGGCTTCCGGGATCCCACCAATACCTTTATGATACGCAAGGCTTTAAGGGGATGGCGCCGTATTCAGGGACACCAGAAGGATAAGAGGAAGCCCATGGGGTTGGCCCGGCTAACAGCCTTACTGGGCACGCTGGAGATTGTTTGTAACTCAGAGTGGGAAGTGCTTCTTTTTAGGGCGGCATTCTCCCTGGCATTTTATGGGGCACTGAGAATTAGTGAACTTGTGGCAGGATCTAAGGCTGACATACTAGGTGGCTTGCAGAAGGCTGGGGTGACGATAAGGGGTGACACCATGTGGGTGATTATCCAGAAATCAAAGACCGATCAAGAAGCTAGGGGTCACACCATAGTTCTGCAACGGGCCCCCGCCAACCCGTGCTGCCCGGTGAGGCACGTGGAATCACTCATGGGATTATTGGTCGGTTCAGCAAGCAGGGCGTTGCTCTGTCACGCCGACGGGAGCCCCTTGACCAGGTATCAATTCAGGAGAGTGTTCGAAATAGGGGTCACAAAAGCTGGTCTTGATCCTAGAGATTTTGGATCTCATTCCTTCAGGATTGGGGCAGCAACTGAGGCGGTGGCGGGGGGCCTCCCAGTGGAAAGAGTGAAGACAATTGGGAGGTGGTCGTCAGACTGCTATAAACGTTATGTTCGGATTGACATGCTATGATTACCTGTCACTCACGCTTGGTCTCTTTTCCGCTCTCTTACAGTTTCTCAGACCTGTTACGCAGGGGAGGAATTTGTCGTCGGGCACCGCCAATATTCATCGGCACGGAGCGGCGACCAGGAAACAACAAAGAACAATGTCTGGATTGTTGGTCATTCATATGTGAAGCGAGCGGAATGTGTCTTCCTGTCAGGTGACAAGAAGGAAAGGGCGGCACAACTAGGGTTGAATATCACGTTCTTTGGCAGAGGAGGGTTGTGTCTTCCCGAGTTTAGGGGATTCTTCCAAGGGCTGTTAGCACGCCAGCGGGCTCCACCGTCAGTGGTGATACTTCACCTTGGGGAGAACGATTTGGCAACATTGGGCAGGCGCATCTTGATTGAGGAGATTATCTCAACAGCGGGTTGGATAGCTAGGACCTGCCCCGGGTGCACACTAGTATGGTCACAACTAATACCTCGACTTCAGCGGCGGGGGGGCGATTCAGTCAGGGCGTTGAATCACTCGGTAAAGAGGATCAACACACGGTTGGATAGGTTGTTCCGAACCCCCGTGTTACAGTCAATACCTCATGGGTGCATCTGGGGTCAAAAGTATTACTTGAAGGACGGGGTTCACCTGACAGAAGAGGGTAATGTCCTATGGGCTGACAATATCTGGGCTTGGCTAGAGGGCTGGGGTAGGAGGATGTGTCCTTAGATAGGGGCTAGAGGGGGAGGCCAGATCGTCGGTTAACAATACTGGCCTGTGGCGGTAAGGTCATTATCGGTGAGCACATATTTGAGGTCTGAGGGGGCGGGCATCATCCTATGGAGGTTCCCGCCCAGGGGGAGGGGCCTGCGGGCCACTCCCAGTACTCCAGGGGCAAGGTAATATGCAAAGGAGCGCGGGTAGGAGTAGTTCACGCTTTCCTTAGGCTGGTAGCCACCCCGCGCGCGTGGACTCATGACGCCACCGGCGCAGAGTAAGGGCCCTCCTTTAGTGGGTAAATGGAGTTTGGGGCGTAGACCGGGCAATTCCCGGGGTAACACTGCGCATGCGCACTTCTAAGGGGAAGGCGCAGCTTGTAGGACCTGACACCGGTAGTGACCCTGCCATATGGCCAGAAATGTACAAAAATCAAGATAGGATGTTTAGTTAAGCTAGGAACAACTTGTATTAGAGTTTTGTTAAGGTCAGGCTCTCAAACTTGTTGATAACGATTGTATAACTGAATGTCCTGCTGATTTTTGTATTTCATTGTTGATTATGCAATTAAAACCCTTTTTTAATTTCATACTTTAATAAATACGGCCGGGCGACTAGCGCCCGCCTTCCAAAAAGTAAACACGTCTCGTGTCCACGTTCCTTGGTGTTGGGTGCCGGATTGGGGGGGAGGCGGCAGCTAGTCGCTGACCATGTGAAAAGGGGGGGCCCTCGGCCCCCCCGCACGCATGGCGGCGCGGCGACCGCCTCACCCCCTCTCCCCTCGGGTCCTTCGACGGTGGGGGCGTGCCCTGGGGGCGCGGCCCACCGCCGATTGGCCGGCGCCCCTCCTGACCCGGAATCAATGGACTGGTTCCGGGTCGGGGGGGGGCGGGCGTTAGGAGGGGCCACCCGGCCCCTCGGGAATAAGAGGTAGGGAGCGCCCAGGAGACCCCCTTGTCCCTGGACGCTCCCTCGCTGAACGTTGTGCCCCGCGTTCGGGGCTTCTTTGTTTCCCACCCACCATCCCTTGGTACAAAGTTTAAGCAGCGTTATGTCCGGTCTAATGGTAAGTCTCATAGGTATAGACCGCGGGAGGGAGTAGGTTTTTGTTGTATTTTGTGATCTGTTGTCAGGACTTTTTTCCCTTTGTAGAAAAGTGATGTATGAAGTGAGCTATATTTGAAGATATGTGTCTTTAGGCCTTTTTTCCCTTTGTAGATATACGTAGATATTGTGATTATGAGCAACATGTGTGAACCGAATTGTAATTTATGCCATGTGTCGTTAGGCCTTTTTTCCCCTTTAGCTATGCGTGGATACTGTTATTTATTAGCCAGTGTAGTTGTCCTTTAGACTTATTTCCATAGGTCGTCGTATTTATTAGGTATGGGGCATGCGGTAAGGTCATTATCGGTGAGCACATATTTGAGGTCTGAGGGGGCGGGCATCATCCTATGGAGGTTCCCGCCCAGGGGGAGGGGCCTGCGGGCCACTCCCAGTACTCCAGGGGCAAGGTAATATGCAAAGGAGCGCGGGTAGGAGTAGTTCACGCTTTCCTTAGGCTGGTAGCCACCCCGCGCGCGTGGACTCATGACGCCACCGGCGCAGAGTAAGGGCCCTCCTTTAGTGGGTAAATGGAGTTTGGGGCGTAGACCGGGCAATTCCCGGGGTAACACTGCGCATGCGCACTTCTAAGGGGAAGGCGCAGCTTGTAGGACCTGACACCGGTAGTGACCCTGCCATATGGCCAGAAATGTACAAAAATCAAGATAGGATGTTTAGTTAAGCTAGGAACAACTTGTATTAGAGTTTTGTTAAGGTCAGGCTCTCAAACTTGTTGATAACGATTGTATAACTGAATGTCCTGCTGATTTTTGTATTTCATTGTTGATTATGCAATTAAAACCCTTTTTTAATTTCATACTTTAATAAATACGGCCGGGCGACTAGCGCCCGCCTTCCAAAAAGTAAACACGTCTCGTGTCCACGTTCCTTGGTGTTGGGTGCCGGATTGGGGGGGAGGCGGCAGCTAGTCGCTGACCATGATGTGCAAAAGGTTTTACGATAAAATGGGGCTTCCAAGGTATAGATTTTAGTAATACATAGGCTGTACATAAAGCTATTTTTTTTTAGATTACTGCCTTACAACACCTCAAGGGGTAGCAAGCAACATATATGCACTATATACCTGCAATTACAATTAAACGAACGCACTGCACAGCTCAGTCATTAACTCTTTGCACTACCACACGAAAAGAATAACTCTTTATCATCAAAAAGCGTAGTGATTCCATCAATTAAAGCTCTCGAGCACCCTTTACACCTGCAGATTATCTCAAAGTGCACATTTGCCATTTTTTCAGGCAAGCAGGCCCCTTGGCAGAAAAAATCTTGTCTAGCTGTGTGCCCTGCGTCTGTTTCACAGCAAAGTCCAGCAGAAATCTCTGTAAAATCTAATATTTACATTGCAACAATCGTTGCATATTATGAACCTTGTTAGATTTGGGGTCTCTAGTTGGCACAGGTAGGTACTTGTGACAAATAGGGACCCTTGCCTCTAGTCAGGGTAAGGGGGTACACTCCTAAAATAACCCCAGCTCACCCTCTTGGTAGCTTGGCACGAGCAGACAGGCTTATCTCAGAGGCAATGTGTAAAGCAATTGTGTCCACATACAGTAACCCAGTGACAACATGGTGCTTCCAAGATATAGATTTTAGTAATACATAGGCTGTACATAAAGCTATTTTTTTTAGATGACTGCCTTACAACACCTCAAGGGGTAGCAAGCCACATATATGCAATTGGACACCACACAAGGTTTATATAAAAAGTATACTTTATATAGACTTAACACAAGACCATTAATGACAAAAATACACAATAATGTTACTTTAAAATGGTAGTGTTAGCTTAGTTCAGTTCAGTTCTTAAGATGCAACACTTTGCGTCAATGTACCTTACCATGCGTCGCGCTTCCACGACAAGCAAATATCGCAGTGATGGAAATGCGGCAAAGTTCAGGTGCAAAGAAATTAAGACGTGAAGATCTTTCCAGATGCTGCACGCTTCTCTGATGATGCGAGAAGTTATCGGTTTGATGCGTTGGCTGCAGCGGCGAAACCTTGTTCCGCAATGTGGCGGCAACAGCTTCAGCTGCGACACTCTTCTCTGACGTTTTGAGAAGCTTCCACATGATGCAACAACTACAGTGCTGACATTCAAGATGCGATGGCAGCAGCTCCGTCAGCAGCACGCTTCTCCGGGGCATGCAAGGTGCTTTTCTCGACGGGGTGCAATACGACAGCTACAGCGCCAACATCCACAATGTGACGGCAGCAACAGCGACAGCTGTGCAGAAAAAGGGGGACCCACTCTGGAAGAGCAGTTCAGGGAGAAGAGGGGAAATACAAAACCATCAAAGCAAAAAAGTCTCCCTCTGACCTACAGTTATTTTACATTGGTAATATATCGCTGTTCATATGTGAGCCTTCCAAGAACTATTCAAAACGCAAACCAATTCACAAAAAATATCTTTTTAATTTCTTTTATCAAAAATATTTTTATCATCTTATTCTCTTTTTTTATAAGCATATATAAATTATTTTTCTTTTTTACAATTACAAGAAAGCAATTCATAGATTATTCAAAAATGTATATAAACAAAAGATCAAAGGACATAATATACACAACGCATTTTGACCCCGCGAGAGGAAACACTCATCCAACTCACACACACACTTTCATACCATGGAACCACTTTCCCCAAACACACATTCAATCAATCTGGGAGAATCTGCTACAGAGTGACATAGTAGTTTCCATAGACTATATCCAACAACTGCACAAGGCAGGATCTTGATTAGGCTCTAGGCAACAGCGACATTGACACGCTTCTCCTTCGTTGGGAGACCCTTCTCCTGATGTGGTGCAATACAACAACTACAACGCCGACATCCACGATGCGACGGCAGCAGCAGCGACACGCTTCCTCTTCGATGCGAGACGCTTCTCTTGATGGGGTGCAATACGGCAACTACAGTGCCGACATTTAAGATGCAACAGCTGCTGCAGCGACGGCAACACGCTTCTTCCTCGTTGAGTCGCGCTTCCAACTCCTTGCGACACGCAGTCCCTCGGAAGGCCCAAAATAGCACTAGGCACTTCCAAAGAGCTCTTGGGAGCTAGGGGTTGAAGTCAGTTGTTCCTGAGACTTCAGCAGGAGGCAAACTCTTTTCCAAGCCCTTGGAGTTCCTTCACAAGTTGAAAATAAAGTTACAAAAAGTTTCTTTCTCGTTTCTTTGGCAGGCACCCACTGCAGGCCAATCACCCAAGCAGCACTTCAGCTTAGGGATAGTCTCTCCTCAGTTTCTTCTGGTTCGACTCCTCAGCAAAGGTTTCTTCTTGTTTGTCTAAAAGTGATCTAATTTCTTGGGATCAGGGTCCCATATAGTTTATACCCAAAAATCCTTTGTCCTCTGAAGGCAGAGGGGCCTTTGCCCAGTTTAAACCAGTTCTGGAGCACTCTGTTTACCTGACTCCCTCTTTCCTTTCACAGTGCAAGGCAAAAACATCATACGCCCGCAGGAGGTGAAGCCAGCATTGTGGAGGGTAAGCACAGCCCTGGAGCACTCTGTTGACAGGATTCCTTCTCTTCTTTCACTGTGCAGGGCATAAACATCAGCCGCAACCCAGGAGGTGGAGCCAGCATTGTGGAAGGCAGGCACAGCCCTATTCAAGGTTCCGGTGCAACTCCTCCCTCCCATCGAGATGCAGATCTCTCTATTCACGACTAGGCTCACTCATTCTGTCTCCTGGAATCCCCAGCCCTGTCACTCACAAACTCCACACAAAGGAATACACAACCTAGCAGAGGCAGGCATGAAAGGTTAGGCAAGAATATACCTACTTTCTAAAAGTAGTGTTTTCCAACACAGAATGTTAAAACCAACTTCACTAAAAGATCTATTTTATCATTCTAAGTTCAGGCATAGTAAACTCGAATTTCTACCATGTTTTCTGAGTCAGTTAGGATTATAAACATGTAATAATCCAACAGCCCATTCTGGTCTATGGAGAACAGGTAGCCTTGCAATAGTGAAAAACGAAAATGGCTGTAATTCACTATTAGGACATGCCACACACATCAGGGCTTGTCCTACCTTATACTTACAATGCACCCTTCCCCTGGGCCTAGCATAGGGGTGTCTGATATGAAGAAAAGGGAAGGTTTAGGGACTGGCAAGTAGGTGCACTTGCCCAGTCAGCATGACAATATCAGACTGCAGCAATGGCAGACCTTAGACACATTTTACAAGGCTGCTTCTGTGGGAGGCAAATGCAAAAACCACAGTTGATGGACAGAATGCAGAACAATGCCATACAATCACCCCAGTACAGAGATCTGGGCCTAAATCCATTATTTTTTGCACTCCACAAACCCCCAGTTCAGACATGGTCATATGCAATCAGTCTGACCCTGTGCCTCATGGGAACAGTCTGTGCTTCTGTGGGTTGCACAACCAGTGCTGCAAGCCCACTAGCAGCATTTGGATTTGCAAGCCCTGGGCACTCCTGGTGCACTGTACTAAGGTCTGACAAGTAAACAAAATACTCAATCAGGGAATCACCAATCGAATACATTAATTTACAATAGTGAGCACTTGCACTGTGGCACTGGACAGCAGTTGCACAGTGCCCCAAGCATCTAACACTAGCAAAAACACATGAGGCTACAGCAAAAATGTAAGAGAGATCCACGCCAATGGTGCCAGGTCTAACACGTGTCCCCTCCAGCTGAAATGTGGGAGTACTACCCTAACTCCTGGGAGTTCTCATCACTAAGGCGGAAAAATCTGGACAGACCATCAGCTTTGGCGTGTTCTATACCAGGGCGGTGTTCCGCCGTAAAGTCCATACCCTGTAGGGAAATGGACCACCTCAACAGCTTTGGATTCTCACCCCTCATCTGCATCAATCATCTGAGGGGCCTGTGGTCTGTCTGAACCCGGAAGTGAGTCCCAAACAGGTATGGTCTCAGCTTCTTCAGTGCCCAGACCACAGCAAATGCCTCATGCTCAATAGCACTCCACCTCTGTTCCTGTGGAAGTAACCTCCTACTGATAAAGACTACAGGTTGGTCTAGGCCCTCCTCATTCATCTGTGACAAAACGGCCCCCACACCATGCTCTGAAGCGTCTGTCAGAATGATAAACTCTCTGGAGAAGTTGGATGCCAGGAGCACGGGCGCCGGGAACATGGCAGCTTTTAGGGCCTTAAAAGCTTTCTGACAGGTGTCAGTCCATATCACTTTATTGGGCTGCTTGATAGAAGTCAGCTCTGTCAAGGGTATAACAATGTTGCCATACCCCTTGACAAACCTCCTGTAATACCCTGTGAGTCCTAAAAAGGCTCTCACCTCTGTCTGGGTTTTGGGGGGCTCCCAAGCCAGGATGTTTCCAATCTTGGGTGATTGGGGCGCCACCTGGCCGCTACCAACTTGGGGTTCCAAATACACCACGGAACTCTGCCCGATCTGGCACTTACTCACCTTGATTGTGAGGCCTGTCTTCCGCAGTGCCAACAAAACTTCACAGAAAGGCGCAGATGTTCCTCCCAATTGGCGCTGAACACTGCAATGTCATACAGGTATGCAGCACTGAACTCATCCAGTCCAATTAACCTCTGAAAGATGGTAGGGTAATTCTTCATCCCAAAGGGCATAACACAAACTGGAAATGCCAATCTGGTGTGAAGAATGTTGACCAGTCCTTTGGACCATAAGTCAAGGTGATCTGCCAGTACACAGACGTCAAGCCAAACCTGCTGAGGTACCGTGCAGCCCCTAGCCGATCAATGAGCTCATCAGCTCTGGGGATGGGGTGCGCGTCAGTGTTCGTGACTGAATTGAGCCCTCGGTAGGCCATTTAGAACCAGAGTTTGGGTGTGGCACCCGGCGCTGCATCGTATGGGACAAAGACCACTGGGCTGGCCCAAGGACTGCTAGAGGACTCAATCACCCCTAGTGCAAGCATCTTTGAGACTTCCTCTTTGATGCAAGCTCTCACCCTGTCAGTTACCCTGTAAGTCCTGTGCTTTACAGGTAAGCTGTCTCCTGTGTCCACATCATGGAAGCACCAATCTGTGATACCAGGAACCAGGGATAAAAACAGATCAGAAAACTGTCATAGCAACTGGCGGCAGTCATTCTGTTGCTCAGGGGTCAGGGTGAAAGAGAGTTTAACACCATCCATTGACCCATCTGCTCTGTTGCAGACAGGAGGTCAGGAAGAGGCTCAGTCTCCTCCTCCATGCCAACATCTGTTGCTAGGAGCATGCCCACTTCGGACCTCTCCAAATGGGGATGAAGGCGGTTGACATGCATGACTCTCAAGGTGTTCCTGAGAGACCATAAGTTCAACAAGTAGGTAACTGACTCTTGCGCTCCACAACCTCAAATGGTCCGGTCCACTTATCTTGGAGCACACAGGGCTCCACTGGGGCCATGACCCACACTTTCTGCCAATGTTAAAGCTCTACCAGAGTGGCAATCTGGTCATACCATCGCTTCATCTCCTCCTGGCTGGCCTCCAGATTTACCTGAGCGAGTTGCCTGAAGCACCTGGTCTGGTTCCTGAAGGCCAGCATGTAGCTATATACATCCTGGGGAGGTTTCCCGGGTGATTGCTCCCTGCTTTCTTTGACCAGACTCAGAGGTCGTCTGACTGGGTGTCCATAGAGAAGCTCAAAGGGACTGAACCCTAGAGATTTCTGTGGCAAGCAAATGTCGCAGCAATGGAAATGCGGCAAAGTTCCGGTGCAAAGACATAAAGACGTGAAGATCGTTCCAGATGCGGCATTCTTCTCTGATGATGCGAGAAGTTCTTGGTTCAATGCGTTAGCTGCAGCAGCGACACTCTTGTTCTGTGATGCGACAGCAACAGCCTCACCTGCGACACTCTTCTCTGATGTTGCGAGAAGCTTCCACACGACGCGACAACTACAGCGCCGACATTCAAGATGCAACGACAGCAGCTCTGACGGCGGCGCACTTCTCCGGAGGATGGGAAGCGTTTTTCTTGATGCAGTGCAATATGACAGCTACAACGCTGACATCCACTATGCGACTGCAGCAACAGCGACGGCGACACGCTTCTCCTTCATTGCGAGACCCTTCTCATGATGCGGTGCAATACGACAACTACAGCGCCAACATTCAAGATGCGACAGCAGCAGCGACAGCGACACGCTTCTTCCTCGTTGAGTCGCGCTTCAGGCTCCTTGCTACAGGTATATATTACGGTATTATGGTATTAATTTTTTCTACATTTCCAACTGTATTTATCCATATTTAATTTTTTGCTAATTTTGTATTTATCCATTTCTATTTTGTGTTTTCTATATAAATGAAGCTACCATGGGTATTTTTCCACATTTATTTGACTGACAAATGTATACTCACATTTGAATGTCCAAAAGGTTTCAGCAGTATACAGTGCAATAGCGTTATCTGAAAACACTTGCATTGTAGAATAGCATCAATAACAGTTGGTCTGCCCTTAATTAAGCATAATTAGGAAATCTACTGTCTTTTTTCATCTCATCTACCTCTCAATCTGTACACCTACTGGCCTGGCAGTTTTTCTGTATTTAAAAATAAATACAGACAGAAAAAAATAGTTTTCTGTCTGTATTTATCTGTAAAAATGGAAAACTGGGAGCCCTATATATATAGCAGTAAAAAGGTTAGGGTAGAGTCTGTTCCAAAAACTGATTGCTGTGTGTTTGCTAAAGTATAATTGGAAAGAAGGGGGTTCTGCTCCATTTAGCAACTAACAGCAGGTGGTTACCTTTATATTGGAGGTCATGAATTTCAGAATCTGGTTCTGTTATCCAAGAAAGATTGGGCCACCAGTTGTTCATTTTTAAATGACCAGTTTTCTAGAAGTACTGCTTTGGTGTTTTGCAAAGTTCTCGAGCATCCAAATAGCTTGAGTTTGTCTGTCTGGTAACTGGGACTGGATGTGTGTAGAGCTTTATGGATGATGCAGACAGTCTTGTAAATAACCCTGGCTTCCACTGGCAACCACTGCAGCGTGATTGATCATCATGGGGGTAATATGGTCATTTACTTTTGCCCCATAGACGAACCATGCTGCAGACTTTAGAATCAATTTCAGGGGAGGTGAGATGGGTTTTTGGTTCAAGCAAGAGTTACAGTAGTCTATTCTGGAGAACACCAGTGCATGAGCAAGAGACTTGAGATCTTTTCAAAAACATTTTTAAATTATTATTATTTTTTTAAATATATTTTTATTGCAAGAGACTTCGGAGCTTCCTCTGGAATCTTTTTAATATTGATTTTTCCAGTACGGAAAGAGAGCAGTGGCAGCATAACATTACGATTCCAGCACGAATCATGCAACTGTACCCCCCTCGTGAACAATCACCCACCTCCCATGCTACTTGTGAGCTATGTCATCCAAAATCTAGGCGCATGAGCAATCGTTAAAATTATCGCCGTTTTAGCAGCAGGAAACTGCCGCTAAAACGGCGATAATGGGCTTGCTAATTTGCGTTATAGAATTCCAATAGAAGCCCAGGTTAGATGTCCTGCACATCTAACCTGGGCTTCTATTAGAATTCTATAAAACATATTAGCAAGCCCATTATCGCCGTTTTAGCAGGAGTTTCCTGCCTCTAAAACTGCGATTATTTTAACGAGGTTCTTGCTAATATGCCCCAAGCTTCGCCATATATTCTCCCTATCTATATGTGCAAAAGAGGCAGTCCCTTCCATTTCACTCACGCCCCCAGTATTCAGCTTCTCATCCAGTGGTTCACACAACTCCAGTTAACATTTGATCCCGTGCAGTCAAGCCATTCGCTCTTTCTTCTCAAGTTTCATTCTCACTTCTTCAGCCACCGCCCACTCTACCATATCTCTAGGCCTCAGTGAATAAGTAAATATATCTGTATTTGCAGATTAATTAAAATCATTGCAAAAGAAAATGGTTCAATACAATATTACAATCTGTATATAACATGAAGGATTAAAATAATGAAATATATATATGTTTAAAAAGCAGATTAAACCCTGAAGGGACTGAGAATCCTGATTACCATTCTTCATATTTGGGCGGCCCAGCCCTCAACCATTTAATAGCAACATGTCTTTTTGCAAGTAGTAGCCCCAGCAGCACGAATTTACAACCTAGGGTCAGATGTAGGTAAAATCAAATTTGTGAGTCTTTAATAGCGAATCGGTAAAATTTGCTATTAAGGACTCGCAAAATTGAATGTATGTAGGAATTGCTAAAATATTAGCAATTCCTTAATATTCCTTAATAAATAATCGCTAATTGAGATTTGGCCATAAGGAATACCTACCCATTCATTCCTATGGGCTAGGAGGCCCATAGGAATGAATTAAAAGATATTCACTATTAGCGATTCGGTATTAAAGAAACGCAAATAGCGGGAGCTATTTCAAGGGTGCCAGGGTGTCAAAAGGACACCCTGTTGCACCCCTGAAATGTGCATGTGTGCACATGTGGCACACATACATGCTCTAAGGGCATGAATGTGTGCCACATGGCACTTTTAAAAAAGCAAAAAAGTGCTTATTTGAAGGAAATCGCTAATTACCACCAACTTGAAGTTGGTTTTAATTAGCGATTCCTTAAGGCTAAAGTGCACTTTCATTTGTGCTACTTACAATGCATTTAATGAATCCCAATTTGAGATTCCTTAAATGCAACAGCAAAATAAGGAATCACAATTTTGCGTTTCATTATTTTGCTAGTAGGTTTAAACTCACCTACATTGCTCGCAGCCAAATAGCTATCGCAAACGCTGATTTCAGCGTCAGCGCTCGCTATTTAACCATCTACATCTGGCCCTAAGATTCTTTTTGTTCTGTGACGGGATTGGTCCCAGCAATTGTGCCTGTGGTGTGAATGGTGTCTCCCAGCCCGTTACTCTGATGTGTATAATTATATTGTACTAATTTAAAGCTTGCATAGGAGTTCACCTTCTTTGCCCCAATATGTACTCTCTCCCACATATGTGCAGTCAAGGTGTTCACTCAGTGCTACCTCCCATTTCTCCTATGCTATAGGGATTAGTCTGAGCATATCCTCCCTGAGCACCCTAAATATATGGGAAATCAGTCTGTTGCCCCCTGCCATGGTTAAAAGCATAGTCATGGTATGGGAGATGGGGAGTTACATTGGGAAGCATGGTCAGAGCTTATGTGCCGTTGCTGCAATTTTTGCATATTCTAAATATTGCACTGTTCCCCAGTCATGAGCAGCACAGATAAGGGGTTGGGGGGTGGGGTAGTGAGAGGGAGAAAGGTGAGAGGGAGAAAGGGGACCATAAAAAAAGAAAAAAACGTACCCTACCGCCGCATCTCTCCATCATTTCTACTCAGGAATGGAACAGGAAGCAGACAGGCCTCCTTCACCAATCACAAGGTAAGCTCTCAGGCTCCCCTGACCAATCACAACACTGCAATGCAGAATTGTGATTAGTCTGATCGCCGTGAATGAAGAATTCATTTACAGACTGTGCCCTTCCTCAGGGGACTGACCCCTGAGGAAGGGCAACAGTCCCGAAATGCATAGGGACACTATTGATGCAATTGGATATTTCGAATCTCAATTTGATTACATGTTTTTCGAATGATGTCGCTATGATTTAAATACGTGACTCTTCAAATAAACATACCAAAATGGACTACTGATGATTAGTGTTTTCTACACACTACATTTACTACATTTATCGAACTTCCTTTGAAAGAGAATTCTTCTCCACCTGGAGTGCCATTGGAAGTAGTGTAGGTGGCTCCTACACTCCCCCAGTACCTTTGTTGAAATTTGGAGTCCCCACCGGCCAGGAGGGACTCATTCCCTGGCACCCAAAGATACGACTACCATTATAAATCTAGCAGATTCTAGTTGAACTTTTACAGAGGATGTGCCACAATCCCACTCCATTGCTCCTTTGCGTAAAATGCACACCATAGCACGAGTGACCACACGATCTCACACCCTGCACACTTGATGAAAAATGTATGGATTTTTTTCCTGTAACCATGACCAATTTATAAGTATGGCCAGCAGTGCCTGAACCCCCATGAGTGCCTTTTTAATAGATTTGTTTTCCCCAATTGTCATCCTTATCCAGTCAATGGACTGCTTGCTGAAGGTGAGCTGCTGTGTAGCAAAGTTCTGCACTTGGGATCTCAATACCAATGCATTCCCAGATCTGTTTAGGCATGGATAGACCTATTATTATGCTTTTATTAGCCCATAATAAGTCTAAATTCAGGCTATTGAGTTAGGCAAAATATCTTCAGGGGGATTTATAGAAGGTGCTCTGTAGGCCAACGAGGCATCTGGGAAGTACCACCATCTTTGCTATAGCTGCCCTACACATCAAGGACAGGGGCACCTCCTTCCAGAAGCAGATCAAGGCCCTCAAGCCTTCCATTACCCTATGCATGTTAAGATCTAGGACCTTCTGCTCCTCCTGGGCATCCTTTTACCCAAATATTGAATCCCCTTACCTCAATATCTAGGAATGCAAGGGTGTACTGACCCTCCTTCAAATGTGGAACATGATATACATGAGCTAGACACCTAAGTTTATACATAGTGCTTCTGTGCGATATAAACCTGCACTGATCTGTGTGTATGAGCACTGGTAGGGGCAGAGTAATCGTGCTGCCAAAACACCATTCAGTATCTTAATGTCCATGTTTAGGAGGGACAACTGTCTATAGGACAAAGGCTCTACTGGGTTCTTATCAGGTTTAGGGTGCAATACAATTAGTGCCTCCCGCATGGAGTCAGGTAAACTCCCCCGCCAGTGTGCTTCTTGGTATACCTCTAGCTGTTTCTTCTATATTGTTCCTGCATATTTAACGTCTAATAGCAGCCATAAGCTCTTCACGGGTAATATGCCTATACAATGAGGGACGCTCATCCATACCCAGTGTAGGGAGGGTTATCTCTGCCAAGAATGCAGCACCATCATCCTTCATTTTTTCCTTTTGGTAAGCATATAGGTTACTCAGATGGGTCCTTAATGCTTCATTTATCACCATTTGCATGTTAACTAAGGTTCCTTTCCCGCTCCATAATACCACAACTCGCTCCCGGGTCTCCTGCTGTCTAATTAGTCATGCAAGCAGGGCACCTGTCTTGCCCCCCTCTGCATGTAATCTATGACGATACACCTTATAAATATGTTTTTACAGCCTACGCCAATCATCTAAGAGTTCTCTCTGGGTCTATTGACAATTCTTTAATTTACATGGCAGGGACAAGAGGTCCTTTTCTAGGTCTTGCAAGTAAATCTCCTGTCTGGAATGGTCCCCTTCTTGTTGTGTCCTCACACTAGAGGTATTTTTTTAGGCAAACTCCTCTCAGCACCACACTCATTGCCTCCAAATCATGGGCCCTACAATTAGAACCATTTCTCACTAAAACAAAGAGAAAGTTCCTCTTGAGTTGTTGGATTAAAGGGGGGTCAATCAGCCCCTCAACCCATTGGCAACAGAGTAAAATCACAGAGTGTATACGTCTCCTACCCAGACTCATCAGTAGTGGGGAATGGTCAGAAGGACAATGTGAAAGGTAAGAGATGTCCATAACCTGTTGGGCCAAGGTAGTTGACCAAAGCAATAATCTAATCTGCTATATGTTCCTGGTTCAGGTGTGAAACAGGAGTATACCTTGTTCCATCAATCTGATGCTGCAGGCCATCTTCAAATTGTGGCAATGGGCCCATCTCCTCTTTGGGATGGTCTCCCTTCTTCACGAGCATGCTCCACTGTGGGACAACTCAAGCCTCTGCGTCAGTGGCGAGATGCTGAACTGGCAGGTATGGTGCTCAGCAAGCTTCAGCAGTCTCCATCAGATCCTTGATCAGGGTGCCCTCAAACCCTTTGTGATGCTCCACAAAGAATTCAGACACTCACACCTCCAATTCTGGTGGTATATGATACTACAGCTTTGCCTCAATCATCGCCTAAATGTGCTAACCTCGGTCCTCCAACCCTCCTCTGTGGTTTCTTATCTTAGGAAGTGGGGCCACTTCCACTGGGTGATGCCCAGCTTCTATAGCCTCTTAAGCCATCATCTTTTCTCCCTACCCATCTTTCGACACCACCTGGAAAAATAGACTCTAGATACTATATGAGTCGGAAGATGAGGCTGACCTCCTGGAGGCACTTGACTGTGGAGCATGAGAGGTGCAATTGAAGTTTTGTCTTTTTAAATCGCTGCATGACTGGTACTGGATGAGCGGATGATCTTGTTACCTCACACTAATTTCTTGCCTTCACCCCCATGACCACAGTGGTCTGATGTACATCCACTTTGACTGCCTCTTAATACATCCCTTTTGGGAGGCGGTTGGTGCCCCCCATCTCACACCCTGATCCTTCTACATGACCTTGCAATCTCTCCAGGCCTCTCACGCTTACAGGGGTATTTCTTGCATACAGCACTTTCTTCAGCTAAGGTTTGAATTCTCCACCATTCTCGTTCCTCCACCCCTCTTCCCATGATAAATAGCTCTCAATGATGTACAAGAACTCCTGTGATGGGGTCATGTACAACATCCAGGACAAGACAGAGGTCTTCCTTCAAATCTGAGCACCTTTGCTCCAGGACACTCTGTACTAGCCTTTCTTTTTCCTCTATCCCCATTTGTCGTGGTTCCTTCTTCCTTGGTCCCCTCCCCACAATCCCATTGGTTAGTCTGGGCACAAATGTGGACCTGTGAATCCTCCTTTTTTTCGCCCATACAGTTTTATTCTGATATCCTAATAAAGAATTGTGAAACAAAAAATGAGTATACCTTAGAATAGTGAAACAATAAATGAGTATACCTTAGCATTGTGAAACAAAAAATGAGTATACCTTAGAATTGTGAAACAAAAAAGGAGAATACTCTAGTGCTTCTGTGTCCAAGGGACTAACATTTTGAGTTCTCAATGGAGATACAATAACTGCCCTGTCATGTGTCCCTTTGGGTGCAGTTTCTGGAGTACACAATATAGCTCTTTATCAAGCACACAATTATAAACTCCTGCTAAGACTATAACTGCTTCTAAAAATGCTGAGGCATCAGTGACCACCCAACTGTAGAATTCCCCACAATAAATATGAGGGGCGTATACATTTATCAGGTACATCTCACATCCATCCAGATTACCAAAAAGGATCACATATCTTCCCTCTGGGTTGAGTATATGGCTTCTGTGCTGGAACGGGACTCTGACACAACCCAAATAAGCATACCCGTGTTTATACCCTGAAGTAGTGTGGCTCACTGGTTAGAGGCGGCAGACCCGAGAGCAGAGGACGGCCCGGGACCAGGGTTCGATTCCCGGCGCGGCAGGTTTCTGGACCAGGGTCAGCGGACTCGATAATTCTCTCGCCTCGGTGCCCACTCTGATCAGCGATCACACTCGGCAACTCTGGGCATTAGCTTGCCTCATCCTCACTAACGGCCCCCCAGACCGCCGGGGATGCCTGGTCGCACCCTGGAGATACCCATTAAGGGACCATCTCTCAGGGAAGCCAGGAAGGGTTTCGCAGCGGTCGAAGCGCCTTGGGACCCTACGGGTAAGTAGTGCGCTATATAAATGCCAATACATTTACATTACAATACAATATGATATTGCATACATTTCCCCTCTCCATCTTTCTCCTCCAAGAAGGTAATTGAAACCTGATATGGCTTTAGATAAGCATGTACTCTGCAGTGCTCCTCAAGTTGTGTCAGGCCCCTCTCATTCTATATCACACATGTGAATACCTCCTCCATTCCTTGCCATCTATATTAAAAGGCCATCCACCAACAGCCTTCTTCACCGCACCAGCACTCACCCAGTATGCAAGGTACCACTGTTGCTGGCACCAAATCATCCACACTAGGAGTAGCAATTGCCCCCTGTAAACTAGAAACCAAAAAAATCATAACAGCATCCCAATGCCCCCCTTTCTTTGGGGAATTAAGCCATCCTGCCTGTCTGTGGCAAAGCTGGGAGTGAGCATACATAACTCACCCCATTCCCATCCTGTAAGTATTCCAATCCCCTAAAACAACACTCTTTTATTTTTATTGTATTTATTTAAAGAGTTTTAAATAGCGCTGGCTAGACCCGAAGGTATCAGAGCGCTTTACATGAGAATCAACAATGTAACAGAGAAAGTTCAACAATTACACAATACATCCCCAAAAATAGGCAATACAATTAGGAGAGTAGAGAAAGGAGAGAGAAAAGTAGTGGGTGGGGGGCAGGGGAGGTGAAAAAGGGGGAGGATAAGGGAAGAGACAATAAGGAGGAACGGAAAGAAGTCTGTCTAAAGACCGACTGGGTAGGTGACGACTAAGGAGGGAATCCACGGCCCATCTCCCCTATAGCTAAACCAAGTAGCTTCATCGGGCAACAGACAAAATAGTTCAGTCTCAATACATTGAGAGAGGAGGGAAGGAGAGACATGAATAGAGAGAGGAAGGGGAGGAGACGACAGGAGAGACGAAAGGAAGTGCAACAATGTGGTTCAACAATATACCAGAAAAAGTTCAACAAGTAAACATTATATCAAACAATCAGCAATACATTTGGGGAGGAGAGAAAGGATAGAGAAAGTAGTGGGGGGTAGGGGAGGAGAGAAAGTGAGGATAAGGGAAGAGACAACCGTAGAGATGAAAGGAAGTCTGTCTAAAGACTGACTGGGTAGGAGACGACCAAGGAGGGAATCCACGGCCCATCTCCCCTATAGCTAAACCAGGTAGCTCCATCGGGCATCAGACAAAATAGTTCGGTCTCAAGTGGTGAGGGAAGAGGTTCACAGAAAAACAGGGTGGGGACAAAGGGCAAGGGCATGTGAGGGAAGAGGACAGAAGCTGGAAACAGTAGGAGCGGAGAGTGGAGGAGTGTTGGGGTAAGGGAGAGGGGGAAGATAAGGTCAGGAGAGTCGCGGAAGCGTTAGCCCGAAGTCCGGCTGGGTAGGTGATAGTCAAAGGAGTGAGCCCAAAGTCAATTTCCCCCATAGCTAGCGAGGTAGCTCCACCAGGCATTATACAAAAGTATCTAGGTCTCAGCTTTTCTCCCCGGGCTGTTATAGTCGCCATCATGGGATGTTTCAGCCTAGATGAGTTTGCAGCATTGGATCTCCCAGCAGGGGTGGTGTACACGCAGGGACACATCAAAGCTCCCCATTTGCAGCACCATGTGGCCCTTCTGCCTCACTTTCTAGTGCCCTACAGCCACCTCGTGCACCACTATTGATCAGTGGTTCTCCTCCTCTCAGGTCTGCTCTCCTTCAGATTCCCCAGCCACTACTGATTGCAATCAGCCCACCAGGAGCCTTCCATATGAGTCAGGAACGTGCAATTGGCTACACTTTCCTTTCCTGGTTCAGTCCAGCTGTGCTACTTGGCACGTCTCACCGTGCGGGCAGCCAAGATGGCGGGCAGGCCGAAAATGGCAGTCATTTACTATTTACTGGTGCTGTATTGACTTACGGTGGTGAGTCCCCAGAGAAGTGTTCAAGCACCTCTAAGGAGTGGTACAAGGTGAGCAGGGCCAAGCAGAGCTAGCAGTATTCCAGAGAGGCCTACCGAGAGGGAGACCACCAGTGTCAGTAGGTCCCAGAGATTAGGCACCGATATTCCATTTCGCCGCTACCGGGGGTTAAGCGGCCACCAACTTAGGGTCAGGCAGGGTGGTAAGATGCAGCATCAAGGCAGCAGCGTTACCGCCGCTGTAAGCGCTCCATGCTAAACGCTACCTGAGCTGTGGTCACGATCTGCACTGGGCTGTCCTCGTCTGCTCGTTGCAAGGCGGCTGCGAGAGGGGCTCATCCTCGCAGACACTGCGCCGCCATTTTGTGGCCAGAATATCACAGGTGCCATGAGGCCGAAGCACTCAAGCAGCTCCCACAATGCCTAGGGCCCTGGGTCCCTGCCAGAATGAAGAAATTAACAGTAGTATGGTCTGTAAAGATTTCTCAACAGTAGCCTCTACCCTGGAAATTAAATAACCCATATTTCACCAATGGTTTGCCACTGTTCATTTCAAACATAGCATTGTTTCAGGAGTCATGGAGGCTAGAAATGATATCCACAGCCTTTGCCAGCCTGGACCAAGATTATCACACCTTCTTTATTTCCTCTCCTCCTCTGTACTCTCTGTGCATGATCCTGGGTGGCTCCATCACTCCCGGAAGGAGGCACTATGGTCCATCATTGCCGCAGGTTCCATGAGGGTTCCATCTGCTCTTACCACAATATGACCCAACATTCCAGATGATGTCTAGTCTTTCTCCCATCTGTCCTGCTTCCTGGACTTGTTTTACTGTCTTGACCCGCCCAAGGTCACCGATTATCCATGTGCAGAACTATAATCAGAGGCTGTTGGAAAGTGGTTTTTTGGTAGGGTCAAATGTGAGTCTGCCACTAGCAATAAGCCCACTAACACAGTAAAGGCTCAGAATAGGTCTTAGAAAATTATTCCAATGCGCAACTGTTGTATCCTGCAAAGTTGTCCTAATATAGACTTTACCGAAACATGCCCTTGTATAGGCACAAATCACGTTGCCCTTATTTAGGCATAGAATACCTAGTCCTTATTTAGGCATGAGCCATGCACTCCAAATACAAGCATGGTCTTTCACCTACATTCAACCACTTTCCATGTGACAACTAGTTCTTGGAAACAGGCCCTTACACTCCAGGGATTCTCCCCGGCACAGGATTATTGATTTCTCCAAGAACTCATGTATTATGCATGAACCACTAATCCCCTAGTATTCATTCCTGACGTCTTCCTCTATCAGACATTACGTCAATGCTAACATACCATAGCACCTTTTGGGTGTCAATATTCCACTCTTTGCCGATGCAAACGAGAGGAGACCTCAATTCCAGAGGAGCCCGTTATTCCCGGCGTTAAGCACTGACCAGAGACGCTGCCATCCTGCATGCAGAGATCCATTTCCCAGTGTTCTTACTCACTTTGTGGGGTATTGGAATTCAAGACCAAGGAAGAGATTCCACAACTCACTCATTTTCAGGTATGGAGCTGAATAGAACATAGAGGGGACTCTTGGCAGACTAAACTATAGAATACTATGAATCACTGACAAAATATCGACCTAGAAAATATCGACCTACAGAAATATCGATGGTGAAATGTTGAAGGCAAGAATATCGACATCCTATCTAAACCATGGTAAGTAAAAAAATATTGAAATAAAAATATAGATGATAAAAAAAATCGATATTAAAAATATTGTTTTTTTTCTGTAAAAATATAAATGTAAAATAAAGTAAATAACACTATTAAATAAAATAAACATAGTTAAAAATATCTAATAATGTTTACAATTAATAAATAATACATATATAATAATAATACATTAATTAAACATATACAGAAAATATATAATATATACTTAATTAACAATACGTTTTAATAATTATTTTAATAATTTATAAATTAATAAAAAATATTATAAATTACAAATACATTTACAAACATAAAACAAAAACATAAATACAAAGTAAATAATTATGTTTAATAAAATAAAAAAATTAAATATACTTTTAATATTTTTAAAATAATTATATACTACATTATCTAAAATTATACAAAAAATATTAAATAGCTAAATAAATAAAAATACTATTCAAAATCCATAAGTAAAAGAAATGCAGTAATAAAAACGTTGGATAGCATAGAACTTAAAATTACCATTCTCACTCCAGAGAGTGCAACAGTAGAGAAACCATTGAATAGTGTAGGGGTAAAAATTACTATTCCATCTCCAGAGAGTGCAACAGTAGGGAAAGCATTGGATAGCATAGGGGTAAAAATTACTATTTCAACTCCAGAGAGTGCAACAGTAGGAAAAGCGTTGGATAGTGTAGGGGTAACAATTACTATTCCAACTCCAAAAAGTGCAACCGTAGGGAAAGCGTTGGATAGCGTAGGGGTAAAATTTACTATTTCAACTCCAGAGAGTGCAACAGTAGGGAAAGCGCTGGTTAAAGTAGGGGTAACAATTACTATTCCAACTCCAGAGAGTGCAACGGTAGGGAAAGCATTGGATAGCGTAGGGGTAAAAATTACTATTCCAACTCCAGAGAGTGCAACAGTAGGGAAAGCGTTGGATAGCGTAGGAGTAAAAATTACTATTCCCAATCCAGAGAGTGCAACAGTAGGGAAAGCATTGGATAGCATAGGGGTAAAAATTACCATTCCCACACCAGAGAGTGCAACAGTAGGGAAAGCTTTGGATAGCATAGGGGTAAAAATTACTATTCTAACTCCAGAAAGTGCAACAGTAGGGAAAGTGTTGGATAGCGTAGGGGTAAAAATTACTATTCCAACTCCAGAGAGTGCAACAGTAGGGAAAGCGTTGGATAGCGTAGGGGTAAAAAATACTATTCTAACTCCAGAGAGTGCAACAGTAAGGAAAGCGTTGGTTAGCGTAGGGGTAAGACTTACTATTCCCACTCCAGAGAGTGCAACAGTAGGGAAAGCGTTGGATAGCGTAGGGGTAAAAATTACTATTCCAACTCCAGAGAGTGCAACAGTAGGGAAAGCGATGGATAGCGTAGGGGTAAAAATTACAATTCTAATGTCAGAGTCCGACCTGGTGCTAGTCAAACCAGGTCTGGGAGACTTAAATGTCCTTTGATTTCAGGTTTTGTTCCCACTCTATCCTTGTGGAGTTGGCTTCAGCGAGTAGCTCAACAGTGGGCTGCTTAGGTTCTGGGTGGTTCCTGGTTGTGCCTTTCTGCCCTTTAGGTTAGCGTTCCAGCTCCCAGCTGACTGTCGGCCATTTCGTGCGCTCGCGTGCCTAGCACCGCGCACTTCAACTGACATTTTCTGGCGGACGGACGCGCTTTCCTTTGGTGCGTCTATTCTCCGCATAATTCAGAGTTCCGGCACTACCTGTTAGTGCGGTTTCAATTGACATTTGTGGAACTTCACTTTCCGTCATATGGGACGTCTCCGTCTCTTAGTTTTCAGTGACGGATTCTGTATTCTGAGGTGCTCCTGCACCTATATTCACCATTTCGTCTCCTCAGAGTCTGGAGCAGAGTTCGAGCCAGTTATCCTGTCAAACACAGTCAGAGTATCTACGCACTTCTGAATGAAGAGTGGATTCCTGTGGGTCGTCCTTCCTGAGAGTTTCCTGACATTGGTCTGAACCACAAGTAGGAGGATTCCTTTTGAGTTCCCTTTGTGAGATAAAGTATTTTGAACCAACTCTAAAGACAATCGTTTAAAGACTTCCGCTTTAAAGAAGCTACTAGCAATTACCAGCCTATTTTTTTGTGTGTAATCGGCAAGTAATAGTTTTGAACAGATCAGTCCTTGTCCTACAGTAAAGAGCAAGGAGTGAAGTAACTTCTGGAACTTTTGTAGTCAAGGTTTTCTCATCGATCAGCCTGCAATTGTGACAGCCTGCAAGAGCTCTAGTAGATAGGGGTATTCAATTGTATGCATATAATTAATACTGCTGTGTACCACCATATCTTCTTCTTCTTCTTCTTCAAGATAAAGGTTGTCCTGTCATTGAACTAATAGAGCTAAATATTCTCAAGCTACTTCAAGTCATTTTGGACATTCTAAGAGAGCAGCTAATTCCAGACAAGCTTAAGGTAGGAGTCAAGTCTCGAGGGAGTGTAGTGCTAGAGAAGGCCAATAGTTATGGGAACTGTATTAATGATGTTCTTAATGTTTTAGGTGTGACTTCAGTGTAAGAAGAGTCAGCAGACACCTGTGTGGACGTCTCTCTTGTTTGTCTATCCACTTCCCCTTTCCCTTTCGTTCCTGGCCTCGGAGAGATCCGGGTCCAGGGAGGTGAGGGAATTAGGAAATATTCAGCTGGGGTCCTCCCTTCAAGTCATCGGCTTCCACGGAGAACCTCTGGAATTCAGGTACACTTCTGACATCTAACTCCAGAGAGTGCAACAGTAAGGAAAGCGTTGATTAGCGTAGGGGTAAGACTTACTATTCCGACTCCAGAGAGTGCAACAGTAGGGAAAGCTTTGGATAGCATAGGGGTAAAAATTACTATTCTAACTCCAGAAAGTGCAACAGTAGGGAAAGTGTTGGATAGCATAGGGGTAAAAATTACTATTCCAACTCCAGAGAGTGCAACAGTAGGGAAAGCGTTGGATAGCGTAGGGGTAAAAAATACTATTCTAACTCCAGAGAGTGCAACAGTAAGGAAAGCGTTGGTTAGCGTAGGGGTAAGACTTACTATTCCCACTCTAGAGAGTGCAACAGTAGGGATAGCGTAGGGGTAAAAATTACTATTCCCACTCCAGAGAGTGCAACAGTAGGGAAAGCGATGGACAGCGTAGGGGTAAAAATTACTATTCCAACTCCAGAGAGTGCAACAGTAGGGAAAGCGTTGGATAGCATAGGGGTAAAAATTACTAATCCAACTCCAGAGAGTGCAACAGTAGGGAAAGCGTTGGATAGCCTAGAAGTTAAATATAACATACTTATAAATGATTGTTGTAAATAAAATAATTAATAATTTAATATTTAAATAACTCTACATTATTTGCAAATACCCGTTAATAACTATTAAAAACATAATTGCAATGAAATAATTAATAATACCAATAAATATGAATTAATACATATTAGTTACCAAATAATAAATATTGAACTAAAAAAAAAATTCAAATCAAAAAACATATTAATAATTAAAAATTGATTAACAATTAAAAAATGGTAAACAATAGATTTATTTTTAAATCAATTTTTTTTAAGAAACAATAATTACCAATTAATAAAAAATATTTCCAAATAAAAACAAGTAATTAACAATTAAAAATTTGAATTACCAATTAAAAAAAGTAATTATCAATTAAAAAAATGTATTGCCAATTAAAAATTGTAATTACCAATTACAAACATTAATTACTAATTAAAAAAATTAATTACCAATTAAAATAATTAATTACCAATTAATAATTAATTAAAAATAAAATAAATATCAATACCAATAAAAAAATCATTACTTAATTACAATTAAATTACTTCCCACCCTATTCCCCTATGTAAATGTAAATTGTAAATTGATACTTGTATAGCGCACTACTCACCCGCAAGGGTCTCAAGGCGCTTGTACGAATACCGCTGTGGAACCCATCCTGGCTTTCCCTGTGAGGCGTCCACTCCTGGGCACCCCCAGGGTGAAGGCCAGGCATCCTTAGCGTTGTGGGGGCCGTTGTGGAGATTAAGCAAGCTATTGCCCAGAGTTGCAGAGTGGGACTCTATGTTTAGAATAGGCACCGAGGCGAGAATTATCAGGTCCGTGGAATTTTTGAGCCCAAGACCCGCCGAGGCGGGGAATTGAACCCTGGTCCCGGGCTAGACCGCTGCATCAGGGTCTGCCGCAGGGTCTGCCGCTCTAACCATTGAGCCACACTTCACTATAAGCCCATAACCCGCTACAAAACTTAAACGCAAAAATTAAATAAAATTAATTTACAATTACTAAAAATTAATAGTTAATTTACTTTAATTAAATTACTTCCCACCCTATTCCCCTATAAACCCACTACCCGCTCCAGTACTAAAACATAAAATTAACTTAAAAATAACATTGTTAATATATAAAAAATAGCACACATATAATTTAAAACAAATACAATACTTAACAAAAAACATATAACACATACATATAAAATACATAATAAAATACATAACAATAAAAACATATCGATATTAGTAACATCGAAATTAGTAACATTGATATATTTGATAGTGATATTACTAACTTTGATATTACTTACATCGATATAAAAAAAAAATCGATATTACTTACCTTAGGGTCGATATTCTGTCCAACGATATTCTTGACCTCGATATTCTTCACCTTCAATATTTCCAACTCGATATTACTGTAGGTAGATATTTCGGAATCGATATTTAGACTGTGCACCAATACTATCCTATAGCATACAGCACCTACTTCTTTCCTTGTCCTACACTTAGGTTAGGTACACTTGTGTAGAAATAGTTAGGAACGCATCTCATGAGTATCTGTACTTTTAGCTACATGTTTTATGTATACAAATGTATTCATAAGAATTGAACATTGCTAGAGCTATATTATTTCTTTATGCTGATAACGCTGTGCATGATATATCCCGCATACTGACTTATGATTGCAATAGCTCATATCTCTTACACAAGAAAACTGACTGTTCAATATATACTTATTGAAACACGTGTCTGTTATTTTTGTGTAGCTCTGAGAATCCAAGCAGGCATGATAAGCTGTGCAAAACGTTATCTAGTGTTTCCCCGATTTTGAGGGATCAGGGTTTTCCTTGTTATGTGATTGCCAGAAACTATTACCTTCTTGTCGTCAAGAAGTTTCTAGTGGCCTCTGAGCTAGCTGGAACGTGGTAAACAAGGTTAGCATATGGGAAAAGGGCAGACTGACTCAGTCCCCTGCCAAAATTATAGTGTATGTCATCCTAACGTGCAGAATGACAAACCCTTGATAACGTGGCGGCGAGCAGACAGGCTGAACTTCAAAGACAGGCATGTAAAGCAATAAAAAACACAATTTCAGTAAATAACAACAAAAATCCAAGGTAGGGAACCGGAGATATGAATTTTCAAAGATACAGCAAAATATAGCTTAGAAGATTATAGCACCATTTTGGGATACCTGCTCGCAATAGACCTGGTCAAAGTTACAGTTTCAGTCCGACCACGAAAGAGTCCAAAGGTGGCTACAGCTCGCGGCAGTTCCCGGTCTCAGTTTCTACCTTCAGACGTAGAAACTTTTGTGGCGCTTTTCTCCCTGAGGTCTCTCGATGCTCTCAGCCAGTCAGGATTCGGTGAGGGTTTGCCGGTTTGCCTTGTGACAAGATCCTGGTCAACTTCCTACGAGCAGACTTAGAAACTTTTTCTTTAGGGCTTCAGTGGGGCAACCCAGGAATCATGGCTGACACGCGATGGAAGGCATGCGGCTTGGAATTCGCGGTTGCTTCCGGTCACTTTTTCTTCGAGCAGACTTAGAAACCTTTCTGAAGCTTTTTCTCACGGGGTTCCTCGATGCTTCATGTAGCCGCATTCGGTGAGGGTTCTCTTGCTTTAGATTTCTTCTACTACCGGTCAAACTCTGGAAGTCAGACTGACTGAGCTTTTAGCGGGATGAACATGGATGGCTTGGCCGATTCAGGTTTGAAGGCAGGTGGCCTGGCTGGCCAGGTTGAGTCGGTCCAGCTACTTTTTTTCAAAGTTCCTCCAAAGTTCTCCAAACTTCTTGAACTTCTTCCTGAAGATCCTCAAAGGGCCCCAACGTGTCTCAAAATCATTCCATGGGTTTGAAAGCTCCAAAACCCTTACAAATCCCCTGGTGGTTCTCCAAGGTGCAGTTGTTGTTGGTGATGTTCCAGATGAACTTGTTTAACCTGTAGCTTTCAGGGAGTCCACTCTTTAGTCCTTTTTCAGCAAGGTAATCCACAGAGCTGTAGTAACAGATGGTGCGGTCTGCAGAGGTCAGGCCTTAGAAATCTTTGCACAGCAAAATATTCTCAGCAGGGCCACTTCTTGCTTCAGTAAGTATCAAGCAGCAGATCTGAGAGACTCTGCCCCTCTCAGATACTTATCAGAATTCACTGGGTCAAGCAGGAGGTCACTCCTAACCAATGGGAGCAGGGTAACTCCTCAAGGCTATGATCACATCCTGTAAAGTGTGGCATTATTTTGTCCCAGAGTGCACCAAATCCTCCAAAAAAACAATGGCTGATTTTCCATCAGAGAGTCAAGAACTGGCTAAACACACCCCCTAGGATGGCTTATTTCCATGGATTCTTTCCCCTATCATCTGCACATAACTTCCCTAATCCTAGCATTAGCTAGGATCAAAAGGTTGGAGTAGAAACTGACACTGAAGCCATCCCCCCTCCTTTGAAGACCATGGTTTATGACTCCTGCCCATGCTCTGGCATTACTGTGTAGCAGCACACTGCCCTCCCAGCAGAGATGGTTAACCCCAGAGGCTCTTTATCACTTCTTCAAAGCAGCCAGGCCAATCCACTTAACTCGGGCCAATCAGTACAGACCACTGGAAGGCTGAATTTGGTTCTACAAACAAGAATGTCTTATAACTTCTTGTCTGTACATTTGAGAAGAAATTCAACAATATGCTATTGTTGGATATCTTAATACCATTCTGGGAAGTCTTTGATTGGTAGTTCTATCCCCTTCCTATCAGGAGTTATTGTTTGATAACTTCTTGCAATGTTAACCTATGTGGAATGGGATTTGCAATGGGGAAAAGGACTTGGGCCACTTTTCCAGCAGTAGGGCTTCTAAAAACATATTTTATAAGTAGTTCCCTAATTTCTACAGGACCCCACCCCTTGTACAACTAGGGGATACTTTAGGGGTTCTGAATCTGTAGTAATATTGCAGATCCCCACTCCACAGTGCTCCTAGCATCATTTTGATTTTGTGCAGCACTTTACACAATGTGGGGTGTGAAATGTGAAATTTCACTTAACCCAGGCATATAAAAACTCATTTTATAAGGGTGTACCTTATAAATACCTGACCCAGCACCCCTGGGATACCTTGTTGAGACCCTGGGGGTCCCTAATATGTCAACACATTGTAGGTTATCCGTTTTTAAGTGCCCCAAACACCAAAATCGAGTTTGGGCATAATATAGTTTTTAAAAGCAGTCCTGGCACACAGGGCTGTTTTTAAACTGATCTCAGGCTTCAGCAGTGCACACATGCAGGTGCAGAAAATGCTGCTGGCCACTAAACTGCCATTCCCCAGGGCACTGAAGACTTCTAGGGCAACTTCAATCCCCGACCCCATTATATACTAGGGGCTTGTAGGGTAGGTCATGCCAATCACAGGGGTACCCCACCATTCCATAGTGTACCCTAGTGTATGTAGGTATTTTAACTAAATTCTAATGTGTCTCCTTCAGCATAGCACTGGTCCTGGGCCTGGTTAGGGTCAGAGTCAGTTACCACCAGTACCAGTATGCATAAAGTTGGGTGGGTACCCAGGGCACAGGATGACTTTACAACAGAGGCCACATCCAGCATGACGACCCAATCATTCACCTTTCTATCACTGAAAAAGAAATGTACTTTGCCCTCATGCCCCACTCTTAATTTCACTGTATCTGAAATTCAAAGCTCACAGACGCCTTTTGACATTCAAATTGTTTTTCTGCTGGTTCTGGACATTTTTTGTCAAATCAGGAAACATTTAGAATGGTTTTCCTTCAAATTGTGGTTGGCTATGTAGCCTTAATGGTGCAGGTTAGCGTCCTAGTCCCTATAATTGAATGAGCGAGCAATGACCTCGGAGAGGCCAGGGACTTGTGTGCTCTTTCATTGTAAAAAAGTTGGAGAACCCCTGTACAGGCATGACAGGCATGAACCATTCCTCCAAAAAGGTTTCTGTACATTGGTACTATTCGGAACCCCACAAAATGCAAAATATTCCTCCTTGATCGTCTCTCGGAGTCTTGCACCAATTCTTCTAATCTCACAGACAGCTTTGGTAGAGAGGACACTGTCTGCTTCAAGGTGGTTACCTCTTGTTGTAGGTCTCCAACATTCTCCTCAGTTGTCCTCACCCTTTATGCCCCCTTGCAAAGGTCTGTCCTCAAGAGGTTTACATCAATGGTGATTGAGTCAATATTAGTTCCCTATTCAAAACAGGTTCCTTTGATTGCTTCCATATCATCTGTTAAGGATGGCCCTTTGCTGTTTCTATTGGAGTACAGTCCTGGTTGTTGCCTGTCCTTTTCTTCCCTGTACTTTCTGTTGCCATCACTGCCTGGGTGTAATTAATGATTTTGTTGGTCTGAAGCTGTGTTGCCTTGACTTTCATCATGTTGCCTCTGGTCATCTGAGGGCCCCCCAGCGAGTAGGTTTGAGTGGGCCTAAGAAGCCCCAGTGGAACTCCCCCCTAGCCTAGGCTTCAGGCAATTCTTAAAATGTGCATAGTGGTACAGAGGGTGCTCTCGCATCAATGACACACAGCGCAATCAGTAGGTGTCGGAGATCGCTACAATATTAAGGCGGTTAGGTGCTCGACCTGCTTTGGCATTCCAACCTCTTTCTTCATAGCCTTAATGGGGGTTTTCAGTTCTAGGCCCTTTATAAACTTTGCTGTGCAGCCTCAGTATTTATCCCCTTCCACGCGGGGCGAATTCCTCAGTGGTGCGGGGGGAGGATGGGCCACGCGCGGCGCTGCGGTGCTCATGCTGAGCTCAGCTCGTCATGAGGCACAGTGGAGCTGTGCTCATGACGAGCTGAGCTCATCACAACTCCGTCCACTTCTTAGGAACACCCGCACAGGCGGGGAATTAGCCCTGTGTGGCCGTTCCGTGGCAGTTATGACGAGCTCAGCTCGTCATGAGCACAGCTCCACGGTGCCTCTGGATGAGCTGTAGGGGTTAAGTTTCTTGTGAGATACCCAGCACAGGTGACACTCAGTCTCTCAAATGCCCCCGCCAGCATGGTCTACCAATAGGGATGGGACTCCCACACTGTCATTGTTTCTGGGGGCCCAGTTATGTACTGGAAGCAGGCAGGGGTATGATGGCAATGTCCCAAATTAGCACCAGTCAGGCTCTCAGCCTAGAGAATCCAATTCTAGAAGTGCCAGCGACTGCCGGTTCTCAATACGCCTTGTTCACTGCAGGTCCACAGCCAGAGAGGGCCCAGCCCCCTCGCAGGAGACACCCAACTTCCTAAACCCCGTCAAGCAGGCCTAAAGCTCTGGTCTCAACCCTCGCTATAGTAGTTCAGAGGAGCGGTGTGGTATTACTATGTAGGCCTCTGTTTTTGGGGCTAGGTCTTCACGTCTCAGACATGTGATCCCTCTCACCTCACCAAATTCTGACCTACAGGCCATTGCTCTGCTGGGCCAACATCCCCACATCTGACCAACATAGTCCACAACAGCATCCTAGTGCGTGCAAGAGAGGGCACATACTCCACTCTCTCCAGTGCCCCCGAGTCAAGGCCAGGCAAGTGTACATTTTTCTGCATTTCTTTTAGTGAATCTCTCGTTTTGTTTATTTGATGTATGTTTAAATCTTATTAGCAACCATCATCTAGGCAATATGAGGGGAGTGTCATAAAGAAGCTCTTGTGAGTACACAAACTAGATGGATTATGGTATTGGAAATTAGTGTACATCTCATCCTTGGCCACTGATTGCCAGACAAAGCATTAAAGATAAAACAAACACTTTTCAGAAGTGATAATAAAAGCATTGCAGCACAAAATCAAAGGCATCTGCTGGCAAATGCTTCAACTAAATATTCAAAAGATTTTCTTAAATCAATTTTGCCTGTGATCACACCGTAGGTCAAATGCAGCATGCAGGATTGTATCTTGTGAGGAAAGGGCCACTAGGTACTTATACTTAGGTCAACCTTCCCATAGATGTAGCATTGTTTTTTGTTTTCTAATAACTTTGACACTGTTTGATGAATCTTCTCTAAATCTTTCCCAAAAAAAGTTCATCCACCTCAGCTCTGTCCTGGAAATGTTAAGGGAGATCCATCATGCGGGCCAAGAAAAAAAGGGGGTCCCAAAAAGTAAAATCCCCATGCATGTTCATAGACTTCATTGGACATGGCTACAGCAAAAACTGTTGAACAGAATAACACCAAATTTGGCAGGAAACTAGATCTTGGTCTGAAAGTTGAGCTTGCGAGAGTCCCATGAGGCTTTAGCAAGATTGCAAATGTAAAAAATTGAGGCCTGTAAATGGCGAGAGACAGTTTTTTTCCTTGAACCTTCTTGCTCTTGTGTGTGAGCAAGAGGCTCCCATGAGTCTCCCAAGAACAAGCACTCTGATTGGCTGGTTGTCGGAATGATAGAAATGAAATGGCGGCTATTACTGTTTACTGTGCTAAATTCAAGGTGTTGTGGAAATTAAGAAAAAAGGTATATAAGGGGGCAGCAGAATGGCATGATGTCTCCCTAGATTTGGAGGTGAGGTGTCTATGGGGTAACCACTGTGATACAAATTAATGTATATTGCTTTATACTAATTTCTCTGACCTGCCCCAACTCTCACGGTCTTGCGAATAGTAAAAAGGGGTAGTTAATTTGAGAATACACTCCATTAGTTGGGATCATATGGTGGTCATTGGTTTTGAGAGGAAGTGTAGATAAGTACTGTGATGACTAGATGGTTAATTCTTATTTTAAAAATAAATGACCATCTTGCAAGACTCTAGTGGACTTGTGAACAGTAGAAAGGAATAGGCAATCTTTAAATACACTGGAGTATGTACACTTGCACCTGCAGGATAGAGTATTACTAGAGTTGGTGTTTGTCAGAGTCTCCTATTTATGCCTATCAGCTTTGTAAGAGTTGTAAGTAGAGTACAGTCTTTTCCCACATCCTACTATGCACACCCAATATTAGAGAGAGGGGTGTTAACAGGAAGGACAGTTCCTGGATTGAGATACTATGCACACATGTCATCTAAGAGAGAGGTTTCTTCATGGAGCCCTGTCATCTGAGATAGAGGTGTCACTGGACAGGCCGGTCTCTTTCCACACACCCTACTGCGCACACTCTTCATCTGAGACAGCATCTGGAAGGAGAGGCTACTCTATGCAGAAACTCTACTACACACTCACATTATCTGACAGGATAGGCTAGTCAATGTACACAGCTGAAAACCAGGGGCGGCTGGTGACATTTGAAAGTGGGGAGGAGTTAATGTTTTGGAGGAGTGGTTGATCGGCATCCGAGTGCTTCCGTGTGTTGGAAGACTGGGGTCAGTGTCTATAATGTAGTACTTTATTGCTATGATTACGTATGGTAATCCCCATTACTCTTAGTCCTACTCGTCCTCGACCCAGTCATCACACATGAGGTATTCCACACGACAGGAAACAAAACAGGAAACGCTTTTAGACTCCACCCACCCTCCTGTCAGGTGCTATAACACACCTCACCACCAGAAGCAAATCCTGATGTACCAAGCACCAAAGGCCTGGAAAGGGAGGGCGGGCGGGATGTATGACTGGGTCGAGGACGAGTAGGACTAAGAGTAATGGGGATTACCATACGTAATCATAGCATTACCTCTACGTCCCTCGTCCTCGACCCAGTCATCACACATGAGGCATACCAAAGCAACGTCCAAACAGGCCTTTGGCAACCCACACACAACAAGACACAGACCAGACACAAAGGAGTGCAGCAAGGCAAAGTAGCAAGAAACAACAGAACCACAGTGGAGGGGAAACCCCCCACAGCCAGCAACACCCCACGACCAAAAACCGGTCCGGTCAGACAAGGCACAACCCCACCACCAGAGCTGCACGAACGCGGACCCGGAGGCCCGGGACCCAGCCTGACAAATCCTCCCAAGGAAGCAGCCCAGGAGACAGACACTCCCCGAGCGGAATGCGCCAGGACACCCACCGGACAGGGCAAACCCGCATCAAGACAGGCAAGAGCAAAGACCGCCAGAAACCAGCGACCCAAAGAGAGCCAGGAAGCAGCCGTAGCCAAACCAGCCAAGCCAAAGGACACGGAGAGAGAGCCAGAAGAGCGAAACACCCCAGAACGAGCCACAGAAAGCACAAGGCACGTTTGAGGCCAAAAGAAAGAACAGAAAGCCACCAGGCGAGAAACCCAACAAGCCATCAGAATGAAGAAAGGAATCCGGGACCCGGAAGGCACAGAAAGCAGCCCAAAGGTCCAGCAAGGAAACCAGAGGAGGAACACCACCTCGAAATGAAGACCCCCGTTCTGAACAGGAAGACAAAGCAGACAACCCACAAGAAGTCCGCAGCACCAAAACAAGAGGACGGGCAGACCACGGGTCCCAAGAGACACCCGGTCAACCCCCAAACCGCCAAGGAGAGGGGAACCAGAAAGAGAGACAGAGACTCAGAGGAGAGGGGTGATGGGGTAGAAACCAAGGAGGCCCCAACGCCAGGTCCAGCAGCAGATGAAACCAGGACCTCCACGGCCAGAGAGGCAGCACAGCCACCACCTGAGCCCCCTCCCGCCGATTCATCAGCAGAAACGCAGGAACCAAAGGAAAAGGGAGGAAAGGCATAGAGAAGCCAGGGAGGCCGAAGGAGATACATGGCATCCATCCCCCCCAGCGCCCCCCTCCGGAGACAAGGAGCAGAACAGGGGCACCAGGGCATGGGACCCCGAGGCAAACAAGGCCAGAGACGGAGTCCCGAACCTCAGGCAAAGCAACTGAAAAGTCCTGGGAGCCAGACACAGGGACAGAGACCCCGGTGATTCAGACACGCCACAGTCAACGTGAAGGCCGATTCCACCAGGACAAGGCAACACACCAGGTGAAGATGGAAATAGAGAATCGCCCTCACCACTGCAGACAACACTCCCCAGTAGGACAACCTGCGAGACACCGACGGGAGCTAACGCGCCAGCATCACCCAACAGGCCAGAGTCACTCCCCAGCCCGAGGCGAAGGCATCCGAGGTCCCAACCAGAGGAGGAGGCAGACGAAACAACAGCCCCACGGAAAGGAGGGAGGGGTTAACCACCACAGGAAAGCAGACACCACATCCAGAGACACAGGAACAGGAACCGCAAAACCCAGGACAGGAATGAGACCCACCGCTGCACAGGACACAGCAGAGGCCGTAGCCGAACCCTGGCCCAGGGCACAGTGAAAACAGAAGCAGCCACGCGGTCCTGAACCTCCAGCCACTGAAGGAAGGGAGCCGAGGCTTGCGACAACAACCACCTCAGCAATGACTGCAGGCGACGAATCCGGGCGTCCGCCAGGAACACCCTCCCCGACACAGAACCGAACACGGCTCCGATGAAGGACCTCCGGGTCGCAGGCACCAGGAGACATCCGGGCAAGGTGAACAAAAACTCGAGGTCCCAGAGCGTAGACACGGTCAAGGGAAGGCGGCCAGACAAGACCTCCAGGGACGGAGCCCGAACCATCCGGCCGTCCAAATACGGGCACACAGACACCCCCAGGAGATGCAGATGGGCCACCAAGGGAGCCACCCCCTCGGCGAACACCCGGGGGGTGGACCGAAGATCCAAAAGGGAGGACGCAGAACTGCCAGAGCTCACCCCACTGGAGGGCCTCCACCCCGAACGGTATCCTCCGTACGAACAAGAACAGGCCCCGAAGGCAGAAGAACTCTCGGAAACCCTCCGAGAAAATGGCACCACGAAGATGAAGGAGGTAAACGTCCAACCCCTGCTCCACCAGGGGAAACGGGACAACCGGCCCGTCCGCTGACCAAAAAATGTCCAACAAGGCCAGATGGCGGGAAGCATCCCGAGGAGAAGGGGTCACCACCACCCCGGAGGGGGAGGGGGGGACAAGAATCTGATCCGGAGCCCCACGACAGGACATCCAGCACATATCCATCCGAGGTCGACAGGCGTCAAGCAGGAAGGAACCTGCGAAGTCTCCCACCAACCAGAGGAGGAACACCAGCGGAAACGACCCCAAGGGCGGCCCAGACAGGAACGCAGTGGACCAGACCCGGCACCCCTCCAGGACCTCTCCCCAAATGCCCGGAGGAAATAATGCCCAGAGCCACGACGAATCCGAAAGGAGGACTGCAGAAACCTGGAAGGCCAGTGGAAAGGCCAGGCACCCGAAACCGAGGGAGCCCCCCCCCCGGTCGGAAGGTCAAGAAAGAGAAAGAATGCATGTGCACCTGGAAGACCCTGCGTAGCCAACCTACCAGCGAGTCACCAAACAGACAGGCCCCAGCGAAAGGTAGCCGCAAGCCACGGACCCTTGGACCACGTCCGCCATCCAATCCCGCAGAAACAGGATACAGTGCAGCAATAGAGGACCACAGGACACAGCAGAAGCCCATACAGAAGCAAAGGCGACGTCCGGAATACATTCACCTCCAGGCGGGCCATAGGCCCCAGCAACACCGGACAACTGGCACCCTCCTGCGAGGACGAAAACAGGTACTCCAAAACGGGCAGCAAAGACTGGACAACGCCAGAACGAACAGCCAGACGAGAAACGGCAGAAGACATCTTCAGGGCAGAATCCATCCACAAGCCCACACCGTCCTACAGAACGTGCCCAGCAGCCATGGAAGGATGACCCACAAGACTGGCACCACAGAGTCCACAGGAACGAAGACAGGCCAAGTGGAGAAATAAAGGACACAAACCAGGGCATGGAGAAAGATCCGGCACCATCCACACTCGCAACAGAACCACCGAAGTGGTCTCGATCCATCGACCTCAGGTTCATGGGCCCAGCATGATCCAGCTGCGCCAAACTGCTCCCTTCCACAAAAGAGGAACTGGCAGAGAAAAGGCTACAAGAAATCCGAAGAAATCAGAAAGCCCAACAGCAAGCAACAGATGATCCAGAAGAAGGCGCCCAAACCGGGCATCAGCACACCTCCAGGCATCACAGGAAAGGGGAGGAGGCCCCACCGGAAAAAGGGGAAGAAGCAGGCCCAGGAGAGTAACAGCATCCCTCACGACGGAGGTAGCACACGACCAAAGTCAAAGAGAAAGGCATCCTGGTGACGAAGAACAGATGGTCACAGTTACCCACAGCACACAGTACACCGAACGCAGAAAGAGGAAAGTCCGAGAGCACCCACCGGGATCTGAACCAGTGACCGTGAGGCCGAGCCCAGGCCCCTGCAGCAGACTCAATAGCCCAATGAGCCAACGGACCTAGCCTCAAAGCCGAACTCCAGGCATCCGGGCAACTACCCCAGCAAAACAGCAGAGGGTAGGAGAGGAAACGTAGCACAGCGCAATATACACCAACATCGCAGAGCACGTACCGTAAGCAGACTCCCACCAGATGCCACGCCTGGACTCCAAGATGTAAGCAGAAGGTCAGCGTCCTGTCCACAGCGCTCAGGCAACGTAGAACACATAATGCCGAGGAAGCGTAGCAAAGACCACTACAAAGGAGAATGAAAGGCACTCAGCAGCTCCAGGTGAGGCTCAAACTCCCATCCATGGCATGGCCCAGCGCAAGTACGCCGAAGAAGTACCGCACACCCACCGACTGAGCCACTGGAGAAACAGATCAGAAAGGGTCCATGCGGAAGCGGGACTTCCCCACCCCGGAAGAGCGAAGGAATCCCCCAGAAGAGTCCCCGGGCGCAATCACCGGAAGCTCCGGGAGTCACTCGTATCAGGCACAGGCACAGGCTCCCACAGAACGCCCACCAGCCGAGACACGCAACCGTGCAGAACCACGGAACAGGCACGACTCCGCTCCGAGAACCGGAGCGCCCGGAGACCACCCGGGCGTCCGCCCACACCAGCACCCGGCACCGAACACGGCCGAAGGGCGTAACAGGGGGCAAAGCGCATGCGCGCAAACAGGAAACGCCGCCGAGACAGCCGGCCGTCCCAGCGCAGCAGGAAAGTCCAAATCCACGAACTCCCGATGACCCAAGAAGGGATAACACTCATCCGCGTGTCACCTGCCACCAAAGTCGTCAGCGCGTCCCGGAGGCACACGCAGGAGCCGTCACCAGGGCCCCCACAAGGCAAAGAGGCAATGGCGACATCGGGGAATCCAAAGGGGAGGAGCGCGCCCCAGAACAGCCCAGCGCTCACAGCCCCAAACCCCTACCTTGTCCACGGCACGAGGATCCAGCAGGAAAGCAGCAAGCAGCAGGAGGAAGATCCACAGCACATCCAGCAGCGCGACCAGGGCAGGAAACGAAACAGGAAGACCCACAAAGCCCAGCAGTACAGGTCACCTGAGCCCAGGAGGAGAAAGGGAAGCCCAGCAGCCCCACTCCAAGCAATCCCACGACGGTCCATGGGAGCCCCCCAGAGCCCAGCAGAGGAGGATCCATAGGACAAACGAAGCAGGTAAGCGCCCGGCACTCACCCCAGCGTCTCCCATCAAGTAAACCACCGACAGGAAACAAAACAGGATTTGCTTCTGGTGGTGAGGTGTGTTATAGCACCTGACAGGAGGGTGGGTGGAGTCTAAAAGCGTTTCCTGTTTTGTTTCCTGTCGTGTGGAATACCTCATGTGTGATGACTGGGTCGAGGACGAGGGACGTAGAGGTAATCCCATTTGTGACGGGAGGAAACAGCATTGCTGTAATTGTGTGTACACATCTTTGCACCTGCCGTATAAGGGGAATTTCGATGGAAAATGAAGTACTTGGAGAAAGTTCCTATATAAACGCCTCCTTTAGTAGTGTGTACACGTATGACATTTTCCTAAACATGCGTAACAAAGGGGTAAATGTGCATATTTTTTAATTTGCACAGAAAATAGAGTTTTTATTCAAATACCTGATGCAGTGTGCCAACCAGATGGCAAGGTAAGTGAAGAAACATCTCACATCAAACCACATCATCCAAAGCATACTTGGTTGCACCGCAGGCTGCATCTGCAGATTCACAGACCAACCTTTGTAATTTGTATTTTTTTTATATTAGTATTCGGATACCTAATTAAATGAGCTTGAGGCCCCTGCCAACCTCTGCATCTCTCTTCATCGCACATTGAAAGTGTTATACTTCAACAGTGTAAATAGCGCTTTAATGCTGAGCTCTTCCTGCGTCCCCTGGCCTATAAACAAGCTGCTTTCCTCAGCCTACGTTAGGGTAGCAGATCTTTACCAACCCCCAAGGCATCCTAGATTCATATCTCATAGCATTTGAGTTTAAAACGAATGGACAGACCAAATAACCCAACCGAATATTAGTAGCAAAGGTTTCAAAACTTAGATGACGGAAGATGACAGCTGAGTGAATCTACAGGATGCTGTAGCTTCCTGCCATCAAATCGAAATAAAGACCTTGTCTTGAAACCATAATTAGTCCCTGCAAAAGCATTTCAAATCAGCTTAGTGCGTGACGAGACTGTGGCCATGGTGGCTTTTATGGATGGGTCATGGCAGTCCACCCAGCGGTGGTGTGCCATTCCGGCCCCAATTGAGAGAATACAAATGTATACAAATGTATTATCATATTCTAGAGATCCCAGCCGCTGTGCAAAAAGTCCCTGGCAGGACTTTTGCAGTTTAATCCACGAATTAGCTCATGTAAATCTGCTAAGCTCCATGTTTAAATCAAACTGCCTGCCTTGCCTTTTTCCACTGTGAATATTCCCATTCGGCACACTTTCATTTCTTGTACATTTTACAGACCGCGCTCCATAAGAGGCTTATCGCTGCACCACTTTAACACCCTTTTGCAAACTGTATCTAATTTTAATTTCATACTGCAACATATGCAAAGGGGTGCGCAATATTTCATTTGCATTTATGTGTTTTAATTACGCGCATCCTCTGAGGTAAAAGGTCTCTCGGACATAAACTTTATGCAGATGGAAAATTACATATTGAAAATGTCGTAGGTGAAATTCAAAGTTCCTGAGAGGTCTCAGAGAAAGAATCCTTTTTGAGAACGCCTGACTGTCAGCTTTCTGCCCCCTCCAGATGTGGGTCCTCTTTTCCTGTGTTTGTTCAGTCCGTCTTAAAAGGTCTGCTAGTGTTTCTGCTGATGATTATCACTACTTATCCTGCAGGGGACAAGGATTCCTCGAGCCAGGAATGTCTTCTCTTAAACTGATGCTGTCCCACTTCGAAGTTGGTAACGCATTTTAAAGGCCTAGGAGTATTTCCTCTTTAGGATTAAAGCATGCGTTATGTGCAGTTGCGGGCGGCATGACGGGTGGGTGGAGGGTTGCGCGTGATGGGGGAAGGCAGGACCAGTCGCGGCTCACGGGGGGGATGTCGTGCAGGGGGGAATTAAATATTAAAACAAAAGCAAAACTCACCTCTGCTTCCCTTGGCGGCTTCACGTCCTCATGAATGTCCAGCAGCCCCTCTCAGCCAATCCTGGCGCTGCTGCAGCGCCAGGATTGACTTGGGGCACAGGTTACTCTTCGCCCTCAGCACGCCCATTAGGAGACTGAAGGGCTCTTAATGGGCATGCCAAAAAAGACAAACACAAGTGCGCATGATTGGGTACGGGTAAACAATTCACCCTCCGTCCCCACTCATGCGCACTTGTGTTGCTGCCTTTGTTGCCCTGGTGACAATCATGTCAGTCAACATGACGCTGACGTCATGCTGACTGACATGATTGTCAGTTCTCCCTCAGCGTTTGAACTTAAGTAAACTGATTCAGTTTACTTAACTTCAGAAACGCCAAGGGAGCTGCGGGCGGGGGGGCTACGCCCCCACACCCTAATGGACGCACCGCACCTGCTGAAAATGTGCATCTGACATCTGGGAGACAGGTCTGACAGAAAAAGGAAGTCCATATACACATTCTCATACAGATATCCCATATCTCAGAGAGATCTCTTAGCAGAGAGGCCAGTCTCTCTTCCCACACCCTACTATGCATATCTGTCATCAGAGTCAGAGGTGTCAGTGGAGAGGCCATTCTCTCTCCACACGCCTTACTACGCACACCGGTCATCTGAGAAAGAGGACTGGCAGGTGAGGGTAGCCGATGTTTACACCCTACTAAGCACAGCCATCATGTGAGAGATGGATCTGACAGCAGTGGCCAGGCAATGTATACATCCTAATACACACATTTTAATACACACACCCATCATCTCAGAGAAATGTCTAAGCAGAGAGTCTCTTTTAGCAAACCCTACTATGTTATCATAGGCCATTGCATGTACACACTCTACTTTATCTGTGTTTATATGTTAACAGCAACATCTGTCATTCCAGAAATACACCTGTTTGGAACAGCAGTACATTCCCATACCCTACTATGCACAGGTAGCATCCAAGAGACGGCTGTTGGCATAGACGACAGTCCTTACCTAAATCCTGCTATGCATATGTGTCATGCAACAGAGAATTGTTAGTGGAGAGGCTAATCCCTCTTACACATTTTTACACAGTAAAGTGATATTTATATAATTATAATTATACATATAAATATATATTTATATTTATACATTTCATTATATTTATTTAATTATATATATGGTCTCAGTGTACAGGCCAGTTTCTTCCTACACCCCAATACATACACTCTTCATTCAAGAGAATTGTTAGTGTAGCGGCCAATCCTACTGCACACCCTGGGGATCCTTGTCATCCTGGTGAGATGTCTCATTGCAAAGGCCAGTCCGTTCTGTACCCTACCCTGCTGACTTGTTATGCTTTAGTGAGGTGTTATTGCAGAGGCTTGTCTCTCCTCACTCACTTCTATATAGTGCTGCTATACTATCAAAAGCGGTGATTGGAGTGCATGCACAAGAGTTACAATGTAGTGTTTTTTTTTATCAAGAAGGACATTGAGGATGTGAGAGGAGCAGGAAGGAGAGCGGCCAAGCATGGGAGGCGCAGAAACACAGGTAAGTGCCTTTGTTATACCTTTTTAACCCCTTGGCCGCGGCAGTAAATCCGCCGCGGCGCTAAGGGTGAGGGGGGCCGACGGCGCCGCCATGCTCGTGATGGAACCACTCTGTCACGAGCCACGGGCGTGCTGTGCTAATGACGGAGTTGTTCCGTCACGGCCCCGCCCGCTCAATAAAATCGCTGCGCAGGCGCGGAATTGATGCCGTGTAGGCGGGGCGGCCGTGCCATGACGGAACCACTCCGTCATTAGCACAACGCGTCCCTGGCTCATGACGGAGTGGTTCCAACACGAGCATGGAAGGGGTTAAAGCATTTGGGAGTGGGGGGGAGCAGGGAGGGAGCAAAGCAGAGGTATGCATAGCTCCACGTAATATTATTATAACTCGGTGGAGCTATACATAGAAGCACTACTGCAGCTCTGCCCAGCGTTAGTCTAAACCATTAAAATCACTATACGGGTTGTCAGGATTGGTGCAGGGTGCTACACTTAAATAAGTGTGCATCATATACCAAGCTTGAGCTACTTCAGCAACTTGATTTACATCTAGACAAGCTCAAATCAGGATCTCCTCTCGATCCCTGTCCTTTGAAGGTTTTGAAAGAATGCAGAGATGTCTTACTTCCTGCTTTCTTGGAAGTCATCAACATGGCAATCCAGAAAGGGGTCTTTCCGACTTCCTGGAAAATGGCCATAGTTAAGCCCCTCTTAAAAAAAGCCTCGCTGGATCCTAGGATCCTAAAAAACTTTCGGCCTATCTCACTGCTCCCGCAGAGATGCTGGAGGCCCACTTAAACCACCATCTGAGTGCCTTCTTGGAGAACTCCAACCTTCTTGACCGGTCCCAGCACGGCTTTCAGAGGGATCACAGCACCGAGTCCGCCCTGACAGTTGTCACTAACAACATCCGTGCTAAGGTTGACAGTGGCCAGATTACCCTTCTGGTCCTGCTCGACCTTACTGCCGCATTCGACACCCTGTCCCCCTCCATCTTGGTTAAACATCTCAAGGAGATAGGAGTGGACGGACCGGCACTTAGCCTTCTGAAATCTTTTTTGGATGGCCGTGCACAGAGGGTCAAGCTGGGTGATTTTCTTTCCCCAGCTAAACCTGTGCATTGCGGGGTGCCTCAGGGCTCGTCCCTGAGCCCCACGCTTTTTAACATTTATGTTACACCTCTTGCCAGGCTTGTAAGATCTTTTGGGCTGGAGGTTCTCTCCTACGCTGATGACACCCAGATTATGGTTTCTCTTTCACAAACTGCTGACATTACAGCCCGAAACTTTAAGAACTGCATGGAAGCGGTTGCAAATTGGATGGTGAGGAATTTCCTCAAATTAAATGGGGAAAAAATGGAGGTGCTGATTTTCGGAGGTAAGGAGAAGATTTGGTCAATGGACTGGTGGCCATCCGCTCTTGGAGCCTGTCCTACACCTTCTCAGTCCGCTCGGAACTTGGGTGTTATTTTTGATACCAAGCTCTCCTTCGAAAAACAAGTCAGTAGGACGACTTCCACCTGCTGTGGTGTCCTGAGAACCCTGAGGAAATTAGTACACTATCTTTCCACCGATGCCCGCAAACTGGTTACGGTGGCCCTAATTTCCTCAATGCTAGACTACTGTAACGCATTGTACCTTGGAATTAATAAATCACAGATACAACGCTTACAAACAGTACAAAACGCAGCAGCCCGGTTTGTTGCTGATGCCCCGAGGCTTGCATCAGGCACCTCTATTAGGAAGGATCTCCATTGGCTCCCCATCCAGGCCAGAATAGAGTTTAAGGTCCTGTGTCTCACCCATCGTGCACTGCACGGGCTTGGCGCAGAAGATATTAAACCCTTGGTGACCCCTTATGTCCCCAGCAGGGCACTCCGCTCAGCCAACAAATATCTTCTGTCTGTACCCAAAAGCAATAATGTCAGATGGGGCGATAGAGCTTTTCGCTCCCGTGCTCCTAAAATCTGGAACACTCTTCCGGTTGAGATCAAGGAACTTACCTCCCATTCTCTCTTCCGAAAGGCCTTGAAGACCTGGCTCTTCAGGGAGGCCTAACATTAACCAGTTCACCTTGTTCTTCCCTCACACAGCTTTTCCATCCTTAGCGCCTTGACGCCTCTGGGTATAGTAGCGCTATACAAATCTTCCCTCAACTCAACTCAACTCAACTCAAGCTAGCCTTCTACAGCACTGAAGAACACAGACCTGCTCTCCATGAGAAAGACGATAAATGTTCAAACTGGTGAGACTCCATGATATAAGGAGAAAATGCACCACTGCAAGTAGTCATTTGATGCTCCCACACTGGTGAGTGTCTAGCGGGGTCATTGAAAAAATTAAGTAGTGGGGTAGAGAAAATCTGTCCTAGAGAAAGGTTTATTTGGGTCACATCACTCTGACTCAGACTTGTACTAAAGTTACTGCAGGAGCAGCCATGTGGGTCTGGCTTACAACAGGTTTCAGCATTGTAGGCATATCCCATGCCTTCTTCTTGGATGTGAGTCAGATGGAGGTCACAGGGTACAGAAGATGCATTTGTTCTGCAAGCCTGGTTGCAGAGATGACAGGTACGGAATGATCATGCAGGTGCAGACTAATGGGTTGGAACTGCACCTGGTGAGCCTCCATTGGACACGCACACTATCCAGTGCTCCAGGGCGGGCTCTGTGGGCTGCTCAACTGGTGTAGATGACAGGTCCTGAGTAAATGGAATCAGCAGATGAGCTGTTGGTGGCATGCATATAAACACTTCTAAAAATATATCTGGTAAATACCCCTTCTGATTATTGTCACTGCCATATGGATGGATATCTTGCAAAAGTCTAGAATTACTTTAAGGGTTGTTACTGTCTTTGCCGAGAACCAGATAAGAATGTTTATTTGCAAAGATAAAACATCTAATATAAGACAGCATAGAATCGCATTTCAATGGCAGACTGTATTTACTGTCAGCGTTACCACTAGCAGGGCCCTTCCCCCGCACACAGCCCCGTCAGACCCTGAAATCACCCAGACACCTGGAAGTGACTTTACGCGATGTAAGAGTCATTTGCCACATGACAAAAACACATCTGTAAAACGCAAACACTGTAGAAGATGAAGAATAACCACTTCTTAAACAGGGACAGCACCTCTACCTTGTATTACCGTAAGGGTTAATTCAATATTGAAAAAGAAAGAAGATCTGGGGTTTAGAGAGCAAAGTGAATGACTTGAACATATTGCCGAGAATAGACTCTCTTCAAAGTGATTTCCAAAGCATGTGTGCTTTAAGCGCCCCACCCGAGCTTGGCACCCGGTGCTGTGGCGCCGCCCGCACCGCCCTAAAGCCGGCCCTGAATGGAAATCCAGATAGGGACCCATCTCAGCACCTGATTTTTAGAACTGCGGGTGCTGAGAACCAACAGGACCCGGCCCACTTAAAGCTGTGGGGTCTGGATAAGCAGGGGCTGCACTTCTGCCCCTACCCTCCCCTGTTACTATGTAAGGAGGCAGCTAGCGCCTAAACGGAGCAGGTCAAGCTGGCTTTGGCGGCGGCCACCGCTGCCCCTCAGGGGTTCACAGACCTCTCCCAATTACTAGATCACGTGACTGCCTGGAACTTAGCAACTGCATCTTATCTAGAAACCGTTTCATTGATATTATGTATTGATTACCCTGTTATCAGAGCCAGGTGATAGCGTGCCTGTACCACACCTGCTCTGATTGGACATTGAACTCAGCACAATAAAGACTCTGTTTGCTCTTTTTATGGTTTTAAGGAGGAGAAAGTCAACCCCCCACATCCACGCCATAGACTCCTTCTAATAAACGTGCATTTGCTGCTCTCGTGTGGTGAACAGCAGCACTGCATCTTTTAGTGACATATCGAGAACGAAGCTGAGGACAGATGAGCAAATTGTGCAACCAGCTACATTGCACGAACTCCCACATTTTACACAGTACATACATGAGAGGCCTGAAATCCTTGCCATGGTTCTCCCTTGGCTTCTTGTCTTCAGTCCTGTTTTGCTGAACTGCTTTTTGATAGCATTAGGTCTCTGTTCACTCTCTCCCTGCTAGCCAGTGCTAATGTGCCTGTGCTCTCTCCTATAAACATGGCAAGACTGACCTGCACCTGATTGGCACAGGTAATGTACTTGTGAGACCAATAAAATGGCACCGCCTCTATCCAGGGCCTGTACATGAAATGCTACTAGTGCACAGCAGCACTCATTGTGTCACTTGTAATTTAAAATCCTCTTTAATTGTAAAGTCAGGTTTTGAAAATGCCATTTTAGAAAGTTGACATTTTCTGCTCTAAACCAGCTGTTCCTTTTTACCAGGATGATTGTGAATGCCTCTTCAGTTGTGGGTTGTGTATTGCTTCCAGATGTTTAGCTAAAGAGCTTTAGGAGCCTGACAGCAGGACTGCCCTTGCCTTTGCCACCATAGACAATCAGGAGCCAGGCGAAGGAGAAAATTTTAACAGAACCAGTTTTTGGGGCAGGCCAGGCAATTTTCCCACACAAAGGCTGGCAACAGGAATAATAGTAGGACATTTCAGAACATATCAACAAGTGAAAAACTCAGAGAAAGAACTGCCCTGCTGTCTGAGGAAGAGAGAGTATATTGCTGACTGACAGAGGAAGATTAGACCTGCTTGCCTTGGACCTAAGGTACCCAAAGCAACTTCAAGGGGCACTTGTATGACCTCCTGTGTGAGTTACAGGGTCACAGCAAGCTTCTAAATGGGCCTACCTGCAACTGTCCAGCTGACCAGTACCAACTGGACCTGTCTGGACCTGCTTGACCCCTGCTACTGCCTCTTCTAGAGTAAGACCTGATCCCCAAGAGGTACCCTCTTAAGTATTGAGCCCTTGACTAATATTAGTGTGAACTCATGAAAAAGGTGAACATGCAGAGGTTGTGGACTCCTCGCGACGGCTATGTGAAATTTTTGTGCTAAAATCGACTGCCTGCAAAATGAAGCTCCAGCAGGTTGGGGTGGGAAAGTGCCCCTTTTTGCATGGTCTCTGCTAACCAGACTCCCAGTGCCTCTTTCCCAAAACTGTACCATTATTTGCACATTTGGCACACCTTTGGCCCACATAAAATCCCCTTGTAAAAAATTCCCAGTGGTACTAACGGCTTTGTGACCAGATAGAGTCCCTGACGGCTGCAGCATGTATTATGCCACCCTAAGAGACCCCTCACCAAACACAGGCACACTGTCATTGCAGCCTGTGTGTTTTGGTGCAGCTAAAAGGGAAGAGTCAACCAGGCACACATCCCTGTGTGCTAGCCCTGCCAATACTGCAAGAGACATAGGTAAGTCACCCCTACAGCAGGCCGTACAGCCCTAAGGCAGGGAGTGCTATACCTCTTGTGATGGCAAACCTGCATTAGCAGATATGTCCCTATGGTGTCTAAGTCTATTCTTTGACATTATAAGTGTGTAGTGAGGTACTACTGAGTAAACAGGCTGAGAAATTGTCAGTATGAGTTCCACAGCTCCATGATGGCTTCACATCTCAGATTAATGAGCCCACATTGATGCCTGTGTTGGATTCAATAATAAATGCACTCATAGGGCACCTCAGAGGTGCCCTCTGAAAACATACCAAACCACTACTGTGCAGCTGACTGGTCTTCACCAGTCTGCCACTTCCATAGATGTTTCTTCCCCCTGAGGTGGGAGCCTTGTGCTCTCGTGGGTCAGAGTCAAAGCCTGCTCTAGGTAGAGAAGCTTCACACCTACCCCTAAGCAGGAACAACATCTAAGGGTGGTGAGCCTCAAAGCTTCCTGCCATTTGTTATGCTAACCAGCACCTCTCCAGCTAGTGGATATGCCCCCCGACCAAGCCCCACATTTGGCTGCAAAGTCAGTAGGAAAATTAGGAAGTAGGAGAGGTGTGTCTCCTCTCACCCACAACCACTCCTAAGGTGTCCAGAGCTGAATTAAACCACCCCTTTGAAAATCCTTCATGTTGGTGGTGAGGGTTTTAGCCAATAGGATTAGGGGTATGCCCCCTATCCAAAGGGGGGAACATATAAAGGGTTTTGTGACCCTAAAGGTAAGTAGGCCATTCGCTAGTACCTGCCAGCACCTATAACACCCCTAAATTGAGAATTATGGGGCACCCCTGAACCTTACTCCTCAGATTCCTTGTAATCTAAAGGAGAAGAAGGACCGAAGAGCCGGTCCAGCAGTGAGAATTCCAGACGACAACTGGAAGTCTATGCACTTAGCAAATGGGCACAGTGTCCAGGAGTTCCGGTTCCACATCACTCGTGTGGGCTGCGGGTCACAGCTTTGATGGGAACTCGGGTCAGCCTTCAAGAAGTCTGCAACTCCTCTTCCTGGGCTATAAATACTTCGGAGCCTGGTGGAAGCTTCAGAGATGCAGGCCGGGAAATGCTTCATTGGTGCATGCTTGAGCAGGGGAGTCACCCACGACCCCAAGGGAGATTCCTCCATCCTCTAGCCTTTAGTAGAGTGTTGAAGTTCCAGGATTCAGTTTCAGAGTTTCGTCCAGGTATAATCTAAAGTCCTGTTGCCAGGGTTCTCTTACTTCTACTAAAAAAAGGGGTTGGACATACTCTGAGGACCCACCTATGGGAGGGTCTGGAAAGAGGTGTGGCTACAATCATTTCCTTTGTCCAGTTTTGCACCAGAGCAGGGGCTGGTAGCCCCTGTAACCGGTTTGGACTGGACGATTCACAGGGACACCAAATGTGCCCCCAGTGCAGACTTCAGAGCACTCTCAGAGTGCACCCACCCAGCCCCAATAGACTAAAGCCTGTCTGGGAGGTAGTTACACCTCCCTGTGACAGGAAACCTATTGTCCAGGCCTCCCCTGCCTGAGTATCGCTCAGCAGCAGGAGGCCAGACTTGTGTCTTTGGATGCAGCATCCATTTTGTGATGCCAGTGCTCTTTTAAACTGTTACCGGTTAGACCAGTGTGAACATTTCTCTCCCTCTAGAAGACTGGCGGGGAGGAAGTAGGATATCAAAGTGCTGGACACCAAACCCGACATGTTTCCATGCCGCCATTCCAAAGTTAGCATTTACCGCGAGGTTATAATGCACTAAAGAGTATATGGTCTGGCTGCATCACAGAACAGCCTCAGAGGATAGGCTCCAAAAGCTGCAGAGGGTCCCAGCTCATGCATGGGCACCCTCTCACACAAAACCAAGCACTCTGCCTTCAGGATTAATAAGGCCTGCCATAGGAGTGACTGAAAGGCTTATATGTGTCAGTGATTAAAGGTAGATATAGGTAACATATATCTTAGTAAGGGGGCATTGCACCACCTTACCCAGGCTGCAGTGGCAGTCCTGTGGTGCCATTTTGGAAGGCTTCCCAGTCGTGGCATAGTACATACTTCAGCCCTTGGTAGGCCTCTGGTGTACCTATGCCCTTGGTACCTAGTGTACCATATACTAGGGACTCACAAGGGTATCCTTGTAACCAAACTGGAGTGTACCTATAGTACATGCAATCAATTTAGAGAGGAAGCAGTTAGGCTGGGGTTCTGGTTAGCAGGGCCCCAGCCAGAAAAGTTGAAAAACAGTGAAACATCAGCAAAAAGTGGGAGTAACCATAGTAAGCAGGTCCTACTATCCTACGACAACCATATTAATGTGACAAGGCTGGGAAGAGTCACATAGATGTGCTCTGTGTTTAGGCTCAACTTTACACATCTGATTTCATTGTGTTTTTATTTAATGTTGTATGTGTGTAATTGCATGTTCCTTGCTACATTGAAAAGTGTCCTAAAATAAGTTTTCACTTGTAACATAGGTACTGCAGGGCACCAGCTGTCCACAAACCCTTTGCCAACCTCCAGACCATGGAAGAATGGGATAGCATCAGATGATACCACTTAACCAGACCTCTCATTGTGGAGTTGGAAGATCAGTTGGCCCCACATTTGCAAACTGGATCAATCAGGAGTTTGTTAAAGCGCGACTACTCACCCGTAAGGGTCTCAAGGCGCAAAGGACGCACATGTCCCTTTGCGCTGACCCCCAAGGTGAAGGAGATGGCAGTCCTGAACTTCTTTGACACAGGATCCTTCCAGTATACTGTGGCTACAGCTGGTAGGATGTCACAGACAATGTACAGCTGTGTGCTTCGTGATATGCGTGAGGCATTGTTTCATTTTCTGAACCTCTACATCAAGTTCCCAACACCAGGACAGTTTGCAGACATCAGGATTCACTTTTATGCTTTAGGCAGAATGCCACATGTCATTGGCTCCATTGATGGTACACCTGTGGCTTTGATCCCACCACAAGCCAATGCACAAACATACAGGAATTAGAAGCATTACCACTTCTTAAATGTCCTGGTGGTGTGTCTGCCTGACATGGCGATCTCACAGGTATGTGTGCGTTTCCTGGGATCAGCACACAATGTCTACATGATGGGAACTATTTGGATCCCACATATGATGTCTCAGCTGCAAAATGAGGGTGCCTGGCTTGTTGGTGGGTATTGTTGTATGTTTATGTTGTGTGTTGCTTGTATGCCAGGTTGTACCCTGTTTTCAGAAAACTGAAGTATTTTCTGTGTTCAGTTTAGGAGACTCTGGATACCCCAACATGGTGTGATTGCTGACAACACTCCAGAACACTGTCACCCCTGCTGAGGTTAGTTTTAATGAGGCACATGGGCATACCAGGTGAGTGGTTGAGCGGACATTTGGCCTACTAAAAACAAGATTTCGCTGCCTGGACCATACAGGAGGAGCCCTCCAATATGCACCATCAAAGGTGTGTATGATCATCATTGTGTGTTAGATGCTCCACAACTGGGCAGTTAGAAATGAGCTACCTCTCATACAAGATGATGGAGATCAGCAGCCTCCAGCAGGGGAGGATCCAGGACTGGGACATGTTGCCAATGATGATGAGGAGGAGGAGGATGTTCGGAGATAGCTCATCAACAACCTTTTCTCATGATTGTAAGGATGCAATGATTTGATGACAAATCACTGTCTGTGCATGATATGTGTCCATTGTATGATATGTTTGTAAATGTGTGGGTCTATGTTACTTAACATGATCCTTGGAGTTGTTTGGTGTCTATTAAGTTAGTTTGGTCACCAGTATAGTGGTGACATGACTACTAGCTAGTGTGAACATGTTCAAAATGTGAAGTATGAAATGTCTCTTGAAGATGTATGCAAATAATTTGGGATTTGCAGACTGTTCTATGTCTCTCCTTCATAGCGTCCTTTGACTGTTGTATGGAGACATGTAACCTCCCAGGCACAAAATGCAGTTCCAGATAGCAACTTTTCTTGGGATCAGGAATCTGTGCCAAACACTCACTTCTGAAATGTTTAAAACGTCTTGGTTAATTTGTGCTTATTGTCACAGTGTGATTTGATTGCATTTGATTGCATTTGTTGTGAAGGCAATATGTAGTGCCTATGTAATAAACCTGTTCCCCAAATTGAGGTGTGTTTTGACCTTTTCCAAACATCCAACATTCATTTGCACAATGTATATGTGCCCTGATGTTCAGTTTATCTGACAATGATTATTGTTTGTGCATAGAAATGTTGTTTCATTTTACATTATTTGAGGCAATGAGGATCTATGCAATGTACTCTGTGTGTTGTGATGACCTTGTTGTGTGTATCTTTCATATGTGTCAGGTTACATTTACTCACAAGACAATTGGTAAATTAATGTACTTGTTTTTCAGCCAATGTAATTTTCATTCCATTCCTTTTTTTCATCATCATTTCTATCTGAAAACCGTGTTTCATTTATGACAGAAGCACGTATTGTGTGAATAATAATTTATTCAAGTGCATGTGTGAAATTTTACAAGAAAGGTATAGTGCTGTACACAATTTAGGTTTGAAGTCCAAAACTCACAGAGGAGTTGGTAGTGCCAGTAGATGAAATTTTCGGAGCCAAGTTCACAGGCGTTTGAGTCATTGGTCCAACTTAGATTCTCCGTTCCATGTGGTAGACTTCAGTGACAGTCAACAAAGTGAACGCTTCACACACAATGGAGGATATCAGGAGCAAGTTGTCATTAACTGGGGGATGCATAGCCTTCTGTCTCTCATTTGTCCCTCTTCAGATGACACTCCATTCTTGCCATGCGTTGGTCCATTTTGGCATAATGGGCAGCCTGCTGTTGATGTATGTCCCTTAGGATCCCAACGGCTGTTTTTATATGTTTTCTATTTTACAGAGTTTTATATACCGCAAACTTGATCTGAATCGGGTATCAGAGCACTTTATATAGCACCAGTTGCATTACATGAGGACACATTCATTTTGTTATTTATTTTATTTATTTGTGTATTTTATAAAGAGCGCAGCTGCCCCAATGGGGGGTCCCGGCGCTAATAGATATGGCAGCAGAAAATTGTGAGATATCTAGTTAAAGGCCAAAGAGGTGGGTCTTGAGAGATTTACGGAATACAGGTTCTGTCAGACATGCCCGGAGGGATAATGGGAGTTTATTCCAGCGCTGAGAAGCACCAACTTCAAACGATTTCCCCCTGATCGGGTTTTTTTTAATCTAGGGGTAACCAGAAGAAGTTGGGAATTCAAACGCAGCGTTCTGGAGTTATGGTAGGGACGAAGGCTAGTCTTCAGGTGAGCTGGTCCTTTACCCTTCATGGCTCTGTAGGCCAGAGTCATAGCTTTAAACTTGCATCTCTTGGAGATGGGGAGCCAATGTAATCTGCGAAGGTGTGGGGTAATATGTTGTCTGGGGGGAATTCCCTCAACTAGACGGGCTGCAGCATTTTGTACAGTCTGAAGTTTGTTACATAGACCAGCCGTAAGGCCTAGGTAAAGCGCATTTGCATAATTGAGATGGGAGATTATCAATGCGTGAACCACAGTCTTACAGCAGTCAGTAGGCAAATAGTTGATAAGCCTTTTTATTGTTTTCATCTTGGCAAAACAGGAAGCTGCTACTGTTTGCACCTGGGCACAAAAAGAGAGGTGACTGTCCCAACGAACCCCAAGGTTCCTAACTGAGTCTTTAGGTATGGGAGCTTGACTCAAATCTTCCGGCCACCATAGACTGCGTTCCAGGGGGGATGGTGAGTTAAAAAACAGTATCTCCGTTTTTCCGGCATTGAGTCTCAGAGAATTAGAGTCCATCCATTTCGATATATCCCTGAGACAAGATTTCAGGGGATCGAATGCCGAATCAGTGGGCTCATCAAAGGTGAAAAGAAGCTGAATGTCATCAGCATAGGAAGTAGATTTAACACCGGTCTGTGCAATCATTTCAGTAAGGGGGCTAAAATAGACGTTGAAGAGTAGCGGGCTCAGGGAAGAACACTGTGGAACCCCCCATGTAAGTGGTCTGGCGGAAGATGTATAAGGGGGGGTGTATACCTGCTGAGTACGATCAGATAAAAAAGAAGAGATCCACTTCAGCACGGTACCGCCTATGCCCAGGGCCCTTAACCTCTTCAGCAGAATCTTATGAGAGACGGTGTCAATTGCTGCTGAAAGATCCAGCAGCACCAACACCGCCCTCGACCCGCGGTCCAGCCTCCGTCTCACCGAGTCAGCCATTTCGATCAGGGCTGACTCCATGCTATGGCCGGACCGGAAGCCATGCTGAGAGTCATGCAACAGCCCATGAGACTCTATATAATTGGCAAGCTGAAAATGGGCCAATTTTTCCAGGATTTTTGCAGGGGCCGACAAAAGGGATATTGGCCTGTAATTACTTGGGTTGTCTGGGTCCGCGTTGGGCTTTTTCAGAATGGGGACTAAGGAGGCATGCTTCCATTTGTCAGGGAACCTACCCGTTCTCAAGGAGTCATTCCAGATGGGGTTAAGAAAAGGATTGAGTAGAACAGCCAGAGCCTTATATTGCTTCGCCGGCCAGAGATCATTAGGTGATCCGGATTTACATTTAAGTAATTCTGCAAGGGTGTCTTCTTCTGAGAGATCTGCAAATTCTAAGAAGACAGGGGACAGCGAGTTCAGAATAGTCAATTCCTCCTCCAATCCTGAAGAGTCAGTTTTGGGGAAGGAGGCATATATAGTTTCTATTTTTTCTTCAAAAAATTCCGATAATTTATCACAGAGAGACTGGGAGGCAGGCTGGCTCCGGGTCATCGCTTGAGGGTCCGTAAAAGATCTAACAATGCTGAAAATCTCTCTGGCGCCAGTACTGGCTTTGTTGATTCTAGTGGCCAGATAGGCCCTTTTACGCTCCACAATCATTCTGCGGTATTCCTTAAGGGCCGTCTTGTAGATAGCTTTACTTTCCAGAGAGTACTTCTGCCTCCAAGCACGTTACTGGGCTTTACACGAGATTTTTTTTTACGAAGATCGTCAGAATACCAGGGGGCTGTAGGAGCTGACCTATAGGTTTTAATGGGCTTTAAAGGGGCCAAAGTCTCCATGGCCTGACTAATCCAGACATCCAGATTGGCAATATGCATGTCTAAATCTGAAGCTGGACTAGGCCGCGAGTTTATTAAGTGTTCCTGGAGTGATTCCAGAGTAATACGACTCCAGTTTCTGCCGGCTGCCTTAGGAATCAATGCGGGTTTATTGGCTTGAGTTATATTGATCACAAAAGGGATTAAGTAATGATCAGACCAGATCACTGGTATAGGGTTAGCTACTTGGATGTTAGTCAGATTGGAACAAATCAGGTCCAATGTGTGACCAGCTTTATGTGTCGGTAGCTCCACCTTTTGCACTAAACTGCATGCCGCTAGCGTGGAAATTAGGCTATTACTGTGAGGGCAAGACTCATTTTCCACATGTAGATTAAAATCCCCTAAAGCCGTAAAATTAGCGTAGCGTGAGCTAGCCTGGATGATGTAGTCCGCCAAGGCAGGCAGATGAGAGGTGCTGGAGTTAGGAGGGCGATAAATCAATAATCCTGAGCAGGAAATTGAGGGTGATATCTTAATACAAAAATGCAATCCCTCAATACAGTCGATTTGGTCGTATGAGGGAATTATAGCCGTCCATTTGGATTTATGAATTAGTGCAACCCCACCCCCCTGTTTGCCATTGGATCTATTGGTGAAGATAATACTGTAACCTTCCGGAATAGCCAGAGTGATAACGGGGTTAGTGGTATCATTCAGCCAAGTTTCGGTTAGAAAGAGAAGGTCTCAGTTGTTATTCTGGAGGGACTGCCAGATGTCATCGGCATGTCTAACCAGTGATCTACAATTGATCAGAGCCCCTCTGAGGGTTATGGAGGACCCTGGTCCCTGGGAGATGTTAAATCTCCGAGCGTGTGAGTGGCTGTTCCTTAGTTTGTAATAGGATAGGTGGAAGTCACAGTTACTAAAGGCTTAATCGGGCTTCCAAACGTCTGGTGCCAGTAGGGGGCCATGAAGGCATCGGGGAGGTCTAAGAGCCAGTAACTCTGAGCGTTCATAGGGAATACCTGCTTTGCCATTCAAACGGGCAGGGGGACCGGCCCCGGTCACGTCTCTGTCGCGAACGGGTGCAGACGGGCTTGCTTTTGGCGCGCCCGCTGTGCAGACGAGAGAGGCCGGCCATAACAAGCAGGGGAGGGTGGGAGGGGCCAGGCAGCTGGACCGTCAACCCTCCAGTTCCCCCAAGATGGCGGCTCGGTGTTTCGAGAGCTCCGCGACAGCCCCTACTCGGCTGCGCGGTGTCTGGGGGAGGGGTACAGCCCTGTCGTGTGTCAGCAGGTAAGTGAAGGTTAAAAGCAGTATGCCTAAGGCAAAATCACAATTTTAAAAGTATCACAATTTTAAAGAAAGCGCCGCAGTCTTCCCGGCTTCCGCCTCAGGAAGAGCTGCTGCCAAATCCAATGCGCGCAAAGTAATTACGTTGGCTAAATACCGGTGAGGGCGGGAGGGGCCAGGCAGCTGGACCGTCAGCCCTCCAGTTCCCCCAAGATGGCGGGTCGGTGTTTCGAGAGCTCCGCGACAGCGCCTACTCGGCTGCGCGGTGTCTGGGGGAGGGGTACAGCCCTGTCGAGTGTCAGCAGGTAAGTGAAGGTTAAAAGCAGTATGCCTAAGGCAAAATCACAATTTTAAAAGTATCACAATTTTAAAGAAAGCGCCGCTGTCTTCCCGGCTTCCGCCTCAGGAAGAACTGCTGCCAAATCCAATGCGCGCAAAGTAATTACGTTGGCTAAATACCGGTGAGGGCGGGAGGGGCAAGGCAGCTGGATCGTCAACCCTCCAGTTCCCCCAAGAAGCGTGGCTCAATGGTTAGAGCGGCAGACCCTAATGCAGAGGTCTGGCCCGGGACCAGGGTTCAATTCCCGCCTCGGCGGCTCTTGGACTCAATCTCCCCGGACCTGATAATTCTCGCCTCGGTGCCTTGTCTAATCATGGGTCCCACTCTGTGACTCTGGGCAATAGATTGCTTAATCTCCACAACGGCCTCAGCAGTGCTTGGATGCCTTGGAGGTGCCCAGGAGTGGACACCTCACAGGATAGCCAGGAAGGGTTCCACAGCGCTATGAATACAGCGCTACGAGACCTCTGGGTAGAAGTGCGCTATATAAATACAAACACATTTACATTTACATTTTGTTGTTGGCCAAAGTCTCCTGTGCATTCTTGAAATGCATTGAGAATGCGTGCCATCTGTGGGTCAGCTGGATCAGCAGTACCAGTTGCCTGATGGGACCTCTCCCCACACCCCCTCCCACCACACCCACCACCCCTACCAACACAAGCAGGACTTGCTGATGCAGGCACAAACAACACTGAGCCTCCTTCATAGTTGACGGTGGTGTTGTTGTCCGCCAACTCCAGAGTGCCCTGTGATGCTATGCTCTCGGTATTTTGCTGCCTTGGTGTGTCTGTGTAGTGAGTGGTCATCTGGGGGTTGACAGATGTTTCAGGGATGGTCACAGGGGGTACTGATGTTACAGCTGCTGGTGCTGCATGCTGACCCACACCAGAGGGGCCAGGTAGTTCATAGTCATCCGATGAGGGCTGAGAGTCATCCACACCAGAGAGTTCAGGGTTAACCAGAGTCTGGCATGGGGATTCTTGTTCTGTACCTGCAGTGTCCCCAGCGGGCCCTGTGGGTAGGTGAGAGACACAATGTTGGTGGTGTTTTTGCACAGGCCATCGTATCATACACATTACATTTGCTATTGTACATTATGAGTGTATGTACATTAGATAGTCCTCTATTTTCACAGACGCCAGCTTATATTTTCAGAGAACATTGTAATTTTAACAAGATGTGTTTTGCTGAGCATGTCCAGCTCTGTGCATGAATGGGCATGTTTTTTTTATTTGACTGTACATAGACATTGACTGTCAAGTGATACCATGGGCATGACACAGGTGTGTTGGTATTTCCCAAATCTGTGCTTTTACAATGATATACATACTCTTCTTCTTATGAGATGTTTCAAGATTTGTGTATGTGTGCTGGCATTTGTGTATGTCGTTTGCAGTCACATTGGTGTGGCTACCTACACACTCACAGTCCGGAATGCTTTGCTCTGTGTCTGATCATATCATATATATTGTCCTTGTCCTCCATGGGCAGATGAGTTAACCATGGCTGCTTTCTTGCTTTTTCAGGCTCAGAGCTGTGAGGTACAGAGGTTTGTGTGCTTCTGTTATGCTGCTGGAACTTGTACCTCTCCTCCCATCCAGACCAGCTTACCCCTCATGGAAAAAGTATCAATCACAGTGAGGGGAGTGTAGTGGCAAGGATGCTGACAAGGCTGCATGATGTAGGAGTTGAACGCAATTCCCAACAATGATTTGTGCATATGACACCATGCAACAGTGTTAGCTTTCTTGCTCTGGCCCTTCCATTTTCTGTCAGGTATCCTCCATTGTCTCTGATGAACGGGTTGTTTGGGTGTGGATCATGATGTGCGCTATGAGTGCAGCTCACAACATGGTATGTCCTCCACACACCTTACCAGCAAGCCCACAGAGCACACCTGGGACTATGCATTCCCAGACTGTGAGTGGAAAGGTACTGTGAAGATGGCTGAAAGTGGGGACTGGTGTGAGAAGGCCAAGTCCTGGATGTGACTTGTGGCCAATTGATACATAAGGCCCTTATGTCAGCCATCTTGCCAGTACATTTCCTTTCACTCTCAGGGACTGCCTGGTCACAAGATTGCTATTTGTTCTGGCTGAGAAGGTGTGTGTAGGGCAGGGCATGATGGTATTTGCATTCACTGCTAATAATCCTCCTCCCACATAGCCCAACTACACCACCTGGAACTATGCTTTCCTCACAGTGAATGAAAATGTACGGTCAAGATGTTTGACTATGGGTCCTGGTGTTTGTTTGACCATCATCAGGGCCTTGTACTCCTCACACCAGAGCCCAGTGTCAACCATCTTGACAGTACTTTTCCACTTTTTTTTGTTGTTGTTTTTTTTTGTTGTTGGTTAGTACTTTTCCACTACCTGTTAGATCAGCACAGTTCAGCTGGGCTGTTTGAGCCATGTTTGAGTATGATTATTTTCACTGACTTCAACCCCCATCAGGCCATGTCCTACACACACTCACACCACCCAGCTCATACATCACATTTGTTAGTATGCTGTCCCTGGGAGTGATTGGAACTGAACTGGCCAAGATGTCTGACAGTGGTGCCTGGTGTTTGTTTTGAGCACAACTCCCAAAAGGGACTTGTGCTCCCCACACCAGAGCACTGTGTCAGACATCTTGCCAGTACATTTCCTTTCACTCTCATGGATTGCCTGGTCACAAGAGTGTTTTTTTCTGGCTGAGAAGTTGTGTGTAGGGTAGGGCATGCTGGTATTTGCAATCACTATTAATAATCCTCCTCCCACATAGCCCAACTACACCACCTGGTACTATGCTTTCCTCACAGTGAATGGAAATGTACTGTCAAGATGTCTGACAGTGGTTCCTGGTGTTTGTTTTACCACTACTCCCATCAGGGACTTGTGCTCCCTGCACCAGAGCCTAGTGTCAGCCGTCTTTTCAGTACCTTTCAACTCCCTGTGAGGTAAGCATAGTTCAAGGCGGGCTTCTTGGGCCGTGTGGAGGAGGATAATTTGTAATTTCTGGAATTTCAAGTTACATAGCAGGTACGTTGTTTGTAAAAATCTATTTTTCGACCACAGCTTCCATCATAGACTTGTGCACCAACACCAGCTCACATTGTCAGCCATCTTGCCAGTACATTTTCATTCACTTTCAGGGACAGCATAGTCCCAGGTGTGCTGTTTGGTGTTGGTGAGAGGGGTGTGTAGGACAGGGCCTGCTGGTAGATGTAGACAGGGCTACCACTACTCCTCCCACCCAGAGTAAGTTGACCACCATGAATCATGCTTCCATGACAGTGAGTACAAATGTACATTCAAGATGTCTGACAGTGGTTCCTAGTGTTTGTTTGAGCGCACTTGACTACATGCTGCTCCTGAGGCGGAAAGCCGGGAGACTGCTTCGTTTTTAAATTGTTGAAATTACTTGTTTATTTTAAAGTTCACTAACCCCCCGGTCACTTGGCTCTGCTCACGGGCTATTTCACTTGCCACCTGCAGGCGTGGGACGCTGTTCCAGCGCCACGCTCGAGATTCAGGCCACGCCCCCTTTGGAGGCCACGCCCACCGCCCTCAGTATAAGTGAGACGCTGAATACTAGCGCCCTCACTTGACTACACGCTGCTCCTGAGGCGGAAAGCCGGGAGACTGCTTCGTTTTTAAATTGTTGAAATTACTTGTTTATTTTAAACTTCACTTACCCCCCAGTCACTTGGCTCTGCTCACGGGCTATTTCACTTGCCACCTGCAGGCGTGGGACGCTGTTCCAGCGCCACGCTCGAGATTCAGGCCACGCCCCCTTTGGAGGCCACGCCCACCACCCTCAGTATAAGTGAGACGCTGAATACTAGCGCCCTCACTTGACTACACGCTGCTCCTGAGGCGGAAAGCCGGGAGACTGCTTTGTTTTTAAATTGTTGAAATTACTTGTTTATTTTAAACTTCACTTACCCCCCAGTCACTTGGCTCTGCTCACGGGCTATTTCACTTGCCACCTGCAGGCGTGGGACGCTGTTCCAGCGCCACGCTCGAGATTCAGGCCATGCCCCCTTTGGAGCCACGCCCACCGCCCTCAGTATAAGTGAGACGCTGAATACTAGCGCCCTCACTTGACTACACGCTGCTCCTGAGGCGGAAAGCCGGGAGACTGCTTCGTTTTTAAATTGTTGAAATTACTTGTTTATTTTAAACTTCACTTACCCCCCAGTCACTTGGCTCTGCTCACGGGCTATTTCACTTGCCACCTGCAGGCGTGGGACGCTGTTCCAGCGCCACATTCGAGATTCAGGCCACGCCCCCTTTGGAGGCCACGCCCACCGACTCATCCCCTTTAAAATGTGCTTCACCCGGAAGCGCAGCGGGCGCGCCGTTTGCGCGCCGAAGGCGCGCCTAAGGAAAGCCCATCTGCGCCCGTCCGCGACCGACCAAGGCCAGAGGCCAGTCACTCTGCCTCTCCCACGCAATATTCCCGCTTGCAACTGACCGATCTTCAAGGCAAGTGGTCACTACCTGCTGCTACCACAGCCCGAATCTCTAGTCTTGGACTATTGCCTTCCCATAACCAATTCCACACCAATACCGTGTCACCGCCTCCGACTAATCACCTTCCAACCCTGCCCCTAACTGGCCCTCCCCCCCACTGTGGTAACTGCCATGTATCTCAATACTAGATCGGCAGTCAAACATCAGCTCGATCTCTTCACTTTACTCGAATCTCACAAACCCGACCTGTTATTCCTCACCGAGACTTGGTTCTCGGACAGCTCTCTCCCCTCCCTGCTGGCAATACTCCCCCCATCCTATTACGCTATCCGAGCCGACCGTTCTTCTGGTAGGCCCGGTGGAGGGGTTGCCCTAATCGCCCGTAAAGAACTCACGTTTCAACCTCTAGCCTCCCCTTCCCTGGGAACATCAGACTGTTTAGTTGTCCGCTCACTTTCTCTTACTCCCCCATTCACATGCGTCCTTCTTTACCGGCCCCCGTCCCCCCCTCAAACGTTTCTCCCCAACTTCCAAGACCTAATGGCGACTCTGGTAGTCAACCACTCTTCTATTATAGTCCTGGGTGATTTTAACTTCTGGCCCTCCGACCCTGCGGAATGTGCCACTTCCAAAGAGTTTTCAGACTCCCTTCAGTCGCTTAACTTCACTTCAGTCGTCAAGGCCCCTACGCACAGGTTGGGACATATCCTTTACCAAATCTGGCACCGGGATTGCCCGGTTACCTCACTCTCTATTTCCCCTTGTCTTTGGTCAGATCATTCTCTGATCACTGTTTCTTTATCACCTCTATCATTACCTAAGTCCACTCCTGCGAGAAACGTCTGGGCACGATCATGGAACCGTGTTGATGTCGAGACCCTATCTACCACCCTCTCCACTTCCAGCCCCGACCTTATCGGGCTGCCCTCTTCTGGACAAGCAGAAGCCATCAGCAGCTGGCTGCGGGCAGGCTGCGACACCATCGCTCCTTTAAAACGCATCTCGTCCAAGCGCCCCAAGGATGCTAACCGATGGTTCTCTGACGATCTTAAAACCCAAAAACTAAATCTCCGCCAAGCGGAACGCCAGTGGAGGCGGAACTATTCTCCTGTTTCTAAAACTCGTTATACTGATCTTTTAGTACAATACAAAAAATCCATATTGGAAATCAAAAAAACTTACTTTTCATCCAAAATCCAGCTCGCGGAGAACCGGCCAAGAGAAATATTCTCCATTGTTCAAGATCTCTCTTATTCCGATAGAGCCTCACTCAAACCTTCTCCTTCACAATCACTATGCGACTCCCTTAACTCCTTCTTTCTTAATAAAATCATTAAGATTAAAGCTAAGATCCCCCCCCGTCCCCGGCTTTCACTGACCCTTGCTGTCCTCCAGCTACAGCACGTCTTGATTCAATTCCTCCCCTCACGACTGATTCACTTTTCTCCATTCTCCCGCTGGTTAAATCCGGCTCCCCGTTGGATCCCTGCCCTGCTTATATTTTGAAGCAGATCTACTCTCACTGCCCCTCACCGCCCCTTACGCTCCTTAACAGTTCGCTGTCCCAGGGTATTGTTACCCCAGCACTCAAATCGGCAGTGATCGTTCCGATCTTAAAAAAACCTGGGGCGGACCTTTCGGATCCAGCAAATTACCGCCCCATCTCTCTTCTGCCTTTCTTGGCAAAGGTACTGGAACGTCATGTAGTCAAAACCTTGAGTGATTTTGTGGAAAGAAATAGTGTCCTGGCTCCTAGACAGGCCGGTTTCCGCCCAGCTCATTCAACTGAGTCCGTAATTATATCCGTCCTGTATAGCCTACGACAGGGAATGGACACTAATCAACCTCAGGCCCTGGTCCTTCTAGATCTTTCCGCCGCATTCGACACGGTGGACCATACCATCTTGCTTTCACGTGTCGAGGCGGCGGGAATCGGGGGGACAGCCCTGTTATGGTTATCCTCCTTCTTGAGCGGTCGGACTCAGGCTGTCCGTCTGGGTGAGTATTCAGCTGACTTTCGGCCCATCCAGTGTGGGGTCCCACAAGGATCCTCTTTGTCCCCCCTTTTATTTAACCTTTACATTGCCCCCCTCATTTTTGCTTTACAGCGGATGGAGGTCTCTGTGTATAACTACGCAGACGATCTCCAGCTTATTTTCTCCCTCTCTTCCTCCCCCGAGTCAATTTCTAACTTTCAACTCATCATGACCTTCATCCAGGACTGGATGAACTTCAACCACCTGAAACTCAATCCCGATAAAACGGAATTGGTGTTGACAGGTGGTTGCTCCAGTCCCTGGTCCTCTTCTTTTTGGCCTTCTTCCTTAGGTCCCCCACCTATTCCTGTTCCCTCCGTCAAAACTCTTGGGTTTAAAATTAACAATCAACTCTCCTTACATTCCCAAGTTTCTGCCGTTGTTTCTTCATCCTTTCTCTCTCTCAGGACAATACGCAAAGTTTCACGATTCTTCTCCTCAGATGCGCTCAAGCTAATACTTCTGGCCATGGTAACATCTCGCCTGGATTACGGCAATGCCCTTTATCATGGCATGCCGGACTACCTCATGAGGCGCCTCCAATTGGTCCAAAACCAAGCCGCTCGGCTGGTCTTTAATTTACCAAAATCACATCACGTTACACCCCTCCTTGTCTCCCTGCACTGGCTCCCTGTCCGGCAGCGCGCCTTATTCAAGCTTGGCTGCACCATCTTTAAAGCCCGGACAGACTCTGCCCCTTCTTTCATTAACACAGCCATTCAAGATTACTTCCCATCGAGAGAACTTCGTTCTTCCTCCCATCATCTTCTCGTGGTCCCTCGCTTCAAACGGAAGAAGTGGGGGGGCTCCAAATTCTCGACCACGGCCCCAGCTTTTTGGAACTCCCTCCCAATCTACTTGAGAACCTGCTCCCAGTACCCTCTGTTCCGTAAAGGCCTCAAGACCTTTCTTTTTAACCAAGCCTTCCCCTCTTAAACAGTCACTTCCCCAAATTTTCCTGCCCCCTGAGTAGTAGTAGCCATTTAGCGCCAAGAAACCGCCAGGTGTACGAGCGCTCTACAAAACCCTTAAACTCAAACTGAAACTCAAACGCAACTCCCAAAAGGGCCTTGTGATCCCCACACCAGAGCACTGTGTCAGACATCTTGCAAGTACATTTCCTTTTACTCTCAGGGACTGCCTAGTCACGAGAGTGCTTTTTGTTCTGGCTGAGAAGTTGTGTGTAGAGTAGGGCATGATGGTATTAGCAGTCAATGCTAATAATCCTCCTCCCACATAGCCCAACTATACCACCTGGTACTATGCTTTCCTCACAGTGAATGGAAATGTACTGTCAAAATGTCTGACTGTGGTTCCTGGTGTTTATTTGACCACTACTCCCATCAGGGACTTGTGCTCCCTACACCAGAGCCTAGTGTCAGCCATCTTGTCAGTACCTTTCAACTCCCTGGGAGATAAGCATAGTTCAAGGTGGGCTTGTTAGGCCATGTGGGAGGAGGATTGTTAGCTGTGACTACTCCTCCCATCATGCTTTTAGCCACACCCACCTTCCCAGCCATCCAAAGCACCCTTCCTTTGACTCAGCTTTCCGGGGAGGGAAAATGTGTGCAAACAAGATGGCTGATGCATGTGACTGGTGTTTGGATCCCACTGCCTTGCAGTGAAGTAGTGCTAAGTTTGTACATCTTTGTAATTTCAGAATTTTCAAGTTACATTGCAGGTAAGTTGTTCGTAAAAATCTATTTTTCGACCACAACTTCCATCATGGACTTGTGCTACCAACACCTGACCACATTGTCAGCCATCTTACCAGTACATTTTGATTCACTCTCAGGGACAGCATAGTCCCAGGTGTGCTGTTTGGTGTTGGTGAGAGGGCTGTGTAGGACAGGGCTTGCTGGTAGATGTAGTCAGGGCTACCACTACTCCTCCCACCCAGAGTAAGTTGACCACCATGAATCATGCTTCCATGACAGTGAGTACAAATGTACATTCAAGATGTCTGACAGTGGTGCCTGGTGTTTGTTTGATCACAACTCACATCAGGGCCTTGTGCTCCGCACACTAGAGCCCAGAGTCAACCATCTTGTCAGTACTTTTCCATTGACTCTTATGTAAGCACAGATCCTGGTGATCTTGTTGAGCTATGTGGGAAGAGGAAAGTTAGCTGTGACTATGCCTCCCATCATTCCTTTATCCACAACCACCTTCCCAGCAATCCCAACCTCTATTCCTGTGACTCAGCTTTCCTGTGAGTGAGTGAAACAGTGCTGGCAAGATGGCTGACAGTGGTGGCTGCTGTTTTGGGCACCAAGCCTTGCTGTGTTTTTTGGTAAGTTGGTACATGACATGAAATAGTTACATATTACTCTGAGATTGCATGTATGTTGTTTGTCAAACTGGCATACACATCACATGCTCATTTGCTTCATATTGTTATGGCTTTGCTAACAGTGATTTGATCACTGTCCCGTTGACAGTGATGTCTGTGGGTGTGTATTTGCTAACAATATTGGCTATTTGAGAATGTATTCACCAGGCTCTGGTACTCCTGATATTCCATTGACGCCATCCGGTGGGAGCATGGCCCACATATTCTCCTCCCAGGAAGTGAAGTGCACAGGTTTTGCAGGAGGGCCACCACCAGTCCACTCGGTCAATATATGGCCTTTGCCAATCAGTTTCTGGACCCTCCTTTGCACATCATAGTACCTGCTCCTGATATCGTCCATTGTGCACAGGCAAGGTGCTTGAGGATTCACCTTGTTGACAATCCTCTCCCACATCTTGTTTCTCTGGGACAGGGGGGTCTGTTGGACTAAGCTCCCAAATAACTGTTGCTCTACTCTGAGAATTTTGTCTACCATGAAATCCAACTCCTTCTCTGTGAACTTTGGATTCTTCTTTGGGGGCATGGTGATGGGCGGTGGTAGAGATGGATGTGTGGGTGAGTGTGAAGTGTGTATGAGTAAATGTGTATATGTTTGTAAGTCTGTCTGGTGTTGGTGTCATTGCAAGCGCTCTGAAACCTGCGGGTGATTTATGCGCTATACAAAAGCAATTTACATTACATTACATTTAAGTGTAGTAGTGAACAGGTGCTAGTAGTGAGTGCATGCATCAGTGCAGTGTAATAGTGGTATGTGCTGGCAGTTCTGTTGAAGTTGCAAAGGATCATGGTAGGGATTTTGGCCCTTTATATAGGTGGAGTTGTGGGTGTGACTTATTTCAAATCTTTACTTTTTTTTTTTACATTGACATTGCTTGTTTGGACTTATTCTGTCAGTTTCTAATGTATTTTGTTAAGCATAACCAAAACGATCCATTGACTGCACTGGATGCTTGTTCATGTATTGGCAGGATGGTCAGAGTCTGTCCCATTCACGATAAGCTAAGTTGCAGCGTTTGCGTTCAAGTCGGTCCCATCTGGCTTTTTGCTGTACGATTCGCTCACACAGATTCATTTCCGTACGAGTCGGTCAGTATTGTGCTCTGTGCGAGTCAGTTGTATTTGATATGCATCGGACTACACGCATATGTGTCGGTCGAAAGGCATTCCAGATCCGTGTTATTGGGAAGGCTTTCCAAGCGAGATCGGAATCGGGCCCAAAGATGGGTTGAGCACTTTGAAGAAATGCTGAACCAGCAAGTGCCACAATGTCCACCAGACATATAGCTAGCTGACACATGCTTACCAGTCAACTGCAGCCAACCAACCAAGTGAGAAATATGTGGAGACACTGAATTCAAACATTGAATAATCTGTAGACATGGTTAACACCATGGTTGGAAGGATGAGGAAAAATTACCATCATATAGGAAGGAGGGCTATCTTATCAAGGTCCCCAAGAAGGGAATATCTCCTTTATCAATCAAAGTGTTCAACAGAGTCATCTTGACAGAATGAAGGAACAAGTCAACAATGAGTTGTGAGACCAGCAACATGGCTTCTATAAAGGTAGGTAGTGCGTAGACCTGCTTGCATGCAAAACTGTGTATCATTACTGAGCAGTCAATGGAATGGAACACACCTCCTCTATGTCAACTTCATTGATTATGAAAAGGCATTTGAAAAGATGGCCATTGAGACCCTTTGGAAACTCATCTGCCACTATGGTGTGCCAGATAAACTCATAAGAATCATTAAGAACCCTTACGAGAAAATCACCTGCTAAATAGTCCATGGAGGATAACTCATGGAAGACTTCAAGGTGAGGATCAGAGTTCATCAGGGTAGTGTGCGTTTGCCTTTTCTCCTCTTGTTGACCACAGACTGGATCATGAAGACATCCACAGCAAGGAGAAGAAATGGGATCCAATAGGAACCTTGGAAACTGCTTGTTGACATGGACTTTGCATGTGACCTGGCCATACTCTCCCATACCCACCTCCAGATGCAGGAGAAGACAAACGTGTTGTAGCTTTATCAGCTTAACTTGACCTCAACGTCCAGAGGGAAAAAGCCAAGATCCTGAAAACTAACACGGTCAACACAGCTGCAGTCACTCTGACAGATGGTGTAATGGAAGATATTGAGGTCTTCACCTACCTGGCAGTGTCATAAACAAGCAGGGCTGCACATATGCCAAAGTCAAAGCAAGAATAAACAAAAGAAAGGCTGCCTTCATTCAGATAAAGGAAATTTTAAGCTCCAAGGACCAAACACTGCAAAGCAAGTTCAAGCTTTTTACCACTGGCATATAATTGATCCTTTTGTATGGAGCTGAGACTTAGATGACTACAGTGAACACCACCAACAAAGTCCAGACCTTCATCAACACCTTTCTGAGGAAAATCCTCCAAATTGGCTGGAAAAGAAAAGAGGAAGGCCAAGATCCTGACTGCAGCGATGGGTTACACCTGGAGTCATATGGAAGGAAGGACAGAGATGTCTGAAGAATCCTGCCTGACGGCCTATAGCCCAGGATGGATAGTTGATGTAAGCAAGTACTCTCTTTTCTCCATCTCCAGTTTTCTGTTCTAAAGTCTCCACTACTGTACTTTACTGTACAAACAAAGAAATCAAGAACATGGCCTGGGATTTTAATAATATCAACCAACCCCTTCTAAGCTCAAAACTAATTTCCAATCTCTACTCCTATCCATCTGAGAAACAAAGTATTGTTTAGAAATACAACTTAGTTATGTCTTAAGTCACTAATGATGTGGAAAGAACATCAGAACCACTGAACATCACAAAGACAAAGTCCCTCGAAGGAAACGTCAGAAGACCTACATAATAAATTGGGACTATTAACTGTGTGACCTGAACAAGGAATAGGTCCACAATTCTCCTTACAGGGAAGCATGCACCGCATTGTAGCGCTTGACTTTCTTGTAGGATTGTGATTCAGATCAGTCTGAGCCCTACTTATGGGAGCTAGTGTAGGCAAGTAATGACCATTGACTGGCACTCAATAATAACCCTTAATGAATAATTGTCCAGTTCATAATTTTTTCTGTAGAAAAATAAAAAGTACATTTATTACAAACACACTACTAAATACTATGCAGTAATTTACATATAGGTACATAGGCTAATGAAAAATATCATAGATGACAATACACATTGTCACATTTAATACCCTAAAGGGGTCATAAAAAGAGATAGGGTAAGTCTGCTGGGTTGGTGAAACGTTTAAGATCAACAAACCACATGTTAAAAAGACAACAATACAATAATCAATAAATATAATATGTTAAATGCACTCATTACTGTTAATAACACATATGCACTGTTTTTAATAATCATTGTTAACATTATTACCTGAATAAAGCATTTAAAATTAGCAAAGTATGTGTTGTGTGCTTTTTATATACCTTCCAATTATAAAAATGCAATCATAAAAGCAAATCCTAGAGGTCATCACACCTCTAGAATACATTATCGTGCAACCATACACTTAGCCGCCTTCATTGGGGGCTGCTCAGGTAGCCTAACCCTGCCTGCAATTACAGCTTCAGTGCACTGCCATACATTTACCTTCACACTCATGGGACCACCGACTAGTGGGGTTGGGGCGCTGGCCGTAAGAAGTATGACTTGGAATGTCACGGGATTTACTAACCCCGCAAGGGGAGACAAGTGTCTTACCTGTCCTGACATGAAATCCAACTGACCTTTATACAGAGACCCAATGTGCACCAAACTCCTCCAATCCTTATGCCTCAACCTGGGGGAATATCGTTTTTTTTTTTATAGCTATAGCACTTATTCTAGAGGGGTTTGTATTCTAATCCACCGAAGAGTCCCATTTGTCATGCAGGAGGTGATAGCGAACCCTGAGGGCTGCTTCCTATTGTGTTCTGCCACATTAGCTGCTAAAGCTTTACTACTGGTCAGTGTTTATGTCCCAAATGTGGACCCACCTGATTTCTTTCATGATATTTCCACACACATTACTCGCTTGTTGTTCACTGATAGTAAAAATACTGAGTCCCTATACTTAAACAGGTAAGTACAAAAATATTGAATAAAAAATATCGAAGTTAAAAATATGGATGAAAAAATATTGATTTAAAAATATAAATACAATAAAATAATATATTTAAAAAATATAAAATAATAATATTATCTTTAAAAGAATAAATTACATTTGATATACATTTTAAGTAAATATAAAATCCTCCTGTCTGTCCTCTGCACTTCTTCTATCACCCATCCAGCACTATCTACTTATCTTATCACTCCACCAATACCTAAGCACTTATAAATTCACCATGCACTCTGTTAGTAGCACTGAAATTATTCCAGTTACTAGTCATGTACTTATGGGATGGCCTACCCAGTAACACTAGTACAGCTACAATATTCTGTGCACTATCCATGCAGACCTCTAACAAGCTACATACTTATGATACACTCTTCTAAATACCTAGTCAGTACATATGCAGTCTAGGAATCCTAATTTCTGTCCCATGCACAGCTTCAATCACCGATCCAGCACTATCTACTTATATTATCTCTTCGCCTATATCTAAGCACTTATAAATTCACCATGCACTCTGTTTGCAACACTGTATTCATTCTAGTTAGTAGTCATGTACTTATGTAATGGCCAAACCAATAACACAAGTACAGCTACATTATTCTTGCACTATGCATGCAGACTTCTAGCAAACTACATACTATTAATACTCTCTTCTAAATTACCAATTAGTACCCATGCAGTCTAGGAATCCTCCTGTCTGTCCCATGCACTTCTCCAGTCATCCATCCAGCACTATGTCCTTATCCTATCACTCGGCCAATACCAAAGCACTTATAAATTCACTATGCACTCTGTTTGCAGCACTGAGATTATTACAGTTACTAGTCATGTACTTATGCAATGGCCTAGCAGTAACACTTGTTCAGCTACAATATTGTGTGCACTATCCATGCAGACTTCTATCCAACTACATACTATTGATACAGTCTTCTAAATACCCAGTTAGTACCTATGCAGTGTAGGAATCCTCCTGTCTGTCCTATGTACTTCTCCTATCACGCATCCAGCACTCTCTAATTATCCTATCACTCTGACAAAACCTAAGCACTTATAAACTCACCATACACTCTGTCTGCAGCACTGTCATTATATCAGTTACTAGTCATGTAGTTATGGAATGGCCTAGCCACTAACACAAGTACAGATACAATATTCTGTGCACTATCCATGCAGACCTCTAACCAGCTACATGCTATCGATACAGTCTTCTAAATACCCAGTCGTACCTATGCAGTCTAGGAATCCTCCTGTCTGTCCCATGCCCTTCTCCAATCACCCATCCAGCACTATCTACTTATCCTATCACTCCACCAATATCTAAGCACTTATAAATTCAACATGCACTCTGTTTGCAGCACCGTATTCATTCTAGTTAGTAGTCATGTACTTAAAGAATGGCCTAACCAGTAACACTAGTACAGCTACAATATTCTGTGCACTATCCATGCAGACCTCTAACCAGCTACATACTATTGATCCACTCTTCTAAATACCCAGTTAGAACTTATGCAGCATAGTAATCCTCCTGTCTGTCCCATGCACTTCTCCATTTACCCATCCAGCAATATCTACGTATCCTATCACTCCGGCAATACCTAAGCACTTATAAATTCACCATGTACTCTGTTTGCAGCACTGTTATCCTTCCAATTACTAGTCATATACTTATGGAATCGTCTAGCCACTAACACAAGTACAGCTACAAGATTCTGTGCACTATGCATGCAGACCTCTAACCAGCTACAATCTATTGGTACACTCTTGTAAATGCCCACTTAGTACCCATGCAGTCTAGGAATCTTCCTGTCAGTTCCATGCACTTCCTCAATCACCATCCCAGCACTATCTACTTATCCTATAACTCCTCCTATACCTAAGCACTTATAAATTCACCATGCACTCTGTTAGAAGCACTGAAATTATTCCAGTTACTAGTCATGTACTTATGAGTGGCCTAGCCAGTAACACAAGTACAGCTACAATATTCTGTGCACTATCCATGCAGACCTCTAACCAGCTACATACTATTGATACACTCTTCTAAATACCCAGTTAGTACCTATGAAGTCTAGGAATCCTCCTATCTGCCCCATGCATTTCTCATATCACCCATCCAGTACTATCTACTTATCCTATAACTGCACTATGTTTGCAGCACTGTAATTATTCCAGTTACTAGTCATGTACTTAAGCAATGGCCTAGCAGTACCACTAGTTCAGCTACAATATTGTGTGCACTATCCATGCAGACCTCTGACCAGCTACATACTATTGATACAGTCTTCTAAATACTCAGTTAGTACCTATGCAGTGTAGGAATCCTCCTGTATGTCCTATGTACTTCTCCTATCATGCATCCAGCACTATCTAATTATCCTATCACTCTGCAAATACCTAAGCACTTACACATTCACAATGCACTCTATTTTCAGCACTGTAATCATTCTAGTTACTAGTCATGCACTTATAGAATGGCCTAGCCAGTAACACAAGTACAGCTACAATATTCTATGCACTATGCATGGAGACCTCTAACCAGCGCAATTCTATTGATACCGTTTTCTAAATACCCAGTTAGTATCTATGCAGTCTAGGAATCCTCCTGTCTGTCTCCAATCACCCATCCAGCACTATCTACTTATCCTATCACTGTGCAAATACCTAAGCACTTATAAATTCACCATACACTCTGTTTGCAGCACTATCATTATTTCAGTTACTAGTCATGTAGTTATGGAATGGCCTAGCCACTAACACACGTAGAGATACAATATTCTGTGCACTATCCATGCAGACCTCTATCCAGCTACATACTATCGATGCAGTCTTCTAAATACCCAGTTCGTACCTATGCAGTCTAGGAATCCTCCTATCTGTCCCAAGCACTTCTCCAATAACCCATCCAACACTATCTACTTATCCTATCACTCCACCAATACCTAAGCACTTATAAATTCAACGTTCACTCTGTTTGCAGCACTGTACTCATTCCAGTTACTAGTCATGTACTTATGAAATGGCCTAGCCAGTAACATTAGTACAGCTACAATATTATGTGCACTGTCCATGCAGACCTCTAACAAGCTACATACTATTGATATATTTTTCTAAATACTCAATTAGTATCCATTCAGACTGGGAATCCTCCTGTCTGTCCGATGCACTTCTGCTATCATCCATCCAGCACTATCTACTTATCCTATCACTCTTCCAATAAGCACTTATAAATTCACCATGGCTTCAGTACTAATAAAAGCGTAGCCACAATAATCTGTGAACTATCCCTGCAGACCTCTACCCAGCTACATACTACTGATTTACTCCTCAAATTACCCAGGTAGATCCCTTGCAGTCTAGAAATCCCAATGTCAGTCCCATGCACTTCTCCAATCACCCATCCAGCACTATCTACTTATTCTATCACTCCAACAATACCTAAGCACTTATAGAATCACCATGCAATCTACAAAACCCCTGAGACGGCCTGTCCTCACTGCCATACCTAGCGTGACCAAAGAAAGAACCTCCAGCAATCAAGACCTTTTCACCAACTGCTTACTGATTGTTGGACTTAGCCCTTCTGGCAGGTTCACCCCTGAACTTTTTGCCTGGTGTTATTAAATAATTATAGTGATGTTGTGGTTTCTGCGCACTTTCACTGTGTCCCAGTGGAAAGTGCGTGCGCACTCTGAGTGAGTGTGGTGAGATAGGCCTGCCCTCCCATAGGAATACATGGGGAATGTATGTGTCCCTGGTAGTTCCTGATGCGTGGGGTGTGCAGGCTCGAGTTTGGTATGTGCGGACTCGTGTGATTGAATGCTGCGAAATTATGTATGCGGCATGTATGTGTCTAGTGTGGAAGTGCCACTTCTAGACATGGTTGTGCGTGTGCTATAAAGGTGCTGGCGTGTGATTGGCTGGGGCTGGCTGGGGTGCCAGGCTCCATGAGTCATGATGGGTCTGCCCGGTGGTGAGTGTTGAGATTAGCATGTGTGATGTGAGGGAATGGTGCACCTGGGTCCTGAATAGGGCTGGGCTTTCCCCACACAATGCTGGCTCCACCCCCTGTGGTGCGTCTAACGACCCTAACCCTGCCAGTAAATAGAGTGAGGGGCTGAGCACATCAAGAGTGCTCCCAAACCAGCTGCGCCTGGATTTTCCCCCACCCTGCACCTTTAGACAAAGGAATTCAATGTATAAAAAGGGGCTGTGTCTCCTTCTAAAATGTTCTTGTTCTTGTTTGCAGACTAGAATCTACCAGGGGCGTGCTGCTGCTTGGGCCCAGGGGAAGGCTTGCCTCCCTGGGCCCTGCCCAGCCCCTGGCTTGCTGATGGACTCCTTGTGGCACTGGAAGCCTTGTCCTGTGATGTCCTGCTTGTTGCTGGGACCCTTCTGGCTGTGGGGGTCATTTCCTGGGGCCTTTGGTGCTTTCTGTGCCCCTAGCACCCTGTGAGCGCTTTATTTTCCATTTCTGGGCAGAGCGCTGTCGTTTTCCCTCTGAGGGAAGCGCTCCTGCCCTTTGTGTGCCCCTGAGTGCTTCGTGTGCACTTTATTTTTTATATTTACGGGTATTCTCCCGTTTATAGGCCCCTTTGCGAGTGCCCACCTCGCTTGTATATTTATTTTATGATCGAGGGAGTCTACCCCTCATTTTGTGCCCCGAGTCTCACCGCCCGCGGCCCGAGCCGCGCCAAGATGGCCGCCGGAAGGAGATGTCCGGCCCGCCGCCTGGTTGTAGGCGGGGCCGGGAGGACGTGGTTTCCGCTTCCCCCTGCCTGGGGGAAGCCTTTGCTACTTTGCCGGTCTCCCGTGCTAGGAGGGAGACCGGAGTTACTGCCACTGCCCTGCAAGAAGCTGGTGCTGTGTGGGGGAGGCCGGGAGCCCACCCGCCTCCCCGAGTTGCTGCGGGACGTCATGGAGCCTAGAGGGCTCCACTTTAGAAGCCCCGGTCCCAAGATGGGGGACCGGGTGAAGCGTGCCGGGCACCTTGTGAAGGCGGGGCTCTCATGTGGTGAGAGAGCCCCTCAAAGCGCTACGGCCGCAGGAGAAGCAGACCCGCCGGAGGAGCCCCCGCCAGGAAGTCCAGCCCGGTGAGTGAGAGAGGGCTGGGGGGACTCCGTGCAGGCGAGTGATGGTGCCTGATGGAGGCACGGAGGTGCGTCTCGGTTAGAGCGGCCCCGTCTTGCAGAGGGCCGCTCCCACAGGAGCCATAATGATTTTAAGGGGCCAGAGAGGCCCAGGTCTTTTCCCCCGTGGGATACCGTGATTGAGAGACATGTGTTTTCAAGGAGCAGAGGTTGCTCCCCCGCCCCAGTAGTTCTCTGAGCCCAGGGGGCTCCCACGATGGCCCAGAGGGGCCCATGATTTCCTACGTTGGGGGACATGTTTGTTTGAGGAGCCAGAGTGCTCCAAAGGGCACAGATGTATTTAAGAGCCTTGATGGCTTCACCTTGTGCGCAATCTGTGTCAGAGCCTAGAGGGCTCCCACGTGTGGCAGTCTTTGTCCATGGGCTAGCAAGAGCCCCTGTCGCAGTTTTGCCCCAGCTGCCCAGCAAGTAGTGGGCAGCTGCACCATTTTAGGTTTTCCTCCCCAGGGACTTGTTCTGTGGACTCTGGAGTGAGGCGCACTCCTTCAACCCTTCTTGGCCTTCCACAGCTGCGCAGCACTTAGTGCCAGCTTCAGCTTTTAGGCCCCTTGTTCTGTCCCTCAGCTGCCCAGCAAGTAGTGGGAAGCTGCTACGTTTAGGTTTTGGCGCAGTGGCGCAACCTGGACCCTGGACTTTGATGTAAGTTCTGTGCTAATGTGATTTCTGCGAAGTGTTCTTTTCTGCACCTCTGAAATGTGTTGTAGATGCATCATGTGCCTTGTTCTTACACCTCTGAATGTTTTGTTTATGCATCATGTGTTCTCCTGTGCTGAACCTCTGAATGTGTTTAGATGCATCATGTATATTAACAGCAACAAGGGGCCCCAATTCAGTCAGCAGGGGACCTCGGGGGACATACTCATTCAAACAAAAGTGATCCCATGCATTCCATAATGTATGACCAATAAATATAGACAAAGTCAAATCTATATTTAGAGTGACATGTCCAGCCGGACAGAGGTCCTTCAAGTTTACTTAATAAACAGTAATTCCAATGAAGCGAAGATACCTTCCACAATACACCCGTGTGGTACACAAGCCTGTGCCCAACACTAGCGGGGTGGTTACAGATGGTGAGAAATAGAAGGTTTTTTTAAGGCAAACAAGCGTTTTTTCTGTTTACATTCAAATTATACAGAAATTGTCAAAAAAGCACCATTACAATAGTTAGCAATCAAGTATTTGTATAAGACGCCGTCGACTTGTCTAGCGCCTTATACAAATACTTGAAGTCAGGAATGGAGTGGTTCCCGACTGCCTTAAAATGGGGCAAGTCACCCCCCTGCTGAAAAAACCCGGTCTAGATGCGACTGATTTGAACAATTTCAGACCTGTATCAAACCTCCCCTTGCTCTCAAAAACACTTGAATGTTGCGTACTTCATCAATTAACACAGCACCTGGATAACATCAACCTATTGGACCCTCACCAGTCTGGTTTTAGAAAAGGCTGCAGCACAGAATCTGCGATTCTGAACATCATGGATGACATCCATGGATCACTAGACTCTGACAAATGCTGCCTCCTCATCCTCCTTGACCTCTCGGCAGCATTCGATACGGTGGACCACAAACTCCTCATCGGGGCTCTTAAAGTGATCCGTGCAGAACGTGCTTGGAGACGCACTTACTACACCGCCACCAAATCATTCTACTCCTCCATCCAGACTGGGTACAAGAAAGCAATCTTAGACGCTAAAACTTACTATTTCTCGAACAAGATCCTCCGGGCAGAGAAATTTTCGCCACTGTCTTTGAATTGGCATCTTCGGACAGGACCACCTCCAAGCCGGTACCTTCCCAGCCCCTGTGTGACTCGCTGAATAACTTTTTTATTAACAAAATCGCAGATATTAAGGCCAATATTCCTCCTCCTTCCCCAGCTTTTTTAAACCCCGACCCACCACCCAACACCCATCACCTTGACCATATAACTCCCCTGTCTAAAGAAACTTTTCTCTCTCTGCTCCCTGGCGTCAAGTCAAGTCTGGATCTCCTTCCGACATTTGCCCGGCGTACATCTTGCGCAACATTTTCCTAACCTGCCCTTCCCCTCCTCTTACCTTCTCAACGAGACTCTCAAGTCAGGAATTGTCCCTCCTTGTCACAAATCAGCCACTATTATCCCAATCTTAAAAAAACCAGGCGCAGATCCAACAGCGCTAGCAAACTATCAGCCCATCTCCCTTCTTCCTTACTTGGCCAAAGTCCTCGAACGCCACGCCACTAAAATCCTCAGTTCTTTCATCGAGGACAGCGGTTATCTCGCACCGTGCCAAGCAGGGTTCCGCCCTCTCCATTCCACTGAGAAAGTGGTGGTCTCTGTAATAGACACACTCAGAGAGGGGCTAGATGCTAACCTTCCACATGCACTGGTTCTTCTCGACCTGTCGGCCGCCTTCGACACGGTGGACCACACCATCCTTCTTTCCCATGTCGAGGCGGCAGGCATTGGAGGCTCTGCCCTGGCCTGGCTCAGCTCATTTTTGAGTGATCGCTCACAGGCAGTCCATCTGGCGAATTTTTCCTCCCTGGCCCGCAAAGTGCAATGTGGCGTCCCTCAGGGATCTTTTCTCTCCCCCCTTCTTTTTAATTTGTATATCTTTCTGCTTATTTTTGCCTTGCAGAGGATGGAGGTCACGGTGTTTAATAACGCCGATGACCTCCAGCTCATTTTTAACCTCTCTGATTCTCCTGATTCTATTTATAATTTCCAGTCGGTAATGGTCTTTATCAGGGATTGGATGAGCTTTAACCATCTCAAGCTCAACCCTGATAAGACTGAGCTCCTTCTCACTGGTGGTAAACTTAACCCTTGGTCTTCTAGTTTTTTGGCCCCCCTCTTTTGGTCCCTCTCCTTCTCCCTCTCTCACTGTTAAGACACTGGGTATCACCCTCAACCAACAACTCACTTTACACTCTCAGATCAGCACGGTGGTTTCCTCCTGTTTTTTTACTTTGCGCACCATTCGAAAGATTTCACGTTTTTTTTCCTTTTCAGCTCCTAAAATGATCGTGATCGCTATGGTCCTTTCCCGTTTAGATTACGGGAAGGTTCTATACAATGGCGCCCCCGCGTACACCATCCGGCGGCTCCAACTGGTGCAGAACCAAGCTGCCCGCCTGGTCTACGGCTTACCCAAATCACACCACACTACTCCCCTTCTAAGATCCCTTCATTGGCTCCCTATCAGAGAAAGGGCCCTTTTTAAGATGGGATGCATCAATTCCTAAATCGCACCTGGCACCGATCGAAAAAACACTACATGCGGCAGCCAGAATGATCACCGGCATCAAAAAATCGGATCATATCTCCCCTGCACTTAAAGAACTCAAATGGCTTCCAGTAGAAATGCGAAGTAACTTCAGAACGGCCTGCCTAACCCACAAAGCCCTCCATACAGGCAAACCCGAATACCTGGCAAAAAAACTCAAAAAGGCAGGTCAGGCCAGAAACTTAAGAAGCTCTAACTCCCTCCTACTCATCCCACCTAAAACTAAAAGGAAAAGAAGAGTGGACTGCTCCTTCACTGGAAACGCCCCCAAAATTTGGAATTCCATCCCTCCGCACATCAGAACCATACCCTCCTTTTTGGAATTCAAAAGTCAACTCAAATCCTTATTCCTTACCCGTTCCCTTGGATGTGGACAACACGGGACAGATAGCAAGCATAGAGCTACATGATCCCTAAGATCCTTGAAACAAAAGAAGCTCCACAGGACAATTATGTTGTTCTATACTATGCAATGTGTTTATTCTACATCGCTCACTTGTCATGTTTCTGTTGATTATATACTATGCTCCTACTGTAAAGCGCTCTGATACCTCTGGGTCTTGACAGCGCTATAGAAAACTTCTAAAATAAATAAAATAAATAAATTAGCAGCACTGTGATCATTCCAGTTACGAGTCATGTACGTATGGAATGGCCTAGCCAGTAACACTAGTACAGCTATAATATTCTGTGCACTATGCATGGAGACCTCTAACCAGCTACATAGTATCTATACAGTATCCTAAATACCCAGTTAGTACCTATGCAGTCTAGGAATCCTTCTGTCAGTCCCATGCACTTCTCCAATCACCCATCCAGCACTATCTACTTATCCTATCACTCCGCCAATACCTAAGCACTTATAAATTCACCATGGCTTTGGTACTAACACAAGCATAGCTAAAATACTCTGTGAACTATCCATGCAGACCTCTAACCAGCCTCATACTTCTGATTTACTCCTCAAATTACCCAGGTAGTACCCATGCAGTCTAGAAATCCCCCTGTCAGTCCCATGCACTTCTCCAATCACCCATCCAACACTATCTACGTATCCTATCACTCTGACAGTACCCGAGCACTTATAAATTCACCATACATTCCAGTTACTAGTCATGTACTTATGGAATGGCCTAGTCAGTAACAGAAGTACCGCTACAATATTGTGTGCACTATCCATGCAAACCACTAACCAGCTACATAACATTAATACACTCTTCTAAATACCAAGTTAGTACCTATGCAGTCTAGGAATCCTCCTATCAGTCCCATGCACTTCTCGAATCAACCATCCAGCAAAATCTACTTAGGGAATCACTCCGACAATACCTAAGCACTTATAAATTCACCATACACTCTCCTTGCAGTACTCTAATCATTTGCTCACTACCCACGTGCTCATGCAATAACCCATATACTGACACATATAGTGCTACAATTACATGTGCACTATTCATGCAGTCCTCTAACCACTTACATACTGCTCATTCACCCCTTCATTTCTCCAGTTAATACCCATACAGTTCAACAATCATACTGTCACCCCCTGTGCACACCTCCAGTCACCCAGCCACAGTACCATATACTAGACATGTAGTCCTGTAACCATGAACACACTATTCATTCACACCTTCATTTATTCAGGTAGTACCAATACAGTCCACATTGTGACTTCCTGTATACTTCTCTAATCACCCATCTACCACCATGTAGTTTTTCAATCACTCTGTCAATACACAAACCTTTAACAAATTTACCATGCATTCTCTTTGCAGTACTCTAATCATCCAGTCACCACCCTTGTACTCATACAATGACCCAGGCACTAACTCATTCACTGCTACAATTCTCCATACACTTCACATGCAGAACTCTAACCACCTACTCACTACTGATTTACTCCTTCAATTACTCAGCTAGTACTTATGCACTCCTGCAATCCCCTTGTCACTTCCCATGCACTCATCTAATCACCCATTCTGCACCATGTACTTAACCAATCACTGTGCAAATATGCAAGCACTTATAAATTCACCATGCACTTTAATTTCAATACTCTAAGCATCCAGTCAGTAGCCATTAACTCATGCAATGAGTCAGGCAGTAACTATCCACTACTACAATAACCATGCACTACACTTGCAATCCTCCAATCACCCACATAGTATGCATACTCTCATACTCTTATGCAATCATTCAGGTAATTTTTCTTTTTTTAACCAGTAGATGTGGTTCCGTAACATACGTTTTTTCATTGAGCTCGTCCCACACGAGTATTTCTTGTCTGATCCTCTCGAGAGTACTTTCTTACATATATTGCAAGTAACCTTTCTTGCATTAACTTTCTTCTCCCCCTCTGGCACAGTAAAAAAGGCCCAAACAATACTCTCTCTCATTTGCCTCTTTGACTGCCCCATCCGATGTCCCTCTTCCACAGCAAGATAATCCACTTGAGCTAAACTGGAAGCCATTGTCACCCAAAAAATGATCAATTTATTAATAGTAGGAACACGCATGCCTTCTCTCTGATAAGATCAAAAAGAAAGGGAAATATCAGAAGGATGGACCCTCCCTTTTCCATAATGAAAATGAATTCAACCAATCAGATTCCTTTTTTGTTTTGCTAATATGAAGTCGCATAGTGTGTGCTCACTCGTCACGCACCATTCGCGAACCCAGGAAAACATTTATATCATTATACACTATAAATAGACATTTCTATAAACTTTTAATAAGTATAATAGCAAAACTGTTCATTCTATTATTATATTCAAACTTTCTATAGTAATTTTTTCAACTTTAAAAATATGCTGGAGTCGCGACTTTGGGGCAAACTCAGCGCGATTACGGTGCGACCCCGGAAATACGTGTATGGAGAGGTCTGCAAACTAAGCGACTACACTATGCATTTCATAAGTTTAGTTTCGTCGATATTATATTGAAAATAATACTTTAAACATACCTTTATAAATAAATTTAGAGAAACACTTAAAGGAAAACTTTTATTTATATGGAATTTGTAAAATATTTTATACTTTACAAATTACGCCAAAATTGCGACCCCTGCGTGACATTTTAAAATGGCTACCGGAATTCGCTCAGCCATCGTGTAGGGTGGACAAAGCGTGTGCGACATCTATATAATATTTTTTTTAAAAAGAATATGTATATATATATATATATATTACCTACTGGCGGTCGCCAGTAGGTAGTTATAGTTAGGATTTTTTTCAATGTTAAATCTGAAAATTCTATTTGGAATAACTTTTGCGCCGGTTGACGAATCTGCCTGAAAATTTCCTCAAAATGGTCTTGCCGGTCCTTCCCTGAAAGTTTGTGGGGGATTCGTCAAGCGGGGGCCGAGATAAAAGGCAAAATTGTAGGGACTGGTAGCCCGATGTGCCTTTGCTATGTGTCAAGATATGTTTTCCAGTGGATTTTGAGTAATTTAGGTTCAAAAAAATATATATATCTGTAAGCGCGCCCCGGTACGCGCACCGGAGAGTGCACCGGGCGCAACACGCGACTTGCGCGCTGAAAGCTGATTGGCTCACGGGTGTCTGTAAACATTCGAAACAGTCCGGAGCGGCCGCCATCTTGTGTCTCGGTAGGATCGAGACACAAGAGGTGGCAAAAACAAAGGGGGAAATGACTATAAGGGGGCAGAGTAGACCCTCCGTGACCCCCTAGGTTTGATGTGGGGGCTATAAAAGGGCCCCGCGGGGCAAAAAAGAGGGAGCGCACCGGGGAGCGTACCATGGGGAAAAAAGAATGACAGACTTTTCTAAAATTGTATGTTTATTAATTGTTCTTTTTGTTGTTGTTTTTTAAATTTATTTAAGTACCAACATGTAGGTACCAATGCAGCGTCTAAAATTTAATATACACCGTCTCCTTTGTAGATATCTTGCATGTTGTTACAGAAGTTATTGTGGAATATGGAATTCATACCATAGTCTGTCAGGAAAGCAGAAACAACATGGAGGCAGGAGATGCTAAAGAGATGTTAAATACACATTGGAGATAATATAGTGGGAGAAAGGAAGTAACTATGAGCAAACTTACTATGTAACACAAAAAAGTTGCACAGTATACTATAAGCCTGACTTTACATTATAATCAATTTGGTACTAGTTTAAGAATTACATATAAAAATGAATAATGTCTGAAACAATTTTAGAATTATTAAATATAAATTTATTTTTCAGATTCTTTTTCCAAATTTAACAGAACTTCTAATATTTGATTGTCGGAAATGTCCTCATTTTGAATCAGGAAATCTACTGATTGTACACATTGAAGTAGTTCATAGTCCCGTGATTCATCCATGAATTCTAAGTTATCATTGGGTTCAATAACTTTTTCATTGTTGCTCTCCAGAACAATTTCAAAGGAAATGTTTTGCTCTCCTTCCATTTTCGTGCTGTAATTTGCATTAAAAAAAAATATATCAGTAGAGATAGGGCACTGTTGGGTTTAAGTTTAGACAGGTAGTTTGGATTTTTTAACAGTGATTTTATCTTTGGGCAGTGTATGGTATCAGACTGGAAGTAGCAATATAAAAAAGTGTATGTGATAAAGCCTAAGTAAATTCATAATTATAGAAGACAAGCCTAACTCCATCCATAACTATAACAGAGAAGTCTATTTCAATCTATAACTATTACAGAGGGATAGTATATAACTATCAGAAAATGTTTTCCAAATTAACTTAAAGTGCACAACATACTTCAGTTTTCAAAATAACATCTTACCTTTCAAAAAGAAGTTTAAGTTGTAAGTGAAAATGCCCTTGAAATGTACTTCAGGAAGTAGTAGTCAAAATGGCTGTGTTTCTCTCTCTTTCATTATATATATTCAGGTACATAACCAATCAAATGTCATGAAATAATAGTAGAAAATGAAAGTAACATTTTAATTGGTTGTCAATTCTAACACTTCAGATGTGTTTTTGTGAAGTATTTTACCTCAGGATATTTAGAGAGGTCTACAGGCTAAATGGCTCAATGGAATTTTCACCAAATTTGGGAAAATGGTAGGGATTGGTATGTAGTATGAGCTATTTTATATTTGGTGAAAGTGTCTCCAGTGGTTTTTATGTCAATTAATTTTTAACATTTTTTGGGAGCGCTTCCCGGTGCGCGACCCGGTACGCACACCGGCAGCGCTACGGGAGTCCTCCATTTTGTGTTTCGGTAGATTTGAGACAGAAAATGGCAGACAAACAACGTTGGGAATGGGTATAAGGGGGCATGGTAGACACTCCCTGACCCCCTACGTTTCCTGAGGGGGTCTTAGGAGGCCTATATAGGTAAAAAAAAAATATATATATTTTTTTTAATTTTCGCGGGGGGAGCGCCCGGTACGCGCACCGGGGTGCGTACCGGGGAGCGTACTTTGGTGAAAAATAGTGAGAAAAGTTAGAAAAAGAAAATCATTATGAGTGATCAGACGTAGGGTAGCTCTGAAAAGAGCTTTTGAGTTCTGTGGCTGATTTAAGTACCTACAAGTAGGTTCCAATGCACAGTCTTAAATTCAGGAGGAATATTCTATTCCCCTCATCTGAGAAGTGCACACCATCTCCTCTGTAGATGTCTTGCATGTTGTAACGCAAGTTGTTGTTGTATATTGAACCCATTTCATAGTCTCTCATGTAAGCAGAAACAGATTTATTCACATGTTTCCGTGCTTTCTCAAATTGTGGACAAAATTGGTTGGACCAGATCCATTTATGTCTTTGGCATATATTGGAATATACCAAGGCAGTTTGTGGGAAACGTGTCATCAATTGATCAAAGGTGTCCTTTAAAAGCATTTCCAGACCAACCCCAGTCATAGTGCCCAAGTCATTTCCACCACAGTGCACTATTAAGAGGTCAGGGTTTGGCAGATGCAAAAAGGTTTTCACTAATGGTATCAATTGGTGACATCTCAAACCTCTCTGGCCAATCCACTTGATTTCCACATTTGATAAATCAAGGTTGTGAAAGTTTCTGATAGCTGCATACCTTTGAGCCCAGTGGATGTAGCTATGTCCAATAATCCAGACAGAATACATGGTGAGAGGAGGTTCTGATGCAGTCAGATGAAGTGTGGGAATGAAATGGCAGTTGGAACAGTAGGAGTTTGTAAAAAAAACTGTGGATTTTCAGTGCTCTTGAATCACAAGCAATGATTGGTGGATTCAGATAGTTGAAAACTGGAAGTTAGGGTGCATGGTTCTGTACTGTGAAAGAGGTAATTTGAATGGTGAAGAAAAAGTTATTTAAAGAAAGATTGCAGCGGATAAGCTGGTGTATTGAGAGGTCAAACATCCTTGCTGACTTAATTTGCAACATTGTAGAATAAACTTTTGAACCTGAGAGCTCAGTGAGAAGGGAGTTGCTATGGAAACAGGTAGAAAGGGCTGAGGGGGGGAAGGGTGTTGCTTTGAAAATACATAGGGAAGAGTTTTGATTGGTTACCATGAGCAATATGTGTGTAGAATTAAAGGTTTTCAGTGCCATTAATGGTTGCAGTGCCTGGAGAATATACCTTTTGCTCTGCTAAAGAAATATTGGTGTGTGTATCTGACACTGTTCTCAATCTCCCAAAGCATTTGTAAAGGTGAGTTATGATTCATTTGATATAGATAGAGAGTTCAGATTAAGAAGCACATTGCATTGAATACTTGTACATAGGATCTTTGCTGTGTTTCTAAAATGTTATTCAAAAAACGATTTTGGGGGCAAATCAATGGTATTTTCATTTGGTCCTTATTTATGATTGCCTTGTGCTGCTGGTTTGAGTTTGTTTGCTGTTGGTTTGTTTTTTGCTTTTTGATAATGCTTGCTATGAACATTTGCAAGATAGAGGATTTGTATTTTGGGAAACAGTGAGGTTTCAAAAGTGATATTGAGTGGTTGTACATAGGTTCTGCGCAGTGTTTTTTAAATGTTATTCAAAAAACGATTTTGGGGGCAAATCAATGGTATTTACATTTGGCCCTTATTAATGATTGCCTTGTGCTGCTGGTGCATCACTTTAAACATGGGAAAAAAGTGACGCTCTGGTGGCGCAAGGCCTTCATAAATAAGGCCCTGAGTTTGTTTGCTGTTGGTTTGTTTTTTGCTTTTTGATAATGCTTGCTATGAACATTTGCAAGATAGAAGATTTGTATTTTGGGAAACAGTGAGGTTTCAAAAGTGATATTGAGTGGTTGTACATAGGTTCTGCGCTGTGTTTCTAAAATGTTATTCAAAAAACGATTTGGGGGGCAAATCAATGGTATTAACATTTGGGCTTCATTTATGATTGCCTTGTGCTGCCGGTGCATCACTTTAAACATGGGAAAAAAGTGACGCTCTGGTGGCGCAAGGCCTTCATAAATAAGGCCCTGAGTTTGTTTGCTGTTGGTTTGTTTTTTGCTTTTTGATAATGCTTGCTATGAACATTTGCAAGAAAGAGGATTTGTATTTTGGGAAACAGTGAGGTTTCAAAAGTGATATTGAGTGGTTGTACATAGGTTCTGCGCAGTGTTTTTTAAATGTTATTCAAAAAACGATTTTGGGGGCAAATTAATGGTATTTACATTTGGGCTTCATTTATGATTGCCTTGTGCTGCCGGTGCATCACTTTAAACATGGGGAAAAAGTGACGCTCTGGTGGCGCAAGGCCTTCATAAATAAGACCCTGAGTTTGTTTGCTGTTGGTTTGTTTTTTGCTTTTTGATAATGCTTGCTATGAACATTTGCAAGATAGAGGATTTGTATTTTGGGAAACAGTGAGGTTTCAAAAGTGATATTGAGTGGTTGTACATAGGTTCTGCGCAGTGTTTTTTAAATGTTATTCAAAAAACGATTTTGCGGGCAAATTAATGGTATTTACATTTGGGCTTCATTTATGATTGCCTTGTGCTGCTGGTGCATCACTTTAAACATGGGAAAAATGTGACGCTCTGGTGGCGCAAGGCCTTCATAAATAAGGCCCTGAGTTTGTTTGCTGTTGGTTTGTTTTTTGCTTTTTGATAATGCTTGCTATGAACATTTGCAAGATAGAGGATTTGTATTTTGGGAAACAGTGAGGTTTCAAAAGTGATATTGAGTGGTTGTACATAGGTTCTGCGCAGTGTTTTTTAAATGTTATTCAAAAAACGATTTTGGGGCAAATTAATGGTATTTACATTTGGGCTTCATTTATGATTGCCTTGTGCTGCCGGTGCATCACTTTAAACATGGGAAAAAAGTGACGCTCTGGTGGCGCAAGGCCTTCATAAATAAGGCCCTGAGTTTGTTTGCTGTTGGTTTGTTTCTTGCTTTTTGATAATGCTTCCCATGAACATTTGCAAGATAGAGGATTTTTTTTCGGGGAAACAGTGAGGTTTCAAAAGTGATATTGAGTGGTTGTACACAGGTTCTGCGCAGAGTTTTTTAAATGTTATTCAAAAAACGATTTTGGGGGCAAATCAATGGTATTTACATTTGGCTCTTATTTATGATTGCCTTGTGGCACCGGTGCGTCTCTTTTAACATGGAACGCACTGGTGGCGCAAGGCCTTCATAAATAAGGCCCTGAGTTGCTGTGGTCTAAACTTTAATATGTTGCAAATTAGTGTTTATATTGTTTGCTTTTTGTCATTACTTTGTTGTTTGCTAATAGTGGTCTTTAATGTGTTATTTTTTTCAGAACAACAGATTGAAATCAACATTTTAAAAGCAAGCAAAAATGCCCTCAAGGCAAAGGAGTAGAAAAAATACCATACGTAAAAGAACAAAATCAGCAACGGAATTAAAGGAATCCTCTACAACAAGTACTTCAAAAAACACCAGAAAAGCTCCTGGTAAGACAATTAAGTCTTTTCTTCGCAACATATGTAGAACAAAAAGAAATGTTAATGGTAATGTGAAGATCCAGAAGGAGAGAGCAAATCTGAAAAAAGGAAGGAGAGGCCCTCAAAAAATGTCTCTATTGGAGCAGGAGAGAAGAGTATGGATAGCAATAGAAGGTTAAATCAATTTAGGGACATTCGTAGACGAATGTTTCGCAATAGGGTAGTTTTAAATTTGCTAAAAAATGAAAAAAAAGGTAAACAGAGAACTGCTTTTTACAAGAAAAAGAAAAGTGTAGAGAAGATTGTTGATCAGGCTTTTGAAGTTAAGAAAAAAATATTTATTTTAGTAATCAATAGAATTAGGATACTTAATAAGGCAATTGATGTTTTCAAATCGAACAGTAGATGGAAAAGAATTATTAATCGGACTAATTTTTGTGAAGTATTTTCTGGAGAATGGATGCATAGTTCAAATTCTGAGCCATTTTTTAATGAGGAGGGTTACTTTCAGGAAAATGATTTGGTGCATGCAGTTGACACCAGTGGACGAGCATATGAGGTGAAAGATTTATTTATAGTTTTGTAGAGCGCGTAGTCACCCATTGGGTATCCCAGCGCTGAACCTTATTACTCACTAAGGGGTATAGTCAGGAGGGGTGCCAGTTTAGGGGAAGAGTAGAGTTTTAAGTGCTTTTCTGAACCGGAGGAGGTTGGGTTCTGTTCTGAGGCTCAAAGGGAGTGCATTCCACTTCTTACCAGTGTTAACCGAGAAGCGGCGGCCACCTATGCGGGTTGTCTGATGGAAAAAGAGAAACTTGTGTCTAGAGATGCAGAAGAGGTGTTAGCTGATGAAGTTTTAGGGAGACGTACTAAGGGTCCAGTGTACACATGGAAGTGCAGTAGTATTTGTAGTGTGCGACAGGATTCAATCGATTTGCTTCGAAATTTCTTATGTACATTTAGTAAGAAAAGTGTAAAACAGAAATTGAAGATCTTGCAAGAGTTAGATCCTTGCAGAGTGAGAGAAAACACAGGTTTGCATAGGCATTCACTGGCTTGTCTTTCTTGAAAAGTATGTCAGAGTGTTTTTCATCATTTTAGGATGTTAGCAGTGCATCATAATAAGGTGAGGAAATTAGTGAGAAGGTTGTATTATGCAAAAAGTCCAGCACTTAAGCTTAAACAGTTAAACAGTGCTCTTTTGCATGGATCTGAAGTAGATGTGAACACTATTTGTGAAGAAATTGAGTTTTGTTATTTTGGAAATAAAGAGGACAGTGTAGAAATGGATATAGTTATGGATGGTAATGTGGAAGACATTGTACAGATTTCAAGTACAGAAAAATTTGACGAGGAAATTACCAAGTTTAAGGTGAAATCAAGTGAAAGGCCAAATTTAACTTGTGTGTGTTGTCGACGGACTCATTATAAGATTCAGACTAGGTTAGTTGATTTATATGCAAAATGTGAATTGGAAAATAACAGTGAATGGAAGGATTTTGTAAGTTATTTGTTGGTGGAGAATTTTTTTGATTTGAGTTTTGATCAGTGTATTTGTAATTATTGTTTGAAAAAATTAAATGAAAATAAAATGCCTGCTAGAGCTGTTCATAATAATCTTCAGTTGATAGATATTCCTTCTGAATTGATGGATTTAAATACTTATGAATCAATTTTGATTCAATGTGTCCATCCTTTTCAAGCTATTGTTCGCATGGAGCCTAAGATAGGGAAATTACCTCCTACAGATTTGCAAAGAGGATTAAAGGGAAGAGTTGTTTATTTGCCTCTAGATGTCAAGAAAAATATTGATACAATTGGTGTAGAAAGAGTAGAAGAGGATCCTCTGATTATTCTAGTTAATGGGGTTCCAACAAAGAGTAAGAAAATCTGGCAAGATTTAGTGGATGTTAGGAAAGTCAAAAAGGCAACGTTGTATTTGGTCAAAAACAATGAGTACTATAAAGATATAAGTGTTGGAGCAGAGGAAATAGCTACAGAAGAAGATAGTGATTCTTCAGTTGGCCAAATTGAAAAAGTTGATGTGTCTAGAAGTGAAGAAATATATGAACATTATACTGTTCATCCTTTGCATTCCAAAGAAGTAATGGGGAATGCAATTCACTTGTTTCAAGTGAAAGCAGCAAAAGGAAGTCCTATTAGTGTATGGGAAGAAAGTTTGGAAGCTCGTTGTTTTCCACAGTTATTTCCAACAGGTCGAGGTGGACGATATGACGATCAACCAGTTCAAATTCCTGCAGCAGAATACCGGACTTTAAGATTATATGCTGAAGATCCAAGGTTTCGTCAATGCATTCTGTATTTGTTTAATCTACTGTTTGAAAGTGATTTGTCTGGGCTTTCTTATGCAGTTAATCATATACTGAAAAGTGGAGCTCATCTGCAAAATGTTTCGGCGAGGGACTTTATGGAGAAAGTCAATCTGCAAGACAGCATTTTGGAATCTCAGCTAATCAATCTCATGGCATGTCAGCGTGCAACAAACGAGTATTGGTTCCGTCATCATGGGGAATTGAAATGTATGCTAAGAAACTTAGGAACTCTTACATGGTTCCTCACTCTTAGCTGTGCTGAGTATGCATGGGACGACTTACTTCAATTTCTACGGGAGGCAAATGGAAACATACAAAATATAGAATTGAAAACACCTGGAGAACTGTGTTCTTTGGATCCAGTGAATGTTTGCAGATATTTTAATCATAGATTTGAAGCTATGATGTCTTTTATTACCAACAAAAAAAATCCTCCCCTTGGAGAGGTTTTGGATTTCTTTTGGAGGAAGGAATATCAAGCGAGAGGTGCTCCTCATATACATATGTTGTTATAGATTAAAGATGCACCCAAATTTGGAACTGATTCGGATGACACAGTGATGAGTTTCATTGAAGAATATTCAACATGTGCTGTTCCGAAAACTACTGAAGAAAACAGTTTAAGGCAACAAGTTTTACGTTTTCAATCTCATCGTTGTGGAAAGTACTGTCGTCGAAAATTTAAAAACAAGGAGAAATTCTACACGAAATGTCGTTTTGCGTTTCCACGACCAGTGATTTCTAAGGGAAGAGTAAATAATTTGATGTCATCTTTACGACATACTGTGACGAGGAAATCACCAAAAAATACATACAATTTAAAAAGAAACGAAGAGTCCAAGTACATCAACGACTACAACCCAGTGATTTTGTCCATGTGGAATGCTAACATGGATATTCAGTTCATTGCTGACAACTCTATTGCTGTGGCTCGATATGTAACATCTTACATCACAAAAAAAGAAAAGACAGAACTAAAGGAAATGTGGGAGGACATTTCACATGAAAAGAGTCTAAGCAAGAAATTATACAGTTTCAGTCTGAAGATGTTGTCGCATCGAGAAATTGGAGCATATGAATGTTCTGATCGGTTATCATCAGCAAGTCGCTATGCCAAATCAAGAACAATCATTTGGGTGAGTCTAGGTCTTGCTGCAACACGAAACCGAGTTTTGAAATCTGTACAAGAAATTGAATATTTGGCGGAGAAAGAACCAAATAGTACAGATATTTTGAAGACAAACATGTTGGATACATACTATCCAAATAGAAGTTCTCACCTTGAGAACACTTGTTTGTATGAAGTTCTGCAAAACTACAGTTATAAGAGGAACATTACAGAAGATATCAATAATGGAAAATATGCTGTCATTGGGAATGAAGGATGTCTAGTGAAGCAGAGAAAAGGCCATTTGATTAATCACCGAAAATTGAGTTGCGAAGCTCCAGACAAAAGAGAATTTTGCAACTGTTTAAGCCATGGCGTACAGAAGAGGAACTACTTGGAGATTTTCTCTGTTATGAAGACTCTTTTAATGCAACCAAGGATACCATAGAATGTCCTGTTTTTCAAAATTATCTGCAAATGTTGAACGAAGAAATAGAGCAAGAAACCACAATTGCTGCAGAGATTGCTAGAGACAGTTCTCAAGACAGTCAGAGTTCTACTTCATTGAGTCAGGATCCACTAGGAGGACCAATTATCCAAAATGAAGCTGCAACTGCCATGGATGAGGTGGAAAGAGCACTGGAACAAGCTCAAGAGGATGTAGTTAACTTAGAAGATTTGGTGGAGCAACTAAATATTGAGCAGAAAAAGATATATGACGAAGTCACAGATCAGATTGAACATGGATTCAGACATGAGAAAAAAGTGTGCTAATGTACATCATTTAAGCCTGTTCGACTGTATGTAAGTGGAGAAGCGGGAACAGGAAAAAGTTTTCTGATTAAAGCCATTGCAACTTATTTGCAGAAAAGGACTGAATCACCGCTGTCTTGTGTTGTAACCGCTCCAACTGGACTGGCAGCACATAACATTAAAGGGATTACTCTACATCGTTTACTGATGCTGCCAGTGGAGCATGATAATAAATTGCATTACAACAAGCTATCTGGAGATGCGTGTTCTGAAGTTTCTAGAGTCTTGAAGAAAATGAAACTTCTTATCATTGGTGAAGTAAGCATGGTCTCAAATCTAATGCTTGCTTTTGTGCATTTGAGAATGCAAGAAATTCTTAGAACAGAGTATGATGTGGTATTTGGAGGAAAACACATTATTGTTTTTGGAGATCTACTGCAGTTGACTCCAGTAAAAGGACAACCAGTGTTTAAAATACTTACGCATGAAGATACCAGGAAATCCCTTGGAAGCATTGGAAACGTTAATATATGGTATTTTAAATATGCTGAACTGCTTCAAAATATGCGACAGGAAAGGGATGAAGATTATAAAAATATTCTACAAGATATAAGAATTGGAAAAGTAAGTGGGCTTGGGAAAGAAGCTTTACATGGTCGATTAATTTCAAATTTGTATCCAAATGAAAACATTCTTCCAGAGAATATTTTTTAAAAAATGACTGAGAAGAAATCTGGGAAATGTTTGATGCCAACTCTGCAAGAATGTTCTATCTTCAACAACAAAATGTTAAACTTAGAAAATGAAGAAATTGTGAAACTGGAAGCAATAGATAAAATAGAGCATATGGGTGCAACAATTGTTTTGTCAGAAAATTTGATAACAAAATTGGATTCATTAGAGAAAAGTATTTCTAAAACAGCTGGTTTTGAAAAGACTCTGAATGTGTGTTTAAATTGTCGTATCATTTTGAGAAGGAATTTAAATGTTGAAAGAGGTCTGGTAAATGGAGCAATGGGTTATGTTGTTGATTTTGTGAATTATAGAAATAGAGATGGAATTGAATTTTTAAAAATAAAATTTGATGGCATTGAGCAAGTACAACAAATCAGTCGTTGTTCTGCTAGATTTTTGCTTGTAAAAGACTTATATGTTCGCCGAAAACAGTTTCCTGTTTGTTTGGCATATGCGGTGACAATTCATAAATCTCAAGGTTTAAGTGTAGATTGTGCTTTGGTGAACATTGGAAGATCTGTGTTTAAAGAGGGTATGGCATATGTGGCATTATCACGAGTGAGAACTTTATCAGGATTGTACTTGATTGAGTGTGATGAGACAAAGATTTGTGCAGATCTAGATTGTGTTAAAGAATACAATAGGTTAAGAAGAGAGTATGCTCCACATTTGCCTCAATATCCTCTGTTTGAAAAATGTGTGGTAGGCCGAAAAAGAAGAAATGAGAATAATTGCAGTGAGGTAGTAGCAAAAAGACAAAAAGTAGATGTAACTGTAATTGTAAGCAGAAAGAAAAAAGGTTCTGTTGAAGATGTTGTTGGATTTCAGTTTGAAAACAGTTCTGGTGTCAACTGCTATGCTAATGTAGTGGTTAATGTTGTTTTTTTTCTTCAAACTTTACAAGAACATATTGTTGAAAATCGGGATCAAAGATTGTGTTGTTTATTGAATTCTGTGTTTGAGAAATGTAGCAGTGATAGAGCAAAAATAGAAAGTGTAACAGAAATTCGAAATATTTTAGACATGTGTTCTGGTCAAGATACATTTTCACAGAATATTCAGCAGGATTGTCAGGAATTTTTAATTTATATGTTTGGTATTTTGGAAGATGAAGGTGTAGATGTAGAAAATATTTTTAGCCTTTCTTATCAATGGCAGCATGACTGCCATAACTGTAGTTCATCAAATACTACTAGAATAGACACTGAAAGATTTATATATTTGACTTTACCAGACAGTAAATCAGTGTCATTTAATAATCTAGTTAAAGCAGCAGATCATAATATGGTGTGTACCCAATGTAAGTGTCCAATGCTGTCCACATTATTTATACAGAGTTATGGTCAGTATATCATTTTAGTTTTCCAACGATGTAGACCTGATGGAACTAAATTGTCAACTTGTATCAAAAATGTTGTGGCTTCTCAGTTATCAATTTCAGGAAGAACCTTTTCAACTGTAGCTATTATTTATCATGATGGTCCTTCGACAACATCAGGACAATATACATGCTACTTAAAATGTGAAAAAGGTTGGAGTTACTGCAATGATACTCATTTGACTTATAAACAACGTTTGCCTTATGACTCTAAAAATTCTTACCTAGTGTTTTTAAAACCAAAGTTTTAGTAAAGGTAATTGGCCTTTGAAGACGGGAGTAGTTAATAAAAGTTAGTTAGTTAGTTAGTCTAATGTTTAAAATTATTAATTTCATACAGGTACTGTAAGCAGATCTCTTAGTAAGTGATACCAGTTTTATAGGAAATAATGAACATGAGTGATCAAAAAAGAGAATATGAATTTTTAAACTTTGGGAAAATGTCATATGAGCTTTTCTTTGAAAACTTCGGGTAAGCTGTAATTTCAGAGTATAATTGGAGAAAATTCAAAATATACTCATATATCTGACACTATTTGGCCTTAAGGAAAGGTCAAGGTATGAGTAATAAATCATAACATAACACAAGGAGGAAAATAAAAACGTTGAGAATTATTTCAGATGTTCTTAGATCTTTTTTCATAGGAAGTCGATGAAATGGAAGTTTTAGAGAACAGCAGACTTTTTTTCTACCAAAAGGACCTTCACTATCAACTATTTGGCCTCAAGGAAAAGTAAGTGAATCAAAGATTAGTGTACATATATGATTTGTAAATTTAGATGTTTTTTTTTAAACACAATCTTTTAGATTGTGGTTTTTTTTTCCTGCTGTTATATGATGAAGAGTTTGAACTCACTGTTTTAAGTGAAATTCAATATATTCTGAGAACAGCAAAAATAAACAATGTAACATATTAAATAAGTCATTCTATAGTTTGCATTGTGTAATTTATATTGTATTCCCATTGTCTCACACTCATTTTCCTTTTTGCACCCTTATTCAGCTCTTTTTACTCACTTACACTGCCTTTCTTTCACTTTGTTTGATCGCTGTTCCATTACTCCACTTCTTTTACAACTCCTCAATCCAATTTCAACTGTCTGCATTTCCTCTCTCCCTTGCACCACTTTTCAGGTTTTTCACATTCTCTCAGTACCACTGCTTTAGTTCTCTTCCCCTCTATTTCCTTCTTTTGCTCTTTTACTCTTTTTCCAATCTTCACTCATTGTACTGCAGTTCACTTAGTCTTTCCCTTTGTCTTTCTGTGTACTTACTTCCTCACTCCTTTTTCCTCTATCGTTCTATATTAACCTCATTCCTTTCATCCCTTCACTCTGTGACTCCCCTTCACTCTCTCTCAGTCATCTTCCATTCCTGTTTCTTATTAATGGATCATCATTTAGACTCCTTTTCCTTTCCCTCATTTTCCTTTTACTTACTTCTCTTTCCTGAATTCGTTTTGGTATCTCACATTCTTTTAGTATCTTACTTATCTTCACTAATTTGTTCTCCTTCTATTCCTTTTTCCCCCTTTTTTGTCTTTCTACATTACTTTATTTCTGTTTCTGTATCCTTCACTCTTGCTTTATTTCTTAGTACACTTTTTTTGATTGATTGTTTTCCTCTTGACCTGTTTCTTCTATTTTAAAATATATTTTTTACTAATTATAACTTTTTTTTCTTTTGTCTTTCACAGATAGAAAGTGTAGTTTTAACATGCACTGAAGATTTCAATAATTATATGGTAAGTGTGATTAAAAAAAGTAGTTTGTCATCACCCTTTGCTTTAACCTCACTACTTTTCTCTCACCCTGCGTCACCCCTGTTTCCTTACTGTGCTTCCCTCACTTATTCTTATCCTCCATGTTTACTTCTCTTTTCCTTACTTTCCTACCACATTCAACTTCTTTCAGTGTCCCTGCTCATCCACACTCCCTCACTTACCTTTTTTTTTCTGATTCACTTAGTCCCTTTCTGATACTCCTTCCTTTACTCTCTCTGTTCTTTCTCTCTATCACTCCCCATGTCTTACCCTGATTCACTTTTATCCACCCTCTTTCACTTCACTTTACTTACACTCACTGCTATTTTCTTTCCCTCCGTCACCGCTGTTCCTTTTCTCTGGTTCTGTCACTACCCCTCATTCCCCATTCTTTACTCTCCTTCCTTTTACTTTCATCACCCATTCACATTCTCCCAGAACCTCTGCTTTAGTCTTCTTCCTCTTTCTTCTCTTCTTTTGCTTCCTTATTCATTTTCCTTTTCTCAGTTACTTCTTCCTATACCTTTTCTCTGTTTTACTATCTATTACACAGTCCTCCCTCTAGCTCTCTTTCTCTTTACACCACTTTTTTTTTTTTTTCTTTTTTTTTGGTGCGCTAACGGGACGCGCCCCGGTACGCGCACCGGGGCGCGCCGAGAAATTGCGCTTGCCGGTGCGCTCAAAAAACAATGAATATAATTTTTCAAAAAAATATTAGATTAATATACAATATAGGATTCATTTTTAGAAAAAAATACCATTCTTAGCTATAGACATTTGCTATTAAAAAACCTATGAAATTCACTGAAAAAACCATAGGTTTCACACTAGTTATAGTTAGGAATTAGCATTTAAAAAACCGATGAAATTCACTGAAAAAACCATAGGTTTCACATCAGTTATAGTTAGGAATTCACATTTAAAAAACCTATTAAATTCACTGAAAAAACCATAGGTTTCACACCAGTTATAGTTACCTGGAAATTTTACTGACATAAAACCATTGAAATTCCCACATTATAGTTAGTTGGACTCACTATAACTTGCGCGTGTAACGCACTGCTGATGACATCACATATTACATCACTCATGACAAATAGGTTTTTTAAATGCTAATTCCTAACTATAACTGGTGTGAAACCTATGGTTTTTTCAGTGAATATATATATATATATATATATATATATATTACCTACTGGTGGTCGCCAGTAGGTATATATAGTTAGGATTTTTTTCCTATGGGATTTTTGAAAATTCTATGTCGAATAACTTTGGCGTTTGTGGACGGAATTGGCTGAAATTTTCTGGAAAATGGCACATTCTGTTTTTGAGCAGCCCCTGAAAATTTGGGGGGGATTCATCAAGCAGGGGCCGAGATAAAAGGGGGGTCCCAAAACGTGTTTTCCCCATGCAATTTTCCATAGGGCGGTTGGACTCACTTTTAGCCCGAACGGCTGAATGGATTTCCACCAAACTTGGCAAAATTGTAGGGACTGGTACCCCGATCTGCCTTTGCTATGTCTCAAGATATATGCTCCAGTAGTTTTTACGAAAATTAACTTTGAAAAATATATATTGGGCTACATTGGGCTATATATATGTTAGAGCCCAAATGTAGCCCAATGTAGCCCAAAGATGGCCACCAGAGACTTAAAATGTACTGTGCAACTTTTTTATGTTACATAGTAATTTTGCTCATAGTTACTTCCTATCTCCCACTATATTATCTCCAATGTGTATTTAACATGTCTTTATCATTTCCTGCCTCCATGTTGTTTATGCTTTCCTGACAGACTATGGTATGAATTCCATATACTACAATAACTTCTGTAACAACATGCAAGATATCTACAAAGGAGACGGGTTTTAGTAGTGAAAATGAATGCTTGTAAATAGGATCTGTGCTCGGTTCATAAAATATTAATTAAAAAACGATTTTAGGGCAAATTAATGGCTTTCAGTAGTGAAAATGAATGCTTGTACATAGGACCTGTGTTCTGTTCCTAAAATGATAATTGAAAAACGATTTTAGTGCAAATCAATGGGTTTCAGTAGTGAAAATTGACAGATTCTTTAACATTCACATGACCCGACGCGCTTACGCTACTACGCTAACAGTCTTACTTATGACAAAAGTATGGCACACCTGAAGTCATCTTGATTGGAATAAAGTGGTAACACTTAATACATTTAATTTGAAAAGGAACAAAATGGGGGGTTTCATTTTGCCATAGAAATTTTATATATATATATATATATATATTACCTACTGGCGGTCGCCAGTAGGTATATATAGTTAGGATTTTTTCTTATGGGATTTTCGAAAATTCTATGTTGAATAACTTTGGCGTTGATGGACGGAATTGGCTGAAATTTTCCTGAAAATGGCACATTTACTCTCCGGTCCTTCCCTGAAAGTTTGGGGGGGATTCGTCAAGCAGGGGCCGAGATAAAAGGGGGGTCCCAAAACGTGTTTTCCCTATGCAATTTTCCATAGGGCGGTTGGACTCACTTTTAGCCTGAATGGATTTCCACCAAACTTGGCAAAATTGTAGGGACTGTTAGCCCGATGTGCCTTTGCTATGTCTCAAGATATGTGGTCCAGTGGATTTTGAGAAATTAAGGTTCAAAAAAATACATATATCTGTGACAGCGCTCCGGTGCGCGCACCGGTGCGCGCACCGGAGCGCGTTACGGAACTTCGCGAGGAGAAGCGGATTGGCTCTCCGGTGTCTGACAACATTCCAAACAGTTCGGAGCGGCCGCCATCTTGTGTCTCGGTAGGATAGAGACACAAGAGGTGGAAAAAACAAAGTGCGAAATGACCAAAAGGGGGCAGGGTAGATCCCCCTGACCCCCTAGGTTTGATGTGGGGGCTATTAAAAGGCCCCGCGGGGCAAAAAAAAAATAAAAAAATGTTTGCGTTTTTTCGCGGGAGTTGCGCTTCCCGGTGCGCGCACCGGGAAGCTTACCGGCAGCGTAACTGGAGTCCGCCATCTTGTGTTTCGGTCGAATTTAGACAGAAGATGGAGGATTAACAATGTTGGGAATGGGCTAAAGGGGGCACGGTAGACATATCATGACCCCCTAGTTTATCTGAGGGTGTATTTTTTTTGGGAAGAAATAAAAAAACTGTGAATTAACAGTGGCTCAACAGGAGCAAAAAAAAATAAAAAAAGCTACTGCTTTCTTTTCTTGCTGCAGTGGTGGTTGTCTACAGCATCATTAATAAGGGAAATACTTAGTTGCCCGTAGCAGATGGTCTTTCCACAATAAATGCAGACCATCTTTAATCCACCAAATTTATTTTGTATGTTTGGCACCATTTGGCGCCCTTCTGGTGCTGCAACCGTAATTTCACCTGTGGAGGTGCTGGCCTGAGGATCTCTGTTCTTTTGAATCATGTTCCGTACCTCAGCCTGTGCCAAATTGTTAGGATGCCACCTCTCCATGTGGCGGATCATTGTATGATTCCCGAAGGAATACTTTTTGTTGGGGTTGCCCCTAGAGAGGACTTTGTCGCAAATTAAACAGGTGACATGTGGGGCATTCACTTTTTTTTGTTTTTTGCCCAGCAGGGATGGAGAAGTACTCCCATATAAAATGCACTTTTACATGCCTTTCCCTAGGTTCTTCCGGCAAGAATCTCCTACGCTGTTCCTCCTCATCATCTTCTTCCTCCACTTCTTCAACTCCTGGAAGGATCTGGGGTGGTGGACCTTCCTTTCTGGGTGGTGGTGGTGGTGGTGGGGGTACACCAGCTGCAGCTACTACTGAAGCCATTTCTCTGCTCACAAATATCTCTTGCTCTCTCAAAGAAGAGAGGGGGCTGTCATCATTTGGAGAAAAAAAAGTTGAGAACCAATGAAAAGTGTTATTTTCAGGTCACATGTCCCGACTCGCTTACGTTACGCGCTCCGGCGCGCTTACGTTACGCGCTCCGGGTCGCGCCACGGAGCGCTTCCGGGTGCGTTTACTCAGCGCGCCGAAAGAACGCATCACGCGGTTACGTGATACGTCACGCTTACGCGGCGCGTCACGATGTTGTTTTCGTTCGCGGCAATTGCGCTGACGGGGCGCTTACCGTAACGCGCACCGGGGCGCTGAACAGAGTTGCGCTTACCGGTGCGCGTAACGGGAGAGCTCCGGGGCAACATTTTTAAAATAAAATTAAACATAAATTTTTTTTTATTAAATAAATATAAAATACATTATTCATTTTAATGAAGTATCTATTTTACAGCTATTGATATTTGCTATTAAAAAACCATTGAAATTCACAGAAAAAACCATAGGTTTGAGACCATATATAGTTAGGTATTTGCATTTACAAAACCTTGAAAATTCAATGAAAAAACCATAGGTTTGAGACCATATATAGTTAGGTGAATATTTTAATCATACAAAACCAATGAAATTCCATATATAGTTAGTTGCACTAACTATATATTTCGCGCACCCGCAATCCACTGCTGATGATGTCACATATTACATCATTCATGACATGGTCAGTGACATCACTGATGACATCACTGATGACATCTCAAATGACATCACTGATGACATCACTGATGACATCATCCAGTGACTGTGTGTTTCTGTAAAGTTTAAATATGTTTTACATATTGAAGAATGAGTGGATGTATAAGTGTTTGGATGAAGGATTTAGTAGGTGCGTGACTGACTGTATGAGTGAGTGAATAAATGTGTCATACTAAATGAATGGGTTAGTGACTAAACTGTCTGAATGTGTGCATCAGTATGTCTGTTGTGGTGTAAACTGCTGCATGTGTTGATCATTAGCTATACGAGAGGCTATATGTGTTATTGATTGGTTGCTCAAGTATTTGTATGGGAGATTGAGTGTGTGTGGGGGTGGCTGGGAGGTGTGTGACTCTGTGCATAGATGTGTGAGCAGTTGATTCACTAGGTGTATGAGTTCAAGAGTGCATGTGGAAACAGCTACATGGGCGGTTGACTGTGTGCATGAGTGTATTGATGAGTGAATGGATATCTGAATGCTACATGTCATAGTAAGTACATATGTAAAACACAGTACATGTGAGAGTTGGCATATATAAATAACTGTGCATGAGAGCCAGTGAATGTGTTACTGGCTGTATGGATCATTGTGAACTTGTATCAGGGATTGTATAAGAGAGTAAATATGTGTTAGTATATGTTTGAATAAGTAAGGTGTGTATAACTGTATAGTTGAGGAAATGGAGGTGAGATTGTTTCTTTGCATGACTGACTAGGTGTGTGAGTAACTCCATGGATGAGTGACAGTGTGTGAGTGTCTGTATACACTGAGTGTATCTAAGGTTATATTAGAGTCTGAAGAGGTTCATCGTATTAGCACAAGAATGATGTCATCAGTGATGTGATCAATGATGTCAAATGAGATGTCATCAGTGATGTCATCAGTGATGTCATTTGAGATGTCATCAGTGATGTCATCAGTGATGTCACTGACCATGTCATGAATGATGTAATATGTGACATCATCAGCAGTGGATTGCGGGTGCGCGAAATATATAGTTAGTGCAACTAACTATATATGGAATTTCATTGGTTTTGTATGATTAAAATATTCACCTAACTATATATGGTCTCAAACCTATGGTTTTTTCATTGAATTTTCAAGGTTTTGTAAATGCAAATACCTAACTATATATGGTCTCAAACCTATGGTTTTTTCTGTGAATATATATATATATATATATATATATAAGTTGCACTAACTATATATCGCGCACCCGCAATCCACTGCTGATGATGTCACATATTACATCATTCATGACATGGTCAGTGACATCACTGATGACATCACTGATGACATCTCAAATGACATCACTGATGACATCACTGATGACAACATCCAGTGACTGTATGTTTCTGTATTTTCAAGGTTTTGTAAATGCTAATTCCTAACTATATATGGTCTATAACCTATGGTTTTTTCAGTGAATTTTCAAGGTTTTGTAAATGCTAATTCCTAACTATATATGGTCTATAACCTATGGTTTTTGCAGGGAATATATATATATATACATACATATATAAACATATATCATCTGTATATCTATATAAATACAAACATAAATGCATGCATACATGAAAGTTGAAAAAACACTAATAAAAGCAAAGCTAAAAAGCCACCTCATTACAAACAGAATGGCTTTAACTTAAACGAGGGCGAGATCTATTGCATTTTCAATGCTTGTTTACTTTGGTTCCATCAAGAAGTGTCACACATTTGCCATAAATTCTGAATGTTAGCACTCTAGTTGCACATTAGATCACTGTAGTAAAGCTACTGCTCACCAGGGACGTCTGCTGCTGGTATTCAAAGTGCATGTTTCAGTCTGCATGTCAGAATTTTTTTAATGAAATAGAAGAGGATTTGAGAAGTCACTCAAAATGATCCCTAATTTTTCTTTCTGAAGCACTAATCATACTTTCTATGGCAAAATTAACCCCCTCATGTTCCTTTTTAAATTGAGTGTTTTCAGACTTACCACTTCATTCCAATCAAGATGGCTTCTGGTGTGCCATACTTTTGTCATAAGTAAGACTGTTAGCGCTCTAGTTGTTCTTTAGAACACTCTGGGACATTCTGTCATTGGGCTATACTTGGGGTACATCTGGGTGATATTTGGGCTACATTTAGGCTCTTTTGTCTCTGGTGGCCATCTTGGGAGACTGTATGTCAGAATTTTTTAATGAAATTGAAGAGGGTTTGAGAAGTCACTCAAAATGTGCCCTAATTTTTCTTTCTGCAGCACTAATCATAATTCATATGGCAAAATATACCCCCTCATTTTGTTCCTTTTTAAATTAAATGTTTTAAGAGTTACCACTTTATTCCAATCAAGATGGCTTCAGGTGTGCCATACCTTTGTAATAAGTAGGACTGTTAGCGCTCTAGTTGTTCTTTAGAACACTCTGGAACATTCTGTCATTGGGCTATACTTGGGCTACATCTGGGTGATATTTGGGCTACATTTGGGCTCTTTTGTCTCTGGTGGCCATTTTGGGAGACTGCATGTCAAAAAATTTTAATGAAATAGAAGAGGATTTGAAAAGTCACTCAAAATGTGCCCTAATTTTTCTTTCTGCAGCACTAATAATACCTTCTATTGCATAATATACCCCCTCATTTTGTTCCTTTTTAAATTAAATGTTTTAAGAGTTACCACTTTATTCCCATCACGATGGCGCCAGGTGTGCTATACCTTTGTAATAAGTAGGACTGTTAGCGCTCTAGTTGTTCTTTAGAACACTCTGGGACATTCTGTCATTGGGCTATACTTGGGCTACATCTGGGTGATATTTGGGCTACATTTGGGCTCTTTTGTCTCTGGTGGCCATTTTGGGAGACTGCATGTCAGAATGTTTTAATGAAATAGAAAAGGATTTGAGAAGTCACTCAAAATGTGCCCTAATTTTTCATTCTGCAGCACTAATCATACTTTCTATGGCAAAATATACCCCCTCATGTTGTTTCTTTTTAAATTAAATGTTTTAAGAGTTACCACTTTATTCCAATCAAGATGGCTTCAGGTGTGCCATACCTTTCTAATAAGTAGGACTGTTAGCGCTCTAGTTGTTCTTTAGAACACTCTGGGACATTGTCATTGGGCTATACTTGGGCTACATCTGGGTGATATTTGGGCTACATTTGGGCTCTTTTGTCTCTGGTGGCCATTTTGGGAGACTGCATGTCAGAATGTTTTAATGAAATAGAAAAGGATTTGAGAAGTCACTCAAAATGTGCCCTAATTTTTCATTCTGCAGCACTAATCATACTTTCTATGGCAAAATATACCCCCTCATGTTGTTTCTTTTTAAATTAAATGTTTTAAGAGTTACCACTTTATTCCAATCAAGATGGCTTCAGGTGTGCCATACCTTTGTAATAAGTAGGACTGTTAGCGCTCTAGTTGTTCTTTAGAACACTCTAGGAGGCTGAAGTAGAACTCAAAGGAATCAACTGACAGTCTCTGTCCTTGTTGGATGTACATGTTTTACTGAGAATGTCAGACTTCATTTTCACATGACTGAGAAAGATAATGTGAATTTACAGAAAATATGCTTTCAGTTTAGCTTATAGATCCCCTTCCAAACCACTGTGGGAAAATCATGAGATATTAGTTTTCTTTCAAACAATATTCATGATATCACAGCAGAAGGTTTTTTCACATGGTAAAATCACCTTAGAACCCACCACAATTCCTAAAACGAGTATGGTACCATCAACAAATGATTTATAATGTAACTAAAGTCCTAAAACCCTCTATTAACTACAATGCTTTTTAATGAGGTGCTATCATGTATATTGGTCCCAAGATGGCTGCCAACACTTCTTGGATGAAGTGCTGACAGCCAATCAGATCAGATGTGTGGTTAGGCTCCGCCCAGATATATATCTTTTTTTGAACCTAAATTACTCAAAATCCACTGGAGCACATATATTGAGACCTAGCAAAGGCACATCGGGCTAACAGTCTCTACAATTTTGCCAAGTTTCGTGCAAATCCATTCAGCCGTTCGAGCTAAAAGTGAGGCCAACCGCCCTATGGAAATTAACATGGGAAAAAGGCGTTTTGGGACCCCCCCTTTTTTCTCGCCCCCCCTTAATGAACCCCCCCCAAATTGTCAGGGGCTGCTCAGAAACAAAATGTTCCATTTTCCTGAAAATTTCAGCCAATTCCGTCCACAAACGCCAAAGTTATTAGACATAGAATTTTCAAAAATCCCATAGAGAAAAAATCCTAACTATATATACCTACTGGCGACCGCCAGTAGGTAATATATATATATATATATATATATGACATCAAATTTCCTGTCTACCCTCCCGGGCACAGAAAAAGTCGGGACACTCCAGGATGCTCAAAATCTTTTATTCACCAACAATGGTTAGCAAAAGCCGACGCGTTTCGCCGTAAGGCTTGGTCACGGTAACGTTTGCACTGTTTCTTCCCATTTACATACACCCAGTGGTAATAATCAACATAGGACTATGCCGTTCTCACAACCTTGATTTGGCCGCCATCTTGTAATGGTTTGTGATCACCAAAATGTTTTTCCTCTTGCCCCAGTGGTCTGGCTCTTAATGTATGCATAAAGTATTGATTTACATACTTTCACACTGTTAGTCCATCTTTGTTAGTATTTCCCTCTATTGTCAATTTGCTAATACCCATGTAGTCTAACATTACTATTCGATTGGGTTAGCGTACAGAATGTGCATACAATAATTCATTAATTTGTTCAAAGTCACGCCCAAGTGGGCATTACATTGATGATCTTGCCTGGCGGTTTTAATCATTTCAAGAATTTTCGACAGATTGCATGGTCCTAGAAAATACAAACAAAATAGTGCTCACATGTAATAGCAAAAAGATAAAAAATATACACCAATCTATATACAATTAAAATGCTTTTCAGTAAATTATATACAAGAAGTTTATCATTCCATTTCAACTTTCATCATTCTTCACAGATGGACTGCTAATTCTTCACTGGAGTTCAAGCCTATTGGCATTAAAGTTTCGAAGTCAATAATAAATTTTGACTCCAACACTCTAAGCTGATGTTCTCTATCACCCCCACGTGTCTGAGGTTTAATAGCATCCAAGACCACAAAGGCTAAAAGTTTATCGTTCTGGTTATGGTTACACTTAAAATGGCGAGCAACCGGATATAGTTCGTTATTGTTCCTGATTGCTCTTTTGTGCTCTAGCACTCTTAGTTTTGCTTTTTTCTTTGTGCTGCCAATGTACCATTTGTTACACGGACAAATTAAACAATAAACACACATCTCTGTGTTACAGTCAAAGTTTCCTCTTATCTCAAAGTCCCTCCCACAGTTCGGAATCTTGAGTTTAGTACAATTTTTGCTGTATGCACAAGCTTTACAGTGCATGCAGCAAGAAAACCCTAACATAGCCCTGTTCAGTTCTCTAGTGGGTTTGGCTGTCACATTATTGCTCAATTCATCCGTAAGTGACTTCCCTCTTCTGAATGTTATTTGTGGGGTTTCATGTAGGCATTTATCCAGTGTTGCATCAGTTTTTAATATATGCCAATTCTTATTTAAAATTTTGCGAACCTGAAAGGCCTGACTGGAATACGTCGTGATGAATCTGATTTTATTTTCCTTATCTTCCTCTCTTATTTTGGGATTGAGTAACGCTGTTCTTTCTAGCTCATTGACCTTATTTACAGCCCTTTTGATGATTTTGTTAGAGTACCCTCTTTGTTTAAATCTCTCACACATGATATTTTTCTCTATGTCGAACTCTTCCTTAGTGCTACAATTCCTCTTAGCACGAATCAGTTCTCCATAGGGGATACTTTGAACTAGGCTATAAGGATGTGAGCTTGATGCACATAACAAACTGTTCCCAGCCGTTGATTTCCTGTGGAGTGTGGTTTTCAGGTGATCTCCCTGCACCTGTACCTCAACATCTAGGAATACTAAACAATCTTCACTTATCTGGGAAGTCAATTCGATATTCAAATCATTATTATTTAACACCTTGATGAATTCCTCTGCACTTCTTAGATCTCCCCGCCAAATGACAAAGATATCATCAATGAACCGTGTCCAAAGTACCACACGGTCATTGAACTGGTCCAGGTGAATGGACACTTGCTCCTCCCACCAACCCATGAATAGGTTGGCATAACTGGGGGCGAAGCAAGTGCCCATTGCCGTCCCTTGTAACTGTACATACAGTTGATCATCAAAGAAAAAATAGTTGTTGGACAAACAAAATGCTATCATGTCTATTAACATTTCAGTGTGCATCAACAATGAAATAGACCTGGCTTTCAAGAAATGTCTTACTGCCTGGATTCCCAGATCATGTTTTATAGATGTATATAAACTTGTTACATCTAGCGTGATCATCAAAAAATCAGATTCCCAATGTATTCCGTCAATCATGTTCAAAAAATGCATAGTATCCCTCAGGTAAGCAGGTAGGGCAATGACAAAAGGTCTCAAGAAAAAATCAATGTATTTAGATGTTGTCTCTAATTTGGATCCCATTGAAGAGACGATGGGTCTGCCAGGGGGATTTTTTGAATCCTTGTGAAGCTTGGGCAATAAATATAGTAAAGGTGTTTTCGCATATTTGCATCTCAAACTACTGTATTCTCCCCAAGTCAACAAACCTTTGTCCTTCCAATCATCAAGCATTATATCATATTGCATATGTGCATTCTCCATTATTCCCTTCTCTACCTTTTTGTAGCAATTGTTATCAGACAGTTGGCGTGTCCCTTCTTTGATATAGTCTTGTAACCCCCAAACCACCACATTACCTCCCTTATCTGATTGTTTAATGATAATGGAGGGATCTTTTCTAAGTCTATCAATGGCAGTTAACTGTTCCTTGTTGAGGTTAGCCCTAGCATTCCCATATTTTTTATAGCAGATTTTTTTCAGTTCTTTGGTGACACTCTTTTCAAATACCTCAATTGCGTCACAATGTACCATGGGAAGAAATTTTGACTTAGGTTTAAATCCACTAAAACCTGCAGCATCTAAAGCAATATCAGTGTCGTGTAAATTGAGTAATGGAATGTCATGATGTACCACATTTTCATCCAATTCACAAACTGTTTGTAAGTCTGTAATGTCAGAAATAGAAATTGAGGGTATATTTCCAATTTCACCTTTTCCCCCCCTAGGTGTTGGATGTAAGTGGAACCATTTCTTCAATTTAAGTTTACGTAGAAAATAGAAAATGTCAATTCGAGTCTGCACATAATCCATGCCTTTTGTGGGACAAAAGGATAATCCCAGCGATAAAACATTGATTTAATTATCGGTTAACTCACGGTTTGAGAGGTTGATGACAGTCATTTCATTCCTTTCTTTGCTCTCATTACCATCGGTGAGGCTGCTTGCATTGCGCTTCTTCTGCCGTCTTCTGGCTTTTTTGTTCCTTTTGTTCCTCGCGTTTTGCCGCGTTGTCCTCGACCCCTCCGAAAATCCTGGTCCCTTTCTTGTGCGTTTATTTGATCTTGTTTAGCCTTGTTAATTAGTTGAAATTGCTTCAAAAAATTATTTCGGTTTGGGGTTGCCACCGGTTCACGTTGACTTAGCCTTTCTAGAGACACATCCGACAGGTTACTATCCGAAGTCTCACTGTCTTCGGTTTGTACCATCGTCTTTTCTTCAGCTGTTATTGTTTTCTGAGATTTTTTATTGTGTCCCGGCTCCATTTCCGTAAATAGATGGTCATATTTTTTGTGGAACGTCAAGGTTCTGCCTGCTTGGTAGTCTTTAAAGTCTCTTATAAATGTGCGTTGTTTGCGTGCTGTAATCTCTTCTTCTACTTTATTCAAACGTACTTGTAATTTTTCCATAAAGGAGTCTACTTTGTCCTGAGTTGTCAATTTCAGAAGTTCTTCCATAGTGGTTCCGATTTCTTCCACGATTTTCTTTCTATCTTTAAGTGCATATTTTGTGAGTATACGCATCATTACGGTCGAACTTTCCTTGGAGTTCCCAGCCCACTCCTCTAGCATCTCAGGATCAGGATCTTTGTACATCGGAATTGTATAAATGCGAAGGCCTCGAGGGACCGTGCCCACGTCTATATATTTCTGAAGAGATTCTGCTTCCCACCATTTAGCGTGTTCTTTTCTATGCAATTTTTCAAGTTTATCATACAGCGATAATATCAACACCTCGTTAGTCATCACAGTTTGTACATTGCCCTCCTGTGTAGTTTCCGCAGTCTCCGTGATTTGTGTGAAGAACAGTCTGTTACGAAACTTCTTTTCTTTTGCTTTCCCAATTACCCACCATTGTAGTGGCAAAATTCTGTTGTTAATTTTCACAAAATACTTTTGTGTAGCATCCCGGTTTAACTACTGGCCCTCCTTCTATTCGGGTGGCTTTGGTTAATCTGCTCCCCCAACACTGAAGTTCCGGTACCCTCACGAGATTTGCGGTGTTATTATTACAGTATTATTAACGCTTCGCGTTTTCAAGTCCGTCAGGGCTTTAATCCCGCTCACGTCACTCACTGTTTTTGCCGCTACTCACGTGTTTACGTCTTCAGCCGGCACTGGATATCCCCCGTAATGTGGCGTTTTCAATTCTTCGATTGTATTTCTTGGCGCCTTTTCCAGGAACGGGTAGTTGGGGTGGAGCCCGGATTAGAAACGTTCTGTATTTGCACAAGGTGCCGGTAATCCAGGGCTCTTGGCTTTGCAGCGGTCCCTTCCTCAAAACCGGCGTTTTTGACGATATGACATCAAATTTCCTGTCTACCCTCCCGGGCACAGAAAAAGTCGGGACACTCCAGGATGCTCAAAATCTTTTATTCACCAACAATGGTTAGCAAAAGCCGACGCGTTTCACCGTAAGGCTTGGTCACGGTAACTTTTGCACTGTTTCTTCCCATTTACATATACCCAGTGGTAATAATCAACATAGGACTATGCCGTTCTCACAACCTTGATTTGGCCGCCATCTTGTAATGGTTTGTGATCACCAAAACGTTTTTCGGGACTTTGAACAAATTAATGAATTATTGTATGCACATTCTGTACGCTAACCCAATCGAATAGTAATGTTAGACTACATGGGTATTAGCAATTTGACAATAGAGGGAAATACTAACAAAGATGGACTAACAGTGTGAAAGTATGTAAATCAATACTTTATGCATACATTAAGAACCAGCCCACTGGGGCAAGAGGAAAAACGTTTTGGTGATCACAAACCATTACAAGATGGCGGCCAAATCAAGGTTGTGAGAACGGCACAGTCCTATGTTGATTATTACCACTGGGTGTATGTAAATGGGAAGAAACAGTGCAAACGTTACCGTGACCAAGCCTTACGGCGAAACGCGTCGGCTTTTGCTAACCATTGTTGGTAAATAAAAGATTTTGAGCATCCTGGAGTGTCCCGATTTTTTTCTGTGCCCGGGAGGGTAGACAGGAATTTTGATGTCATATCGTCAAAAACGCCGGTTTTGAGGAAGGGACCGCTGCAAAGCCAAGAGCCCTGGATTACCGGCACCCTGTGCAAATATATATATATATATATATATGTATATATATATATATATATATATATATATATAAATATAATTAAAAAAGTAAAGAATTGATGCATATTGGACTTAAATTTTTTCATTTACTAAAAACTTTTGAAATTCACTGAAAAAACCGTAGGTTTCAGGCACGTTATTGTTAGAAATTAGCAATTAAAAAACCTTTGAAATTCAGGTTTCAGGCACGTTATAGTTAGAAATTAATATTTAAAAATCTTTGAAATTCACTTACAAATCCATAGGTTTCAGGCATGTTATAGTTAGTTGGACATTTCATTCGAACAAAACCATAGAAATTCCGGCGTTATAGTTAGTTAAGCTAACTATAACTCGCGCCCCCGCAATGCACTGCTGATGACATCACATATTACATCATTCCTGACATGGTCAGTGACATCACTGATCACATCACCGATGACATCATTCAGTTACTGTGTGTTTCTGTAAAGTTTAAATATAATTTGTATACATAAATGCCATGGTGTATTGAGAAATGAGTGGGTGTATGAGTGTTTGTATGGATGACTTTGTGGGTGTGTGACTGACTGCCAATATGGCATGAACTAGTTGTATGAAGCCAGAGAGATTCACAAAATTTTTAACAGATAACTTTAAGGTAAATACTCACAATACGACTTTTCAACAAAGTTTAAAAGTAACGGATACAATTACTTAAGGGGTTTTCTGTGGCAGATAATCTCCAATTCACACTTGTAGGGATAGGTCTGATACTGGGTAGATCTTTGTATAGCTAAAGGATGATTAGGTATTAGGATGGCATACAGAGCTCCCAACCTTTTTTCTTAAAGGGTTCCAAATTGGGAACAAATATTAGGCTGTGCAGTAGAGGTTGACGGTTTTGCTTCACTGGTACTTGGGCCTCCTCATGAAGCAGAAGGAGCCTCTCTTAATCTCCTTAACTGTTCCCTTGCAAAGTTGACCGGATTCTTAGTCTGCAAGTGCTTCCGCATTCTTGCAGTTCCACAGCAGTCCTCTTTATTGGGGACTCCTCTTGAAAGCAGTCTTGCATATGCGGCAAGTAACTTTTCATCCATTCACCTTTTTTAAGACTTGTGAAAATTTATTTCAAAACATTCAATAAATACGGTGTCATTATGCATTGTGTCAAATGCTTTATTAAAAATATGCATTGTGTCAAATGCTTTATTAAAAATATGCAGAAAATGTTCCCTTTAATTGTTGTTAAGGTCTTTACAAGAGAACTTGAAAGGAGAAAGTAGGAGATGAATAACATAGGTGGGACGTTATATCTCAAACTGCAAAAATTGATAAAAAGGGTGGACCAAAGTCTGCATGTACAATGCCAGTGGAAGCAATTCAGGCACACTGCAAACATTTAAAAAATATAAATATAGTCAAGTGTTACTTTGACTTGTAATGTTTGACCTCATTTAGTCACATCAATCTAATTTTAAACACTACTTTTCTTTTTTGTTTTGCAGATTAACTACAATATTTTTGGAGTCCATATTATATGTTGTTTATTATATTGTTAGTTATAGTTCTAGTTATTTATTGTGTTGTTATCTTTTAGTTATAGTTCCAGTTATTGTTTTAATAAAAGTTAATTAAAAAAGTACATACGTCTGGTTTTTTTTGGGGTAGCAGTCATCAATAGAAATTATATTTATTATTTGAAGTATAATTCTGAGGCTAACTCATTAGCAACATAGGGTGCTGAACTTTTAACCTCTGTGCTCACGTAAGTGTTCCATGAACTGTTACTATGGTAACAGGCAGAAAGCCGTTTGGGGGTAGGGTTAAAAGTTACTGGCTGTACAAAAAACGTTATATTTACCCAGGATCTTCTACATCACAGAAAGGAAAGCAAAGTAAAACAAAACACTGTGTACCAGATTTACAACTCCCTTGCACCACTTTTGCGTCCAACCCCCCCTACAACATTACAAGTATGTGGGCTTCAATGACCCCCCTCAAGCCCCAGGAACCACCACCCCCTGAAATTTGTGTATTACGGGAGACAAACTGCGTGGCCTATGTTTATATTTATTCACATGCCACCTTGCGTGATGCACCACTAGGATGCAGCAGGCCTTCAGCCCCAGGAGCCACAGCATCAACCTGACCGAGACCCTGGATAAAAGCTGAAAGATCAGAATCAGAGCCTAAATATCCCAAACCTGCTGTTCGGAGTGAAAAACCCGAAACTGCGCCGAGTTCAGAAACGCTCCGATGAAGAGGAGCTTCTGAGATGGGCACAGGTGCGACTTCGGCACATTGATGGACAACCCCAGCAGGTGCAAGAGGTTGACCGTAGTCTGGAGGTGGGAGACGACTGTCTAGGTGGAGCCCGCCTTCAACAACCAGTCGTCGAGATAGGGGAAGACTGAAACACCTGATCTGCACAGATAAGTGAATAAACATGTGAATAAATCTTTCTACTTTTCTACGAGACTATAGAATATTGTCCATATAACACAACAATCTGCGTTTCAATATGCATGTCATCTATTAAAGAGATAGTGTACATTTTACAGATGAAGGAAACTGAGTCTTCCTCATGAACTTTAGACTCTGCATCGGTACTTACTTGTAATTACTAAAATCTCTCAATAAACACAAGGGCTCTTTGTAGAACCACCCAACATCTATACACATAAGCTTGATATATATCTCAAAAGTACATGCTTCATTTTTTTCAGCGACCAAATGCGCAGATCCTACGCACATCCCGTTACTTTTTTTGTAAAATAAAATTCTTAATTTTTTTGCCCTACGGGTCCCTATGTCACCCCCTGAGCAGGCCTAGGGGGTCAGGGTGTGTCTAACCTGCCCCTGTTCATGTTTTGCCAACATATTTCACAGACCTCTTCACCCTCGCTTCTACCGAGGCACAAAATGTCTGCCAACAGTTCCTGGTATCGGATGATTACAACCGCTTGACAGCCAATTAGAATTCAGCGCGTAATCGGAACGGTGCTCTTATCCTAGGAGGCCAATCCTCGCACAATCTGCGATCCTCCGTGCCCATAGATATATAAATGACTTGAACTGCAATTTTCTCAAAAACTACTGAACAGATTGACACCAGATAGGCCAAAGGCAGAAGTCGGAACTGAGGACTACCTCTCTGCCAAATTTGGTGTAATTCCTTTCAGCCGTTCGAGCTGTAGCCGTGGCTAAAGGTCCTATGAGAAATTGCATGGGAAAAATGCGTTTTGGGACCCCCTTTTTACTCAGCCTCCGCTTCACCAATCACTTCCAAACCTTCAGGGAAGGAGCAGAACTGAGCTGGACAAAAGTTTGGAGCATTTCAAGAAGATTCATCAATAGACGCCAGAGTTATTGGCAATAGAATGTTGCGGTTTTCCTATGGATAATAGGTCCTAACTATAACTACCTACTGGCGACCGCCAGTTGGTAATATATATATTTCAGTAACCTCTCCCTGAGGGAAAGAATGAGCCACACACATCACAGTAAAATTACAAGCTTGTATTTCCTCCGTTTGCAAGCTCCGCTGCCCCTTATGCATTTCAGCCAACCTTTGTCCTTCTTTAGAGGAGGAGCATCAAACATCTTGGGGCCGCACAAACACACTGGAACCAAATCGTTGCTCATTATGTGTCATGGTGATTGCCCTTTGGTGGGTGCCGCAATGGGTTGCGGTATAGAGCATTCTGGTCCTTGTAGTGAGCTGCCAGCCTCACAATTCTGAGCCTTCAGTGTGTGATGCCTGCTTAAAACCAATAACATAAAAACAAATAAAAAAATTGTAGTATACATTAAAACATTAAAGTATTTAAAAATCTTCAAACTTAAACGTCCCACTCCCGTCAGTGCAACAGTAGGGAAAGTGTTGGATAGTGGCAGGTAAAAATTACTATTCCCACTCCAGTGAGCATAACAGTAAGGAAAGTGTTGGATAGCGGAGGGGTAAAAATTACTATTCTCACCCCAGTGAGAGTAACGGTAAGGAAAGTGTTGGATAGCGGAGGGGTACAAATTACTATTAACAATCCAGTGAGTGCAACAGTAGGGAAAGTGTTGGATAGCAGAGGGGTAAAAAATTACTGTTTCCACTCCAGGGAGTGCAACAGTAGGGAAAATGTTGGATAGAGGAGGGGTAAAAATTACTATTCTTACTCTAGTGAGTGCAACAGTAGGGAATGTGTTGGATAGCGAAGGGGTAGAAATTACTATTCCCACACCAGTAATTGCAACAGCAGGGAAATAGTTGGATAGCATAGGGTTAAAATTATTATTCCCATTCCAGTGAGTGCAACAATAGGGAAAGTGTTGGACAGTGGCGAAATAAAATGTTCTATTCCCACTCCAATGAGTGCAACAGTAGGGAAAGTGTTGGATAGCAGAGGGGTTACAATTACTATTCTCACTCCAGTCAGTTCAAAATGAAAAAGAAACAAAATAATAACAACATGAAAAATATATATATAAAATGTATATAGATATGATACAAATTAACATACAAATATATTTAATATTAAACAAAACATAAAATAATATTAGATACATATGAAAAATACCTACAAATATTATATTAAATAAAATATAGAATAATTTCCAAACAAATAAAAAAATTGAATCGGAAAATATTTAGAGACAAAAACATAATTACATAAGTTTACTTTTCTTAATTTCTACCCTATAACACCACACACTTGACAACCCACATCTACATTTTAAAAAGTGTACTTCCTTAATTAACATAATTAATTACCAATTAAATAAGTATTATTAATTAAAAACAAATTGAAACTCATAAAAAATCATTGACTTCCCACACTTTATGCCTATAATCCCCACAACCCACAGTTAACATTAAACTGTCAACAAATTAATTACACAATTAAAACTTCCTTGCAATTAAAAAATAATAGTATTTAACAACTAGTTATAAAGTAAGTAAAATGTATTTACTCTCTCCACTGTACCCCTAGAGCAGTCAAAACCACAAACAGTAAGATATAAACAAATACTTCAATTAAAAATCAAATAATAAAATATTAATGCTCAACTAATTATTAATTAATTCAACATAAATTACTTCCAACCATTTTCCCCTATAAACCCCACAACCTGAACCTAAAATTAATTACACAATTCCCATAATTAGTTTTCAATCAATTAACCAATACAAATTAACAACAAATCATTAATAATAAAACATTACTTCCCACCATTTACCCCTATAAACACCACAACCCACACCTAAAACAAATTACACAATTACCATAAGGAATTACCAATTAATTAATTAACATTAATTAACAACAAATTAATATTTAATTACAAATAAATTACCTCCTACTCTCTACCGCTATAAACTCCACAACCCACACGTAAAACAAATTACACAATTACCAAAATGAATTAACAATTATTTGAATCATTTTAATTAACAACCAATTAATACTTAATTACAAATAAATGACTTCCCAAAATTAACACTATAAAATCTCAATTAAAAAAAAATATTAATAAATAAATAAAAAATAATAATTAATTTATTATCATTAAATAACTTCCCACCCTATTCCCCTATAAACCCTCAACCCAATACGGAATCTAAAAAACACAAAAATGACTTAAAATATAATTGATAACTACTAACAATTTAACACATATATTAAAGTCATTAACAATATGAATACAAAAAACAAACCACATACATTTAAAATATAGACTAAAATACACAAAACTAATAAAAAATCGATATTTAAACAACTATCTTTTATCCAAATATATGAATGACTTCTATATTTTTGAAAATGATATTTCTTACCTTAAATTTGATATTCTTCACCACAATATTCTTTGTTGATATTTTTGTATCCCGATATTTTCAACTCAATTATTGTGTAAGACAACGTTTCCAACTCGATATTCTGTCTGAATACCACTTTGCAGTATTGGAAGGCATGTGGTCTTTGGGCACCATTTCAATGTTACCCACTAACACTAGGGTAACCTCAGTGACTTCACCCCACTAATTGGTGCCATTCCCTTCCCAAGCACTACACTGGCCAACCCCAGCAGATTTAAGCTACCTGGCTGATAAGAGGTAATACCATGAAACTAGTCCAGGTTGTTGTTAACGGTCCAAGGAGGTCAGGCCTGATAGTTCGGGCTAGATTTATCCCACTGAGAGCAGGGTCAAGACTGGTTTGCATATGGCTAGGTCCAAACTGGAATGTCATGTTGAGCAAAGAAGAGGTGGATTTAGACCCAGATCTCTGGATAGGGATGAATAGTTGACATTTATCAGCATTCCTTGTATTATCTGTTCATTCTACAACTTTCTAAAAGTGGTATTTTCAAAATTGTAATGAAAAATTTGACGTTTCCATTAAAGAGGGATAGTCATTAATATTTCATTGGAATTAAACATTACATATCAGCATCCTCTCATTTTGGAATCCTAGCGTATTAATGCAATAAGGAATCCCCACTGGTACCCTATGGGAGGGTTATTCCTGACAGTAGTGAACAATGAATTTGCGATTTTTGTTCACTACCAGGACTTGTACATTTTAAAAGTACATGTCCAACCTTTTGATTACACAGCACCCTGTCTAATGGGCCAGCAAAATGCAAAAACAACAATACATGAACAGAATGCAGAACAATGTCATAAATTCACCCCAGTGCAGCGATCTGGGCCTAAATCCATAATTTTTTTTGCTCACCATGCCATTCCAGTTTGAACCCAGCCATATGCAAATCAGTCTTAGCACTGTGCCCAATTGGAACAGTCCAGTCCGAACTGCCAGGTCAGGTCCTTCCTGGATTGGAAACAAGCATCCTAGGACCAGTTTCGGGGTTTCAACCCTCATCACCCAGGTTGGCTTGACTCTAGTGGCATGGAGAGAACCGAACCCACATCTGGGCATTCCCGTCCTACTTGGTTTGACAAATGCAAAAACAACAATTGATGGACAGAATGCAGAACAATGTCATACATTCGCCCTAGTACAGAGATCTCTGACTAAATCCTTTGTTTTTTTTTGCTCACCATGCCACTCCAGTTTGGACCTAGCCATATGCAAATCAGTCTTGACCTGTGCCCAATAGGAACAGTCCAGCCCAAACTGCCAGGCCAGATCCTCCTTGGACTGGAAACAAGCATCCTAGGACCGGTTTCGGGGTTTCACCCCTAATCAGCCGGGATAGCTTGACTCCAGTGGCATGGAGAGCACCGGACCCACGTCTGAGCATACCCGTCCCAATTGGCGTGACAAATGCAAAAACAACAATTGATGGACAGAATGCAGAACAATACCATACTTTCACCCCAGTACAGAGGTCTGGTCTAAACTGGGGTGGTGTGGTGAGCATCAGAATGATGGATTTAACCCAGATCCTTGTGATTGGGGGTGAATGCTTGCATTGTCCAGCTTTCCGTCCATCAATTGTTTCTTTTGCATAATTGGCTATCCATGCCTTACCTTAGGGGTGGCTTATATGTAATAAAAGAGGAGATTAAGGCTTGGAAAGGGGTTTAAATGCTAAGTTGACGTGGCAGTGCAACACTGCAATTAGGGTGCAATGGCAGGCCTGGGACAAGATTTAGAGTGTTACTTTAGTGGGTGGCAGAATAAGTGTGGATGGCCCACTGGTAGCATTTAATTTACAGACCCTGGGTATATGGTATACCTCCCCAGAAGGAACTGTGCCAATCAAACCACATTTAGGCGAGTGGACACAAGCACTTTGGGGCAGATTTACAAGCCCCTTGCGCCATTTTTGCGTCACTTTTCCCATGTTAAAAGTGACACAAAAGTGGGGCAAGGGGCTTGTAAATCTGCCCCTTTAATCATTAGCACTGGTTAGTTCTAAGGCTATAAAAAAGTAAGCAACATGTTTGGGGGAAGACAACCCTAAGCAGTCATGCCAACCCTCCCGATTCAGGCGTGATACTACCGATTTCAAGGCTAGTCTCCCGCCTCCCGATTCCTGCAAGCAAAAACCCGATTCCTCGGGATTTCATCTGACAGGGCTCGGTATTGTGTAAAGTGCCAATTCTTCCAGCAATAGTCAGAGTGGCCATGCAGGGGCTCTAGAAGGGATGAAAAAACAACAAAGCGTCATTAACAAGGGAATGGTCGTTTAAAGACCTGTGAAGTATTGGGGGAGTTGCGGGCGGTGGGGGGGGGCTGTGTGTGTGCACAGGAAGCTGTTTTAGCCCGGGCTGTCGCAGGGGGTGGGGCGGGGGGGAGCATGCACTGCCAGCAACCTGCCAGGCCGGTGCACAACACTTGCATCACCCTCTCTCTGCCTGCCATTGCGCTCCATGCTTCTAAAAGTTATGAAAAAAGCGCGCATTTGTGTTTCAAATGTCCAATCCTGCAGCAGCCACTTCCAAAGCCCATACATGCCAGTAACCCGATTCAAGGCCCCATTCTCCCGATTTTTTTTTTAAATCTCCCTCCTTGCTCTTCTGAAATGTTGGCATGTAGGCCTAAGGCTGACAGGTCTCAGAAGAAGCCATCACGCGCTAAGAATAATAGGGTGGAAAGTTCTTGAGAGAACATCAAAATATTGACATTAGTCAATGAGATGTTTTTTTTTAGAGTTTATGTAGCGCAAACTTGATTTGACTGCATCAGATGTACCTTTACTTTAACTCACAGATAGTGTCCTACCTTACCGCAACAGCTAATAATTAAGAATTTAACACAAAAAAAACGTTTGTGTTTGTGAGAAAAGCTGAACTTTTACATAAAAGTACCCTTTCATAAGGAATTCAAGTTTATGTTAACTTTAAAAAACGTTCAAACGTGTCTTCTGCCTAACTGCAAGTGGGTAATCGCTGCTTTAAATGTCCTCCAATGGTATAAAATAACTACAATCAGAGATGTTGAAAACACACAAACTACGGGAGAGAAAGGTCCTACTTATTAGTGGCCTGTAATTGTTAACAGTGTGTATTTCCCAATAATCGTGTATCTCTTGTAATCCCCTCGGTTTCGCAGCATTGGAAAAACTGAGGTGACCTGCAACAAGGAAAAGTGTATACTGTGTTAAAAGAGTTATTGGCAGACTTTCTCTGGCCGTCTCTTTGTTTATCCGGGGTGCTGCCTCCCCTCTTGCATCCTTGGTTCAGCACCACTGCCCCATCCATATCTGGACGAAAGAGGTATCGCCCCCGTTAAGCAGCGCGTGGAGCCACCAGGCTCTGCCACAGGCAGGTTCGGAGTGAGCAGTCACACGGGTAAAGTGCTCGTGTGCGCAGTGCGCTCCCACCAGGAAGTGAGCGGCACTTTCAGACTCTGTGCCGTGGGCGGGGCTCCGAGGCTCATATACCAGGAGGCAGGAAGCCAAGATCACACCCGCTGCACAGAGAGAGAGAGAGGAGCCGAGACTACTGCTGCCGAGCGCGTGACGTGAGTACACTCGATGTATCTGTATGCATGATTCTGTACGTGCTGCTGGTGTGTGTGAGTGTTGGTGTGGAGGGAAGTACAGGGAGAAGTGCTGGGGCGCGACCACCGGATCAATATTGTGCTGTTATTGTTTGCATGTCTGCCGGATTTACCATTCCATGTAAAATGTGTTGCGTCACAACATTTTCTTTGGCAATAGCATCGCTAAGAGCCACAAATACATTATATTGTGACTGGGACGAGAGAGCTAAGGCAGAACGACTGGGTGCAGGATATGCCCGAAGGGCACGCCCGACATCCCCACAGACTGCAGTCAGTGGCGGCTGGTGACATTTGAAAATGGTGAGGCGTAAACCATTTGACGTACAACACTGTAGCAAGCGAGCATAGCGAGCGAGCCCGAACCACCTACTCCCCCAAGAAAATTTTGAAAAAAGAGTGGGCAAACAGTGGATTTATGGCACGCACTGCCAACCCTTTCAACCATGCACAAAGACCAGACAATTCTCCAAGCAGCACTTATACTCCTTTCCTTTCACAATGAAAGGGATCCTTTGAAGCGCCCAACAGCCCTCAAGTACCGAAGCAATGATGAAAGTATCAATGTGAAGGGCATTTTTGAACGGGGACAACGTTCAAGAAGCCCCTTAACCGCATGCGTGCGGGCGGAATTCCGCTCGAACGCTGAGATTTTTAAGAGCGCACTTTACGTGACGAGCTGGGCTCGTCATCAGCGTGCGAGGAGGCTACCTCATGACGAGCCCAGCTCGTCATCAGCGTGCAAGGGGTTAAATAGAGCACAAAGAAGAAAAAGTAAACGCATTACAGTGGATTAGCAAACGAGCAAGCACTCATTACTCTGTCCACAAAAGGACAATTACAATTGGCTGCAGAGTTCATATTCCATACAATTACAATACAATACTGATCCCACTGGACCAATTAAATAATTAGCGGGCAGTGATGAAGCATTTCTAGATGGTGAAGTATTTTCAGGAGCCAAATAGTGTGTTTTGTCAAACATTTGTTACAGTCTGTATTTCGCACGTCACATGCCCAAAACTGACATAACATCCAAACTTCAAAAGTTGGATGACATAATTTACAACATATGTACATTTCCTCTTGTGTCTGGCGCTGCCCCCATTAAACATCACTGTTCACCTGTCTGAGCTTGCTATGTTTCTTGGAATTCCAGGTTCCAGATTCATAGGGTCTGCCCGGACTCAGTCGTACACACCTCCCAGTAGCAAGAGAAAGCAGTTTTGGTACAAAAACACACAGGGTGCAGGTTCAATATTGGCATGACCCCACTGGATTTACCCAGGGTGTGAGGAGAACGGTTCCTTCTATGTAGAGAAATAAAGGGTATACCCCACTATCGCCAGCCACTACTGCTCCCAATCTAAGGGTCAGCCATTACGACTCAGGAGGTTACTACCCAAGATGAGGAATGTAGCCCTAGCCCCCTAGAAACCAAGCACCCTGGAACGAGTAACTGTGTGGTCTCTGTCATAGGCAACCATGCAGAACATATGTATAATAGGTGAGAACTCGAAGGAGACACGGAAATATGATCACAGGATGGTGTATCGGCAACAAGAGCACTGGGCTTTGATCCTTCCACTTCTACTTAGACACAGCCCTGCACAAAGATGAAGCAGACTAAAGGCAAGTACCCCCCATCCTGCCAGAACATTTGTTATTGCCAGGACTGAATGTAATGCAAGCACACCGGACAAATGGACTGAGGAAGGCAAAAGGGATGCCCAGCCCTCCACTAAAGGAGAATCCTGAAAGAGAACATCTCAGAAAAATATGACTGCCTTCACCAGTGAGGAGCATCGTTATTCAGCAATTAAGGGGGCATACCTGTGTGTTGGTCAAGATGTTTGCAATCACAGCAATGTGTGAAGCATGATTACTGAAATCATACCTGCGTGTGGTGCATGATTGCAGAAACAATAGTAGAGTGGGACACATGATTACAAATACTCCTCGCAAAATATGGTAAAGTCAGCCTTAATTTCAGAGATCGGCCTACGTAGTTATCTATAGTACTGTTTATACAATACTTTAATATCAATGAGGTCGACTGCAATGTTCCACCACTTATGCCTCTCACAATATCAGGGGTATTGCGCTTGTGAAAAATAAACTCCTGCTAATGCTGGAGCAGGAAACAAATCAGCAGCAAGATATTTGTGTGGGCTGGCTCCCCGGGGGCTTTAACTTAACAATATTACTTTCACTTGTGAAACGGACAAACACAATGTCAAAGGCACTGTGTCAATAATGCTGCAAATGCCACCAGCAGATGGGTGCTTCGTGTGGGATTCTTCGACTTTGCGGCCCATGGCTAGGAGGTCAGGTCAAGCAGCTGAGGCTGTGAGCTTCATACTGCCAACCGAATGTTCCTGACATCTATCTGTGGCTCATCCCGCAAGCAGCTTCCCTGTACTCATGGAGACTAATCACCGACACATCCGTAATCTGTGCCTCGTGTAACGTGCAGTAGTATCCCTGCCCTTTAGAGACGGGTATTAAACTCTTACTGAGTTTTCCCTCAGATAGTGGCATTTACCATTAAAATGTGTGTTGTCCTCAAAAGCAGGCAAAACAAAGCAAATTATGCAGCTTAATGTGGCACACTTTCAAGCAGCACTATCTCACTATTTTGCCACTGCTGCATATAGTAACGCCGTATGGGTAAACATTTCACCTTTTTATCAATTGAATATCTAAATATAGCAATCAACAACTGACAAGTCTGAGGGGACCTGCAGCCGAGCGCGATAGAAGGAAGGCCTGCCCCTGCGCAGCAACACATGCGGTACCGTTTTTATTAATACATTTTGATCTGTTTGAGCTCGAAAAAGTTCTTTTTTTTCAAAATCAGCAAGTTATGCAAACGGTGATGGATTATGTGGCAAGGGTGGCAAATCAAAGATTATGCCGGAAACGCCGCAAAATTGCATGTTTACAGGGGTCGTACTCCAGTAGTGAGCCCCACACATTCACAACAACAGGGGCCGTCTCGGAGAGAATAAGTTAGAAGGGATCCATCAAGTCAGGCGGAATTCTCTTTGCTTCGTCAAGGGTTCATGAAAAAGTTGCTTCTTCAGTCGCGGCCGGTGGAACGACTCCAGTCACGGCCGGCATGAATCAGGGGGCTGGGGGGAAAGGGGGTAACCGCGCGGGGAGGGGTGGGTTAAATTTTAATGCAATGAATTAAACTTACCAGGCATGAGGCATCTTCTTCGGTCCCGCGTCGCCCACGTCTCCTTTGCAACGCTCAACAGGAAATACTAACGGCGCCAAATCAGGAGACCGAATGCGAGGGGGGGTGGGGGAGGGGGGAGGCCAGGCGGCGGACCCTTGTTTCCTCGTATCCTGGCATTTGATAGGGCATGGGGCGACTTTGCGCAAAACGCATCACCGCCCGGGCAGGAACCTATCTACAGACGCATGCACTACACTGGGTATGCGCAGCATCCTAATGGTGTATGAATGTGAGTAAGGGGCAATGCTCCTCACTCACATGCGCAGTCAGACCATCTTCTGGAAGCCTGCTCTCGCCTGCGTGCGCAGGCGAGAGCTGGAGACATGCGCACTTTAACCCCTGAAGCACCAGCCGGCCCGGAAATGTAAACAGACGAATTGTGAAAGCTGTCAATTCGTCTGCTTACATTCCTGTTGCCCAAACTGCAATGAGCAGTTTCTTTTGTGGGGCGCTGCCCCGGCGCCCCTATGGACCAGCCGCCCCTGACTGCAGTGCAGGAGAACAAGACACGCCCTGCAAGGGTCCCATTTACAGACGTACATTTAGACCAAAGTCTAAGTTTAGAGTTAAAGTCTAACTTTACCAGTTGTAAACTTAGTGGCACATACATCAACGTAAGGAATTGCGATTCCTTAATAGCGATTTTCCTTATGAATGTAGGAATCGCTAAAAAATGAGATTCCTACATATTCCTGAATTGCGCATTGCAATTAAGAAATAGCTTCCCATTCATTCCTATGGACCTAGAGGCCCAAAGGAATGAAAGGGAATTGCATACACAATTTGCGAATACCAATAAAGTACTTGCAATTTGCGCATGCAACGTCAAGGGTGCAAGGGGCAAAAACGCCACCCTGATGCACCCCTGAAATTTGCATGTCTGCACATGTGGCACACACATGGAACTTTGAAAAATGCACTTTTGTGCATTTTTCAAAGTTTTTGCAAATTGCCATAAATTTGAAGTTGATGGTGATTTCTGATTCCAAATCGCAAATCACAATTTGGAAGTGCATGATGCATTTGCAATTTAGGTAATAACTCCATTTGCGATTCCCTTCATTGCAAATTTGCATTTGGGTGATGCATCCTAAATGCATAAATACCGGTCACAAAGGGGCCGATTCGCAGAATCAGCCCCTATGCTATGCGACCAGTATTTTCAATGATGCATGTCCCCTTAGACTCTTGGTCTAAGTTTAGCTTTGTTCTCGGTCTTAACGGCTACATGTAGGCATGGCCTAGGGCTGAATATTTTGTCCGGAAGCTAATGCATCCCTTTAAACGTCAACAGCAGCAAAATATGACATGCTTCAATATATGTAATTAAAAAAATTAGAAAAAGCATTATCAAATTAGGTCATATGATAATGTCTGTTGAAATATAATCAATTTTCACTAAAAAGTTCTGCTTTAAAATTGTTTCAGCCCTTATATATAAGATAAAATCGACAGGAGGCTTCTATATTATTGGCTTTCATATAACTAAATGTCTCAATAGTGAGAATCACGTGTGTGGTATTTATAATGGGTTGGGTGACCCTGCTGGTCACTCTAAGCACTCAGCATATGGAGAGGCATTAAGAAGGCTAATACTAGTGAATACCTTGACCTTTGCAATGGATTTACTGGTGTAAAACCAGATAGATATTCCAACTTTTGTAGGAAGAGGCAAAGGGACCACCATTGACCATATTCCAGTGTCAGATAACACAGCTCGCTGATAAAAACCTGCAATGTCTGACCCTCCCTTTTTACCTATTGCCTGCACACCTTCCTCTCTTCCTAGGCCTGGCAAAACAAAGACTTTGCTCTACATCAAAAATGAGGGTGTGCACATAAAATGGCGGCAAGTCAATCCTAGCAAAAGTTTCATTATGTTCGGATGATGATGGCCTGTACCGCAAATGGTCTGCAAGCTTGTTTGGATGTGTTTTATAGTTTTATATGCAAGTGTGACAGTTCAGATTATTACAGGTCACGAAAAGTGAAGGCCGGGGAGGCTGATCGTAGTACACATTTTATGTGTATTGTATTTATAAATAACCTTTGTTCTGCTCATGTCTAAATTAGTTGACCAGCGCAACCATGTGTCATAAGTGTGGTGTTGACAAGTGATGGTGCATAGCTTCAGAGGGATGCATGGGGTGTTGCAGTTCTCTGACTTTGCAACATAAGATGTAACATACCCAGCAACAACAATTGAGTTATCAGCAACAAACTGTAAATCCATTTTTGCATTTCACATCTTCAAAATCACAGGGCTGTTGTCATTAATATACTTGGAGGCCTCTGTTCTTCTTAGGTTGTATGTATTCTTTGGTGATTTCCTTCTAAGTTATGTTCGATTTCAGACAAAAAGCTGTTAACTCTTCCTTGTGAGATGACAAGTCGTGGGAATTCGATACGACATATGGTATAAAATTTACCCTTTGCTCTGTATTTTCGATGACAACATTTTCTGCATCTATGACTTTGGAATCGTAGAACGTGTTGTCTTAATATGTTGTCACTACTCTCCTTTGGGATGGAGCAAGTTACACACTGCCCATTAAAAGACAACACAGGCACATCACTGTCAGCATGTGAATATGGGGAGCACCTCTGCCTTGGAACTCTTGACGCCAAAAAAACTCAATCACTTCACCATGAGGAGGTTTTGTTTTGTTGAAGATCAAAGACATCTTTGCTTGAAATCTGTGTTTCTGTGATTAAAATATCTGCTAACATTTACAGGGTCTACTGAGCACAGTCCTCCTGGAGTCTTCTGATGAGAATGTCTTTTATATTTGAATTTGCCTCCTGCAAGAATTCTTGCAGGTCATCCCATGCATATTCAGCACAACTCAGCATCAGGGACCAAGTAGGTGCTCCAAGGATCCTCTAAATGCACTTGAGTTCACCACGGCGTCGATATTAATATTCATTAGTACCACGCTGACATGCTATTAGGTTTTATTTAATTGTATTCCAAGCGTGCATCTTTTCCTTGAACTTTCTCCAAGAGTTCTCTTGTTGATGTATTCTTTAAATTAACTCCTGTTTTATGTCATATGAGAGGCCAGATAAGTGACTCTCAAATAACAGGTGAAATATATATGGAAAACACTGAGGAAATCTAGGGTCTTCTGAATAAAGTCTACTACATCTATACTCGGCTGCAGGTTTTGCACAGGCTACTTGTGCCACCTGCCCCCTACTACAATAGGAAAAAGATATGGTAAACACTGATCTTCGTAACCTTTTTCCCACAGACGTAATGGAGCTCCTTTTGTTTCCTTCATTTGAAACACCTCAATCACATCACCAATAACCTCTTTAGAATGCAAAGGGTCAATGCTGTAATGATTATAACTGTTTTCCGTTCTGGACTGATCCACCTTCTCAATCTGACCTGTTGATGGAAATGTCTGATCCTCCATATGTGTGATATCTTGCAGGCTTTCCAAATTTCTATAATAAACATAGCTTTGTACCAGATATAAAGTCGTTTTTTTTAAACTTTGGTAACATCTACTAACTCCTGCCATATCTTCTTGTTCTTGGTAGGCACACCATTTGCAAGAATTATATGTCCTTCATCTAAATCTGTATCTACCCCTACAGTTCCAATGTTTTTCTTGACATCTAATGGCAAATATACTACTCTACCTTTTAGACTTTTCAGCAGCTCTTTTGGGGGTAACGAGCCTGTCTTTGGCTCCATAGGTATTTTAGCCTGAAATAGATGTATAGTTTAAATAAGAATGGACTCGTAAATATTTAAACCTTGAGTGCTTCTGCAATGGGGACCAGTTTTACCTTGTTACACACAGCTCTAGCAGGCATTTTATTATCCTCTAATTTATTAAATCATTACTTATATATAACTTGTCATGTGGACAAGTCAAAGTGCTCTTCTACAAATTAGTACAGAGCAAAGTTTTGCCTGTTATTCTATGTTTCATTTGTTAGGTCTCGCCTATGCAGCGCACATGCGCTGCTTAGGAGAGGACCTTATGTCATGGATGAGCTTTTCTCTCCAAAAATGTGCACATGTTGCATTGCTTTTTATTGCAACGCGTGCATGTTTGGCGATCGCCTTGTGGGAGCGAGCGGCTGGCATATGGCAGCAATTATCACTGTGCAAGCTGCTCCCTCCCGCAAGTGAATCACTCAGGCCCCTTCCTGTCTCCCCTCCCCCTGCTGTAAGGCGCGTGCGCTTATTCCCCTAAGGTCATCGTTAGGTCGGGGTAGGCATCAAGGCGCTACCTTCAAGTCTCATGCAGTTAGCTTCCACACACTCTTGTGCACCCGCATCCAATGCTCAGGCCCCCCACGCTGCACATGGCTTGGGTCAAGTACACAGCATTGATCTGCATCCACCCAAGCAGCTTGCCAAACTGAGGGGTTGCAGTTTTGCGGGCAGTACGTTATGCAGTCTGGTACTGCCTGTGCGTGCTCTTGGGTCATCGAAGGGCACCCTGCGCTTGGCGCAGTAAACCAGCAGGCAGTGGGAGCAGGGTTGGGGGATCCGCGGCAGCTCGCGGATCAGCATCTGCACCAGGCTGCCCCCGAGAGGCCGAGCGAGAAGCACCCGCCTGGCCCCCAGCCCCGGCATGGCTGCACTCCTAGCTAGGATGCAGGCAGCGGGGCGGGCCCCAACAATGTCTTTCATGCACATTGTGAGTGCATATGACCCTGCTTCTACTATGTAATCATGAGCCCAGTGTTTTAAGTGGGCCGGGTCCTGCTAGTACTCAGCAATGGCAGATCCAAAAAGCAGCTGCTAAGATGAGTTTCTATCGGACTCTCCATTTTTGCCCTCACCCCCAGGGTGAAAAAAAAATCACTGCAGCAGTGCCCCCCTTCACTGCCTGTGATGTAACGTCAAACAGACACTTTGTGGTTCTTTCAGTCTCGTCATGTCAGAACTCAGAACTGAAGCATTTTCAATGTTCTATACAACGAAGCCAAAGTTGTTTCTTATTTATCTTACACAACTTACAACCAATGACAAAGCCAATAGTCCTGGCTTGTTGTAGGTGTAATGTTACTGATTGTATTAAATATATGGAGGCAATGGAACAGAAGCAGCAAAATACCAGCCGTTGGCCCACTATGCGTGCAAATTGTTAAGCCACACCCCTAGTTACATCGGCCACGCCCCTTTGAGAGGCTCACTGGTTGTTTCATTCCACTTAGAGCGTTGCTTGAGACTCCAGATGTGCGTCTAATGCAGATATTTCCGCCGAAGTACAATGCTCTTCTTATTCAGGCAGTTCTGTAGTGTCATGTGCAAGAGCATGACGTGGATTGGGGGAATCTGAAATAGTAGAGACTGTTGTCATAATTAACTGTAAAGGAATGTTATGTTTGTATCCCTGTTAGAACTGGGGGTCTCTAGTTGGCAGAGGCAGGTACCACTGTCCAAATAGGGACCCTTGCTTCTAGTCAGGACAAGGAGATAACCCTCTCAGATAACCCCTGCTCGCCCTCAAGGTAGCTTGGCCTGAGCAGTCTAGGCTAACCAGAGGCAATGCGTTAAGTATTTGTACCAACACTCACAGTAACACAGTGAAAACACCACAAACTGATTCCACAACAGTTTAGGAAAATAAAGATATTTATTCTAAACTACACAAGACCAAAACGGCAAAAATCCAACATACACAGTTCAAGGATATTGTTTCAAAAGAGTTCTTCAGGTTGTAATCAAAGTTCTTTAAGTTGCGTTAAAATAATCCACAGATGCGTGAAAAGTTCACAGATGCGTCACGTTTACTCACAGTACCTTTTAGATGCAACAAAGTTCCACAAGCAGGAAGCTGGTGCGGTGGAAACAAGCGATGCGTCACTCCTGAGACCCTGGGGAGGCGATGCGACAGCCCCGCTGCAGCAGCGGGCGTGTTGCGACGAATCCGGTCTGTATGGGGAGGAAGGCAGCTTGCGTAGATTCCGGTGCGTAGGTTCCGTGGGAAGTCTGTTCTCGCAAAAGGCACGATGCGATGATCTCGTAGGGGCTGCGACGATCTCCGGGGCGACGATGCGCGGTCCAGCGGTGATCCTCTCTCTCGCAGCTCCTCGATGCGATGGTTCTGCGACGGTGCTCGCAGCGACGTGATGCGGTCCGCAAGCAAGCGGTGCGGCGATCTCACCCAGCGACGACAGGCTCTGCGACGACACTCGCAGCGATGTTCGATTCTCCCGCACCGGTCTGGTGCGTTCCGCAAACGAAGGATGCAATGGCTCCGGCAGCGGCGTCAGGCGCTGCGCCGATCTCGACCTTCGTAGCGGCGGGGAACTTCTCGCACTGTCGGGGATGCGCTCCGCAAGCGAGCGATGCGACACTTTTCAGCTTCACAAGTTCTCAGCTTAGTCTCAAGCTTCCCAGCTCAGATTCAACCTCCAGAGGCCCCACAACTGGATCAAGCACTCTAGGAAGGACAGAACTCTCTCAGCAGAGTTCAGGGAGACTGGGGGTGAAGTCCTTTTGTTCCTGGGACTTCAAAACAGGGAGCCAGCTCTTCTCAGGCCCTTGGAGATTCCTTCAAGACAGGGGACACAGCTCACAGCAAAGTCCTTCCCATCTCCTTGGCAGCAAAGCAACAGCAGGTCAGTCCAGCAGAGCAACAGCAGGACAGTCTTCCTTCTTCAGAGTCAGCTTTCTCCTTGGCAGAGGTTCCTTCTTGATTTCCAGGATGATCTAATTTTCTGTTGTCAGGGGTCCTGTACTTATACCCCTAAAGTCTTTGTCCTCTCTGTGCATGTGGGCCCTGAGCCCGGTCTGAACCAGTTCTGGGTGGATCCCGAGCACTTTGTTTTGCTGGCTGCATCTTTCCTTTCAGAGTGAGGGGCAGAGTCCTCAGCCGCCCAGCAGGAGGTGGAGCCAGCATTGTGGCAGGCAGGCACAGCCCTATTCAGCCCAGGTGCTAACTCCTCCCACCACTCAGGTTGCAATTGCTTCATTCAGCCTAGTGCTGACTCATCCAGCCTCTGGGGGAATTCCCCAGCCCCTGTCACTCACAAACCAGACAGTCAATACACAAACAGGCCCAGGCACACAGAAGGGTCAGACAAGAGAACAGCAACTTTCTAAAAGTGCTGTTCTCAAACACAGGATTTAAAAACCACCTTTCCTAAAAGATGTATTATTAAATTCTGAGTTCAGGGATACCAGATACTTATGTCCTATCTTGTTCCTATGGGAAGAAATGCTGTTAACCACTGTAGCCAGCATCCCCCATGTTAACCTATGGAGCAAGATAGCCTTACAATAGTGAAAAACGAAAATGGCTGTAATTCACTACCAGAGCATGGTACCTGCACTAGTACATGCTCTACCTTTCACATACACTGCACCCTGCCCAGGGGGGTACCTTGGGCCTTCCATAGGGGTGACTGATGTGCACGAAAAGGGAAGGGTTAGGCCTGGTCAGTGGGGACACTGACCAGGAGGACATGGCAGTTCTAAACTGCCCATAGGTGCTGCAGTGGCAGGCCTGAGACACCATTTTAGAGCTACTCCTGTGGGTGGCACAATCAGTGCTGCAGGCCCACTAGTAGCATTTGTCATCACCAGCCCTGGCACACCCAGTGCACTTTACTAGGGACTTCATGGTGATACAAATATTCCAAACATGTATATCCAATCAGAATAACAATTTACATAGGGAGCACTTACACTCTGGCACTGATCAGCAGTGGCAGAGTGTCCAAAGCATCTAAACCAGCAAAAACGAATTCCAGCACAGCATCAAAAATACAGGAGGCAGAGGCAAAAAGATGGGGGGTAATCACGCCAAAGATGCCAGGTCTAACACGTGTCCCCTCCAGCTGAAAGTGGGGAGAACTACCCACCCTCTTGGGAGTTCTCTTCACTAAGGCGGAAAAACCTGGACAGACCATCAGCGTTGGCGTGTTCTGTACCAGGGCGGTGTTCCACCGTAAAGTCCATTCCCTGTAGGGAGATGGACCACCTCAACAGTTTTGGATTTTCACCCCTCATGTGCATTAACCACCTGAGGGGCCTGTGGTCGGTCTGAACACGAAAGTGAGTCCCAAATAGGTAGGGCCTCAACTTTTTCAGAGCCCAGACCACAGCAAAAGCCTCCCTTTCAATCGCACTCCACCTCTGTTCCCTGGGGAGTAGCCTCCGACTAATGAAAGCTACTGGCTGGTCTCCATTCTCCTCAGTGGCCTGTGAGAGTACTGCTCCCACGCCATGCTCTGAAGCGTCCGTCTGAACTATGAACTCACTGGAAAAGTCAGGTGCCTTGAGCACCGGTGCTGTGCACATGGCAGTCTTCAGGGCCTCAAAAGCAGTTTGGCAGGCGTCAGTCCAGTCAACTCTTTTGGGCAACTTCTTGGAAGTGAGTTCTGTCAAGGGGGCGACAATGGTGCCATATCCCTTGACAAACCGTCTGTAATACCCGGTGAGTCCTAAAAAGGCTCTCACCTCTGTCTGGGTCTTGGGGGGCTCCCAAGCCAGAATGGTATCAATCTTTGCCTGTAGGGGCGCCACCTGGCCGCTCCCCACCTGGTGTCCCAAATACACCACAGATCCCTGCCCTATCTGGCACTTACTGGCCTTGATAGTGAGGCCTGCCTTCTGCAGAGCCTTCAACACTTCGCAGAGGTGTTGCAAGTGTTCCTCCCACGTGGAGCTGAACACAGCAATGTCATCCAGGTATGCGGCGCTGAATTCCTCCAGCCCGGACAGTACCTGGTTAACCAGTCTCTGGAACGTGGCAGGGGCATTCTTCAACCCAAAGGGCATGACACGGAACTGGAAGTGCCCCTCTGGCGTTGAAAATGCCGACCTCTCTTTGGCCCCATCAGTTAAGGCAATCTGCCAGTACCCCGAAGTCAAATCGAACGTACTGAGGTACTTGGCAGCTCCCAACCGATCCACAAGCTCATCAGCTCTGGGGATAGGGTGTGCGTCAGTCTTCGTGACCGCATTGAGCCCACGGTAGTCCACGCAAAACCGGAGTTCTGGCGGGCCACCGGGGGTAGCAGCTTTCTTGGGGACCAAGACCACTGGGCTAGCCCAGGGGCTGCTGGAGGGCTCAATCACCCCTAGCGCCAACATCTTGGAAACTTCTTCCTTGATGCTGGCCCTGACCTTGTCAGCTACCCTGTAAAATTTTTGCTTCACAGGCAGACTGTCTCCAGTGTCCACGTCATGGACGCACCAGTTGGTGATTCCTGGGGTCAGGGAGAACAGAGAGGAGAACTGACCCAACACTTGGCGACAGTCATTCTGCTGTTCTGGGGTCAGGGTGGGCGAGAGGACCACACCATCCACTGACCCATCTTGCTCTTTGACTGCCAGGAGGTCAGGGAGAGGATCACTATCCTCTTCCATTCCTGCATCTGTAGCCATGAGCATGGTTACTTCAGACCTCTCAAAGTGTGGTTTGAGGCGGTTCACGTGCAAAACTCTCAGGGGCTGCCTGGGAGTCTTCAGGTTAACCAGGTAGGTTACCTCACTCTTCCTTTCTACCACCTCGTATGGCCCAGACCACTTGTCTTGGAGCGCGCAAGGCTCCACTGGCGCCATCACCCACACTTTCTGCCCAGGTTGAAATTCGACCAGAGTGGTATTCTGGTCGTACCATCTTTTCATTTCTTCCTGGCTTGCTTCCAGGTTCGCCTGAGCGAGTTTCCTGAAGCGTTGTGTCTGGTTGCGGATGGCCAGCACATAGCTGAACACATCCTGGGGGGTTTTCCCACGGGACTTTTCCCAACCCTCCTTTACCAGCGAGAGAGGTCCTCTGACAGGGTGGCCATACAGGAGTTCGAAGGGACTGAACCCTAAGGACTTCTGAGGCACCTCCCTGTAGGCAAACAAAAGGCATGGCAACAAGACGTCCCACTTACGTCTCATGGGCTCCGCTAGGCCCATAATCATACCTTTCAGGGTCCGGTTGAACCTTTCAACCAACCCATTTCCTTGAGGATGGTAAGGAGTGGTGAACTTATAAGTTACCCCACACTCCTCCCACAGAGACTTCATGTACCTAGAGATGAAGTTGGTACCCCGGTCGGAGACCACCTCTCTGGGGAACCCCACACGGGAAAAGATCCCCATCAATGCACTGCCCACCACGGGTGCTGTGATTGTCCTGAGAGGGACTGCTTCCGGGTACCGGGTGGCATGGTCCACCAAGACCAGGATGAACCTGTTGCCTAAGGCTGTCTTGGGGTCCAGGGGCCCTACGATATCTATGCCCACCCGCTCGAAAGGGGTGCTCACCACTGGGAAGGGTTGAAGGGGGGCCTTCAACTTCATTCCAGTCTTGCCACTAGCTTGACAGGTTTGGCAAGATCTGCAAAAGGAACCGACGTGCTTCCTCATCTGGGGCCAGTGGAAGTGGGTGACAAGCCGGTTTAGGGTCTTGTCTTGCCCCAGATGTCCTGCGAGAGGCACGTCATGAGCCAGACCCATTAGGAAGTTTCTGAAGCGCTCGGGTACCACCAGCACACGGGCTGCACCGGGCTCAGCAAACTTAGGCTCGCTATAAAGTAGGTCACCTTCCCAGTAGACATAGTGATCTTTGACTGCTCCACCTGCTGCCTGATCTACAGCCTGTTGCCGCAGACCAATGAGGGAAGGGCATTCCTTCTGCTCCCGGCAGAACTCCTCCCTGGAGGGACCACCTTCTTGCTGCCAATGGGTCAGCTCAGGTAGGTCTCCCAGTTCGGCCACCTGTTCCCCTGTAGGTTCCAGGGCATCCCCCTCCGGTTCTGCTTCCTCCTGGACCGTGGGAACGGCTGGGGCTGGTTTCCCGCGCCCTCTGCCTCTTCCTCTCCTGGCAGGTCTCTGGGCCACTGTTTCAGGCTCCAGTTCTGCTGATTCACCCTTACTGGCTGCCATAGCACGCGTGGTCACGCAGATCCACGCAGGCAGACCCAACATCTCCAAGTGAGTTCGGTGTTCTATGTCTTTCCATGGAGAACTCTCCAGGTCGTTGCATAACAGACAGTCCACAGGCAAAGCATCACTGACAACCACCTCCAAAAGACCAGAGACTCCTCCCCATTCAAAGGAAACCTTCGCTAGCTTGCAGAGGCGCACTGAGCTGTCAGCGGCCACTACGGGGCGGAGTACACCAGGGATGATTTGCTCGTCAGACACCCACTGACACCTCACGGATGTCACACTGGCTCCGGTGTCTCTCAGAGCCTCAACCTCCCTCCCATTGATGGTCACCTTCTGCCCATATTTCTTAGTGTTAGAGGGCAGTAAGGTCTCCTGGACCACCTCTTGGTCTCCTAGCGAGACAAGGGTCATAACTGCTAGCTCTCCCCAGTCACTAGAAACCAAATCCCCACCCAAAGCTACACTAGCTAATGCTGGGGCGGGAGCACCAGTGGGTGCGGGCTTCTTCTTGGGACATTTCGGAGCAATATGGCCCACCTCGTTGCAGTGATAGCAGGTAGGGGGACCCTGGTTATTTCTCTTGTCCCGCCTACCCTTAGAGGGCCATGGCTGTTTAGGCTTGGGGGGTTGGGAATCCTTTTCCTGGGAACTACTTTGGGGCCCTTGCGAGAACTCCTTTTGGTTACCCTTGTCCCCCCCACTCTTCTGCTGGGGACCCTGCCCACCTTTGGCTGTGGTACCCACAATTCCTTTGTGGACCCTGGTACTGGTCCAGCGGTCCGCCTCCTTAGCAAGCTCAATGGGGTCTGTCAGCTTGCTGTCTACAAGATGCTGGCGCAGCTCTGGAACACAAAGACTACTCAAGTGCTCCCAACTGATTAAATGCAACAACCCCTTCAAATCAGTTACTTTACTGCCCTTCATCCAACCTTCCAGTGCACGCGAGTACCCATTCACACACTCCATCCAAGTCTCAGACTCTTTCTTCTTGGAGTTTCTAAACTGCAGTCTGTACTGCTCTGGAGTAAGGCCATACCTGAGACATAAGGCCTCCTTCATATTGGGGTAGGTCATGGCACCTGTCAACTCTAAAGGCTCTAGAGCACTCCTCCCAGACGCCTCAAAATGTTTCCACAGGCCCGCCCCCCAATACTTGTCAGGCACATCATTCATCTTCAATGCAATTTCATACGAAGTGAACCAGGCATAAATATCCTCACTCCTATGGTAATTCTGTACCAGGTCTTTGGGAATATATACTTTACCCCCATGCACTGGCTGCGCGCTGCCACCATTAGAACTGGCATCCACCTCCTTGTTTTTCAGATCCAGCTCTTTTATTCTCAATTCATGATCCAAAAGCAATTTCTTTTCCTCTAAGGCGCGGGCCTCTCTCTTGTCTTCCGCTGCCCTTTCTTTCTCCAACTCCAATTGCCTCAGTTTCATTTTCATGATTTCCAAGTCATATTCTCTTATTCTTTGATTTTCCTGTAACTCTTCTGGGGTGAGGCCCCTACCGGAGTGGTTGCTGCCAGCTCCTGAGCCTACTCTGCCCACTGGCAGATCTTTGCTTTGAAAACCATTTTCTACATCCACATCATCTTCCTCTTGCGCCTCCCAATGGGCTCTCAAGATTCTCTGTAGCTCCTCCTTTCTGTAGGCGCTTTTTATGGGGCACTCAAACTGCTGGCAGAAGTACCTCAGTTGCTCAACTTTGTATGAACACAAATCTTCAATGCAAAACTCTAATTCTGCTTCTTCTGCCCTCTCACTGGGTGCCTTCCCATTCTGAGACATGATGCTTTTCGAAGAGTTACTCAACCACAGGATTCAAAAACTCAAAAACCAGTAGTATGCGGTGGCGTAATGGTCTGCACTCACTAGTGATGTACACCAATTACTGTGGGTCAAGTACAAATACAAGTTCAAATCCCACCGCCTGACCACCAATGTTAGAACTGGGGGTCTCTAGTTGGCAGAGGCAGGTACCACTGTCCAAATAGGGACCCTTGCTTCTAGTCAGGACAAGGAGATAACCCTCTCAGATAACCCCTGCTCGCCCTCAAGGTAGCTTGGCCTGAGCAGTCTAGGCTAACCAGAGGCAATGCGTTAAGTATTTGTACCAACACTCACAGTAACACAGTGAAAACACCACAAACTGATTCCACAACAGTTTAGGAAAATAAAGATATTTATTCTAAACTACACAAGACCAAAACGGCAAAAATCCAACATACACAGTTCAAGGATATTGTTTCAAAAGAGTTCTTCAGGTTGTAATCAAAGTTCTTTAAGTTGCGTTAAAATAATCCACAGATGCGTGAAAAGTTCACAGATGCGTCACGTTTACTCACAGTACCTTTTAGATGCAACAAAGTTCCACAAGCAGGAAGCTGGTGCGGTGGAAACAAGCGATGCGTCACTCCTGAGACCCTGGGGAGGCGATGCGACAGCCCCGCTGCAGCAGCGGGCGTGTTGCGACGAATCCGGTCTGTATGGGGAGGAAGGCAGCTTGCGTAGATTCCGGTGCGTAGGTTCCGTGGGAAGTCTGTTCTCGCAAAAGGCACGATGCGATGATCTCGTAGGGGCTGCGACGATCTCCGGGGCGACGATGCGCGGTCCAGCGGTGATCCTCTCTCTCGCAGCTCCTCGATGCGATGGTTCTGCGACGGTGCTCGCAGCGACGTGATGCGGTCCGCAAGCAAGCGGTGCGGCGATCTCACCCAGCGACGACAGGCTCTGCGACGACACTCGCAGCGATGTTCGATTCTCCCGCACCGGTCTGGTGCGTTCCGCAAACGAAGGATGCGATGGCTCCGGCAGCGGCGTCAGGCGCTGCGCCGATCTCGACCTTCGTAGCGGCGGGGAACTTCTCGCACTGTCGGGGATGCGCTCCGCAAGCGAGCGATGCGACACTTTTCAGCTTCACAAGTTCTCAGCTTAGTCTCAAGCTTCCCAGCTCAGATTCAACCTCCAGAGGCCCCACAACTGGATCAAGCACTCTAGGAAGGACAGAACTCTCTCAGCAGAGTTCAGGGAGACTGGGGGTGAAGTCCTTTTGTTCCTGGGACTTCAAAACAGGGAGCCAGCTCTTCTCAGGCCCTTGGAGATTCCTTCAAGACAGGGGACACAGCTCACAGCAAAGTCCTTCCCCTCTCCTTGGCAGCAAAGCAACAGCAGGTCAGTCCAGCAGAGTAACAGCAGGACAGTCTTCCTTCTTCAGAGTCAGCTTTCTCCTTGGCAGAGGTTCCTTCTTGATTTCCAGGATGATCTAATTTTCTGTTGTCAGGGGTCCTGTACTTATACCCCTAAAGTCTTTGTCCTCTCTGTGCATGTGGGCCCTGAGCCCGGTCTGAACCAGTTCTGGGTGGATCCCGAGCACTTTGTTTTGCTGGCTGCATCTTTCCTTTCAGAGTGAGGGGCAGAGTCCTCAGCCGCCCAGCAGGAGGTGGAGCCAGCATTGTGGCAGGCAGGCACAGCCCTATTCAGCCCAGGTGCTAACTCCTCCCACCACTCAGGTTGCAATTGCTTCATTCAGCCTAGTGCTGACTCATCCAGCCTCTGGGGGAATTCCCCAGCCCCTGTCACTCACAAACCAGACAGTCAATACACAAACAGGCCCAGGCACACAGAAGGGTCAGACAAGAGAACAGCAACTTTCTAAAAGTGCTGTTTTCAAACACAGGATTTAAAAACCACCTTTCCTAAAAGATGTATTATTAAATTCTGAGTTCAGGGATACCAGATACTTATGTCCTATCTTGTTCCTATGGGAAGAAATGCTGTTAACCACTGTAGCCAGCATCCCCCATGTTAACCTATGGAGCAAGATAGCCTTACAATAGTGAAAAACGAAAATGGCTGTAATTCACTACCAGAGCATGGTACCTGCACTAGTACATGCTCTACCTTTCACATACACTGCACCCTGCCCAGGGGGGTACCTTGGGCCTTCCATAGGGGTGACTGATGTGCACGAAAAGGGAAGGGTTAGGCCTGGTCAGTGGGGACACTGACCAGGAGGACATGGCAGTTCTAAACTGCCCATAGGCGCTGCAGTGGCAGGCCTGAGACACCATTTTAGAGCTACTCCTGTGGGTGGCACAATCAGTGCTGCAGGCCCACTAGTAGCATTTGTCATCACCAGCCCTGGCACACCCAGTGCACTTTACTAGGGACTTCATGGTGATACAAATATTCCAAACATGTATATCCAATCAGAATAACAATTTACATAGGGAGCACTTACACTCTGGCACTGATCAGCAGTGGCAGAGTGTCCAAAGCATCTAAACCAGCAAAAACGAATTCCAGCACAGCATCAAAAATACAGGAGGCAGAGGCAAAAAGATGGGGGGTAATCACGCCAAAGATGCCAGGTCTAACAATCCCTTTTGCGGTAGTCAGAATAAAACAAATACTGATGGGCCAGTCTTTCAAGGTGTAGTTCTGGTTAAGTCTCTTCTGCTGCTGTGAAATGCTGTTTTCAGTCCCTCCTTACTCTGACACTATTTCCTACCGGAGTCTCTGATTGGACAGTTTTGTTCTATAACATTCTGCTCTTGTCTTAGATGTGAACACTCAGGCTGTTTGGAATTAACTCTTTCTCGCAGACAGAAACATGATTGTATGTGTGTGTGTGTGTATATGCGTGCGTGCGTGCAAATCTTTGTATGTGTGCATGCTTGTGTGTTTGCCTGTGTATGTAAATGCATCTGTGTGTGTGCGGGCATCTGTGTATGTGTGCGGGCCTGTGTATGTGTACGCATCTGGGTGTGTGTGCGTACCTGGGCGTATGTGCGCATCTGTGTATGTGTGCATCAGTGTGTGTGTGTGCGTGCCTGGGCGTGTTTGCTCATCCCTGTGTGTTTGCCTGTGTATGTGAAAGCATCTGTGTGTATGTGTGAGTGCGTTTTTCTGTGTATGTAAAAGCACCTGTGTATGTGTGCGTGCCTATGTGTGTGTGCCTGTATATGTGTGCGCATCTGCATGTGTGTGCGTACCTGGGCGTGTGTGCGCATCTAAGTGTGTGTGTATCTGGGCGTTTGTGTGCATCTGTTTGTGTGCCTGGACATGTGTGCCCATCTGTGTGTGTGCATACCTGTGTATGTGAAAGCATCTGTGTGTGTTTGCCTGTGTATGTGAAAGCATCTGTGTGTGTTTGCCTGTGTATGTGAAAGCATCTGTGTGCGTGTACGTGCCTCTGTGTGTGTGCGCATGCGTGTCCAGGGCAATGCAATCCTTCACTTCTGTCAAGATTAACATAAACATGACTGTTCTGTTTATATCACATTTGTCGTTGTCATAATAAAAAGAATGCCAATGTGGCCAGGCCTCGCCTCGACTTGGGGTTCTAATTAGCGTTTTCTCTCCAGCCTGAAGTGTGTTTGAGGTCAGGCAGAGCAGATGATGCATCTCTTCTACGCAGATGATTCAGTTCTGATGGCCAGGACACCCCTGGCCTTACCACACTTGATGGGCTCTTACTTGACCTTTATAGATAAACTGGGACTGATAGTCAATAGATCGAAAACCTATATCATGATAACAGGGATGGGAAAGAAGAAGTCCATACCATTTCACCTAGATGGGGGCTCGCTGGAACGAGTAGAGTCATTTATGTATTTAGGACTCTTCTTAATAATTGGGGGTCTATGATTACAAATAGAACTAACATGCTGCAAAGAAGTATAGGCGTGTTGTGGAAATTTGCCTCCAAACTGGGGAAAAAATCAATTACTGAAATGCTTAAAATATATAAAGCAAAATCAATAGCCATAGCAACCTACGGAGCTGAAATATATGGGGTATGGCAGAAGTGGGTGCCTTGCAGATGGTCAAGGACAAGTTTTTCAAAAAATTGCAATCAGTTAAATCAGTCTTTTCGAATCTGATTGCCCACAAATATCTTGCCCTCCCCTTTATTTCTGACACTATTAAATTGACCCCACTCCTTTTATGGTTGCTCATCTGGAAAAGGGATACGGTTGGAATAAATCAGACAATACTAAAAGACGTAATATCTTTAGATCAAGCCAGCAATATCCTGTGGCTAGTATATGTTGGAAGGTCTCACAGACTCGGGCTTAGCTGATTTGTACATAACACCAAACAAATGTTTGCCCTTTTCCAAGATTTAGCTGAAAAAGGCCTTCTTCAAAAAATGTTAGCTAGAAAGATAGCAACACAATCAAAGTAAAGCTAAGGTTATTCATTACCATACCTTGCCCAGAATCCCCAAGGATCATGACTCCTATCTCTCCTTTGTTTTTAATAATATACATAAATATCTTTTAACAAGGATGAGGTTAAATTATTTCCCCTTGACGGTAGGATACCCAGCGCATTTATACTCACTGAAAAAACGGTTGCAATGTCCTTGTAATGTCTTGTCTTACCAAACCATGTCTCATATCTTACTTTTTTGTCCTCAAAAAGTATATGCTCCCCTGATAACAAAATTGAGCCCAGTTTCACATTCTACGGCTCTTGCAGGTATTAACTCCCGGGAAACCCCATATATTTTTTTCATGGTTGCAAAATGTTTATATTCAGTTCTTAGTATAAGGAGAGATTCAACAGGCAGGGGTGTTGTTTTAATTGAACAAATAAATAAAAGTCTCATGCCTGGAAAATTATTTATTGCAATGTGCTTCTCGGATTTGCCCAGGGGGAATTGCATTTTTTTATTTCATGCTGCAACAAATCCTTCTCACAATGAACTAAAGTTTATTTTGCTTGTGAATATTGATATTTTATTGGACATATCTTAAAACCAATTATTATTAATTTTAGACTTCTTGTTGATCAAATGTTTTTAACTTTATGCATAGATCAAATGTGAATAAAGATATTTTGTCTTGATTTGATTTAGGATACCTTTGTCAATATCATATCCACCTCCAGAGGAAGGTAAAGGACAGTGTTTCCTTATTGTTTTAGAGTTTCAATTTAGTTTGATTAATTTCTTTTATATGTCTTGGATGGTGGCAATTACACATCTCATTGCGAAAAACAACATTTGTTTCCATGCTTTTTTTATAACCTCCTAAATCAAACCTGTTGCCTTGAATTCATTCTTCTCTAAATAAACTGTCCTTCAGTTCCCCATTTGAAGAAGCAAAACTATTAAACCTTTCAGAATATATGTAGTTATGTATTATTCAAATTGGAGAATGTATGAGCAAACTCGTAAATAAGAGTGCTGAGGTACCAATGCATCAGCGAGGGGGGTCAACGATTAATAAACTCCTAAATGATGTAGATAAATGGAATACTTGTTTTCTTAAACTAGGCAGGTTTTTTTATATGCAAAAATAATGACTTTTTATAAAAATATATTTCACAGGAAAAGGGTATGGAGCAGAGAGGATCAGTAAATCAAAGAACAACAAGAAAAGGAGAAATTACCACAGGTAAGGTAAAAATCAAAGCTTCTTTTTTGTGTATGAAGTAAAATACTGGACAGGTTTGCATCTGAGGTTTTATAGATTTGTGTCCCTAATGTAATCTGACCTTGTTATTTATTTACTTCCTGCAGATTTTCAGAAAATCCTCCATCACAAACCAAAAAGGTCCAGTAAGTATTAAAACAATCTCTTTCAGCTTTAAAGTTAGGGGACACTTGGCTCACGAGTTTAAACAAATAGCTAACAAAGCCATCAATTGACAATCCCATGTTAAAAGACAAAGTATCTTTGACCTTTAAAACCTATGCGTGGGTGGAGATGCCAACATACACATCTCTAAAACCTCAATCATATCAGCTAGAACACTTTTCAAAACAAGAAAAGTGGAATCTGATTCCATTGAGACTGGGAGCCTATTCAGCTAAGAGACTTTACCCCAAAATGGAAACATCAAGGAATGGGCCTTTGTGGACATGGAGATGAGCCACTACTCCACCTATTATGTATCTGTCCAGCACTATTAAATATTCAGAAAATCCTTTCACGGCCAACACTAAAGAGAGAACAAATAAGGACTTGCAGAAATGCTTAGGAGGCTCCACAGTCCAACGGGCATGCAAGGTGATAGAGTTTCTGAGCCTAGTGGCAAATAAATTAGAAAAGAGTGCTAGATGAATAGAACTTGTCATTTCAGAACCACCTTGTTTATTCAAATTAAAACTTCACAGCTCATATGACTACAGCATTCTATTTACAAATTATGAAACTATGCTTGTTTGGGTATAGTTTAACCCAAATTCATTAGAAGCCCACTTTTTCCAGTAGGGCTTGTCATCACATGAAACAATGGGCTGTTATGAATTAATATGAAATTAACAGGTTGTGTCACCAAATTGCTTAAATATAAGGTATTGCAATTATACCTGGCCTACATCACTGAAATGTTTAAATGTGTATAATATTATGGAAAAAAAGAAAATGTGGCCTATTTAAAAAACAACTTAACGCACAGTTGTGATTGATGAGCACACTCCAGGAGTTTACATTGATGAGCCTCGAAGAACTTGAACTTTCTAAATGAGTTATGCACTATTATGTATACCTTGAAGTGTTTCACAAATGCTTTATTGACAATGTTGATGACTGCCAACGCAAGGTTTTATATTACAATAAATCGTATTGAATGCAGGTAACATTTTATTTCAATAGAGTTGTATTGGAGTATTATGACATAGCTCTGCTTTGATTAATGTTGTGTCATGCTGAAAAAGCCAGTAGGCCTCGCTTTATCATAGTGACACTCCTTTATATTGTATTTACCATACGTAGAGATAATGTGATATTGTGGCTACTGGGTTCATGCTTCTGAGCATTCAGAACTCTTTTGAGGGTGCCACCAAAGGTCTTTCAATCTTCTGATTGTACATATTTGAACTTTCATACATATTATTCAATAGCGTGTATAATGAAGTACAATTCCTTTTCATAAGAAAAAACTATCAGTGGACAATGTTGCTGTTGCCTACAACAAAGCTGGGAATATTAACCCAGACCGACTCTTCTTGGTAGGCATTGAACTGCTCTGCTTGCCTACCCTTGGAGAGTGAAGTGATTCAGTGGGGTTCTCAGCAAAGAGAAAGTTACTGAGTTATTATTTATGAAGGACTCACATCCTTTGCAACTAATAAACCAATTTCTTACAACAGGAATCAAAACTATATACGCTCATGCTTATGCATGTTCACACATGATTGTGTACTTATTTTTACAGGTAACCACTGGTTCGGGTGGATTTCTTTGTGGGCAGCTTTGATATGGCTGCAACTCTTTGGCTTCTTTGACTATTTAATGAAGCAGATATCAGAAGCTTTGGTAACAAAGAAAAACAACACAGGTGAGAAATATAATGAAATGTTTGAAAATGCTATTAAAAAGGAGACAGTTTTAGAATCAGCCCCCACGCTCATAATTAGGTGTGGGCTGGCACTAATGGAGACACCTTCTCAGCAATGAAATGTCACTGCTGACCAAACAATACGGTATTCATTGTTTTTTATTAAGATAATTTAAAGTAGGATGCTTAATTTATAATGAATGCAATTTGCCATTTCTCTTACTACAACATCCTCCTCAGACAATTCACAAGTTTCCGAGGAAACTTCGAAAAATTGTTCACTTGAGAACATAGCATTGTGTATGAGAATAAACAAGATGCTGAAGATTTGGCAAATCGTTGCACTGGTTTCACCAAAAATGAACCTACATAGCATGAATTCAGGGCCACAGGGCAGCCCCAGGGCCCATGTGGCCCCAGCCCAGTCCCCACATGGTGTGAGAGCTAACATTGCTCCCACCCATATGGGGCAGCCCCTATTAATGCTGTTCCCTCTGGGTGGGAGCAATATCTTGTTCTATTTCTCTGCCTGCATTAGTGCTGAAAAGGAGAGAGATCATACGTCTGCTCCCAGCCAGCGAGAACATTTTTAAAGCTCCCACTTGCTGGTAAAACATATGTGCTTGCGACCGTTTGGTGGGAGATGCGAAAATGCTCCTACCAGACTAGATCACACACGCTGTAGTAGTGCGGGCAGGCAAACTACTATCTCCTGGTGGACACAGCAGATGAGCCAGCCCTGGGGGAGGTGGTCTCTGGGCACATGAAAGGTCCAGAGAAGGGGGCCCCATGGACCTCTCCCTTTTGATTTATGTGATGGGCATAGGATACCAAGGTCCTTTGCTGTGTAGCCCTCTCCTCTTGTAAAATATATAGATCTCTGGAGGATGGGGTACTTGTGGCTGAAAACACTTGTGGAGGTGGGCTGCATGTCCACTCCCCCTAGGGCAAATTATGGCTCAGGGAGAATGACTGCACACCTCCTCCCCTTAAATGTACCTTGCACCAGGTGGTGGGTACCCCTTGGACATAGATGGACTGAGGAGGGAGGCATCTATTGATTCCTTTTTTTCTGTGATCCCACAGGACTATTGATTCTATTTATTTTGGTGCCAGTTGGGTCCCTCTGTGCTCCCCCATGGGACCTTGGGGGCAGGGTGGGATATCAGAAACATATTTCTGATATGTTGGCAGCCAATCACAGCACTCTAAGGAAAAGAGATGGCTTATGGGGAAAAAGCTCCCTTGGCCAATCAGAACACCTTATTTTTAAATTGGTGCTCCTGCGTCACTCTCACAAGTCTCTTGTTGACCCCAAAGTCCACATATACAAAGATTGTGTAACCTTAACTTCTCATAAACTACAGATGTACACCAAATAACAACAACCACGGTCTACAGACTTATGGGGTCATTAGGAAAGTCCCCCGCCATCCCAACGTGAAGAGGGACTGCCTACCATAAGGCTGAGGGTCACGTGGGGGCAATTAGGATGTGCCCACCACAGTGGTGGGCGCATCCCGCATATTTAACATTGTTGCAATGCTAAAAATGCATGTCCCGCATTCCAATGCACAACATGACAGGCACTGCAAGGTGCCTGCCACGTTGTCTATTGAAATGCAGGGCAGTACAATAGGTACCCCCCTTGGATACCTCCCACCCCCCAGAGCCCCTGGGGGCCAGCAACAGGCTCCCTTCAAGCAATTCCTGCATGACTCACGGAAAGGCATTTTTCTGCCCCATAGTAATATGGCTGGCAGTGTCTAACAGACACTGCCACCATATTAAACTCTTTTCTGCCCAGTCGACTTGTTGACCAGGCGGACAAGCGGCAGACGGTTGTTCCGTCTGCCGCAGTCCCCCCACCATAGTAATAAGGTGGGGGGAAATGGGTGGCAGGCGGGGACAGATCTCAGGCACATTGCCACCACCCGCATCGACCCTAAGATTTTGCTTCCTGGCAAATTTGTTTTAATTCTGTTAAGTAGTTTTTGCTGTAGAGCTTCTTAAAGAAATCTATGGTAAATTCATAGGGATTTTGTGACACCCTTCTTTCTCTGCCCTCACTTGACAGATCACTCCAAAACATTTGATGCACAAACTGCTGCACTTTTTTGGAAAGTTTTGTGAATATTAATTAAATGGTGTTGAAGGTAATAGCAACACAAAAAACAAATACCTATTTAAATATGTGTGTGTGTGTGTGTATTATTACAGGTATTTCAGAGCAGGATGCGACAGAAGGCAGTTGCCAAGTGGTGAGATGTAAGTGAGAAAACAAAACTGAGTTGCAAAGACTGTAATTAACTTTAGTTTAGTTAAAGCTGCAATGAATGCAATGAATGATGGTTTTAAAAATGGCATATTTATTGCACTTTCAGGTTTTTTCTGCTCATACCGAGCGGCAAAAAAATATGTGACACTGGTCAATGATGTATTTACGAGCTTGAAAGGGTGCTGAGAAGTGAAGTATTTGTACTATTTTAGTTTGGTTGAACACACGTGGAAGATTATATATATTAGCTTACCCGTCGCGCGTTACTGCAATCTCAGAAAAAAGAAATTTAAGGAAACTTGTTATGATAACATTAAGTTTACATTGTGTCATTTTGATTGAAAATTATTCATTTTAATATGGAAAACATTTTAAAGTGTTTTAATTCTGTTTATTTATTTGAGTGCTTGTGGATACACAGTATTTTTTGTTTTTCCGTCTGGTGGGTACACAAATAAATCAGAAGGTTTTCTGACGCGAGAGCTGGCCACATACAGTTGTCCATGTGAGAAGCACAGATTCTCCAAATCTAGTCCACACACTTACAGCGATTGTCTTTGTGTTTTGTTGATGGTCATTGCAAAAGCGAGTCGCACCGGAAACTGTAAACGTTCAGTATTGGAAAGATTATGAGGGCCCTAGGGGGCCGGAAGGCCGATATTTAACACATTTTTTTTTTTTTGCCAGAAACCTTCGCGGGTTTGTCCTCAACAACTTCCCAAAGTTTCATGCCGATCGGATGAATGGTGTAGTAATGCATAAAGGATAAACAGACATACTTTTGTTTTTATATATATTGATATATATATATATGAAGTAAAAGATAAGCCATCCCCGCACTTCCCAGCAGGTGAACAGAGACTACACGAATCCCAAAGATCAGGCACAGTTCTTTATTTGTTACAGAGCTTACAAATCGGACGCATTTCGGGCGGATGCCCTTGCTCACAGACAGCCAGATCTTGGCCCGCCATTTTTTTAATATGCTTAGGTGTACACCAGGTGATATAATGAACATAAACAAGATACTACGCCTGGGCTGACTGTGTTGGTTGTTAGCTAGTCTTTTTTTTAACTAGTCATATAATCATCTTCTAATTCATGTATGAATACATGGACTGTGGGAATGCACAAATGTATGACTAGCAATGTATATATATATATATATATATATATATATATATATATATATATATATATATATAACTTTTTTTTTTTTCATTGAAAAAAACATAGGTTTCAGGGACGTTATAGTTAGAAATTAGCATTTAAAAAACCTTAAAAATTCACTGAAAAACCAATGGGTTTCAGGGTCGTTATAGTAATATGTGATATCATCAACAGTGCATTGCTGAGGCGCGAGTTATACTTAGCTCAACTAACTATAACAGCTGAATTTCTCCCTGAGAACTGTGTTTTTTTCTGTGAAGTTCTAACTATAATGTCACTGAAACCCATGTTTTCATGAATTTCAAAGGTTATTTAAATGCTAATTTATAGCTATAACGACCTTGAAACCCATGTTTTTTTCAGTGAATTTCAAAGGTTTTTTAAAATGCTAATTTCTAACTATGCCTGCAGAGGTAGAACATGTACAGACAGAGGTAGAAAGTCACAAAAAGAAGCAAGAGAAATGCAGAAAGAGGCAATAGAAGTCCAGAAAGATGTGCAGAATGAAGCAAGAGATTTGCAGAAAGAACCAACAGAGGTGCAGAAAAAAGCCTTGGTGAAAAGTCATTCTGTGCCCCCACCTTTTTGCTAACTGGGACTGGTGGTAACTGACTCTGACCAACCAAGCCCAGAGCCAGTGCTATGCTGAATGACACTTAGAAAACTAGGGGAGGGCGGAATTTGTGTCGTCGCACTACGCAAAGCTCTGCAAAATGGTAAAAAATATCTGCGATCAAGCGAAAGTTCAGTGAACAAGCGGAATTGCTTGATCCGCCCATTTTTTGATGCTTTTTTCCTCTTCGCAAATGATGTTTGGGTGCTTAGGGAGAAATACCTTGCAAACACACATTTTAAAAGCGTGAACAAGCCAATAAATACGCAAAGCTGTGGATCGCAGAATCTTTGGCAATTCTGCGTTCCCCGGCAACGCAAAATTACCCAAATTCTGCAAATTCTGCAACCGGAATGGAAATTACAGCTCAGGCCTAGTGAAAATACCCCCTACACTAGGTACAACATTGGTACCTCGGTGATTGGCATGACCTCCCCAGTAAGGCCCTAATACATAAAAGGGCAGGGGATTAAAACTACCTCTAACTCAGAGGTGCAGAAAGAGGCAAGAGAAGTGCAGAAAGAAGACACAAAGGTGCCGAAAGAGGCAAGAGATGTGCACAAAGAAGCAAGTGAAGTTCAGAAAGAGGCAAGAGAGGTACAGAAAGAGGCAAGAGAGCTGTAGAAAGAAGCAATGGAAGTGCAGAAGGAGGTAAGAGAGTTGCACAAAGCAGCTAAAGCAGTGCATAAATAACCAACAGAGGTACAACAAGAAGGAAACGGGGTGCAGAAAAAGGTAGCAGAGGTGCATAAAGAGGCAAGAGAGGTAAGGACAGAGGCAGTACATGTGCAGAAATAAGTAACAGATATGCTGAAAGAGGCATGAACGATGCTAAAAGAGCAAGAGAAGTGAAAAAAAGGCAACAGAGGTACAGACAGAGGCAAGAGAGGAGCAGAAACAAGCAGGAAAGGTGCAGAAAGATAGAACAGTGGCGCAGAAAGAGGCAAGAGGGGTGCAGAATGAGAAAACACAGGTGCAGAAAGAAGCAACAGAAGTGCAGAAAGAGGCAAGAGAACTGCAGAATGAAACAACAGAGGTGCAAAAAGAGGCAACAAAGGTGCAGAAAGAGGTAGGAGAGGTGCACACAGAGGCAAGAGAGGTACATAAAGAGGCAGGAGGGGTACAGAAAGAAGGAAGAGAAATGCAGAAATAGGCAAGATAATTGCTGAAAGAAGCAATAGAGGTATAGAGAGCAAGATAAGTGAAGAAAGGGGCAAGTGAGGTACAGAAAGAAGCAAGATCAGTGCAGAAAAAACCAACAGAGGTGTTGAAAGAGGCACAAAGGGTGCAGAATGAGCAAGAGAAGTGCAGAAAGAGGCAAAAGAGGTACAGAAAGTGGCAAGAAAGGTACAGAAACAGGCAGCAAAGGTACAAAAACGGAGCAGGGGTGCAGAAAGAGGCAAGAGAGATTCAGAAAGAAAAAGAGGGGTACAGAAAGAGGCAGGGGGTCTGCAGATAAAAGCAACAAACTTTGCTGAAAGGGGCAAATAAGGTAAAGAAATAGGCAAGAGATCTGCAAAAAAAGCAACAGAGGAGCTTAAAGTGCAGAAAGAGGCAAGAGGGGTACAGAAAGAGGAGAGAGAAGTGCAGAAAGAAGCAAAAGACGTGCTCGAAGAGGCAAGAGGGATGCAGAAAAAGGCAATAGCAGTGCAGAAAGAACCAGGAGAAGTGCAGAAGGAAAATTCACTTAGAGTGTTTGATACAAGTAGAGGATCCAGACCTTGTTTTACTTACTGAAACTTGGGTAAATGAAAACATCGATCCTGACTGGCACCTAGTAATTCCAGCCGGATACGTTGTTGCTAACTCTGACAGAAGAGGGATAAAGGGTGGTGGAATTGCGATAATTTATCAATCCCAGTAAACGGTTAGATTCACTTGAGAATCTACCTTAGACATCGAAGCAATGTCTTTCAGTATAAAACTTAACAACTTAGAAGTGTTTGCAGATCTGTTAATTTACCGACCCCCTGAACTCAGATCCTCTGTCTCGACTTCCCTCCAGACATATCTGGAGTCATGTTTAGACACAGAACACTTCACCATACTAGGTGGCTTAACTTCCATCTGGAAGATAATAATAATCCTGACACTATCAGTCTATTAGATACATTAGCTAGTTTTTAATTAAATCAAGTTGTCTGTGAGTCTAAACATCTATCAGAGCATACATTAAATGGTATCTGAACCAATAACTCTCTTATAGAGGTTAAGAAAGTCTGTCCTTTACCCTGGTTCAACCACTCTGCTGTGCATTTTACCATCACGCTAGTGACTTTAAATGGTGGGCGGAGGATTAGAGCAGTAGACAGGAGCTTGTGGATGTTTCCCTTGCACTTCTTCAGCTTTTAACTCTTCTGCACTTTTAACAACCATTAACAACCATTTCCTCATTTGGAAGAGGACAACCATCCTGAACTTCATAGCAATGACCTCCAGTATCAACTGCAAATGATAAACTATTTTCCTGGAAGTAACTTTCCTCATTAAAAAAAGACTCAGTAGTAGAAATATGTCTCTAATGTCCACTAAGGATTTTACAAAAGTTGGTTCTGATCACAAGTCTTTTTTTTCTACAATTGTCTTTCAGTACTTTGACTATTTTATCCAACAGTTTCATTCTCTTTAAAATCAAAATGAATAACTTCTGTTTAAAATTGAAAGCAGCATCCACTATACTTTCAATACGCTGCTTCTCTTTGAATTGCAATACTTTTCTTTTATATTTGCAACATGTTTTCATTAACTTCTGAATCACTCTAGATCGAAAAAGTCTCTGACAAATTTCTTGAAATTGCTTTTGTCTCCGAGTAGCAGATACTATTTCTTTATCATGTTTCCATTAACTTGTATTTGAAATGGAACTCTGCTTCACCTTACTTGAAAAATTCTTCTTTTGCTTTGTGTGATATTTTTTCATTAAATATTCGTAATATTTTTTTCAAAAGTTTCTGTTTTATTCACATTTTTTTCTACTTGAAGATTTTATCTTTTACTCAAATATATATTTTTCTTCTCTTTTATTTTTTTTTCACTTCTTCTAGGCATTTCCAAATGTTAAACAAAATAATTTGCTGAAAATCAAAAACATATATTCAATTATTTTTCACATTTGTTCAATATGTTAAAATAATAACATACAATTACAAAACTTCAACTAACGACTTCCAGACCCAGTGCTGCAAAGTGATGGAGCACGACGGAGAAGCACTAGGATGACAAGTAGTGCCATAGAACATACAGCAAGTATTTATTTAAATATTTAAATATACATTTACAATTTATATATAACTGAACTACCTCTTACTTTTCCCCTCTCCTCCACACCCCACCACCCCACAGCACTTTCTCTGCAACCCACCGCAGTCAACTTTATAGATACTACTTTAAAAATGTTTAATCTATGTACTTAGGATGATATTATCAACCAAACAGTACACACAAAAATTTCCATTATTAGCCTAACAATTTAATCTACAACTTCGCAAACATATCACTGCACCCAGGGCTTTAAGTGGGGGGATGACTTTGGGGATCTGACCACCAGCACTTTAAATTTGGGGCATGCGAAACGGGTCTTTATAGGGCTCTATTTTTGGGCCTCAGAAACGTAATCCGTTTTTTATTCTGTAGTGCACTGTAGTGAGGCTGTGAGAGCATGCACATTGTTCACTACTTAGAAGTGCAGACATCATGCCAAGAGACTCGCATTGTAGGAGAAGGGAAATCGTTTAAAGATAGACATTTTCTCTCAGGATTTTCCTTCTCTTTTTACAACGCAAGAACAACATCATCATGGGGTGATTAGCAGACAGACCACCAGGCATGCAACGCCCATGGCCCTGGACTCTCTCAGACAGCTTCCTCTGTGCACACACAGAGCCGCATCAGAGTACTTCACAGGTCTTCAAAATATCATTTTTTTGTTAAGACGACTGTTCTTTTTCACCCCTTTCTACAGCTCTACATCCCCACTCTGCCTATTGCTGAAAGAATTAGGCTCCCTCGAAATTTTGCTCTGGTTGTGCCTCTGGAAATGGCCACAGCCAGGCAACTCCAGCACGAACCTGCTCTGACCTTACAGACTGTCTTGTTTTAGTACTACAAAACACACGTTTTGCCTGGGTCACTTAGTTCTAACACCCCCTCTTTAACATGAACATAAAAGCTTTCTAATTACTTTCATATTCCTATACTGGGCTTCACATAGAAATATAGAACTCAAGGTTCCCAGAACCCCAAATTAGCTCTCTGATATACTTTCTCAAATGTAAGAAGTACAGGTATTCAGTATCTGTCAGTCATAGCCACTTTAAAACAGTGTACATATATACAACTCGACAAAGCTTTATGTTTCTAAATTAACATCTTACACTTAAAAGCTCCTTTACATAGCTTTCTCTAGATGTACCTTTGTTTAAAACACCACCAGAGAAGGGTGATGAAGTATGCTTCACAAAGAGCAACTCAAAGCTTTGTTATTCTTTATAAGAAACATCTGCCTGTCAATGCTATTTGCAAGCCCTTTTGACGCCTTAAGAGGGTGGGTGGATGAGTATAATATGTTTTATTTAGGATCGGGGCGGACACTGCACAGAACTAAGAACTTATAGTTAATTAAAGCGCGAGTGGATGCATGGCCAGATGCATCCATCCATAGATACATGGATGGTTGTATCAATATATGGATGGATGGTAGGATGAATGATTGCAGGGACCAGTACTTACGAGAGATGGGTGGGCTGATAGATGCTTAGGATTGGTTCTGGGGCAGATGTATCTATGCATATATAGGCGTATGGCTGCATGAATGTCGCTGTGCATACTATAGACAAGTAGGCTCATAGATTAAGATAAGCACAGGAACAGATGTATGTATGTATATAAGTAGGAATATATGCATTAATTAAAAGATGGTTGAATGGTGCAGTCCTTAGGATGGATGGATTTTGAGATTTAATTGGGCCGGTTCTGAGGACCGGCACTTATTTTCAGGGAGCCTTCAAACAGGTCTCAATCAGGCTCTGTTTTCCACCCTCTCAAAGATAGTCATTTTTTTTATTGCACTGCATTGAGAGCATGCACATCAATGTACTCATGATTATTTTGCTCACTACTGAGAACTGGAGACATCATGCTATGTTACCGAAGTTGTAGAAGGAAGAGAAATCCTTTAAAGAATGTTTATTTCCAAAATGCAGGATAATTGGAGAGGATTTTCTAAAGCACACAATGATACTTAATTTGATTTAGACCACAGCCCAACTTGCATAGCCCACACCCCTTTAAGAGCTTTGCCCCTCCCCTTTTAGAGTGCCACCAGTTTTCTTCACCCACTTACAACCCTAACTACACCCTGGTAACAAAGAAACAGTGTAAGCTTCCATTAAAAAAAAAAAAAAATCTACAATGGCATCAACACTCTCAGCCTTCTACCACAGTACAAAAGTGTCTATCAGCATGAAGATTTCTTATCTACAGAAATGTTGTGTAATTTGTGTCGCTGTCTGCTGGAACACTCATCACCAAAAGGTATTAAAACATGGGGATTTTCCCGCAAAACATATACCATACCATAAAGCGATTCATAAATGGGCACACTGCCACTGCACCACCCTCCTCCGTATCCTTCCTTAAACTTACAACTTCATAGAAAGAGCCACACCAAACCTAGTTGACACACTATAGCAATAAAGGAACTTAATTTCAATAACTGTCTGCCGGAACGCTCATGAGCAAAGTGTATTAAAACATGCAAATTTGCGAGTAAAATATATACCATGTCATACAGCACTTCATAAGTGCTCCCAGTGGTACTACATCACCTTTAGTAGCTTGACATCTGCACGTTACTATATTCTGTGTTTCAATCAGCAACATAACCACCTCTCCCACACCCACCCTGCCCTTCCTTAACTATAGGAAATCAAACAGAAACCCCCACCATTACTAGTAGCGCCATTATACCCAAACACAGGCTTAATTTTAACAGGTGTGTGCCAGAACACTTATCAACAAAAAGTATTCAAACATGAAAATTGGCGGGAAAAACATAAACCATCCCATAACACGGTTAATAAATGGACCCATTGGCACTAGATAACCTTTACTAGCTACACATCTACACGTTACAAATATCCGTGTTATAATCAGCAACATACCCACTCCCCACCCCACCCTTGCTTAACTTTACAAAATCAAACAACGAGCCCCAGCACTCCCGTTAGTGCCACTATAGCCATACATAGACTTAATGTCAACAGGTGTCCGACGGAATGCTCATCAGCAAAAGCTATTAATACCTGCAATTTTGTAACTCAAACATACACCATACCATAAGACGATGTATAAATAGTCACAGTACCATTACACCACTGCCACACCTGCCCTTGCTTAACTTTACGCAATAAAAGAAAGAGCCCTACCAAACGTAGAAACGCCACTATAGCCATATAGATGCTTAATTTCAACATGTATCTCCTGAAACGCTCATCTGCAAAAAGTATTAAAACATTCAAATTTGCGGGTAAAACATATACCATGCCATAGGGCGCTTTATAAGTTCTCCCAGTGGTACTACATCACCTTTAATAGCTCCACATCTGCACGTTACTATATTCTGTGTTTCAATCAGCAACATAACCACCTCCTTTACCCCCGCCCTTGGTTAACCATACAAAATCAAAGAGAAATCCCCACCATTCCTAGTAGCACCACTATACCCATGTACAGGGTTAATTTTAACAGGTGTCTGCCAGAACACTTATCAGCAAAAGGAGCCCATATACCCATCTTTGTGACTCTTAATCTTTTCCCCCTTCAGGCATATACTGCAGTTTCTAGCCTATGTACAGCTAGGAGTCTCCCCAGCCATTGTTTCCCCATAGAAGGTACATGATCTTGCCAAAGGGTAGCCAAACAGAGTCGAAACACAATCATACTGACATAAAAAAAAGTTTGAGCCCGGGCAGGTACATGAGAGATGCTCACCCACAATACTATCAATTAGGGAGTCATTTCTACTTGCTGTCCCAAATGGGATTCAAGGATGGCACTGATTTCCCTTTTGATCAGGCCCAGCTCAGGGCAGGAAGCAAACATGTGCACGATGTCTGCCGCAGGATGGCTGCAAAGTGGACATGTTGTTCCCGCACCTCCTCCCCATTTAGAGATCTTCTCGGGTGTTATATAGAAGCATTGTAATTGGAGATTCGTAGCAATACAAGAGGTTTGGGGCAAATTAAGGAGTCTTCTACTTCCCGGCTTCAACCTGTAGCCCCTCTTGCCACCCTTCCAAATTTTTGGGTAGGTCATCTGACATGGTCTCCATTTGTTTTTTATAGATCCCACCTAGTGTGCCAGACTCCTTGAGTAGTCCCTCAACCAACGTCACTCGATCAAAACCCCTCCTACCTCCAGTTTTCCTCCCTAAGAAATTCCTAATCGGGAGGTACTTAAAGAAATGCCTATTATCTACCCCAAAAATGTATTTAATTACAGCAAATGACCTCATCCCGGTTCCATCGATAATATCCCCAACCGTCCTCACTCTTTTATCATTCCAAATCTTCATTAATGCATCATTAAAGGTGCTGGGGAATGATTTATTGCCATACAAAGGGGTGTAAGCATGAATTAGGCCAATATGAAGCTTAACTCGAAGAAGACGGAGGTACTCCTCCTCGGACCCACCTCCATCAGCCTGGGATGACTCCTGGTGGCCGACCACATTGGGAACAGCACCAACACCCACTGACCATGCACGCAACCTAGGATTTATCCTCGACTCCTCCCTCTCCAAGTCTAAACAGGTCAACACCATCTCCTCCTCCTGCTACAACACCCTTCGCATGATCCGCACGATCTACAAGTGGATCCCGACCGAAACAAGAAATAAGGTGACACAGGCCCTTGTCAGCAGCAGACTGGACTCCGGAAACACACTCTATGCAGGAATCCCAACCAAACACCTACAACAACTACAATGCATCCAAAACGACTCCGCCCGACTGATCGTCGACGTCCCCACCACAGCCACATCACCCCCCACCTGAGAGACCTACACTGGCTCCCCGTCGACAAGAGGATCACCTTCAAGCTCCTCACCCACGCACACAAAGCACTCCACAACGCCGGACCAGCCTACCTGAACAGCAGACTCAGCTTCTACACCCCCACCCGCCAGCTCCGATCCGCCAGCCTCGGCCTCGCTGCTGTTCCCCACATCCAACGAACAACCTCTGGCTGCAGATCCTTCTCCTACCTCACCGCCAAGACCTGGAACACCCTCCCTCCCCACCTACTGCAGACCCAAGACTTACTTGCCTTCATAAGACTCCTCAAGACCTGGCTCTTCGAGCAGTAGCGGCACCCCCTCCCCTCAGCCCCTTGAGACCCTCACGAGTAAGTAGCGCGCTTTACAAGTACTCTGATTGATTGATTGATTAACAATAGCCATGACCAGTTGTGTTTCTGTGCCTGCTAGTTTAGCATAGAATTCATGTAGATAAAGTTTAGCTTCTTTCTGTGTCCTTCAGCCATACCTTGAAGTTTCCCCCCTTATCCCTGCTTTCAGGGCATCACATACGATATCCACCTGAGTGCTACCCTTGTTCTCAGAAATACATCTCGGAACCCATGATTTGATGTGTGCAATGTAGTCTTGATCAGATAAGAGTGCTCTATCAAAAGTCCACCATGGTGTTTCCCTTTTTAAAGCCTGGAGTGGAATATCGAGTACTAGCGGATTGTGGTCAGACATAATCCGAGGGAATTTAAAAATCTGACAGTTAGTTGACAAGCTCTGGGACACAAAGACATAATCAAACTTACCATGTGACTGATTTGGGGCTGATAAAAAAGGTGAAGCCATCATCTTGAGGTTCCTGCGAGGTCCAGGCATCTATAAGCCAATGAGTCTGACAAAGATCCAACAATGATTAAAAAATCTGGGATTTACGACCTTTGTATACGCTCAAACCCAGCTTCATTGTATTAGCTCTCAAATTTATGTTAAAATCCCCACAAATAATCATTGGTAATGGCCACCCAACTAATTCCATATTTAACCAATTAAACAAAGCCGAATCATCAGTAAACGAGCCATAAACCGGACAGAGCTTGAAAGGAAAAGAATCCTTATTGCCTAAAGTGAAGGCCCAACTGCCTAAATGATCCGCCTTAGAGCGTGAGAAGCTAATACTCTTCCCACAAGCCATAATACCTACCCCCTGAGTCTGCGTACCTTGAGTTGTGGAGGATATTATCTGGTAATCCGCTAGTTCTGCCACCTTCTGCCTCCCTCCTTCAATGTGCATCTCCTGTAAACATATTATGTCTGCGTTCAAATACTGCATATCCAAATTGATCCTGCACTTTTTTTGCAGACAATTAAAACCACAAATGTTAACCGATGCATTTCTAATCTTACCCCTTGCCATTTAAAACATTCTCTATTGACTTCCCAAAAATTAATTTACCATACTATATGATCTCCATGCCATTGCATATATCTTAGCCCAGTGAACCAGCCATACACCCTCAAGAACCTCACCCCCTTCCCACCCCCCACCTTGTGGCAAGTAAGGTTTGAAGACCCTTGTGATGTCTCCTGCATGGTACTGCTTCCCACCACCACCCATCAAACTCCATTGTGCCAACACTAGAAAAAACTAAATTTATTAACTCCAGTACATCAATTATACAGGTATTTCCTCTTTAATAGTCCTTATGGGCCGAGGCTCCTGATAGCTCTTGTAAAAAATCCTGAGCTTGTATCTCCGAAGAGAAGACCAGATGGATAACCTTGTGACGGGCAGGGCTCAATAAATACGCTTCACAGCCAGCCTTTTGAAAAGGAGAAATAAGCTGGCGAAGCCTCCACCTCCTTTCGACTGTTGCATGGTAAAAGTCCGGCCGGACAAAAAAGGAGTGGCCCTCCGCTGAGCGCCTTGCTTCCATGCATGCTTTGTCAAAACTGCTTGTTGCAGCTGAAAATTGCCAGAAAAAATTAATATTGCTCTGGGTTTATTATCCCCTTCCATTTTGGCCCTTCCTTTTCTTCAACATGAGTGGTAAATGATGCACTTGTTGCACTTCTGAGTCACAGTGCGAAAGTTCAGGAAAGCCGCCCTTCAGCAATCGGAGCACAAACCCACGGATATCTTCCCTCTCTGCACTTTCCGGAATGCCTAGTAGCATTAAATTATTCCGCCTTTGGATGATTCTCAAAATCTTATAGCTTCCACATGACAGTCGTTATCCTAGTTTTGTTAGATGTTGCTTGTTGGGTAATGTTCTCTGCTCCTGTCTCAAGTGCCAACACTCGTTCTTCCAGCACCTTTCTGCTATTTCTGTGCAAGTTTTGTTTAATTTCCTGATGGTCCCATGTATCAGCTTGGTTCCATGGTGAATCCTCCTATGCTCCTGTCGAGCCCCAGTTTGAATCTGTTTGAGAGTTGAATTAATGAGATCCTTTGAGGGGGAGGCCGCAGAGGTGGATGTTGTTAAGGCAGATAAATTACTCTCTCCTCGAGTAGTAACATCCGGAGTAGGTCAGTCATCAATATCAAAGTGTGTAGTGGAATAGTCTCATTTTATTTACCCTGAGTGCTTTGATCAGAATCAGATTGCATTGCTTCCCGGTTTTTCTTTTTCCCCCTTTAACCTTGCTCCAACGCTGCTTTTGAGTGCTAGGGTTAGAGAAGGAACTGTGTGAGGCTGACTCCTCCACCAGACAGACCTCCTCGGTGCTAGCGCAAACACTAACATTGGACACAAACATCCCCCAGGCCTTGATCCTACTCGACTTGTCCGCCCCTTTGACACGGTGGACCATTCCATCTTACTTTCCCGTGTCGGGGCGGCAGGTGTTGGCGGCTCGGCCTTGGTCTGGCTGTCCTCCTTCCTAAGTGATCGCACCCAAGCGGTGCGCCTGGGCGACTTCTCGGCCGAACCACGGAAGGTCTTATGCGGGGTCCCTCAGGGCTCTTCCCTTTCCCCACTACTATTCAACTTGTACATAGCCTCCCTCATCTTTGCCCTTCAGCAAAGGGAGGTCTCCATATACAATTATGCGGATGACCTCCAGCTCATCTTCTCCCTCTCTCAATCTTCTGACTCTAAATCTAATTTCCAATCCACCATGCTCTTTATCCGGGACTGGATGAATCTCAACCACCTGAAACTAAACCCAGATAAAACAGAGCTGGTTTTGACAGGTGGTTGCTCCAGTCCCTGGTCCCCCCTTTTTTGGCCCTCCTCCCTCGGGCCCCCTCCATCCCCTTCCTCCTCTGTCAAAACGCTCGGTATCAAACTCAACGACCAACTCACTTTGCACTCCCAGGTGAGCTCGGTGGTTTCTTCTTATTTTCTCTCTCTCCGCACTATCCGCAAGGTCTCCCGCTTCTTTTCCTTCACTGCCCTAAAACTAATTGTACTAGCTATGGTCGTCTCTCGTTTGGACTATGGCAATGCCCTATACCATGGCATGCCAGCCTATAGCATACGACGACTACAGCTGGTACAGAACCAAGCCGCCCGCTTGGTTCACAACCTGTCCAAATCCCATCACGTTACCCCCCTCCTAAAATCCTTGCACTGGCTCCCCATTCGTGAGCGCTCCCAGTTTAAAGTGGGTTGCCTCACCTTCCAGGCTCAGCTAGGCTCCGCTCCTGCTTTCATCTCTTCAGCGATCAATGCCTATGTCCCCGCCAGGGAACTCCGCTCTTCCTGTCAACACCTTTTGATAGTTCCTGCTTCCGCCAGAAAAAATGGGGTGGCTCTAAATTTTCCACACTGGCCCCCATTTTCTGGAACTCCCTCCCTCTCCATCTCAGATGCTCTTCCCAATACTCTCTCTTCAGAAAGGGGTTAAAAACCTTTCTATTCTCTAAAGCTTTCCCCCAATAAACTTTCCCTTGTCACCCCCCGTTCTGTTTCTCAAGGACTCAGTATACTGTAGCGCCATGAAACCGCCAGGTGTACGTGCGCTTTAAAAATAATTTAAACTCAAACTCAAACTCAAACTCAAACATTAGAGGTGTCAGAGTCCTCATTAAGGGAGAAAAATGTATTGCCACCTTTGAGGGTTCCTACTGGTAGATGCAGTGTCACAGACAATCTAGAGTTAGCAACTACACCATCTTTAGAAACCTGCTTAAGTTCCTCCCCCCCTTATCCTCCCATTAAACCATTTGCCTCCGCATGTTGGGCTTCCCCCTGTGTAGTTGCCCGAGTAATAGCCCCTTGGTCTAAATTTATGAGCAGAGAGGGCATCAGTCCTGTACTTACAGTTCACGACCCACGCTGCTTACAGCCAAAGTTTGTTGAGTCTCTGTGATATTATTGGTGGAACCATCAGTAATATTATCTGCAGCACTTCCACTTCCACCAGCTCCAGCGCACTGTTCGCCTCTCTCCTGGGTCTTCCCTCGGCCCGACAACATTCCCGGACTCACCAGTAGTTTAACTATTCCAGCGCCCTCCTCAACGCTTGGACACTGATCCTGTGCTTTCACTTTCGATAGGGACATCTCTGTGCTTCCTGCCGCTGCGGGAGTAGTGTCTCCTATCTTCTTTCCTCCAGGTTCCCCTTGAGCCGCTGGGAGGCTGCGCTGACTTGTGGCCGCTCCCGCTCCGTCATCTGTTGCCCCGGTGTCACCACGGCCACGTTGGAACTTGGGAGCCCTTGGCAACATTATGCCTTGTTGCGGATAGCGGCCCTGGAAGCCCACAGCCGTAAGTGCCTTACTGCTGTCCGGATTGGAAAGTAGGCTAAAATGCTCACTTTGTTGTGTGGGCGCCCCAGTACTCGCCTCAGCTCATGTATCAAACAGTATCAGGCCATTGCTTGTTTTTAACACACTCTAGCTGATGTCATTGCCAAGCTTCCCCGGAAGACAGATGAGTGGTGAATCGCAGATCTCACGCAGCCGACATCTTGCCACTAGTCCCAAAAAATCTTAACGCCCGTTCAGATACCGATTCTAAAAGAACGCTCACTGGTGTAGGGCAAACACATTCTCATGGTCATTCCCTTCCCTGCTTTGGAAGCAGTGACTAAAGCTAGTGTTTAGCTTTACATCACTGTTGGATACAATGGGCAACTTCTTTGACAGCCTCGGGTGTCACCTTAATTTTTGATCTGTCACTACAGACACAAGAGTTTTCACAGTATGAAATTGTCTCTCCACCTCCTTTGTTCCTCCTTTCATTGCATGACTATGCTTGCATCATTTACACCAATGGCTCGGCTCAACCGGCAACGGATTCTAAGCATGCTTATTCAGTGGCTTGCATGATTGTTGCTGGCTCCATTGTTAATGGCGAGTTTAAGTCTTCCTTTGTGCATACTCAAGCACTTGGGGACTATACAGCACGATTGGCAAAGCTGCATGCTCTTGTACTTGCACTCGAGTTTTTAGATCCTAATGTGAATACTCTTATTGTGTGCGATTCTTTTTACTGTGTTCAGTCCTTCAATGACAACTTATTCTTTCGGTCAGAAAATTACTATTGAGATTCTAAAGGTAGCACAATTAAGCATAAAACACGTTGGGTTTGAGTGGCAGATCTTAAACAATGTCTGCCTCTCACACATGTTATACATACTCTTGGCCATCAGCGTGTGGGAGCACACCCTCTGGGCAATTCTGTGGCTGATGAAGCATCCAAATCTGCATTAGCCACTTGTTCAGTAGCAGCAGTTACACGATCCAAAACTAAAATAGATAATGAGATTCTGTCAGTAGTCGTTGCAACGAGGGAAGGAGCTGGTTATCCTCAGGGTTTCCCTTCGAAATACTCTTATCACATAAGTCCAGAACAGGTTCCTTATGCAACTATTCCTAAGGTTTGGGATCGGCTGATTCCCAACACGATCCGCAGACCCTCTTTGATCAGAACAGCACACAAAGGCATTGCTTCTTCGCATGCTGGAATGGTAGCTACTGTCACTATCCTTCAGCAACGCTACTGGTGGCCTGATTTATATAAGCAGACACGAAACTATGTCCTCTGCTGTGACATTTGTCAACAAATACAACCTTCTACGGTAACCCGCCCACCACAAACACTGCTGTGTATTTCTAACAAACCATTTGGCCGTGTTTACCTTGATCACTGCGGTCTACGTTCTTCTGATACTGTGTACAAATACATCTTTGTTGCAGTTGATTCATGCACTAGATTCCTCTGGGTTTGGCCACAATGCAGTGCTGATGCTCAAAATGTCATAAGGGATTTTTTTGTTTTTGTCGGGATGTTTGCCTGTGGTACCTTCAATTCTGATCAAGGTCCATTCTAATCAAGGTCCAGCATTTGCCTCTAAGGCTTACAAGGATGGAATGAAGTCTATGGGAGTACAGGTGCAGTTTTCGGCCCCATACAGGCCTAAGGGCAATTCAATTGTGGAGCAAATGAACCATGACATAAAGAAACCTTAGGTACTGGCAGGAGCTGGTTGGCCCATTTGCATTGAGTTCAAAGTGCTCTAAATCATCTCCGTAGAAGATCTCTTGGTGGGAAAACCCTTACTAAATGCTCTTTAGCATTCACATGTTTTTTCCTGATCTTGATGATCTGAAGGCTGTGCAGCTGCCGCAAAGTTTGACGTCGACCATTGCCACTAAACAGTTACTATCTTCCACTGAACAAGCACTACAGGTTCCAGTCACCGGAGGGCTTCATGAATTGGCAATCTGGTGCATGAAAAAATTGGAAACAAGAAAGAATTTGGTCCATCTTATCGACCTCCTGTTTCTGTGCTTGATCTGAAGAGTACTCTTCGTGTCATTTTACCTCCACTTCTTGGTCGCAAATACAACTGTTACATCTCAGTGGAAAATGCAAATTTACACCGTGTGGCCAATTCTGAATAGTATGACTCCAGCTGTTTCCTGCAATGTGATAGCATTGACTCCACAGACGTTGTCTTCTTCTGTTTCAACTCCTGCAATTAACCAAACAATGGATACTATAATCAAGCTTTACCCTGTTCGTCCATTGTCATCATCGACAGCTGTTTCATTTGAATCCAATGCTGAGGATTCTGCCCTTCCACCTTTGCTTCCAAAGCCGGCTGAGGGCTACTATGGAGAGCAAACCAGTAAAGGCTTTGGCTTGTCTTCCTCGACATGAACGGTAGCTGCTTCTCCATCCAAATTAGGTATTTTATTCACTTGGTTTAAAAACACTTACCTGGTCCCACCTTGGACTTACATCTGGTTGGTTTTCATCTGGTTCATCCTGGTTTTTGTCTTTATGTCCATTGGATTTATCACAGTTTTCTCTTTGCTCATTGATGGCCGTTATCTCCTGAGTGCTATGCTGCACACTTGGTCGATGTAACTTTGTCCCCACATACATCATCACACCGCATGAAGTGTGACCAGTCCCTTATGAACATAAAGTCTTTTCCGGTGATGGATGGTATAGTTTTGGACAAAGTGGCTTTCGAAGTCCATGGTCCGACTGAGGTCCTTAACGTTCCATACGTGTTTTGCGTCTCCTCAGGGGATGTGGTGACACATGACATTCATTCTGATGATTGGAATGTGCAAGCTGTTCATGCATTATTTTCTGATTTGAAATAGTATACTGCATTTGATGCTGAAGATTTGTATTTAAATTCTGATAACTATGGGGATCTTTTGTGCTACCAACAGTATGGTCTTCATTTCTTACACAAAGCAAATACTTCAAGTCCACATTTTAATTGCACACATTGGGGACATTGTCCAAACCCATTGGGGCGGAGTGCTAAAATTCACCTATTTCTCATTCTAATTTGTCTAATCCTGTGTCCTATTACTTTAAATTGCCACAATCTTCCCCGTCTAAATTAATGTTGACCCACACAAAACTCCTTCATTCAGAAATATTTAGGTCCCTGCTGGCTTCCAAGGGTTACAACCATTGGAAGGAGACTATTGATTGAACGCTATCTGGGGTTCTAAACCTTGGCAGGTTAATGGTACAGAAGCATTACAATGTGCCTGCCTAATCCCCTCTCAAATTCTGTTTTTAAATGACACAATTTATCAGACCACTTGTTATGCCCAAGCAACTATCAAAAACGTGAATACTCCATCTATTCCATGTTTGACAGAATGTAAAAATTCCCATAACTGTTCCAATTTTAAAATGGACACATTGTGGTCTTTGCTTAATGATAGCACTTTTAATATTTCTGACATTAATTCCTGCGGTTGGCTAGCCTTGCCACAAAATACAGCATCATGCAAATTTCATTTTTACAATATTACACCTGGTTTCATGCAAACAAGTCCTGAACCTTGTTAAGTTTTTAAACATACAGTAACTACATACTCGGTGGGTAAATTATGTCAACAATGGTTGGAACATTCCACTTTATCCTCTGTGAACAAAATCTGTCACTTTTGTCAAACAACATCAAGCTATCTCATTTCCTCCTAGCTACTAGAAAACGTAGAGCTAAAAGATTTGTATACACATCTTACAATGAGATTTGGAAGCTTTCACAAATGAAAGCTGCTTTCAGTCTGAGACAATTGATCAGGCGAACTTAGAAAAAGTTTTAGCAGTAGCTGTCAACAGAATTAACACCCTTTCATCCCGCATTTACACATTAGATAACATTGTATCCTCTGTAATCGATATTGTTCAAAGTGATGTTTCTGTGTTGTACCATGGTCAAAATCAGTTGCGATCTGTAATGCAATTTGCTTGGACTTTGCAGACTATTAACATGGGGAAAGTGCCTTGGAATTATTTAAATGCCACTGCTTTATTCTTGTCATTCAACATGACTCAAAAGCAAACGTTTATGTCCATGAAAGATGCTGTGTACACACTCTAGCATATTGAACAATTAGATCCATTGCCATTTTCTGAAGCGGAAACAGACTCTGCTGTTTGGTTAATTCATGATGTTATCTGTGTACCTTTCTCGCTTTTCCAATTTATATTGTGCATGCAAATTGTTCCTGTAGGTCGCTATGAACCACTCGGTATTGGCTTCCTGCATGAATTATGGTCCCTGCCTTTCTCTTACTAATGTATGCAAGAGGGTAAGGAAGTGTTTCTTACGGGGTAGGATTGTGATTCTACAATGGGACACTCAATGGTATGTAAACCTATAAAATTGCATGGCACTTGCAACGCTTCTCCACCTAAGTTGACTTGCTTTTTAAAATGAACTCCAGTGCTATCTATTACTCCAATAGTTATGTAAGAGCAGAGAGGCGCACTCAGTGAAGTCAATAGTATATGAGAGTCCAAAAAGAATTGTAGATCTTCAGTTCTTATTTGTAAAAGTTTTCTTTATTTTCGTGTACAGCGGCACAGCCAACGCGTTTCATTCCCATTCGTGCCTTGGGAATTTCATCAGGGCATATATACAGACAATCTAGTCTATGCGGTGTCTCTCGACGTCGTACTTCTTAGAAAACCGTTTAGAAGACAGTCATGGTAGGTCACTGTGTGTACCTGCAAAATACTCCGTGTTAGGTTCCAAGTGGAATGAAGATCCAGGTCCCCCCGAAATGTCAGATTACTGTTGCTATGGCAAGTCAGTGAGGGTAGAGGTTCCGGACCCCTTGGGGGAACTCCGGAGGGTAACAGGAGTCCAAAACGCTCAGAACAATATCCGATTTCAATATGAAACTGCAGAGGCGTAGTGACGCGACGGTGCCGTAGGTATGGCCCCCGTTCTCCGCTGCTCCTCCTCCCGGAATACTGGACGCCTGGATCTTCATTCCACTTGGAACCTAACACGGAGTATTTTGCAGGTACACACAGTGACCTACCATGACTGTCTTCTAAACGGTTTTCTAAGAAGTACGACGTCGAGAGACACCGCATAGACTAGATTGTCTGTATATATGCCCTGATGAAATTCCCAAGGCACGAATGGGAATGAAACGCGTTGGCTGTGCCGCTGTACACGAAAATAAAGAAAACTTTTACAAATAAGAACTGAAGATCTACAATTCTTTTTGGACTCTCATATACTATTGACTTCACTGAGTGCGCCTCTCTGCTCTTACATAACTATTGGTCTGATCTACATCCTTGGCAGCGGATGGTGAGAGTAGCCGCACCGCCTAATAATTTTGAAACAGACAAAGTGGATGTGCGAAACCTTGGTCAGCTGCTGGTTGCTTTTGTTTGCTATCTATTACTCCAGTTGTCTCTTTGCTTATGAATGACAGTTATCTTATTTTGAATAGCCAAGACTGCTGTGGTTTGCGGGCAGGAATCCCGTTTTTAGTTACAGTTTACCAGCGCGTAACTTGCTGTTGCAATGTCCTTTTTCCGCCCCAAGGGAGTTTTGATAGCTCGATATGGCCTTCCATTCCCACTTTGACAGACTTCAACAAGTTATGCAGGCTCAAAGCTCTTTTACTCCAACAGAATCTCGCCCTTACTTTTGCATGAGAAACCTCCAAGTTACAGGTGGCTCGGACCTTGAGTAAGATACATTCCCTTCTAAATGCAAACCTCCCACTCCATTTTTTTTTTAAATATGGGATCCAGTCTTGTAACTTCATTTCAGATGACGTTTGGCATAATACCAGCTTTCATTCATTCTGTTTTCTCGAGTGTCTTCGGAGGATTACCCTTAATTTTGGTACTTGTGTCTGGAATATTGATGCTTATTCTTCTACTTCGTAATGGCTGCACACCTTGTGGCCCTAAAATGGCCGGACATGCTGCAGCTGTACTGTAACTGCCTTGACCAGGCTTTTGGATGCTTGCTGCTGGCAACGCTTGGTGTTATTTATGGCCTGACATTTCGGTTTGCATACTTCACGTGCGTGCAGTCAGTATTTCCCTGTTGGCGATGTCCTTTTCAATGGGCTATGGATATTTGCCACTCAAACCCGTCATGTCCAATCCCTGATTTCTGCCGGTAGATGGGTCCCTGAGAGGCACATAACAAGGCTTGTTCGAAGGATGGTAAAATGTCATGTGCAGCTTTACTTGGAATTTTATCTGAACGGGATGTCAGTGCAGCGGCACATGACTTCCTGCAACAAAGCTTCATTGAGTATCACACAAGCTTCCCCCTTTCACTATTGACATAATCTGCTTATCAGGAACACGCTTGTTCCGTCAACTTGCTTAAATGGATGGCATCTCTGTTTTCTACCAATGAATGGGATGATCTTCTGGAGGGCATTGTGTTTCTCTTCACACAAAACTTTATGGATTGACTGACTATGTGGTCTTCACGTTAATCCCATCTGGCAAGTTTTGTCCTTTCAGCACCAAACCATATTTTTTTCTCCAATTCGTTTTTTTTTCTCAATTACATCTGAACTCTGCTCAGCCTTTTGAACTCTGTCTTGGTCACATGAAGTTACCAGGTGGAGGGTGTCATGAGGGCCCCTAGTCACTTTGTCGACATTGCTAAGTTAGCATTAACTTTTGCTGCCATGCTGCTGCTTTTGCACACGTAACCATTATAATTTAGTTATTGCGACATTCTGTCTGTGCCTCTCACACAATCTTACGTTGTTATTCTCATTTTCAGTATTTTAAAGTTTTGTCTGAAACATGAAATGCAAGGTCGAGCAACTGTACATTCTGTTATTCTGTTCTGGTCAGTTCTTGTTACCTAGACACAACATGTTGCACACAGCTGCAGAGCTGGAAAGTCATGCGTTCATAATACGCTGTTGCATGCTTTTCTAACACACTTGGAGAGAACTGTTCCATGGAGAAGAGCTCTGCTGTGCATATGATGTAACTTTAACGTCCAGCCTTTTAAGGTAGGGGGTCTGCTGACAAAGCCTAGAGATCTTTCTTTATATAATATTAGGAGCTTATTATCAAGGGGAGGGTAAATAGGCCTCATTATTATTTAGCCTTTTACATACAATCTTTATAAAATGACTACTCCTTTTGTATTTTATGGCATAGTAACAATTCTGTCTGTGCTAAGTTTATGCATTTTGCTGTTCATAGTGGCTCGCATCCTGTATTACAGAGCGTGATAGTAAAAATAAACATTGTCAACTATTTCAATGACTCTGACAGTTCTCTTGTGTGGACAAGTACGAGTGAGTAAACGAAAGAGTGTTCTTGTTCCCGCGGGAGTGCTTATGTTCTGGGTTGTCTAAATCATTTCCTATCTCCTTGATGTTGGTAGGAGACCAAATGAGACACCATAGCTAGTCGGTTTGGGAGTTTGGATGCTAATGTGGTAGGTTGGTACACCCCTATTCACTGGGGCCCCTTTTTCTGCGCATAGGTCTGTGTATGTGCAGAATCCCTGCAACACTGTCTGTTGAGTTAAGCCTGCCTGCTCGTTGCTAGCTACCTATGATTGAACATGGGAATAATTTATTGAAAGCTTGTCTTAGCACTATATTGCATTAATAATCCACCTTCCAACATCTTTGCCTAAAATTCCTGTCTGCTCTACTCCTCATCCTCCTCAGATCATTCCTTCACTAAATGATGTGCAAACCCACAAACGCATCCCATGAAGTAACAAATGCTCTGAAAGAGTTTATTTCTGCTTGCTCCTCCTTCTGTTTGCATTCAGCCTGGTTCTGATTGGCTGTTGCGATAACGAGATTCCCGAGGAGGAATTGTAGAATTGTAGAATTTTTCTTTTGTTTGCCAAGTGTCTGGGAAGTGTTTGAAACAAATTTTAGATATATCACTTTTAAATTTAGGTTTAAACTTTTGACTAATATTCTGATTTGAACAGACAGATAACAAAATACATTAACAGTGAACGCATTATTAATTTAAAACAGAAAGTTGAAATATAACAAGATAGCAAATAACATTCTTGTTTAGACATGCAGCATGCCATTATTACATAACATGAAATACATTTGTATATATCATTCAATTTTTATATATCATTTAACACTTCTTTACAGAAGAACAATATTAAAAAAAAACATTAAATATTAAAACAAACCATATAAAATATTGCATTTGTGTGTAAAATAAGAGGATACCATATGTAAGGGTTTTGGATTACCAATGAACAACCATGTAAAGGAAATTGTGCACAAAGAATGTTTATGTTTACTTAGTACTAGTGTTGGAAAGTGACTTACCACAAGTAATATGGCCACAAACACAAAATAAGGTTTAGTTAAGGTCTCAATAAATAAATCCCTTGCTCAACTCATGGTAGCTGGCAACTAGTAGTTCGGCTCAACTTAAGAGACAGGTGTGTAAAGCATTTAAAAACAACAATATATTAAAGAAGAAAGACATAATGCACAATAAAAATACTAAACCAATTCTTATAAATATGTTATATTTTTATGAAAAAATAGATATCAAAATAACAAAAACCCAATGTAGGGAACCAGAGATTTATACACTTTCTATTGCTCAAAAAACAATAGCGCCAAATTGGGACATCTCGTCGACAAAGTTAAAGTCTCAGGCCAACCGTGATGGAGCCCTGGTTGAACACACTAATCAGGAGACCTTGGTCAAAATTTTCCCTTCACACTTAGACACCTTTCTTGTGGATTTTTTCTCGATGTTGAGTGAGTTCTTCTTCAGGCCAGATTTACTTTGGGGTCATCCGATTGATCCAGCACTAGTGCTTGATCAACTCCTTGAAGGCTTGAGCTTCGGAGCTTTGAGCTGGATCAACCTGAAATCCAGGTCAGGTCGTGGTTCCACATGGTTGACTTGACTCTTAAAGGTGAGTCTGTCACCGTAAGGAGATTTTTACAAAACATTCACCAAACTTCTGCAGTCTCTCAGAGTACAGTCATTTGGATGCAGATCCAGGTTCCAAAAGGGCAGTCCTTCTTCGCCTTATTGTTTCAGACAGCAGATCTGAGATGCAGGGTGCCACCCAAGTGTATGATCACTTCATCCAAAGTGTGGCATATACTTGCCTGGGAGAGCACCATTTTTCCAAAATCCAAAATGTAGAAAGTCTCTCCTTGGAGGTTAGATCAGTCTAAGCCAACCCATTGGCGTGGCTAAGATTCCCTTACACTCCACTTCCAGCCTTCTCACTAATTTAATTTCAGGGGTTCCTGTGTGGCTGGGGGTGCAGGATGTGGGTAAGAGCCTGTACTGTTCTAAAGTGTCATTCTCACTTTAAAGATCAGTTTAGCTACCCCTCTGCATTCTGAATCTGCATCAGCAGTTCTCCAATCACAGGAAATCCTTTGTCTTGCTCAACCGGGCCACTTCACACCTCATTAGGACAGCTTTCCTTAGCCTGTCAAACAGTAGCCAATTAGAGAAGGCCTTCCGGAAGCCTGGATTTTGGCTTAAAGAATAGAGTGTTTAATAACGAATGTTCTGTTATAAACCTAACAGTGGCAAATTGTTACAATTATCATGACTATAATTTTAAGTCCTTAAATTGTAGCTCACTACTGTCAATTTATACTTAAGTAAAACATTCAATTGTTAGCCTATGGAGCTAGCTATCTACAATGGGGGAAAATTACAGTTTTTTCCTCACTAGGGCATATAATACATATTTGTTATACTCTGCTTATAGTTAGAAGTCTCTCTATCTGTGAGGCACCTAGGGGAAACTTTAGAGGTGGCATGTTTGTAAACAATGAGGTAGATTACTACTTTGGAAGTACCTTTAATTCCAAATTTGAATTTGCATATCATTTACTTTTAAAGTAAGTCTGCAAAGCAGGACTGCTTTTAAAATGATAGCAGGCAACACTGCAGTGCACACTCCAGTGCAGGAAATTGATGGGGCCTCTAAATCTCCTTGCCCTAATATATACTGAGGACTTATAGGTCGTTTGAATCCCCCTTGCCTTAATATATGCTAGAGACTTGCAGGGGTCTGCCATTGGCAATTATAATTAAGCCTAATCACTGTGTACTTTTAATCAGAGTTCAGGTCATGGGTCCGGTTAGCAGAACTTAGGGCATAATCAGAGTCTGAATACCATCATCTAGTAGTTAAAAAGGGGCTCAAAATGGGAGGACTCTGCAAACAGGTCCTGATTTTTCACAACTAGCTATATAAATTGAGCCTGTTGATAATAAAAAAAAGTTAAATCCGGTATTTGTAAAGTGCACAGCTACCCGGAGGCATCCCAGCGCTGGGGGCCGTCGGGAAGATTAAGCAAGTTACTGCCCAGAGTCACATGGTGCTGGGCTGACCTGCCACCGGTGCTGCAGCACATTCTAATTTATAGAATTATAGATGAAAACAGTGAATCACTGGAATGTTTTTCACCAAAGGGTTCTAAATGGCATCAAATAGACTACAAAAGCAAGGATCGAGTTGTCTAAGATGTCACTCAGAACTCCAAGGGGAAAAATATCTTTAAAATTCACTTTTCACCCATCTATAATGTTATGTTATGAATGGCCCAAAAAATGGTCTGCCCCTGCTTTCATCTGCTATACAGTTGCAGAAGAGTAATGGGCTCTGTTATGTATCATTGTCCAAAAGATTAACAAAAAAAACTTGCCTGCCACCACCTTTCTGGCCCTCCTCCCCTTTCCTGCAGTGGCGCTTTGTACTTTCATTCAAAGAAGGGAAGCAAACTCTGGGAGAGCCTGTCAGCCTGGCCTGGGAGGCCTTTATGACATAACTGCAGTGGGTAAAATGTTTTATTTTATCAACTATTTCTATATTGTATCAGTGAGTTACGGCATTTAGAAACCAAAGTCAATGATAGAGGCTCTCTGCGAGAGCCGGGCATACCAGTGCTGTTACTGTTTTGTTTTTGTTTTAATCCCTTCAGGCCACTCTTAAAACAACTCCTTACTCATCCCTATACCCTTAACTTCGTAACCAACATTTTGGCCCTATTTACCCCGAGTCCTGTTTCCCCCTCATGCACTGCGTACTCCAGTGTGTATTACATGTGACCGCACTCTGCAGTTCCCTAACTGAACTGCACACATAAAAAATAGGAGAGGCATGGGCTCAAGAATCTGCAAATAATTGGTAATTAGCATTTTACACTTTTTTTACAACAACATTGTGAGACCTGGGGTCACCAGCTCTCAAGGGGGTAGCATGGCTCGAGCAGGAAGGCAGCCAGGGGCTTGTGTGTAAAGCAGCTACTTAACGCACACACCCAATGTAAGACACAGTGGCGCAATAATGGAGACCACACTAGTAGTTGTATTTGAAAGAATCAAGATCTTTTATATAGGCTTTCAAATAGAGCGTTGCATTATTAATTCATCAGCATTACATTGAGACATTTCATGAATCACGTTCAGGTTACCTTTCCTATGAATGGGTGAACATTTCATTAAAACAATAACCAGTTCATATAGCAGTAAAACATTAGCTGACCCCGCCTGTCGTATCAAACTCTCTGACAGGCAACGGGGTAACTGTATTAACCTGGAGGATCCTACAAGAAGCGACTATAGTAATGCGTATAAATATCACATCCCTTACAGGTAATACAACATATCGGCAAGTACTTATCAGTCCAACAAGGAACTCCAAAGAACACAACCTTTAATTATTTGTTTCAAGCCTTTCTTCTTATGATTTCCGGTTGGCTTGCAACCAAGATCAGATCATCAGAATACTATGGAAGCCCACCTCTGTAAGAAAATTCAGTACAGTGAAGTGAATCTCCCTCTCAATTCAGGCTTGTAAATACGGTGCACTATAACATTTCAGGCTTGTAAATACGGGGCACTAGGAAAATTTCCGGCTTGTAAATAGGGTAGAGGAGTACGTGTTCAACCTTCCAACCTCCAAACTCGGGAGGCACATTCAAAAAGGGGGGCCAACGGGGCCCAGTCTCAATCCACCCCGGGGGAGGGGCGACCTTGGGTCACACTCGGCCTACCGCCCTCCTCCCCGGGGGTTACCTGGTACCTTAAGCCCTCCGGGGCCCTCGCGTCGGCTGAAGTCGGCGGGAGAAGCTTCCGCCGGCTGGGGGGACCTCTCGCCGCCTGGCGCGGTGCTCAGGGGATGCAGGCACCAGCGCTGGGGCAAGGCGGATCTGTGATGCGGGGCAAACGGGAGGGGGGCTCTCAGGCTCCACGACCCCCCCCTCGGCGACGATCCCGGGCTTCCCCGATTGAAACAGAGGCACGGGGACGGCAGCCAATTGCTGCGCGGCTCAGGCGGGGGCGCGGCCGAAGACGCGGCTCGCGTCCCCCGTCACGTGATGAGGGGAGGCTGGCTTTGGGCCTAGCGCGGCCTGGTGAACTCGGTGCAGCGGTGAGTTGGCCTGGGAATTAGCGCTTCCGGCCACAGCACGATAACGGCGGGCAGCGCTTCACAGGGTCAATTACTTTGCAGCCATTCACAGAGTCAATTACTTCACAGCGCTTCACAGAGCCAGTTACTTCACAGCGATTGGCAGAGTCAATTACTTCACAGCGCTTGACAAGGGCAATTACTTCACAGCCCTTGGCAGAGCCAGTTACTTCACAGCGCTTGGCAGAGTCAATTACTTCACAGCGCTTGACAAGGGCAATTGTTTCACAGCGCTTGGCAGAGTCAATTACTTCACAGCGCTTGGCAGTGTCAATTACTTCACAGCGCTTGGCAGAGTCAATTACTTTACAGCGCTTGGTAGAGTCAATTACTTCACAGCGCTTGACAAGGGTAATTACTTCACAGCGCTTGGCAGAGTCAATTACTTCACAGCGTTTGACAAGGGGCATACAGGTCAGCCCAATTGTAGGCAGGGGGTGCGCAGGGCAGCACAGTTCAGTACCTGATCCCAGAAAGCAGTCTTCTTGGCGCTTGGATGGCTCTGCGCCCTTGGTTGCTTGTTTCTTGAAGTTACTGGGGGGGGGGGGTGATGAGTTGAAGGCCTGAGGAATTTTCCTCAGTCACTGCAGATGGACCCTGGGGTTCCCTACCACTGGGCCAGATCGTGGAGAAGTGTGGCTCACTGGTTAGAGGCGGCAGACCCGTAAGCAGAGGACGGCCCGGGACCAGGGTTCGATTCCCGACGCGGCAGGGTTGTGGACCAGGGTCAGCGGACTCGATAATTCTCGCCTCGGTGCCTACTCTAATCAGAGAACACACTCGGCAACTCTGGGCATAAGCTTGCCTCATCTTCACAACGGCCCCCCCAGACCGCCGGGGATGCTTGGTCGCACCTTAGAGATACCCATCAGGGACCATCTCCCAGGGTGAGCCAGGACGGGTTCCCCAGCGGTCGAAGCGTGGAGATACTCCTCCGGGAGTCGATTCCTAGCGCTATATAAACCCGCAATTAAATTAAATTAAATTAGGGGGCTAGCTTGGGACACCTCACCCAGCTTAAGAGGCAGCACCTAAATCCTGTCACTCCTAGTAGCATAGGTTCCTCACTAGGCCCTCCCGCCTGAAACTCCTGCGTGGGTTCCCCAGGTCAGTGATGCCCCAACTGACTAGAAAGTTTCCCTCCTTTTCCTTATATAGTGTCAGTTGGCAGTTGGCAGTGGCAGTTGGTGCCTCCCCTATTCTAGAAGGTTCCAGGAGCTTCCCTCATTCTAGCTATGGGCAAGCTGGCAGGCTGGTATGGCAACATTGTTTAAGGGTTCCAGCCAGCTCCTGGCTACTAGAGTGCGCCTAATCAGACCACGCTGCAGTAGCAGGGGTCAGTGGCAGCCATCTTGGGGGAAGAGAGCACCAACACCTAGCATGGGTTTTCACATTACCCAGGGCATTTTCACCTCACAGGGCCTATACAAATACATTATAAAGTGGGGGGGACATCCTGAATTAGGGGAAGCAAAAAGTGAAAAATTTCTGTGAAAAGGGCCAAGTCCAACAAACATGTAGTTCAAAATGTAGCCTTTGATTCTGGGCCTATGTCAATAGTGTTACACCTCTGCTTGTCCTATCATTTTTTGTGCTGAGCGCTCCCCCTGAACACCGACTCTCTGACCTGAGTGCAGAGACTCCACCAGTGTGGACACTGCACAAAAAAATTCCAAAGCCCTTTGTAAATTGTAAAACATTGGAAACTTACATAAAAGTGTGACTTTACTTTTGTGACTAAGGGCCAGGGTCTCAGCACGGTGCATCATTATATATGGACGCTGTTCTCCAGTTCCATAGGTGGCAGTTCTAGGCCACATCTCCTCTATACTGCATTGTTGAGGTTGTTCCTCGCCCTGACCTGTGTAACCGACGCTCTCTTCTCTTCATAGGTCCTGCTAAAGCTGCCCCTCCCCAGGTGAAGAAGGAACTGAGGCTCGTGGTGGTCGGAAAGACGGGGGTTGGAAAAAGTGCCGTGGGGAACAGCATCCTTGGGAAGAAAGAGTTTAAATCTGAAGCGAAATCAAAATCAGTGACAGACGAGTGTGAGAGACACATGGGTTATCATAGGGACGGTGGACTCATCTCCGTTGTCGACACTCCGGGATTATATGACACAGTCTTCTCGAATCAACAAATTCTGGAAACCATCTCCAGGTGCGTAGTGCTGTCCTCCCCCGGCCCCCACGCCATCCTCCTGGTACTTCAGGTTGGCCGTTTCACCCCGGAGGAGAGGGAGGCTGTGCGTCAAATACAGGAGCTGTTCGGAAACGGATCCGCGCAGTTCACCATTGTGGTGTTTACACGAAAAGATGACCTAGAAGGTAAATCCATCCAAGAATACCTCGACGAGGCTGATGACAATCTGAAAAATGTGCTTCAAACCAGCGGCAACCGCTACGTGGCTTTTAATAACCGCGCGCATGGGGCCGAGCGCGAGGAGCAGGTGCGGGAGCTGATCAAGATAATCGAGAGGATGGGGGCGTACAACGGGGACTCGTGCTACACCAACGATATGTTCTTGAAGGCAAAAGAGGCCCTCATGAGAAAGGAGCAGGAGATCAAGGACCGGCTGGAGAGAGAAGGGAAAACAATAAACACAAAAGCCATCCGTGAGGAAGCTGAGCGCGATGTGATGAAAAGCGTACTTGAGTTCTGCAAGAGAGCAGGGAAACATATGATGAAAACGCTGCGGGACGTCGGTGAAAAACTGAAAGAGATATTTTTAAAAGACATACAGCATGCACCTTAAATTATTAGTAGTAAACTCTAACTCTGCCTCCAGTACACCATGGCCCTCCGTTAGATCTGAGCTCAAACCAATGAGGTCACAAAGCTTTGATTGAAAATTAGCCCCACCACCAGTTAATAGGCATAGTTTAATTGGTGACCGCTATTTTTTACGATATACTACTAGTAACCAGGTAACACCATGATTAGATAAAATTTAGTAAGTAAAAATAATTACAACTTAAGTTGATTTAAATGAGACACAAATGGAACAAGGTTAGAAAGTATACCTAAATAAAAGTAATGAATTATGAAAACTATATTTATCTTAATGGGCCATAGTACCACAACATGTAATCATCAGTATATTTTAACAGTTATTTGCATGCACACACCTACCTACATACGCATCCATCGATTTATCTAGATAGACATTCCAGTGTAAAGCCTAAAAATACCAAAAATGAGTCTTTGCCAAACAGTAACTACAGATCTGTCTTTATTAAATGGTCTTCCTTTATATGTAAAACAGGTGTTGCAGCTGTTTTAATTTCTTTCTCCTAATTACCTTGACCTCCACACACCAGCAGAAATATCTCTCATGCAGCAAGGTAGGTTAGAGACAGATTGAAGACACTGGAACATAAAAGAAAACCCCTTCACAACCAGAAAGGGAAGTGCTTAAAAGACACTCGGGCCGTATTTTGTAAAAAGGTGTGCCTAGCGCTAACCAGGAAAATGCAATGCATTAACGTATTGTTGCTGTTGTGTTGCTCCCCGACACAGTGCCGTTCACAATATCAAGCAACTTTGTTGGCAAGGTTTACCATAGTAGCCACAATTTCAGGTTATTCACTTTGAATGTGTGCTGTTCCTTCTATGTGCAATTAGATCAACCCTATCATTGCACTTATTTGATGTGATAAATGAATATATATATATTTTTTAACTTATTTATTGAAATTTTCAGTAGAGATACATAAAAACTATTGCAATAGCCAAAAGGGAGACAGAGCTGAAATAATCAGAAAAACATATCCAAGACATATCTGGATACACATAAAATAACTGGTCATGCACATTATAAAGTGTTACAGGTCTTTACACACCACCGCTGGAGCACAGGAGATAGGTAAGCAGGACATGGTGTTATATGTTTTACATTCTGCGCCAAAAGAGAACTAAAAAACATTATCAGGGAGTGTTACAAAACGGTGGATCACAACAATGGTCAGGTAAGAGAAGTCTGGCCAGTAGGTGATGTGGATGTTAGAGCTGGTATAGGCAGGCTACAAGGTGTAACACCATCTACAGTAGAGTGTTCAAGTAAATATGTCTGCAGTGAACCCCAAATATCCCGGGGGTGAGAGGAGCACGGGAGAACTCCTGCATGAGTGTTGAGTTGAGTTTGCCATAATATTGAATCTGATAACCGGTCTTTACATTTAGGAGCACGCCCCCCACCCCAGCAACAGGCTATGCATCGCTTAGCAATCACAAGATAAAAGGAACAAAGCGCCAATGTTTAGCAGGGAGTTGCTCAGTATAACCTAATAGTGCCAACATTGGAGATCTCTGGACAGGTAGAGGGACCATGGAGTCAAGGGCCGAAAGGACATCGTCCCAAAAAATGCAGATATCAGGGCAATCCCAAGCAAGGTGTAGGAAATCAGCATGTTCCTTGTACATCTGTTGCAACTGTGCGAGTCCCGCAAGCCAAATCAGTGGAGTGTAACTGGGGTATAATAGCTTTGATGTATGAATCTGTAATGAATGATACAAAGCCTACTATTGGCTGATATTTTTTCAGTCTGTCCACAGCAGTACAACCATTGTGCATCTGTGATGTCCTGCCCCAATTTCGGTGACTACTTGGCACGTGCTGGGCATGCGGGATATTAAATGTTGCGATAGAGGCAGTGTTAATGCGTGGATACTAGATGTGAAGCTAGGTGCGTGCAGGAAATTATGTAGTGGGGTAAATGTCTCCGGTTTGGATGGGTATGTACCGAAGCTAGCTTGTACACCGTGGCGAAGGCAGGCATATAGGAATGTTTCCATAGTGGAGGGTGGGGGGTCCGTGCACAGTTGTTGAAGAGAACAAAATGTACTGTTACTGTAGAGGTCACCCCAGCAACGCAGGTTTCGTCTACATGCAGTTTGTTTAAAGAGTCCTTCCTGAAAAAACGTTAAGTCAGGATGATATGTGAGCGGAAGGAAAGGAGAGTTTAACCTAGGTGCGTGCATGTGACCTAATATGCCGGAAATTGGCAATCTGGTGCATGAAAAAATTGAAAACAAGAAAGAATTTGGTCCATCTTATCGTCCTCCTGTTTCTGTGCTTGGTCTGAAGAGTACTCTTACTGTCATTTTACCTCCAATTCCTGGTCACAAAGACAACTGTTACATCTCAGTGGAAAATGCCATGTTACACCTTGTGGCCAATTCAGAATAGTGTGACTCCAGCTGTTTCCTGCCATGTGATTTCATTGACTCCACAAACGTTGCCTTCTTCTGTTTCAACTCCTGCAATTAACTGAACAATGGATACTATAATCAAGCTTTCCCTTGTTCATCCATTTTCATCATCAACAGCTGTTTCGTTTGAATCCACTGCTGAGGATTCCGCCCTTCCACCTTTGCTTCCAAAGCCGGCTGCGGTCTACTATGGAGACCATACCAGCAAAGGCTCTGGCTTGTCTTCCTCGACATGAACGATAGCTGCTTCCCCATCCAAATTAGGTATTTTATTCACTTGGTTTAAAAACACTTACCTGGTCCCACCTTGGACTTACATCTGGTTGGTTTTCATTCTGGTTTTTGTCTTTATGTCCATTGGATTTATCACAGTTTTCTCTTTGCTCATCTATGGCCGTTATCTCCCTGAGAGCTATGCTGCACACTTGGTCGATGTAATTTTGGCCCCACAGACATCATCACACCGCATGAAGTGTGACCAGTCCCTTATGAACATAACGTCTTTTCCGGTGACGGATGGTATAGTTTCGGACAGAGTGGCTTTCAAAGTCCATGGTCCAACTGAGGTCCTTAACGTTCCATACGTGTTTCGCGTTTCCTCAGGGGATGTGGTGACACATGACATTAATTCTGATGATTGGAATGTGCAAGCTGTTCATGCATTGTTTTCTGATTTGAAATAGTATACTGCATTTGATGCTGAAGATTTGTATTTAAGGGGCAGATGTATCAATATTGTGTTTTGCGATTCTGTAATTGCAATTTTTTGCAAATCGCAATTGCAGAATCGCAAAATGGTATGGATGTAGTTTTTTGCAATTTTTTAGCGATTTCTTAAAAATCGTTAATAATTCTGAGAATATTTTGTGATTCCTTAAATTTCAAAATTCGCTAAATAAGAAATCGCAAAAAACGGGAATCTGCAATGCAGGTACAGGCAGATGACATCACACCCAGAAAGTGGGAGTGATTGCCTGCACCTGCTTGCCTGAGCCACACCCAGTGGCAGTTGAAGAGTGTTTGGAGGCAGAGCAGACCTGTTTGGAGTATAATGGAGTCCCAGAACACACAGAAGGGAATGGCTGGAGACAAAAGGAAGAGAAAACAAAAGTTTTCTGAAAAGGAACAAGAAATTCTGATTGAAGAAATGGTGTGCAGCCATGAGTTGCTTTTTGGGAAAAAGGCATTAAAAGTTCCTGAATCATGGAAAAGAAAAATTTGGCTGGAGATTGAGCAAAAAGTCAATGCTGTTGGAGTAACAAGCCATACCATAGAAGAACTGAAAAAAGATGGTATGACATGCGTCAAAGATCTAAAGAGAGGGTTGCTAAAAGAATCAAGGAAGCAAACAAAACTGGTGGTGGAACTTCAACAGCAGATCAACCAACACCACACGAGGAACTTGTTGAGTCAAAACTGCTTCCAGAGAGTGTGAGTGGAGTGGCTGATATAGACAGCTCTGACCCTGACTGACTGACTGAAATATTTTTAAAGCGCTCGATTGCAGCGGCGTCTTGGCGCTGTAGTACAGAAAAACAGGTAAGAGCAGGTTAGGGTAAGGAGAAGAGCAAGGTTTTCAATGCCTTCCTAAAGCTCACCTACACCAACTGCACAAGGTAAGATGCATGCAAAGAAGTCCAGAAGAAGAGTGTAATGCATGTGTGTTTGTGTAGCGCATGTACTCAGTCTGAGGAATGTAGTAGTCCTGGGTGACAGTTAAACATATAGCAAACAATGCATCATGGGAGTTGTAGAGCACTCATTATTTTTTCAAATTTCCATCACAGAAACACATGAAAAGTTTTTAATTTTATTTAGAATGCAGGAATATAGTATAGTGAAAGGTAGTTGTCCAAAAAAAAAACAACTTTATATGTCACAAAGTGCACATTCAAACACAAACTCATATGTCTCACTCTGCATCCACAGAACAATCAAGGAAATACAGGGATCAAAGTGAGGGTGATGAATCACCTCCCTATGTTGTATCTGATGCTGAAGGAGGATGCACTGATGACACTGTCCCTACTCCAATTGTGCGCAGAAAGCGCAGGCATGTAGCTCCTCTGCCACCATTGGAAGAAGATGATAATAATGATGGGGGTACAGTAGACAGTGGCCATGACACAGTGGGCCCTCGTGACTCCCAAAAGCAACCCCAAAGTCAAAGAAGGCCACGTACATACAGGTTGGATACATGTAGGAGCAGCAGTGGTGAATTGGAAACACATACAGTTTTTGTCGGTCTTGGAGCAGGATATGCTTCACTTGCAGTGCCTGCAACATAAGGCCCTTTGATCAATAAATAGACAGCTATTAAAATTAAACAAAAATCAAGAAAGCATGGCAGCATCAATTGACAGACTGTGTCTGACCCTCGAATGTACTGAGACTTCTCGCAACGGAGCTGCACACCATGCAAATGTGAGAATGCAAGGTATACAACTGTTACCACGCATTTTTTACCACGCACTACCATTACAACGCAGGCATAACCACGCATACCATTACAACGCATTGCGCTGGGGGGCGCTCTAGGATAGGGAATAAGTTTAATTTTCTATCCAACACCTTCCCTAGTGTCCACGGGGACTGGCGTTGGAATAGAAAATTATACTTACCACTATCCAGCACCTCTAAGCGCTATGCGTTGTAACGGTATTCGTTCTAAATACAGCGTTGTAAAGGTATGCGTGGTAACAGTATGCGTTTTAACGTCATACATCCGAATGCAAGGTTACACAAAAGCCATTCACTGGCTATGTATCGTGACATCCAACTTCACCAGGCGCAGCATTGACATGCAGCATGAAATGAGTGAATGCACACATAACATGGCAAACAGCTTGGATAAAGTGACCTCTGCAGTTGAAATGTTGCAAACTACAAACTCTAGCGCAAGCGCTCTCATTGCTTCAGCTGACAGCGAGGACACCTCCAGCAGGAGTAGTAGGAACCCCACACCAACTTCTCACTTGACGCAGCGCAGAAGTGGAAGGCGCGCTGGCACTGCACCTGATCATGAAAGCATGCAATCAGAAGAACGCCCTGCGACAAGCCGCCAGCGCAAGAAGTGACAATTTACAGTGCAATACTTTTTACATTAGTGCATTGTCTAACATGGCTTTCTTTTACATTTGTGCTACTTTTCATTTATTGTGAACTAACATTTTCTGTTTGAAAACTGCACTATGGTTTGTGTGTTGTGAATAAAAACAGCACTTGCCAAAATGAGAAATTCTGTAGAATTGCTTGTCTTACCTAAAAGTAATTCCGTGTAATCTCAGACCGTCTTTGACGGCCAGCCGCTGCTCCTACTCCTGCTGCAGCCCTTCTAGGTGAAGGTATGTCATCATCATCAGATGTGTCTGACTCACTCACTTCAATGTCTGTGCCTTTGCGCATAGCCATGTTATGGAGCATTGCACAGCTAGTTACACTTTTGCAACAGGTTTCAGGACTGTATTGCAAAGCTCCTCCACTTTTGTGTATGCAGCGGAAACAACTTTTTAAAATGCCAAATGTGCGTTCAATGACCCCACGCATTGACCGGTGTGCCCTGTTGTATCTTCTCTGTTGTATCTTTGCTGGGTTTAGGTATGGCGTTAGGATGAAGTCATGCACTGCATAGGCACTATCACCTACATGGAAGAAACAAAAGAGTAACTGTATGTTCCATTGTCAATTGAATGATGTATGGATGGATGAATGTATGTATGCATGAGTGTGATATACCTAGCTGGTATCCCTCTCCAAATTGTCCAGCACTCAGACTTCTATGAATTCCACTATGTCGGAAAATGAAGGAGTCATGTGTGCTGCCTGGGTACTTTGAAACAATATCATTGATGATATATTTTGCATTGCACACAATCTGGATATTGAGGGAGTGGTAGCTTTTCCTATTTCAAAAAACATATTCTGTGGCTGCTGGTGGAGTGATTTCAATATGGGTTCCGTCAATGTATCCAATCACATGTGGAAAACGTGCAATTTGATAGAAATCCAACTTGTTTTCTTGTATGGCTTGTTGGGTGTTTGAAAAGTAGATGTGATCTTGAAGCCTGTTCAGCATTGCATCCAGGAAGACATGAAAAAAGCGTAAAAGGGCACTTTGTGACACCCCGCCAACCTCTGCAATGACGCTTTGAAAAGACCCTGGCGCCAAAAGGTGCAGTGAGCACAATACCTGCACATGGGTTGGAATTGATTGTGTCCTGCCTGTTGGATGCTCCAAAAAACGTTTCAATTCATCAATGAGATCCAAAATGGTGTTTGGATGAAGTCTGTATTTGTCATATATGTCCTCTTCAGTCTGCTGGAACAGCGTGATGCGTAATCTGAAAATTCTCTCCTGTCTCTGTCTCCTCTGTGCAATAGCTTGAATACGCAGCCTCCTGGCTATTAGGTATAGTCCAGCCATTTTGAAGAAAAATCAGTGCATTGTGGGTGCCTTTTTATATATTTTTTTAGTTACCACCTGCATGTAGTTGGTGTTAACTGCGATTTCTTAATTTGCGATTTTTTAAAATTTGCTAATTGCAAATTTTTCATACGATTTCTTATGCTGCGATTTCTTGTTTGCGAATTTTGCAAAACTTGAAACACGCAAAATAAGGAATCGCTAAATAATTCTCAGAATACCAGTTCTCGCATATTAAGAAATTGCAAATATTGCGATTTCTTATTTTGCAATGTGATTTCTTTAATACATCGCATTTCCCATTTTTTTTGTCGCAAACGCTGCTATTTAGCGATTCGCAGCGTTTGCGGGAAAAAAACGATTGTTACATCTGCCTGCAAATTCTGCTAACTATGGGGATCTTTTGTGTTACCAACAGTTTGGTCTTCATTTCCTACACAAAGCAAATACTTCAAGGCCACATTTTAATTACACACAATGGGAACATTGTCTCTTCATGCATGGACATGAACAGCACAGCCAATTCTGGGGAAAAGGGACACCCCATTGCCACGCCTTTTGTTTGAGAAAAGAAATCATTGGCAAAAGAGAAATAATTCTTTTTCAGAGCAAACGCAGCCAGATTTACAATGAATTCAGTAGGTACCCTGAATGGTCTTTCTCTGCTATCGAGAAAATGAGTTAACACAGCCAGGGCCTCATCTTGGGGAATCTGTGTGTACAACTCAGTGACATCTAATGTCACTAATAGATCTTTATCTCTTGTAAAATGAACATCCTGTATTTTAGTAATGGTTGTTCTTATTTTCTGTCTCCTTCCTTTTCCATTCTCTTTTAGAACTAATACTTCCCACTTTTTGCTAGTGGTCGTCAAATACATCATGGAGGTGAGCAGGGGCTGGTGTTTGCTCTGGTGGAGCGCTAGAGAGTTTTGGACATATGTGCAGCTTCTCATTAGTGTTTCTTCTTTCTTTTTTCTTTAGTGAGGCTTTGGGTCCTGATGAGAATCCCCTTACTGGTGGGTTTCAAAACGCGTAGACCTTCAGTTTAAACCAAACCATTGTTTGTATTTTTTCTTACTTGTTCATGATTTATGATCCAGGCAAATTGATAAAGTTCATTCGAATGTCATAACAATGTATATATTTGCTTTCTTGTAGGAAAAAGTTCTTCCTCCTGATAATTTGTTTGTTTGGTTTACTGTATATGTTGTATTACAGAGTATGTGTATGAATGCAGTATGGTTGACTGAGAATGTTTAATGTGATAGTGTCGTAGTGTATTTTGTACAGATAAATGTGGGCTTGTGGTGATAAATTTTGTACATATTTAAAAAAAATTCTTTTAAAAAAAAATGAAATAATTTTGCATAATAAAGAGCAATTCATGAGCTTTATGGTATAGTGATGGTTCATTCTTATACCAGAGAGGATTTAGCATAGAAATTAGTAGCAGTATTGGCAATTGTTTTTGGTTGTATTATAAGTGAGCTCAGCCTTGCTGCTTTAGAGCCAGACCCTTTTTTGGTATTTAGTGTACCCACTCTAGCATATTGAACAATTAGATCCATTGCCGTTTTAGGTAGCGGAAACAGACTCTGCTGTTTGGTTAATGCAGGGTGTTATCTCTTTACCTTTCTCGCTTTTCCAATTTATATTGTGCATGCAACTTGTTCCTGTGGTCGCTATGAACCACTCGGTAGTAACTTCCTGCATGAATTATGGTCCTTGCCTTTCTCTTACCAATGTATGCAAGAGGGTAAGGAAGTGTTTCTTATGGGGTAGGATTGTGATTCTACAATGGGACACTCAATGGTATGTAAACCCATAAAATTGCATGGCGCTTGCAATACTTCTGCACCTAAGTTGGCTTGCTTTTTAAAAGGAACTCCAGTGACATCTATTACTCCAGTTGTCTCTTTGCTTATGAATGACAGTTATCTTATTTTGAATAGCCAAGACAAGTGTGGTTTGCGGGCGGGAATCCCGTATTTAGTTACAGTTTCCCAGCCAGTAACTTGCTGTAGCAAAGTCCTTTTTCAGCCCCCACATGGGAGATTTGATTGCTCGATATGGCCTTCCATTTCCACTTTGACAGACTTCAACAAGTTATGCAGGCTCAAAGATCTTTTACTCCAACAGGATGTCGCCCTTACTTTCGCATGAGAAGCCTCCAAGTTACAGGTGGCTTGGACCTCGAGAAAGATACATTCCCTTCTAAATGCAAACCTCCCACTACATTTAGGGGAATATTTAATGCGTCTGACACAACCAGCCTTGCACATTTTTTTTTATTATGGGATCCGGTCTTGTAACTTTGTTTCAGATGACGTTTGTCATAATACCAGCTTTCATTCATTCTATTTTCTCGAGCGCCTTCGGAAAATTACCCTTAATTTTGACACATGAGGCTGGAATACTGATACTTATTCTTCTACTTTGTAATGGCTGCACATCTTGTGGCCCTACAAAGGCCGGACCTGCTGCAGCTGTACCATAACTGCCTTGACCAGGCTTTTGGGTGCTTGCTGCTGGCAACGTTTGGTGTTAGTTATGGCCTGACCTTTCGGTTTGCATACTTCACATGCGTGCAGCCAGTATTTCACTGTTGGTGATGTCCTTTTTAATGGGCTATGGATATTTGCCACTCAAAGGCGTCCTGTCCGATCCCTGATTTCTGCTGGTTGATGGGTCCCTTAGAGGCACAGGTGACCATACCCGGGACACAGTGCGGAGAGCGGCGGTACAGATGCACCCGTCTGTCTTCTGAGGCGTTTCTGTCTAAAATGCTCAACTGATCCTTCGTCTATGCCGTACTGCGTGGAGACACTCACGTAATATTTTTGGAATACCCCACCATCTTTCTACCTACATGTTTGGAGTGTCCTCCTTCATCGATTAACCTTGCTATATCACGTACTTGGACCATATCTTTGATAGACATCTCCTACTACAGTTTTATCATCATACAGTCCTGGGTCCTGTCGGGTCAGAAGTATCACCGACGGAGGGACTCTCCCTACGACACTTCATTTTTCGTTAGCCTTGAGGAGTCTGTTCCACAAGCGACAAAACATGTGTCGGCTGGTTCTCATGAACATTAAAGAAAGACATACTTTCCAACGACTGATTCCAAGAAATCCTTTGATTTGTTTAAAAATGAAACGCTTTGTCTCCATTGTCTCTTGTGTCTACTATGACATCAATGCTTATTTATTAGAGTGTGCATAGGTTGCTGTTTTTCTCCTTAGAGGCACATGACAAGGCTTGTTTGGCGGATAGCAAAATGTCATGTGCAGCTTTACTTGGAATTTTATCTGAATGGGATGTGTGTGCCACAGCACATGACTTCCTGCAACAAAACTTCTTTGAGTATCACACACGCTTCCCGCTTTCACTATTGACATCATCTGCTTAACAGGAACACGCTTGTTCCTTCAACTTGCTTAATTGGAAACTACATCTCTGTTTTCTACCAATAAATGGGATGATCTTCTGGAGGGCATTGCGTTTCCCTTCACACAAGCCTTTATGGATTGACTGACTATGTGGTCATCACGTTAATCCCACCTGGCAGGTTTTGTCCTTTCAGCACCGAATCATATATGTTTTTTCTCCAATTAGTTTTTTTTTCTCAACTTCATCTGAACTTACCAGGTGGAGGGTGTCATGAGGGCCCCCAGTTACTTTGTCGACATTGCTAAGTTAGCATTAACTTTTTCTGCCATGCTGCTGCTTATGCACATGTAACTATTATAATTTAGTTATTGTGACATTCTGTCTGTGCCTCTCACACAAAGTAACGTTGTTTTTCTCATTTTCAGTATTTGTAAAGTTTTGTCTGAAACATGAAATGCAAGGTCGAGCAACTGTACATTCTGTTATTCTGTTCTGGTCAGTTCCTGTTACCTAGACACAACATGTTGCACACAGCTGCAGAGCTGGAAAGTCATGCGTTCATAATACGCTGTTGCATGCTTTTCTAACACACTTGGAGAGAATTGTTCCATGAAGAAGAGCTCTGCTGTGCATATGATGTAACTTTAACGTCCAGCCTTTTAAGGTAGGGGATCTACTGACAAAGCCTAGAGATATATCTTTTTATCAAGGGGAGGGTAAATAGGCTTCATCATTATTTAGCCTTTTACATACAATCTTTATAAAATGACTACTCTTTTTGTATTTTATGGCATAGTAACAATGCTGACTGTGCTAAGTTTATGCATTTTGCTGCTCATAGTGGCTCGCATCCTTTATTACAGAGCACAATAGTAAAAATAAACATTTTCAACCATTTCAGTGACTGACAATTCTCTTGTGTGGACAAGTACGAGTGAGTGAGCGAAAGAGTGTTCTTGTTCCAACGGGAGTGCTCATGTTCTGAATTGTATAAATCATTTCCTATCTCCTTGATGTTGGTAGGAGACCGAATGAGACACCATAGCTAGTCGGTTTGGGAGTTTGGATGCTAATGTGGTAGGTTGGTACACCCCTATTCACTGGGGCCCCTTTTTCTGCGCATAGGTCTGTGTATGTGCAGAATCCCTGCAACACTGTCTGCTGAGTTAAGCCTGCCTGCTCGTTGCCGACTACCTAGGATTGAACATGGGAATAATTTATTGAGAGCTTGTCTTGGCACTATATTGCGTTATTGGCCTTATTACGAGTGGTAAGTACATACTTACCCCCACTAATATTCCACCTTCCAACATGTTTGCCTAAAAGTCCTGTCTGCTCTACTCCTCCTCCTCCTCAGATCATTCCTTCACTAAATGATGTGCAAACCCACCAACACATCCCACTATGTAACAAATGCTATGAAAAAGTTTATTTCTGCGTGCTCCTTTTTCTATATGCATTGAGCCTGGTTTTGATTGGCTGTTGGGATATCAAGATTCCTGAGGAATTGTAGAATGTAGTATCTTTTTGTTTGCCAAGTGTATGGGAAGTGTTTGAAACAATGTTAGATATATAACTTTTAAATTGAGTTTTAAACATTTTACTAACATTTTGATTTGAACAGACAAAATAAATAACAGTGAAAACATTATTAATTTAAAACAGAAAGTTGAAATATAACAAGATAACAAATAACATTATTGTTTAGACATGCAGCATGCCATAATTACATAACATGGAATTCATTTTGATATATCATTCCATTTTTATATATCATTCAACACTTCTTTACAAAAGAACAATATTAAAAATATTGAAACAAACAATTTAAAATATTGTATTGGTATGTAAAATAAGATGATAAAAAGACTAAATACCATATGTAAGCGTTTTGGATTACCAATGAACAACCATGCAAGGGACTTGTGCACAAAGAATGTTTATGTTTCTTAGTACTAGTGTTGGAAAGTGACTAACCACAAGTAATATGGCCACAAACACAAAAAAAGGTTTAGTTAAGGTCTCAATAAATAAATCCCTTGCTCAACTCATGGTAGCTGGCAACTAGCAGTTCGGCTCAACTTAAGAGTGGCAAATTGTTAACATTATTCTAACTATAATGTTAAGTCCTTAAATTGTAGCTCACTACTGTCAATGTTTATACTTAAGTAAAACATTCAATTGTTAGCCTATGGAGCTAGCTATCTACAATGGGGGGGAATTGCAATGTTTCCCTCACTAGGGCATATAAGACATATTTGTTATACTCTGCTTAGAGTTACAAGTCTCTCTATCCCTGCGGCACCTAGGGGAAACTTAAGAGGTGACGTGTTTGTAAACAATGAGGTAGATTACTACTTTGGAAGAACCTTTAATTCCAAAGTTGAATTTGCATATAATTTACTTTTAAAGAAAGTCTGCAAAGCAGGAGTGCTTTTAAAATGACAGCAGGCAACACTGCAGTGCACACTCCAGTGCAGGAAATTGATGGGGCCTCTAAACCTCCTTGCCCTATTATATGCTGAGGACTTATAGGTCGTTTGAATCCCCCTTGCCTTAATATATGCTAGAGACTTACAGGGATATGTCATTGGCAATTATAATTAAGCCTAATCACTGTGCACATTTAATCAGAGTTCAGGTCCTGGGTCTGGTTAGCAGAACCCAGGGCACAATCAGAGCCAGAATACCAGCATCTAGTAGTTAAAAGGGGGCACAAAATGGGAGGACGCTGCAAACAGGTCCTGATTTTTCACAACTAGCTATATAAATTGAGCCTGTTGATAATAAAAAAAAAGGTAAATCCAGTATTTATAAAGTGCACAGCTACCCGGAGGCATCCTGATGCTGGGGGCCACCGGGAAGATTAAGTGAGCTATTGCCCAGAGTCACATTGTGCTGGGCTGACCCGCCGCCGGTGCAGGGGATTGAACCTTGAGCCCCAGCGGCCGGTGTCAGACGTCCTGGCCGCAGCACATTCTAATATATAGAATTATAGATGACAACAGTGAATTACTGGAATGTTTTTCACCAAAGGGTTCTGAATGGCATCAAATAGACTACAAGTGCAAGGATCGAGTTGTCTAAAATGTCACTTAGAACTCCAAGGTGAAAAATATCTTTAAAATTCACTTTTCACCCATCTATAATGTTATGTTATATATGGCCCCAAAAATGGTCTACCCCTGCTTTCATCTGCTATACGGTTGCAGAAGAGTAATGGGCTCTGTTATGTATCATTGTCCAAAAGATTAACAAAAAAAACTTGCCTGCCACCACCTTTCTGGCCCTCCTCCCCTTTCCTGCAGTGGCGCTTTGTACTTTCATTCAAAGAAGGGAAGCAAACTCTGGGAGAGCCTGTCAGCCTGGCCTGGGAGGCCTTTATGACATAACTGCAGTGGGTAAAATGTTTTATTTTATCAACTATTTCTATATTGTATCAGTGAGTTACGGCATTTAGAAACCAAAGTCAATGATAGAGGCTCTCTGTGAGAGCCGGGCATACCAGTGCTGTTACTGTTTTGGTTTAGTTTTAATCCCTTCAGGCCACTTCCATAACAACTCCTTACTCATCCCTATACCCTTAACATTGTAACCAACATTTTGGCCCTTTTTACCCCGAGTCCTGTGTCCCCCTCATGCACTGAGTACTCCAGTGCGTATTACATGTGGCGGCACTCTGCAGTTCCCTAACTGAACTGCACACATAAAAAATAGGCATGGGCTCAAGAATCTGCAAATAGTTGGTAATTAGCATTTTACACTTTTTTACAACATGTAGTTCAAAATGTAGCCCTGAGTGCGGTAAATTGTAAAACATTGGAAACTTACATAAAAGTGTGAGTTTACTTTTGTGACTAAGGCGCAGGGTCTCAGCACTGCGCATCATTATATATGGATATGGATGCAGTTTCTCCAGTTCCACAGGTGGCAGTTCTAGGACACATCTCCTCCCTACTGCATTGAGGTTGCTCCTCACCCTGCCCTGTGTAACCAGCGCTCTCTTCTCTTCATAGGTCCTGCTAAAGGTGATCCGCCCCAGGTGAAGAAGGAACTGAGGCTCGTGGTAGTCGGAAAGACGGGGGTTGGAAAAAGCGCAGTGGGGAACTGCATCCTTGGGAAGAACAAGTTTAAATCTGAAGCGAAATCAAAATCAGTGACAGACGAGTGTGAGAGACAGATGGGTTATCACAGGGACGGTAGACTCGTCTCCGTTGTCGACACTCCGGGATTATATGACACAGTCTTCTCGAATCAACAAATTCTGGAAACCATCTCCAGGTGCGTGGTGCTCTCTTCCCCTGGCCCCCACGCCATCCTCCTGGTGCTTCAGGTTGGCCGTTTCACCCCAGAGGAGAGGGAGGCTGTGCGTCAAATACAGGAGCTGCTCGGAAACGGATCCGCGCAGTTCACCATTGTGGTGTTTACACGAAAAGATGACCTAGAAGGTAAATCCATCCAAGAATACCTCGACGAGTCTGATGAGAATCTGAAAAATGTGCTTCAAACCAGCGGTAACCGCTACGTGGCTTTCAATAACCGCGCGCAAGGGGCCGAGCGCGAGGAGCAGGTGCGCGAGCTGATAACGATAATTGAGAGGATGGGGGTGTACCACGGGGACTCGTGCTACACCAATGAGATGTTATTTAAGGCAAAAGAGGCTTTCAGGAGAAAGGAGCAGGAGATCAAGGACCGGCTGAAGAGAGAAGGGAAAACGATAAGCACAAAAGCCATCCGTGAGGAAGTTGAGCGTGTTGGGAGGGAGGGGTGGGGGGAGGAGCAGACCACAAACAGGTTTTGTGTATAAAAGGCCACTTTATTGGAACAGGTGCACATAACAAATTAAATGCTCCTCGGCCAATGCCTTACTAAACTAAACCTCACTAAATAAAAACACTTACCTAACCCCGACCACCCTCCCCCACCCCTAACATTTATTCAAACCCACCCCCACCCGAGCATTACAAAAATTACAAACACTATAATTAAATGCATAAACATATAAACCTATAAAACTAAAACATCTATTAACTCCCCTGCCTACCCCTTCACCACTTACGATCACCCAACCTCTGTGAGTACCCCAACAATCAACCTGCCTAAACAATCCCTGATGATGACCCAACTTTAAACTTAAACAACAAAAACTCTTCCAGCCCTGGCAAACTTCCTCTAATCCCCGCCACCCAGAAAGCCCGGGGGAAAGATACTACCCACCCCTCTCTGCCCCCAAACAAAACAACTCATTTATGCCTCTCTTGAGCGCTCCTGTATGTTGAGACACCAAGATAGAACTTCTCTAACCTCCAACAAATAAAGGTCCATACCCAACCGGGATAAGTGGACCCCATCGCCCCTGAAAAACTCTACTGACTCAAAATGAATGTCCCTATGACAGACTCTACCAAAACCTAAACTCCTGCAGAATCTTGAAATATGAAGGTTGACCTTCTTACGCGCCCTATCAATCGCCATGGGATTCTGAGTGCCCCTCCAAATCCGACATGGCACAAGCTCTGTCCACAAAATGTGGCAACCAGACCACTGTTCCCGCAAAAGTGAAAAATCCCTTTTCATTGCCCTTAACAAAACAACACCTTTTACCCCACAAAGTTCATTCTCCCCAAATGAATTAACAAAACATCCAGGCACTGGCTCCCGACCAACCACATGTTCAAAGCAGGAAACAACTCCTTCCACAACATCCCTCCCTTACCTTTTCAAACAATGTTAAACAAGCGCTCATTAAAACCCAACATTTTCCCGATATAAGAACTGCCAGCCTGGACTTGAGCCCATTTTACGAAGGAGTGCCCCACTATCCATATGGTCAATTCCAGGGAGCTAGGACCCACTACCGAACCTGCAACAAGAAAAACAATATGAGATTCATGTAAAAGATGATGACGCAATCGCTTCTTCCGCATCACTCCGCACATAGCGTTTGAAACAGTTGGATGACCAGCGCCCAAGCCGCATAATCTCCCCTAGATAAGCCTCGATTGCAAGCCTCTGTTGCTGCCCCAATTCTAAAAGGATATCTCCCAAACTGAGACCCATTCAGACCAATGTGCCCCAAAGCTTTACGCAGCACCATGCTCAGTTGATAGTCCGTCAGCCTGCCCCCATCAGCATGTCAAAAAACCCGTACACTAACTTCCCCACCAGACAAGGTCTTCCAACGCCTGGCCCAGTATAAAGGGCATGTCAACACCGGGGAGGCTGTTTCCAACCATACTCCCTTTCCACCACTTCTCTGGTCTGTTTTTGTGCTGGTCAACCAAATATGAATCCCTGTCTCAGAAAAGAAAACGCCTTGCCAAGTGATACCTAATTTTAACCTGGAACCTTAATGTTCAGAGACCCGAAAGTCGCCAAAAAACATCCAAACCATGGGAGTAGAAAACAAACATACTTCAAAACCATCCCTACAAACAACAGGTAACGCCGCCAACAAACGCGCTAAATTCTGCCAAGATAACGGCCTACGTGTTAAACGCTCCCCGCCCCGCTCCCTAGCCCAACCTTCCAACATCCTCCTCCCTACTTCCCCCGCAGAAGGAGAGTAGCCCCACAGAAGTTTCCCCGTAAAAGAAATACCTGCTAATTTCCCTGCGAGGGTAACCTTTGACAGACCCTTCTCAATGAGGACTAGCAGAAACTGTATAACATCCTCTGACCGCCTCCATGCCTCCTCCCGCCGACAGGCCCCCGATGCTATGAATTCATTCCAGGCCAGAGCATAAGCTGCACGAATAGAAGCTGACAATGAACCTACCACCAACTGTAAGACGCTTCGTTGCCTACATACCACAGATTGTCCAGCATTGGGGACGGAGTCCTGTCCACCTCCTTGGCCAGCCCATGGAATCTCTCCCACTGTGAACCAGACAAAGCATCCTCAATGTCATTGTCCACACCAGGGATATGAAGTGCCCTGAACGCAATATCAGGTCTAAGGCAGCCAAGAAAAAACACCCACAGCAACTTCAAAATCTGATCATCTCTTACGGACGTCCTGTTGATGATTTCCACCATTGCCATATTGTCAATCCTGAACAACACCTTCTTATATGCCAGTTACTCACCCCACAATGTCAATGCCACCAGCACTGGAAAAAGCTCCAAAAAGGCGATGCTCCTCCCACCAACCTTCCACTGTGCAGGCCACTTCTCCGCACACCACCTGCCCTGCCATTATATACCAAAACCATCACTGCCTGCTACATCTGAAAACATTTGGACATCCCACTGAACATCCTCCTCTCTGACCAATGGTATTCCATTAAAGGAATGCAGAAATGTTTTACACATACGCAGATCCTCCTTCACCCCAGCCGACAAGCGGATATGGTGGTGAGGCAGATGGTGTCCTGACAACGCACGTCCCAGTCTCTTGCAAAAGGTCCTCCCTGCTCTGACCACCCTGCAGGCAAAAATGAGATGGCCCAACAAAACCTGGATGTCCTTCACCATTACCTTATGTTTTGCAAGCATTTCTTCCAACAAAACCAACATTTTCAAATTTTTATCAACTGGCAGCCATGCCTGGATACCCACCGAATCAATTTCAATGCCTAAGAATGACATGGTCGTACATGGGCCCATTGTTTTCTCCCAGTGCCAAGGGGACACTCAGCTCCCCCATGAGCTCAAGGAACGTGTCCAGTGCTACCTGGCACTCCGTGGAGCCCGGGGAACCAACAAAAAATAAGTCATCTAAGTAGTTTGTTACCAGCCAATGACCAGTGTGTTGTGTGAAAAAGTGCTGAAACACTCGAACAAAGCACAAGACATTGAACAACCCATCGGTAATGCCTTGTCCACGTACCATTGTCATTCAAAATGGATTCTGAAAAGACTCCAATCATCCGGATGTACAGAAAGCAAACGAAATGAAGATTTTATGTCGCATTTTGCCATCTCTTCAGTTGCGCTTGCGGTAACAACCAGTGACATAGCAATGTCAACTGAGGAATATGACACTGAGGCTGCCTCCTCATCAATAAAATCATTGACTCAAGACCCCTCAGGCCACGAGAGGTGTTGTATGAGTCTGTTCTGACCCACTTCTTTTTTGGAAACGACCCCGATTGGAGAAACACTCAAACCGTCCACAGGCCAGTCATCAAAGAACCTGCCATCCTTCCTTCACCAACTTCTTTGTCCAACTTCTCTTGCACCACTGACTTATGTTCAACTGCTGACTTCAAATTTTGTGCCCACCGCCTTTGCAAAGGCCCCTTGTAACCCAAACGAAACATTTCTGCCAAGCCTTCCAACAGTACCTGTTTTGCTTCCAAATCGACGCAATCCCTCAAACCTGTCGCCAATGCTGCCAATCTAACTGGCTTAGGAGCTCTTGGGCCCAGGCCCCTGAGCTCCTTTACCTCCCCTAACACTCTGGAAATGCTGTGATGGCCCAGATGTGCTAGCCCCTGCTGTTTGTTGCCACTGCTGACTTCCTTGCTGCTTGACTCCCCAGCATTTAACCAAGGGGTGTTTCTTTCCACACTGAGAGCACTTGTGCCTGAACTTACAATACTCCCTTGTGCACATGCCTTTATTAAACTCTCAGCACGCTCCTGACCCCAATTTTGTAGCTGTTGCACTCCCCACCCCTTCCCGGGTGGGATTCCCCTGAAAGGACCGGTACACTAAAGGTAAAGGTAAACCACTTGCTGTAAATATAGTTTTACCCCCTGCCGGTGCCCCCATTGTGTGTTGCCATAAATCAGAGTCCAATTCCCCCCACTTTGCCTCCAGATCCCAGGCCATTCGGGCCCTGAACTCCTCATTATATTGCGCCCATGCATACCCACTACCCGTGATCTGCGCTTTCTGATTAACGTTCATATATTTAAAAATAGCCACGCAGTGCTCAGGAAACTTTTCACAATATACGCTGGCATATATCGAAATGCTGCTGTCCAATTTTCAATTGTCAACAGCACCTTAGGTCGCTTGGCCAGCTCCTACTCTTCCTCCTTTGACCCTTCTTTGGACCGCACCTCTCTGTGAAGAAGTTTCAAAATTTCAACGTATTCCCCCTTCCAGATGTGCTCTTTAGTAGCTAACATCAAATGCGCACACAGGGGCTTCGTCACACCCATGTAAGGCAGATTTTTAAACTTTAACTCTTTACTCTGTAAAGGTTCTTTACTTGGCACCTCAGGGTACGTATTCATTCTACTCTCTACTTTAGTGCCACCACCTCACCAGTCCCCACCCCTTGATCTTTCACGTATTTACCCTTATGGAGCTTACCACCCAGCTCCTCCCGTACATCTTCAACCCCTGTCCCCACCGACACCATTTTAGGTTTGGCCAGTGGGACATCATTCTCACCTGGTTCCAACAAGGCTGCCTGACCAGGGGCCGCACTCCATGCCACTTGCTCAACAGGGTCCACCGTCCGAGGAGCCCTCAACGAGGGGCCATGCTCTCTTCTGGGTCCCAACGACACTGCCCTCCTGGGCTGCACCGCCTCTGGTGCCTGTAAAACACTAGGAGAAATATGAGAAGGCACCCCCCATCTCATTGTCCCTCCACTCCCCATCTTCGGGGCTGTCCTCATCATAATCCAGTACACTCGCCTCCTCTATCTGTAGAGGATCTGTCACAAAACCAACACTGCGGGCCTTAACTGACCCAACATTGCTTACACCAGCCCTTGCAGCCCCAGAAAATCAGACTGTACTTGCCGATACTCCCCCCTGCATTGACATTCCCGAGTGTTCCTGTCCAGTGGTCCTATTGACCATCGTGTCCTGCTTGATGTTGGGGCCAGCGAGGTCGCACCTGACCTTCTCGTGCTGACCGCGCCAGGATCCCCTACTGGTACGGAATGTGTTGCTCAAGGCTCCACCCTCCCTTCTCCTCGGCGCAGTAGGGCCGCACCTCACCCTACTGAGTCCACTGTCCCGCAACGCTCCCTACCCAGTGAAGAAAAAGTTTGGCCTGGTGTGCTGGGACCTCGCAAAAAACTACCTGGCCTACTCTCCTGCCTGCTCTAAAAGGTGCCCACCCCCTCCCCCGCACTGCCCTGACCAGCGGAACGCGGCCTAACCTAACTTACCCAGGGCAAACAGAGGGGAAGGGGTCCCCCTCCATTTCATCCTCACTCCATTCCAACATCATCTGTGTCGTTTGCGCAGGAACCGGCGCAACTTGGCAATCGCTCCTCACCCCCAACAAACACTATAGATTCAGGCCTTGCCACTATGTACCCTTTTGCCTTCCCAGCACTCCCTAATGCGCTCTTGCTCCACGGGAGGGTAACCAATTCACTGTGCCCACCTTCCCCCAAGCTCCGCACTTCCTCTGCCCAAGACGGGAAAACATCCAGGCCCTCCCACGTTTGGCCCCCTGCCGCCGGCTCCAAATCCTCATCTGACAGGCTCATATGCCCAAGCATTACCCTCTTCCACCCCAGCAACCTGACCCTGATCCATCCCCAAAGGCTGTAACCTCCCCCCAACCCCCCAACCTGCGCCCATTCCCCCTCCCCTGAGGAGCTGTCACCTACTGAAAAGGCCTTCCCTCTAGCAGGAGACAGTGAAAAAAGTAGAGGGCTGACTGAATCCCTCCCCCCTGCCTTCGGAACCTGGCCCCACCCCTACCTCCCTGTCCCTCTGCTCAACACAACCGACAACAAACCAGATAGGGCCCTTGCCTGCGTGGCCCACTCCCCCCCTCTTGCCCCCTGCCACATCTGAATGTACCCCCAATACCTGAGTGGGAGACCTCTGATCTCGGGGCTCCCCCACCACCACTCCGCTCACACCAGAGTACTGGCCGGATGCGCCACATTACTGTGCTGCTCCCCCCCTGTAACCTATTCCTCTGAAGGGGGGTGCCAAGGGAGCCTGAAAAATCCCCCTCCCACTTCTCCCCCACTGCAGCAAACGATCCACGATCGGCTGACATAGACGCAGAGCGCCTCTTGCCGCCTTGACCCCCACGCGCTTTGCTCCCCGTGTGGAGGCGGATAATGCCTGCTGCTCCCTGACAAACGCAGTTGAGGGCTCCTCAGCTGACAATGCTCCCCCCGCCCGCACCTCTTCCGCCTTCCTGCTCCCCAAGGATCACCTCCACAGTGCCGACTCGACCTTCAGGCTTCACACGCCACACCAGGGCCGACTTCTGCAAACGTGTGTGGCCCGTTCAACTGCCGACAACATTTGAGGCTTTTTAAGCGAGATGCAGGCTGCCACCACCGCGGCTACTCCCGCCGATGCCCAGAACGAGGTCCATTCGGCCGGCCTCGCACAAGAGCCGAAGGGCCTCGAGCACCCGGACGTCTTCTGCAGCCATAATCCCTCACCAGAAAGTCTAAAAGCATGCTAAGGAAAGAGCGCCCTAGACTAAGCAATATATATTCGCCTAAATACATATTTCTCTAAAAGAAAAAATTCCCTGACTAACGCTCCCAGCCACCAGGTCACCAAAGACAAAATGGTGGGTCTGGGAGCAGTAGCCCAACGTATTTATACGTTGGGCTGCTTTTGGGCTATAAAAAGGAGCCCAAAAACAAAATGCCCGCCCGTGCTCCTCGAGTCCCCTCCCCCCGCTCCCAAACCGCCGGGGGGGACCTCCCTGCGGTTAATCACCCCCCAAACTCCCATGTGATGACAAGCGTACTTGAGTTCTGCAACAGAGCAGGGAAACACATGATGAAAACGCTGTGGGACGTCTGTGAAAAACTGAAAGAGATATTTTTACAAGACATACAGCATGCACCTTGAATTATTAGTAGTAAACTCTAACTCTGCCTCCAGTACACCATGGCCCTCCGTTAGATCTGAGCTCAAACCAATGAGGTCACAAAGCTTTGATTGAAAATAAGCCCCACCACCAGTTAATAGGCATAGCTTAATTGGTGACCGCTATTTTTTACGATATACTACTAGTAACCAGGTAACACCATGATTAGAATAAATTTATTAAGTAAAAATAATTACAACTTAAGTTGATTCAAATGAGACACAAATGGAACAACGTTAGAAACTATACCTAAATAAAAGTAATGAATTATGAAAACTATATTTATCTTAATGGGCCATAGTACCACAACATGTAATCATCAGTATATTTTAACAATTATGTGCATACACACACCTACCTACGCATCCATCCATCCATCCATCCATCCATCCATTCATCTAGATAGATATTCCAGTGTAAAGCCTGAAAATACTAAAAGTCAGTCTGCCAAACAGAAACTACAGATCTGTCTTTATTAAATAGTCTTCCTTTATATGTAAAGCAGGTGTTAGAACTGTTTTAATTTATTTCTCCTAATAACCTTGACCTGCACACACCGGCAGAAATATCTCTCATGCAGCAAGCTAGGTAAGAGACAGATTGAAGACACTGGAACATAAAAGAAAACCCCTTCACAACCAGAAAGGGAAGTGCTTACAAGACACTCGGGGCCATATTTTGTAAAAAGGTGTGCCCAGCGCTAACCAGGAAAATACACTGCATTAAAGTATTGTTGGTGTTGTGTTGCTCCCTGGGCACAGTGCCGTTCACAATATCAAGCAACTTTGTTGGCAAGGTTTACCATAGTAGCCACAATTTCAGGTTATTCCCTTTGAATTTGTGCTGTTCCTTCTATGTACAATTAGATCAACCCTATCATTACACTTGTTTGATGTGATGTGATGAATGAATATATATGATTTGTTTAACTTTATTTATTGAATTTGTCAGTAGAGATACATAAAAACTATTGCAATAGCCACAATGGAGACAGAGCTGAAATAATCAGAAAAAACATATCCACAACCTATCTGGATACACAAAAAATAACTGTTTATGCACATTATAAAGTGTTACAGTACTTTACAAACTACCGCTGGAGCACAGGAGACAGGTAAGCAGAACTTGGTATCATACAGTTGCTATTACATTCTGCGCCAAAAGAGAACAAAAGAATAAAAAATTAAAATAAATACAAATTATCAGGGATTGTTACAATACGGTTGATCACAACGATGGTCAGGAAAGAGAAGTCTGGCCAGTAGGTGATGTGAATGTAAGAGCTTGTATAGGCAGCCTACAAGGTGTAGCGCCATCTACAGTAGGGTGTTCAATTAAATATGTCTGCAGTGGACCCCAAATATCCCGGGGGCGATAGGAGCAGGGGAGAAGTTCTGCATAAGTGTTGAGTTGAGTTTGCCATAATATTAAATCTGATAACCAGTCTTTAAATTTAGGCGCACCCCCCGACCCAGCGACAGGCTATGCGTCGCTTAGCAATCACAAGATAAAAGGACACAAAGCGCCAATGTTTAGCAGGGAATTGCTCAGTATAACCTAAGAGCGCCAGCATTGGAGATCTCGGGAGAGGTAGAGAGACCATGGAGTCAAGGGCCGAAAGGACATCGTCTCAAAAAATGCGGACATCAGGGCAATCCCAAGCAAGGTGTAGGAAATCAACATGTTCCATTCTATATCTGTCGCAACTCTGCGAGTCCCGCAAGCCTAATATGTGGAGCTGCGATATATGAATCTGTAATATATGATACGAAGCCTACTATTGATATATTTTTTCAATCTGTCCACAGCAGTACAACCATTGTGCATCTGTGATGTCCTGCCCCAATTCTGCTGGCCACTTGGCACGTGCTGGGCATGCAGGATATTTAATGTCGCCACGGCGGAGGCAGTGATAAAGCGTGGATACTAGATGTGAAGCTTGTACACCGTGGCAAAGGCAGGCATATAGGAATGTTTCCATAGTGGAAGGTGGGGGTCCATGCACAGTTGTTGAAGAGAATGAAATTTACCGTTACTTTAGAGGTCACCCCAGCAACGCAGGTTTCGCCTACGTGCAGTTTGTTCGAAGAGTCCTTACTGCAACAACGTTAAGTCAGGATGATATGTGAGCGGAAGGAGAGGAGAGTATAAGCTAGGTGCATGCTTGTGACCTATATGCGGGACCAGGCCAAAATCATACAGTCCACAGAGGTTGGGTTGCCACCGCAGGGCAAAGCTAGAATGACTCCGTCCAGTGGGATGGGGTCTGCGAGCCTAAGTTCTGTGGCAACATGGGCAGTGTAACAGGGTGGGTGGAACCAAAAGTGAGCAAAATGGGGTTGAGTGCAAAGGTAATAAAGTTCGAAATTGGGAATATCGAAACCACCATGCGAATGAGGCGGCATCAGCACATTCCATTGTATACGTGGTTGATTTCCTCTCCATACGAGGCAAATCAACTCCGATCGGAGTGTGGCGAAGAAGTGACGACCAGGGTCGAAGGGAATGTTCAAAAAAAGGTATAGACATTTTGGGAGGATTACCACCTGTATAAGAGAGATGCAACTGGTCATGGTCAGGGTAAGGGCAATCCACCTTGATGCAATTTGTGACATGCTCAATTGTGCAACCGTAGTTGATGCTCATCAATTTGTCCCGGTCCGATGTTACATGAATCCCTAGATACTAGGCATCCTCTGCACACCATACAAGTGGATAATCAGTGGTAAAATGAACAACCGAGCTGGTCAAGGGGAATATATGTGATTTGGACCAATTTATATGTAACCCAGAGGGTGAGGTGTGTCCATTGATCAAAACTCTCACAGTGGGTGAGGTGTACGAGAGTCTAATCCATGTGAGGAAACCTAATGGAAGACCCATACATTGTAAAACTGTGAATAGGTAGTCCCACTCCACTGAATCAAAAGCCTTTGAGGCATCAGCTGCAATCTAGGGTCTATGGTCTGCAAAATGGAGAACAGGGTCCTGAGATTGTGGGACGTGGCCCTACCTGGGATAAACCCGGCCTGATCGGGAAGGACTAACTTCTCCATAAGTAGCCGGAGTCGATTCGTCAATAATTTAGCCAATATGTTTGCAACTGTATTAATTAGTGAGAGCGGCCTATAGGACTCGCAGCGATCTGCGGGTTTGCCAGGTTTCAGTAGTGACGTGATGAGTGCCTCCCTCATGGCGACAGGTAGGGTTAGTGTGTCATGAGCCTCAAGGAACACTGCTTTAAGCACTGGGAGAAACTGATCCACGTACATTTTGCAAAAGTCAACAGGCTGCCCATCCGAACCGAGCGACTTCCCTGATGTCAGTTGTACTAAGACCTCCTGAAACTAATCGTCCTCAAACGGAGACGCCAGAAACTCAAGTTGGGTATCCCCCAGCCACCCAAGGGTTATGTCACTAAAAAAGGAAGAGAAATCTGGAGGGGTCGAACGCTGCTAGCTATACAGCTTCGAGTAGTAGGTAGTGAATATCTTGACGATGTCTACACTGTCTCTATAACGCACACCGCCATCATCCACAACATCCAGAATGTGGTTAGAGAAGCGGGGCAGCCTGATAGTGTGCGCAAGTGCACAACCAGGTCTCTCACCCTTACCATAGCGGCGGGCAGTGTAATACTACTTCCCTCTGAATAACACCTCACGAGTCACAGTGTCGGTATACTCTGTAAGCAGCTCGCGAAGTGCAGTGCTGTGGAAAAGCAGCCAGTTACTACCGGTTACCCAGGCTGTTGGCGCAAGGACGCCTCTAATTTCCCATAGCAAATAGTACCAAATAAAGAGACAGGCGCTGGAAGCTGGAACGCAAGAACAGGGTTTATTTCTCATGAGGAGAGCCTGTCATTTCGGACACGCACACAGAATGTCTTCGGGAGGTGCTCTAGCTGCATCTTCGAGACCTGGCCTCTTATACACAGGTTTATTGCTTTATTACACGTGACACATTCTTGATAAGACTTTGATGTACGGAAAGACATCCTTGGAATCCCCACTTCAAGCTCGTTCCCACACATATCTACAGTAAGTGATGGCTATTCCACAGCAGGATACTCTGTCGATTCCTGGAGCGGGGTATCTGATCGGGTCGCACGGGGTGGGAGGCCTTTGATTAGTCGGAGATCCTTTGAATCGGGGCAACTGCTTACAGGAAGGGGGCCAATAAATGGCAGCTGCAGGGCCAGGTGGCTGCTTGGGAGCGGGGTAGGGCAGAGGGAGGGGGTTCATCAAAGGACGGGGAGGTGCTGGCCCGGGGGGGGGGGTTTTGCTTCCGAGGTAGGGTCGCGCTAGGGAGGGGCGCGTGGTCAATGCATGAGTGAGCGGGGGGGAGAAGGGGGGGTGCTCACAGCGCCAAGGGAACGCGCTGGTGATCGGCGAGGGGCAGAGGGGCCATGGCGCTTTCAAAATGGCGACTGCTTACTAGAGTGTACGGGCCAGAGTGGGGACAAGGTGGCGCCGATTATGTTGACATCGCAAACCAGATTTTAACAGTGCGTTGGTCTCCAGAGCTAGTCACCCACATGTCTGTTTCCAGCTGTTTGATTTCGTGTTCAAGATGATTCAAATCCCTCCTAATGTCCCTGAGCACCCCAAAACTTTTAGACATAAAAACACCCCTAATTGAAACCTTAAAGGCTTCCCAGAGCATGCCAACACTGTCAACAGAGTCTTTATTCCTAAGGAAAAAGTCTTCTATCTCTTCCCCTGTTCAGTTTGGAACACAGTGTCCAAGCGTGCCTCCGGCACCAGCCTCCAGCAGCAGGGAACAGCCACAGAATCCAGAAGCCCTAACGCAAGGCACACCAGGGCGTGATCAGAATAGGTATGCGCCATGTGAGTGGCCATTTGGATCCATGGAGCAACCCCACAGGAACATAACCAATAATTCAATCTAGACCATGTAGCCTACCCAGCTCTATAAAAAGTACCCTCTTTGGAGCAGGGTGCACATGACACCAAGCATCAACAAGACCTTGCTCCGCAAGTAACCCTGTTAGAATGTCCCACGTTTTAGTGTAGTGTTGTGGAAGAGGGTTGGAATGGTCCATAGAAGGACAAAGGACTGTGTTTACATCCATGCCCCATATAACATGTGTAGATCCTATCTTGAGTATATGTCCACAGAGTGTCGTAAAGTAGTCAGGGTCGTCAAAATTAGCACCGTAGCTGCAGACAAGAGTTTCAGATGGTGTGGCTAAGTTACCCCAGATAAGACAACTGTGACCTGAGAGATCACCATACCTGCCCCCCAATCTGAATGGTATGTTTTTCTTTATTAAAATAAGCGTGTCTCGCCAGTATGAGGAGTAGGATGAAAAGGCTCTCACGGAGGCCCAGCAGGAGCCAAAGCATGAGGGTCTCTTGGGGTCAAGGTGTGTCTCCTGGAGCATGGCAATTTATATGTGGTGTCTGTCTAAGTATGATAAGATCTGGCGGCGTTTGCAAAGATCTCGAAGGCCCCTGACATTCCACGTGACGAAGTTAATGTAGGAGGGGTCTAACTGTGACATAAGTGGAGGGAAATCAAAACTATGGAAAAGATTTGCTGATGTGATGTAACAGAGTACCCAAGCGTGTAGTGGCGGGGATGATGAGTAGTGAAAATCCAGTACATATGAGAGTTGTATAGCCAGCATCTGTCATCACTAGAATATTCAAGTAAAAAAACAACATTGCAATGTCTTCAGTAAGAAATAACAGTCCCACACACACCCCCACCCACATCGACACCCCAAACATGCGGGATCCTGTGCCCCACCCAAATCCCTAACTGAGAAAACAGGCCAGTCCATTCTACCAGGACTAAGCTTAGGTAGCAAAAGATACTCAAGACAATGAAACATGAAAAGGAAGTTCTGCATAGGGGGAATCCGCATGTAGAGGGCACCAGGTGGCAGTCAACTGTTCCTGTAGCCAATACCCAAGTAACTGCGGCGCAGCCTTCGGTTACAACCCATAAAAGGGAGGAAGTGGCATAAAGGGGAAGGGTGCTCGGCACCATATGAAGGTTCTACACATGAATAAACTTCATAAATGTCATGTGCCAGAAGCAGTTATAAAAAACCAGACTGAGAAAGAGAATAAAGGAGCATAGTCTGACTGGCACTTATCTGTTGCTGAGTGCAGTCCAAATGAGGCAACAGGGCAGACGCTGCAAACCAAAAAGTAAATTGTTCCATAACAAAGGATGTCCATTGAGGGTGCTGCAGCATGGCTGACCCTAGTTCGTAGTGCGGAGACAGCCATCCTTGATGAGCAAGTGAGACGCAGCGTCATTGGGGTCCGTGCTAGTCATTGTGCGATGAAGATGGACTGGAGTCGCGATCAGGATGTGGAGAACGTTGTGTAATGGTTTTCAGGAAGTCCTCAACTTGTTGTGGATTAGTGCAGAAGACGTATCTGCCCTTGTGCGTGATACGAAGCTTCGCAGGATAGAGTAGAGCATTTTCCATACTCTTTGCAGAGTTTCGGTTTAACAGGGAGAAGTTTCCGTCGTGCCTCCTGGACCGCGAGCGTGAAATTGGAGTAGATCGTGAAGGCGTTCTCCTCAAATTGTAGTAACTTCAGCTCACGTGCTTTTTGGAGTACAACGTCGCGATCACAGTAATTTAGCAAGCATGCGATTATGGGTTGTGGGGTTTCTCCAGGGGCGGTCTTGGGCCCAAAGAGCAATGCGCGCGCTCCACCACCAAATGTGATGAGAACGAGTCTGCGCTAAAGGAGCCTTTTAGGAGACATTCGACATAGTCCTCCATACGTCTGGTGTTGGTACTCTCCGGAATGACTAAAATACGAACATTATTGCAGCGGCTCCTGGCATCGATGTCCTCATTTTTAGCCGCAATTACCCTCATCCATTTTTCCATTTGTGCCACTTGCACTTGCATTTGGGAAGTAAGGTCCTCATTTTCGGATATGCATCTTTCCACCTCCTTTAACTAACCGTCGTGTTTATCTACTTTTTGTAAAAGAAAATCCAAGCGGTTATTCATAGTGGCCATTTTGCGGGACAGGTCAGATAAGCTGTGTTGCACTGCAAGTAGTATGGACTTGACGTCGTCATCAGAGGCCTGGGGCGAGGAATGCGATTATTTCATATTGGCGGGAGCCAGGTCAGTGTAATTCGATCTCGTTGCCGCCTTTTTTTTGGTATCAAATGTTAGGCGTGGTTGGTGACTGTCAGGCTTCCCCATCGCACCACACAGCTAAAGACAGACAGGGCCCTTTGCAACTTGATAAAGTAAGTGTCACCTGGTTGGAGAGCACAGCAGGAAGGAAAAATGTGCAGCGGTGCACCAGGGTGAGGCAGGTTCACAGTGATGGCAGCGCAGCAAAGCACACAACAATGGAGGGCCACAGTCCCAGAGCTGGTCCTCGCAAGATAGCAGAGATGTCTGTAGCCGGCTCTCGTCGCACCCAAGCAGAACAAGCGTAGCCCAAATGTGGTGATAAACAGATCATGAGAGAGGTAGGTGCAGTATGGTGCAACAAGAGCACATGTCTGCAAGTAAGTCAGCAGACTGAAGTTGACTGGTCCCACAGGCCCAGCAGCAAAAACTAAACGGCTGCCAGGTAAATCTTCATGTAGAAAGGGGTGGCTTAGCTACAGCAAGTAGATGAGAGTGTATACATCAGTGTAGTAGCAAGCAGGCGCTGGATGATACAATACTCACCACACCAGGCAGGCTGAGATAGGGCTGTAACCCTGAGGGGGGGGAACTCCCACCCTTGAGTATTTCTAGGCAATGGGCCAATATTCAGGAAACGGAGAGAAAGAACGCTTGTGTGATTTGAGAGAGAAAGGATATAGAAGAGGAGAAGAGAGAAACATTCAGTATAGAATCTGGATCTAACCATACAAGCCAGAAAGTCCTAAATAGACGATGGACATGTTAAGAACCCCTTCTAATCAGTCTTCATCAGTTTATGAAATCCTGCTTTCTATCAATGTCCAAACCGGGAATCACAACATGCATGAAATAGTACGACACAACCAATGAAATGTGTACCTACCACAGAATGGAAGATTTAAAGTGTCTCCATAGGTAGAGGAGGGTATATGAAAAATGCTGTTCGAACAGCTATGTTCCTGTCCGGCAAAATCTAAGATATAAACATTGGCAAATAAGTTCAGTTACCCTCACAAGGGTCCATGACACATATTTAATTTAATTTAATTTAATTGCGGGTTTATATAGCGCTAGGAATCGACTCCCGGAGGAGTATCTCCACGCTTCGACCGCTGGGGAACCCGTCCTGGCTCACCCTGAGAGATGGTCCCTGATGGGTATCTCTAAGGTGCGACCAAGCATCCCCGGCCGTCTGGGGGGCCGTTGTGAAGATGAGGCAAGCTGATGCCCAGAGTTGCCGAGTGTGGTTTCTGACTAGAGTAGGCACCGAGGCGAGAATTATCGAGTCCGCTGACCCTGGTCCACGACCCTGCCGCGTCGGGAATCGAACCCTGGTCCTGGGCCGTCCTCTGCTTACGGGTCTGCCGCCTCTAACCAGTGAGCCACACTTCTCCACATAAGGCAAAGAAAAAGAAAAATGGCACATGGTCCTATTTTTCCACACTTACAAATCAACAACAACATGGCGGCCGTTCAGGTATTGACCATGGTAAATCAGAGAGAGTGCGAAACATGACCCACAGATATGAGGTCCAAAGGCGACTCTGTCTTCGTGCTGCGAGAAGTCAAATTTCAATCTGTATGTGAGATTATGAACCCGTTAGCTAGGCCCCAACAAGATATGTCACTCAAAAGACAGCCTAACATAGTTACCAAAAGGCTGTGGCTACTCCTTGACCTATGCAGGACAACCTACTCGAGATGAGAGTGTCTAATGGGTAAACCATACCTTCAGATAATCATGCAAAGGTATGGGCTTCAGAGCAGTAGAGAATTTGATCAGGCGGTCATGTATCTGATGAGCGGTATCGCTAGACCTAAAGAAAGGGACGAATGAACAACCAAACTTTATTCCAAGGGTTTTACTTTCGTAGGGCATTCGCAAAGCCACCTGTTAAGAGCTAAGCTACACAAAATGCAAATATCTGAATCCATTTTCAGAAAACCACAGGCTTCCATTTAAGTTGTGCAATCTGACCTACAATCTATTCAGATGATAGGTACATTCCACCAGTATGCAGCTTCTCACAGAATGCCCGATAAAGCAATACAACCAGGATCTAGAAAAAAGATGTGTGCCTGGATTAAAAATATATACCTAAATATATACCTCCAGGGCCAACACATACTAAAGAAATCTTATGAGTATATCCCTCAGTCCCTACCAATTGTAAGGTGTATAAAAATGACGAAGGGGATTATCACATCAGGGCTGCCCCGAGAATAAATGCATAATAATTGTAAAGGGAGATAAGCGTTACATGCATGTTATTAAAGGATAGAGGGGATGAAGCCGCATGGTAGACCCATATAACGAAACCCGACTCACCCCTCCTGCGTAGTGCAAGTGATCTCGCTTTACCTCCCCGGTTCATTCCATCACGTTTCAAACAACGAATATTACTCTCCCCATGTGGCGGTCCATAGGTGGTTAACGTCTCCTTCCAGTAGCAAATAAACACAGTTTCCGCGATTTGAATACCGCGGGGAAGACAGAGAAGTCAGAACACCTGAATGGAGCAGGCGTGATGCACTCAGTCCGAGTCATGTGACTCATCATATTGTAATGGTGGGCATATCATATGTTTGTCTAAGGATCTAATATAAATAAAGACAATTACTAAGTACCGCAAAAGGAAATAACGTGGAACATCGGGGTCATGGTAAAAATGTGTGAGCTGCCTATTTCTCCTTCCCGAAACGTCTAAAGGTCCGACATGCGGCATTAATAATCCCCAAGTTGTTCCTAAAACGCTAACAAGAGGCTGCGATAAGGTCTAGAAAAAATGAAGACCAATATATGGCAGTATATACTAATGAAGCGGTCATATGTTCGATATTCTCTCAGTGTCTAGGCAATAACGCAGCGGCCACCTTAGCCTGGTCTAATACCAATCCTATGTGTACTCTGTATGTGGGCAATGTAAGCTGAATTGTTATTGACAATAACATCCAAACCAACGAAGAAGCTTATGAGGCTACAGAATCTCATGTGACAGTGTGCAGAGTACTGAATGCTTCAGTACTCTTCTGAGGAAATCCAGTCCCTTACAGTAAGGGCCTCATTCGCTTAAAAATTAATCGTCTAGAAAACATGACATCATATCCCCAACTTACTTATAATAATGCCCATAACCCAGGCAGGTTAGAATGATAATAACAAATCAAGGTCCAGTTCCTAGAGCAAGAGGATTCCAAAGAATCGAAGCATCTCCTCACGGCAGAGCTGGAGCAGTGAGAAAGACCGGCAGTAGATGCATTAAAAATGTGATGCACTAATCTGCAGAAATATAGTAGATTAGTATTTACCAATGCCTGAACCTCACTGGATATTCTTGCCACTTGTAGTTCAAATGTTTCTCGAGCAGATGTTAAGGCTACTTTTTTTAAAACAATAGTGCTTTTCATTTGCTTAGCTTTTTTAAATCAGCCCTCAAAGTTGGGATAGAAGGCCACACCACACTATTCATACCCCCTTGGGTGGGAGGGAAAAAGGCATTGTTACAGCAGGTCACTATCTGGAAAACAGATAAAATGCATAGGATCCCACCCTTATCAAACAGCAGTCTTGGTCACTTAACATTAAATAACTCCCATTAAAAAGGACCATAATGAGTGGGAGCATTGCAGGGGCTGGTATTCCCTTGAGATAACAGCTAAATTGCTATGATGTATTACATGTGCCGTAAATTGTAACATGTTTGCAAATGAATGAATATCTGATAGAAGAGTTCCATTCCTTTCTTGTAAGGTAAACCTCTGTTGGCACATTTACATTGGTAAGAAAACGGGAGTGATCACTGTTCATGAATGAAGTTGCCTTCTAGGGGATCATATCTACTGACAGGGAAATGTTTCATGCAGGCTGTGAAGTGAAATGTTGAAATTGGCAAAGATATTAAGCCTTGTATTAACCATACATCAGAAGGTGTTTCTGCTATCGTGAAAAAGAGCTGCTCTAACTTCTTGAGATGTAACATTGTTCACGTGTCAGTTTGAAAGGCATGAAAAGGTGACTGGATTTGAGACAATGCCAAGGAAGCCAACCATTTTTAAGGGTCTGAAGCATACAGCTAAACTCCATGATGGATCTAAGGTGACTTTGCCCACGGTACAATAGATATATGTCACTTTATATGATATCAATGCCAGATACACAAAAAAAACTGAGTCTAAAGAAGCACCATGGTATACTTCTAAACTGAGAGAGCTAAAACAAAAGTGCAGGAAGCTAGAGAGGGAATGGAGACAGGCATCAGGGGTGGAAAGTAGAACTAACTATAGGGAAGCGATCAGGAAGTATAAGGCAGAAATAAAAACGGCGCAATCCTCATTCTATGAGCAAAAGATAAGGACGGCAGCCAATTCCCCGAGGGAAATCTTCCAGATCGCCAAAACTCTCATTAATATCCAGCAAAATCTCCTTGACCCCAAAGAGGCCCAAAACCGATGAGACAAGCAGGTGGAACACTTTTTCCAAAAATTCCGCTCATCTCCGTCTCTTTTATCTCAACAAGGACCAAATCCAACTCCCCTTCGGATTGAGAACATCCCCGCAATTACACACTGCCCTTAAACGGAATTTCCTCTGCTTGATGAGGATTCACTGAACACTCTAATGTTAAAAGTGTCATCTGGTTCTCCTACTGACTTAGCCCCTCCGCGCAATCTGTTGCTAGTTGCTGATATAATCAGACCAGTAATTGTGAACACCCTAAATGCCTCTATCACTGCAGGAACAGTACTGCTAGCAAGGAAATGCGCCCAAGTCAGAGCACTACTGAAAAAACCCAACCTCTACCCTGCAGCTAATTACCGCCCGATCTCCCTCCTGCCATGGTTGGGCAAGCTGCTAGAGAAGCATATCAATTCCACTCTGGTCAACCATCTGGAGTCTAACAACCGACTCCATGACTCTCAAGCAGGCTTCCGCCCAAAGCTCGGGATGGAAGTTGCCCTTTTGGCAGTAACTGAGTCAGCACAGAGGTACATGGACCAAGGCGGCACTACAGCAATTATTTTGCTGGAACTTAGGGCCGCCTTCGCCACACAGTGGATCACAACATCTTGCTCTCATGCATAAGACACCTCAGAGTCACAGGGCTAGCCCTCACCTGGCTGCAATCCTCCTTGGAAGACCGGGTGTTCCAGGTCTTGGAGGGTGCCAATCAATCCAAACCATGGCCCCTCAATCCAAACCATGGCCCCTCAACTGCGGGGTCCCCCAGGGTTCTTCCCTAAGTCCCGCCCTTTTTAATATTTATGTGGAGCCCTTAGCAGAGATAGTGTGCCCCTTCGGCATCGAAATTGTCACCTACGCAGACGACATGGGTACCTTACCAGAACCCAAAGACCAGATCAAAAGTCTTGGAGTATGGCTAGACAGCACCTTAGGTTTCAACCATCAAGCCACCAAGCTCTCTGCAACTTGCTTCGGCCTGATGAGGATGCTGAAGAAAATGTTGCCTCTCCCCCCCTTTCAGGCTTAGAGGATCATGGTGCAGGCTATTATCCTATCCCGCCTCGACTACGGGAACGCCCTATACATAGGCGCTCCGGCGAGCTCCATCGAAAAACGTCAGGTCACTCAAAACTCTGCAGCACGCCTACTGCTTGGGCTGCCTCGGAGACACTCAGGGTCCGCCGCCTTGGAAAAACTCCATTGGCTGCCTATGCAAGCCAGGATCCAATTCAAGGCGATGTGCATAGCCCATAAAGCTATGTGGCACGCAGGCCCTGCACTGATCTGCTCCCCAGTCACCCCCTACCACCCCCTAAGAACTCTACGCTCCAGTACTACCTTTCTGGCAGCAACTCGGAAAATTAAACGAGCTAGATGGGGGGCCATTCACCTCCTGTTGGAGCTCCATGCCCCTGATCCTACGTAGCAAACCAAAACTACTCAAGCTTCGCAAACGTCTGAAAACCTTCCTCTTCCAGTAACTTCACAGTCTGATGGCTGCCTCCACCCACCCCTCCTAAGCGCGTATGAGGCCTCAGGGTAGAAGTGCGCTTTATAAAATCCCATTTCATTTCATTTCATATTACAATGTTATTCAAATTGAAAATAAGAGAAGACAATTAAATAATACTATTAACACAGAGAATGCAGTACAATCTCTTCTTTCTGGCACTAGATTTTGGCAGAAAAAAACATAAAAAATATCCTAGGTCATTTTATATTTTGTACGTACAATATTAGTAATTAGTGCTATGCTGTGTGCATTTTCTACATCAAAGTGTGTGTATTACTGTTTAAATGTTTGTAGTCTGAGACTATACAATAGGAATGATTCAGTTTTAGCACATGAAAAAGAGAAACACAGGGTTCAATTACACCCTGGTACTCTAACTGGGAAAGTATTTCCCTAATGGGTGATTTAGCATCGCTTTTGTTTAGGTATTGTGGTTGCACTTGTGGGCTGGAACTTATGGGTATGACATGATAAGTGAGTCCTTATCCCGGTCAACATGATTGCGGTATAGAACCAAGGCTTGTGCAAGAGCCCATTCTACTGCATTAGCTTGTTTGACGTCATCAGGGACAAGCGCAGAAAATGATGGAAATATAACATCCTCATTTTTGGGGGATAATTGAATAAAAAGTGGGGGCCTATCGACCTCTTCTAAAAGGATAAGACAACATTACATTTTCCCAGAAAATGTCTTTAATGGTGTGCTGTATGTTACCCTGAATTTTTATATCCACTTCATATAACATACCTTATGGGGCTACACTCCTATCTGGGGTTTCGACTTTAATGAATGTATCTGTTGCTCTCGCTGTCAGAAAGTCCTGGAGATTCCAGCACACTATGGTGACTTCTTCTGCACTGTTGAGGAAAGTCACCACCTAATTCCTATTCAGGAGAAGGTTTCTCAGAGAAAGTGTCTTAAGAACTGCAACCTTTTTTTTCTGAAATGTTGGTTTAAATGGAGGAGATCTCTCCTCCTTCTTCATCTTCACATCAGACAAGCATTGTGAGTCCCTCTTTGGTGACACATCTCGCCTTGTCTGCATTCAGATCGCCCTCCTCTCGCATAGTGTTTATCTGATGAGTCCTGTAAGGAGCAAAGAGAACATTTACCAGAACTCTGATTCTTGTCTGGAGCCTTGATTTTAGGGTAATGACAAAAAATTCACTGCTTCTAAGAGAGCTCAGGGGAGTAGAACCTCCACCACATTTCCGTTTCAGTTGTTGTTTAGATTTATACCATGTTTTTTTGACAAACTCACTGTTGTTTTGGCTTCCTTGTCTATACTAGGTTTGCCAAGAGGTGGTTTAGTCAGTCTGGTTCCCAAAGTATTGCAGCCAAAGGATGCATACACATCAACAATAATTAAAGATAGCTCACATTCAAGGTAAACTTGAGCAGCCACTGAGGCTGCTTCACCTTCAATGTTAGGCAGAATCATTGCGAAAACTATGGGAACATTTCCCATTGTTTTTTCCTCAAATCCATTGCAGCTGCTGCCCCATGTTCATTCTGTATTTGTTTTAACACGTCTGGCAAAACTGACATGAACAGAGTGCCATGGCTAATGGTATGGACATTAGAAAAGACTGTACCCCATGTGCTGTAATTAGGCCTGGGCGTTAAAGTCTGCTCTGCTTACGGAATTTGTGGAATTCGGACACTACGCAGAGTACCTCAAAGGTCCTGAATTTCACCTCCCGGGGTACAAAGAAGAGCTTTTTTAAGTTTACACTCTTGAGATTTGTTTTAGAGGTCACTCGTTAGTGCCACAATAAACTCAGGTCGCTAGCGAGCACATGTGAGACTTTGCTCTTCTTTGCACAGGTTATGTCCACAAAATCAGCAATGTAGTGCCGATTTTAGTCACTAATGCACCACTTGCTTAGTTTTTGCCCTCGAGAAGCAGCTGATAGAGATTTTTAGTGGATTTTTTTCCAACGGGCAGTTGAAATTGTTTTTTTTTGTGTGAAAAGTCTTTTGTTTGTAACTTTTTTGTCAACTGCCCCAGAGACTCCAACTTCCTGTTCCTGTGCAGCAGGCTCCTCCCAGTGTTTTTTCCATTGCCTGTTCACTTTCCCTTTGAATTTGGAGCTGGAAGGATTACTCACCTTTTCTGCTTCATATGTACCATTGGATTTAAGGACTTTACATTTGACATTTCACAAGTAATTTCAAAAACTCTTGAATAAGGTTGTATGTTGTTTGATAGAGGACATGCACCAGTATTCGTGTGTACTTTTATTAGATATTTCAAAGTTATTTTGGGGGTGACCTGCATTTCTGTTCTGTAGGGCCTAGTTATATTTTTGCATTTCATTTTACCATGTGGCCTAGTCTGCCAAGGTGCATTCAGTAGGCCCAGGTCAGTACTAGTGCATGAATCATCTGTTTCTGTGGTATATATTGTTTGAAAACATTATTTAGGCCTGGGATGGCATTGGATTGAGTAAAAAATGTGGTGGTTATTTTTGGATTTCATGTTTTTTTGTGTACAAAAAGTGAATACGTGGGGCAATAGTTGACACCTTGGGAGGATGTGTATTGTGGAAAAAAATGGTATAGCTCAGTTTATTTTCATTTTTGGCATTGCTGAATTAATGGTAGTGTTTTTTTCAGTGTTGCCATGTCTACTTTGTCTGTCCAGTCTGTGTGTGTGTGTTTTCCGCAGGCCATAGTTGATTTGTCTTTGTTCTTCATGCCATTTGGCCCGGGGGCATTTTTTGGAGTTTTTGTACATAGGCCTATATGTGTTCTATATCTTCTTCCCACTGCCTTCTTTGTGCAGTGTTATTGTTTGACAATATAGCACTGGCTGGAAGCCATTTTGTGCATCCAGTCAGTGTTATCTTGCCTTTGGCTTGCATGTGTTCTTCCCCCATTCCTCCTAGTTCAATGTTGTTGTTTGACCATATGACACTGGCTGGCAGCCATTTTGTGCATCCAGCCAGTGTGATTTTACCTTAGGCTTGCATGTGTTCTTTGTTCCCCATGCCTCCTTGATCAGTATTGTTGTATGACTTTGTGGCTTTGGCTGGCAGCCATTTTGTGCATCCAGCCAGTGTGCTTTTGCATCCCTCCTCCCCTACTATCTCTAATACTGTTCCCCTTCATAACACAGCTTCTCGCCCCAGATGTTCGTTGACCTGTCTTGAGCCCAATGAAATTGACAGCGTCCTCAAGTCCTATTCTTCCAGCACGGACATCAACATGAGCCTGAAGGGAATAATTCAAACCTTGCTCAGTATTGTTGTATGACCTTGTGGCTTTGGCTGGCAGCCATTTTGTGCATCCAGCCAATGTGCTTTTACCATCCCTCCTCCCTTACTATCTCTAATACTGTTTCCCTTCAAAACACGGCTTCTCGCCCCCGATGTTCATTCACCTGTCTTGCGCCCAATGAAATTAACAGCCTCCTCAAGTCCTATTCTTCCAGCATGAACATCAACATGAGTCCAAATGGAATAATTCAAACCATTCCCTCTAACCCGAACAGAGAACTCCACCACATCCGCAGAGTCATAAATAATGACAACCTCAAGAGAGTGAACATCATTCAGCCTCTTCCCTAATACTCCAGCCACACTGAAATGCATACTACTCAACTGTAGGTCTGCCAACAACCATGCCTCTGAGATCTTCGACCTCATACAACATAATGATATAGGCATCATTATCCTCACAGAAACTTGGCTCAATCCCTCATCCACTCCGATTCTAGACCTCTTTGTGCCCTTCACTCATGACATAATTCACCTGGACAGAGTTAAGAAGATGGGAGGTGGCCTAGCCTGTATACATCGAAGTATACTCGCGGTCTCCCTCTCAGAGTCCTCCTCGCCATTAACCTGTGAATACCTTTGCCTCAACATTTCCAGTAACAATCAGCTGGTTTGCAAACTACATACATTCTATTACCCCTGGGCGACAACCTCCCATTCATTGAACAATTAATGGAAATCATTGCTGACAATGTGGATTCAGTGCAGTCCCACATCTTCCTTGGGGACTTTAACCTTCATTGGTCATACCCTAATGACCAAGCCGTAGCATGCCTCAATTTCTTCTTGAAGGTTCATGATTTGGTTCAACATTGTGACCAGCCTACCCACAGTAAATGGGAAACTCTTGACCTCATCACCTCCAAAGGACATACCATCACTTTTGACTCCATCGGACCATCACATAATTTCCTTCCATATCAACTCGGAGGTATCTCAGAGTAAGGCTCAAACAACTAAACCAAAGATCTGGAAAAGAGACCTAAGAGATATCAGTACAGTTGACCTAGCAACCCAATGTAAATGTGCCCTCTTTCCTCAAATGGACTTACTAGTTCATTCGTTCGATTTGCTTTATTCGATTTTGTTTAAAAATCATAAAAGCGTACAGTTAAAAAATACAATCATAATTAAGAAGTGCATACATATGAAGCACAGATTATCTACAAATTAAGCGTTAAAAAACATAATAACATACTTTACAGGATTCATATTAGCAGTTCTTCCATTACATCACTAGGAAAGTTATTAAGGGTTGTAGTGCTTGGGTCTATTGTGCGGTAGATCATAACTATTAGGCGCGGAGATACTTCACCAATACGGTAAACAAACTCCTCTACCCAGCCTAGTACTAGCCTCAGCTATTGGCCTGGGAGCAGGGATGTATGAGGTGCTTGGGTAAAAGTCGTGTAGATCCCAGGTAGATATGGGGCCATCACCTTCAGTAGGTGGCCAAGTTTGGAGGTATGGAACGATATATCTACTTCTGAATCTAATTAATACCAGGTCACCATTAATATCTTTTTTTTTTTTGAAGGGGACCTAGCCAACCCACTCTCCTCACACTGATAATCCTGCCATCAAAATCATGGGGTAGGGGTCTATTTTTAGATAACCAGAACTGGACCTTATTTAACAAATCTTGTTGTTTCTCTGAAGTTCCCTTGTTCAGTTGCGGGACTCCTGAGAGGACGCACACGAATGGAGCGGCCTCTGGAGGTAAATGAATGCGAGAAACCCTTTTTCTCTCTACTCTAGGGACAGTATTATCCACTGTAGTGGATTTAGGAGAGGCTTTGGGAGCATTTAAGGGCAAAGAAGTGAGAGCTGGGACTTGAGTTTGCGGTGCTATGTTTTGAGTGGTTAGTTTAGGCGCATTAGGAGGAGCAGTTGCCAAGGGATGGTTAGGTATAGTATCGTGGATAGGGGGTAACAGATTGAATTTGATTTTTTCCTCAATCCCTGTCAGTCTATCCCCCAGGGTGTTAATTTTGTCGATCAGGGGATGTATAATAGATTTGATCAATTGTTCGATCATTGACAATCGTTGAGCCATCTGTGAAGAGGGAGCTAAATCGTCTAATTTTTTTGCCACCTCTGGAATTGGGGGGGAGTTTGTAAGAGGCAGAGTTGAGGTTGAAAACCCACTCTGTATTTTTTGTATTTTGGATGAGCTCTCATTATATTTATATTTGTCGTGCTTCCTTTTGATAGGTGTAGGCCGGGCGGGTGCTATGCATTGGGTATTGGTTTTTGTAAATATGGGAAAGGGATCCGGCACTCTCTCGTTTGGGACTGACGGATTAATATTAGTTGGGGGGGAGGGTAATCCTGCAGGGGCATACCTAGTCTTACACAGACTATTTAGTTCCTCCAACAGTGAGAGGCTACACGCTGTACTAGTTGTTTGTGATAGAATTGATTGCTAATTGGGCTGTCTATAAGCTGGTCGGAAATGATATTATCAGTAACTCCACACATCGGAGGCAGCGTTTTATTAACATATTTATCTGGCATCCTCGGGCAAGAATCCGACCAAAGGATTAGTTTATTGGCAACCTCTTTGTGGCTCCTAATATGACTTAGAAGTGAACCAAAAGTAATAAGTATAGTAGCCAAATACTTCTGTCCTGTACAGCAATCAGTCACTTTACCTCCTCTTGTAAGACCAAGTGATGTGGCCCGGCCCATCCTCCTCGGGCCTCTGAGGGCCACGGAGGGCCCGCCCTTTGCCCGGACTTAGCCCGGTGCCGCCCGCGCGCGTCCCGCGAGGCGAGGCTCCCAGCTGTACTTGAGCGCCACCGGGCGCCTGGAAAACGTAAGCGGCGTCCTGGCCGCAAGATCTGCTGGGTAATGTAGTCCCTGGGTCCCTGGGTAGGTGGGAGGGGTCAGGAGCAGCAGCACAGATGACCCGATAGACCAGGCGGCAGAACGCAGTATGCGGGAGCAGCGTCCTGCAGGTGAGTGCCCCCAAAGTCTCTGGCAACTTCCCCGCTTCGCCGGGGCTCCCAGCTGTACTTGAGCGCCACCAGGCACCTGGAAAACGTAAGCAGCGTCCTGGCCACAAGATCTGCCGGGTAATGTAGTCCCTGGGTCCCTGGGTAGGCGGGAGGGGTCAGGAGCAGCAGCACGGATGGCCCGATAGACTGGACGGCAGAACGCTGTATGCGGGAGCAGCGTCCTGCAGGTGAGTGCCCCCAAAGTCTCTGGCAACTTCCGGAGGTATCTCAGAGTAAGGCTCAAACAACTAAACCAAAGATCTGGAAAAGAGACCTAAGAGATATCACTACAGTTGACCTAGCAACCCAATGTAAGTGTGCCCTCTTTCCTCAAATGGACTTACTCAAAGTACACGCACTCACAGACTTCTATAACTCTACTATTTCTAGCATCATGGACGATATGGCTCAACTCCAACAATAAAAAGGCACCCTTATAAATATCTAAACCCTGGTTCAATAGCAACCAAAACTCGGAACGTTGCAATCTAAGGGCCATCAAACGTTCCTGGAGATCTACTCCCTCAGCGGACCATCCATAAATCCTCAGATCAGCTAGAAGCTCTTATAGCAAACAAATCAAGACTGCCAAGGCGGAATATTTCAGATCCCAAGTTAACCAATCGGCTAATCGTCCCAAGAAACTGTTTGAACTGGTTAAACAACAAACTGTGGTAGCCCCTAACCGATCAGATTAGGATGTCATTCCTCCCTCATGTGATGACCTGGCAGACTTTTTTATGAGAAAAGTAGACTTATTAACATTGACCTAGAAACCAGGAGGGCTCTTTTAACATCCAATGGCCCGGGGTATCAAGCACAACGCTTCCTGGGACACTTTTACCATCCTAAATGAAAATGATATCAATAAGGTTCTTCGGAGTATCAACCCATCTAATCATTTCAGTGACACTTTGCCACCCACCATCTTCAAAGCAATTAAGGACTCAATCTCCCCCATCTAGACAAAGATTGTCAATGCATCTCTGTCATAGGGCATGATCCCAGAATGCCTAAATGAGGGCCAGGTAACACCTATATTTAAAAAATTTGCAGCAGACAGTACAGATCTTAACAACTTCCGCCCTATCTCCAGCATCCCCACACTAGCCAAACTACTGGAAAAATGCACCCAGTCACAACTATGTGCACACATCGAAAATGTCCATCTCATGGACCAACATCAAGCAGGCTTTTGTAGTCGGCAAAGCACTGAATCGGCTCTCACTCACGTGATGGATGACATCCTAATAATGCTTGATAGAAACGAATCTTGCCTCCTTATCCTACTCGAACTTTCCTCTGCGTTTGACACTGTCAATCACAACAACCTCCTAGATATTCTGGAGCAAAGGATGGGTCTCTCTGGTCAGGTGCTGCAATGGTTCTCGTCCTTCCTCCAGAACAGGTCCCAAAGAGTTAAGGCGAACCACTCTCTCTCCCAGTCATCCCCAGTCACCATATGTATGCAGATGACACCCAACTCTACCTGAAAATCTCCTACCCGGACAACATCACTTCACTCAACTCCACCCTACTGACTACTCAAAATTGGCTGAGAACCACCTCCTGCTAAACACCTCTAAAACAGAATTCCTCCTCATTTATCCCCCGAAACACACTCCTATTAATGACATGTGGATGAACCAACTCACCGCCTTCAACTGCTCCCCCGCATTATTGACTCAGCTAAATCTCTAGGAATCACCCTGGACAAACATCTGAATATGAAGACCCATATTAGCAATATAAGCAAGGGAGCTAACCACCTTCTGAGAATACTCAGGAATCTCAAACCTTTCCTACCTCAAGCCGATTTCGAGCAAGTGGCCCGATCGCTTGTTTTGCCGAGGCTTGACTATGGCAGTGCCACCCTATATGGCCTCTCCAAATATAATTTGGCCCCTCTAAATGCATCATTGAACGCTGCAGCCAGGCTGATTATGGGCACCAAGTGAACTGCCCACATCTCCCCGTTCCTAAAATCTCCAAACTGGCTGCCCTATGAAGCTAGAATTCAACTAAAGATTGCTTGCTTATCGCACAAAGCCCTCCACTTAAAAACCCCCAACTACCTGGGGCAAAAGTTAAAATTATCCGGAGGGGGTAGACTGTTGAGGAGTGCTGATTCCCTCCTCCTGAAACCCCAGATCTTCCGCAAAAAGAAAACATGGCAACAAGCCTTCTCAGGCTCTGCACCAAAAATGTGGAACTCTCTTGTGGAGAAGTGTGGCTCAATGGTTAGAACGGCAGACCCTGATGCAGAGGTCTGGCCCGGGACCAGGGTTCAATTCCGCCTTGGTGGGTCTTGGGCTCAATTTCCTGGGATCTGATAATTCTCACCTCGGTGTCTATTCTAATCATGGGTCCCACTCTGCAACCCTGGGCAATAGCTTGCTTAATCTCCACAACAGCCCCAACAGCGCTGGGATGCCTGGCTTCACCTTGGGGGTGTCCAGGAGTGGAAATTTCCCAGGGAAAAGCCAGGAAGGGTTCCACAGCGGCATGAGTACAGCGCCAGGACGCCCCTTTGCTGGGCCAGCAGTGCGCTTTACAAGTACAAATTAATTTCATTTCATTTCAATTTTTCCAACCGAAATCCATAGAATCTCCTCCAAGTTTGCTTTCAAACTGGAAGCAAAAAGATTCCACATGAACAAGTTCTTACCTTAACAAGAGGAGCTAATGTCAGCTCTAAGCGCATCGGACATACTACAAGAATGGTTGTCAATCTTGTATTTACTATTGTATTTGCTCCCCTTTGTCATTATGTTTCAGCAACTAGCCGATTCTACGCATACCCCAGGTATATAATTGGTCTTTTTTGTGTGCACTATTTGATTCAATGCCTATGTATATTCCCTATTTGACTCATGTACTGATCTGTTACCTCATTTCCCTCAAATTGTAAAGTGCTCTGATATCCTTCGGGATTTAGTTTGTGCTATATAAAACTTTATAAATAAATAAAATAATAGACTACTTGCATGTATTCTTTGTTCCCCATGCCCACTTCCTCAGTGTTGTTTTTTGACCATGTGGCACTGACTGGCAGCCATTTTGCTCATTTAGCAAGTGTACCTTTGCCGTAGGCTTGCATGGATGGATATGAGATGCCAGTTTAATAATATGCTTGAGGATTATTGCAGTATGTAGGAATATGATTTGTATGAACAGTGTTTATATAATAATATATGTATATTTGCCTTTATTTTTATATTTTGCATCTCCGATAGGATTCTTCTCATTCTCCCATATAGACAATGGCAATTTTTATTTTTTTATTATCATTTTTATATCTTTTTAATATTTGTATTTACATGAAAAGCCTTTCAGTGGTGCAGACGATCCCAAGGGGCAAGAGGAGTCTGCAGGGTACGACGGAAACGGCAGAGGCGGTGGTGACACGCACCGCCACGGCGCATGAGGCAACGCGCTAACGGGGGACAATCAAGTGCTAAAGCGCACATCAAAAGTGCGAACAAGGACCAGAAAGGCACACTAAGCGAGGACCACTGCCGGCGAGCAGCAGAGTGCTCTGAGGTGGGTGATAACACGGACTACCTTCGGAAGTGGGGGTTATACCCAAGCATAAACACAAGCCCGCACAGCCACTCACAAAAGTAGACGGCTAAAAGCCGAGAACGAGACAAAGCACACGCTGGCAGGTCCAAAAGCCAAGACCAGAACAAGACACATCAGAGAGCCAAGCAGAGACAGAACTCAAGCAACTGCCCAGACCTCAAAAGCAACTCTAGCCGGTACCCCAACAGCTGCCCAAAAGGGGGGGCGCCTAGGCAGCATTCTGTCACGAAGAGGCATTGGAACAATGGCAAGCAATGAGGGGAAAATGGCAGGATACCAAAAAAAGCCTAAAATAGACACTCAAGGCTCCCCGCTGAAGCCTAAAAGCGAAACAGCCACCCTAGAGACTATCCTTAGGAAGATCAATGAAGGGAACGCGGTGGCGAAGGAAACAAAACTAAAGATTGAAAACATGCAACTAGAATTGGCGGCAATAGGAGCCAACCTGCACAACACCAACACCCGAATGGAAGCAGCAGAAGGCCGCATAAGCTCCGTGGAGGACGCAACCGCAGAGAACACCAAAGCAATAGCAGAATGTCAGAAAGCCGCGAAGGCCATACAAAGATAGCTAGCAGAGCAGGACGACAGGGCCAGAAGAGGCAATGTGAGGATCCTTGGAGTGCCAGAGGGAACAGAGGATAAGGCAGGCTCATGTGCAGCCATGCTTGAAGAAATGATCCCAAAGCTCATAGGCATCAACTTCGACAGGCGGTTCGAAGTACAAAAAGCGTATAGAGTGCCGGCGGGGAAACCAATGACGGGTAGGGGACCCAGACCAATAATATGCAACCCGCTAAGAACGAGCCATACTGATGCCATTTTCGCATTCGCCAGGAAGAATCAGAACCTCACATGGGCAAGCAGCAAGATCGTGCTGACCCAAGACTACTCAAAACCAACGGTCGAGACCAGGAGAGGCTTCCTGGCCCTCAGGGAGACCCTGCGCAAAAGAGGCGTCAGTTTCAGTTTTGTTGGCCCGGCACGTTTCAAGATCACGGATAAATGGAGAACAATGGTGTTCGAGAACCCAGAAGACCTGAGACGGTACATGCAGGGGCCGCCGGCAGAGGAGATGGAAACAAAAAGCCCCGGAGCAGCGAAAAGAAGTGCATCTCCTGACGAGGCTGCACACTCGGAGTAAGGAACAACACAAGCAACAGGACAACACGTCTACCTCAAGCAAGCAACCTATCCCAAGTGACAAACGGAAATAAGATCCATGGTCACAAAGAGAATGGGCCAGTTCTACATGCCCGGAACAATCTACCTCAGTGCAGACAAGACCGTACATGGGCGAGTGAGACCAAGCAAGCAGAAAGGCGGAGTTTTTCCTTCTCCCCCATGTCGCCAACAGCGCTGTGGATCATCAAAAGCCACTTTTTTTACATGTTCGTTCAAACCTACCTCAACACTGCGAAGGACTAGACTGGAACGGAAACAAACAATCAAATGGGACGGACTGTGCCTTCCCTATTTTCGACGCTCTACCATCGAAAGTACACAAACTCTACCTCAGGGACGATGCGGAGCAAAGGAACTTTGTCGTCGCACACCCACTCAGCAAGTAAGGGGGGGAGGAGGGAGGAAGGGGAGGGGGGCATGGGACGCTGGGGAGGGGGGGCGGGGAGCACGTACATGGGGTCACTACTTTTCACAATCTCTACTACTCTTTCTTCAAACCTTCCACACTTCCTTCCAGGAGCAACAAGAGCAGGCGTAAGCACAGGCACCCACAAGCAAGCCAAGGGCCAGGGAGAGGCAGCCATAGCAATCCACACAGAGTGTGGCCAAACAGAGCGCCAGATGCACTCCACCACAAATGACACACAACAACCAAACCAACCTCTCAACCGATATTAAGATAGTATCCCTTAACGTCAAAGGTCTCAACAGCCCGTGAAAAGAAGGAAAGTACTAGAACACCTGAGGAAACTTAACAGTGATATCTATGTACTGCAAGAAACAAGATTAGAAGCTAAGGACATAGAGCGCCTCAAATCCAGCTGGATAGGTGAAGTGAGAGGGTCAGCAGCACAGAACAAGAAAAATGGGGTGGTCACACTAACTAGCAAGAAATCCAAGCTAACAGTGGTGAACTCACAGGCAGACACCGAGGGTAGAACTCTAGTGACTAGCCTAAGGAGAGCCTGGGAAATCATACATGTGGCCAACATCTACGGCCCAAACACTGACGACAGGCCCTTCTTGGACAAGGTAGGAGCACAACTACACACTCTACCACTAGGTGACCTACTTGTCGTAGCTGGAGATATGAATCAGGTTCTAGACCCGGCCATTGACAAGCACCCGCACAGACCGAGCCAAGCAACATACAAAGGGAACATCCTGAAAAACCTGTGCTCCAAACTTAGCCCCAAGGACACATGGCGCCTCCAAAACCCAGACGCCAGAGAGTATACCTTTTACTCCAACCCACACAACTCCTACAGCAGAATAGATTACATCCTCATATCAGAAACACACACCCACCTCCTAGACCACACGGAAATTAGGCCCCGGACCATCTCAGATCATTCGCACATAAGCCTAACCCTATCAGGGAAGCACAATGAGAAGCCAACTCGCAGATGGCGCTTTGACGACAATCTACTCACCAACAACTCAGCGAAAGCAGAGATCGAAGCAGCAATAAAAGAGTACATGGCAATTAACGACACCCCCGAGATAGACAGAGAGCTGCTATGGGACGCTTTAAAAGCCACCATCAGAGGGACTGTTATGACAATCAAGGGCAGGCTGAACAAAGAAAGAAACAAAAAGATTGCTGACCTAGAAAAAGAAATTAAAAATCTAGAGAAGGGCCACATAGCCAACTTAGAAGATAGAAACACCCTCACCAGCCTGCCTAAACGGAAGTATGAACTTAACAGAATACTGAGTGAAAGAGCAGGGACCTGGATAAATAAATACAAAGCTATCAACCTATGCACCACAAACAAAGCAGGGAAAAACCTGGCATCCTACCTTAAGGGGAAACAGAAACAGCACTCTATAGAAGCCATCAAAGACAGACATAACAAGTCCCAGACTGCAAACTAAGAGATTCTGGAGGTCTTCAGAGACTTCTACGAGAAACTCTACACGAGGGACGAAACACTAAAAGAAGATGGGGGCAAAGAACTACTAGAACGCATATCCACACCGACACTATCAGATAAGGAACAAGACATCCTCGACCTAAACATAACGGAGGATGAAATAGGGAGAGCCACAGCGAGCCTCAAAGACAACAAGGCACCAGGGCCAGACGGCTTCACGGCCGGCTTTTACAAGCAGTATCTGCACATTCTCAGACCCACAATGAAAGAAGTATTCATGAAGTGTGTCCAGAATGGACGCATGACACCGACAATGGCGGAAGCAAACATAATAGTAATACCAAAGGAAGGCAAGGACACAAACCAGGCAAAGAACTTTAGACCAATCTCACTCATAAACGTAGACTGTAAAATCTATGCCAAAATACTAGCAACCAGACTCAACGCACACCTGCCTAAGCTTATACACTGCTCCCAAGTAGGCTACCTTAAAAACCGTATGTTCCATGACAACACGAGGCTGCTATGCCACATAATAAACCACTCCTCCAAGAGCAGCAAAGCAGCGGTCATGATAGCCTTGGACGCTGAGAAGGCGTTTGACGGGGTGTCCTGGCCATTTCTAGACCAGTGCATGGTAAAATTCGGCTAGGACCCAACTATAGGAAGATGGTACTGGCCCTCTACAATGACCCCAAAGCACGGGTGGTAGTAAACGGAGGGACATCAGAACTACTACACCTAGGACGGGGGACCAGACAAGGGTGCCCGCTCTCGCCAGCCCTGTTCCTGCTAGCGATAGAACCACTCCTAAACATGATCAGAACCAACACAGACATAGCAGGGATACCAGTAGAGGGAGAAACTTTTAAGTTAGCGGCATACACAGACGACGTGCGCATAATCACCGAAGACCCAGAGAGATCAATCAAAGCGCTGATGGAAACGATAGAACAATATGCCCAGGTCTCGGGATACAAATTAAACAGGGACAAATCCGAGTGCAAACCGCTGAACGTTCATACCACAAAAATGGTGCTAGGCTCCTCCGGCCTCACATGGCAACAGAAACCTATCAAATACTTAGGCCTCCTCTTCGAGAGAGACCTAAGATCCACACTAGAACACAATGAGCAAGCCATTCTACAGAAAATAAAGGAAAGAGTAGAAGGATGGTCCCCCAAGTTCACCACGTGGTGGGGGAGAGTGGAAGCGATCAAAATGATGCTCACACCAATGGTAAATTACATGCTGAACATGCTGCCACTGATAAACACAGAGGACTTCCATAAAAGACTAGACAAAATGCTGAATAACTTTCTGTGGAGGGGGAAAAAGCCCAGAATAAGCCTACACAAGCTCAGACTGTCAAAAGACCTAGGCGGCCTTAATATAACCAACTTCAAGACATTCCAAAAAGCGTGCATAGCCAGACAGGGGCTCCACTGGCTCACCCCGAGACCGGAATATACCCCGGCGTGGCTGACACTTGAGCGGGGACTACTAAAAGGATGAATCCCATCGCCCTTCTTACCGATACCCAACATCCAGCTATCAAAGACAACCCCGTCCTAAGGAACACAAAAACAGCGCTCCTAAGTGTTGATAAACTAATGGGAACAAGCATTAAAAAAAAACAACTCGAGTCCATTTGGCACAACCCCACAATAAAATACAGGGTTAAGACTCTGAACATGCATTCATGGTACAGACACGGCATCTCCACTGCCAGCAACCTACAGAAAAAGGCACGAACTTAACATTTGACACCCTTAAGGAAGAACACAACCTAGAGAGCATAGAGCTGTACAACTTTCTGAAGATCAAGGTAGCTATAAGGAAGGCAAACCTCAACGGTCTAACACCATCACTCATACAATACGCCACCAACCTCAACATACTAGGACACCAAGTAGCACACCTCTACAAGGCCCTAAGCCCCAGAACCACCAAACTAAACGACAAAGTCACGTAATTTTGGGGCACACTAGCGGGTAGGGTGCTAAGTGAGGATGAGAGATCCGAGCTATGGAGATCCACGTCCAGGAAAAAGGTTACGGCAGCTCTAAACCAGACCAAATTCTGGCTCATACATAAGGCATACTGGACACCCGCCCGCCTAGCATCCATGGGAATCCGCGACAGCGACTCCTGCTGGAATTGCAACAAGGGGAAGGGAGACCTCGTACACCTACTCTTCCGCTGCTCCAAGGTTAGGAAATTCTGGAACACAATTGAAACACTAATAAACGATATCACAGGGGTCACCATGAAGCTAGACTTCCACAGCCTGGCACTGGGTTTCACATCCCCCTCGATCGCTACTACAGAGGACCGCGATCTCGTGGACCTACTACTGACAGCGGCAGTCAAAACAGTTCTGAACAACTGGAAGGACACAGGGGAAGCCATGCCAAAAGCATGGCTTAATTGGGTCACTTTCCTACGAGGGGCTGACAATATCACAGCGACACACTCACCCAAAACACACAGGCAGTCGAATATGTGGGAGTCCCTAGACAATTACCTATCGTCGCACAAATCCCCATAGGCGATGCAGCTAGACACAATGCCTATAGAGGCAGTGCACCTCGCCTGTTTCTGTGCTCACACCAGGGATGAAACCGGCAACGCTCCTTTTTCTTCTTCTCTCTCTCTCTCTATCTTCCGGGGCGTAGGACCAAGGATGTCAACCAAGCAAGACAAAGAGACGGAGGACCCCAACGACAAGTAGAACACGAAAGACTGCCAATCGGACTAACTCCAATAAGACTGGAAGCTGGAAGCGAATCCCCCCCCCCCCTGGGCGTTTTTCTTATCTTTTCTCTTTCACCCCTTTTCTCTTTTTCCTCTTCCTCCACCCATGTGCATGTTATGCTCCATGTAAATATATTTTTCTACAATAAAAAATTACGGAAATAAAAAAAATATATATTTGTATTTACATTTTGTATTCTTATTTTTAATGTTTTATTTTTATTTAATTTTTAATTTCACTTTTTTTTAATTGTAATTTCACTATTTAATGTAATTTTTTGTAATGCTTTGTTGTCTGGCCTCCGCAGGGGGCTAAGGAGTGGAGACCTGGATGGGGAGCATGGGAGTATGGACTACACTTCCCAGCATCCCTTGTGGCAACTAGGGTACAGCCGACAACGCCCCCATCAGCACCAGGAGGCGCCTTTAAAACCTTCCACGGGCTCCCACAGTGCTCATTTGCTTTGTTGTCCGCCCTCTGTGGTGGCTAAGGAGCAGAGAGGAGCGGAGACCGGGATCAGGAGCCGGGGAGTATGAACTACAGCTCCCAGCGTCCCTTGCGGCAACGACCATGCAGCCGCCAACACCAACACACCCCGCGGCACCAGGAGGCACCTTTAAAACCTGACAGGGGCTCCCGCAGTGCAGGATGCCCATTTGCTTTATTGTCTGCCCTCCGTGGAGGGATAAGGAGCAGAGAGGAGTGGAGCCAAGGATCGGGAGCCGGGGAGTACGGACTACACTCCCCAGCATCCCTTGTGGTAACCAGCGTGCAGCCACCAACGCCCCCCTGCCGGAACCTTTAAAACCTGCCAAAGACTTCCGCAGGGCGGCACGGCCATTTGTTTTGTTTTCTGTTCTCTATGAGGGGGCTAAGGAGTGGAGAGGAGCGGAGACCTGAATCTGGAGCCGGGAATTAAGAACTACACTCCCCAGCGTCCCTTGCGGCAACTAGTGTGCACCTGCCAACGCCCCTCTCAGCACCAGGAGGCACCTTTAAAACCTGCCAGGGCTCCCACAGGGGGGAAACACATTTGTTTTGTTGTCTGCCCTCCATGGGGGCCTAAGGAGTGGAGAGGAGCAGAGACCTGGATCTGGAGCCAGGGAGTAAGGACTACACTCCCCAGCATCCCTTGCGGCAACCAGCCTGTACCCGCCAATGCCCCCTTCAGCACCAGGAGATTTCTCTAAAACCTTCCAGGGGCTCCCGTAGTGTGCGACATGCGGAGGGGTACCCAGACAAAGCCCAGGCCAAGGGCAGGCCCATCTGTGACCCTATGCGGCCAGACGAGGCAGGGCAGGGCCACGTCTCTTGACTCAGCGATTGAAGTGTTGAACATTGGCCCAAAATAATACTGTGGACAAGGCTGAACTTAAGTTGGATGACATCTCCAATTCCTGAACTGCTCAGGAAAGGCAGTGAGCCCCCACTCATAATTACTTCATTCCATTTACGTTGCCTGCCCTTTATATACTGTTGTGCTCTCTTATTGATCTCTTAGAAGGGAGGTCTTGCAAGTAGCAGGCGCTACTAGTAGTAGTGGTAAGATATAAGATTCTTTAGGTTCAGCCACATTGTAGTTAATACCACTCATGCGAAATGTAATGTATACGGTCTATTGAAGCTTCTGTGAATATCCCGTAGTGAATAGTATCATTAACTTGTTTTTTAATTCTATTTAGATCTTGAGGATTATAAATCTTTATTTCGCTAATTGGACCTAGCTCTCTGTACTCCACCTGACACTTTGACCAATCCCTAGCCCCTAAAATTATTGCAGTCAGCAATTTCCTTGTATTTTGCACTTTGCACTCTGCACTGTATAGCTGAACGAGGGTACATTTTTGTAAAAGGAATAAAATCAAAATGGCGAATCGTAAATTGCAAATATTTGTAGTTGACCCGCTATGTACCACTATTGACTCTTGTGCGTGCAGTTAGTGCTATCAATGTTCTTTAGGAGCAGGCACGGTGATAGAAGAGATGGTTGGTGAGGTTAGTGGAGTAGCCCAGCAAGGAAAGCTCAGTTAAAGGAATTTCCTTGCAATAAGCAGCAAGGCACCCCACTGATAAGAGAAAGTATAGGGAACCTAGGTACAGATCCATACACGCAGACTGATATACCACGATTACACTCGCCAGATGGATCACCAACACCAAAAAGGAAAATAGGGTACAAAAAGAGCCAGGTAAAGGCAGGGGATAATAAAAACAAGAAAGGACCATCGAAGAATATGACAGTTGATGTCATTGATGATCTTTCTGACCAAGGGCCCTCAATTAATTCACAAGCCACAAAAATTGTAGCCTTCGTAGCATTGAAGAAAGAGGAATTGTTAAAACCTCTTTATAATAAATTATACAAACTGAATGTTGAGAGTGTCCGGGAAAGGATGAATCTAGCAATGGTGGGGACTTATTGAACAGTCCCGAAAGGCAACAGTCACCACTAACATGGTAACAAGTACATTAGCTAATAGTAATATGGACCATGGGCACTGAGGAAGAATAACTCTGGGAAGTACAAACAGTCCCAATGGGGTCTTAACTCATTTCCAACAGAGCGAGACCCCAAATAATCAACCATGCCTTAATAGAGAGGACAGGACTGAAAGGCAAACCATGAACAGTACCAAGTCAAGAGAAATGAGGGCCTTCAAGGGAAGAACCAGTATCCCTAAACATTTACCCCAGAATGATGCCCATATATGGCAGTTATGTTGAACGTACCCCAGTAACAGCCGGGCTAGAGGGAACTGGACCATACCCTTAAAAATAAAGTGGTCCATTGGCTAAATAAGAACTGTGGTTATCCAGTGGGTTGCGCAAACCAGATACTCTTAACTTGAAGACAAGAAATGTAAACAAGATTGTATTATCATCAATTTTAGAAACCCCAACTGCGTAAGGAATACTCTAGAAAGAGCGATTGCACCATCCACTACAATCCCAATGTGTCCTCTACCCCTTGGCTTTTTTTATAGACATTTAAGGCATATATATAACAGGGGAGTTGATCGGGGACACCTTAGTATGAGCCCTGAGTTCATACTAAGGTTACCAGGTTACCATTACCAGGGTCTAATAGATACCAAGCCCTTAGCAAACTCCAAAGAAATGACTGACATAACATTGACTGTCTACCCAGTGTGGAGTCTGGCCTCAATGGAAAAGGGCTAACGGGAAATAGAGTATTAAAGGCTCATAACTCCCTAGTGACTAAACTTAATCCTCACTTATATGTAACAAGCCCACATGAACTGCCCCCATACTTAAGTAGGGAAAATGAAAGAATATGTGAGCACCTTGATGACAATACAGGGAACTTGCCAGTAAATGGTTACATGGAATATAGTCTGCCTGGCAAGTAAAAGGGATTCACTAGGTTGGATAGATTTTATTAGTAAACATGCTATAATTTGTATGCAAGAAACCTGGAGCACAGAGCAGGTTTATTTTGAAGGGTATAACTCTTATGCCCTACTGGTCTTACCCTCTTCTGTAGGTAGAGCCAAAGGAGGGCTCCAAATTCTTTTGCCAAATAAACTCCCTGTTGTTGTTAAAAGAGTGATTAAAATAGGTAAACACTCACAGATACTGTGGTTGTGTGGCAAATCACCACAATGTAGTCCTTGAACTGAAAAAAGGGCTAGAAAATGTGGTCACAGTGATTAATACCAATTTTGTAATCAAATGGGTGGGGGATTTCAATGCACAAATATGCCCATTTTCTATTACCAAAGTTTGTGGGTATATGAGTGATGAGGGGGACAACTGTATACACTTCCCACATAATAATCATAGTGCTGCTTGTCCTCATAGTTCCCCCTTTCCTCATATATCCCCTCTGTCCTCATTGTCTGCTCTGTCTCCTAATACACTCCCTTCTTTTTATACTCCCTCCTCTGTCCTCTTACTCCTCCCACTCTCATCAAACCTCCCTCTTAACAATTCCCCAGTCAGTATACATACACTGCTGCATACACTCTTGGGTAGATGTATAAGCCCCCTTGCGCTTCTTTGTTGTTCTATTGTGTCACATTTTTGATGTAATGTTGGCAAAAATGATGCAGCAAATTGGAAAAGTATTTGCAAAATGAGTCATGTTTGTTCACTAAAATGTAGTTATATACATGGAATGTGTGCAGTCACTTAACCGTTTAAGTGTGGTAAATGTGTTTTGGTAAAATGTATGGTGTCATATTTTTTGTCTAGAATCACACTGAGTGTCTGTGTACATTAAGGAATTATACTTGCCCCTTTTTCCATAATCTCCCCCCTCTTTCCTCACAATCTACCTCTCTCTGCTTATACTGTCTCCTGTATTCTGATATCCCCCCTCTTTCCTTATTCTCACTTCTCTCTCCTCATAATGCTGCGTGTCCTCATAGTTCCCCCTTTCCTCATATATCCTCTCTGTCCTCATTGTCTGGTCTGTCTCCTAATACTCTCCCTTCTTTTTATACTCCCTCCTCTGTCCTCTTACTCCTCCCTCTCTCATCATACCTCCCTCTTAACAATTCCCCAGTCAGTATACATACACTGCTGCATACACTCTTGGGTAGATTTACAATCCCCTTGCACCTCCTTGTTGTTCTATTGTATAACCTTTTGGATGTAATGTTGGCAAAAAAAATCAGCAATTTGGAAATGTATTTGCAAAATGAGTCAGGGTTGCCCACTGAAATGTAGTAGTTATATACATGGAATGTGTGCAGTCACTTAACTGTTTTAGTTTGGTAAATGTGTTTTGGTAAAATGTATGGTGTCATATGTTTTGTTTAGAATCACACTGAGTGTCTGTGTACATTAAGGAATTATACTTGCCCCTTTTTCCATAATCTTCCCCCTCTCTCCTCACAGTCTACCTCTCTCTCCCTATACTATCTCCTGTCTTCTGATAGTCCCCTCTTTCATTATTCTCCCTTCTCTCTTCTCATAGTGTTCCTTGTCTTCATAGTACCCCCTGTCTTCATATTCCCCCTCTGTCCTCATTGTCTCCTCTATCTCCTTTCTTTTTATACTCCCTCCTCTGTTGTCTTACTCCTCCCTCTGTCATCATACCTCCCTGTTAACAATTTCCCAGTCAGTATATATACACTGCTGCATACACTCTTGGGCAGATTAACAAGCCCTTTGCGCCTCCTTGTTGTTCTATTGTATAACTTTTTGGATGTAATATTTGAAAAAATAATGCAGCAAATTGGAAATGTATTTGCAAAATGAGTCAGGGTTGCCCACTGAAATGTAGTAGTTATATACATTGAATGTGTGCAGTCACTTAACCGTTTTAGTGTGGTAAATGTGTTTTGGTAAAATGCATGGTCTCATTTTATTTGTCTAGAATCACACTGAGTGTTTGTGTACATTAAGGAAATATAATCGCCTCTCTTTCCATATTTTCCTCCTTCTCTTCTCACATTCTCCCTCTCCCTGCTTATACTGACCCTTCTCTCCTGATTTTCCCCCTCTTTAATTATTCTCGGTTCTCTCTCCTCATAGTGCTCCTTGTCTTCATACTACCCCTTGTCCTCATATTCCCCTTTCTGTCCTGTTACTCCTCCCTTTCTACTCATATTCCCCATTGTCCTCATAGTCCCCCTGTCTGTGCTCATATTCGCCTCGTTTCCATATTCCCCCCTCTCTCTCTTCACACTCCCTCTCTCTCTCCTCATACTCTTTCTTCTCTCCTCATACCCCCCTTTTTTCTGTTACTCCACCCTCTCTCTTCATTTGTCTCCCTTTCCTTATACTCCGTCTTCTCATTATACTCTCCCATATTTTCTGATACTTCTCCCTCTTTCCTCATACACATCACTGTCTACTTATACACATCTGTGTGTTTTTATACTCCTCTCTATTTCTTCATTCTCACTCCTCTCTCTTCATATTCTTCGCTGTTTCCTCATACTGGTTGTGTGTCCTCATACGCTGAAGCACTCATAAATTCAATCAGTATTGGTGCAGTGAAGTAGAGTTTAGCAGATGAACTGCTTATTTTTTTTATAATGTTCTATATATATATTATTACAGATTGTATTTATCAACAGTAAAAGAAATTCATCATGCCTTCAAAAAGTGAAAAGAGGAAACAACGTAATAAAGGTTATTATTTAAAAAGAAGTGATCCACAAGATTTACCTGACCAACAATGTGTGAACAAAAAGAAAAAAGTTCCGGTAAGAGAACGAAAATATTTCTGCAGAACTTATCAAATACAAGGAGTAGTGTGCACAATGTTAAAACTACAAATTGTGTATCTGCAATTAAAAATAAAAGCAAGAGAAAAGAGAACAACCATGGAAATTCATCTTGTAAAAAAAACTGTGTTTAGTAATAGGAGGAAGAATCAAATTGAGGAAATTAGAAAAAGAATGTTTTATAATAGAGTTTTGTCAAATTTGATTAAGGAAGTTAAGAAATGTAAAAAAAAACAGCATTTTATAAGAAGAAGAAACGTATTTAAAATGTAGTTGAGAAAGCTTTGGAATTGAAAAAAATATTATTTGTTTTAGTAATCAATAGAATTCGATCTCTAGATACGCCAATCCATTTAATGGAGGCCAAAAGTAAGTGGAGAAGAGTAATTAATAGAAGTAATTTGTCAGAGGTTTTTTTGGGTGAATGGAAACATAGTTCAAGTTCCGAGCCTTTTTTTAATGAAGAGAGTTATCTTCAGAGTAATGATTTGTTGCATGCAGTTGACACCAGTGGTAGTGCTTATGAGGTTATAAATGGTTGTCCTATTGAGAATGAGAATTTTTTTCCTAGAAACGCAGAAGTGGTGTTAGTTGATGGAGTTTTAGGTAGACGTCCTAAAGCTCCAGTATACACTTGGAGCTGATGTAGTATTTGTAGTGTACGGCAGGAATCTATTGATTTTTTACGCAATTTCTTACGGAACTATACTAAAAAAAGTGTTAAACAAAAGATTAAGATGTTGCAAGGACTAGACCCTTGCAGAGTGGGAGAAAATACTGGTTTGCAAGGTCATTCTCTGGCTTGTCTTTCTAAAAAAGTATGTCTAAGTGTTTTTCACCATTTCAGGGTGTTAGCAGTACATCATACTGAAATGAGGAAATTAGTCAGAAGATTGTATTATGCAAAATGTCCAGCACTAATGTTAAAAAAGTTGAACAGTGCTCTTTTGCGTGGATCTGTATCAGATGTAATGAACATTTGTGATGAAATTCAGGTTAGTTACTTTGGTCCTGAGGAAGAGAGTGCAGGAATTGATAGATTAACAGAAGGAAATATAGAAGGGAATGTACAACATTGTGGTACAGAACATTTTGAGCAAGAAATTACAAAATTTAAGGTGATTTGAGGTGAAAGGCCAAATTATTCTTGTATTGTTGTAGACAAACTCATTATAAAAATCGGACCAGGACTGTTGATCTGTATTTAAAAAGTGAAAAGGAAAATAATAATGAGTGGATAGAATTTGCAACTTATTTGTTAGAAGAGAATCGTTTTGATTTGAGTTCTGATTAGCGTATTTGTAAATATTGTTATAACAAATTAGATGAGAACAAAATGCCTGCTAGAGCCGTGCTTAATAATCTTGAGTTGGTAAATATTCCTTCTAAACTGATGGATTTAAATACTTATGAGTCTATTCTTATTCAATGTGCGCATCCATTTCAGGCTATTCTTCGTATGGAGCATAAGACAGGGAAAATGCCTCCTTCAGATTTACAGAGAGGATTAAAGGGAAGAGTTGTATATTTGCCTCTAGATTTAAAGAACATTTTTGTTTGAGAGTGATTTGTCTGGACTTTCTTTGGCAGTAAACCACATATTGAAAACAGGTGTACATCCACGAATTGTTTCAGCAAAGGAATTTATGTCAGCATGGTACTAATGAGTACTGGTACCATCGTCATGGAGAATTTAAATGTATGCTAAGGAACTTAGGAACTCCTACATGGTTCCTTACTCTAAGCTGTGCTGAATATGCTTGGGATGATTTACTTCAATTTCTTCGAGAGCAAATCCAAATATACCAAATATTGAATACAAGACACCTGGAGAATTGTGCTCCTTGGATCCAGTTAATGTATGCAGGTATTTCAATCATAGATTTGAAGTTATGATGTCTTTTATCACCAATAAAATAAATCCTCCTCTTGGAGTGGTTCTGGATTTCTTTTGGAGAAAGGAGCTTCAAGCGAGAGGTGCTCCTCACATACATATGCTAATATGGATCAAAGATGCTCCCAAATTTGGGACAGACTCATATGATACTGTGTTGTCTTTTATTGAAGAATATGCTTCATGTGATATACCCAAAAGTACACTAGATAAGGACTTAAGACAACAAGTCTTACGATTCCAAAGCCATCGCTGTGGGAAATACTGTCGTCGAAAGTACAAATCTAAGGACAAGTTCTACACCAAATTTTCCACGTCCTGTAATATCGAAAGGAAGAGTGAACAGTTTTATGTCATCTTTGGGACATACTATCACAAGAAAGTATCCCAAAAATACTTACAACTTAAGAAGAAATGAAGAGTCAAAATACATAAATGACTACAAAAAATTCATTTTGTCCATGTGGAATGCTAACATGGATATTCAATACGTTGTGGACAATTCCATTGCTGTAGTTCAATATGTAACATACTACATAATTGAAGGAAATGTGGGAAGAGATTTTCCACGAGAAGAGTCTAAGTAAGAAATTATATAGTTACAGTTTGAAAATGTTATCTCATCGAGAAATTGGAGCGTATGAATGTTTGGATCGCTTATCATCTGCTAATTATGTGAAAATGTTGAACAACAAAATTGAGCAAGAAGCTACAATTGCAGCTGAGATTGCTAGAGACAGTTCTCAAGACAGTCAAACTTCTGCTCCGTTGAGTCAGGATCCACTAGGAGAACCAATTGTTCAAAATGAAGCAGCAACTGCTATGGAAGAGGTGGAAACAGCAATGTATCAAGCTCAAGAAGATGTAACAAACTTAGGAAACTTGGAAGAACAACTAAATGTTGAGCAGAAACAAATATATGAGCAAGTGAGAGAACAGATTGATCATGGATTACTTCATGAGAGGAAACAGTGCTCTTGCTCATCATTTCAACCTTTCCGAATGTACGTGAGTGGACAAGCTGTAACAGGGAAAAGTTTTTCAATTAAATTAATCACAACTTTTCTATTGAAAACAACTGAGTCGCATTTGTCTTGTGTTGTCACTGCTCAAACTGGATTGGCAGCACACAATAATAAAGAACCTCGTTTATTAATGCTACCAGTAGAGCATGAAAACAAATTGGAATACCACAAACTATCTGGAGAAGCTTGTTGTGAAGTTTCAAGAGTCTTGAAGAAAATGAAACTTCTCATTATTGATGAGGTAAGCATGGTATCAAACTTAATGCTTGCCTTTGCACCTTTAAGAATGCAGCAAATTCTTAAAACAGAGTGTGACGTATTATTTGGAGGAGAACACGTCATCGTTTTTGGAGATCTACTACAACTTACTCCTGTAAAAGGACAACCAGTGTTTAAAACACTGGTGCATGAAGATACCAGAAAGTCTTTGGGGAGCATTGGAAATGTTAACATTTGGTCATATTTTGAGTATTAGGAACTTATTACAAATATGCGACAGGCAAATGATGCTGATTATGGAACTATTCTTCAAGATATAAGAATTCGACAAGTGACTAAACATGCCAAAGAAGCTTTACAGGGATGATTACTTTCCAATTTGTTTCCAAATGAAAATATTGTTCCTGAGAAAATATATATGAGAATTGCAGAAAACAAATCTGTATCTGCTTAATACCAACACTGCGTGAATATTCTATATTCAATGAAGAAATGTTAACGTTGGAAAATGAAGAAATTATTAAATCTGAAGCTATTGATAACATAGAACATGCATGAATCACTATTATTTTGACTGAAAAGTTGAAGAGGAAATTGTATTCTTTAGAGAAATCGATAAGTAAAACTGCTGCTTTAGAAAAGTATTTATATGCATGTGTAAACTGTAGGGTAATTTCACTACAAAATTTAATTTGAATGTGGAAAAAGGTTTAGTAAATGGAGCAATGGGTAAAATGTTTGATTTCGTTAATTATGTAAATAGAGATGGTATTGAATTTTTGAAAATCAAATTTGATGAAATTGCAGAAGTACAAATATTTAGTTGTTGTTCAGCTCAGTTATGCTTGTAAAAGATTTGTATGTGCGCAGAAAATAGTTTCCTATTTATTTGGCGTCTGTGGTGACCATTCATAAATCTCAAGGTTTAAGTGTAGATAGTGCTTTAGTGAATATTGGAAGTACCGTGTTTAAAGAGGGTATGGTATATGTTGCTTTGTCTTGAGTGAGAACTTTATCTAGATTGTACTTGATTGATCAGACAAAGGTTATTGCAGATGAAAATTGTGTGAAAGAGTATAATAGGTTTAGAAGAGAATATGCACCCAATTTAGGTCAATATCCAGTATTTGAAAAGCATGTGGTAGGTAGAAAAAGAAGATTTGAGATTATCTGTAGTGAAACTGTAGAGAAAGAAAAAAATACAAGATGAAGTTGTGATTGCAAGCAAAAAGAGAAAGGACAGTGTTGAAGAGAATTTTGGTTATCAGTTTGAAAATAGTTCTGGTGTCAACTGCTATGCTAATGTAGTTGGTAATGTTGTTTTTTTTCTTGAAAGTTTGCAACAGCAAATTGTTGAAAATCGGGAAGAAAGATTCTGTTCGTTGTTGTATTCTGTTTTTGAGAAATGTAGTAGTGATAAAAGTAAAATACAAAGTGTTTCTGATATTCGAAATGTTTTGGACATATGTTCTGGTTCTACTCAATTTACACGGAATATTCAGCAAGATTGTCAGGAATTTTTAATTTTAATGTTTAAGCTTGTTGTATTGGAAGATGAAGGTATAGATATTGAAAACCTTTTTGGCCTTTCTTATAAATGGCAACACGAAAAATTATTTGTTTACATGTAGCACTAACATAGACACTGAAATATTCATATATTTGACTTTACCTGACTTTTAACAATCTAGTTAGAGGAGCAAGTCAAAACATGGAGTGTAGCCAATGTAAATCAGAAATGTCATCAACATTATTTATACAAAGATATGGACAGTATGTCATTTTAATGCTGCAACGTTGTAGAGCTGATGGAAGCAAATTGGAAACTTTAACTAAAAATGTTGTAGCTACTCAAGTATCAATATCAGGAAGAGTTACCTAATTCTTACCAAATATTTTTGAAACCAAAATGTTAGGAACAAAATTTTGGCTTTCAGTATTATTTCTGTAAAGGTAGGTTGGTCTGGTGTTGTATCATACTTTGTAAGTGAGGGTGAGGAGCCTGTGTAGATCTCTCAAGTGGTGGGTCATGTGGATGCGGCAGGGGACATTGATGATCAGTTGGGCGGAAGTGTTTTGGACTCGTTGTAGTCATTGTAGGTGTTTGTCCGAGTTGAGATTTAGAGAGTTGTTCCTTATACAGTTGGTGACGTCTTTCAGTGGTATGTGGCTCCTTGCTGAAGGAGAAGAGGAGTTGGGTGTCATTGTCTTAGCAGATAATGTTCAAGTTGTGATGGTGGGCCACTTGTGTGAGGGTGCTATGTAGATGTTGAATAGTGTCAAGTTGAGGGATGAGCCCTGAGGGACGTTGCAAATTATGTCGTTGGTTTTGGATCAGAAAGATGCGAGACGGATGCTCAGGATTAGTATTGAAGAACTTCCAAGCTAAGAAATTTAGATATACTGTTTGGCCATTAGGAAAAGTATGTAAAACCATTAAGGCCTATTTGTTGTATATTTTGTCAGCATATATTTGCAGTGTATGAAAATTAATGATAGTGTTTTGTTATTTTAAGATAGTTTGACATATCTCATAGTTACGTAAGAAATTGCTGTTAGAAAAAAACAATTAACATATGTTTTATTATATTTTTAAGATTGTTATTGAAAATGTTGAATGATTTTTTTTAAGATAATCGTATTGATTGTCTTTTTTTGCCCGCTGTTATGTGATGAGTACTTTTGAACTCACTGTTTCTAGTGAAATTCAATATATTCTGAGAACAGCAAAAAAGGCAAATGAAATGCTTTACAAATTATATTGTGTTGTAAAAGATATATTGTAACTGTATTTTGTTTTGTCTTCCACAGATGCTAATTTTATAATATATAATTTTTGTATTATTTATTATGTTTAAGGTAAGTATAAATAACTGTTAAAAATGGTCGATGTAATGTGCTTCTACAGAGCTGCAGTAATAAAACATGGATGGAGTACATACGTTTGTAAAGATGGTTTGTATCTTTTAAACATATTTCATAAAATTAATATATATATATACTGAGTGTACCAGTATTCTTTGCAGTTTACTACAACACATCTACTAGTTTAGAACAGGTAAGGTGAATAGACATATGGAACTATTTTTAGTACTGCATTTTATTATAGCAGCCTGAGTTTTTTCCTGTAGTGATAAGGAGGGAGTGGTTTGAAAATTTAAGAAAATTTAAAAACTGAACATTCATATTAATAATTATATTTATATAATCTTGTAGTTGAGAATGGTATTTGTATAATATTTTTTAAAGGGAAAAATAGTTGATAAAGCTAGTTTTGTGTTATGTATTAGGAAAAATGATAAAATGAAGTGTTTATGTTTTTGTACAAGGACCTACAACATAAGAAATTCACTATAGAAAAACAACAGAACAATATGGAAGATGATTTCGAAATTAGTAAGAGTCTCATAGAAGAACTAAACATACCTTTTACGGGCAGCGAGAATGAAGAGGAAGAAATTAGTGCGGCAGATATCAGCTGTGATTTCCTAGACGAAATCTTGGATGTTGATTTTGTGGAAGCATTAGATGACATTGAGTTTGATCATATGACTTTTGAAATTGATAACCAGGAAAATAAAATACCTGCTGAAATTATTTTAGAAGCTCTATTAAATTATGAGATGTTACAAGAATAACTGTATTATTATATTATAATAATGGTTTGAGACACTCTTCTTGCAGAATTGTAATCATTCAGCTAATATTGAAGTACTTATGGTGCAAGGTGGGCCTTAGGGCATGGACTGCTTCAATCCCCTATATACTATGCATGCGCTCTTCTATGCACCGGCAAACTTGTCTTTTATAGCTTCTATTTCCCAGTCTATATCCTTACACTTTCAGCAAACTCTCTGTGATTGCTGAGTCAGTATTGTACTGAGCTATTCAGCAGAATGTCCTTATCTTTGCACTGTGTTAAAAATTAAGCTCTTTTAAATTCAGTCAGACACTCTCCTTGTAGAACTGTAAATATCCAGTCAGTACCCAAGTAATCATGAAGCAAAGTAGGCCTTAGGCCATGGACTGCTTTAAACCTGTATACACTATGCATGCAGTCTTTTATGTGCGTGCAAATTTGTTTTTTATACATTCAATTCCCCAGTCTGTATTATTAGACTTTCACCAATCACTCTTACTCTACTGTTTCAATATTGTAGTGAGCCATTCAGCAGTATTTTCTTTTATATGTACTGTGGTATGTACGGTGGTAAAGCTGAAGCTGTTATAAATTCAGTCAGGCACTCTCTTTGCAGAACTGTAATCATCCACTCGTGCATTAAAATAGGCCTTAGGTCATAGACTGCTTCAAACTGCTATACACTTTGCATGCAGTCTTTTATGCACTGGTAAACTTATCTTTTATACCTTCAATTCCCCAGTCTGTATCCTTACACTTCCAGTAAACACTATCACACTACTGTTTCAGTATTATATTGAGCCATACAGCACTATGTGCTTATCTATACACTGTTCTAAAAGAGAAGCTAAATTCAGCCAGTCTCCTTGCTGAATTGTAATTATTCAGCCAGTACCCAAGTACTCATGGGGTAAAGTGAGCTTTAGGGCATGGACTGCTTAAAACCCCTATAGACTATGCATGCCCTTTTTTATGCACCGGCAAACTTGTGTTTTATACCTTCAATTCCCCAGTCTCTATCCTTACACTTCCAGCTGATTGCTCATTCAGTATTGTACTGAGGTATTCAGCAGAATGTCCTTATCTATGCACTGTGCTAAAAATGAAGCTCTTATAAATTCAGTCATGCAGTCTGTTTGCAGAACTGTAATCATGCAGTCAGTACCCAAGTAATTATGGAGGAAAGTAGGCCTTAGGCCATGGACTGCTTTAAACCCCTATAGACTATGCTTGCAGTCGTCTATGCAAACACTATGTCATTGCTGATTCAGTATTGTACTGAGCTATTCTGCAGAATGTCCTCATGTATGTAGTGTGCTAAAACCGAAGCTCTTTAGTTAGTCACTCTCTTTGCAGAACTGTAACCAGCCAGTCAGTACCCAAGTAATCATGGAGCAAAGTTGGCCTTAGGCCATGGACTTCTTTAAACCTCTATAGACTATGCTTGTAGTTTTCTATGCACCTGCAAACTTGCCTTTTATACCTTCAATTTCCCTGTCTGTTTCGTTACACTTTCACCAAACACTCTCACACTACTGTTTCAGTATTGTAGTGAACCATACAGCAGTATGTGCTTATCTATACACTGTTCTAAAAGTGAAGCAGTTACATATTCAGCTTGAAACTGCTTGCAGAACTCTTATCATCCAGTCAGTACCCAAATATTCATGTAGTAAAGTAGGCCTTAGTATATGGACTGCTTCAAACTCCTATTTACTATGCATGAACTCTTTAATTCACCTGAGAACTTGTCTTTTACATTTTTAATTACCCAGTCTCCATCCTTATACTCCCTCCAAACACTTTGCCACTACTGTTTCAATATTGTAGTGAGCCATATAGCAATATATGCTTATCTATACACTGTACAAAAAGTATAGCAGTTATACATTCAGCTCTACACTCTCCTTGGAGAAGAGTAATCATTCTGCCACTACCCAATTAGTCCTGCAGCAAAGTAGGCCTAAGGGCATGGACTGCTTCAAATCCCTATAGACTATGCATTCACGGTTCTATGCACCAGTAAACTTGCCTTTTATACCTTCACTTGCCCAGTCTGTATCGTTACACTTTCACCAAACACTCTCACACTACTGTTTCAGTATTGTAGTGAACCATACAGCAGTATGTGCTTATCTATACACTGTTGTAAAAGTAAAGATGCTATACATTCAGCCCCACGGTCTCCTTGCAGAATTGTAATCATTCAGCCAGTATCCAAGTACTCAGGGTGCAAAGTGGGCCTTAGGGCATGGACTGCTTCAAACTCCTATAGACTATGCATGCACTGTTGTATGCACCTGCAAATTTACCTTTTATATGTTCAATTTCCCAGTCTCTATCCTTACACTTCTACCAAACACTCTGTCATTCCTGTTATAGTTTTGTAGTGACTCATTGATCAGTGCGTAGTAATCCATTCACTACATTCAAACAGTAATCAGCAGATGTACAATAAGTGGTACTTCCCCAGAGATATGCTGGATATTGTGCACTGTGACATCACCACAATCGATGCACCGTATTTACAATGTGATGTATTATGGGGCAAAAACAGCATAGATGTGTGATGTATTTGTGTTGTGAAGGTGGCACATTGCTTAACTTGCGTTGCAAGCGCAACACAGCTCCAGCAATGCTCTTGGGGCCGGATGCTTACAATGCTGTGTCAATCCTTACACCTGTTTCAAGCAGATGCAGGGTTTTGACGCAGGATAAGTTTAAAGATATAGATTTCACTCAGTCACTTTTAGGAGGCGTTCCTGCGCCAGAACACCCCCACCCCCCCTGCGCATGAAAGCCTCCTTCTTGCGCAGGGCTTTACAATGTCATGCACCTTCTGTATCCTTCAAATTGTAAATACCACATACCATGGCACATCTTTTGCACCACCGCTGCATCAGAAAAGTGATGCAACAGATATGTAAAAGAGGCGCAAGGGGGTTGTAAATCCGCTCCTAACACATACAAATTCACCCAGGTGGTTTCACCAGCAGTGCAAATTGAAGGTTAGACTTGTAACATATGTATATGCATATGTTACATCCAAGTGCTTTGGAGGTACTACAGTATACTTTAGGTAAATACCTTATAGTTTTATGCAGTGGTACTTCCATATAGATCTGCACTTTCACATTCACCATATACTAGTAATGTATTCATACATTCATTTATGAACTACACATTTATTCTGACAATCTCTTACACACTAACATAGAAATATAGTTCTTTCTTTGACCAGTGAAGGTAGTTCTAAAAAGAACAGTTTTTTTGTGTTTTTATTTTTCTATTTGTTTTGTACTTTTTCAACAAGTTTTTTTTTTTTAAAACCAAAAAAATTTAACTGGAATCCAAAAATTGTCCAACAGGAACAAAAGAATGAAAAAAAAAAACTAATGACAAGGACAGTGATGCTCCCGCTTCCTGCGTTTTATCAGGTCAATAAACTGCTCCCTGTAACACAAAAGTTTGTCGCAATAAATGCAAAGGATTTTAAGTTCACCGAAATCAGGTTCAGTCTGTGGGTGTGGACTGCTTCCCAAAGGTGGTGGTGGTGCACTTGATGTACTTGGTACAGCAGCAGGTGGGTTCTCTTGCAACCTCCGAGTTGCAGCTCTCACAAAGTTGTTGGGGTGCAAGGTTTTCACGTGCCACACCATACTCGCAGTGCCAAATTAATATTTCTTTGCAGGATTGCCCCCAGAAAGCGTTGTTTGGCATATTTTGCGCGTTACAAGTGGAGCATTAACCTTTTTTTCCCTTCAGGGAAACTAAAAAACTTCCAAATGAGTGCCTCTTTTTTCTTCTTCTGAGGTTCTTCTGCAATTTATTCTCCATCAGATGAAGAGCTGGAAGACGACTCCATAGGTGTTGTCATGGTTGTCTTCCTTCTAATTTGCCAAGCTTCAGAGAAGAGATGCTTCTTCTTAGAAAGTCAAAGTAACATGATTAAAATGGGAGTGGTCTTTCAACAGTTGGAATAGGAGGTGTTATGAACCAGTCAAATCTCTTCTTTTTAAGTCACATGGCTTTGCATACGCTTACGGTGCGCTTACGGTGCTCTTATGCTGGGAGTACGTATGACGTACCTCTGTGATTTGCGTAATTGCTTTTAAAAGTAATATACGCCTATTAAAAGTTTAAAAAACTATTTTCATGATTATCCGAGATAATGTCCTCCCTTAATATGTACATTAAATACATAAATATATGTTTTTGAACAATTAGAAACGTTAGCGCCGAACACGTACAGGGCGCCGTTCATGACGTCATGCGGAAGCGTTGATGCGATGCTTAACGTCAAAGCGTATCCGCAACGTGTGCGCGGGTACGCGCAGAGGACGATTTACCGTACAAAGGATGGTGCGATCACCGTACGTGTACGTTACGATTACCCTAAAAAAAACAATGAAAAAAGAATTATATAGAATTTAATTTTATTATATTGAAAAAAAAAATATTTAATAAAAAAAAATGCAATTTAGTTGTGTTATTATTTTACATTAAGAATATGAAATATAATTTAGAAAATAAAATAAATATAAATATTTATAATAAAAATGGAAGAAATTAGTATACAAAGAAAGAAATATAATAATTAATACATTTAAAAATTATCATTTACAAAACCTTTGAAATTCACTGAAAAAACCATAAGTTTCACACACTTTATAGTTAGGAATTAGCATTTAAAAAACCTTGGAAATTCACTGAAAAAACCATAGTTTTCACACATGTTATAGTTAGCTGGACATTTCACTCATACAAAACCATTGAAATTCCCCCGTTATAGTTAGTTCAGCTAACTATAACTCGCGCGCCCGCAATGCACTGCCATAGGAAATCCTCAACATTCTATTTGGAATAACTTTGGCGCCGGTTGACGAATCTTTGTGAAATTTCTTAAAACTGTGGGGGGGTCCGGTTTGCTCTCATCCTGAAAGTCTCAGGGTGTTTCGTCAAGTGGGAGCCAAGAAAAAAGGGGAGTCCCAAAACATGATTTCCCAATGCAATTTTCCATAGCGGCTACAGACCGAACAGCTGAACGGAATTACACCAAATTTGGCAAAGAGGTAGCCTTTGGTTCAGACTCAAGCCTTTTTCTTAAATGGTGTAAATCTGTTCAGTAGCTGCTGAGAAAATCGAAAGTAAAATCCCATATCTATGGCCGCGCAGGATACGCGCATCCTGAGCGCACCCTAATTGCACTATGGCGATTGGCTGTCAAGTGGTTGGCAACATTCGAAACCAGGAAGTGTTAGCAACCCTTTTGTGCCGCAGTAGAAGCGAGGCTGCAGAAGTCAGTGGAACAAGTGTGCTAAACGTATAAAGGGGCAGGGTAGAAATACCCTGACCCTCTAGACCTGCTTAGGGGGTCCCACAAGGACCCCCAGGGCCCCCCCAAAAATTGGTTTATTTTTTAAAATGGCAAAATGCGCGCAGGGTACGCGGAACCTGCCGTAGAAAAAAATAATAATAAAACAAAGCACAGGCTTAGTAATTAGCCCCCCGGGGTGCCAAAGCCCCGGGGAAAAATATTAAATTGATGGGGTGCCGAGCGGGGCCCCCAGCCCCTGGGACCTCCATCCCCTGGGGCTATAAAATAAATGGCTGCAGGGGTCAAAGGCCCCCTTAGCAAAATTCATGGGTGGGGGAGCTCAATGGCACCCCTAGCCCCGGGGACCGCTACCCCCGGGGCTTTGTAAAAGGTGGTGGGGGGCTTAAAGGCACTCCCAAACCCTGGGAACCACCACTTCCATGGGCTTTGTGTATTGTGGGAGGGGGCCATGTGTCCCCCCTCCTGGAGCCATTGTGGGCCCTGGGGACCACCACCCCCCAGAGTCGGCTCCTGCAGTGTCTTTGGGTGCCCACCCCCGGGACACTGCTGTTTGCCATGGCAGGGCGGGAGCCTCGGCTCCCGCCCTGTCATAGCAAACTTGGTTTGGATTTTAAAAGAGAGAGTAGGGAAACCTGCTCTCTCCTTCAAAATCCAAACCATATTGCTTTTCCACATGAGGAGCTTCATTTTACCAGCTCCCCATGTATAAAAGCAATGCCGGCTCCCGAAGGACGCGGAAGCCGGCTAGGACTGTGGGGGCATTGGGGCTCCCCCCACGGTCCCCAATGTTCCATATAGGCCCCGGGGGATGTGGGCCCCGGAGATAATCAAAATTAGTGATAGGTGCTTTTTTTTACTGATTTATTAGGAGTCGCGCACCCAGGGCGGCACTCAGCGCAGCCCCCGGGTGTGCACGCGTTGGATGCATGACTCTTAACGTTTAGGGTGCGGGACTCCAACGCGTTTGGTGCACGACTTCTACGCATTGGGTGCATGACTCTGACGCATTGGGTGAATATTTTTCAGCTATACATCAAGCTTATGTGTTTAGATCTTGGCTGGCTCTAAAAAGAGCCATTGTGTTTATTGAGAGATGTTGGTACCTACAAGTAAGTACCTATACAGAGTCTAAAGTTGATGAGGAAGATTCTGTTACCCTCATCTGTAAAATGTACACCATCTCTCCTCTTGGTGCCATAGTGAAACGCAGATTGTTGTGGTAAATGGACCCCATCCTATCTCGGAGTAAAACTGAAAATGATTTATTTACATGTTTCGTAGCTTTCTCAATCTGTGGACAAAATTGATTGGACCAGTTCAATTTCTGCCTTTGGCATACGTTAGAATAGACAAAGGCAGTTTGGGGTAATAGTGACATCGATTCTCCTAAAGGTGTCCTTCATAAGCATTTCCAGACCTACCCCAAAGTGCCTAGGTCATTGCCACCACAGTGCGCAATTATGAGGTAAGGGTGTTGGAGATGCAAAAAGGATTTAACCAATGGCATCAATTGGTGCCACTTTAACCCTCCATTTAATATCTACATTTGGAAAAGCTAGGTCTTTGTCAATGCCTCTATTTTCTTCATACTTTTGGCTCTAGAAAATATAGCAATGTCTCACAATCCACACTCTAAGCATCTTGAAGGGAGGTCTGAATGCAATCAGAAGGTGTCTGTATGTGAAATGGCAGTTTGAGAAGTGAGATTTTTCTAAAATGGTGGATAAGATGCAGTTTTGAAAAAAGAAAATAAATGATAGACCATTTGACAATATTCTATTCTAAAAAGTAGGCTGTGTGCTTGTGTTTTTTAAAAACACGTTTCTTATTGGTTAAGAAAAACAGTTTGAAAGGAACATTACATAGGATAAGGTGATATTTTGAAAAGTCAAGCACACTTACTGTTTGGATGAGCAACATTGTGTGCTGAACTTGTGACCTGTGTGCTCAGTTGAGTGTTCCATGAACTGTTACCATGGTAACAGGCAGTAAGCAGATTGGGGGTATGGTTCAAACTTATGTCAATTGGAAAGGGTTGAAATGTGTAACCAATAGAAATGTGTGTTAGCTTTTGATTTATTGTGGGAAGCAATGGGATTTGATATTTATATGTAGATGTGTGCAGAATGAGAGGGAAAGTTTGCAATTTTTTGGGTTTTCCTAAGAGCAGTGCAATACAGAGATTCTGCATAAGAAAATCTGATGTGTGACTGACATCCTGCTTAATCTCCAAATAAATTTGAAAGGTGAGTTATTCATTTGTGAGGGGTTGTATGTGGTGTGTTGGTTTTTATTAAGATTAATGTGTTTCTCCTGGTAAAGTCCAGGGAGTAGTCCTGCTTGTCTAGAATCACATTTTGGGACTGTGTTCATTTGGGAACCATTTGTGAGAGAAGCATTTGGTAACTTCATGTGTTTGTTGACAGCTAACTGCTTTAAAACTTGTAATGATGTAAAGCTGTAGTAGCATTAGAAGCCAGCCATTGTTTATGTATTTGTAAAATGAGTAAGGCTTCCACAGTAAAGTGCGGTTCTAAAATATGTGGATTGTGTGCAGTCATCTCACCTGTTCCAGACTAGTAAATGTTTTTGTTAAAGTGCAAGGGGTACTGTTATTTGTCTAGAATCACACTGTGAATCAGTGTGAATTTGGGAACATTGTGTGAGAAGCAGAAAATAATAATTGCCTATGTATTTGCAAATGAGTTGGCTTCAACACTAAAATGTAGTACTGATATATGTGGAAAATGTGCAATTACCTTAGTATTTCTAGATCAGTAAATGTGTTTTGATAAAGTCCAAGGGATAGTCTTGCTTGTCTAGAATCACACTGTGAGTTTGTGTACATTTGGGAACCGTTGTGAGAGAAGCATTTGGTAACTTCATGTGTTTGTTGACAGCTAACCGGATTAAAACTTGTAATGATGTAAAGCTGTAGTAGCATTAGAAGCCAGTCATTGTTTATGTATTTGTAAAATGAGTAAGGCTTCCACAGTACAGTGCAGTTCTAAAATATGTAGAATGTGTGCAGTCATCTCACCTGTTCCAGTCCAGTAAATGTTTTTTGGTAAAGTGCAAGGGATACTGTTATTTGTCTAGAATCATACTGTGAGTCAGTGTGCATTTGGGAAAATTGTGAGAGAAGCATTTGGGTGTTTCATGAGTTTGCAGACACATACATGATTAAAAACCTTTGTTGACAAGTTTTGGTAGAATTAGAAAATAGTCATTGCTTATGTATTTGCAAATGAGTTAGGCTTTAACACTAAAATGCAGTAATGATATATGTGTGAAATCATATTATTTTTTCTAGATCAGTAAATGTGTTTTCATAAAGTCCAAGGGATAGTCTTGCTTGTCTAGAATCACACTGTGAGTCTGTGTACATTTTGGAACCGTTGTGAGAGAAGCCTTTGGGTACTTCATGTGTTTGAATCTATAAAACTGGTTAAAAACCTATCCTGTTGCCACGTTTTGGTAGAATATGAAAGCAGTCATTGCTTATGTATTTTAAAATGTGTCAGGCTTCTACTCTAAAGTGCAGTAGTGAAACATGTGGAATGTGTGCAGTCATCTTAACTCTTCTAGACTAGTGAATAGTGTTGCTTGTCTAGAATCACACTGTGAGTGTGTGTGCATTTGTAAAGCATTGTGAGAGAAGCATTTGGTAACTTCACGTGTGCTTTTACTGCTGTACTCATTCAGTCATTATCCAAGTACTCATGTGGCGATTTAGGGCCTTAGCGAATGTACTGCTTCAAACTCTTATGGATTATGCATGTAGTGTTGTAACCACCTTTACACTTGTGTTTCAGGCCTACATTTCCCCAGTCAGTATCCATACAGTGCAGCAAACACCATGTTATTCCCTTTGCACACCTCTACTGACCCTTTCAGTACCATGTATTAATCCATTCACTGAAGAACAACTTAAGCAATTATACATTCACTGAGCGTCTCTTCTTATGCTACTCTATTCATTGAGTCAGTATGCATGTACTCATGCAGTGAGTCAGGCTTTAGGACATGGACTGCTTCAAACTCCCATGCACTATGCATGTAGTGCTCTAACCAATTGCACAATTGTGTTTCAGGCCTAGAATTCTCCAGTCAGTATCCATACAATAAATGAAAACAGGAGGAGCGCCAAATATTTACAATAACATACAATAATCCATTATTTGTAAATTGTTCAAATAACCATTTCTTAGGCAGTAAGTTCAGTTCCAAACCAGGAACGTTTTTCTTTCTCTTCTTCTTTAATTCAAGAATCAGAAATTGTTTTCCACAGTTTTTAATTAGCAAAAAATATGCTTTGCCTTCTTTTCTTCTCTATCATATACATTCAAGCACAGATTATTTCAATGTATTTGATCAGCCGACGCGTTTCGTCCGTAGCGGACATCGTCAGGGCTGAAATACAATAGTAATCAAAAATATATCAACACCAAGAAAACTCCCATCCATATATTTATATATTCACAAATGAAATTTATCTTACCAAAGTGTAATCAACAAATAGTTAACCTGTGCTCTTCCAACCTGCCTATATCCATTCTATGAATAATACTGTTATGAGATAGAGGAAGAACCCAAATGTAAAATCATGGAACATCGACCACATATTTCCTTAATATATTGAAACCAACATTGCATCAAATATCATTTCACTAGGCCCTCTGCCTCACTTCATGCTTTCTTTTCATTTAAGTGCATTTCATATTATCCTATTGCAATCTGCATTTTTTGACCATCCAAGGAAACCGAAAATAATGAAGGAAGTCCTCACCTTGAACATTTCAAATGTTTAAACTATATCTGTCTCCTTATGAATCTCTATTAAATTAGTGCCTCAATTTTTAAATAATATATATCTATGGATGGAGAGAGAAAAACATATTGCAATTAGAATCAAATATCTTAAATTGTATTTTGAGAGATCCTAATCAAAATTGTCCCTATTTAGAACTAGATGCGAAAGTTGTTTATGCTAGAAAATATCTAATGTTAATTACAAGGAGCAAACCCCTCACAAAATTGCCTACATCAAATGATTTTAAATAATGTGAATACCTTCCAATCGTTTATTTGCACTAGATGTTTTGTAAAATTGTAATATTCACACTCACCTCACTATAATAGCTTTATAAGGTTTATTTGGATGTACGTTGTTACAACGCATGCTTTTACCATGCATGCCTTTACAACGCAGGTTTTTCAATGCAAGTCGTTACAACGACTTGCGTTGGGGGTGCTGGATAGTGAATAGTTTAATTTACTATTCCAACTCCAGTCCCCGTGGATAGTAGGGAAGGTGTTGGATAGTAAATTAAACTTTTACCTATCCTAGAGCGCCCCCCAGCGCAAGTCGTTGTAATGACTTGCGTTGAAAAACCTGCGTTGTAAAGGTACTGCGTGGTAAAAGTTGCATTGTAAAGGATGTTTCCCGGTTTATTTAAAGTTGCTCCAGTTTTTTATCTTTTTCCTACTGGCTTCTATTTAGCAGCCTGTAAGCTAGGAAAGTGAACCAAATGTGTGTTACACATAGTCAGGGCCCCAATTGGAAACTAATATTTTTACCCCAGTTGAGAAAACTCACCCTTGCAGTTCTGTATTATGCAAGAACATGATAATAAATCGCTGTGTTGTTCCTGCCCCTGATTGTAAGTCCCAAACTTCGTATACCGGAGGGAAATTCAATATTGAACAGAAAAGAGCTTCTTATGAGGCTGTTACCAACTTTACTCTATTTCCTCATAGCGAGACCTAACCTTAGTAACACTCACCGGTCATTTATTCAAGACGTAAAATGCTCTCGTTGGTCCGGTCCGATAAATCAATGCCGATAGTAGGCTTCATCCCCTTCCCATTTCAAACGGTGCGTTAGCCAATCCTATTTTGTTGCTTATTCCTGTTTGAACCAATGAGAAGCCATCATTTCTAAGTTCATTAGCATCATGTGTTTTTTTCTCTGGTCCGCCAAGTTTTCCGACCAATCAAACAGTGGCAGAATTCACCTATCACAATCGTTCACTGTTTCTCTCCTCCAATCCTATGTTCTATATTATCAACCTGAGCTGCAGTACCGATTTCGCTCGTAAAGTCCACCCGAAAGTGATTTATTAATAATCTCACAGGAATCTCCTGAATATACTTTGCAAACTAACCCTTATTATTACAAAGAGTGAATGGGGATAGCAGTAAGCGCCATTGAGATAGCGCATCACATTCCTTATGTCTATAAGTATTAATGAAACAGAAAACCGGCTGATCTAAGAATCCGCCTGAAAATGACTTGTTAATATTCCCACCGAAGTTGTCTGGTGTCTGCGAGAATCCTTATTTAAGTTTGATAATGTGTATAGAATGCATTACGGTTGCCCCGCAATATTTGCAAAGCAAACTAAATTTGTAAGAACGTGCATACCTAATTAATTGCTGGGGCAGCTGGGGGGAGTAGTGGACAGGTCTAACAGGCCCAGGATCCAGCGGGCCTCGACGCGACCGGCAGCCCCTCCCCCTTTGCACCGGGGATACTTCTACTCCTTGCGCCTCCCGCTTCGCGGGAGACGCGGCGCTCATTTCCTTGTGGCCAGCAGCTGGGGCGAGTAGTGGACAGGTCTAACAGGCCCAGGATCCAGCAGGCCTCGACGCGACCGGCAGCCCCTCCCCCTTTGCACCGGGGATACTTCTACTCCTTGCGCCTCCCGCTTCGCGGGAGACACAGCGCTCATTTCCTTGTGGCCAGCAGCTGGGGCGAGTGAGTGGACAGGACTAACAGGCCCAGGATCCAGCGGGCCTCGACGCAACCGGCAACCCCTCCCCCTTTGCACCGGGGATACTTCTACTCCTTGCGCCTCCCGCTTCGCGGGAGACGTGGCACTCATTTCCTTGTGGCCAGCAGCTGGGGTGAGTAAGTGGACAGGACTAACAGGCCCAGAATCCAGCGGGCCTCGAGGCGACTGGCAGCCCCTCCCCCTTTGCACCGAGGATACTTCTACTCCTTGTGCCTCCCGCTTCGCAGGAGACGCAGCGCTCATTTCCTTGTGGCCAGCAGCTGGGGCGAGTGAGTGGACAGGACTAACAGGCCCAGGATCCAGCGAGCCTCGACGCGACCGGCAGCCCGTCCCCCTTTGTACCGGGAATACTTCTATTCCTTGCGCCTCCCGCTTCGCGGGAGACGCGACGCTCATTTCCTTGTGGCCAGCAGCTGGGGCGGGTGAGTGGACAGGACTAATAGGCCCAGGATCCAGCAGGCCTCGATGCGACTGGCAGCCCCTCCCCCTTTGCACCGGGGGATACTTCTACTCCTTGCGCCTCCCGCTTTGCGGGAGACGCGGCGCTCAATTCCTTGAGGCTAGCAGCTGGGGCGAGTGAGTGTAGACGGCTAACAGGCCCAGGATCCAGCGGGCCTCGACGCGACCGGCAGCCCCTCCCCCTTTGCACCAGGGATACTTCTACTCCTTGCGCCTCCCGCTTCGCGGGAGACGCGGCACTCATTTCCTTGTGGCCAGCAGCTGGGGCGAGTAGTGGACAGGTCTAACAGGCCCAGGATCCAGCGGGCCTCGACACGACCGGCAGCCCCTCCCCCTTTGAACCGGGGATACTTCTACTCCTTGCGCCTCCCGCTTCGCGGGAGACGTGGCGCTCATTTCCTTGTGACCAGCAGCTGGGGCGAGTGAGTGGACAGGACTAACAGGCCCAGGATCCAGCGGTCCTCGACGCAAGTGGCAGCCCCTCCCCCTTTGCACCAGGGATACTGAGACGTGGCAGTCATTTCCTTGTTGCCAGCAGCTGGGGCGAGTGAGTGGACAGGACTAACAGGCCCAGGTTCCAGCAGGCCTCGATGCGACCGGCAGCCCTTCCCCCTTTGCACCGGGGTTACTTCTACTCCTTGCGCCTCCCGCTTTGCGGGAGATGTGGTGCTCATTTCCTTGTGGCCAGCAGCTGGGGCGAGTGGGTGGACAGGACTAACAGGCCCAGGATTCAGCGGGCCTCGACGCGACTGGCAGCCCCTCCTTTGCACCGGGGAGCACTTATCCACTTGCAGCTTCCCGCGATGCTGGATGCGCGTGGGCGGGCGCCGGGCTAAGCCCAGGCAAAGGGCGGGCCATCTGTGGCCATCAGTGGCCAGAGGAGGCCGGGTTGGGCCACCCCCCTTGCAACTTGTATTTAGTAACGAACAACAAGGTACTGTTGACTTTTTAATTGGTTGTTAAGCCAAGTCAAATATAGGTACAATTAGCCTGTGCTAGCATACCTACTGCTATACCTTCCTTTATTTTTCCTATCATCTGCCCGTCTTGCTGATTTGGTTCATACTAGAATGGGGAAAAAGGGCTGTCTAGAAAAGAAACTGCTACCACTTTTGCATACACCTGTACAAAAACAAACATCTATAGATAAGATGCTAAAGTTGCTACCGAAATTGAACGAACTGAAAGAAGGTTATCGATTACACCTAATTTAGCAGCTAGTACACTCATTTCACCTGCCCCTGATGAAATAGAACCATCCTCAAATGATCCGATAAGTTATTCCTCTATAGAAATGGAAACCACAAATAGGGTGCTCCGGACAGGTAGGACCCGCCCAAGGCTAGATAGAATCACTAAATTCAAACCAAATCCAAAAACAAAATCACTAGCAAAACAGATAACTGTGCAAGTTTCTAACATGAACACAATAAATGTATCAATGCCCACAATGATAGGCGACCAGGATGTAGATTTAGATGAACAGCCGGGGTGGGTATCAGATCTAAAACTAACCTAGAGTCTCAGTTGAGAACGATCATCAAGGAGGAACTTAGGCCCATCCTAGAAAGCCTGAAGGACCTAAAATTAATAATTGCTAAGGGAGCAGCCTCTAAGACTACACCACATCACAAGAAGAACCCTAGGGTTACTATTATTAATACACCAACGAGAGATAAACCTCACACTAGTACAAATAGAAGAGTGTTATCGCCAATAATCAGCATAGTTCCGGGAGCACAACTACAGGCGAGGGCTACTAAGGAAAAAGAGCAAGATAACCCCAACATAAATCAAGTACAGGGGAAAAGGGCACAACAAACAGCAGTAGGTACTGATGTTGAATCGAACAAGATGGAGGGGAGAAGTCAACCAGCTATACGTTCCTTGCTCGAACAAACTGAACAATTCTCCAAACCCCCGAATATAAATTTCCTTTGAGTAGACATACGTTTAACCAATGTATATTAATGTGTGTATGTGTTACTCCAGGAAACACTGTTAATTTTGATTCAAAACAGTACCCTGATTGCTCACTTTCTTTGCCTGAAACACATTTTCCTCTACTACCGTCTTTCCTATCCTTTCTTAGTACGGTACAGGACTGTGCCTTACTGCAATGAAATGTTTGTTGCCAAATGTATGTTACTCTTTAATAATTCACTTGAGTAATAAATTCCCTGTCCGGCTGGACAAGGGAGAGATATATATAGCAGCCTATTGTGGTCTATATAATAATATTGCAGGATTATACTTAAGCTTAGGACCCTTGTTTTTCTTAAACTTTATAAATCTCCCACCAGCATCAACCCCGTATGTGCTGATCCTGGCAGGGATGCCTGAACTAAGAAGGGGAAAAACAGAACTCCATGAAGATTTAAAAAATAAAAGTATACACTGGCTAACTAACCATACCGATTTCTGTTATGAAATCCCAGAAGAAATGTTACCACTAGAAGGGTGGGCTGGATTGGCCAACGCCCAAAAAATATAAATGGCAATTGTATCGTCATTAATTTTAGAAAACCCCGCTGTTGCTAAAAAAATGTTAGGATCTGTGACAGGCATGCACTTGGATAGAACCCTTTTACTTCCCTTGGGCTTTTTTTATCCCCCTAGAGTTCAACCGGGTCACCAGCAGGGTAACCATGTGAGGTGGACATTTCCTGAGCCTAATCATTTCATGCCAAATATTGGCCAAAGCTGGAGAAACCAATATACTTGTAATATACCTACTAGTAATAGGTTTAGCCCCCTGGAAGGGGTGGATTGACAGTTGGCAACTCTAGAAGTAACACAGGAGGCAACGCCGGCAAACCTAACCAACCTTGAATACAGGGTGTGTTCCACTGACCCCCACCTCCCTAGACAGGAAAATCCGGGCGGAGAGTACCTGAGCGGCTCCAGACCCAGTATCCCAATAGGGGATGGGCTCACCCCGTTAGCGGACTCTCCTAGCCCTACAGTCGTGAGAAGTTTTGAGATGTTACAAGCAAACTTAAATGCTGGGTCCGGGAATTGCCATCTTCAGGTTACGAAGGAATCCAATAAAATATTTCTAGCAAAGAAACTACAAAATTCCTGTCCTGGAATGTAGCAGGTATTAACAGTAAACTAGATGAACCAGAGAGGAGAGAGTTCATAGCAGAACACGACATCTGTATGATCCAGGAGACATGGGCCAGGAGTGAAGTTACCATACAAGGGTTCGCTTCATTTCACATACTGGCCACTCATGTGGGTGTTGGAAGACCCTTGGGGGGATTAAATATATGGGTGGGTGTTCATCTTGGCTGTAAGGCAGTCCAAATAGAAACATTCTCTAGGGACATATTATGGTTACAGCTGCAGTTCCTGCGTCATAGTACCATCACGCTAATTAACACTTATTCGAGGCCCACACCGAAGGGAAAGGAGTCGGCTACCCTCGAGGAGCTCGCTACTGTTCTGACTTCCATACCTGTCAAAAACATGGTCATAATGGGCGGGGATTTCAATTGCCAATTCGAGCCCCTAGAGGGCTTGAATTGTGATGATATTTCTGAGGAAGACTCCCTCCATGGAATCCCGGAATCTGGCTGTCCGCCTGTGTCCAAATGGACACCTTTGGTAATCCAGATGAACTGCCTCATTTTAAATCAATCAATGAGAGCATGCAATGGCAGATCTTTCTCTGCTACCTCATCTGCCCCTACGTTCCACAGTAAAGATCAAGGGTTTATATTGGATTATATCCTGTTAAATACCAACTACTGGGAAAGGATGGTTGATTTTAAAATGTTCCCCCGTACTGACAGTGACTATGATGCATTAGTAGTTGACATCCACTCAGTTACCCCTAAGGTGCAGCATGGTGCTGATGCCCAAAACGACCAGGAACTAACTTTATCTAATTACAGGAGGCGTGTCCGGTGGCTTAATTTTGTTAAATCACAGGAAAATATGGGCACCCTCTATGATGCACTCTTACCTGTGTTCTTAGAAGTTTCTACTCTATATAATATAAATAAGGATTGTATGGATAAAGAGGCGATTAGTCTGATAGATATCCCACAAAAGATCTTCGCACAAGTCCTACTATTGAGACTCCATTCCTGGATGGACGATGAGAGCATTCTCTCCCCGCTCCAGGCAGGCAGGCAAGTCCTAAGACTCCAACTACTCCACTGGAAGACGGTTTGTCTCGAGAGGGGTAGCTTGTACCTGATATTTGTTGATCTCAGGTCAGCTTTTGACTTGGTGCCAAGGGCAAAACTATGGTCTGTCTTACTCGAGCTGGGAGCCCCAGCGTATCTTATCCACCTCATCCAACGTTTGCACGAAAACAACTTTGCACAAATAAGATTTGGTAAGGATGGTAATTTATTGGCCCCTATACCAATCAATCGAGGTGTGCGCCAAGGTTGTGTACTCGCCCCAACACTGTTTAGTCTCTGCATAAACAATCTGATAAATGTATTGTCAAAAGAGAAAGATTTAGACGCTTCCAAATTAGCCTCCAGAAGAATTTCAGCCATGATGTTTGCTGACGATACGCTCCTGGTATCCAAATCCCCTATGGGGATCCAAGGGTGTTGGATAGATTCCAGTTGTTCTGTGAGGATAGAGGGCTTGAGATCAACCTCCAGAAAATGAAATTTATGGTTTTTAATAAACCAAAGAGTACTCAGCCAAACCCTTTTTTAAAAAAGGAACCTTTAGAAAGAGTAACATATTTTCTGTATCTAGGCATCACAATTACTGACACCATGGATTGGGGGGCTCATATAGGGAAATCCTCTCTAAAGCTAGCTCAGTCAACAGTGGGAATATTGAAGGTATTTATTAACACAAGTAGGAGTGCTGTTAGCCCGGCGCTGGAAATATATAAGGTCCAGGCTTGCGGGGGTGCTCTATATGGAGCAGAACTTTGGGGTCATTGTAGGTCTAAATCCCTACTTCAGATCAAGAACCAATATATTAGGAACCTTTTCAGATTGCCGCGTAGTACTCCCCTTGTCCCTCTCTGCCTAGATTTGGGGTTGATGGAACTGGAGGCGGTTCTATGCCTCAGACCACTTCTATACTGGCGACGTTTATGGTCGACCCCGGAACTTTTATCATACAGAGAGGAACTGTCAGAAGTGCTAGAAATTAGTGGCGCTGTTAGGCTCCCTTGGTTTGCCCATGTCAAGCACTTACTAATTAGCATGGGCTTGGGGGATTGTTGGTCTGACCCGGAGGTAGCTTGTCCCCGTATCTCGAAAAAACAATTAAAGACCATCTATAAGGATTATAGAATGTCCTTGCTACACTCCAATTCTAATATATGTAAATCAACTTTAACCTTTCTGGAAATCAAGGCCACCCCTGTTTTTGAAAGGGCTATTGATCCTATTAAACCACCAACAGCCAGAAAACTGTATCTTCAGTTCAGATTTGGAGTTCTGCATTTGCGCTGTATGACTGTCAAATGGAAAGCGCAAAATGAGGTCAGGTGTCCCGTATGTAACCACTCTGAGGAATCCGAACTCCATGTTTTCTTTGAGTGCCCGGGGTACATTAAAACTAGAAAGAGATGGGTAGCCCAGATTTGCAGAAACTTTGGTAGTAGACGATGTATTGAAACTTTTAGGATTCTGAAAACTGATTCTAGTATCCCAATCGTCTACTGTGTGGCCGGGTTTCTTTTCTCTATGTGATGCACAAGAAGGGTTTTCTGCAAACCTCCAAACAGGTCAACAGACTAGAACTAGCTGTTAATTTACATAAATGTATTGTGTCACAATATATCCCGAACTGTCTAAAGTTATGCTATTCCATATACCAGGTCGCGCCCCAACCTGCTTAATATAGTTTTGGGTGGAAAAGAATAGAAAAGAGTGGGGACTAGAAGTAAGATTGTAATAAAAATTAGTACAATGCACCATGCACTTTGAAATGAGATACTTCTTTACTCTAGAAAAGAATAATGGGGAGAAAGATATATTTCTGATTTTATAAACTTTTATGATACGCATTTTAATCTCTGTATAGGATTTTAATGAAAGCCATATTTCTTTCTTTTTTAAATGTTATTTTAATCATGTCTGTTGTAAAATTTTGCACTTTCTTGGCCATGTTGACCGTAATAAAGATATATTTGACTTTTTGACTATTTTTTTTAATTTATTTTTTTATTTATGATTTTAGAACTCTGACGAGGTCCACAAAAAAGATTAACAAGAACAAATGTATTTACATACAATCATCAATAAAATACAAAAATACAAGAAAGATATACATATCAGACCAACTAATATATTGCTAAGAAACTTTTTAAAAAGTTAAACAATTTATAACAAAACATTTCATTTGGAGGGTTGTAAACGGCCTCTCGAAAAGAAGTGGCGGAGAGGATACTTAATTGAAAACAAATTGGTCTCAGCCACTTACGCCTATGTAAAAAAAGGGCTGGACACACAAACAACACATGGGTAACATCCTGAATTGGACTATTACAAAGATTACACATTCCTGGGAAGCCATACCATCTAGACAATAAATTATTTAGGGGAGTAGATCCTGCCTCAATAAAAACAGAAATCGCCGTACTCCATGAGGGAGATTCCAGGATACATATACTTGAGCTTTTTTCATTAGGCAAGCATCAAGGATCGGAGAGGCTCCCTTCTTCAGAATACAAGCTTCCCTATCCGTTGTAAAGCTTAGATTCCAGGAAGCCAACTTCAAAATGGACTTCAGCTGCTATGCAGATAGGGAAAAAAGGGTTGATTCATCAAGTTGCAAAAGATCAACCGCAGTTCTAAATTTTTTTACAATTAGCGGGTGTTCTTTAAAAGTTCCTAACAACTCAATTTGAATAAGGTGTCTTAATGTACCTGGTTCCCCCTTAGCAAGGCTGGAGACCCAAAGCACAATCCCGGCTAGGACCTGAACCCAACTACTACGCAGGCCAAATTCCAGCCTAATAGCGGCTGTTGAACATGCTGTATTAACCGTGGTTAAACAGCGCAAGATTTTGCCTTCCGTAGAGTCTAAAAAGCCCCAATTTTTCATATCCAGTAATTCAATGCCGTAAAGTAATGAAGCTGGGATTTTAGCACGAAAGACCTCTAGTAAAATAGAAAAATGTCTTCTACCTGTAGCTTTTTAAAGAGAAAAGAGACTTTTACCCTGGACAATTGCTTTCCGGGTATTATTTGCCATATGGGCCATTTCACTTAAATGACCATCTATAATTTTCCCAAGGAAGACATAAGATTTTACTACTTCCAATCTCTGGCCACCTACAGTCCAGCCAAAGCTGGCATATTTTTACTTTTTCCTTCCCGTCATGCACATAACTTTACCTTTTGAGATATTTATCTTCAAGTAATGTTCCTCCACAAAGTCATGAAGTGCCTGCAGAAGATTATTTAATCCTTTTGGTGTTAAATCCAGAATTAATATATCGTCTGCATACATCAAACAGACAATCGGTTTACCCCCCAAGACAGGAGCAATACCTTCACTTAGGGACAAAGTATGAGGGAGATCATCTATATAAAGGGAAAATAATATAGGGGCCAATAAACAGCCTTGTTTTAACCCATTGGCTGTAGGTATTATTCGTGAGAGACCCCTTTCGCCACCTAACAAAACTCTACACCAGGTATCAGTATGCAATGCTCGAATCAACTCCAAAAGCGTAGATGGCATGCCTAAATTTGATAATTTCCTCCACAGCAAAGATCGATCTACTTTATCAAATGCTGTGGAGAAGTCTATGAAAGCCCCATAGACTCTCCCTCCTCGGAGCTTGATATATTTTTCTGTTATGATTTGCAATGCTGTCAGATTGTCCATGGTGCCTTGTTTTTGCCTAAAACCAGTCTGCTCAAGTGGCAAGTTTTTTTTTTCGGACACCCAGTCATTAATTGACTTAAGAAGATATTTTGTAAAAACTTTACCTATGGCATCCAAAAGGGCAATTTGACGATAATTATGTGGAGCATCGCGGACTCCCTTCTTATATAAGGGAATCAATATGCTCCCCCTCCACGAGGGAAGAACAATTTTTTGAGCAAAGCAGAAATTAAAAACTGGAAAAAGGATTTACTCCATATCTCACTATTTTGTTTTATAACTGAGATCGGAAGTTCATCCGGACCCATTGCTCCGGAGGAACGCAAACCCTTAATAGCCAGTTCAATATCTTTTTCGGTCGGAGGGCCATATGGGGGACTGTCTACATATGTAATAACAAAATCAGACGCAAATCCATTACTCGCATATAAACTCTCAATATACCCAACCCACATTTTTTCTTCAATTGGAATTGGCAATGGTCTGGATCTTCCTCCACAGCTCTCCCCAATCAGTGACCAAAATATTCTAGCTTGACCCTTATGTGCCGCTTCCCGTAGATTAATCCATAAGGAGTCCTCATTCTCTCTTTTCAATTTAGCCTTTACTCTACTCCTCCTTCTTTTTAAAAGAATTATTTTGTGGTATCTTTCCAGGGAATAGGTTAGGTATTGTTCCCTTACTAGTTTATTTATTTCAATATTAAGATACCGAAGGCGGCAAGGAATTATTATTTTTTCAACTTTCCTTTAGGATAATTTTTTGACTAATTAATTGCACAAGTCTCAATGCTCCACCTCTTTCAACCAACTGAGGACAACTTTAATGATTCTAATACAATCCTGTCCCCACTATATTATTCTGATAATTTGCTGCCCATCAAATCGTAGAGCTCTATTACTTCCGGCCACCTTGCGGCGTTGATAACTCATTCATGTACAATCCTACCAAACTTAAACTATAGTTCCCCACCTCCTCCAAATTTTAATGAGACCAACATTTGTTAGCCAACTATTTCTACTATATTGCTATCTCTAATATGATCTGTTAACTAGTGGGCCATATCTAATACATGTCCAAAGCTTATTCTGCGCAATCATTTTTCCCTAAAACAATGGTGAATATGTCATAGTGGTACCTTATCCCTAATATCATCTAATGCTCAATCAACTAAAGAAATGCAATTTCACCTTGACTAATAGTAACAATTCTGAAATGGAGTTACTGTGAGACACAATATACTGTACTCCAAATAAAACCAACCTACTTACAAATTACTAGTGAGTACTCTCAGCATGGTAGTGATTTACAGGTCGGTGTACCCGTTGGTTGAACTACGGGGTACTACCCAGGAGACTAGTGTATATACTGTGTTCTCTTCAATCCACAACACATCTAGGGACAAGTCAATTGCCTGCTTACTGAATTTTTAAAAAAGTAATGTAGTTTGTTATCGCTGTTGAGACCATATTTGACTGTCCTACATCTGCTTATCCACCTCGCCTCTTTTTGTCTCAACAACAATTCCCAATCTCCACCTCTAGGATAGGGTACTACTTTTTGTATACCATGAAACTTAAAACTTGTCTGATGCATATGATTCTTTCTCATATGTTGATATAGGGGTAAATTCTAATCTTTGTTTAGTACTGCCCTTCTATGTTCTTGTATTCTCAGTTTCAGGACCCTTTTAGTGCTACCTATCCATACACTGCAGCAAACACCCTGTTACTCCCCTTGTGCTCCTCTAGTGACCTTTTCAGCACCATGTATTAATCCATTCACTGAAGGAAAAATCAACCAATTATAAATTCTCCCAGTGTCTTTGCTTGTAGTAGTCTAATTGTTTAGTTAGTAGTCATGTACTCACGCAAAGAGGTAGGCTTTAGGACATGGACTATTTTAAACTCCTATGCACTATGCATGTATTACCACCTTTTCACTTGTGTTTCAGTCCTACAATTCTCCAGTCAGTATCCATACACTCCAGCAAACACCCTGTCAGTGCTCTTGAAATCCCATAGTGACTCTTTCAGTACCATGTACTAATCTGTTCACTAAAGTAAAACTCAACCAATTACAAATTCACTCAGTGTCTCTCCTTATACTACTGTAATCATTCAATCAGTATCCATGTACTCATGCACCGAGCTAGGGCTTAGGACATAGAAAGTTTAAACTCCTATGCACTATGCATGTGGTGGTCTAACCACCTTCACACTTGTGTTTCAGGCCTACAATTCCCCAGTCAGTATGTATACACTCTAGCTAGCAACCTATCACTGCTCTTGCAATCCCATAGCGACTCTTTCAGTACTGTGTACTAATCCATTCACTAAATTAAAACCCAACCAATGTAAGTTAACCCAGTGTCTCTCCTTGAAGTACTCTAATCATTCCGTCAGTATCTATGTACTCATTCAGTTAGCCAGGCCTTAGGACATAGACTGTTTTAAACTCCCATGCACTATGCATGTAGTGGTCTAACCACCATTTCACTTGTGTTTCAGGCCTATAATTCCCCAGTCAGTATCCATACACTCCAGCAAACGCCCTGTCACTGCTCTTGCAATCCCATACTAACTCTTTCAGTACCATGTACTAATCTGTTCACTAAAGTAAAACTCAACCTATTATAAGTTCACCCAGTGTATCTCCTTGTAGTACTCTAATCATTCAGTCAGTATCCATGTACTCATGCAGCGAGCCAGGCCTTAGGACATGGATTGCAACTCCTATGCACTATGCATGTAGTGGTCTAACCACCATTTCACTTGTGTTTCAGGCCTACAATTCCCCAGTCAGTATCCATACACTCCAGCAAACACCCTGTCACTGCTCTTGCAATCCTATAGTGACTATTTCAGTACCATGCATTAATCCATTCATTAATGGAAAACTTAACCAATTATAAATGCAGTCAGGGTCTCTCCTTATACTACTGTAATCATTCAGTCAGTATCTATGTACTCATGCAGCGAGCCAGACCTTAGGACATGGACTGTTTTAAACTCCTATGCAGTATGCATGCAGTGGTCTAACCACCTTTTCACTTGTGTTTCAGGCCTACAATTCCCCAGTCAGTATGCACACACTCCAGCAAACGCCCTGTCACTGCGATTGCAATCCCATAGTGTCTCTTTCAGTACTGTGTACTAATCCATTCACTAAATTAAAACCCAACCAATGTAAGTTAAGCCAGTGTCTCTCCTTGAAGTACTCTAATCATTCAGTCAGTATCCATGTACTCATGCAGTGAGCCAGACCTTAGGACATAGAATGTTTTAAACTCCTATGCACTATGCATGCAGTGGTCTAACCACCGTTTCACTTATGTGTCAGGCCTACAATTCCCCAGTCAGTATCCATTCACTCCAGCAAACGCCCTGTCACTGCGATTGCAATCCTATAGTAACATTTTCAGTACTGTGTACTAATCCATTCACTAAAAGAAAACTCAACCAATAATAAATGTACCCAGTGTATCTCCCTGTAGTAGCCTAATCATTCTGTCAGTTTCCATGTAGTCATGCAGCGAGCCAGGCCGTAGGACATTAACTGCTTCAAACTTCTGTGCACTAGGCACGTAGTGCTCTAACCACCTTTTCCTTTGTGTTTCAGGCCTACAATTCCACAGTCAGTATCCATACACACCAGCAAACACCTTGTCACTGCTCTTGCAATCCCATAGTGACTCTTTCAGTACCATGTACTAATCCATTCACTAAAGTAATGTAAATTGATACTTGTAAAGTAAAACTTAACCAATTATAAGTTCACTCAGTGTCTCTCCTTGTAGTACTCTAATCATTCAGTCAGTATCCCTTTACCCCTGCAGCGAGCCAAGCCTTAGGACTTGGACTGCTTTAAACTCCTATGCACTATGCATGTGGTGCTCTAACCACTTTTTCACTTGTGTTTCAAGCCTACAATTCCCCAGTCAGTATCCATACACTCCAGCAAACACACTGTCACTGTTCTTGCAATCCCATAGTGACTCCTTCAGTACCATGTACTAATCCATTCACTAAATTAAAACACAACCAATTTTAAATTCACCCAAAGTATCTCCTGTAGTACTCTAATCATTCAGTCAGTATCCATGTAATCATGCAGCGAGCCAGTCATTAGGACATGGACTGCTTCAAACTCCTATGCTCTATGCATGTAGTGGTCTAACCACCTTTTCCCCTAGTGTTTCATTTTTTATTTTTGTAAAATTATTTTTATTAGTCTTTTTCATTATACAGCACAGTGTGTACCAGTTGCTTATAAATGCACACACATATATAACCCCAATACATTTTATAAAACACAATACATTGGAGGTATTTATCAAATGATAAGATCTAATGAAAGAGGCCAAAATTATACGAATAACTAGGGTCCATTATAAACCAACGATTCCTTCCAGCTATACATGTGAACCCATATCCCTTTACCTAGGATTTTTCCTCTTTTGCCTTTCCTTTTGTATATACCCCTTTCCAGATTAAATATTGAAATAAGCCGAGCTACTCATAACTGAAATGTTGGTGCAGCTTGATCTAACCAAACTGAGGCTACAATTATTCGTAAGACTGCCATAGCAAGAAAGAGAAAATAATCAGACGATGATTACCCCTGACTATTATCCACCCCAAGAAGCATTAAACCTGGGGTTAACTTAACTTTGAGGCCCAGCGCGGGTTCAAAAAATACTGTGACAGCTGATTAACATATATGTTACCCCCCTGGCTGACCTACTAAGAAAACTCCATTTTATCCCTATCTCCTACGCCGACGACACGCAACTCCTTTGTCTCCTTTGATAAAAAAGACAAGAACATCCAATCCACTTTCTCAGAGGGTATGAAGAGCATTGCCTGTTGGATGAGTAACAATTTCCTACAGCTAAACACTGACAAATCTGAGGTAATGCTATTTGGGGAAGCAACGCTGAAATGGTCCGCCAATTGGTGGCCTGGGGAACTAGGGTCCGCCCCACTCCCCAAACAAACAGTGAAAAACCTAGGGTTAAAACTCGACCAGAAACTAACGTTAGAAGAACATGCTAACCTTACAGCGGGGACATGTTACCACACACTAGGTCTGCTCCGTAGGGTCTTCCCCCTTCTGCCAACAACTACACATAAAACCCTGGTCCAGGCCCTAATCCTCAGCCGCATGGACCGCTGCAATGCCCTACTTATCTCCGCCAAAGAATCCTCTCTCGAAAAATTTAAAGTAGTCCAAAACACCGCGGCTAGGCTGATGAACAATACTCCTCCCAGAACCTCAGCTGCCCCACTTCTCCAAGAACTTCACTGGCTCCCAGTGAAACAAAGGGTAAAATTCAAAATATGTTGTATGGTTCATAAATTCCTGAACAATCAGGGTTCCAGCTATCTGACCCAAAAACTAGCCCGTATGTCCCCCCGAGAACCTTACGTTCAAGCAATCAAGGACTCCTCCAAGTCCCACGCATCAAACTGGCCCACATGGGCGGTAAAGCATTCTCTCACCATGCCCCTCGCTATTGGAATCAGTTGCCATTTCACTTGCGTCAAATTTCCAACTTTATGGCGTTCAGAAAGTTACTGAAAACTACTCTGTTCTAATAAATCTCCTCTGGTTGGCCGCTAGCAGTCTGGCGCTGAGATACCCCGATGGGGGTGATTCGGGCGCTATAGAAATTATAGAAATGTAATCCTATCAAGACGTGGGCAGGTGGAAAACATATGGACTAAATCCGCATTAAGCGAGTTATACCGTGGGCATGCAATACCCTCTTGTCCCCCCCATTGTAAGATCTTAGCTGGTGTGTAGTATAAAGAAAATACTGTTTTATAGTGTTGGGCCTGAAGCCCAGCAGAACTTTAGACTGTCCGAGCTAACTTTAAAGACTGAGTAAAGTTATCCGAGTCAATGACCAACCTGTCTTCCAATTTCTTGCAATGTTTAACAAGATCATCCAACTTTTTTACAGTTAATTCATTATAAATTCTTTTAATAGTGCAACCCTCACTACTTCTTATTGCCTCAATAATTTCAGCCTTACCAAAACCATTAAACCCACCCACCTTTTTACTCAGGAAGCTTCTGAGTTGGAGATATTTAAAGAAATTCCTTGTATCAATACCAAACTTATTCTGAATATCCCTGAATTGATAAAAACCATCTGCACCCATTAAATCCCCCACTTTCGTTAGACCTTTCTCTGACCATACCTCCATAATTTGATCCCAAAAAATGTGTGGGAGCGTAGGGTGGCCAAAAAATTGAGTATAAAAGTTAATTCTCCCTAAGCCCGACTTCTTCTTTATTCCCTTGTGTTTCAAGCCTACAATTCCCCAGTCAGTATCCATACACTCCAGCAAACACCCTGTCACTGCTCTTGCAATCCCATAGTGACCCTTTCAGCTACATGTACTAATCTATTCACTATAGTAAAACTCAACCAATTATAACTTCACCCAGTGTCTCTCCTTGTACTACTCCAATCATTCAGTCAGTATCCATGTACTCATTCAGCGTGCCAGGCCTTAGGACATGGACTGCTTCAAACTCCTATGCACTATACATGTAGTGGTCTAACCACCTTTATACTTGTGTTTTAGTCCTACAATTTCCCAGTCAAGTCAAGTCAAGTCAAGGATCTTTAGTCGGTGATTAAAATAAAGCACATATATATACAAAATTTAAAACATGAGTACATATTATCTAGACCTCGACTCATAATTATACAAGTAGTTTAAAATACTTTACAGGGTCCATGAACAGGCTGACCCTCTTGTTTTCCTTAATCTTAATGAGACTTTTAAAAAATTCATTACACTAAACAATGTGCGGGGTCATTCGCTCTTTGCAGAAAGAGTAAAGCGGCTTTAGCATGTCTCAACTTTGCTTGTTTTAAAATATCCACCAGAAAAGCTATGCCTAGGTGTAGCATAAAAAGAACACAAAAGTACAAAATGAAGGGTGTCCTGCGGAGATCTATTGTCGCAGCCGCAGGCACCCTTCTGATGGTGTAAAACCCGGTGGGTCAGCTAATAAATTGGGTAAAAGATTGAGCCTAAAACGAGATATTAAAAACCTCTCCTGAGCATTATACATGGCATAAAGGTACGGTTCCATGCCCTCCATGATCTTCACAAGGTCATGGGCAATTACTGAGCATTTGGTCCCTTCACATGCTTCTCTACGGGTAGCTCTCCATTCCAGAAACGCTCTCTTAATTTTCGGTTTGTCCAGAGGTAAAATAGCTGTGGGGTTTGTAAAAAGATCCTTCTGGTCTAGGTCTTCCAAGGTAGTCTTCACATATTTCAACCACGATATTTCCAGACCTTTATCCCTGTCCAAGCAGTCTCTTAAGATTTGTCTGCTCAACGCTGCCTCAGGGTTTACCCAGATTTCATCCATGCCATAATCGGTCTAAGCTTGACCAGGTCCTCAATGTATGGCCTCCCTAGTTCCCTGTGCGCAATTACAGCAGGAGTACTCCGGGGTATTTTCAAAATAGATCGCAGATATTTGTTTTCCTCCCGCTGCAGTTGGTCAACATTAACAAAGCCCCACACCTCAGAGCCATATGTAGCTTTAGAGCAGCATATAGAGCTGTACAAGTTCATTATTTGTTCGGGGGACCAACGACCCAGCCTACGCCCATAACCTGCTATAGCACCATTTGAGGATATCAGTCTGCTACATCGTTTTTCCACCAGGGAATCAAATTTTAGCGACCTATCTGTCTACACTGCCCTACTCTTTGTGTATCCCTGGGATTGTTTTTTAGGCTAATTTTTAGCTCCTTCAGGGCGTGCGAACATTCCCTGGCAAACCATCTTGGGTGGGTGAAGTTATTCCTGGGGGAACTTGTCTTCATGAGCCCCTCAATCAGACTAGTTACTAGCCATAATGCCCTAATTACCTGTGGACCCTCCACCGCAAGATCTAAACACTCGCCAATAGGTACTTTACCAGCGACCAATAGTGATTTATAGAAGGCCTCACCATAATTTTTTGACCACCTAAGCCGTCTTCCCTGGTCCGTTACCCTAACAGAGGTCCCAACCACGGGTCCTATCTTAGGTCGACCCAAGTACATGTGAGAAGTTGGCCTGATATGCAGTGCTCACTATTCTAGTGATCACTATGTATCAGTCCAGACAACCCTTATTGATGATTGGTTGTAAGTCAACCTTATAGACCAGCTATCCTAGTAGCGTGGATACGAGCAGTCTAAGGCTAAAGACTCGAGAGGGCGTGTTAAGCCAGCTGTTTACCACACATATACCCCTTGAACACCCAGTGAAAGGACACCACACAAGTGTTATGAAAATAAACAGTGTATTTATTAAAATCACAACAGCCCTGTACTCTTTATGAGGACAGGGTACTAAGCACAAAACAAAACTCTTACGAAAATACTTAAGTTAGCACAGTATATACAAATGCCCGAGGGGCACAGAAAACCATATACTCTGGAAATGGAATGCGAAATTACTAGCAGGTAAGTACAATACTAATAGGCTTTGGCATCGCTAGGACTTGACTATAGAATCGTTAGATTACTTCTAGGAGACCCAGGGGACTCGGGTGCATAGTGTGCACTCTCACGCGGGATGCGGGACAAAGTCTATGGTAGCTAGAATTTGCAAAGTTAGTGTTCTCGGGCGAACCCGACCTGGTAGGGAGAAAACGAAAGTGGATTCGGATCCCTTGGATAGTGAGGCTATGCTGGGGCACCGAAATGCCGAAGTTACCTAGCCCAGGGGCTGCAGGTGCATAGGTCTCAAAAGACGTCGGGAATCCTCGTTACCGGACCAGGAGCCTGAAGAAAAGAAGTTGCTGGCAGGCGACCAGTGAAGAAAGTTCGATGGACCCAAGCCTGGATCGAAGGAAGATGACACCTGAAAGCAGAGGGGACCAAGTTCGTGACTACTAGCCAGTAGTCAGGTACCAGGAGGGCACCGGATAGTAGTCACCTCGACTAGGTGAGTGGGCGACGCTGTGCTCTGCAGATCTCACGGACCAGGAGGCGTTGTCGGCGACCAGGATGGAGGAGCGAGCTGTCCCACGATGTCTGAAGCTGTCGGCGTCGAAGAACCCAGGAAGGGGCAACAAAGCCTTGGCTACTTCAAGCCCACGCGGTGGACTCAAAATGGCGTCTGGAGTGGACCAGGAGGGTCCGGGGTGCCTCTCTTGAAGAAGGAAGCAAGGGCCAGTCTGGAGCAACCAGACCAGCAAGTTGAATGTCGTCGGGCGTCGTTCGGGAAGGCCACAAGCCAACGGGCTAGTAGCCAAACAACGCGGTGAGCAGCAAAAAGCAGAAGGGCCCCACGCAGATCGTGGAGATGCTGGAGGGCTGATCTTCGGTGCTGGAGCCGCTCAGGGTCGGGGCTTCTCGGACCCCAAAGCACTCACCAGAGGGATACTCTGTGGGCTTGCTGTGCAGAAGTCGTGCAGTCTTGGCGATCGTCGGTCCCTCGAGGTCTCGTCGCACTCACGGTTCTCAGCTTTGCTGTAGAGGTGAGTAGAGGTCAGAGGTGCCAGGGAAGCCGGGTCTCGTCGAGCTGGGCAGTCGGATTCCGGAGGAAGGACTTGCAGCAGACCGCAGTGTTCTGGATGGTGCCCGCTTGATGCGGGGTGACTACTCCTTAGCCACAAGGGAGAATCTTGAAGAAGGAAATCTTGAAGTCCTTTCGAAGAAAGTCGTGTCTTGATTCCAAAGATGATCTGATCTGAACAGGGGGCCCGCTCCTATCTTTATACTAAAAAAGGGGGCTGACCCGGTGACTAGGTCCTGCCTATGGGTGGGACCAGGAAGGGGGGTGGTTACACCCCTCTCCCATGCCGGGCCTCCCCAGGCCAGGGGCTGGTGTGCCCCTGGAACTGGTTCTGGCCGGCCTATGCGTAGTGAGCACCGGGGTGCCACTCAGCAGTCACCTTCCTGTAAAGCCCTGCCTACCCAGGATACACAAAACTCTGTCTGGGATGGTGCTAGCACCGCCCCGGACAGGAAACCCTTTGTCCAGGCTCCCCTCGCTGGAAGGACTCCCAGCTGCAGGGGGTCAGACTCGTGTCTGTGGTGGCAGCGTCCATTTTGTGGAGCTGAGGCTTCAGTTAACTTTAACCGGGGTTCACAGTTACATACATGTCGTGTCCCTCTAGAAGGGTGGAATGCTAACCCCGTCGCCAGAACTGGCGAGGGGTTAGTATTCCAATTCGTATGACACCTTACTCGACATGTTTTGATAAAGCAATACCAGAGATAGCATTCAACCGCGAGGATTATAATGCACTTAAGAGTATATGGTATGCGATATCATGGAACAGCTATTAGGACTTGGTTCCGCAAGCTGCAGACGGACTCAGCTCATGCCAGAGCACCATCTCACACGATCCCAAGCACTCTGCATTCAGGATTGTTAAGGCCTGCCATAGGAGTGACTGATAGGAATCTGTGTGTCCATTTTAGGGTTAGATACAGGTATACTATATCTAAAGCAAGGGGTGATTACACCACCTTGCCCCAGCTGTCGTGCAGCCAGTTGTGTCAGATTTAGCTGGCCATCCAGGGGTGGCATAATACATGCTGCAGCCCCTGGTAGGCCCTGGGTACACCTATGCCCTGAGTTACAGGGCCTGATAAGGTGGCCCAGTACCAATTGGAAATGTACCTAAGGTACATGGAATCCATTTTACAGAGAGGGCAGTAGGCCTGGGGTCCTGATTGGCAGGGTCCCAGGTCGACTATGTCAAAAAACCAGCTAAAACACAGGGCAAAAAAAGTTGGGGGTAACCATAGTCAGGTACCTACCTTCCTACACAACCCCCCCCAAACGAAAGGAGATAAGGCTATCCTTGTCCAGGTAAGCCTCTATTACCCAAGTGGCCATATAAGGAAGGACCAGCTCTGGCTTGGTTTCCCCCTGTGTCATGGTCCACTAGGCAACCCCTCACCCTAAGGGTATCTGCGGGTCTCCACCATAGGGAATCTCTGTCTCTGGTGTGTCTTGGGAAAGAAAAAGGCTGATGCTGGGATGGAGTGCTGAAGTGAGGCTCCTCTACCTTTGGGCTCAACTTCCTCCAATCACCATCCATCATGTGTGCCTTTCTTTCTTTAGCTGAGATGCACTGAGCTCTCAGGGTCAGCCTCTGGCTACCTAAAGCTGGAGGCTGAGTCCCTCTGGTTGGCTTACTGCAGGGACAGGTCAGGTCTGGGGTTTTTAGGCCCCATGTTTGGCTGTGCCCAACAGTGTCCAGCTGTGGGAGGTCCCTAACTACTTTTAAAGGGGATCCCTCAGGAGTCTGATTTATTTTCACTTGGCTAGGTTTACCAGCTTCAGTGATCCTAATCTGCTGATTAAGGAGTTCTTTTGGACAGGGGGCCCTTTGGGGTCCACCACTGGCCTCCCTGACCTCTTCAGCCCTGGGCTGACTGAGGCAGGGTAGAGAGGGGCAGGTTACCTGCTCCAGACTGGGTCCCACCTTGGAAGGGTCCACTGCCATCAGGGGCTCTGCCAGGCTAGGCCTGACTACCTCTGGGGCAGTTCCTTCACAAGGGGTCAGATCAGTTCCCTGAGGAGGCTGATCCTTTCCTAGAGTCTGGTGGGAGGGAGATTTCTCTTCCTCCTCAATGCTCTCTGTCTGAGTGGAGTGATCCATTGTTTCAGGCTTCACAACCTCACTATCTGTCTGAGTAGAGGCTGAGACCATTTCAACCTTGCCAACCTTTTCAGGAGGGCACTCAGTCTGTGTTTGGGCTGTGACTGTCACAGCCCTCCTATCCTGTTCAGGAAAGTCTGTCTGAGCCTGGGCAGTGGCTACCACTGCTCTTCCAACCTTTTCAGGGAGGACTGGTGCTTGGACTGGGGCTGTAGCTATTACTGCCCCACTAACCTTTCTGGGTAGGCCTATCATCCTGGAGTGAGTTTCCTGCTCCACCTCAGCCCATGCTGAGAGTTCCAGGTCATTCCCCAGTAAGCAATCTACAGGTAGGTTATCTGTCACTGCCACTCTCATGGGCCCTGTGACATTACCCCAGCTGAGCTTGACTACTGCCATGGGATGCCTTCTTTTCACTCCATGAATGTCTGTCACCTGATAAGTAAAGCCAGGGGTCAGTTGAGCAGAGGGAACCAGATGGTCAATCACCATGGTGATACTGGCCCCTGTGTCTCTGAATGCCTCAACTTTCTGACCATTGACTAGGAGCTCTTGTCTATACTTTCCCAAAATGTGGGGACCAGTAGTGAAGTTGGCAAACCCCATGCCAGTCTCACAGACAAGAGTGTTGTTAGGGGACCTGGCTAAGCCATAATCCTCCTGGTTTCCCAAAGTAATGCCCACCACATTCTTGGGGGCACTCCCACCACCTGGGGGATTACCACTAGTGGTAACAGGAGGTCTGGGAGTATTACTTGGGGGTATGTTTTCCTTATTGCTCTTTTGAGGGCAACTGGCATCACCTTTGTAATGGCCCACCTGTTTACAGGTATGGCAATAAGGTTTCTTCTGTTCTGAAGGAGTGTTCTGGGACCCACCACCCTTGTTGGAGTTTTGGGGCCCTTGGGAAGTCTTCTCTGTGGATTTATCCCCACCCTTCTCTTGAGGCTTGGTTGATTCCTTCTTCTGGTCACCACCCTGGTTCTTAGGCCTGACCCTGGTTCTGACCCATTTGTCTGCCCTCTTACCCAATTCCTGTGGAGAGGTCAGATCAGAGTCTACCAGGTGTTGGTGTAATAACTGGTTCTGACAAATATTTAAGATTTGCTCCCTCATAATTAGATTGTACAATCCTTTAAAATCAGTAACCTTACTACCCAGCAGCCAGCCTTCAAAAGCCTTAGTGGCACAATCAACAAAGTCAGTCCAATCCTGAGACTGAGTTTTCTGGGTGTCTCTGAACATCAACCTGTACTGTTCAGTGGTTAAACCAAACCCATCAACCAGTGTATTTTTCAGGACTTGGTAATTATTAGCATCCTCAACTCTAGTAGTGAGGAGCTTATCTCTACCTTTGCCATCAATGGAGAGCCACAAGATAGCTGCCCACTGACTTTGGGGAACACCCTGCACAGTGCAGGCCCTCTCCAAAGCAGTTATCCATTTGTGGATGTCATCCCCTTGTTTAAAGGGGGGCACTATCTTATTCAGGTGCTTTGTATCAAAACTCCTTTCCCTATTGCTAGGTACAATGCTGCCACCAGTGGGTTTGGACCCACATAATTCTTGCTCTCTAGCAAAGGCAAGTCTTTCTTTGGCCAGGGCAAGTTCTTCCCTTTCAATCCTCAGTTGGACTTCCCTTTCCTTGGCTTCTAAGAGTCTCCTCTGAGGAGAGGCCTGAGAGCCATTGGTTCGAATGGATCTGTTAGAGCCTCTAGATAGAGACCTAACTCGTCCACTCCCAATGTTAAGCTGACCTGAGAGTGGGCCTAGGGGTCCCCCAAATCCATTCTCATGTCCACTTAAGTTGGACCTGGTTAGTCTGCTGACCTCTCCCTGTCCTTTGTCTGCCTCATCCTCAGATAGATCCTCATCCTCTTCCCCCTGCTCATTCTCAGCTGAGAGGTGGATGAGGTCAGGATCACCCAAGGTTCCCTCTAGGGGAGGCATGTTCCCATCTGGATGGGAAGAGTCTGTGTTAGCAGCCCTCTTCTCATCATAAGCCTCTAAGAGACTTATCAGAAAGGGAGTTGTAGGGTTAGCCCCTTGTTTTAGCTTCCTGGAGGTACACACTTGTCTCATCTCCCTGAAGCTAAGAGCAGCATATCTAGATGTGGCCTGTGGAGGGTCCACTGACACAAGGGGAGACTCAGAGTTTCCTCCTTTGTCTGACATGCTGATTCTAGTGTGGTGTAAGTGATGCACCTACCTACACTATGTGTTTACCTACTGATCCCTTGCTAAGAGTTGTAGCCAAGGTGTGCTAGGCCTTGAAGAGCTACAACAGCTGGTTCAGTAGAACTCAGAGTATTCTAAGCTAAGTTATATGTACCTACAAGTACTTATGTGATCTTTCAACAAGATATTCTTAGGGTATGTGTGGTAAAACAACAGCAAGCTCAAATCCCAACCGCTGCTCACCAATGTGAGAAGTTGGCCTGATATGCAGTGCTCACTATTCTAGTGATCACTATGTATCAGTCCAGACAACCCTTATTGATGATTGGTTGTAAGTCAACCTTATAGACCAGCTATCCTAGTAGCGTGGATACGAGCAGTCTAAGGCTAAAGACTCGAGAGGGCGTGTTAAGCCAGCTGTTTACCACACATATACCCCTTGAACACCCAGTGAAAGGACACCACACAAGTGTTATGAAAATAAACAGTGTATTTATTAAAATCACAACAGCCCTGTACTCTTTATGAGGACAGGGTACTAAGCACAAAACAAAACTCTTACGAAAATACTTAAGTTAGCACAGTATATACAAATGCCCGAGGGGCACGGAAAACCATATACTCTGGAAATGGAATGCGAAATTACTAGCAGGTAAGTACAATACTAATAGGTTTTGGAATCGCTAGGACTTGACTATAGAATCGTTAGATTACTTCTAGGAGACCCAGGGGACTCGGGTGCAGAGTGTGCACTCTCACGCGGGATGCGGGACAAAGTCTATGGTAGCTAGAATTTGCAAAGTTAGTGTTCTCGGGCGAACCCGACCTGGTAGGGAGAAAACGAAAGTGGATTCAGACCCTTGGATAGTGAGGCTATGCTGGGGCACCGAAATGCTGAAGTTACCTAGCACAGGGGCTGCAGCTGCATAGGTCTCAAAAGACGTCGGGAATCCTCGTTACCGGACCAGGAGCCTGAAGAAAAGAAGTTGCTGGCAGGCGACCAGTGAAGAAAGTTCGATGGACCCAAGCCTGGATTGAAGGAAGATGACACCTGAAAGCAGAGGGGACCAAGTTCGTGACTACTAGCCAGTAGTCAGGTACCAGGAGGGCACCGGATGGTAGTCACCTCGACTAGGTGAGTGGGCGACGCTGTGCTCTGCAGATCTCACGGACCAGGAGGCGTTGTCGGCGACCAGGATGGAGGAGCGAGCTGTCCCACGATGTCTGAAGCTGTCGGCGTCGAAGAACCCAGGAAGGGGCAACAAAGCCTTGGCTACTTCAAGCCCACGTGGTGGACTCAAAATGGCTTCTGGAGTGGACCAGGAGGGTCCGGGGTGCCTCTCTTGAAGAAGGAAGCAAGGGCCAGTCTGGAGCAACCAGACCAGCAAGTTGAATGTCGTCGGGCGTCGTTCGGGAAGGCCACAAGCCAACGGGCTAGTAGCCAAACAACGCGGTGAGCAGCAAAAAGCAGAAGGGCCCCACGCAGATCGTGGAGATGCTGGAGGGCTGATCTTCGGTGCTGGAGCCGCTCAGGGTCGGGGCTTCTCGGACCCCAAAGCACTCACCAGAGGGATACTCTGTGGGCTTGCTGTGCAGAAAACGTGCAGTCTTGGCGATCGTCGGTCCCTCGAGGTCTCGTCGCACTCACGGTTCTCAGCTTTGCTGTAGAGGTGAGTAGAGGTCAGAGGTGCCAGGGAAGCCGGGTCTCGTCGAGCTGGGCAGTCGGATTCCGGAGGAAGGACTTGCAGCAGACCGCAGTGTTCTGGATGGTGCCCGCTTGATGCGGGGTGACTACTCCTTAGCCACAAGGGAGAATCTTGAAGAAGGAAATCTTGAAGTCCTTTCGAAGAAAGTCGTGTCTTGATTCCAAAGATGATCTGATCTGAACAGGGGGCCCGCTCCTATCTTTATACTAAAAAAGGGGGCTGACCCGGTGACTAGGTCCTGCCTATGGGTGGGACCAGGAAGGGGGGTGGTTACACCCCTCTCCCATGCCGGGCCTCCCCAGGCCAGGGGCTGGTGTGCCCCTGGAACTGGTTCTGGCCGGCCTATGCGTAGTGAGCACCGGGGTGCCACTCAGCAGTCACCTTCCTGTAAAGCCCTGCCTACCCAGGATACACAAAACTCTGTCTGGGATGGTGCTAGCACCGCCCCGGACAGGAAACCCTTTGTCCAGGCCCCCCTCGCTGGAAGGACTCCCAGCTGCAGAGGGTCAGACTCGTGTCTGTGGTGGCAGCATCCATTTTGTGGAGCTGAGGCTTCAGTTAACTTTAACCGGGGTTCACAGTTACATACATGTCGTGTCCCTCTAGAAGGGTGGAATGCTAACCCCGTCGCCAGAACTGGCGAGGGGTTAGTATTCCAATTCGTATGACACCTTACTCGACATGTTTTGATAAAGCAATACCAGAGATAGCATTCAACCGCGAGGATTATAATGCACTTAAGAGTATATGGTATGCGATATCATGGAACAGCTATTAGGACTTGGTTCCGCAAGCTGCAGACGGACTCAGCTCATGCCAGAGCACCATCTCACACGATCCCAAGCACTCTGCCTTCAGGATTGTTAAGGCCTGCCATAGGAGTGACTGATAGGAATCTGTGTTTCCATTTTAGGGTTAGATACAGGTATACTATATCTAAAGCAAGGGGTGATTACACCACCTTGCCCCAGCTGTCGTGCAGCCAGTTGTGTCAGATTTAGCTGGCCATCCAGGGGTGGCATAATACATGCTGCAGCCCCTGGTAGGCCCTGGGTACACCTATGCCCTGAGTTACAGGGCCTGATAAGGTGGCCCAGTACCAATTGGAAATGTACCTAAGGTACATGGAATCCATTTTACAGAGAGAGCAGTAGGCCTGGGGTCCTGATTGGCAGGGTCCCAGGTCGACTATGTCAAAAAACCAGCTAAAACACAGGGCAAAAAAAGTTGGGGGTAACCATAGTCAGGTACCTACCTTCCTACACATAAGCTCTAAAACCAGAGGATTGTGGTCACTAAATGGGCTCCACTCAAACCCCACCGATCTAATCCATTTTTTAATAGCCTGGACGCTAAGATATAGTCAATGTAAGACGAGCACCCTCTCACTTTAAAAGTTGTAGCGAGAGTTCCCTCTTTCTCCAGTCTAGTCATGTCAAAAGTGTGTTCCAAGGCATGTGTTTTTAAAAGTCTACTAAAGACCATTCCCTCTGCTGTGTGTTAAAAACTGGGGGCCTCTCTCTACTGGACAACGGGACCATTCTGCATTCAAGGGGAATAACGTTGGGCATAGGTGGCAATTAAAATCACCCATGACAAGAACAGTGGGTTCCGAAGCCCCTTTCCTTTTGGCTAATTCCTGGGTGAGTCTATGGTCTGATTCCTGGGGTGTGGGATTATTTCCTCCAAGGGCTCCTTCATTATATACATTAAACAGGATCAACCTTATCCCACTGCCCCTAAACCCCAATGCCTGGAGATTATGAGAAATCCAGGATGGGCTAGTCCATGTTCCTTGCAGATTTAAATCTACATATACGGATAGTCCTCCCATTGCTCTTCCTGATCTCGATCTCTGGGCGGGCACAAAGAAGCATTTATACCCAGTCATATGAAAAGGGCTGTTATCCACCACCCAGGTCTCTTCTAAACTAATTATCTGGAACTTGTTTATGTATTGCCGCCATTCAATGTTGTCAAATTTACTCGCTAGGCCGGCAACGTTCCATGAGATTATTTTTAACCCCCTTTCTAGTGATTGATCACAAACTGACCCCTGGCCACTTAGGCTTCCAGTATCAGGCCCGTCATCTGCCCTAAAGGACATTGCTTGAACCCCTCGACACTGTAGTGCGAGCGGAGACAAGTCGTCCCTTAACTCCACCTCACAACTGGTGGCTCCTGCTACATTCCCGGTCTCGTATTCCAAAGTACTTGCTGATTTCACCCCCAAACCACCTTGTGTTATATAGGCCTCGTCTATAGAGGAAATATTTGTGAGGACAACCTTTTGTGGCACCCTCAACCCCACACAATGCGAACCCTGCAGGCTCCTATTCCCAGCTCCTCTTGTTGCTGCCTTCTCCATTTTAAGGGGAAGCCTTAACAGTCAATCATTTTCGTCTAGGGACATCAAGGGGCTAAATCTGTTGGTCCATTTGGATAGTTCCCAATCTCTTGCCACAGGGCCATACGAAGTGTGGTACCACGCCTTGTTTGTGTTTGGCTCTTCTCTGGATTTCCCCAGACGGTAGGCCAGATCATAGGGGGCGTTTTGTCTCGGGTAAAAATAACCTAATGGCAGGGATCTTATGCTACTTGCCTGGTTAACCATCCCACAAGATAAAATGTGCTGTACTACACTTGCGTCCCTGAAATTCACTATGATGCAATTCCCCACTATATCTTTACTCCTGGTGCTAATGCAGCCCACCCTTCTAACATGGAGGATTTCCCCGTTTTTGCTACCTGCAAGAGGACTGTTCTGGTTCAGCCAATGTGTGGTATTATTTTTTAGTTCAGTATGTGACTCACTCTGCTCTTTCTTTAGATCTGGGACCCCCGCTAGTACTATTGCATAGGGGCACGCCTCAGGTGGTAAATTTATGGATGTTAGTGTTTCACCAGTTGATGTATTGGCCACCCGCCCAGTCTGGTTTGCAGCTACTGCTTCAGGTTTAGAAGAGTGATTACTTGGCTGTTCTATTATTGGCCCAGGAAGTACCGCCCCTGCCCATGACGCCCCCTGTCCAGCACCCGTGCCCTTGTCCGAGTGCAGGGAAATGCCTAAAAGACTGGGGGCCTGTATGACCGTAGGTAGCACATGGTTGCATAACCATCTGTTGGTCTTGACAAATGTCAATAATAATCGGGTTATTCGTGGTGCCATTGTCCAGGGATATTTCTTGAGCCCTGCCCCTATTCTTTAGTTCATTTAGAATTGTGTCCAGTCTACTGGCTAGTGGCTTTATCTGGCTGACAATAAATACTTCTAGATGGTTTATAATTCCAGGACTGTTTGGGCCATCCAGCTCGGGGAGCTAGCGACTGAGGCGCCTGCTTAGCCCTAGTTTCAGCGATTACCTGGTGTGAATAAGGGAAGGCTGCTTTTGGTTTTCTTAATTCTTTGTTTCTTCGGGCAAGTTCTTCTTTTCCTACTAGTTACAGCTTTTTTGGTGGGCATAGAATCCACCCTATCTTTACCAGTACCCCTCTGCGCACACGTAATGTCCTGATCAGAAGACTCTGAGGCAATGAGTGGGGAGGTGACCCTAACCTCATCCCCTAATTCCTGGGGTATAGTGGAAGGGTCAAGTATTGGGGTAAGTGACAAGCATCTTTCCGTGCGCTCTATTTCACTTGCTACTAACCCAATAGCTTTCCTCAACATGCGATCAATTGCGGTGGGCTGTGCAATAAAGAGGGGGGTATACCTTCATCATGTAGGACCACCTGGGGGGTGGGGGGCAAATTCAACTTTGCTTTAGTTGAATGGGTTTTCACTTTACTGGCCATATTAGGAAAAAAAAAACAGAGTACCCCGAAGTGAAAGTGGTTTTGCAAGGTCTTACGCACACTCAGATTGAGTTTCCTCCCCCTGCCTGAATGCAGTTCAGCTTAGGAAAAAGAAAATAACACACACCAACCAACCCCCAGCACAGTCCCTCTTAAACAACTTGCGTTATGTTGGGCCCAATGCTACTATACAGTCTGCCTCTCCTCTGATTTTTCTTCCTCCTTGGTCGCCGATAATCCCCCTCCTCCAGTACCAGTCACCAGGACCATGGGGGGGGGGGCCCGGCTCGGCCTCCTTCGGCCTCTGACGGCTGCAGACGGTCCCGCCCTTGTCTCGGGCTTCACCCGAGCGATGCCCGCGCGCGTCCCGCACCGCGGGAAGGCAGCGCCGCTTTTAGGCAGGTTGTCACTCCTCCCCCTGCAGCTGAACTCGATGACAATCAGCGCGGGGCTCCCTGGGACCTGGATTCCCACCAGGGAAAGCGCGGGTGTATCACAGCGCTGGGGAGTCTGTGGGAAGATGCTGGTGTGTAGCGGGTGATCCTAGGACGCAGGTCCCCCAAGGAGACAGGTATTTCAGGCACAGTGTCCCCCAATGAGCAACTCCTTCGTGAACCAATCAGTATCCATACAGTCCAGAAAACATCCTGTGACTGCTCTTGCAATCCCATAGTGATGTTTTCTGCACCATGTACTAATCCATTCACTGAAGAAAAAAACAACCAATTATAAATTCACATAGTGTTTCTCCTTGTAGTACTGTAATCATTCAGTCAGTATCCATGTACTTATGCAGTAAGCTAGACTTTAGGACATCGACTGCTTCAAACTCCTATGCACTATGCATATAGTGCACTACCCACCTTCACACTTGTGTTCCAGGCCTGCAATGCCCCAGTCACTATCCATGCAGTCCAGCAAACACCCTGTCACTACTCTTGCAGTTATATAGTGACCCTTTCAGCTCCATATACTAATCCATTGACTGAAGTAAAACTCAACCAATTATGAATTCACCCAGTGTCTGGCCTTATAGTACTGTAACCATTCAGTCAGTATGCATGTACTCATGCAGTGACCCAGGCTTTAGGGCATGGACTGCTTCAAACTCTTATGCAGTATGCATATAATGCTCTAACCATCTACACACTTGTGTTTCAGGTCTAAAATTCCTCAGTCAGTATCCATACACTGCAGCATATACCCTGTTACTCTCTTTGCATTCCTATACAGTTATTTATACACCGTGAATTACAATTTCAATTAGTGTTGAGAAAAGAAAGTGGTTAAATGATTTGTATATAGAATGTGTGTGTATAGTAATAGAAAAGTATAATTCATAAATGTATTAATATACATTTATTTATGTTTATTTTTTACAGATATTGTTTATCATCATTAAAATAAAGTTATCATGCCTGAAAAATCAAGAAAGAGAAAAGGAGAGCTAAAGGACAGTTATACTTGTGTTTTAGTCCTACAATTTCCCAGTCAAGTCAAGTCAAGTCAATGATCTTTAGTCGGTGATTAAAAAACACCAATAAAGCACATATATATACAAAATTTAAAACATGAGTACATATTATCTAGACCTCGACTCATAATTATACAAGTAGTTGAAAATACTTTACAGGGTCCATGAACAGGCCGACCCTCTTGTTTTCCTTAATCTTAATGAGACTTTTAAAAAATTCATTACACTAAACAATGTGCGGGGGTCATTCGCTCTTTGCAGAAAGAGTAAAGCGGTTTTAGCATGTCTCAACTTTGCTTGTTTTAAAATATCCACCAAAAAGCTATGCCTAGGTGTAGCATAAAAAGAACACAAAAGTACAAAATGAAGGGTGTCCTGCGGAGATCTATTGTCGCAGCCGCAGGCACCCTTCTGATGGTGTAAAACCCGGTGGGTCAGCTAATAAATTAGGTAAAAGATTGAGCCTAAAACGAGATATTAAAAACCTCTCCTGAGCATTATACATGGCATAAAGGTACGGTTCCATGCCCTCCATGATCTTCGCAAGGTCATGGGCAATTACTGAGCATTTGGTCCCTTCACATGCTTCTCTACGGGTAGCTCTCCATTCCAGAAACACTCTCTTAATTTTCGGTTTGTCCAGAGGTAAAATAGCTGTGGGGTTTGTAAAAAGATCCTTCTGGTCTAGGTCTTCCAAGGTAGTCTTCACATATTTCAACCACGATATTTCCAGACCTTTATCCCTGTCCAAGCAGTCTCTTAAGATTTGTCTGCTCAACGCTGCCTCAGGGTTTACCCAGATTTCATCCATGCCATAATCGGTTAAGCTTGACCAGGTCCTCAATGTATGGCCTCCCTAGTTCCCTGTGCGCAATTACAGCAGGAGTACTCCGGGGTATTTTCAAAATAGATCGCAGATATTTGTTTTCCTCCCGCTGCAGTTGGTCAACATTAACAAAGCCCCACACCTCAGAGCCATATGTAGCTTTAGAGCAGCATATAGAGCTGTACAAGTTCATTATTTGTTCGGGGGACCAACGACCCAGCCTACGCCCATAACCTGCTATAGCACCATTTGAGGATATCAGTCTGCTACATCGTTTTTCCACCAGGGAATCAAATTTTAGCGACTCTCTGTCTACACTGCCCTACTCTTTGTGTATCCCTGGGATTGTTTTTTAGGCTAATTTTTAGCTCCTTCAGGGCGTGCAAACATTCCCTGGCAAACCATCTTGGGTGGGTGAAGTTATTCCTGGGGGAACTTGTCTTCATGAGCCCCTCAATCAGACTAGTTACTAGCCATAATGCCCTAATTACCTGTGGACCCTCCACCGCAAGATCTAAACACTCGCCAATAGGTACTTTACCAGCGACCAATAGTGATTTATAGAAGGCCTCACCATCATTTTTGACCACCTAAGCCGTCTTCCCTGGTCCGTTACCCTAACAGAGGTCCCAACCACGGGTCCTATCTTAGGTCGACCCAAGTACATAAGCTCTAAAACCAGAGGATTGTGGTCACTAAATGGGCTCCACTCAAACCCCACCGATCTAATCCATTTTTTAATAGCCTGGACGCTAAGATATAGTCAATGTAAGACGAGCACCCTCTCACTTTAAAAGTTGTAGCGAGAGTTCCCTCTTTCTCCAGTCTAGTCATGTCAAAAGTGTGTTCCAAGGCATGTGTTTTTAAAAGTCTACTAAAGACCATTCCCTCTGCTGTGTGTTAAAAATGGGGGCCTCTCTCTACTGGACAACGGGACCATTCTGCATTCAAGGGGAATAACGTTGGGCATAGGTGGCAATTAAAATCACCCATGACAAGAACAGTGGGTTCCGAAGCCCCTTTCCTTTTGGCTAATTCCTGGGTGAGTCTATGGTCTAATTTCTGGGGTGTGGGATTATTTCCTCCAAGGGCTCCTTCATTATATACATTAAACAGGATCAACCTTATCCCACTGCCCCTAAACCCCAATGCCTGGAGATTATGAGAAATCCAGGATGGGCTAGTCCATGTTCCTTGCAGATTTAAATCTACATATACAGATAGTCCTCCCATTGCTCTTCCTGATCTCGATCTCTGGGCGGGCACAAAGAAGCATTTATACCCAGTCATATGAAAAGGGCTGTTATCCACCACCCAGGTCTCTTCTAAACTAATTATCTGGAACTTGTTTATGTATTGCCGCCATTCAATGTTGTCAAATTTACTCGCTAGGCCGGCAACGTTCCATGAGATTATTTTTAACCCCCTTTCTAGTGATTGATCACAAACTGACCCCTGGCCACTTAGGCTTCCAGTTTCAGGCCCGTCATCTGCCCTAAAGGACATTGCTTGAACCCCTCGACACTGTAGTGCGAGCGGAGACAAGTCGTCCCTTAACTCCACCTCACAACTGGTGGCTCCTGCTACATTCCCGGTCTCGTATTCCAAAGTACTTGCTGATTTCACCCCCAAACCACCTTGTGTTATATAGGCCTCGTCTATAGAGGAAATATTTGTGATGACAACCTTTTGTGGCACCCTCAACCCCACACAATGCGAACCCTGCAGGCTCCTATTCCCAGCTCCTCTTGTTGCTGCCTTCTCCATTTTAAGGGGAAGCCTTAACAGTCAATCATTTTCGTCTAGGGACATCAAGGGGCTAAATCTGTTGGTCCATTTGGATAGTTCCCAATCTCTTGCCACAGGGCCATACGAAATGTGGTACCACGCCTTGTTTGTGTTTGGCTCTTCTCTGGATTTCCCCAGACGGTAGGCCAGATCATAGGGGGCGTTTTGTCTCGGGTAAAAATAACCTAATGGCAGGGATCTTATGCTACTTGCCTGGTTAACCATCCCACAAGATAAAATGTGCTGTACTACACTTGCGTCCCTGAAATTCACTATGATGCAATTCCCCACTATATCTTTACTCCTGGTGCCAATGCAGCCCACCCTTCTAACATGGAGGATTTCCCCGTTTTTGCTACCTGCAAGAGGACTGTTCTGGTTCAGCCAATGTGTGGTATTATTTTTTAGTTCAGTATGTGACTCACTCTGCTCTTTCTTTAGATCTGGGACCCCCGCTAGTACTATTGCATAGGGGCACGCCTCAGGTGGTAAATTTATGGATGGGAGTGTTTCACCAGTTGATGTATTGGCCACCCGCCCAGTCTGGTTTGCAGCTACTGCTTCAGGTTTAGAAGAGTGATTACTTGGCTGTTCTATTATTGGCTCAGGAAGTACCGCCCCTGCCCATGACGCCCCCTGTCCAGCACCCCTGCCCTTGTCCGAGTGCAGGGAAATGCCTAATAGACTGGGGGCCTGTATGACCGTAAGTAGCACATGGTTGCATAACCATCTGTTGGTCTTGACAAATGTCAATAATAATCGGGTTATTCGTGGTGCCATTGTCCAGGGATATTTCTTGAGCCCTGCCCCTATTCTTTAGTTCATTTAGAATTGTGTCCAGTCTACTGGCTAGTGGCTTTATCTGGCTGACAATAAATACTTCTAGATGGTTTATAATTCCAGGACTGTTTGGGCCATCCAGCTCGGGGAGCAAGCGACTGAGGCGCCTGCTTAGCCCTAGTTTCAGCGATTACCTGGTGTGAATAAGGGAAGGCTGCTTTTGGTTTTCTTAATTCTTGGTTTCTTCGGGCAAGTTCTTCTTTTCCTACTAGTTACAGCTTTTTTGGTGGGCATAGAATCCACCCTATCTTTACCAGTACCCCTCTGCGCACACGTAATGTCCTGATCAGAAGACTCTGAGGCAATGAGTGGGGAGGTGACCCTAACCTCATCCCCTAATTCCTGGGGTATAGTGGAAGGGTCAAGTATTGGGGTAAGTGACAAGCATCTTTCCGTGCGCTCTATTTCACTTGCTACTAACCCAATAGCTTTCCTCAACATGCGATCAATTGCGGTGGGCTGTGCAATAAAGAGGGGGGTATACCTTTATCATGTAGGACCACCTGGGGGGTGGGGGGCAAATTCAAATTTGCTTTAGTTGAATGGGTTTTCACTTTACTGGCCATATTAGGAGAAAAAAAACAGAGTACCCCGAAGTGAAAGTGGTTTTGCAAGGTTTTACGCACACTCAGATTGAGTTTCCTCCCCCTGCCTGAATGCAGTTCAGCTTAGGAAAAAGAAAATAACACACACCAACCAACCCCCAGCACAGTCCCTCTCAAACAACTTGCGTTTTGTTGGGCCCAATGCTACTATACAGTCTGCCTCTCCTCTGATTTTTCTTCCTCCTTGGTCGCCGATAATCCCCCTCCTCCAGTACCAGTCACCAGGACCATGGGGGGGGGGGCCCGGCTCGGCCTCCTTCGGCCTCTGACGGCTGCAGACGGTCCCGCCCTTGTCTCGGGCTTCACCCGAGCGATGCCCGCGCGCGTCCCGCACCGCGGGAAGGCAGCGCCGCTTTTAGGCAGGTTGTCACTCCTCCCCCTGCAGCTGAACTCGATGACAATCAGCGCGGGGCTCCCTGGGACCTGGATTCCCACCAGGGAAAGCGCGGGTGTATCACAGCGCTGGGGAGTCTGTGGGAAGATGCTGGTGTGTAGCGGGTGATCCTAGGACGCAGGTCCCCCAAGGAGACAGGTATTTCAGGCACAGTGTCCCCCAATGAGCAACTCCTTCGTGAACCAATCAGTATCCATACAGTCCAGAAAACATCCTGTGACTGCTCTTGCAATCCCATAGTGATGTTTTCTGCACCATGTACTAATCCATTCACTGAAGAAAAAAACAACCAATTATAAATTCACATAGTGTTTCTCCTTGTAGTACTGTAATCATTCAGTCAGTATCCATGTACTTATGCAGTAAGCTAGACTTTAGGACATCGACTGCTTCAAACTCCTATGCACTATGCATATAGTGCACTACCCACCTTCACACTTGTGTTCCAGGCCTGCAATGCCCCAGTCACTATCCATGCAGTCCAGCAAACACCCTGTCACTACTCTTGCAGTTATATAGTGACCCTTTCAGCTCCATATACTAATCCATTGACTGAAGTAAAACTCAACCAATTATGAATTCACCCAGTGTCTGGCCTTATAGTACTGTAACCATTCAGTCAGTATGCATGTACTCATGCAGTGACCCAGGCTTTAGGGCATGGACTGCTTCAAACTCTTATGCAGTATGCATATAATGCTCTAACCATCTACACACTTGTGTTTCAGGTCTAAAATTCCTCAGTCAGTATCCATACACTGCAGCATATACCCTGTTACTCTCTTTGCATTCCTATACAGTTATTTATACACCGTGAATTACAATTTCAATTAGTGATGAGAAAAGAAAGTGGTTAAATGATTTGTATATAGAATGTGTGTGTATAGTAATAGAAAAGTATAATTCATAAGATGTATTAATATACATTTATTTATGTTTATTTTTTACAGATATTGTTTATCATCATTAAAATAAAGTTATCATGCCTGAAAAATCAAGAAAGAGAAAAGGAGAGCTAAAGGACAGTTACTCGAAGAAAACTCAACAGCAAGTGTTGAGTGACCAACATCATGAGAAGAAAAAACTTCTGGTAAGACAACTAAGGAATTTATTAAAAATCTTTCTAGGCCCAGAAAGAATGTTCAGAATGTTGAAACTATTGACAATGATTCTACCAGAAAAAATAATCCAAATAACAGGAACATAAAAAAAGTAAATTTACTATCAAAAGATACGACGCATGGTAAAAGAAGACCAAATTAGTATAAAGAAATACGCAAAACCATTTTTTTTATAATAGAGTAGTACATAATTTGCAAAAAGATATGAAGGAATATAGAAAAAGAGCACTATTTTATAAAAAGAAGAACCATATTGAATCCATTGTTGAAAAGGCTTTTGAAGTAAAAAGGAATTTATTTTAGTTTTAAACAGAATTCGACCACTAGATAAACCAATCCATGTAATGAAGGCCAAAAGTAAGAGGAAAAGATTAATTAACAGAACCAATTTTTGTGTTTTTTTGGGGGTGAATGGAAACACAGTTCAAGTTCAGAGCCTTTCTTTAATGAAGAGAGTTATTTTCAGACCAATGATTTGTTGCATGCAGTTGACATCAGTGGTCGAGTTTATGAGGTTAGAAATGGTTGTCCAATTGACAAAGAAAAAATGTTTCCCAGAAATGCAGTAAAAGTGATAGCTGATGAAGCTCTAGGCAGACCACCTAAAGCCCCAGTGTACACTTGGGATTGTAGTAGTATTTGTAGTGTACAACAAGAATTTATTGATATTTTACGCAATTTCTTATGAGAATAAGGTAAAAAAAAGTGTTAAACAAAAGTTTAAGATGTTGCAAGGACTAGACCCGTGCTGAGTGAGTTAAAATACTGGTTTGCATAGGTAATTCTCCGGCTTGTCTATCTAGTAAAAGTATGTCAAAGTGTTTTTCACTATTTCAGGATGTTAGCAGTACATCATACTCAAATGCGAAAATTAGTTAGAAGATTGTAATATGCAAAAAGTCTAGCACTAATGTAAAATGAGTTGAACAGTGCTCTTTTTCTCGCGGATCAGTATCAAAAGTGAAGAAGGTTTGTGATGAAATTGAGTTTGTTACTTTGGTCCTGAACAAGAGAGTGCATAAACTGATACATTAATATAAGAGAATGTTGAAGAGAATGTTGGAAATAGTAGTACAAACAATTTTGAAGGTGAAATTACACAGTTTAAGGTGATTTCAAGTGAAAGGCCAAATTATTCTTGTATTTGTTGCTGGCAAACTCACTATAAAAATCAAACTAGGAGTGTTGATCTGCATTTAAAAAGTGAAAATAATGATATGTGGATGGAATTTGCAACTTATTTGTTGGTAGAGAATTGTTTTGATTTGGGTTCTGATCAGCATATTTGTAAATATTGTTATAACAAATTAGATAAGAATAAAATGCCCGCTAGAGCTGTCCAAAATAATCTAGAGTTGGTTGCTATTCCTCCAAAACTAATAGATGTAAATACCTATGAGTCTATTCTCATTCAATGTGCACCCATTTCAGGCTATTGTTTGTATGGAGCATAAAACAGGTAAATTGCATCCTTCAGATTTACAGAGAGGATTAAAAGGAAGAGTTGCATATTTACAGCTAGATTTAAAGAAAAATATTGAAACTATTTGTGTACAGAGCATAGAAAAGGAACCACTAGTTATTCTATATCAACATGCAGGTAAGAAATATTGTTTGTTATTATCTCAAAGTTAATAATATATTTAGTTAAAAATATTGTTGATAATAATATTGACAAAAAAATGTGTTTTCTATGTTAGTCTATGTGTTAAAAGGATATATATTTTTTTTAAAGTATGCTTGAATTTTTTTTAAATTATGAAATTTATGTTAAATAATATTTGCGTATTTTAATTCCTTAGCGGGTTTTGGGTTTATAGGGTAATAGGGTGGGAAGTAATTTAATCACAATGTATTTTTTAAGAATTCTTTAGAATTAATTAAATAAACGGTAATTAATTTTTGTGTAATGTAAATCAATAGTGGGTTGTGGCTTTATACTGGAATAGGTTGGGGAAGTTATTTAATAGAAAATATTTATTTAATCATTTTATTATTTAAAAATGTAGTAATAGTTAATTTATATTGTTAAGTTAATTAATTTCTTATTAATTAATTATACATTGATTAATACAAATTCATAATTCATTGTTAATTATGGTAATTGTGTTAAACATTATTTGTGAATTAGTAAATATTTAGATAATAATAACTAATAATTAATTTGGTAATATGTTAATTGTGTTCATTTTTTATGAGGGGGTTGAGGGTTGAAAGGGAAGTACGGTGGGAAGCAATTTAATTTGTATTCAATTTTTATTACCTTATATATAATGTTTATTTAAAATTATTTTATAGTGTTAATTGTGTAAATTAAATTAAATGTTATTGTTGTTAATTGTATTGTACTTTGTTATTAGTTAATTAATTAATTGTTATTAATTATGTTAATTGATTATTATTTTATAATATTAGAGGTGACCTTTATAGGATAAAATGTTGGGAAATGTAATCATTATTAATGTATATTGTTATTTAAGTTAATTAATGTTACCATTAATTAATTATAACTTAATTAACACAAATGAATAATTAATGTGTAATTATGGTAATTGTGTTAACAAATAACTGTTAATTAGTAATTAATTAGGCAGTAAATATTAATAATGTATGTGTTAATATGTTAATTGTGTTATTTATTTAAGAGTTGGTTGAGGGTTGATAGGGTGGGAAGGAATTTAAATTTAATTCAATTTATATTAATTTATATATAATATTTAATTATAATTATTTTATAATGTTAATTGTGTAAATTAAATTAGATGTCATTGTTGTTAATTGTAATGTAAATAGTTATTAGTAATTCATTAATTGTTAATTAATTTTGCTAATTGATTAATGTTTTACAATATTGGAGGTGACGTTTATAGGGGAAAATGGTGGGAGGTAAATTACATTTGAAAATCTAATTAATTGTTAATTAATGTTAATAATATTACAAGAGTGGGTATACTAAATTATTCCCCTACGCGATCCAACATTTTATACTTGGTGGAGTGGGAATAGTAAAATATTCCCACCTGCTATCCAACACTGTCCCTACTGGTGTACTCACTGGAGTGGCAATAGTAATGTTTACCCTCCTGCTATCCAAAATGTTCCCTACTGTTACACTCACTGAAGTTGGAATAGTAATGTTTACCCTTCCACTATCCAACACTTTCCCTACTGGTGCACTCAGTGGAGTGGGAATAGTAATGTTTTCTCTCCCGCTATCCAACACTTTCCCTACTGGTGTACTCACCGGAGTGGGAATAATAATTTTTACCCTCCCGCTATCCAACACTTTCCCTACTGTTATACTCGATAGAGTGGGAATAGTACATTTTACCCAGCCGCTATCCGACACTTTCCCTATTGTTATACTCGATAGAGTGGGAATAGTACATTTTATCCAGCCGCTATCCGACACTTTACCTATTGTTACACTTGCTAGAGTGGGAATAGTAATTTTTACCCTCCCGATATCCAAACTTTCCCTACTGTTACACTCGATGGAGTAGTATTAGTAAATTTTACCCACACAGTATCCAACACTTTCCCTACTGTTACACTTGCTGGAGTGGGAATAGTAATGTTACCCACCCACTATCCAATGCTTTCCCTACTGTTCCACTCGCTGGAGTGGGAATAGTAATTTTTACCCACCCGCTATCCAACACTTTCCCTACTGTTCCACTCGCTGGGGTAGGAATAGTAATTTTTACCCACCCTCTATCCAGCACTTTCCCCGCTGTTCCACTCACTGGAGTGGGAATAGTAATTTATATCCACCCGCTATCCTACACTTTCCCTACTGTTCCACTTGCTAGAGTGGGAATAGTAATTTTTACATATCTGCTATCCAACACTTTCCCTCCTGTTCCACTCGCTGGAGTGGCTATAGTCATTTTATCCCCTACGCTATGGAATGTTTTCACTATTGTTATATTTAATGTACTGTAAAATATTATTAACAAATAATAATTTAATGTTTTAACTTATGATATATAATTTATTTTTATAATGATATTATAGGTTTATTTATATATATATGTTAAAATATGTTTTTAACATTTTATAATTAAAATTAATAATTACTTTTTAATATTATTACGTTAGTATGTATACAACACAATTAAAAAATGCATGTTTATTTTTTTGTTAACATTTTTATTTTATTGATTTTTACCATTTTTATTTAATTTTGAGTATGCTTTACTTAATTATATTTATTATTTAATCAATTTTTATATTACTGTTAAGACATATAAAAAAGTCGATATTTTAGCAAACTATATTTTAAACATCAATGTTTTTATACAATATTTTTGCACTTACTTGTTTGTAGATAGGGAGTCGATATTGTGGTTATCGATATTTTTACTTCAATATTCTGCCAGGTCGATATTCTTCTCCTCGATATTCTGTCAGTGATCCGTAATATTTGGTATCCCTATAGTAAAATATGCTGTAAAACATAAGAAATGGTGCTGTTCAGCATAAAAATACTCTGTTCTCCCAGTCAACATAAGACTATGTCAAATTGAATCCTGGCAAGTTCAACCCGTAAAACATAGGGGATACCAAATATAGTAGCCCATATTGGCCATTATTTCTGGTATCCCCCAAAGGAACCTGAGGAGAACAGTTGTGGAATTATTTAAAAATTGTGAAAGAGACTGCAATCTGGTATCAAATAAAAGGCATCTCTACTTAGCCAATGGTTAAAAGGTAGCACTTGAAATGTAGGGGATACAAAATATTACAGTATTGCATGAGCCATAATATGTGGTATGCCCTTAGTAAAAGGTGCTGGAAAACTAAGGAGGGTGCCTGTTGGCAGAAAAACACTGTGCCCACCCAGCCAACATAAGACCATGACACTTTAAATCCAGGCAAGTTCTAACCTGTGAAATATAGGGTATACTAAATTTTATAGCCCGTATGTGCCATGATATTTGGCATCCCCAAACAATCCGCCTGTGAACGTTTGTGGAATGAAATAAAAATTGCGAAAAGAGATTGCAATCTGGAATCCCCATATTAAAAGATGTTGGAAAACTCAAGGAAGAATGCCAGTTGGCAGAACAATTCTGTGCTTTCCTAGTCAACATAAGACCCAATCATAATGAATCCTGGTAAGTACTAATCGGAGACACATAGGTGATACCAAATATTAAAGCCCGTATGGGCCTCTGTATTTGGAATCCCCCAAAGGAACCTAATGTGAAAGTGTGTAGAATTGTATTAAAAAAGCAAATACATATTGTAATCTGCTGTCAAATAAAATGCAACTTCAACTGGTCAATGGCTAAAGGGTAGCCCATAAAACAGCAATGCGTGAGCTATAATAATTGGTATGCCCATAGTAAAAGATATTGGAAAGCAAACAGAAGGGTGCTATTTGGCATAGAAATTCTGTCCTCACGCATCCAACAAAAGACCATGTCAAATTAAATCCTGGTAAGTTCTAACCCATGAAACACATGGGACAGCAAATAGTATAGGTGGAAGAGGCCATTATATTTGGCATCCCCTAAAGGAACAGGATGTAAAATCTTGTGGAATGATGTAAAAAATGTGAAAAGATACTGTAGTCTGCTATTAAATAAAAAACAACTTGAATTGGTCAGTAGCTAAAAGGTAAACCTTGAAAAGGTGGGGGACCAGATATTACAGCAATTCAGGGGCAGTAGTATATGTAATCTCCATAGTAGAAGATGTTTGAAAACACAAGGAAGGGTACTATTTGACAGGAACATACTTTCCCCACCCAGCCAACAGAAGAATATGCCAAATTGAATCCTGCTACGTTCTAACTTGAGAAACATAGGGGATACCAAATGAGGCAATATATTTGGTACCCCCCCCGCCCCCGAGGGGAACCCAATGTGAAAGCTTATGAAATGAAACCAAAAACGTGAATAGATTCTGCATCCTACTATCAAATAGAAGGCAACTGGAATTGGTCAGTTGCTAAAAGGTAACCCTGAAAAAGTAGGGGATACAGGATATTACAGCAATGCAAAAGCCCTAATATGGGATATCCCCATAGTAGAAGACACTGGAAAACACAGGGAAGGGTGCTATTTGGCAGAAAAATACCGTGTCCACCCAGCCAACAAATGGCCAAGTCAAATTGAATACTGGTAAGCTCTAACCAGAAGAACATAGGGGCTGGCAAATAATATAGCTATTATATGTGGTATCCCCCAGAGGAACTGGATTTGAAAGCTTATGCAATGAATTCAAGAATGTGAAAGCATACTTTAGTCTGCTATCTAATAAAAAGTAACTTGACTTGATCAGTGGCTAAAAGGTAATCCTTGAAATGTAGGGCATACCAGATATGACAGCAATGCAGGAACCATAATATGTGGTATCTCCACAGTAAAAGATGTTGAAAAACATAGGGAAGGGTGCTATTTGGCAGGAAAATATTTTCTCAACCCAGCCAACAGTAGGCCATGTCAAAGTGAATCCTGATATGGTCTAACTTGAGAAACATGCTGGTATACTAAATATTATAGCCCTTATGAGTCAATATATTTGGTATCTCCAAAGGAACCAAATGTGAAAGCTTATGAAATGAATCTAAAAATGTGAAAAGATACTGCAGTCTGCTATCAATTAAAGGCAACTTGAATTGGTCAGTAGCTAAAAGGTAATCCTTGAGAAGGAGGGGATACAAGATATGACAGCAATGTAAGAACCATAACATGTGGTATCCCCATATTAGAAGATATTGGAAAGCAGAGGGAAGGCTGCTATTTGGAAGGAAAATATTTAACCCTGGGCATATTGCGCGTAGTAGGGCTACGCGTAGATACGCAAAGTGCACTCCACACTACGCAAGCTACGTGTAGCTATGCAAACTGTATAGCGCACTGTGTAAAATGTTGTTCACACTGATTGCCCAGTGCCAGATGCTTGTCCGCACTTGTCCGCACTGCTCTGCCTGGGATGACTCCTGGTGGCCCCCTGCACTGGGCACCGCCCCCAAGCCCACAGACCACGCACGCAACCTAGGTTTCATCCTGGACTCCTACCTCACGATGACCAAGCAAGTCAACGCCGTCTCGTCATCATGGTTTCAACACCCTGCGCGTGCTCTGACTGATCTTCTGGTGGATCCCCACTGAAACCAGAAAGACGGTCACCCAGGCCCTCGTCACCAGCCGACTGGACTACGGGAACGCCCTCTACGCCGGAACCACAGCCAAACTACAGAAAAGACTCCAATGCATACAGAACGCTTCTGCACAAATCATCCTGGACATACCCCGACACAGCCACATCTCTGCCCACCTGAAAAACCTGCACTGGCTCCCCGTCAGCAAAAGGATCACATTCAGGCTCCTCACCCACGCTCACAAGGCTCTCCACGACTTGGGCCCCGAATACCTTAACAACTGCCTCACGTTCTACACGCCCACCCATCAGCTCCGATGCGCCAGCCTCGCCCTCGCCACCGTCTCACGGATTCGCAGAACCACCACCGGAGGGAGAACCTTCTCCTACCTGGCTGCCAAGACGTGGAACTCCCTCCCCACCCACCTACGACTGACCCAGGACCATCTCTCCTTCAGGAAGCAACTCAAGACCTGGCTCTTCGAGCAGTAGCAGCAGCACCCCCCCCAGCGCCTTGAGACCCTTGCGGGTGAGATGCACGCTCTATAAATGTGCCTGATTGATTGATTGATTCAATCGTTGCAACTCGCATCTTGCACAGTTCAAGCAGTTGTTTTCTGCCACTCGAGTACATTTGTACTCAAGCAGCAGCTTTCTTAACGAGGACTGGTAGTTTCCCATTGCGAGCAGTCACGAGCATACGCGACCACTCTCAATGAGAAACCTGACCTCCCCGTGTTGAGAATCTCGCCGGGTGGTTTATTTCCCACGCTCCTGATCGGCAACTTGATGTTGCTGATTTCGAATGAGGAAAAAGTGTCGCCGGGATGTTATTTTGCTCGCTTGCGGTCGCTAACTTGACGTTGAGGGCCGCGAGCAAGCAAAAAAGGCCCGCTACGCAGACTATTGGTCACGTGTTGTTATCAGTGTACATACATGTAGTCTTACGGACATGAGAGATCCTTTTAGTAAGTTATCTGATTGTTTGTATTAATGTAGGATCTTCTTTCATTTAAGATACCACTGGACTTGTTAAACCTTTTTGTATGTACACGGGCCTTGTGAGGGGAGCCACTTGGTTTTACTTTTTCTTTGACTTCTGTTAATCATATCCGGTACCTTCACTTGTCCTGCCATCACCACAGTGACAATTCTGTACTCACACTGTAAGCTATGATGACGCTGGTAGTCCTAACTGTGGGGCAGGCAATTCTGCTTTACAACATCCGTCTGACGAGTACGATATACATGCATGCGCACACTCTGTGTGTGTGCTTATGGCACATGCGCATTGGTATTGAATGTGCTTTTTTTATCGACAATGTCCTCTGATAGTCGTGCCTAGGGTCTTCCCTATCAGTCTATTTTAATATGTTACACTCCTGGTATACATAGTGACTTCGATTTTAGTGAGATCATTTCCGCGCCGCAGGTGAACGGTCAGCTGGTGTCTCTCTCCACTACATCGGGCGCATGCGTGTTAGTATAGCATCACTGTCGGCGAGGCATTGGCAGGAGTGGCAGGCAGTAGAGCCTCTGCCTCACCTGAATCTTATCGGCTTGTTATGTGTTGGTATATAACGAGCCCCTTTGCATTGGACACTCACCTCCCGCCACAGGCTCTAACAGTCCTGGAGTACAGACGTACAGGTGAGTTTCACGCTCTGCTCAGGGCTCTGTGTTTCTTTGCAACATGAAATAATTCCAGTGAATATATTTTTGGTTGGTTAGTGTGCCAAGGCATGTGACATTTTGATTTACAAACTCAGATTAGAAACTTTTCTTTATGGCTTTTTATTGTTTTATAAAGTCACAGAGTGATTATAGGACTGTGAGTCAAGAATTGGCTTGTTGTACTTTTTACCTATTTTTTAGTCAGCTTATTCTTTGTTTCATGCATTTCTGCATATCCACAAAAATAATTTGAAATCACTGTCATTGGTATACTACATTAAAAGTTGCCTTTTTAACCGCAATTGTATGCTTATTCAGAAAAACTGATCGAACATCTCCCTCCTCCTCATTTTTTCCCATCACAAACTATGGGCCCCATTAGGATGTCGGGCGGATCGCCAATGCCCGCATGGCGGTGAAGATCCACCCGACATCCTTCTCCGCCTGCCACCCATTTCCCACCCGCCATATTACTATGACGGGGGACCGTGGCGGATGGAAAGACCGTCCTCAGCTTGTCCGCCCAGTCGACAAGTCGAACGGGCGGAAAATAATATAATATGGCGGCGGTGTTTGCTAGATACCGCTATCCATATTAGGATGGGGCAGACACTTGCCTTTAAGCATACGGGAATCTCTTGCGGGGGCCCGTTGCGGGCCCCAATAGATTCTGGGTACACATGGGGGTTACCGATGGTACCCCCTGCAGTTCCATGCACAACATGGCCGGCACCGCACAGTGCCTGCCACGTTGTGCATGGAAGTGCACGACATGCCTTCCTGGCATTGCGGCAGGCAGTGCTGAAAGTACCGCCCGCCTCAATGTCAGGAATGCAGGATGCGCCCGCCAGTGTGGCGTGGTGCATCCTAATGTCAGCAACGGGACCACCACATCAATGGCGGGCGGTCCCAATCCACAATAGGATGGGGGGTGGACAAAGACCACTCGCCATCCTAATGACCCCCTACGTTATGTTATGTTATGTTATGTTATGTTATTGGGGGATTTCTAAAGCGCTCAGCTACTCCGAGGAGTGTCCTGGCGCTTATGATCCTCACAGGCACAGAATGAGGGGCGAGAAAAGGCACTTACTGAACAAAAAGCAGAGTTTTGAGATTTTTCCTAAAAGCCAGCAGATTACCGTTAGTTATGAGGGACAGATGTAGAGCGTTCCACAGCTGCGGTGCGAGGCGTTTAAAAGAGCGTCCACTGCACCGAGCACGCCGAATCGCAGGAACAACAGCCAAGGCCTGAGTGGAAGATCTAAGTGATATGGAAGGTAGATAGAACATCATCCGTTTCCGGAGGTACCTGGCGCCGATGCCCTGCAATGCTTTAAAAGCCATTGTTAGTGTCTTGAACACAATACGCTTTCTGATTGGGAGCCAGTGAAGAGTTTTGATTAGATCACTGGCACTGGCTCTCCTGTTGAGGCCGAAAATGGCACGTGCCGCAGAGTTCTGGACGACTTGCAGGTGTGCCAGGAGGAATTCGGGAAGGCCCAGATACAACACATTAGAGTAATCGAGGCGCAAGCCTATCAGGGCCTGTACCGTTAGTCTTCTATGGTCCAGTGACAGTAGGGGCAAAAATGTCCTAATCATCTTTAGGATGGCAAAACATTTGCCAGCCAAGCGCAGAACCTGGGGTTTGAGAGAGAGACTGTTGTCAATCTGTATTCCCAAATTTGTTGCGACCACCGAGTCGCTGGCGGGGGGAAACATGGCTGCAGGCCACCAGTCTTTCCACCTGAGGTCCGAGGGGCAGCTGAAGAAGAGCACTTCCGACTTGTCGGAGTTGCAGTTGAGGCTGTTCTGTCCAAACCAAATGAAAACAGCCTCAAGGCAACCCCTGATGTTTACACCATCAAAGTTGGAGTCTCTGTCGCACGTGAACAGGAGCTGGGTATCGTCAGCGTACGACACGATCTGAGCCCCGTGAGCCTCTGCCAGTGCCGCCAAAGGGGTCACATAGATGTTAAAGAGAGTTGGGCTCAGAATAGAGCCCTGAGGATCTCCGACCTCCATTGGTGGCATTGTGGCAGAGAAAGGAGGAGCCCAGATTGTTTGTTGGCGATTAGCTAGAAAGGACTTGAACCAACTAAACACCGAACCCCTCAGGCCGATCTCCCAAAGTCTAAAAAGGAGACGGTCATGAGGGATGGTGTTGAAGGCCGCCAAGAGATCAAGCATTACCAACTTGGCTTTACATCCACAGTCCAGTGTTTCCTTGATGGCCTCAGTCACTTCAAGCAAAGCTGTTTCAGTGCTCAAGTTGGAACGAAACCCGGACTGCGACTGGTGAAGAATATTGTGTGTCTCAAGAAAGTTTGCGAGAGTGAGATGGGCATGCTTCTCCACGGCTTTCGCAAGTGCTGGTAGGAGGGAAATAGGTCTGTAATTTGCATGGACCTTGGGGTCTAGGTTTTTTTTTTTTAGGAGAGGCAAAATCAGGGCCTGTTTCCACGGCTGAGGGACCACCCCTGTGCTAAGGGAGAGGTTAAGCAGCGGATTAATTAAGGGATTAAGCACAGGAGCCACCTGGGCGAGGAGTTTAGCGGGGCATGGGTCTAACGGGGAGCCAGATTTTAATTTAGAAAGAAGGTCCAGGGAGGCCTGAAGGGTAAGCGGTGGAAAGTCCCAAAGAGCGGGACCTTCAGGGTTCGAGAGCGAAAGGGGCAAGGGCACTTCCTGTGCTCCGGCCACACCAGCTGCAGTGAAAGAGGCCTGGATGGTCTTTATTTTATTGGCGAAAAAGTTGGCAAGCTCGGTGATCCAGAGCTCAGAGTGCAAGGTCCTGGGGGTGCACCTGGAAGGGGAGATGAAATCCTTTACTACCCTAAAGATTTCTTTGCAGGAGTTGGAGGCTGCTTCGATTCTTTTAGTCAAATAAGACTTTTTACCTGCGGTAATGGTGTTGTGGTATTCTCTAATGAACTCTCTATAGGCTTCCCTAGAACTAGAGTCATAGTGCCTGTGCCATGCTCTTTCGGCTTTTTTGCATTGCCGCCGCTTCTCAGCAAGCGTAGAGGAAAACCAGGGGCGGATGCTTTCGCGGAATTGGTCCGAAGGGCCCCGGGAGGAGCCAATTCATCTAATCGTTGGGTAAGCCAGATCTGCAGGTGCTCGAGGTCCGTCTCCAGCAACCCTGTGAGCTGGCATGGGTGGATACAAAAGGCCTGAGCCAACATGGCAGGCGAAACCCGATGGAACGCTCTGACATCTTGGGCTTGGCGGACATGCCCATTGGAGGAGCCCTTCTCGACGTGAGTGGTCTGAAATTCCGCTAAATAGTGGTCAGACCAAAGAACCAGTACAAGGGAGGACAGGTCAATAGGGATCGTGGAAAATACTTGGTCTAAAATGTGACCCTTACTATGCGTAGGGGCCGGGAGATAAGGAGTGAGCCCTAATGAAGAGGTGATGTAATTCAGCTTGATGCTGTCTGGGGCATCCACAGTGTCCATATGAATATTAAAATCTCCTAAGAGGAGACAATGTTTTGATCTAAGACAGAGCGTGGATATTACAGAGTGGAGCTCTTTGTAAAAGGAGCCCAACGGGCCCGGAGGCCTGTAGACCAAGAGCCCTATGCATGATTGGTGTGGCGACAGGGAGAGCGAGAATCCCAGAGTCTCGCAACCCTGAATGTTGTCCATGGGTATAACTGAACAGGCCATACGCCTGTCAACCACCATGGCGACCCCGCCCCCCCTCCCAGTGGCTCTGTCTTTCCTGAAGATCACGCGGCTGGGGGGGATTGCAGTAGCAATATCTGGTCCCGAGCCCTCTCCCGGCCAGGTTTCAGTCACAAAAAGACATGAGGGTTTTATGTCTGTCCGTAGATTATAAACATCCAGCGCATGCTTCCCCAAGGACCTAGTGTTAAGTAGTAGGCAGTTACTCTTGTTGGAAATGGGTTTAGGAGAAGAGATGACGCCCTTACCAGGTATCCAGCTGCAACCAGGGCAGCGCCTGTTACGCTTGGGAGGTTTGGGAAAGACCGTGAGACAGTTGTTACTGTGGTCCCTGAGGGCAAGAAGCTCCTCCTGCGTGTATTTAATCATCCTTGCCAGCTAGCCCAGCCCGACCCGCGCCCGTTCACCTCCGGGACGCTGACGGGCGCAGACGGGCTTTCCTTATGCGCTCCTTCGGCGCGTCCGCTGCGCGAAGAGGAGGGCACCTAGTTATAAGGCGTCGCTGGCCGGCGAGAGGCAGCACCACTAGTCTGCAGCCCCGCGAGCCTGCCTACCCCCAAGATGTCCGCTGAAGAAATGCGCGGCCTACAGGTCCCAGAGTGCCCTTCAGCACCTCATCGGCTGAATGGGTGAGGACACTGTAAGCGGAGCAACGCGGCGCCAACCTAGGTGAGTGATAGAATGAAAGTTCAAATAGTGCAGAGAAGGCCTAGGGTCACCCGGCTTTCCGCCTCAGGTGCCACGAAGAGCAAGAAAAGTGCAATGTGCAACGATGAGAGAAACAGAATAAAACAGCTAGTAATCAACAGATGAAGTACAGTGCTAAAAGTCAGCAGCAGATAAAGCACAATAATTTAAAAGCAATGTTAAAATCAGCTCGTATTCCGCTCGTATTCAGCGCAATTAAAATCACTCGCCCGCACCCGGCTTCTGCCTCAGGTGTAATGGGAGAAGTGGGACCTGACCAGAGCAGCCCTCTCGCAGGGTTATAAGGCGTCGCTGGCCGGCGAGAGGCAGCACCACTAGTCTGCAGCCCCGCGAGCCTGCCTACCCCCAAGATGTCCGCTGAAGAAATGCGCGGCCTACAGGTCCCAGAGTGCCCTTCAGCACCTCATCGGCTGAATGGGTGAGGACACTGTAAGCGGAGCAACGCGGCGCAAACCTAGGTGAGTGATAGAATAAAAGTTCAAATAGTGCAGAGAAGGCCTAGGGTCACCCGGCTTTCCGCCTCAGGTGCCACGGAGAGCAAGAAAAGTGCAAAGTGCAACGATGGGAGACACAGAATAAAACAGCTAGTAATCAGCAGATGAAGTACAGTGCTAAAAGTCAGCAGCAGATAAAGCACAATAATTTAAAAGCAATGTTAAAATCAGCTCAAATTCCGCTCGCATTCAGCGCAATTAAAATCACTCGCCCGCACCAGGCTTCTGCCTAAGGTGTAATGGGAGAAGTGGGTATCTCAGACACTGGATTCCCTCGATGTGCCCAACGCTGCAAACACTGGGGTTGCCCTAGGCCGTCAATTTTCGGTTCACTGGTTGCTTGTGGACGTGCAGATGACAGAACTCTGGTGGGAATTTGCTTCCTTCTTACACAGTGCTGATCTTGGGGTTTAGTAAGTGCATGCGTTTGCCAAACAGATCGTACAACTTCTTCTCTGGGGGTAGTTTATACAGGTATGACTCCTGCACTTAAATGTGGCAGCAGTCGGATTAAGAATAGTCCTTCTCCCGGTACCCTGTGTTCTTTTAGGGAGGTTGGCACAGGGCCTGTGGGCTCCACCATTGGATTGGTTAATTAGCTCTTGTTGTTTATTCAGTTGTGCATTGTTAGAAATGGGAATCTGTAGTTGGCAGTGGCTGGTGATCCTTCCTCCTAAGTCAGAGTAAGGGGGCTACACCCTTTGATAACCCCTGCTCAACCCTGTGGTAACGTAGCACGAGCAGACAGGTCTATGTCAGAGGCAGTGTGTAAAGCATTTATGACCATACACAATAACGCAGTGAATACGCTACAAATGGACACCACAAGTAGTTATAGAAAAATAGTTAACTTTATATAAACTTAACACAAAGCTTTAAATGCAATCAGGAAGCCACAATGTACTCAATTACAGATTCACTTCAAAAGCAATAACACCACGCATCAACAGTACTCAAAAAGTGAGTGGAATGAACTTGGTTCGAGGCCGGGGTCTTCGCGACCTGGGGATACACAATGTACCTGGAATTTAAAGGGGCATGGCACGCAGCCTCACACGGAATCCGCGGTGATGACAGGCAGACCCACAGTGGCCACAGCTCCAGGCTGTAGCGGTCCGCAGCATGCACTCATGATAATCATGGGACGGGTGGAAAGGCGGGCACCCAGCGGCACTCGCAGGCGATAATAAGATCCTCCAGGTGGGGGCTAGTGCGGGCACTCAGCGGCACAGCTCCTCAGCTGCAGCGACCCACAATAGCGATCACAATGACTTTTGGTAACACAGGCAAATGCGGGCACTCAGCGGCACAGCTCCTTGGCTGCAGTGGCCACACAATAGTGATCACAATAATTTTTGATAACACAGGCTAATGCGGGCACTCAGCGGCACAGCTCCTCAGCTGCAGCAGCCCACAATAACGATAACGATGACTTTCAGCTCGCGTTACCCGCAGTAGAACCAGAGGCTCTGGAATTCTAAACCAAGAACTGCCCTGTGAGCAAAATACGATGCAGGGCGCGCTACAAAATTAATTTTATTCATTAAATTGTTTAGTAACCTCCAATTATCCATATTCTGGTGTTTAGCACCCCCCACTCTACCCCTCCCCCACCTCGCCTTTCTGCCCGATGGAACTCCCTCCACGGACCGTGGCTGGCAGAATGGCTGTTTCTGTGCTATGGCCGGGTCTGAAACCCGATTGATGGATGTTCAAAAGATTGAAGGACTGTGATATGTTTGTTCAGTTGTTGCTGAATACATTTTTCCAAGGCCTTGGCTAGCATGGGGATGTTGGTTAAAGGTTGGAATTGGTTGGGGTCAGTGGTGTTAGCTGTCTGTTTTTTTAGGATAGAGGTGACTTGGCCCATTTTTAGGCAATCCAGGATGTGACCTTGTGCTAGTGAGGCATTGATGATTTTGGTCCAGAGAGGGGAGATGATATGGTAGATGTGGGGTAGGCAATTTGAGGGGACAGGGTCATTGAAGTGGTTGTTGAGTTTGATAGTTGGTAGAGTTTTGGTGATGTCATTGAGATCGTAAAGTTTGAAAGTAGACCAGTGAGAGTTATTTTTGGGCAAAGGTAGCTCAAGTTGTTCGGGATTTTCGGCTTGAGTGATCTTTGGGGTGACTGAGTTAATTGCCGCTGTATTAAGCTCGAGTTGGAGGGAGTTTGTTTTTGCTGTGAAGAATGAGGAAAATTCTTCACTACTAAGCTGTGAATTCGAAGTTAAGAGTGTGGATTTGGCCTATTTGCTAGATTGTTGTTTAAGAATTTCCAAGAGTTTGTTTGGTCTATTTTTTGACATTGTCTAGTTCTGATCTGAAGAAGTCTTCTTTTGATTTTAGAATACTTTTGTTATAGGAGTTTCTAGATTTCCGGAGTAGTTTAAGATGGAGGGGGGGGGGGGGATTTTGTCTCCATTTCCATTCAGTTGATCTAAGTTTACGTCTCTCTTCATTCAGGGCTCTAATGAACCATGGGTTTTTGTCTTTGTCCGGAATTCTTTTGAGTTTTGGTGGTGCAGCTCGGTCGAAGACTTTGGTCATCGTGGTGTTATAGTAAGCAGTTAGGTCATTGACGTCTGACATGTTGTTGGGGGTGAGAACTTTCTCATAGTGGGAAGCTAAGTTGTTCCAGTTAAGACTTTTAATTTATTTTATCTATTATTTAGGCTTGATTTGCTGCAAGAAAGAGTTCTTGTTAGCGGAGGGAATTTGGAAGGTGATAATGTGATGGTCCGACCAGGCACAAGGGGTGATCGAGATAGATTAAATCATATTTTGTTTGGAGATGAGCCAGTCAAGAGTAGCACCCTTGGAGTGATTGGGCTTTGAGATAGCTTGGATCAAGGAATGGTCTGCAAGAAAGGTTTTGAGGGCATTGACCTGCTTGTCTAGGGGTTTTTCCCAGTGGAGATTGAAGTCGCCAAGGAATATGTCTTTGTTGTGTGGGGTAGAGTTTGTAGTAATGATTTCCATTAGTTGATCTGTGAATAATGCGTTCATACCTGGGGGATGGTAGAGTATATGTAGTTTGTGGTAGTGGTTATTTGATGATTTAACAGAAATCCCAAGGTATTCACAAGAGTCTAGGGGTTCGGAGTGAAACTTCGAGATGGTGATGTCAGAACGATGTATGCAGGCTATGCCTCTGCCCTTTTTGAGAGGTGTGTCTAGTCTAATGAAGTTGTAGTCTTGGGGGTCAAGAAGGTCTAGGCATGGCCTGGACAATTCAGTGAGCCAAGTGTCCGTGAGGATGGTTATATCTATTTTCATTTTCAGGGTGAGGTCGGCGATGTCAGAGGCATGTTTTAGGGCTGAACAGCAGTTTATCAGAAGGCAGGAGATCGGGTTTGGGGAATTCTTTAAAGAAAGGCTCATGACTATCGGTTAAGGGATTATAGAATGAAGGTTATTCAGGTTTATTCCTTTGTGGATTGAATGGGATGTTCTGTTTGGGTTGATGGGGATTGGATGAATAGAGAATTCTTCAATATTTGTGATGGTGCAAGTGGGAGATTTGTATAGCAGTAGTAGGGTTTGGATTCCCAGGTCCGTTAGGTTGTTTGGGAGATTGCGTGTGCGTAAGTGTCGATTGGCTAGAGGCAGAGAGTTTTTAAGATGATTAAGTTCAAAAAGAGAGATTTCAGAGAGTTGTTAGAGGTTTCTGATTTCTAGGATAATGTTTTGTAGGTTCCTGAGGGTAAGTTGAGAATGGGTTTTGAGTTCTGTGATTGCTCTCCACCAAGCTGTCTGAGACAGCTTGGGTTGGAGTGTTTAAAGTGGGCATGTCAGGCTGGCCTTTGCAAGACAGCTGGCCAAAGTGACATGCGCACTTCAAACTTGAAGCGAACACTGTTCCTCCCTGCTTCCGACCCGCCCTCAGTCTGCTACCAGGATGAAAAATAAAATGGTAGTAAGCCTGTGTTGTTACCATTTTATTTTTCAGGTTTCCTGCTCTCGAGTGGAGTGGCTGCGCTCCACTTCTCTCATGGAGTCACCGTTGCAGGTAGTTTTGTATCAGACTCTACTTTCACGTTATTATTCCACATCATTAAATATGCAGCTGTACAGTGTATTGCAAGGTATATTGTACTACATGTTTTAAAACCCAGTTCTTCCCAAACACATATATTTAAAAGATTTCCCTAGTAGTGTCAGATTGTAGCAATTGCTTTGATGAGGGATGTACCAAGCAAGGGTGGAGGCCTTTAGGCAAGGGAGTAGCCACCAGAGCTCTTATGGCGGGCACCAAGCAAACAGAGTACGTCATTTTGACTTTACCCAGAAGAGCTCTCTTGTCTCTTCCATCAAAGCATCTACCCATTCATCCTTCAATCCACCTGCTAATTTCACCTTTACATTTTGTCATCCAATCATTCTTTCATCTATCATTTAGTATTTCACCTTCCCACCCATCCACCCATCCATATCCAAACCTATGTATCCATCTCTGTCCATCCATCTCTGTAGCCATCCTTCCTTTCACGTGTCAATCTCCCCATCCACCCTTTCACTTATTCATACATCCTTTCAGTCATTCATCTGTCCATCCACCGTTTCACTCCATCCATCCTTGCACTTCATACATTCATCCTCCATTTCACTCATTCATCCATCCTTTCACTCAGCCATCTTTTCATTCTTCCATTTGTCCTCTCATCCATCCAGCCACTCAACCACTCATCCATCCACTCACTCATTCATCCATGCTTTCACTCATGTGCCCATACATCCTTCCTTTCACTCCCTTGCACCTATAGCGTGCACCACATAAATCCCACTACAAACAGCATACATCGACTCCACTGCAAACAAAAACAACAGAAATAAATCACAATGTCATTTACAACGCCAATAGCTCTAACTTTCACAAATGTGTGGCCGATCAAATTGCAAATGTTTGTTTAATTAGCATGGACACAAAAATATAGGGCAGACAGGTAACATTCTAGCATGGTTGTATGAAGCTAACCAAACATGCACTGTTACTCAGCTTACTGTGCAAAGTATATGTTTGCCAATAACATGTGGTAACATTTTCATTACACAAAAACCAAAACATTTTTTTTCTTAGTTTTAATATCTTGCTTTTTCTCATTGCCTTTTTTACATTAATGCCTTAAATCTTTCACCTGTTTTGATATTGGCTTTTTCTTTAAGGACTTTTGTTTTCACAACATTGCAGTCTCCCTCACTGGAGTTCTCTCTTACGACCTTTATCTGCACAGATCTCTTTCTGAAGTCCCTTCTTCTGCAGTCTCTCACCCTTCTTCCTCACTATGACTTTCTTTCCTTCTTGCCTTCTGCATGGCTTTCCTTTCATCTCCTCAATTCCTGTATTCCCTCTCACAGAGAAGCTGTGTTTTGTTCTCCTTTGATGCCGTCTGTGTTTCGACAGCTGTGCACCCTCACACACTGTACCATAGAGGGAGGTCTGGGTAAGCAGGGGCTGTACTTCTGGCTCTACCCTGCTCTGTTACTATCACTCTCCCAATCACTAGATCACCTGACTGCCTGGAACTAAGCAACTGCATCTTATTTAGTAAATGTTTCATTGTGTTCATGAGTTTATTGCAGTGTTATCAGCACCAGGTGGTAGCTGTGCCTTGTACACACACCGAAGCTGTCCTGTACATTGAACTCAGCAAGATAAAAACGCTGCTTTCACTTTATATTTATGGTTTTAATGTGGAGAAAGTCAACACCCTATATCAGAGACGCCTTTTGATAAACGTGCATTTGCTGCTCTCGTGTGGTGAACAGCAGAGCTGCATCTTTAGTGAAATTGTATCGAGGGTGACGCAAGGGACAGTTCAACAACAAATTGTGCAGTTCACGTATTTTAAGCCTGAAATCCTTGCCATGGTTCTCCCTTGAATTCTTGTCATCTGTCCCATTTTGCTGAACTCTTTTCTGTTAGCATTAGGTCTCTGTGCACTTTCTCCCTGCTAGGCAGTGCTAATGTGCTTGTCCTCTCTCCTTTAAACATGACAAGACTGAACTACACCTGATTGGTACAATTGATTTACTTATAAGTCCTAGTAAATCGTACTAACTATACCCGGGGCCTTTAAAGAGATGTTACTCACTGTGTCACCCACTACAGTAGCCTGTAAACCATGTCCCAGACCTGCCACTGCCGCCTGTATTGCAGTTTAACCCCTTAACTGCTGGGCCTTTTCCCCCCAGAGCTGAGCCCTTTTTTGGCTATTTGGGTAGTTCGCGCTTAGGCCTCTCTAACTTTTTGACCACATAAGGTATCCATGCCAAATTTGCGTCCTTTTCTTCCAGTATCATGGGGATTCTAAAGGTACCCAGGGTTTGTGGTTTTCCCTTGGGAGGACTCCGAAATTAGCCAAAATACAGTGAAATTGTGTGTTTTTTGGGGAAAAATTGGATAAAAGGTCCACAGATGAAAGCGTCTGTTTCTTTCCCTGCAAATGTTATAAAAAAGGGCTTATGGTGCTGAAATCACAAGTTTCCCAGCTTTCAGAGACAACCAGACTTTCATCAGAAAACTAAAATATTTTGCACAGTTTTGCCATTTTTCTGGGACATAGCCTATTTTTGCAATTTTGTGTACTTTCAACCTTCTTCCAGTTAATTGTAGAAATGGGTACGAAAGCAATACTGGATCCTGTAAAACTATAAATTTTTAAAGCTTAGACAAAATTCTAAATTTAGCAAGGGGTCATTTGTTTAAATCCTTCAAGATTTCTTTATAGAAACTAAGAGTTGAATATAGGAGAAATTGAAAATTAGTTTTAAAAAAAGCAGTCATTTGTCCCAACGTTCTCACTTGTAACTTCTTCAAATTATGAGAGCTGTTTGGAAGCAATATAGTGTTACATCCGCTGGACCATTCTGGTTGTGGGTATATATAGGAATTGTAGGTTCACCAAGAACTCGACGAACCCTGAGCCAGTAACTGAGCAGCGTTTTGCAATGGTTTTTTATTATGTACCAGGTATAGAGCAATTCATTTGGGAAAATATATACATGGAAAAATCGGTATGAAAGACACCTATGTATTTCTGAAATAGGAACAAAATATAGAGTTTATAAACACTAGATATTTGCACATTTTCAAAATTGCGAGTAGCCGTACTAGCATGAGAATTATAGGTAATTTTTCTTTGACATCTTTTTAACACATTGTCTTTCATTTGGAAGGAAGAAATGCATCAAAATTCAAAAGGTAATAATAGTTACTCTACAATTCTGTGTTACCCTAAGTCTCCTGATAAGAATGGTTCCTCACTTGTGTGGGTAGGCCTAGTGCCCGCGACAGGAAACGGCTCAAAACACAACGTGGACACACTTTATTTTTACTGTGAAAACTGACACTTTTTTTGCAAAGTGCCTAGCTGTAGATGTTGAACTGTAGTTCTACCGACACCTAGGGAAACTAAGCAAACCTATACATTTTTGAAAACTAGACACTTAGCGCAATCAAGGATGGGGTGACTTGACTGGCTCTCACCAGGTTCTGTTATCCAGAATCCCTTGCAAAAATATATACTTTTTCTTAAACACATTTTCATCACATTTTTGTGGTGCAAAGTTCTGGAATTTGCGTGGATCCAAAAATGTCCACAAACCCAGCGTTCCCCAAAGTATCCAAGAAAAATGGTACCTCACTTGTGTGGGTAGGCCAAGTGCCCGCGACAGAAATGGCCCAAAATGCAACGTGGTCACACCACATTTTCACAGTGAAAACTGACCCTTTTTTTGCAAAGTGCCTAGCTGTAGATTTTTCACCCTAGCTCTGCCGGTACCAAGGGAAACCTAGCAAACCTACACATTTTTAAAAACTAGACACCCAGGGAAATCCAGGATGGGGTGACTTGACTGGCTCTCACCAGGTTCTGTTACCCATAATTCCTTGCAAACCTAAAGATTTGTCCAAAAAAACAAATGTTCCTCACATTTCTGTGGTGGAAAGTTCTTGTGTCTGAGTGGATCCACAAAATTCCACCAACCCTGCGTTCCCCAAAGTCTTCCGAGAAAAATGGTACCTCACTTGTATGGTTAGGCCTAGTGCCCGCAACAGGAAATGGCCCAAAACGCAAAGTGTTCACACCACATTTTCACAGTGAAAACTGACCCTTTTTTTGGAAAGTGTCTAGCTGTAGATTTTGAACCCTAGCTCTGCCGGCACCTAAGGAAGCCTAGCAAACTTATACATTTTTGAAAACTAGACAGCTAGGGAAATCCAGGATGGCGTGACTTGACTGGCTCTCTCCAGGTTCTGTTACCCAGAATCCCTTACAAACCTAAAAAGTTGTACTATTTATGTACCTCTTTTGCCTCTTAATGCACTTTTCTTGCCTTTTTCTGCACCTCTATTCCCTCTTTTTGCACCCCTGTTGTCTCTTCCTGCACTTGTCTTCCCTCTGTTTGTACCTGGCCTGCCTGCTTTTGCATCTCTCTTGCACTTTCTGCACTTTTCTTGCTTCTTTCAATACCTCTGTTTCATCTTTCAGCAATTCTCCTGCCTCTTTCTGCACTTCTCTTGCCTGTTTCTTCACCTGTCTTGCCTCTTTTTGCAACTCTGTTGGCTCGGTCTGCACCTCACTTGCTCCTTTCTATACGCTCTTTCTGCACCCCTGTTGCTTCATTCTGCACTTTCCATGCTTCTTTCTGCTCCTGTTCTGCTTCTTTCTGCACCCTTGTTGTATCATTATGTACCTCTTTTTCCTCTCTCTGCACTTTTCTTGCCTTTTTCTGCACCTCTCTTCCCTATTTCTGCATTTCCGTTGCCTCTTTCTCTACCTCATTTGCTTCTTTCTACACCTCTGTTTCTAATTGTAGCAATTCTCTTGCCTTGTGCACTTCTCTTGCCTGTTTCTGCTCTTCTTTTGCCTCTCTCTGCACCCCTGTTGCTTCATTCTACACTTTCCATGTTTCTATCTGCACCTGTATTGCTAGTTTATTCATCTCTTGTGTCTCTTTAGGTACCTCTTTTGCCTCCTTCTGTACTTTTTTTTGGATTTTTCTGCACCTCTCTTCCCTTTTTCTGCACATCTGTTGCCTCTTTCTGTACCTCATTTGCTTCTTTCTGCACCCCTGTTGTCTCTTTCTGCACTCATCTTCCCTCTCTCTGTACCTTTCCTTCCTGTTTTTGCCTTTTTCTGCACTTTTCTTGCTTCTTTCTACACTTCTGTTGCTTCTTTCATCAATTCTCTTGCCTCTTTATTCACTTCTCTTGCCAGTGTCTGCACCTGTCTTACCTCTTTTTGCACCTCTGTTGGCTCGTTTTGCACCTCAATTGCTCCTTTCTATACTTCTGTTTCCTCTTTCTGAACCCCTGTTGCTTCATTCTGCACTTTCCATTCTCCTTTCTGCACGCCCCTCCTCCCTGAACAGGACTCCTCTGAGTTCCCAGTCATACCCATGCAATGAATGAACAACAACCAAAGACAAATGTGTAGTAAAATGTGTGTTCTGGTGGAGAGGTCAGGGCTCACAGACACATGGACCTTCTCCAAAGATCAGGGCATACTACCCTCTCTCATGAGGTCCCAAGGGGTCTCCAATAGGCACCAGTAAGCAGTCTACACCACTCATCACACAGCAAAGAACAAACCCCCACCCCTCATAGTAGATCATCCGCCAGCCATGGTGTCAAATCCGTCCCCTGGGAATCCTTCCCTGCAGAGGCCATGTAGCCAATTGTATCCGACTGTCAGAGGCACGGTCTGAATGCAATGTCTAAAAAATAGTTCTGGGCATTTTTTAGCACCATTTTTCATTGGCTGTGCTAGCTCCCTGGCATATTCTTGTCGCCATCCTGGTCACAGGCTAGTGACCCAGACTCTGTCCTCTCTGCTTTCAGGTTCTTCAGATCTCTGATCCACCCTTGGATCCACCCGGACACTTTTTCTCTGGTCACTTCTTTGCAGCTCTTGATTGGAATCGACGACGAAACCCAACACCAAAAGACACCTATGCACCCTGCTTCCCTGGGTGAGGTAACACGAGTACTCCGGTGCTCCCGTGGGTCTTGACTGTCGAAGTGTCCTAGTCTAAAAGGGTTCCACCGTAGTTCACTCCCAAGTGTCCTCAATCTTTAAAATTGTAACTTATGTCTAGTTGCTTTACTGCAATGTGGAAGGAGTTTGGAGTGAACTACACGTTCACCACACTCTATCATCCACAGTGCAATGGTCTAGTTGAAAGATTCAACAAGACCTTAAAGGGTATGATTGCGGGTCTCCCAGAAAAGCTCAGGCGGAGATGGGATATCCTGCTACCCTGCCTTTTGATTGCATACAGAGTGGTTCCGCAGAAGGGGTTTGGCAACAGCCCATTTTAACTTCTGTTTGGGTACCCTGTTAGAGGACCACTTTGTCTGATGAAGGAGGGGTGGGAGTTACCTCTCAAACCCCCTAAACAGTATATTGTGGACTATGTACTTGGTGTCCGCTCCAGGATGGCTGAGTACATGAAAAAGGCATCCAAAAACCTTGAGGCTAACCAGGAATTACAGAAAGTCTGGGATGACCAAAAGGCTGTACTGACTGTTTATCAGTCGGGACAGAAAGTGTGGGTGTTGGAGCCTGTGGCCCCAGCAGCTCCTGCAAGACAGGTGAAGTGGGCGCCACACTATTGTTGAACAGAAGGGAGAGGTTACCTATTTGGTAAATCTTAGAACTCCCACGAGCCCCCATAGGGTGCTTCATGTCAACAGATTGAAACCATATGTTGACAGGGCAGACATGGGCTTGCTTATGGCTACTGATGAAGGACAGGAGGAAGAGAGTGACCCTCTCCCAGACCTGCTTTCTCAGAGCCCTGATGATAGATCAGTTGATGGAGTAGCCTTGGCAGGGAGCCTCACTGATCAGCAGCAAACTGATTGCAGACAAGTTCTCTAACAGTTTAGACATATGTTTTCACTGACTCCAAGTCAGACTACCTGGTGCACTCATGAAGTGGACACTTGGGACAGTCTGCCTGTTAAAAATAAGATTTACAGGCAATCTGATCATGCCAGGGACTGTATCAGGACAGAAGTCCAGAAAATGTTGGATCTGGGAGTGATTGAACCTTCTTGGGCTAGCTCAGTAGTCCTAGTACCCAAACCTCACCCCCAGGGTGGTAAGAGAGAGATGAGGTTTTGTGTAGACTTACAGAGGTCTCAATGCAGTCATTAGGACTGATGCCCATCCAATTCCAAGAGCAGATGAGCTCATAGATATGTTAGCATCTGTCAAATTTCTGAGTACATTTGATCTAACAGCTGGCAACTGGCAGATCAGACTAGCTGATGATGCAAAGCCAAACACAGCATTTTCAACCCCTACTGGACATTATCAATTTGTGGTAATGCCCTTTGGTCTGGAAAATGCACCTGCCAGATTTCAATGGTTGATGAATAAAGTCTTAACATGTCTGGAAAACTATAGTGCAGCTAATCTAGATGATATGGCTGTCTTTAGCTCTACCTGGGAAGATCACCTGATTCACCTGAAAAATGTTTTGGAGGCCCTGCAGAAGGCCTAACTATCAAGGCTACTAAGTGCCAGATAGGGCAGAGACAAGTTGTGTACCTGGTCAACCTTGTAGGTGGAGGGCAGGTTTAACCATTGCAGAGCCAAATCCAGACCATAATGGACTTGTTTGCTCCAACCACCCAGACTCAGGTCAGAGCTTTCTTGGGCCTGACTGGGTACTATAGGAGATTTGTCAAGGGGTATGGTTCCATAGTCACACCCCTGAATGACTTAACTTCTAAATAAATGCCTAAGAAAGTTCAGTGGACAGTCAGCTGTCAAAAGGCATTTGATGACCTTAAGCTGGCCATGTGCACTGCTCCAATTCTGCAAAGTCCTCACTACTCCAGAGAATTCATTGTCCAAACAGATGCTTCTGAGTTGGGGGTAGGGGCTGTGCTATCACAATTGAATGATGAAGGTCCGGACCAGGCAGTAGCTTTTATTAGCAGAAGGCTCATCCCTAGAGAGAAACATTGGTCAGCTATTGAGAGGGAGGCCTTTGCTGTGTTTTGGGCTCTGAAGAAGCTGAGGCCATACGTGTTTGTCACTCACTTCACTGTTCAGACTGACCATAAGCCACTCTCATGGATAAAACAGATGAAGGGTGAAAACCCCAAACATTTTAAGTAGTCCATTTCTCTACAGGGGATGGACAATACAGTCGACCATAGACCTGGGAGTAACCATGCCAATGCAGATGGACTCTCCAGATATTTCTACTTAGAACATGAAGACTCAACTTATCAAGGTTAGTTTAATGTCCCTGTGTTTGGGGGTGTATGTGTAGGAGAGTATGATCTGCTTACTATGGTTACCTCCACTTTTTGCTGGTATTTCAATGTTTTTCGACTTTAGTCTGACTGGGGCCCTGCTATTCAGGACCCCATCCTAGCTGCTCTAGAGGGAGAAGACATGTACACACTTACCTGACGGGTATTAGTTTAAAAGAGCCCTAGCATCACAAAATGGATGCTGCAGCCACAGACACGAGACTGTCCTCCTGCTGCTGGATGAAACGCCGGCAGGGGAGGCCTGGACAATAGGTTTCCTGTCACAGGGAGGTGTAACCAGCTCCCCAGTCAGGCTTTAGTATACTGGGGCTGAGTGGGTGCATTCAGTGAATGCGTTTCAGACAGTGCTTGGGGCACACTTGGTGTCCCCTTGCATACCCCAGTTCAAACCATTTGAAGGGACACTCAGCCCCTGCTCTAGTGTGAAACTGGAAAAAGGGGAAGGAGTGTAACCACCCCCACCCCGGGTCCTCCATTAAGTGGGACCCTAGAGTAAGTCCAACCCCTAAACTTAGTATAAGTATAGGAACCCAGTCCTTAATACTTTAGATTATACCTGGACGAAACTCTATCCTGGAACTTCGGCATTCTATTTCAACTAAAAGGTGGAAGAATCTTCCTTAGGGTCAAGGAGTAACTCCCCTGTTCAAACAGGCACCAAAGAAGCATCTTGCCGGTCTGCATTTCCAAGGCTCCTGCTGGATCCCAAAGGATTTGCGACACAGGACACAGACTTCCAGACATCTCCGAGGCCAACCTGAGATCCCAGCAAAGATGAGACCCGCAGCCATCACGAGAGATGTGGAACAAGAACTCTTGGTCATCGTACACATTTGCTAGTGCACCTACTTCCCGAGCTTTCCTGAAATTGTGCATTGGGCTACTTGTAGTCCAAGCCCTGAGTACCATCTGCACTGAATATTGTGGGCCTACCCTCCACAAGTGTTCCGTGGGCCCGCTTCTAGCATTTCTGCTTGAGGCCCCTTCGCGATCCCTGGTCCATCGACTGATGGGTCCCCAAGAAGGTAACTGTTTTGTTTCTTAAGCTTCCCTGGTTGCTCCAGACGTGTCCTGACTACACTGCAAAGGGTGAGTCCCTCAGACCTTGCTGGTCTGCTCCGAAGCCAATCTTTGCATTTTGCGTGGGTTGCTGTTGCCAAGGCGCGTTGGGTCCAATCTAGATACTGACTCTGCAGCACTCAACATCTAACGTGGAACAGCTCAAATCCATCTCCTGGTTTTCATAGACACCTCCTGGTCCTCGTGGCTGAAGAGTCAAGCTTCACCTTTTGCACCTGAAATAACCCGACATCGGTGGCCATCTGCTCATTGCCTTCCTGGTTACTGGCAAGTGACCCAGACTCTGTCCCCTCTGCTTTCAGGTTCTTCAGATCTCCACTCCACCCTTGGATCCATCTGGACAGTTTCCACTTGGACCCCTGCAGCACTTTTTCGCAGCTCGCCATAGAAAACGACTACGAAACCCAACACGAAAAGTCACCTATGCACCCGGCTTCACTGGGTGAGATAACATGAATACTTTGGTGCTCCCGTGGGTCTTGACTCTCGAACTGTCTGGTTCTAAAGGGGTTTGCTCCAAGTCCACTCCTGAGTGTCCCTAATCTTTAAAATTCTAATCACAACTTCTCCATTGAAGTCAATAGTAGTTCGTGGCCGTGTTTAGACACTGCACGCGTCCCTCGTGGGTCTCCTGCATCACTACCTTGGGTGGTTTCTGGTTGCCCTGGCGGTTCTACAAGCCCTAAACATTGTCTCTATGTCCCTCGTGGTTCTTATACCACTTACTTAGTATATGGTTTGTGACGCCTCTAGGGCGCCCTCCATGGTCCTTTGTGCCTGCCCCTGCACCCTCCTTCTTGCCCATAATAGCCATTGTGCTGCCACTAACCCTCCCGCTTGCCACGCATGGTCTTCTGTGCTGCCACAGCCCCTCCCACCTTCCCTGTGTGTTCAGCTAGCTGCCCCTGACCCCCTCCCACCTTCCCTCAATGGTCTGTGTGCATGCCATTATAGTCTCACTGTTGCTCTCCATGGTGTGTCTAGCTTCTAGTGCCCGTCCTGCCTGACCTCCATGGTCATCTTGCTGCTCCTGCTCCTGCCCTGACCCTTGCCCTCAGCCCTCTGTTTCCACGTGCAGACTCCTATTCCCTCCCTCCTGGCTTGTCTGTTCCTTTGTAATGCCCCTGATCCATCCCTCCTGCCCTTTATGGTCCGTTATGCTGCAGCTTTCTCTCCTGTCTGCCCTTTATGGTCATCTAGCTACCACTGCCTCTTTCCCCTCTGTTCTCTGTTGTCCATGTGCATGGTCCTGTCCCCTCCCTATTGCTTTCTATGGATTGTTGTGCTGCACTCCTGTCCCACATGACCTGTGTGGTGTATTGTGCTGCTGCAAAACCTGATGCCTGCCCTGTAGGGTCAGTTTGGTGCATTTCTCCATGTCCGTCCTGTCCTCTGTTATCCGAGTACATGTCCCTACCCCAATTCTACAGCAGGAGCGGAGCTGAGGATTATGCATTTCTTTCCTCACATTTATTAAACAGCAAGTTCAAAGATACAGAAAAAACATGTAGTTGAACTACATCTTCCATGAACCTCAGGAGTAACCATGGCCACCAACAGTCCAATCATCAGAGGTAGCGATAGTCCATATACAGTTGCCATAACTGTAGTCCCTCCTCTTTCTTCACTGCTGGCCTGTCAGTTAAGTCCCTTCACTCCTTTCCTGGTGGTTTGGGACTTTGTCTTGGTGGGCTGTTTTGGCTTGTTGTAGTTATGATTTACTGCCTTTCTTGCCTTGTTCCGCTTTCCAAGTGGTCTCTAGCAGTGGGTATCCTTTCCCGGTATTGCAGGGCGGTAGGCTTTTGCCCGAGCGTTTTATTTTTTGATTCACTGCTGGTGAGCTAGGTTGCGCTGTTTCGCGCCTCCACCGCATCCCCTCGCTCCACAGCGCAGGTTGCGCCGCTTGGGGGCGAGTTGCGCTGAGGGATCAGAGTGGCCTCCCACTCGTACCTGGACTCCCTCTCCTCCTCGCCTGACACCGCCGCAAGCGGTAAGTTTGACGGGCTTAGCCCTTTGATTGATTTGAATATTTGCCAATCCCCGGCTCCCGCTTGTCATCGCCCGTGGGTGACAGCTTCACTGGACACCGGCGAGGGAATAGCCCCCCTTAACTAGATTGGGGCTTTTTTTTCTGGGTGTCCTCCCCTCTTTTTCAGCATGCAGTCACAGCATGAACATGACTACACTCCCTCTGTTTCCTCTGAGGAGGATCGGCTCCCCCAGTCACGCAGACTTGCAGAGATGGACAGGCTCCTCTCTTTGGTCAATGCCTAGGCGCTTGCCCCTCTGCAGGAAAGCGTTGACAGACTGTCCGCCCATATTTTCAAGGTAACTGGAATATTGGGGGACGGGGGAGCTGGGCCTAGCGTTGTGCTTCCTGTTCACCCACGCAAGGCACCTAAGCGTGACATCTGGCGGAAGCCTTTCAGAAGAGTGCGGGCACGCTTAGTGATGCACCCTACTGGGAGGACGAGTTGCCCGGAGCTTCTGGTGACGATGGAACCGCGGATTTCGACCCGAGGAGGGGTTCCCTGAGGTGGGGGAGGGGGAATGTGATGATAATGAGGATTCCTCAGACGGGTTCCAGGAGCCCGACAGGTCATGGTGCCCTCAGAATTCAGCCTCATCCTTGGGAGGGGGAGGGCCCCTCGTCTGACATGTTTGACCCCTATGCATATTCATGCCCAGGTCCACAGAATGGGTCCCGGACAAGAAGGTAGCTGACTATGTCGCTGATAAGATCAGGCAACCCTTCAATAAGGAAGTTAGGGCCCAACTTTGGTTGGAATGTCCCAGGACGTCCCTTCCCAACAGAGTCACTCTGACCCCCGAAATTGAACCTTTTTCTCTAAATATATGAAGGACCCCAATAAGGGGATCGCTAGATCATGGAGAGCCTGCCAAGACAAGCTCTTAGACGTGGTGTGGCCGCTGACCAAGGTCATTGAGCTGGCGGAGAGAGCCCGAGATTCTGGTCAGCCCCTCCCCGTGGATGAGGTGGCGAGGTGGGTGCTACGAGCGATGATCTTCTTGGCAATGCAAATTGCACTCTCTCGGCCAAACGCTGCCGTTTCCTGCTGCTAAAGATTGATCATGAGCTGGGGGAAGTCTCTTCCTCGGAGGCTGGTGCAATAGCTCAAGGCTCCCTCTTCAGCGATCCTTTCGTCAAGGAGTTAGGGAAGTTTGTTGCTACTTTTTCGGCGCTAGACAAGGCGCAGGCTTCTATGAAGAAGATTTTCCCGTGGAAGGTTTTTGTCGGGGCCTGAAGAGACAGAGGTCGCTCCTCCGGCCGCCAGTTGAGTCAAGGCCCTAACAGAGCCCAGGCCAACTGAAACAACGGATGGCAGGATGGTCGCCACGGGACCTTCTACCCCTCCCGTGGTAGCAGAGGGAAGAACAGCTGAGGCCAGGGAGGAACACACAACAACTTCGGTGGGTACAACGGTAAGCATTGCTTTATTATTCCAGGTTCGGTTGGGGGAGAATCTCCCTGTTCTTTCACAAGTGAGCAGAGATCACCTCAAACCCTTGGGTACTAGAAACTGTCAGACGGTTTCACATAGAGTTCTTTGGGACGCAAGTACAAGATTTCAGACCCCGGCCGCTGGTGTTTTCTTCTCAGGATGAGTCTCTTAAAGACCAGGAAGTACAAGATATTTTGTCCAAAGGGGCAATTTGCCTTACAGAGCTTCAACCCACGGGTTTCTTAAGCAACATCTTCTTGGTGGAAAAGAAAAAAAAAGGCTTTCGGCCTGTTATCAACCTCAGGGCCTTCAACAAGTGGTTTGTTTATCTCCACTTCAAGATGGAGGGGATTCATCTCCTCAGGGATCTTCTTTTGCAGGACGATTGGTTGGCGTGTCTGGATCTCAATGACGCCTACCTCTCGGTTCCCATTTTTCCCCCGCACTACAAGTTCTTCCAGTTTCAGTGGAGAGCATAGGTTTTCGAGTTTCAGACTCTGCCTTTTGGCCTGTCCTGGGCCCCATGGTGGTTTACGAAGCTCCTCAAGCTGATGGGGGAACATCTCCAGGCTATGGGCATTCGGTTGATCATTTACCTGGACAACATTCTGTTGATGGATCAGTCCAGAGTGCAACTGTTCACCTACTTAGAGGTCACAATCTCTCTCCTTCAGAACTTGGGGTACACCACCAATCGGCAGAAGTCGGACCTAGTCCCACAGCAGAGCATGACCTTTTTGGGCTTCAGGATAGATTCCAGAGTGGTGACCCTGAATCTTCCGGAGCAGAAGATACTCAAAATCAAGAAGGAATTGAGGAAGGTCCTCAGGAGGGACAGGATCTCCTCGCAGCAGCTGGCCAGAATAGTTGGTTTGTTATCTTCCTCGATTCAGGCCACCTTTCTGGGTCCCCTGCACTACCGAGCACTTCAAAGGCTGAAAGGAGGAGTCTTACCTACTCCCAGCTAGTCTCTTTGACTCAGGAGGCCAGGACAGAGCTCCAGTGGTGGACCGAGCACATGGAGGCATGGAATGGCCGGGCGATATTTGAGTCGCAGCCGGATCTTGTGATAGAGTCAGACACCAGTCGCCTGGGATGGGGCGCCAGATGCGGCTCGACCTCCGTTTGGGGCAAATGGACGGAGGAGGAACTTTTCCTTCATATCAACTGTCTGGAGCTACCGGCAGACTCCTTTGCTATTCGGTCTTTCTTGAGGGACAAGGTGTCTTGCTGTGTGCTCCTCCGGATGGACAACACGACGGCGGTGCAATACATCAACCGCTTGGGTGGCACGCAGTCCAGAGCTCTGGTGGAACTAGCCAAGGACTTCTGGCATTACTGCCTCCAACTCCAAATTTCAGTGACGGCCGAGTACCTCTGGAACACAGAACCCGGTTGTGGACTGGAACTCCAGGCACTTCCGGGATGCCAGCGATTGAAGACTAGACTCAGCAGTCTTCCAAACATTGATGGACACTTGGGGCCCCTTCAAGTGGATTTCTTTGCTTTCAGATGGAACGCCCTGCTTCCCCGGTACTTCAGCTGGACAACAGATCCCGGGGCAGAGGCAGTGGATGCTTTCCTTCAGGACTGGTCAAAGATTCTGGCCTACGCCTTCCCTCCATTCTTGTTCATTCAGCGTGTAGAGGCGCAGGTTCACCGGTCGAAGGCCTCAATAAACCTGATGACCCCGATTTGGAGATCTCGGACGTGGTTCCCTTCTTTCCTAGAGCTGGCTTGTGACTCTACGATTAGTCTGCCATTGTTTGACTGAGTCCTATCGGATCCCCTGGGCAATCCTCATCCCCTAGTTCTCCAGGTCCATCTTCATCTCATTTCATGGAGGATTTCAGGCGACGATGGATGGGCAACTCACTTTTGCAGGATGCTGAATTCCTCATCCCGCAGGCATGGGCTCGGGGACCATCAAGAGATACAGATCAGCCTGGATGCAATGGGTACGTTGGTGTATGGAGAAACACCTGGATCCCATGGGCTACAATGTTGCGGATGCAGTCAACTTCTTAGCGGAGCTTTTTCAGGAGGGCCTGGCTTATTACACCATCAATTCCTTCGGATAGATCATCTCGGTAGGTCATGTTCCGGTCAACAATGCTCCGGTGGGGGAGCACCCCTGGGTGAGTAAGCTACTGAAAGGCATTAGGATTTCTTGGCCCGTTATGCGGGCCTTTGGGACGTCAACCGAGTTCTATGCTTACTGTTTTCTGGCAGGGCAATCAGTATCTGTCTAGAAAGAAAATCTCAGCAAAGCTGGCGATGCTGCTATGCCTCATCTCGTGTAAGAGGGCGTCGGATGTAAGAGCCCTAGATCTTACTGCAAGAATTTTTACCCTAGAGGGGGGCTACTTTCAACATATCGAGGAGAACCAAAACGAATACAAGGTCAGTAACTTATCCTGCTTTTCCTGATTCCCGGAAGTTGTGTGTTGTCAAATGCCTTAAGGCCTATGAGGATATGACATTGGAGGTACGGCCTCTGGGTGAGCGGCAACTCCTGATTACCATTAAGAAAACGTTCAAAGCGGTGTCCTCGCCGACCATTGCAAGATGGGTCAGGTGGGCTATGACTTCCAAGGCTATCCAGGTCGGGGGTAGATTGTAGGACATTTTGAATGCGGCATATTGCTCTTCAGATTCAACTTTTAAGAAGTTTTATTTTAAATCAATCCATGAGGCAGCCGCATTGATGTTAAGTAAGCTTTAAAAATGCATAATCATCGCCTCCGCTCCTGCTGTAGAATGAGAAACTTCCTAGTTATCACAAAGGAAAGTTTTATTCGAAAAAATGGTTCAGCACACCATATAATGTACAATGAGTAATATCAATGAGGTCAAAAATATCAATAAGCCATGATGTATTCTTTTCTTTCTTTATTTCCAATCTTCACAAAGTAGCCAACGCGTTTCGTCCAAAGGACTTCTTCAGGGCTACAACCAACAAATATACAAAAATATACATATTTAGAAAGTGCTATATACAATTAAAACCTACTTTATTTGTACAACCTTTTTGGGAAATGCAAGTCTAAAATGCGTTTACATGGTATATACAAAGGGGTGGCTTACTGACAACAATAAATTTATATCTCATTGAAATAAGAGATACACAACATGACCTGTTGTTTAACAAGATGCAAAGACAAGATCTAAATGTGACTTCCTATGACCATATTGTTGGGAAAAACCATTGTAATGAGCAAAAGTTCCAAAATGTATTCATTAACCAAACACAGTGCCATCACAGTAGCTGGAGATTTTTTCCTACTGTTAAAGTCCAGAATACAAAACAGTATCTTATCATTTCGGTAAGACATAATCTTTCTCTGTTAAATCCTTGTCCTCCTTATGTATAACTACAAACGTTAAAGGAATCCTCTTATTGTTTTAGCATGAGTTCAACATTGGCTAGCCATATACTTGTTTCAATTGTGAAACAACTTAGTTCACCATTCTGAGAAACCCATTGTTAGATCCTAAATATGCATGTTTGGTTAATGAATACATTTTGGAACTTTTGCTCATTACAATGGTTTTTCCCAACAATATGGTCATAGGAAGTCACATTTAGATCTTGTCTTTGCATCTTGTTAAACAACAGATCATGTTTTGTATCTCTTATTTCAATGAGATGTAAATTGATTGTTGTCAGTAAGCCACCCCTTTGTATATACCATGTAAACGCATTTTAGACTTGCATTTCCCAAAAAGGTTGTACAAATAAAGTAGGTTTTAATTGTATATAGCACTTTCTAAATATGTATATTTTTGTATATTTGTTGGTTGTAGCCCTGAAGAAGTCCTTCGGACGAAACGCGTTGGCTACTTTGTGAAGATTGGAAATAAAGAAAGAAAAGAATACATCATGGCTTATTGATATTTTTGACCTCATTGATATTACTCATTGTACATTATATGGTGTGCTGAACCATTTTTTCGAATTATACATAGTGCCTTTGGCATTGACTCTGGAGGCCTAGGGGTATATGGCCTCAGGTTCTTGGCATCCTCAGATATAACCAGACCAAGATTCATTAGATTGAGTGCAGTCAAGTGTCTCACCCTGTATCCCTGCTCTAGCATCACACAAAGGAAAGTTTTAGTTCTAATAAGGAGGCGGAGGCGAGGATAATCCCCCCCTGGCAGGTTATATCTATGCCTCCCGCCCTAGGGAGCGTTCACAGGATCTCTGAGGATAGACAGGATCCAGAGTTGGTTGTACCAGGCAAGTAACTTCTTAGTCTTCTTATGACCTTGTCAAGTCAAGTCAAGTCATAGGATTTGTATAGCGCACTACATACCCAGAGGGTTTCAAGGCGCTTAGGAAGGGGCGGAGGATTATTTGTCAAATATCCACGTTTTAAGTTGCTTTCTGAACGCTAGGTGGTTCTGGGTAAGGCGAAGGTAAGCGGGGAGTGAGTTCCATGTTTTAGCAGCCAGGTATGAAAAGGATCTGCCTCCCATGGTGGTCTTGTTGATGCGAGGTACAGTGGCGAGGGCTTGGTTGGAAGAACGTAGATGGCGGGAGGGGGTGTAGAAGGACAGTCGTGAGTTGAGGCAATCTGGTCCGATGTCGTAGAGTGATTTGTGTGCGTGGGTAAGCAGTCGGAAAGTGATCCTCTTATTGACGGGTAGCCAGTGGAGGTCTCTAAGGTGACCAGAGATGTGTTCGTTGCGTGGGAGGTCTAATATGAGCCTGGCTGAGGTGTTTTGGATTCGTTGGAGTTTCTTCTGGAGTTTCGCGGTGGTACCTGCGTAGAGGGTGTTTCCGTAGTCCAGTCGGCTCGTGACCAGAGCGTGGGTGACTGTTTTCCTTGTATCGGAGGGGATCCAGCGAAATGTTTTTCTGAGCATGCGAAGAATGTTGAAGCAGGAAGAGGATACGGCGCTGACTTGTCTGTTCATTGAGAGTGAAGAATCCAGGATGACGCCTAGGTTCCGTGCGTGGTCTGTCGGGATGGGTGCTTTTCCGAGGGCTTCCGGCCACCAGGAGTCGTCCCTATGCAGAGGGGGATGTACCTAAGATGAGGACTTCTGTTTTGTCTGAGTTCAGTTTCAGACGGCTTTGTTTCATCCATTCGGCAACTTCTTTCATTCCTTCGTGTAGGTTAGTTTTGGCGGTGCTGGAGTCATTGGTGAGAGAAAGGATCAGTTGAGTGTCGTCTGCGTAAGAGATGATGTTGAGGTTGTGTTGGCGTGCGATGGTCGCGAGGGGGCTCATGTATACGTTGAAGAGGGTGGGACTGAGTGAGGATCCTTGTGGTACGCCGCAGATGACTTCAGAGGCCTCGGACTTGAATGGAGGAAGGCGGACTCTCTGGGTTCTTCCGGTGAGGAACGAGGTGATCCATTCAAGTGCTTTTCCTTGGATTCCGATGTTATAGAGGCGTTGTAGGAGGGTGCTGTGGCAGACTGTGTCAAAGGCTGCGGAGAGGTCGAGGAGGATGAGGGCGACTGTGTCTCCATTGTCTAGTAGCGTTCGAATGTCGTCTGTTGCTGCGATGAGGGCGGTCTCAGTGCTGTGTTTTGCTCGGAAGCCAGATTGTGAGGGGTCGAGGGATTTGTTGGCTTCGTTGCGGGTCTTATTGATGTACGATGCATTGTCATGAGTATTTTCTATGCTTGGCTTCTGTATTTTTCTTTTTGCAATAATGTGAGATAGTATGTATTGCAGTATGATGCGTTTACTGTTTTATGGAATTGTCTTATTACCATAAGCATTCAGGTTTGGCTTTGGTCTGTGTTGAGGTTTCATAAACAGTTCTCAATATCTTCTCAATATCCTCCTAGTTTCTGACTCTAAGGCGTATTAGGACCCAAATGGCGTAACTTCCTGCAGCAGAGAAAGAGGAGGGACTACGGTTACGGCAACTGTATATGGACTATCGCTACCTCTGATGATTGGACTGTTTGTGGCCATGGTTACTCCCGAGAATCATGGGAGTTGTAGTTTAACGTCAAAATCAAAAAGGGACTAGCTATGTTAGGGGGAAGGGGGGGACTCAAAGAAGTACGCGTGCAGGCAAACCAATTGGTTTGTTCATGAAGCCCTCACCCACCAACCTGGTTGGTGGCATGCTTCATCATCGGGCCCATCACAGTGACACCGAGTGTGTCCCGGGTGTGCTTCGATGCCAGGTTACTGCGGAGCTGGTATGTTCGCTGAGTGTGCAGTGTAGTGAGTGAGAAAGTGAAAGTTAAAAAGCTATACAGAGGGTCCCAGTACCCGAGGGTAAATGGATAAACTTTAATTACTGGGCCCCTGTTAGCTGTTTAAAAGGCAATTGAACGTGTTGGAGTGTGAATTAAGACCTCCAGCATCCTGTGTGGTCTACATGTTTCAGCCAGGCCTTTTTTAATTTAAAACTGGCTTTCCTCAGGACCAAGTGAGTATGTGAAAAGGTGCAATTTAAATAAAAATACTAAATTATAGTGATTGGGTTATTTTGTTGACTATGTGTCGCACTCCCTAAGGTGTGTTTATATGTTAGAGGGGGATGCCCTCTGGCTTTACTACACATAACGTAGAAAGGACATAGACAGACGTACAGAGTAGATTCATATTAGTATGACATGATGATTTTCACATCATTTAGCCGACTTGTAAGGTGAGTGATCGACCTGTATGCGGCTAGGGTGTGGTCATGTCAGAGGCATGACCTGTGTGGGTTTTATTTTAAAACCGATTGTAGTGGTGAGCTAAAACAGCGGATATTAGCATGGTGAGGTACAGGTAAGTAAAGTGCATTATCCTCACACAGGCTATTTGCTGTAAAAAGCTTCCTTGGGTCACCTGGCAGAAAAAGAGACCCTGAAAAGAGGTAGTGAAAGTAATTGTTTACATCCGACCTGTAGGGAAAAAGGTTTCGACAGCTTACCTCAGTTGTTCAAGTGGTGTATTTGTGTTACTCACGGAATTGCCGGTCTAGATCCTCCTTGGACCTGTCGTCCTTCTGCGGTGCCCGGAATGAGTGAAGGAGGCCCAGGGATAGAGTTTAAATAGCCCCGATTATTGTTATCACCTGGATGTAGGTGGAAATAGAGGGAGGGATGCGCTTGCGCTAATTGCCCTGTCATTGTCGCTGTGCGCATGCTCAAAGGGGCAGTGTTTATCACGCGTGCGCACAGACGGCTAACATGTGCCTCCGAGACTGCGCATGTGCATAGAAGCAATTCGTCTATTGTTTAACGAACTGGAGCATGTGCGCAGGCCTGTTGAAATGCTGTTGTAGGCTATGGGGGGTAAAACGAAGCGCTGTTCAGCGCATATTGGTGGGAGTCAGTTGTTCAATGGGACAACCTTACCCTGAAACACTACAATACATTATACTGAAGTGCATTAATGTGTCTACAGATAGTTGGGTCAATAGTGATGTAACAGAGTTTTGATCTGTTTAGGCTGGGTTTCACTGTGAGAGGGACAGAAGAATTCAGATTTGGACATTTGGTAATCGATTTTTCAGAGGTTTAAGGAATTCCACGGTATTGAGTCGTTTAAGCCCATAGTGTGGGGAGAAATCCTATATATCCAGCGTTGTTCTTTCTGGAGAAGGAATTTGTCATTGTTTTCTGTTGTGTCAAACTGTTCAATGACAGTCCAAGTAAAGTCATTAGGGGTGTGGTTGTGGGATAAAAAGTGGTCCGTTAGTCTGCTAATACTTTTGCCACACCGGATGGTGCTCCTGTGTTCTGTCATTCTTGTTCTGACTTTTCTGGAAGTCATCCGATATACCGAAGGCCACATCTGCAGGTTATGAGGTATATTAGATTGGACGAGTTACAGTTTGTAAACTGTCGTTGTGTCCATGTTTTTCCTGGTTCTAAATTGAGGGTTTTTGATGGTACTGTTTAATGGCATACGCTGCAGTTATTACATGGCTGGTCGCCTGTGAGTTTGGGTAAGCCCCAGGCATTTTGGATTGTGTTGTTGGCCGGGGCGGTGTTGGGTCTGGGTCTTGTGTGGACAAGCTGGTCTTTTAGGTTTTTTGCTCTTTTATAAGCAAATCGTGTTTTTTCCCAATTTCTGGTGCCAGAATTATTGATCTTCCAGTTTCTTTTGATAATGTTGGAAACCTGGTTCGATGCCGTGTTGTATGTTGTCACACAGGTGAGCGTGGGTTCCTCAGGGGGTTTTTCGGTGGTTTCTAGCAGTGCCTCCCTATTTTGGTTTCGCGCTCTTTTACAGGTGGTTTTGATGATCCTGGCGGGGTACCCTCTGTCCTCCAGTTTGTGGACTAGGGCGGTGGCTTGTTGTTTATAGTCCTGGATGTGGCTACAGTTGCATCTGAGGCGCAAAAATTGCCCGTAGGGGAGGTTTTCCCTTAAGGGTCTTGGATGGATACTCTCAAATCTGAGAAGGGAGTTCCTTGCTGTCGGTTTGTAGAAAGTGGTAGTTGTTAAATCGTCTTGGTCTACTTTTATGTTAAGGTCTAGAAAAGCCAGTTCGGTTGGGCTGCTAGTGCTTGTGAAGCGTAGGTAGTTGTCCCGACTGTTGATCCAGAGGAGGAAGTTTTCCAGAGCCTCTTGGTTGCCCTCCCAGATGACGAAAATATCGTCAATGTAGCGTCGCCATGTTTTTATGTTTGTTGAAAATGGATTGGTGGGCGTTTCTATGTGGGTCTTTTCGAAATGGGCGACATAGAGGCCCGCCACGCTTGGGGCAAAAACACTGCCCATGGAAGTTCCGTTGGTTTGCAAATAGAATTTGCCATCATATTCAAAATAGTTGTCTTTTAGCGCGAGGGTGGCGCAGTCCATAATGAAGCTTCTGGGGGTATGGTAGTCCCAGGTGTTTTCCATGAGGACATCATGTAGGACTTGCAATGTGGCGTCTTGTGGTAGGCTGGTATATAAGCTCTCAATGTCGAGACCGACAAGGAGTTGGGTAACTGGGTTTAAGCTTGTGTCTTTGATGATGTTAAGAAGATGTTTAGTATCTTTTATATATGATGGTGTTTTTTTAACCAGGGGGTTAAGAAAGAAGTCGCAGAATCGTGACAGTGGTTCTAGGAGCGATTGGATCCCTGACACAATGGGCCTCCCTGGTGGGGGGGTGACTCCTTTGTGCACCTTAGGGACTGTGTAGAAGTACGGAGTTCTCGCATTCTTGGTACATAGGTAGTCAGCCTCTTGTTTCGAGATGTGCTCTGCATCGCTGGCATTTTTTACCAAGGTATTGATGGTGTTACGTAGCTCATCGGTCGGGTCTTTTATGAGACATTTATAGTTCCTGGTGTCGTTCAGGAGTCTACGGCACTCTTTATCGTAGTCCGTTCTGTCCATCAGGACTATGCCCCCACCTTTGACCGCTGGCTTGATGATGAGAGATGGGTCATTCTGTATGCGTTTGATCGTCTCACGTTCTTGGTGGGACAGGTTATTGAATGTGTTCTTATGTTGCAGCTTTTCAACATCGGTGCATACTGCTTGTTCAAAGGTAGAAATTTCCACTGGAATGCTGGCAGGCGGTGGGACAAAGTTGGACTTTAGTCTGAGGCTTGTCTCGTTAGGAACCTCATCGTTGGTGTTGGATGTGTCTTCTTTCTTTTCAAAAAAAGCTTTTAGCTTCAATTTCCTGAAGAACTCGGCTAGTTCTACATGTAGCTTAAAGGTGTACAGTCTGGTTGTGGGGACGAAGGAGAGGCCTTTATTCAGGACTTCCGTTTCTTCATTGGTGAGCTGTGTGCTTGAGATGTTGAAGACTAGTGGACTGGTGGTATGGGAGGATGTTACTTGCTCGGTCCCGCCTGTTCCCTGGATTTGTTCCTTGTGTTGGAGCTCACTGGTTCCTCTTCCGGTTCCCAATGGACCTGTGCGGTGTTCCTTCTCTTTCCGTGTGGTCTTCGGCCCTGTGATAAAAAAGGATATCTCTGGTTTTGGTTGCCTTGGTAGAAGGGCATGTGCCCTGGTGCATAGAGCGGGGGGTAACCGAAGTATGGAGGTTGCATTGGTCCGAAGTGGGGTGGCCCAAAGTTGTGATTCTGTGGGGGTCCCTGCCATGGTTGTTGCCAATGTTGTCCTCGCCGTCCCCTGCCTCTAGATTTGTTAGATCCTGTGCTGGAGTTGCTAGAGATGGAGCTGTTGTCCCCGGAGCTTTCAGAGTCTTTTCTGGGAGCAGTGTAATCATCGTCTGCATAGAGGTAAGTTTTTGAATAGCTGAATCTTTTCAGGTCCTTTTCAAATTTCTTTACCTTTGTCTGGGTAAGATATTCCTTGTACTCGGCCATCTCTCGGTTCTGGTCGTCTAGTTTCTTTTTGAAACCGTGAGTGTGGTTTTAAAGTGTGTTTCTGTTGCTTGTATCTCAATCATGATGGCATCAGATAGGCGTTTGGCTGTTTTTATGATGAGTACTAGCCAGTCTCTGGTACAGTGCCAGGCGATCTGGGCCCAGTCTTTTCTAAAAGTGGCGTCATCCAGAAATATCCTCGGGCGTTGGTCACTAGGAGTCCTCTGGGTGCCGTGTTGGAACGTAAGTATTGCGCCAGTATTACACCGTGAAGTATGGTCCATATCCTGTTCCTCTTTTTCTCAGTCAGTGTGTCCCAGTCTGTTGTCTGCGCTATTGTGGTGGAGATATTGAAATCTGCCAGGAGGGATGGGTCAGATAGGATTTCACTGACATCATCTTCAGTGAAAGTGAGGCCGATGTTTTCTGCCATCTTTGGATGTGGGTATGCAACTCTCGCAGCTGTGCGCTGCCTAATATTGCCAAATCAAAGTAGAGAGTGAGAACTAGATAAGCTAGTCCGGATCCCCAGGATTATATGTCAAAATCAAAAAGGGACTAGCTATGTTAGGGGGTAGGGGGGGAACTCAAAGAAGTACGCGTGCCGGCAATCCAATTGGTTTGTTCATGAAGCCCTCACCCACCAACCTGGTTGGTGGCATGCTTCATCATGCGTTTATCGCGCGTGCGCACTGACGGCTAACATGTGCCTCCGAGACTGCGCATGTGCATAGAAGCAATGCGTCTATTGTTTAACGAACTGGAGCATGTGCGCAGGCCTGTTGAAATGCTGTTGTAGGCTATGGGGGGTAAAACGAAGTGCTGTTCAGCGCATATTGGTGGGAGTCAGTTGTTCAATGGGACAACCTTATCCTGAAACACTACAATACATTATACTGAAGTGCATTAATGTGTCTACAGATAGTTGGGGCAATAGTGATGTAACATAGTTTTGATCTGTTTAGGCTGGGATTCACTGTGAGAGGGACAGAAGAATTCAGATTTGGACATTACCCTCGGGTACTGGGACCCTCTGTATAGCTTTTTAACTTTCACTTTCTCACTCACTACACTGCACACTCAGTGAACATACCAGCTCCGCAGTAACCTGGCGTCGAAGCACACCCGGGACACACTCGGTGTCACTGTGGTGGGCCCGAAGATGAAGCATGCCACCAACCAGGTTGGTGGGTGAGGGCTTCATGAACAAACCAATTGGTTTGCCGGCATGCGTACTTCTTTGAGTCCCCCCCTTCCCCCTAGCATAGCTAGTCCCTTTTTGATTTTGACATATAATCCTGGGGATCCGGACTAGCTTATCTAGTCCTCACTCTCTACTTTGATTTGGCGACCCCAGTTGTAGTTTAACTACATGTTTTTTCTGTATCTTTGAACTTGCTGTTTAATAAATATGAGGAAAGAAATGCATAATCCTCGCCTCCACCTCCTTATTAGAATTGAAGCTTTCCTTCGTGATAACTAGGACATTTCTCATTCCTCCTGCCTTTCGCGATCCAATGTACCATACTTGCTAACATTTTGACCTTGTTAAGAGGGAGATTTTGAAAAAAACTGGGGTATTGATTTTCCCCTTTGACTTACATTGAAAAAGAGGAGATTGTAGACAGGAGAAGATCAAATAAAGCCTGTTTGGGCTTAAAACCATTGGTCGTTTCCTGACTGAATGGGGTCTGTTGGCATGTATGGTTTTACTTCCACTGCCTCTTCCTTCTGCCCACAATGGTCTATTATATTGCCACAGCCTCTCTTGCCAGTCCTGTATTGTTGGTTTGCTTCCCTTGCCCCCTTTCCACTGCCCTCTATAATCTGTTGTGCTGCCACTGCCCTTCCTGCCTGCCCAGTGTGGTCAAATTGCTACCTCTGTACCCTCCTACCTGCCTTGAATTTTCAGAGTCTGTGCCCCTGGCCTCTACTTCTCAACAGTATCCTAATGAACTAGATTGCTAGCATTCTATATTCATCACAAAAGTGTGGAACGCCTGACGTCATCTTGATGTAATCAAAACTGTAATACCTACAGCATTTCCTTTAGAAATTACATATATGAGAGGGACTTATTTGCATCAAAATTATGGTTAGTGCTCTAAAAAACTAAAATGAGGACATGTTTTCTGAGTTTTAAATAAAGTGTTTTGCCTATGTGAGGGCAATCACAAAATGGCTGCCGTTCACAAAATGGAACCCGAGGGTTCATGACGGAAACTCTGATTTAACGGTGATCCCATCACTCGAACACAGCGAAAATGCTTGTATATAGTATACTCGCCATTTCCAGTCTGCTGATACCAAAATCCTCATGATGCGACGATGTTTATAACACGGGTCCAGAATTCTCAGTACCACAATTTGGGCTCTTTTGTCTCTGGTGGCCATCTTGGGAAATTTATTTGTTATGAAGTTTCCTAATTTCCTCATTTACTGCAGTCTCCTCGGTAGGAAATGCTTTCAGTTTTTTACTTTGATACCATCAAGAAGGTCTTCAGATATGTCACACATTTGCCATAAATTCTGAATGTTAGCACTCTAGTTGCTCATTAGAGCACTGCAGTAAAGCTACTGCTCACCACAGAAGTCTGCTGCTGGTATTAAAAGTGCATGTTTCAGTCTGCATGTCAGAATTTGTTAATGAAATAGAAGAGGATTTGAGAAGTCACTCAAAATGTGCCCTAATTTGTCTTCCTTCAGCACTAATCATAATTTCTATGGCAAAATGAATTCCTTCAGTGTGTTCCTTTCTAAATTAAATGTTTCAAGTGTTACCAGTTTATTCCAATTAAGATGGCTTCAGGTGTGCCATACTTTTGTCATACGTATGACAGTAAGCGCTCTAGTTGTTCTTAAGAACACTCTGGGACATTCTGTCATTGAGCTATACGTGGGCTACATCTGGGTGATATTTGTGCTACATTTCGGCTCTTTTGTCTCTGGTGGCCAACTTGGGAGACTTATTTGTTATGAAGTTTCCTAATATCCTCATTTACTACAGTCTTCTCAGTAGGAAATACTTTCTGTTTTTTTTATGTTGATTCCATCAAGAAGGCATTTAGATGTGTCACACATTTGCCATACATTCAGAATGTTAGCACTCTAGTTGCTCATTAGATCACTGTAGTAAAGCTATTGCTCACCAGGGAAGTCTGCTGCTGTTATTTAAAGTGCATGTTTCAGTCTGTATGTCAGAATTTTTTAATGAAATAGAAGAGGATTTGAGAAGTCACTCAAAATGTGCCCTAATTTTTCTTTCTGCAGCACTAATCATACTTTCTATGGCAAAATGAACCCCCTCATTTTGTTCCTGTTTAAATTAAATGTTTTAAGAGTTACCACTTTATTCCAATAAAGATGGCTTCAGGCGTGCAATACGTTTGTCAGGAGTAGGACTGTTAGCGCTCTAGTTGTTCTTTAGAACATTCTGGGAAGCTGCAGTAGAACACAAAGGAATCAACTGACAGTCTCTGCCCTTGTTGGATGTACATGTTTTACTGAGAATGTCAGACTTCATTCTCACATGTCTGAGAAAGATAATGTGAATTTCCAGAAAATATGCTCCCAGTTTAGCTTATAGATCACCTTCCAATACTCTGTGGGAAAAGCATGAGAAAATAGTTTTGACTCAAACATGATTCTTGATATGCCAGCAGAAGGCTATTTTCACATGGTAAACTCCTCACAATTCCTAAAATGAGTATGGTACCATCAACAAATTATTTATAATGTAACTAAAGTCTTAAAACCTTCTATTAACTGCAATGTTTTTATTGAGGTGCTATCATGTACATTGGTCCCAAGATGGCTGCAAACACTTCTTGGATGAAGTGCTGCGTGCCAATCAAATCTCACGATGAGATGTGTGGTTAGGCTTTGCCCAGATAAATATATTTCTTTTTCCATTAATATTTAAAAAAACTACTGAACAGATTTGCACCATTTAACAAAAAGAGTTATTTCTATAACAAGGGATACCTTTTTGCCAAATTTGGTGTAATTCCGTTCAGCAGTTCGGGCTGTAGCCGTGTCTAAAATTTCCGATGGAAAATAACATGGAGAAAACACATTTTGGGACCCCCCTTTTTTCTCAGTCCCCGCTTGCCAAATCACTCCGAAACTTGCAGGATGGGAGTAGACCAGACCGCCCCACAAACTTGGAAAATTTTGCGAAGATTAGTCATCCGGCGCAAAAGTTATTGGGAATAGAATGTTGTGATTTTCCTATGGTAAGTACCTACTAGCAACCGCCAGTAGGTGATATATATTTATAAAACATATTTAAACTTTACAGAAACACACATTCACTCGATGATGTCATCAGTGTTGTCATATGAGATGTCATCAGTGATGTCACTGACCATGTCATGAATGATGTTATATGTGACGTCATCAGCAGTGCATTGCGGGGTTGTGAGTTATAGTTAGCTGAACTAACTATAGCAGACGAATTTCTCTGGTTTTATACGAGTAAAATGTCCAACTAACTATAACATCCCTGAAACCTGTGTTTTTTTCAGTGAATTACTAAGATTTTGTAAAAGCTCATTTCTAACTATAGAGTCCCTGAAACATATAGTTTTTTCAGTGAATTTCAAAGGTTTTTTAAATGCTAATTTCAAACTATGCCTACAAAGGTAGGGCATGTGCAGAAAGAGGACGAAAGGCGCAGAAAGAAGCAAGAGAAATGCAGAAAGAGGAAACAGAAGTCCAGAATGACAAAGAATGGTACAGAAAGAAGCAAGAGATTTGCACAAAGAACCAACAGAGGAGCAGAATGAGGCCTTGTTGCAAAGTCATCCTGTGCCCCTACCTTTTTTCTGATGAGTACTGGTGATAACTATCTGACTAACCAAGTCCGGAGACAGTGCTATGCTGTAAGACACTTAGAATACAGTGAAAACACCTACATACACTAGGGTACACTATGGGTTGGGGTCCCCTGTGATTGGCATGACCTCCCCTTTATGGCCCTAGTACATAATAGTGCAAGGGGATTAAAATACTATAACTAAGAGGTGCAGAAGGAGGCAAGATAATTGCTGAAAGAAGCAACAGAGGTGTAGAAAGAAGCAAGAAAAGTGCTGAAAGAGGCAAGTAAGATGCAAAAACAGGCATGAAAGGTACAGAAAGAGGGACGGCGAGTGCTGAAAGAGACAACAGGAGTGTACAAAGACGGAAATGAGGTGCTGAAAGAGGCAGCAGATATGCAGAAAGAGGGAAGAGAGGTGCAGAAAAAGGAAAGAAAAAGTGCAGGAAGAGGCAGAATAGGTACATAAAGAGACAACGGGGTGCAGAAGGAAGCAAGAGAGGTACAGAAAGAAGCATGCAAAGTGCAGAATGAAGCCACAGGGGTGCAGAAAGAGCCAGGAGAAGAGTAGAAAAGAGCAAGTGGGTCACTGGATGAATGCTTGGGTACTGACTGAATGATTAGAGTACTGCAAGAAGATTGCCTGGGTGAATTTATAAGTGATTGGGGTTTGGCGCAGTGTTTGGATTAGTACATGGTGTTTGATGGCTAACTTGAGGAGTGCATGGGGAGTGACAGGGTCATTGCAGGAGTGTATAGGCACAGCCTGGGTAACTGAAAGTGTTAAAGACAAGTGTGTAGGTGGTTAGAGGACTGCATGCGTAGTGGACATGGTTTTGTAACAGTGCATGTGTTGAGGCTTGGGTCATTGCATGACTACTTGGGTACTGACAGAATGATTAGAGTACTGAAAGGAGAGTGCCTGGGTGAATTTATAAGTGTTTGTGTTTTGGTGTAGTGTTTGGATTAGTATATGGTGCTGGATGGCTGACTGGAGGAGTGCATGGGGAGTGACAGGGTGATTGCTGGAGTGTATAGGTACTGCAAGGGTAATCGAAGGTGTGAAAGACAAGTGTGTAGGTGGTTAGAAGACTACATGCGTAGTGTACAGGGGTTTGTAGCAATGCATGTTTTAAGGCCTGGGTCATTGCGTGAGTACTAGGGTACTGACTGAATAATTAGAGTACTGCAAGGAGAGTGCCTAGGTGAATTTATAAGTGTTTGGGTTTTGGCGCAGTGTTTGGATTAGTACATGGTGCTGGATGGCTGACTGGAGGAGTGCATGGGGAGTGACAGGGTGTTTGCTGGAGTGTATGGGTAATACCTGAGTGATTGAAGGTGTCAAAGAGAAGTCTGTAGGTGGTTAGAGGACTGCATGCATATTGGACAGGGGTGTGTGGCAGTGCATGTGTTATCCTGGGTCACTGCACGAGTACTTGGTTACTGACTGAATGATTAGAGTACTGCAACGAGAGTGCCTGGGTTAATTTATATGTGTTTGAGTTCTGGCACATTGTTTGGATTAGTACATGGTGCTGGATGGCTGCCTAGAGGAGTGCAAGGGGAGTGACAGGGTGTTTTCTGGAGTGTATGGATACTGCCTGGGGAATTGAAGGTGTGAAAGACAAGTGTGTAGGTAGTTAGAGGACTGCACGTGTAGTGGACAGGGGTTTGTAGCAGTGCATGTGTTAAGGCCTGGGTCACTGCATGAGTACTTGAGTACTCACTGAATGATAAGAGTACTGCAGGGAGAGTGCCTGGGTGAATATAAAAGTGGTTTGGTTTTGGCGCATTGAATGGATTAGTACATGGTGCTGAATGGGTCACTGGAGGAGTGCAAGGGGAGTGACAGGGTGTTTGCTGGAGTGTATGTATACTGATGGGGGAATTGAAGGTGTGAAAGACAAGCGTGTAGGTGGTTAGAGGACTGCATGCGTAATGGCCAGAGGTTTGTAGTTGTGCATGTGTTAAGGCCTGGGTCACTGCATGAGTACTTGGGTACTGACTGAATGATTATAGTACTGCAAGGAGAGTGCCTGGGTGAATATATAAGGGGTTGGGTTTTGGCGCAGTGAATGGATTATTGCATGGTGCTGAATGTGTCACTGGAGGAGTGCAAGGGTAGTGACAGGGTGTTTGCTGGAGTGTATGAATACTGCCTGGGGAATTGAAGGTATGAAAGACAAGTGTGTAGATGGTTAGGGGTAAGCATGGGCGAATTCTGCGAATCTCGCGTTCGCGAATTTGCGTATTTGCGAACTCGCAATCCGCAAAATCCGCGAATTTTCGCGAATTTGCGGATTTTTTGTTTATATAGTGTTCGCAAGGGTTTCTGCCAGTTCGCGAGGATTTTGTACCAGTTCGCAATTGCAAACTTACTTGTCGACACGCAACGGTCGCGACTATGTTGTTTCTAAGTCTGGTTCATCATCACAGGTTCACAGCACCCTCTGTTTCAACACTGCCACCCTCTGTTTCACCCATGCCACCCTCTGGTACGTCAATGCCACCCTCTGGTTCATCATCATCACTGTAGATTATGGGGGGAAAAGCAAGCACACCTGCCCTGCTTCAACTGACATGAATTAATTTGGGGTTGATGTATTAATGTGTCACTGTTTTAAAATTCCAGTCTGGCACCTGCTTCCTTATCTGTAATTTGCTTTCTGTTGCAGTGCAATTTTTTTTCCAGGACCTTTGTGGCCTACTTGTAGCTATTCTATGATCCGGCTGTGAGGGTCAGAGCAGGGTCATACAATTGTTGCAACTAGCAACTGAACTCTGGAGGGGCCCCAGTCAGGGAGCACTACAGGGAATGGTTACTAATGATGAATTTGAACTTTTGCACCTGCTGAGTGCTTTCAGTTTAGCAAAACTCGTTTTTCTGCAGAACAGCAACTGTAATGCCCCAAAAAAACTTACTTGTGAAAGTTGATTTCTAATCCAAAAGTGATCCAAAGAAAGTCAAAAGGCCTCAAATCCAAAAAAGTGCAGGCAAATGTCAACCTGAGGAGTTATTCTGATAAAAATCATCATTTTCAGAAGGTCTATGCTGCTTGCTAGTGGATTTCTTGTGCAGAATTGCAAATTTTGTAATTTCGCGAGTGCGAGATTGTTGCTGCCCGCCGCACCTACATGTTTGCAATTGCGAGCTTACGCCGCAAAATTGTATCACCAAGAAAAAAAAATCCGCTGCGTGCGAGTTTGCGGATTTTCGGTAAATTCGCGAGCGTTCGCGGATTGCGAATTTACCGAAAATCCGCAAAATCCGCGAGCGGAACGGATTTTCCGCCCATGCTTAGTTAGGGGACTTTATGCGTAGTGGACAGGGGCTTGTAGCAGTGCATGTGTTAAGGCCTGGGTCACTGCATGACTACTTGGGTACTGACTGAATGGTTAGAGAACTGCAAGGAGAGTGCTGGTGAATTCATAAGTGTTTGGGTTTTGGTGCAGTGTTTGGATTAGTTTATGTGCTGGATGGCTGACTGGAGGAGTGCATGGGGAGTAACAAGGTGTTTTCTGGAGTGCATAGATACTGCCTGGGAATTGAAGGTGTGAAAGACAAGTGTGTAGGTGGTTAGAGGACTGCATGCATAGTGGACAAGGGTTTGTAGCAGTCCATGTGTTAAGGCCTGTTTCACTTCATGAGTACTTGGGTACTGACTGTTGGAGAGTTCCTTCAGGATGTTGAAGAGCTATTTGCTGTTGTGTGTGTTGTTGTCGATGAGTACCTTGTAGAATGTCCTTTTGGCAGTTTGGATGAGTTGGTGGTGCCTGTAGATAGCGTTCTTGTGGGCTGCATTGTTGTCCAGTGTCTGTTTGTGGAGCTACTTCTTCTCGAGTCTTCGGCAGGTCTTCTTGTAAGCCTGGAGGTCGGCGGTGAACCAGATGGCTTTTCTGTCGGTGTGTCAGTTTGATGGTCTCTTGATCGGTGCAAGAGTGTTGGTGCAGTCGTCTATCCATTGCTTGAGATTGTGGGCGGCAGTGTCGGTGGTGTATGTTGGTGGGTTTTGAGCGAGGGTGGCAATTAGCTGGTCTTCAGTGACTTTTTTCCACCTGCGGCGGGGGTCCGTTGTGGGTGGTGGGTTTCTCGAAGCTGAAGTGGATGCAGCGGTGGTCGGTCCAGTGGAGTTCGGTGGTGTGGCTGAAGGTGATGTGGTTGCTGGCAGAGACGATGGGGTCGAGCGTGTGTCTGGCGGAGTGGGTGGGAGTCGTGACAAGCTGTTTGAGCCCATGGTTGGCGGGGTTGTTGAGCAGGGTGGTGGAGTTGCTCTCGTTGGTGTTCTCGAGATGGAATTTAAGGTCTTGAAAGAGAATGTAGTCTGTGGATGCAAGGGTGTGCGTGCTGACGAAGTCAGCGATGGAGTCACTGAATTGTGGCCGGGGTCCGGGGGTCTGTAGATGAGGTTCCTCTGAGGGTGGCATTGAGATAGATGTGGTTCTGGAAGTGCAGGTGTTTGGTGGTGCTGAGGGTGTCTTCAGTGCTGGTCGAGATTCTGTTGGTCTTCCTGTGGAAAATGGCGATTTCTCCTCCTGCTCCATTGGTGCACTCCCTGAGGGTGATCTTATAACCGTCCGGGATGGCTATGGCGATGTCAGACGCCGGGGAGGGTTCATCCAGGTCTCCGTCAGGAAGGCGACGTCCGGTAGGATGAGTCAAGTAGGTCTCAGAGTTCGATAGTGTGCTTGCGGGCGGAGCGGGTGTTGAGTCGTATGCATCTGAGTTGGTTGCATCCTACCCCGGTGGGCAGGTGCCGTGGCTTGGAGGCTGGTGAAGCAGCAGCTCCAGCAGGAGAAGGGTCCGTGGGTGTGCTTCGGGGTGGCCAGGAAGCAGGTGGATGGTCAGCTGGCGTTGTATTCATGGAGGGTGCTGGTGTTGTAGTGGAGGTGGGCGTTGTGGCAGTTGCGGGGGCCAGGGGGTCTGGTGCTGGCTGCAGTCCAGGCGCAGACGGGAACATAACATAATCTTATTAATATAGATTAAGTGAAAAACAACCACACAGTGTATTTATAAAAATATATATTTAGTACAAGACTCTAACTAACACATACATGTATCTCCTAAATTGAGATATACACAATGCACATAGTACTTTGCATGAAAAACGGGTAAGTAGCACGGAAATACAGTGGTTGCCTGGAGGAGACCAAACCATATACAGAAATAGTGGGATCCAAACCACGACTCGAGTCAAGACTACACCCAAAAGATGTGGAAGTGCTGGGGTTCCAAGGACCCACCCAAGGTAAGTACCCAGGACCACGGACCCCGTGTGCAGAGTGAGAACATGACCACATGCTCAATTCAAGTCAATGGGTAAGTCGCGGTTTCAGTTTTAAAGAAGAAGGACCCCGAAGAAGCCCTGTGGAAGGCAAAAGGTTGGAGAGCCACCCCACTCATCGATACCATAGAAAACAGGATACCTGTATCAGGGAAGCCGGTTGTATAGGTGGGAAGTGATGTTGGACATCGCCGTCGAACCCAATGGAGGACTTCAGAAAGATGCCACTTCTGGAGAGGTTGAAAGCATCCGGTGGAACCCAAAGGTGGATTCAAGATCAGAAGTACCTGTAAGCAGAGGGGACAGAGTCTATGCTGCTCAGTAGTGACCAGGAGGCACGGGAGACGAATGCCCACCAATGTTGGGTGTTACAGAAGAGATGACGAGGACCTTGAAGCAGCAGTTGTGTGAGGCAGGGGATGCTGAGGAAGACCAGGAGCCATTCACGAGCTGTCCTACGTCAAATGGCAAGAGTTTAGGGGACGGTGTCCGTCGGGAGCCCCAACAAGCCTTGATAACTGCAACCTACGTGGAAAGTGAAGAAGGTGCAGGGTAGAAACCAGCAAGGTTCAGGTGACTCACCACAAGCAGTGGAGTCAGGTCAGGCACCGGGCAATCAGAGCAGACCACAGAAATCAAAAGGAGACTCTCAAGAGCACCCATACACTGGAGATGCAGAGAGACCACGAACAGCTCACCAAAGATGCAAGCCCACGGTGCAAATGATGCGGTGAGGGTAAAGATCTGGGTACATGGAGGTTCTTGAAGTGGGGCTGCTTGGAGCCCAAAGATTTTGGAGGAGCGAAGCCAACAAGCCTTTGCAACGGCAAGTCAGCACAGTGCACAGGGGTCCATTTCCTGCGGATCCAACGAGGGATACTGGCCTCAAACTTGGTGAGAGGACAGGTCAGACCACAAGGGATGTGACGAACCACCGCCTGTGTTGTTGAGCCTTTCAGACTACATGGGTGCTCAGGATCAGCAGACCGGTCAGCTTTGTTGTGATGTCTGAAAATGCAGGAAAGTGACTCCTTCATTTCAAGGGATGTTTTTCAGGTGTATTGGAGTTCCACAGGCCATGGAAGGTTCCTGTTTGGAGCATGGGCACAGACGATGCAGCAAGCTTTCAATACGATGGGACCAGTAACAGCAGGAATCCTACCAGCTGCAGTCTCGGAGCCCAGAGAGTCCAGCGAAGTCCAGAGTACCCAGATCATCGAACAGTGGTCTTCAAATTTATCTTGTCCCACCACAAATCTAGGACCCCACCCACAGGTAACCCCTTTAATACCCTAAGGAAAGGGTTAGTTTGATTCAGGGGTCCCTCTCAAAGGAGGGGCTGGAAAAGGAGGAGGATACTCCCCAGTCCTTTATCCAGTTTTATGCCAGAGCGGGAGACAATGGCTCCCTGAACTGGTTTGAACTGTACAATGCATGGAGGGGACCACATGTGCCCTGCAAGCAGACTATGTGGCTCTGGCAAGTGCCCCCACCCTTCCCCAATACACTAAACTCTGTCTGGGAGGTGATAACACCTCCCTGTGACAGGATATCTATTGTTCTCTTTCCCCTGCTTGAACTTGGCTCCGCATGAGGAGGTCAGAAATGTGTCTCTGGCCGGCAGCAGCCCTAGCTTGCTGTCCGGTTCAGGAGGACTTGTATCGAAAGGACTGAGGGCCTCCCAAAGGAGCTTTACCATGCATGGAGTCATACCCCCACACAATAACACCATTTACGGTGTGTCGGTATGATTCCAACATGTTTGATACAAAACACGACAGGGTTCGTTACAGCCAGGTTAGAGTTAGCCATCATGCTATGATACATGGCCACTCTATATATCTATATGGCTGATGCACTTAAACACTTAGAACCGAACACCTTGCCTTCAAGATTGAAAGGCAGACCTTAGGGGTGACTTATAGGTTTTAAGTGCAGTGACCTCAGATACAGGTGAACAAGCAAGCACCAGCTTACACAGGCTGCAATGGCAGGCCTATTGACACAGTTTATATGGTCTCCCATGGTTGGCATAATACATGCTGCTTCCCATGAGGGACCACTGGTATACCTATTCCCTGGGTACCTTCGTACCATATACTAGGGACTTAAAAGGGTACACCGGTAGCCAATCTGGAATGTACCTAAGTACTTACCATACCAATTTAGGGGAGAAAGCACAGAGACTTGGGTCCTGGTTAGCAGGATCCCAGTCCGACTGGTCAGAAACAGCATAGCAGCAGGCAAAACAAGGGGGTAACTTGGAAAGCAGATCCTACTTTCCTATGGATAGGAGGCAGGATTAATTAGGAGGCAGTTGGCAATTGGAGGGTTTGGCATCATTCGGGAGTTCACCCCCTGGATGCACAGCACACGATGCTGAAGGCAATAATAGGTCATTGAATTAGGTTCCACTGGGCCATCTAGCACCAGCCCAAGTCTGCAGAGCACAAAGGTGGTCAATTATGCAGTCTGTTGACCTGCTCCCTATCGTTCACTGAAGCTTTCCTTCCACCCAGTTAGTTTCTCTCCCTCCTCAGGCCCGGCTTAGAGATATTTACCTGGCCAAACTAAGTTGTCAGTGCCGCGGGAGCAGAGGCATTTTATCCACTGCAGTGGGCCCCAAGAGGGGAACAACCTAGAAATGGGGGGCTGAAGACAGCCACGGCCTGTGCAGGTAAGAGCAGTGGGGGGTATTTCGACAGATGAATACAAGGGAAAATTATGTATTTTTCTCTCACGGTCGTCTGTTGAAATCACCCCCACATGGCCCTACAGCCCCATCAATCTTACCTGCACAGGATGAAGATGAGAAGCCCTTCAGGAGGTGCTGTGTCAAGTCAGGCGCGTATCATTTCAAGCAGCACACTGGCAGGCCATGGCCACATCTCGAGCGCGATAATATGAGTCTCACCAGACCATTCACACAGCGATGAGTTGTAATTATAATAATTCCCTGGAATGTGTCACAACTTCAGGTGCACAATGATACGGGTCGCACCAGACAGTTTTACACAAAGATGAGTCGCAATTGTCGTACTTTCCCTAGACTGAGGCACAACGCCCGGCGCGTAATGATATGGGTCACACCAGACAGTTCCATTCACAAACTGACGCAAGTTCAGTATAGGCACATGAGGCAGAATGAGTCACTACTCTGGGTACACACCCACCTCCTAGGATAGCATCCTGTGAATATGACACCGCACACAATGAGCCTGCAGTTGGCAGGTCGCACAAGAGAGATGTGATGCAAACAACGAAGCAGGCCATGTGAGATCCCGCAACCGGTGTCTCTGTTAGCCTCCCACAAGACACTTATGTATGTCATTGTCCCCGAGACGCAGGGAGCCACACCTTCGATGCACGTGATATTCTTTAGCTCCACATGATGCAATCTGGTCCTCACACAAGAGTCTTCACTTCACACTCATGCCGCAGTACCAGTCAGTAACCAGCAACTGATGTGGGCACTTGCAAGGGCACCGTTCTCCAGATGATACAGGTAGATGGAGTAGGTCCCTCAGGAGAGAGCTTTGATGTGCCTGATACCTCAGGGAGAACATTGGACACGCTGTTTTGTCCATGGAGAGCACACCTCAGGGCTCCACACAACAACAAGCTGTCAGCCCAGGCCACCCTCAAATAAGGATAGGGTGCCTGGTCCCTTTCCTTGGGCACTTATGCTCCTGGTGCACAACAGAGTCTTCTGAAAGTGTGCACCACGGGGACAGGGTTCTCCAGTTCCATGTCCCCATAAGTGAATCTCTGATGTGATGTGGCTCGGCTTTGATATTTATACCAAACTGTGCCTTTGACGTTGGGGGTGGTTCAAAGGTGTTCATTTGAACATCAGATTCTCCCTTAAATTTCAGTCCGGTCTGCCATGGGTCCAAGGAATAAAGAGGCCACGATTTGGCTCAGAGTAGCCAAGTGTCAGGGCCTCTCCCTACATTCTATCCATCTGGCCCACGAATGGTAGAGGCATGTTGCTCCAGTTGCATGCAGAGTTGTTTTATTGCTGTCTCTGGGGGATGTGCAGATGTGCTCCGCAATCTCCAGTGTGGTTTAGAGTCAAACCACAGGCACGCAAAGAGTTAGCGCATAGAAATGCTCATCCTCTGAAAGTGTCATTTCTAAGCACATACCGACAGAACCCTTGGTATCACCCCAAGAGAGGTCGTCCCTACGATTCCAATGATAGAAAACATCACAGGGTGGCTCCTCTACAATTCACAGTTGCAGCTTCACGTCATTTTCAGTATTTCCCCCAGGTTAACGAGGGGGAGAGCAATGCACATAGGTAGCGCAAATACTCATTGGTGTTTAATATTACCTGGGCAGGCCAGTACATTCGTCAGTCCGCCATGAGCTTTGGCAGCAGAAACTTGGTAACACCCCATAGGGTCCTGCATGCATGCATGGCAGGTTGGAGATACCTTTGGAAAGAACATGGTTGTGAGAGCGCATGCACCAGCCTGCAATGGTGGGCCTGACATACCTGAGGAAGCTCCACGGTTGTGAGAGTGGACGCACCACCCTGCAATGGGAGGCTAAACATATATATAGTGCACAAGGTGATGTCTGCAATGTCAGACTGTCTATATTTTAATGACACTTATCACCACCTTTTTCTAACATATGTAAGTAGGGTGCGTGCACTTTCACGCACGCTGCATGTATGGCAGGAAAGTTCCGAAAGCCCTAGGGTCACATAAGAAAATCATCAAAACTCAGGAGGATAAAGGAAAATGTTTAGGGAACACTACCTGAAAAGTTTCAGGTCCAACAGTACCCTTCCAGTACAGAATACCATGCAGAGACAACTTTTACAACTTTTCCTACTTTGTAGTGTGCTGTACAGTGCAGCACACATGCAAAGTCTGAAAAGAAAGGAGAAATTAAAACTTTTCTCCTTTTAACTACTGCTTTGAGTGACGTAAAGTTGTGGCTCAAACCCCTATCCACTATTGTTATTAGATACGATTTTGTGTCCAAAAAGCATAGGGGGTAGCAGTGGAATGCCCTTGGAACGCTAAGGTTATGTGATTTTCGACTTCGCTTCGTATCTGGCCGCCATTTTGTGCTGAGCCGCCATTTTGTGTTGCCTCACTCAGGCAGCACGGCGGACGTTCTGAACACGATGTTTTTGCCTTTTCAGCTGCTACGTGTCTTTCCCGTTAAAGAGTAACTCCTGCCCATGTTTACGAAACTGATGTCAGGGTTTCCCGAGTTTTGTAAGTCCATGTCTAGACTGATTATTCCATGTCTTACTCCACTGTTTGGGTCCCACCATTCTTCTTGACTTTATCTTGTTTAACTGGCCTTCACTATTCTCTTTGTGTGTTCTCTTGTTACATAGACTGTCCTTTGAAGCATTCAACATGTTCTACCACCTATTCAAAACATGGTTTAGGTCCTATTATCTTTAATGAAACATGGATTCGATATACTAAAAATAATGGTGTTCTACCGTGGCCACAAAACGGCACCTTTGAGCCTGCTATACTAGATAATTTGGAAACTATTTTATTTAAGAGAAAAGCCCGGCCGGCAATGTTTGACTCTTTCCGCCTTTGGCGTAAGGAAGCCAAACAGAAAGAAATTAGCAAATGAAGAAAGATAAGAAAGAGCAGAATATGACGATATTACAGGCTGCCCAACAGTTTAAAAATGACGAAGCTGATCAGGAGGTTGAGGTTTCGGAAAGACAGCATCGTATGGCAATAGATAGATGTTATCCTGTGTTACCTATTGCCTCAAAAAGTAAGGGTTCTGACGAAGATCTTTTTGTGTCTCTTCTCTTGACGTTACCTCCACCTTATGTGTTAGGTGCTAATGCACCTCCATTACAACCTGTTGCTCATCCAGCTGTTCTGGTTCCTGCACAGTTGCCTCTTTCTGTGATTCCACCTCCACCCCCTTTGCCACCAACTTCTGTACCCTAAACTCCTGTGCCTCAGTCTCCTTTGCCTTCTTCTGCTACTGGTTCTTCTCCTGTTTTATAGAATACGTTTTCTCCTGTTCTAGCATCGGATTCCCCTACAGTCCGAAAACGTTTAGTTGAAAATGTTTCTGGTCTTCTGTCACCTTTTCTTGGGCCTCTTTTCTTTTCTCCTGCTTCGTCTCAAAGACAATCTCGTAGTCAGATTCCAGATTTGGAAGAACGGACTAAGTTAGATTCTATGGCTCGTGATTGGATCATGAGTGGTCTACAGTATGGTGTGCGTGATATTTTAGACACGTTTCTGCAATGGAACGCACCTACGCAGAGGTATGTCTTTAATGTTATGTGCAACACTCTTATCAGAGGGTGGGAAAAGATGAATTTGGATTCCACTCCTCAGGATTTGTTCGAAATACGGGATCAATTTGATAAAGGACTTATTGTAGGTCCTGATGTAGAGCCTGCTGTTCAGAAGCTGGTTGCTTTCCGATCTTCCTTTTTCTCTCAAGATTCTCTTGAGCCTGATCCTGCGGTTCGTCGTATAATGGCACAATATCCTATGCGAGAAGTTCCTCCAATATGGAGAGAGGCAGTTCCTCAAGCAGGTGCTAATCCAGCTGTCCCCGCTTATTTTCAGCGCATATGGAACATGATCCATGGAAAAGATCAGAAGTATTGGTACTTAAGCAGTCCTTACCGGACCCTCGTAAGAATCCTGCTGGGTATTATAAAGAATTGTCTCAGACTGTTAACGCATGTATTATGAATTTGGCAGATATTGATTTACTAATGGGAAATGTAGTCCCACAAGCTCTATGGGCTAAAATTCGTAGACAAGACCATGATCAAGCTTTGGGTGGTAATTGGGCTGATATTGCGGCCGCAGACGAAGGACAAATAGGTTGTGCCAAACCTGATGACCTGATTACGGAGTTGCCCGGTAAAATAATAGATCTTATGAAAACAATGATGCCTGCTGTACGCGTTAACTGGGATAAGTTAGCAGCGTGCAAACAAAAGGTTGATGAAAGTGTCTCCGATTTCTTTACTCGTTTCGAAGAGACTTTCATCGACCATAGTGGTCAAGATATGAGTACTGAAGGTGGACAGCGATTATTCGTAGATACATTTGTTTTTAATTTACTTCCAGAATTATCGCATAAATTGAAACAATCTGAGAGTGCATGGGCTGTTTCTTCGACTGCCTAGATACTAGCTACTGCTCAATACTATGAGAATAGGGATAAGGAAGATAAGGAAAAAGCGGAGATGAAAACTAAAGAATTAAAAACGAAGGTTCTTCTGCAACAGGCTTATCCTCCTCGTTCTACTCAATCGCAATTTCAACAGCCCCCGCAGTTTCAGTAGCTGTTGCAAAAACCTGTATCTCTAGCTCCGCGATTTCCGTTGGGTCCTAATCAATGCGCCTATTGTAAAGAGGAAGGTCATTTTAAGAATAATTGTCCGATTCTGTTGCAGCGTTATGGCGGATCACAACAACGGGGTCGTGGAGATTTTTGGTCAGTATCCAGAGGTAGAGGGCGTGGTGCGTCGTCTCAGGAACGACATCCCTCTCCCCCTCATGACTCTGCAAATTATTTCGACCAGCGGAATTCTCAGTCTGCACAATATTACAATGACGATTATTGCACAGATGGTGAGAATACTGATTTCCACACTTGCTAGGACAGCCATAGACAGAGTAAGGGAGTCGTATCAGTTCCAGTGGATCAGGATGGACCTTATGTTAATGTTGTAGCATTGGGTGTTACAGAACCATTTCTTTTGGATACTGGTGCAATGAGAAGTTCTATTATGCATTCCAAACTCCCCGGGGCACCTTTGTCTGGCTTAACAAATGTTTCTGTAGGATTCTCTGGCGCCCCAGTTCGCAACCCTGTTTCTTGTCCTTTGCCTATTTCCATTGGTCCATACGATTTAGAAGCTCCACTTCTTTTGACGACGGGTTGCGGAGAGAACTTATTGGGTTTGGACTTATTGAAACGTCTGCATGCCAAATTGTATTGCTCCCCGTCTGGTGTACACCCTACTTTAGGTGATAAATTGACTTCTCCGATGTATGTATCTAAAGACCAACTGCCACTCAAACTACGTTCGCTTCCTTCTATGCTTTGGGCTACGGGTCTGAATGATGTTGGTTTGCTTCAAATTCCATCTTATGTGATTACTGTGAAGCCTGATGTTAAGTTACCACGTATTCCACAATATAAAATCTCTAACGATGGTGAGAGAGCTTTGTTGGCTATTGTTCATGATTTGGTTCAGAAGGGTGTGGTTGAGGAGACTAGAGGAAATGTTTGTAATAGTCCTGTTCTGCCTGTTCTAAAGCGTACTGACCCTTCTCAGTCACCTGTGTATCGTTGTGTGATAGATCTCCGAGAGGTCAACAAAATTGTTGTCCCTCAGTTCCCTGTTGTTCCAGATATTACTGCTTTGCTTACTATGATTCCTGCTTTGGCAGCCTGGTTTTCGGTGATTGATCTCAAAAATGCTTTCTTTAGCATTCCCATTGCTGAGGAGAGTAGGGATCTCTTTGGTTTCTCTCTTGGAGGCCGAAGTTTTCGATTTCAGCGTGCACCTCAAGGCTATTGTGAGAGTCCCTCCATCTATAGTCAAGCTTTGAAATCTCAGCTTGATACTTTTTCTTTGCCATCAGGTGCTACTCTTATCCAATATGTGGATGATTTGTTAGTGGCTGCTGATTCAGAAGATGTCTGCAAGAACGCGACTGTGTCACTTCTGCGACATTTGTCTGATCTACACCGCAAAGTATCACTTTCTAAGTTGCAATATTATCGCCAAGAGGTTACCTATTTAGGTCATCTCTTGTCGAAGGAGGGAAGGCGATTGACCCCAGAACGTATCCATGCAATTGCACGAATGTCTGTACCATCCACACAAAGAGAGGTGCGTGCTTTCTTAGGCATTACCTCTTATTGTGGACAGTGGATTCCACATTTTTCCCTACTAGCTAAACCCTTGTTGGCACTTACTCTGAAAGATACGCCCCAACCTCTTCCTTGGACTGATGAATGTCAAAAGAGTTTTTCTGATCTACGTACTGCTATGTGTTCGGCTCCTGTGTTGGGTACTTCAGATTCCAGTAAACCTTTTACACTCTATGTTCATGAAAGAGAAGGTTGTGCATTATCAGTTTTGACACAACAGTTTGGAAACAAACAAAGGCCATGTGCCTATTTCTCGGCTACATTAGATTCAGTTGCTAAAGCATTACCCAGTTGTCTTAGAGCAACAGCGGCAGCAGCAATTTCCATTCGTCAATCTGCTGGATTGGTGTTGGATCATACTCTTAATGTTATGATGCCACACGCAGTAGATACTCTCTTAAACAGGACAAAAACCCAGCACTTAACGAGTGGCATTTGTCTGGATATGAGTTGACACTTTTAGCTAGCCATATACATATCAGGTGATGTAATGTTTTTAATCCAGCAAAATTGTTGCCTATCTTGGATGAGAAAAATGTACAAGATCAGCATGATTGTTTTCTTTGTACGGAAGAAGAAACTAAAGGTCGAATTGATTTGAAAGATACACCACTTACGGATCCGGATGGGATCCTGTGGGTAGATGGGTCTTGTTTCAAACTTCCTAATGGCGATACGACAGCAGCTTATGCTGTTACAACTCTACATACGATAGTGGAAACTGCACGCATTTCACAGAATTCAGCGCAAGCTGCAGAGTTGATTGCATTGACGAGAGCATGTGTGTTGGCAAAAGGAAAGAGAGTGACTGTTTATACAGATAGTCAATTCGCGTTTGGCGTTGCCCATAGCTTCGGCCGTTTGTGGAGAGAAAGATGAATCTTTACCTCCCACGGCACTAAGATACAGCATGGTCAGTTGGTGACTGACCTTCTTGAATCACTTGCTTTGCCCACTCAAATAGCGATTGTGAAGTGTAGTGCGCATAAAAAGATCACTGATGACGTGGGTCGAGGAAATGCATTTGCGGATGAAATAGCGAGGGAAACGGCACAAAATGTTGAAAGTCGCATGTATGTTGCGGGACCGGCAAGTTGGGTCCCATATTCTGGTATGTGTGAAGACACAGTAGAAAGCGTGAAAATGATTCAGAAGGATGCAACTGAGAAAGAATTGAGTAAGTGGAAAGAGAGTACGGGAATGTTGGATACGATGGGATGTTGGACGGAATTGTCAGAGCATCAGCGATGGTTATTACCAGATGCGTATGTATTACCTGTGGTCACTATGGCTCATGGACCAGCCCATATTAATGCAAGGGGTATATGTAAACTCCTAGCTCCAGTATGGCAGAATGAAAATATTCCTAAATGTGCCGAAAATGTAGTGAAGCATTGTATTGTTTGCTTGATGCATAATCCAGGAAAGGGAACTCCAACTCCAGCAGGTCACTTTGCTCCCCCTACGTATCCTTTTGAGGTACTGCAAATAGATTACATCCATATGGAACGTTTCAACAATATTAAGTATGTCCGGGTGGTGGTTTGCATCTTTTCCAGATGGATAGAGGCTTACCCCCTAAAGGACAATACTGCTTTGTCTACTGCCAAAGTCCTTCTGAAAGAATTTTTCCCGAGGTGTGGTTTGCCCCGCATTGTGCAGAAAATGTGTGTGGGTTTTGGTATTAGACAGAAATTCCATGCGGCAAACCACCCTCAGTCAGCGGGTTTGGTAGAGTGTTACAATGGCACTCTCAAACTAAAGTTAGCAAAGATCCAGACCAGCACAGGCCTTTCCTGGCCTGATGCTTTGCCTTTGGCACTTCTTTCAACAAGAACGACTGTTCATTCTCGTTTGGGGCTTAGCCCATACGAGATTGTTTTCGGACGCCCAGCTAACGTCTGGGGAGTCCCTCTCCCCAAAAAGTATTCAGACATTCCGTATCCATTGTTGGTTGATTATTTGCACGATCTCACCACTAAATTACGTGTTATTCATCAACAGGTACAAAACGCTTTGCCGGAGGCCTCCTCAGATCCAGGACACTCCATCCAACCTGGTGACTGGGTGTGTCTGAAGAATTTCCAGAGGAAAAAGAACCTGGAACCTCGTTGGGGGCCACCGAGACAAGTCCTATTGACTACCCGTACAGCGGTAAAAATCGTTGGAAAACGAAACTGGATCCACGGCGTGCACTGTAAGAGGGTACCATTGCCTTTACCTTACAACCAGTGGGTCAGAGAAGGTGATAGCGAATGTGAAAAGGTACCCAAATTTATACCGTTCAGCAGTACACCCCTGGATTGGACTAGTTCTGAGGAAGAGGACGACAACATTTTGCAGGAAGCTGTACCTCCACACCTACGACTAAACACATCGGATCCAGAGACTTTATTCAAGGACCAAACGATACCTGGCAAGACACGATACAACCTGAGAAACAGGCTGCCTAAGGACAGTTTAATTCTGTACTTTATAATTTTGCCCTTGTTAAAACGAGAAACATTCCTTTTCCATTATCCATCAAGTTGCAGGGTCACGGTAGGAGTCTTAGGCTGTGACCTGAATAGTGACTAGGTCAACAGGACTTGCAGTGTCATAGGACAGCTAATAATCACAGCCAAGTGATTAAGGAAGATTATCGTGAGCAACGCCTTTAGAGTAATGGATAGCGCAGGAAAAGAGAATGATGTTAAGATAATGAAAAGAAATCATTATAAGAAATTATTATTCAGTCGTTGTGGCATAGCATTATGTATTTCAGTATGTTTATGCAGTTTATTAGCATGTGTAGGATGGATCATACACAGTATGCAGCGACACCTGTCCCTACTTCTACTTCTTTGATTTCCTCTACTACTATTTCTCCGCACAAATTTTACTCACTCCCAGACCATGAGCAGATAAGAAGAATGGAATATTTCAACAATTCATTTATCCAATTGTTACATCAGCATCAGTTGGTAGTAAATACTACCGATTAATGGGTTTGTGGGCTCATACTACATAACACAGAGAGAGGGATGCCGTATTTAGTCCTTCCATTTACGTATGAAGGTTCTGCTTGGGCTTATCTGGCTATGTTTTCTAATGCATACCAGAACCTGCTCTGATATCCTCCTGGTGGGTCCTATAATGGTGGAGTGCATTTCAGTCACAGTTCTTTGATAAAGGGAATAGTGACCATGGCAAAAATTGCTGATATTATTAAAATTCCCAAGGATGAGAAGAAAGCATATGATGGATGGAACGTGACTCGGTATGTCACTAGTCTTACTGACAAGGTTAAACAGAAGAGATTTGCACCAATTTGGGTTCTACCCCAGAGAGATTATTTGTGTTTACAAATAAATGGCCAGAATACCAAAATTGAGCAAGAGAGGTGTAATTGTTCCCACATATATGTCTATACACCCTTGACTCCTTCACCGTTTGTGCCATCTCAAGGTACATACTTTATTTGTCACGACAAAGCTTATACATGGCTTCCCACACATTTCTCGGGAACATGTTATGTAGCTTTCCTTCTTCCCCCCGACATATACTGCTCCTGCAGATCACCATAGAAAGAGATTTGGTAGAGGGGTTATTGATGCGGAAGACACGGCCGGACAAGAGGGAGGAGATTTTCTGAAAGGGTTTCTTCCTTTTTGGGGTCCAATGGTTAATAGCAGAAACATCAGACGCCTAGTTCGTGTGGTCGATGCTACCATCAATGTAACTTCTGGAGCATTGAATAATTTGACAGCTGAACTTCAGAAGGATCGCTTCATGACTTTGCAGAACCGAATGGTTCTAGACATTGTCCTTGCAGATAGAGGAGGAGTCTGTAAACTGATTGGGTCTAGTTGCTGCGTTTACGTTCCGGATAATGCCCCTATGGTATACCAAACAATTTCTAAGTTACATGTCATCTCCGAGTCCAATCATCAGGACACCGGAGATTGGTCTGTGATGGGATGGTTTTGGGGACTACTGTCCACTTAGGGATGGAAAGTGTTAACTTTCCTTGGAGCGATTCTAGCGATCATCTTTTCTTGTTGTCTTTGTTTACAGTGCGGTCCAGCCATTTGCAGACTTTGTGCCACTGTGTGTGTTTCTAAGCCAGTTACACAGGAAACAGAGAACATTAGAATGATGTTGCAGCAACACCTCAGTGACCTCATGACCATCGATATCGACTCAGACTAACATGAGTCTTTTGTGCTTTGCCTGAGTATGGCAAAAGGAGGGTCTGAGGTTACGTGGTTTTCGACTTCGCTTCTTATCTGGCCGCCATTTTGTGCTTAGCCGCCATTATGTGTTGCCTCACTCAGGCAGCACGGCGGACGTGGTGAATGCGATGTTTTTGCCTTTTCAGCTGCTACATGTCTTTCCCGTTAAAGAGTAACTCCTGCCCATGTTTACGAAACTGATGTCAGGGTTTCCCAAGTTTTGTAAGTCCATGTCTAGACTGATTAAACCATGTCTTACTCCACTGTTTGGGTCCCACCATTGTTCTTGACTTTATCTTGTTTAACTGGCCTTCGCTACTCTCTTCGTGTGTTCTCTTGTTACATAGACTGTCCTTTGAAGCATTCAACATGTTCTACCACCTGCAAATTGAATTACGGACACTAGTGTTGATTAACTTGAGGGGAGGAGAGCACACGGGGTCTGAAAGGAGGGTGTGTTTTAGACATTCGATAGCTTGTTTTCGAACTATTCCTATTTGTCAGTTTTGGATGTTTTGGGAGTAGACATTGTAAACATAGTCACTATAAGAGATTGTGAGCCACGGAATGAAGTGGGAGTCTCCTGAGAACCTACCATTAGCGTACTTACAGGATAACTGTGCTTAGCTGCAGCTAATAAATCTGCTTTTCTACGCCTAACAGAGTGTCTCGTGTCTCTGTCTGCCAAAGCAGGTGAACCCGGAGAACTCAGGCGTGCCCTGCGCCGCCTGGCCCATAAGATCAGGTTCTCCAACGCGTAGAACGTTAGAGAAAGTAGTTAGCTAATTTAGAACCATAAAGGATGTGGTACTGGGCTGACCGTGTCTGTTGTTTATTCTCTGCATAATAAAGAACTCTCAGTCTTTGCTATAATAAGATGGAGGCTTTTCAGCTGAGTTGGACGAAATGTATCTTTCCATGGACTAGCTAACTGTTCCAGACTAGATAACATACTATGTAATATTTCATGCTCCATTTATAGAAGCTGTGAACACCCAAACCTAATTTATTAGAGTGATGAGAGAATCACGGAATGCATGCTCTGTGAAATATTTCTTTATGCTTGCTTTTCATTGGTTGAAAACCTGTGAACCATGTACTAATGAAGTGAATGTATGAAATTCTTTGTCTAAAGCCTCATAAAAAGGTGAGATATCACCACATAAGAGTAGACCCTTTTTCCATTCTTTGAAGGTTAATCAATGCCGGATTTGTCTTGCTAGACCTCAGCGGAGTTATTTGAATTTTCTGCCATGATTGAACTTGTATGCCTTTGATATTATTATTTGAGGGACCAGCTTATGTATTTCTATACCAGCTATAATTTAAGTAAATCTTAAAAGTTGTAGCCCCTTGTTTGTTGTTCTTTGAGCAGAAATGCTCTCTGCTCAATGTTAAATGCTTACGATTTGACTACCAAAGAGATGGGTCCAGCGGGGAGCACCGAGGTCCGATAATGACCACGTGGCTCCCGGAACAGTTTCAGCATGCTAGAGAGTGCAAATCTGATGTGGGTTTGTGCCTAACAGATCTAGCAGCAGAGCTGATGGTTCCATCAGCTTCATCTGATTGGACATGGCAAGACAAGGTAAATTGGCAATATGAGACGATTTTTAAGGCCATGGGACACCACAGAATTTACATTGACGAGGCAGGGAATCTAGACGGCGGGATAGCTCTCGTGTGAGACGCGCCACGCTGCGCGGTGTCTTTTTGAAATACTTGCACATGTGAAGGCGCAACTCCCCTATCAGCTACCAATTTTAAATCAAACAATGGGGCACTGCAATTGACAGTACCGGCTGGGCCACATGAGCCGGGTACGGATATATAGGGGCTCACAGTAAATAACAATATGAGTATAGATGCCGGAGTAATATATGAGCATGGTGAATGAGGGGGGAATGTTAGCGCCACACTTACTGTGCCCTTTCATTTTTTATAGATACCGACCGAAGGGCGGTTCATGGAACTCATTGTAAGCTAAAGCGTCCAACCATCCCAGGTTCTTCTACGGGAGCCTGGTAGGCTCAATTTCAAAAGGCCACCTGGTAATGTATGAATGATACATGTGAAGCTGCGTGTACAGTTGCCGTTTTGAATTTCCAGAGAGACACAGTGAGTAAATGTTTGTGTGTGTGATTTTATCCCTTGTGCAACCACAGGTACAATAAAGGGAGAATCTAGACGTGCAGTATTCACGCTGACCCAAAACCCTGACAAAATAGCCGGTAAAGGAAACTTGGCGATGAAACATGTTGGTTGTTTTTAAATAGAGCGGGCACACAGCACGGAATAAAGTTGGATTTACCAGTGTAGCTTAGCTCTTTTTAATGGTGGTGGGACCAGATCCCAAGCACAGGAGTTTTGGCAAACCACAGTGGGTCACTAACACATAGAACACATATAGGTTCTTCTTTTTCTGCACAGTTTATATCCCCGTTCTTTTACCGGTTGGCAGATGCTGATGATGAGAACGTGTGGATACAGGCGAGTACCAGCCTGTTATATCCTCCCCCGGGTGTTGCTCCCGTGAGGCTCTGCCAACTTCCCTCCCCTCTTTTTTTGGAAGGTCTGTTCCTCTGAGAAAGGTTTAGTGAGGTGTGGGATTTGCACGTGGGTTTCATGCACACACATTACTTGTTTTATATTTTTATCTTTTTACTTTGCAAAGTGGTGACTCTATTTAGCACATGTAGATAGAAGGCTGCACTACACCCTCTGTTGACTAGACTAACATACAACAAGTAGGGGTCCCCGACCCCATAATGCATAAGGGCAGGCCACTGATTGTTTAAGATGTATTGAGTGGGGGGCGGCCTGTATAAACCCTTCTTATTTCCCCCTGAGGCTTCTTGTAGTTGAGAAAATTGGCAATACAACCTACAAACTGTACTTTTAAGGTTCAGGTGGTTTCACCCTGTAATTCAAAATGACCCAGAGTTGGAAAGTGTTTTATTAGTAGTGATAAGTAGGTATTTACCACTAGTAATAAGGTCAAAATCACAATGAAAGGTCCATTCAAGGTCTCTTTATATTATTTCCTTCCTCAGCCTTTGGTAGCTGGCAATGAGCAGGCAGGCTTAACTTAGAAGACAGGTGTGTAAAGCACCAATACATTAAATAAGTAAGACACAACACACAATAAAACACCCATATCAATTTATAAAAATAGGTTTCATAATTATGAACAAATAGACACCAAAACAACAAAACTCCAATGTAGAGAACCAGACCAATGCATTTTTAAAGAATAAACACTTTCCAGTGCTCAAAAAAACAATAGCGTCAAATGGGACATCTGGTTGTGCTTAACTGGACAAAGTAAAAGTTTGAGGCTGACCATAATAGAGAGTTAGTCGGATACACTAAGCGGGAGACCCTAGTCAGCATTTTACCTTTACACTTGAAAACTTTTCTGGAGGATTCTTGCTTGATGTCGAGCGAAACTCCTCTTTAGGCAGGATTCTCTTCTGTGAGCATGATGAAGGTGGAGCTCTTTTAACCCTCTGCTTTCAAGAGTCCATTCCTTATACTTTCGGGCAAAGTATTTTTTTTGCTGAAGTCCTAAAGTGTGCAACAGGTGCAACAGGTGCAGTCCTTGTGAATACAGTCCTCTTGTTGCAGGCCAGGGTTTCAGCAAGGCCGACCTTCTTCTTCTTGTTTCTTTCAGGCAGGGATCTGAGATGCCATGCAACTCTTTCATATTTATTCAGTGTTCCTGGGTGTCAAGCAGAGAGGTACCACTAACCAATGGGATGCAGGGTGCCACCTAGGTGGAAGACCACTACCTCCAAAGTGTGGCATATTCTTGCCCCAGAAAGCACTATTCTTCCAAAATCCAAAATGGAGAAGATCTCTCTTGGAGTGTTAGATCTGGCTACGCCAACCCGCTGGTGTATCTAAGATTCTCTAACACTCCCCTTCCATCCCCTTTACTAATCTAATTACAGGGGCTTCTTTGTGGGTGCAGAATGGGGGTGAGGGTGTGCTGTCCTAAACTGTCATTCACTCTTTCAGGTTTGCCAAATGGCCCCAACATCCTGCATTCTGCCACTGTGACTGCAGTTCTCAACCCACAGGAAATCGTTTGTCTCTCTCTAGCAGGCCACTTCACTTCACCCCTCATTAAAACAGTTTGGCTAAGCCTAGCAGAGGCTGGCTGTTATATCTGGGGGTCTCTAGTTGGCAGAGGTAGGTACCACTGTCCAAATAGGGACCCTTGCTTCTATTCAGGGCAAGGTGGATACATACCCTCTTTAGATAACCCCTGCTCACCCCTTTGGTAGCTTGGCACGAGCAGACAGGCTTATCAAAGGAAATGTGTAAAGTATTTGCACCGACACTCAAAGTAATACAGTGAAAACACCACAAATGGACTCCACACCAGTTTAGAAAAATAAAGTATCTTTATCTAAACTACACAAGACCAAAATGACAAAAATCCAACATACACAGTTCAAGAATGTGATTTTCAAAGAGCTCTAGGGTTTGCGTCAAAATAATCCACAGTTGCGTCACATTTAGCCCAAAGTACCTGTAGATGCGACAAAAGTTCCAAATGGAAGCTGCAGCGTTAAAAAACAAGCGACGAGTCACTCCTGAGACCCTTGGGAGGTGATGCGACAGCCCCGCTGGATGCAGCGGGCATGTTGCGATGAATACGGTCTGTATGGTGAGGGATGCGATACCTTGAATGGATTCCGGTGCGCAGGTTCGGTAGGAAGCGTCTCGCACAGGCACAATGCGACGATCTCAGGTGCGGTGGCAATGCGCAGCGTCGATCTTCTCCTCTCGCTGCCCCTCAATGCGATGGTTCTGCGACGGTGTTCGCAGAAATAGGAGTTTTCCCGCACCGGGGCGAGGTGCTCCGCAAGCAAACAATGTGTTGGTTCTTGCAGCGGCAACCGGCGCTGAGACGATCTTCACGGCAACAGGAATTCTCTTGCATTGTCGACGATGCGCTCCGGAAGCGAGCGATGCGTGAAAATTGCAGATCTTCTTCTTTTCTCCTTGTCCAGCTTTTCAAACAGCAGGCAACAACTTCCATAGGCCCCACAATTGGATCAAGCACTCTAGGAAGGGCAGAAATCACTCAGCAGAGTTCAGGGTTGGAAGCTGGAGGTGAAGTCCTTTTGTTCCTGGGACTTCTTAACAGGAGGCCAGCTCTCCCCAGGCCCTTGAAGATCTTTTCTAGCAAGGGTACACAGCACACAGAAAGTCCTTCCCCTCTTCTTGGCAGCAAAGCAATTGCAGGTTAGTCCACAAGCACACAGCAGGACAGTCCTTCCTCTTCAGTCTTCCAGTGTTCTCCTTGGCAGAGGTTCCTCCTTGATTCCAGGATGATCTAATGCTCAGTGTGTTGGGGATCTGTACTTATACCCCAAAAAGTCTTTGTTCCCTTTGTTCAGGAGGGCTCTGAGCCCAGTCTGAACCAGTTCTGGGTGTTCCCTGAGCACTTTGTTTTCCTGATTGCTTCTTTCCTTTCATAGAGAGGGGCACTGTCGTCAGCCGCCCAGCAGGAGGTGGAGCCAGCATTACGGAAGGCAGGCACAGCCCTATTCAGGACCAGGTGCTATCCCCTCCCACCACTCAATATGCAGATGGAGCTATTCAGCCCAAGGATGACTCAGTCAGCCTCCGGGAGCCACCCAGCCCCTGTCACTTACAAACCAGACAGTCAATTTACAAACGGGCCAAGGCACACAGAAAAGTCAGACAAGAAAACAGCCACTTTCTAAAAGTGCTGTTTTCAAACACAGGATTTAGAAATCATCCTTCCTAAAAGATGTGTTATTAAATTCTGAGTCCAGGGATACCAAACTTTTATTTTATATCTTGCTCCTATGGGAAGATATGCAGGTAAACATTATACAGAGCATTCCCCATTATAGCCTATGGGCAAGATAGCCTTTCTATAGTGAAAAACTAAAATGGCTGTAATTCACTACCAGAGCATGTCACACACACTAGTACATGCTCTACCTTTCACATACACTGCACCCTGCCCAGGGGGGTACCTAGGGCCTTCCATAGGAGATTCCAATGTGTACAGAAAGGGAAGGGTTAGGCCTGGCCAGTGTGAACACTGGTCAGGTCAGCATGGCAGTTAGGAACTGCGTACAGGCACCGCAGTGGCAGGCCTGAGACACCATCTTAGGGCTACTCATGTGGATGGCACAATCACCAGCCCTGGAACACTCAGTGCACTTTACTAGGGACTTCCTGGTAACACAAATATGCCAATCATGGATAACCAATCACAATAACAATTCATACAGAGAGCATATGCACTTTAGCAATGATCAGCAGTGGTAAAGTGCCCAGAGTCCTATTGCCAGCAACCGCTGGTCAGGAAACATACAGGAGGAAGAAGCAAAAAGTTTGGGAATAGCCCTGCAAAAAGGCCATTTCCAACACAACCGCCTTCCAGCCTAAAGCCAGGGTAAACCAAACGATACCTCTATGGAATTCCCTGCTTAGGGCGATAGAACGCGGAAACTGGCCCAAACAGCAGGGCACTATTCCTGTTCTACGCCTTCCTGAACCCAGTTTGATCACTCTATCCATAATCTCAGGGTCCACCAAGCCAACCCAGGTGGAACACTTCTCCTCACCTGTGGACACCATCTGTGCAGCATTTAAACTTAACTTGCTCCCAGGTGTGTCCCAACAGACAGACAGCAAGCTACAGTAGCCACTGACAGTGGTCAGGGATGAGGCCCAGGCCTTATGCCTCTCAGGGCTCTCAAACCCCTGTGGTGTCAGAGGGTGGGGGGCAGTAGCCCCAGGTGCTTGGCACCCTTTGTCCACTCCCCCTCCTGTCAGGTCAGGTCTGACATCCTGCCACTGAACCACCAGTCCCAGGCCTGTATCCGGCAGCTGGACAGGAGGCTGTGGTGGGCTTCCCCATACCCGGTCCTCCGCTTCCTTGGGGCACTGTACCCTCCCACCTGGAGTGGTACCCCTTTCTAGAATAGTCAGGGCACCTGTGGCAGGTGTCCTGCACCATTCGCCCACCAGTTCTGGGGTTCTATCCTGCAACTGGGATTCCAGGTCAGGGGGACACACCAGACCTGGCACTGGAACCTAGGGTCTAAACCCTTCAGGTGAACCGGGGTCAGAGGCGAGGACTCCCTCCCTCTGCGCTTCCTTCCTGAGTTCTGCACCCTCCCACTTGGAGTGGTACCATTAGAATAAAACTGGTAGAGACACTGTTTACAGAAGTCCATCCCTCCGGGTCAGGCAACACCTGAATCTGGCTTCCCAACCCAGGGGCCAACCCCTGCGGTTGAACACTTCCCCGGCGCACCAGGACTTCACTCACAGATGTGCCCACACTGGTAGACAATACCCACGTGGCCAACACAACAGTGTGGCCCAGTCCACCCCCAGGGTGTGACTCCTGCCCCCCTTCCAGGGGCAACCCAGTCACCAGGACAACCAGCCACACTGGCCACTGACAGCTATCAGTGAAATGAGGGCCATTTTCAACACTGGCCAATCAGGAGAGGGCAGCTGGAGGGCTGGACTTTGGTATATAGTAAAAAAAGTTCTATAACTTATTTTCTGTAATAGTCATGATAAATCTAACTGTGACAAGTTGTTGGATTTATCATAAATATTGTTTTAAGTTTTTGATTAACATGTTCAGCTCACACCCGTCAATATTTATATTTAAATAAAATATTCCCATGTTTGTCTATGGAGCTAGTTTTCTACAGTGGGGGAAAATAAAATTAGCAGTTTCTCCCTCACCAGAGCTTATAAAAAATATTTTATAATGTCCTTGCTTATATTTACAAGGAACTCAACCACTGGGGGAGACCTTTGGGCTGATTTATATGTAAAAACGAGCTAGTTTGAGACTTTGAAAGTAGCTTTAAATGTATATACATTTAATGAAAAGTCAGCCTGATAGGCAGTGCCGCCTTTAAATGAAACACAGTAATGCACACTTAAGTGCATTAACCCCTTCCATGCTCAGGACGGCCGGGTCCTGTGCCACTGTGTTCATGTGCACAGGATGGCTCCCGACCATCCTAGCACATGGGATCTAACATCCCTTTGCTGCGGCTACCAGAGAGATTTTCTTTACCCTCCAACAGCCTCAGGAGCTGGGGAAGAGCTTCCTCGGCTCCCGAGGCTGTGTGTGTGGTTTTCCTGAAATGATGATCAACGCACATGTTGCACCTATAGGCATATTTCAGTTTCACTTTCTACGTGCTCAAGGGGCTATCTCAGCCCCCTGAGCATGTAGAAAGTCGGGAGAGGTTTTGTTGGAAAGGGAAGAATATCCCTTTTCCAATGGTACCCATCTCTAGTGGATCCCCAAGCGGGAATCTACCCACTAGCCACCAAGGGAGGGGGTAGCGGCTCCTTGGTCAAGGGCCTTTGCTCCCCCAAAATTATTTTGGGGAAATCAGTCTTTCTACCCCCCTGGGGGGCAAATGGAGCAGTAGTCCCCAATCTAAGCCCACCAGACGCCAGGGATTTATTTTCATGGATTTAGGGGTGGGAGCGTCCCAAGATGGGCATGCCAATGTCCCCACATCCCCAACAAAATTACAGTTGTTCTGCATGGGGGTTTATGGTGGCAGTAGCCCCCAATCTCCCCCCCCGGGAGAGCAGAAAGCCCACTTAATGCCAGAGATTTTTTAAAATTGGATTTAGGGATCAAGGTGCTCGGATTGGGCATGCCAATGCCCCACCCCTGCAAAATATCAGTCTTAATGCCCCCCCAGAGGCAGATGAGGGTAGTATCCCCAGCTATGCCCCTCAAGAAAGCCCATTAGATGCCAGAATTTATTTTTTATTGTTTGTATGGGTGGGGGCTGCTCAAAATGGGCAAGCCAATGCCCCCCCACCCGAAAACAATTCCACAGTCTTTCCGCTCTCCTGGAGGCGGATTTGGGCAATAGCCCCTGAACTGCCCCCTGTGGGCAAAAAGCTCACTATGCACCAGGATTTTTTTTATGGATATAGAGGTAGGGGCTGCCCAAAATGGGCATGCCAATGTCCCCACCCCCCCCAAAAAAATATCCCACAGTCTTTCTGCCCCCCAGTAGGCAGAAGTGGGCAATAGCTCCTGATGGGGCAGAAAGCTTATTATGCACCAGGGATTTTTTTATATATATACGTAGGTGTGGGAGCTGCCCAAAATGGGCATGCCAATGCCTCCACCTACCCAAAAAAATGGCCACAGCCTTTCTTCCTCCCCCGGGTAGCAGATATGGGCAATAGTCCCTAATCTGCCTCACGGGGGGCTGGAAGCCTACTAGCCACCAGGGATTTTGAGTTTTTTTGTACGTAGGGGTAGGGGCTGCTGAGAATGGGCATGCTAATTCCCCCACCACCAAAAAAGGCTTTCTGATCCCCCAGAAGGCAGATTGGAGCAATAGCTACTTATCTGCCACTCGCAGGTTGCAGAAAGTCAACTAGGCACCAGGGATATAATTATGGGCATGCCAGTGAGAAGCCCCATAGGCAAGGCTCACTCTCTTTTTTTTAGGCACACATTTGTGGCTGTTTCAGTGATATTTTTATTCTCATCTGCTCCCAAGCGGGGGCAGAAAAGCACTAGAAACCAGGTAGAGTTTGTGAGTGTGTAAACTGGAGGTTGGGTGACTGCGTGTACTGATCTTTGGCTGGCATTTTCCTGGTGGTGTGTGTGGACCTGCACTTCTCTAATGGTGTATGGACTCGAGCCTGATGACAGTGTGTGTGGCGTAGCGTTGGACTGGTAGTGTACATGGACTGGTGCTTAGCTGTCTGTGTACATGGATGGTGCTTGGCTGCAGGGCCAGCCTGGCTGTAGGGGGCAGCGAGCGTTTCCCAGCTGGGCTGGTTTTCTGGCAGTAAGGGGAAGTTTTGTCACTGGGGGCCTGTTTTGCAGCAGTGCTGCTTATTTGGGCCCCAGTAACAATTGTGGGAGCAGTGCTTTTTACTAGCACGCCCCCTTTCCCCAGGGCCGATCGAGCAGCAATCTGCCAGGGCTGGTTGCTGTTCCCAGTCTAGCCCTGCTTGGCTGGTGGTGTGAGGGGATGGTGCTTGGCTGGTGATGTGTGTGGATGGTGCTTGGCTGGCAGTGTGCATGGATGGCACTTGGCTGGTGGTGTGCGTGGATGGCACTTGACTGGTGGTGTACATGGATGGTGGTGTGCATGTACTGACTATTGTCAGGCAGTGTGGCTTGGATGGATCCCCCAGCGTTTTCTTACCCAGAATCCCCTGCAAACTTCAAATTTACTTACAAAGTTACATTTTCTTCACATGTCTGTGAAAGTAAGTTGTAGGATCACCGCGCAGGCACATATTTCTTACTACCCACCATTCCCCTTGGTCACCCGGGAAAAATTATACCTCACTTTTGTGGGTGCCCAAAGTAGCGTCAGCCTAAAAACGTATAAACAAATGTTGTACCCGATTTGGGCCTCTCTCAATCTCTATATGTTTTTGGCCCTTCCATATCATGGGCACTCGGACCATCAACACAAGTAAGGTATAATTTTTAGAGGGAGACTGAGGGGAACGCTGAGTGGAAGGAAATTTGTGCTGTGCAGTGATCCCACAACTTTCCCACACAGTTATTATGGGAAAATGTGGCTTTTAGCTAAATTTTAGGTTTGCAGCATATTCTTTGAAGGCAAATGTTGGGGGTCAGCACAAGCCACACCTCCCTGGACTTCCACAGGTTTCTAGTTTTCAGAAATGCCTAGGTATTTTAGGTTCCCCTAGATGCCTACAAACCCGGGACCAAAAACATAGGTGCCCACCTATCTATCATAAAAGGACCAGGTTTTTCAAGGGGGTCACTTACGCTTTTTATCCCAGGCTCTGCGGCCATCTAGGGAAACCTAAACCCACACATTTATGAAGACTAGACACCCTGGGGAGTCCAAGGAGGTGTGGGTTGTGTGGATCTCCCAAAGTTTTCCTACCTAGAATCCACTGCAAACCTCAAATTTAGCTGGAAAAAAATCTAATTATTCTCAAATTTCTGTGTGGTAAAGTTGTGGGATCAGTGGGCAGACACAAATTTCCTACCACACAGTGTTCCCCCAGGTCTCACGATAAAAACGGCAACTCACTTGTGTGGGTGGCCCAAGTACCTGCGACAGGCAAGGGGGGCACCTGGGTTTTTGGCCCCGGGCTCAGCGGCGATCTAGGGAAACCTACCAAACCCACACATTTCTGAAAGCTAGACACCCTGGGTATGTGCAGATTCCCCCAGCGTTTCCTACCCAGAATCTGCTGCAAACCTCAAATTTAGCTGAAAAAATCAAATTTTTCTCGAATGTTTGTGTGGGAAACTTGTAGGATCACTGGGCTGAAATAAATTTCCTATCACCCAGCACTCCCCCAGGTCTCTCTATAAAAATGTTACCTCACTCGTGTGGGTGGGTTAAGTACCCGCGACAGGTAAGGGCCCAAAATGTATTGTGGAGACTTCAAAATGACCTATCATAAAACAACCTGGTTTTGCAGGGGGGGCACCTACGTTTTTAGCCCGAGGCTTGCAGCCATCTAGTGAAACCTATTAAACCCACACATTTCTGAAGATTAGACACCCTGGGGAGTACAGGGAGGTATGGCTTGCGTGGATCCTCCAACGTTTTGTTACCAAGAATCCCCTGCAAACCTGAAATTTAGCTGAAAAAATCAATTTTTCCACACATTTGTTGTGTGGGATCACCATGGCGGCACCACCCAGCATTTCCCTTGTTCTCTGAGTAAAATGATACCTCACCTGTGTGGGTGAGCCAAGAGCCTGTGACTGGGAAGGGCCAAGAACATAGGGTATAAGAGTATACCACAGCGAATTCTAATTGCAATTCTTTTAGCTGATTCTGCATTGGCCTGACTGGGTATTGCAGGAGATTTGTCAAAGGATATGGGTCCATAGTGACTCCCTCCAATGATCTCACCTCCAAGAAAATTCCCAAGAAAGTTCAGTGGACAGTTGGCTGTCAGAAAGCATTTGATGATCTCAAGCAGGCCATTTGCACTGCTCCTTTTCTGCAGAGCCCTGACTACTCCAAGCAATTTATTGTCCAAACAGATGCATCTGACTTGGGGTTAGGGGCTGTGTTGTCACAACTTAATGTAGTGGGCCAGGATCAACCAGTAGCTTTTATTAGCAGAAGGCTGACCCCCAGAGAGAAACATTGGTCAGCCATAGAGAGGGAGTCCTTTGCTGTGGTCTAGGCTCTAAAGAATCTGCGGCCATACCTGTTTAGCACTCACTTCATTGTTCAGACAGACCACAAGCCCCTCCTGTGGCTTAAACAAATGAAGAGTGAAAGCCCCAAACTTTTGAGGTGGTCCATTTCCCTACAGGGGATGGACTATACAGTGTAACATAGACCTGGGAGTAGCCTGGGAGTAACCATACCAATGCAGACAGACTTTCCAGATATTTCCAGTAAGAAAATGAAGAATCAACTGGATAAGGTTAGTCTCATATCCTTACGTTTGGGGGGATTGTGTAGGAAAATACGATCTGCTTCTTATGGTTACTCCCACTTTTTGCTTGATGTGATTCTGTTTTTTACTAGTCTGACTGGGGTCCTGCTAATCAGAACCCCAGTCTATCTGCTTTCTCCCTTAAATAGGTATGTGTAGTACTTAGGTACATCCCGAATTGGATACTGTGGTACCCTTGATAGTCCCTAGTATATAGTAATATGGTACCCAGGGCATAGGTACCCCAGAGGTCCCCCATGGGCTGAAGCATGTATTATGCCTCCCATGGGAAGCCATTGCAGCTGTGTAAGCTGGTGCTAGCCCCACTTACAAGAGATATAGGTTTTCTATATTTAAGGTCACTGCACTTAAAACCTATAAGTTACCCCTCTAGATGGCCTTTGCAATCCTGAAGGCAGGGTGCTTGGTCCTAAGTGTGAGGGTGCCCCTGCATGAGCAGAACATCCCACAGCCTACCGAGTCCATTCTCTGGGGTTGTAAGTGAAGCAGCCATATACCATATAGAGGGGCATCACGTAATTATGCGATGACCATATGGAAACTGGCTGCAACGCAACCCATCGTGTTTGGTATCAAACATGTTGTAATCATACCCCCATACCATAAACGATGTGAGAGGTATGATTCTAAGCACTACAACAGGTCACCGTTAGGCTCTCAGTGCTCCTAGTGGCAGTCTTCTAGACCTGGACAGCACAAAATGATTGCTGCCGACCTGAGACACAATTCTGCCCTCCTGCTACTGAGCCAAGCTTGAGCGGGGAAGGCAGAACAAATCCTATCCTATAACGGGGAGTTGAGATGACCTCTTCAACAGGATTTAGTGTATTGGGGCCAGGTGGGTGTGCTTGTCAGCACAAACAAGTCTGCATGAGGGGCACATTTGGTACCTCCTTGCATAGTCCAGTTCAAACCAGCTCTGGGAGCCATTGACTCCTGCTCTGGCGTGAAACTGGACAAAGGACATTGGAGTATACTCCCCACTGTCCACTCCCTCCCCTCGGAGGAAACCTTGAATTGTCCCAACTATTTCCTTATAGTACTTAAGGGCTTACCTGTGGGTGGGTCCCTAGATTCGTCTTGGGATAAGATTCATATCAGAAACCACTTCACCTCTACCGTTTGGAAAATGTTGCCTTCGCTGGACTTTGTTTCGGCTCAAATTTATCTCCCTTCCAGTCTGTTGCATTGCCTGTGCCTGTGCACCATACAGGAACCTTTCAAGGCCTGTGTGCATCCAAAGACATCTGAAGAAAGCTCTCCTGGAGTGCAGGAGCCACCTCCCTTCATCTGCAGGCACCGCAACGAAGCTGACTGGTCTGTTGATCCTAGTCTCCCATAGACTCTGAAAGGCTCAGCAATACAGCTGGTGGTTCTGCACATCCCTCTAAAACAGACCTGTCTTTTCACCAAGTTTGAGGCCACTATCCCTCATCGGAGCCGCTAGAACTCAACCCCTGTGCACTACATTGACTTGTTGTTGCCAAGGCTTGTTGGTTTCATTCCATCAAGATCTTAGGGTTCCAAGTTGCCCCAACCTCAAGCATCTTCAGCAACCAGAATCTTCATCCACATAGCAATGTCTGCATCGTGGGCTGCTTTTTTTAGTGAGCTGCTTGAGGTCCTCTTGTGAGTCAAGTGCCTCTGGCCTGTGGGTCCATTTGAGGGTCACCTTTGTTTCTGTTGGGCTCCCCTGATTGCTCAGGGCCTGCCCTGACTCCCCTGATATGGTGAGTCCCCTGGACCTTGCTGGTCCCGACAATGCACCTTCTTTGACTTCCAAGTTGGTTGCAGTTCCAAAGGCTTGTTGGTGCTTCCGATGGACACCGACCCCTCAACTCTCGAAGGTCACCTTCAACTCTCCTGTAACACCCGAGATCAGTGGGAATTCGTCTACCAAGTCTCTGAGTCACTCCTGGGTGACATAGACTCTGTCCCCTCTGCTTGCAGGTACCGCCCAATTTGAATCCACCTTCAGATTCCACTGGATACTTCCTCGCATTCCAGCAGCGGCACATTCCTGAAGTCTCACAGTGGGTTTGACAGCGATTTCCAACACTAATTCACACCTATGCACCCGGCTTCCCTGGTATCGGTAACATGGGTACTAGGGTATCCACAAGTGGGGTGGCTACCTAACCTTCTGTCTTCCATGGGTTTCTTCAGGGTCCACTGGAAGGGTCCTCTAACTGCGACTTACACTTTGATTGTACCGAGAGTGGGGTCTTGTTCCCACACTGTACACAATCTCTGTGGTGTTCCTAGTTACTCACCTTAGGTGGTTCCTTGGGGGCCTGGCACTTCTTCGTCCTCTGGACATTGTCTTGACATGAGTCGTGGTTCTTATACCACTTTCTTAGTATATGGTTTGGTCCCTCCCAGGGGTCCACTGTGTATTCTGTGCTACTTACGATTATTTCTATAAAAGTATTGTGTGCAATGTGTACGTCTCCAGGTAAGAGCTATGTAAATGTGGTAGTGAGTAATATAATAAATAGATATTTTTATAAATACCTTGAGTGGTTCTTTTAATTTAATCCATACCTAAAAGATTGCATTCAGGTAAAACAAGCTGCTTTGCACTCCTTCTGGACTAAGCCTGAAGGCTGCTCTCTACAGCTACCACTTAGAGAGCTGTCTAAGGTTGTCTAATACCTCCTAAACCACCATAAGTGTTGTCTGGACCGGTGCAGGGTATCCGCTTCCATAAGTTTACATCATATACCAGCCCACCTTCTCACAGTAATGTAGGATTAGACTTCCTAGGACAGTATGGCAAGAGCAAATTAGTTTACCTGAGTAACACGGGACACGTATGAAAAGATGGAGATGTTAGCCGAAGAGCAAAATATTTCAAAGTGACTGGTAAAACAATAACAAGTACAGCACCATAAAAAACAAACCTGTTTACTCAAACAATTGCCATTTGGTCTGTGCAAAGGAAAGTGTTAATGAGGGTGATATTTGTCAGGTTAAATGTAATACATTTATTTGTGCTTCTATAAACATATTTCCAGAATATTGTCATAGCCTATATATAATAGCACAATATTTAAAATATGATGTCCTGGTCAGACACCATAATACTTACTGCTTCTTCATTGGATTCAAACAATAGATACTTTAAAAAAATTCACACTATGAGTAGGAGCAGTAATTGCTGGTAATGAGCCTGAAGAAAATAATTGTGGAGTTTGAAGCCTTGTACAGCAAAAACCAATACTTTAAATAGAGAACACAAGGCTCGAGGCTGCTAACACCAGGAAGGCTGTCTGGGGAATTAGACTGGTGGCTGAAGACCACTGCTTGATTCACTGAATTGGAGAGATGAACTTCACCAATAGCTCTCAATGCGTAAAGTTGCAAGTCCTGTCAACCTTTGCTGCATCATTGTGCTTCAGAGATAGTTCTGGATCAATTTTAACTTTGAAAATTACCTTTCTGCATTGGCTACAGAAACTGGAATTGTAAGTGCTGTTGGAACATCCAAATCCCTGGACAGAATTACATTTTCTTTCACAAATAAAAGGTCAGCCAGATCCTTTATAGGGCCACCTGAGATAATTTGAATTTGTTCCTTCAACACTGCTTTTAATGAGATGAGTTATTGTGGAAACACAAGGGACAACTCTTCTTCGTAATGATCTACCAAGGTCATGGCTGCTTCAAACAACTCCTCCTCACTAGCTCTGAGAATGTCTGAAGGCATCATAAAATGAAAGCATTGTATTATGGTGTTCATACTGTTGTGTAGTTCCTACAAATCTATATATGATCCGCGTGTTTAGACAACATAAACTAAGGGATTGGTGTCCAGACAGATTTCAAACACCCCCACAGGATATGTTAGCCTGTAGACCAGCTAGCTCACAGTGCCACTAAAAGCCCCCCAAACTTAACAAGGAGTTAAAAGTTTCTTGCCACTATCGAACATGACAACCCTGTCCCCTCAGGGATCATGGAAACAGTGCAGTACTTTTCGCTCAGTCACTTGTACTCACTTCTTCTCAGAGAGATACACAGAATAAATGGCAGGGACGTTTTCAATAAGCATTTATTGAAACAGCGTAATTCTAGCATACAATCGATGTGCTACGACAACCATTAGAAATAAACAAATATATAGATTTACACGCACCGACAGAGTAAATAAAAGGTAGAATTCTACCATGGTGCTAAACAGTGACTATATGCATGCATATATATACATGGCAGTAATCATTAGTCCTCCTAGGATGCAAACCCTAACTATGTGTTTCTAAGTGTACCCAGAAAGTATGTAGGTATGAAGCTGTGGGAGTGAGACTCTCTAGAAGCCCACCAGTACAGGGGTTCGCCCTTCTGCATACTCAAGTCCTTGGGCCAACAAAATAGAGATTGGCACGGAAGCTGTAATATCAAGAAAATAGTTTATTAGCACTCATGAGTGGGACTACATCGATACATAACCTTCAGGCAATGTATCAGGCAGTACATGGAATACAGAAACCAAGGTGTTTATATACTGTAATAGTTGCAGTTTACGCACAGAGGCTCAAAAAGAGACGGTACTAGTGTACATTGGAATAGCTATTTACATATAAGGACTAACAGAATGTACTTGGTCAACAAGTAGGTGGGGTTACATGAATGCTGACTTCAGTAAGAATAGCCTGACAGTTATTGTTGAAAATTAGTACGTTTTGGTGAACATTATCTGCGCCATCTTGCCTCTTCCCCTGATGCCACACTTTTGTCGTGCGCGCCCGCCATTTTAAGATGCCCCGATCAGAACAAACCCTTTTGCATGCCGCTGGCCCCTGACATAGCCCTTTGCCTTCGCTAAGCCTGCACGCTGACCACCCCCTGCTTGCACCTGCCTTGAGTCATAAACCCCTCTTCGGCGCTGCTCTGCCCCAGGCCCTCATCCTGTTCCCAGCGCGACACCTCCCTGCTTTCCTTTCATGATCTCCGGCCCTTAGATGCAAACCCCCTTTTTCCCCGTGTGCCCGTTTTGTCCTCCCCGTTCCCAAGCCGACACCCAGCTCTGCCGATACCATCCTTGCCCCTCCCCGTACAATAGAAAGCTTCCCCCATCAAAGAATCCCCGGGTTGATCAAAGCCCCCCCCCCCATCCCACGAGATCCGATCGAAACCCACACACACTGTGGATCGGCGGAATACCCAGCTGCGCGATGATCATCACCTGTTGTGAACGGGGCGGGGACTTCCACTGTAACCTTGCGTGGGAACGGGCTGGGAAAGGGGGGATTCTGAGGATGTCTTTCCGTACTTCAAAGTATCAACGAGAGTGTGTTACATGCAATAAACAGATAAACGCGTGTATAAGAGGCCAGGCCTCAGGGATGCAGTTAGAGCACCTCAGAACGATACCTTCTGTCCGTTTCGTTGTGTTCTCCTCCGGAGAGAATAAAAAAAACCTTGTTTCCTGCTTTCCAGTCTCCAGCGCCTGCCTCTTCATTTGATTTAATAACTAGAGGGTCACAGAGGCAATACCGCCAGGCAAATATCGATTGTCCCCGACCCGACCCAGGTTTTTACAATTGGCGCCCAACGTGGGGCCCATCAGCGACTCGTGGATCCAGTGGGAGAGGTCCCGACGACAGAGTGAACGACTGCAACGATCGGGAGAGCTCTTGCCCAATAGACCCTCGTCTGGCAGCCGATCATCCGAACTTCACTAGCTCCGAACAGACCTCTCTCGAGTGATCTACGGTCCTGACTGGGAACCATCAGGAGTGCCGTGAGAAATACGAGAAAAAGAGGACGATCGGGCGCTGGATTCGGAAGACAAGAAACTGTCCACATGGTCCGGGTAAGGTCGTGTTGCCACGACAAGTTGCGAAAAAAAATTTGTTTGATTGCTTGATTGTTCAAAATACTAGTATTGCTCGTTTTATTTTTATTTTTTTTATTTGGAGATTCACTGTCTGCAAACAGAGAAACAACAGGCTCTCTCTCTTTGCAAACAGTGGAGGATAGGCAGGGTAGCAGCCGTGCTTGTTTTCTTTCTCCCCCACTCAATAATTGCTTGAAACTGAACTGTTGTTCGCAAAAATATTGTTTCCTGGAGATTCCCTGTCTGCAAACAGGGAAGTGACCACCCTCTTTGCAGATAGTGAAAAGGGTAGGTAACGCAGATCTTTGCGGTCCTACTCATTCTCCCCATTGTTATTTATCGGTCTTTTGGTTTTTGATCCATGAGGTATTCACTACCTGCAAACAACGTAGAATAGAAATATTCTGTCTAGTCTTTGCACCTAGTGATAAGATAGGCAGTGCTGACTTTTTTAGTCCCTCGTTACGAGCCGTCATGTCTGTCTTCTCCCCACTGATAAATAGCCTGTTTAGCCCGGACCGGGTGTTAGAGGTGGACCATATAGCTCCACTAGAAGGCACCCCTAATAAGGACATGTTCATAAACTATGGGTTAGTCACCATAGCTTATAATAAATTATGGCACAGGTATACCGAAGATAGCCAAGACAAACAGTGGCCACTGGCAGGATCCTTTGACCTTGATAAAATAGAAACGTTAGAAATAGCCCTTCGAAATAATAAGACAACGCCAATTATGCTCGACAGTCTCGGTATGTGGCGCAGAGAGGCTACGCAACGACAGAGAAAAGACGAGGACAAACCAAGTAGAGAAATATACCGACAGGACAACCTCAGGACACCGCTACCCACGACTTATCCCCCGACACTATGCAAAGGACGACCAGACTTAGGGTCAAACCAATGCGCTTTTTGTAGGTATGTCGGACACTGGAAAGCCCAATGCCCGACTCTACTGAGCGTGAGTAAAGGCAAAGGGCCGACAAGAACGACAGACCGACAGTACGAGAAAAGGCGCGAGACAAAGAAGAACCCGACTTACATAGACAGACCAGACAGAACTACCACGTTTGATTATGCCCGATGGCACAGATTTCGCCAGGAAAATCTCAGCGGCATGCTCAAGTTCTCCTAGGTCGGGCAATGTCAAGACGGGAACCCAGCCTCGTTTAAAATTCACAGACGGAAAGAGATAATTATGACCAATAACTGTTTTTATATTTGTCTTGGGTCTTTGTATGTCGTACTTGTACTGTCCCCCGTCTGAGTTTGTGTGTATGTAATGTACAAATCTGCGTCATCCCTCTACACGTGTTTCCGTGTTACTCGACCTCCGTTAGCAGAAACTTAGCATAAAAGCAACCTGGAAAGAAAGAAATGGTAAAACAAAATCCGTAGACCATTAATGAACTTGAACTTTTAATTTAACACAACAAACAAGGAATAATAACGATAAACTGTAGAAAATGAAAGTCAAACAGAACATTCGCCCCCCCCCCATTCTGGAACCTTCCAAAGTAGGGCAGGGTTACGGCTACGCCCAACCAACGGCAACCCATATAAGGCGAGCCCGGCCGCCAACTCTTGGTCAGGAAATCTTAACGTATGGGGGAGCCGGAGGAGAGGCAGGAGCCCGCAGCCTGGGCATTTGCAGGTAGTCCCGCCACATGTCTCCTTGGCCGGCCGCAACGGGCCTGGAAAGACTAAGGTAGTCCCGCCACATGTCCAGAGGAGAACGAGGCACCTCTTCCTTTTCTCTTCCGTCACGGCCGCAGCAGTCCTGGACGGCGGGATGTCCTGCACGTACCTCCACAACAATTTGTCCAAGTTGGGCTGGGAGGGAGAGGCGACGCGGACGAGCCTCTCCCACCTCCACCGATAGGAGGTTTCCCAGCCCCCGGCCCGACGCCGAACACCCCCAGTCAGGCGATGGTGCCAATACTTGCGCAGCACCGAACGTACAATGGTGGCACCCCAGTACTTGCGCAGCACCGAACGTACAATGGTGGCACTTGGGGAACACCGGATGTGGAGAGACCTTCATGCGGGGCGATGAAAAGGAGCGGCATGGAGTGCACCGGGAGAAGGAGACGATGTGAACGAGTCTCCCTCGCCCCCCCAGGTGGGGGCATCACAGCTGCACCCCAGCTGAACGTCCCGCTTACACAAAACAGGGACCTCTTCCTTTCACTCCGAAGGATCTCTTCCATTCTTGCAAACTCGACGAGAGTGGCCCCTGTAGGGCCTCAAAATGGCGTCTGGATCCGCTGGAAGGCGGGCCCCGGCCACTAGAGTAACCTTGGCCAGCCATATAACTCGAACATTTGTCCCATGGAGCACGAGCCCCCATCTCCGACAGCATCTCCGCAGCCTTGAAGATCATACAAAGGTCCCCGGCGGAACCTTCGGCCTTTGCAGGTTTCCGGTAAGGGACGGCTGCCTTGATCGCCAACGAAACAAACATGACATTGCCACACCTTCTGTTAGCGTGAATTCTAGAACTGCCGAAAAGGACTCTGGTCCAAACTGCCAGTAATGGAAACATTTCCCCCTGATGCTGCTTCCGGACTGTGCCGGCCCCGCCCAAAATGGCGCTGGTATCAATCGGAACTTACGAGCACCTCGTGGTGTTCCTTCGCACTAATATAAACTTGATGTTCTGAGATTTTATATGATCCTTTGTACACTTGGCTAGAAAAGACAAGGAGAACTCACACGACGAACAGTATGAAAGGATCCCCGTTACAAATGTTGATTACAAATGTACAATGTATTATATTTTTATAACTGATGTAAACCTCATTTACGACGCTCACGTACGGTATGCATATAGGAAAATAAATGCCCCCGAACCCCCAACCAATTAATAGACGTTTTAGTTACTTACAAATGAACGAGTAAAACTTTCCGATGTTTTTATTGCTGCAAGCGAAACCCCCCACTGTATACACTTTAGCCATTGCCACGACCGGCCAAATACGACCGCACCCTCATAATCCATATGCTGAAATGATTTTGCAAAATAAAGTCTTTGAAACTATGGACGGGTATTGCATGCTTTATTTAAAAAAAAAAAAATGTGGGATCGGTGGGAAAGTTTTTTTCTGTGCACCCTACTCTGCTCTCTCTTTAAGGTTAAAGGAAGATGGTTACCCAGCCCTGGAGGACGGATCGGATCAACAACACGACACTCCGCCTTCAAAGTACGCGACTGACCCATGAACTCTCGCGTAGAGGAAGACCTTGACTTCCAAGGATGGGTAAAACGAACGGTGTAAATGAGGGAATGTAAAAGGAGGGAGAAATAAAATAATGTAAATATTATAAAGTACCACGTTCCAAAGTATCAGGGGCCCAAGAACCGAAGAACCTTAGAACGCCACAGCGTTGAAAGAGGTTTAAGGACCCCGATAGTGAGATACATCCTTTTGACTAGATACCTCGCACTAGGCACCTCTGGTTTCCTTTTTACGTTTCCCCGCACACGACCTATATGAACACACTACCCCCCCCCTCGACTCCAGAAACCATATCCCCAGGGACCCTGCCCCGAGGAGGAAAGACGAGTAAGAGGTAAGTAAAGGACTTATGAATCCATGTATTTGAATGTGCGCGAATGCTGTCTCCCACCCCCCCCCCTTTTTTTCTCCCTCTGCAGGTTACATCAGAGATTACAGCCGAGGTGTGGCGAAGATCCGAAACCTTGCCATGTCTAATGCACGAAACGAACTAGCGCCGCAAGGTGGCGTCTAAGCATGCCTGCAGACTACTCACGTACCGAACAAACCCGAAAAATTAGCACAACCCTGATACAAAGTGATCACCCTTAAACCAGACCGGACGAATGAACCCATGTCACGTATGATGCGAAACTATGAGGGAATGTGTGTGTGTGACTGAGGCGTCGACCCAACTGGTCGAAGGACCGAGAATGCGAGAAGTGCGACAAAAATGGTACCTCCTTTCTTCTTTCCTTCTTCTCAAGGCGCGTCCCCTCTACCCTGTCTAATGCTCAAACTGCATGATTACAAGATCCTAACGCAGACCCGCGAATGCCCTTTACTGTGTAATGCACTAAATAGCCTTTCTTGAATACACTGCCACCCTCTCTGTTGCACGTGTACTATTTAGCCTGCCGTTGCACTCTCACTCTCTCTCTCTCTCTCTCTCTCTCTCTCTCTCTCTCTCACTCTCTCTCTCTCTCTCTCTCTCTCTCTCTCTCTCTCTATTTCTGCACTCCCACTCTTCCGAGTGGTTAGCCCCGAAATTGGCAGACTGCCACCCCTAGCACCCCACCTAATTGGCTTCAAATACCGTCAGTATTTGCACAAAAACTTGTCTTTAATACAATCACCCTGAGACCGCGTCGTTACCTCTCCTTTTCCACTAGAAGTCAATGAACCCAGGTGGGGCCGTAAGGGAAAGGACAGGTAAGACGACAGAGGTTCCCTAATCTGACCCGAAATAAGGGAACTACATGTCAACGGCTCCTATAGTATAAAACAAGGACCTCAGAATACGTGACCCTCCCCTCCCCGAATTGTCGCAATACCCAAGCCGAAAAAATGATCACCCCCGTTACCTCCCCTGTATATGTCCCTGGTTGTTTCCCATAAAACCCCTGTCCTTCCTGATTAAGTAATCGGGCTGTAAAAGGTTACGTAGGATCCAGAATGATGTTTTACAAGGTTAACAGATTAGCCCAAGGTAAAGAAATAACCGAAATGAACCCCGTAGTAGTTTAAAAGCAGGATGCATCTATAGAAAGGAGATGTTTTAGTCATGTTCGCCTCTCAGCAAAATACCTGTGTAGTACCATGTTGATGACTCACAGTACCCTTTGTAAATGTAAAACTCTAGAGAACAGCATATCTTCGCCAGGTTCGTCTCACGAAGGTGGGTCACCATCAGATGAACTGTCGTGAACTAATTATGAAGGAAAGTCATAAGTAAATCCAACAGACCCGTCACCGGTCATTTCATGTGCCAGTTGTGAGAACGAGCATTTTCATTCTTTGCCTGGAGCTGGGAGAGAAATAGACTTTTCTGATTATCTCCATCTGCAAATTTTCTAAAGACTGTCTTTTCAAACTTGTTTAAGGGTACTGCTGTTGGAGGAGAGAAGGACCGGATGTGGGAGCACGAGGCCTGACTGCAGACTAAGGAACACCTGCGACATTAGCCAAGGCGAGACCACGACAGAAAAGAGCTGCAGGACGAGGCACTGTTTTCGACAGCATGAAAAGAAAGGGTCGACCTGATGCCCCTGCTCGACGTCCAGTGCCTGTCGACAAGTCCCCGCTCTCCGAATTCTGTCACACGCCCGCCTATTTGAAGTCTCTCGTTCCCCTAGTTTGTTCCCAATTTGGCCTTGCTCCATCCCCCCCTTTTTCCTCTGACCTACCCTATGGACTGTTTTGAACGCTCTTCTTCCATCGGAACTTTCTGACAATCACCTCAAAGGACACAGGGCGAAAAGGACCTTACCGACCAGAAACGCGAGGAAAGGGTCGTGCCCTGCAACGCAGAACTTAGAACAGAGCTGGACTCGTAGCTCCACCGCCGGTGCTCAACAGCGCCAACGAAAGACCACAAAGAACTCGTAAAACTTCGAACATTTGACATCCACAATCACCGTTTTTGCTATGCCTCATTTCTCTCCCAGCCGCCATTGTATTGATCCTGCTCCAATCCAAATCTGAAATATGTAATAACCTGCCAGTTCACGTTATGATATGTACTTGCTGCTCGCTACAGAACCGTTTTTTGTATTGCATTCCTATGACTTTCCTGCTGAACAAGTTTATCAAAGTTTATCAAATAGGCCCACCTCCTAAAAACTAGAAATCTCAAAATGTATTGTTTACAATTTTTTCATCTAGGGTTCCTACCGTTTTCCTTCTCATGCCCACCACAATAGACCCGAGTAGAAAATGAAACAGCAAGATGTCTTGAATATGTTAAAGGGAGGACTGTTGAAAATTAGTACGTTTTGGTGAACATTATCTGCGCCATCTTGCCTCTTCCCCTGATGCCACACTTTTGTCGTGCGCGCTCGCCATTTTAAGATGCCCCGATCAGAACAAACCCTTTTGCATGCCGCTGGCCCCTGACATAGCCCTTTGCCTTCGCTAAGCCTGCACGCTGACCACCCCCTGCTTGCACCTGCCTTGAGTCATAAACCCCTCTTCGGCGCTGCTCTGCCCCAGGCCCTCATCCTGTTCCCAGCGCGACACCTCCCTGCTTTCCTTTCATGATCTCCGGCCCTTAGATGCAAACCCCCTTTTTCCCCGTGTGCCCGTTTTGTCCTCCCCGTTCCCAAGCCGACACCCAGCTCTGCCGATACCATCCTTGCCCCTCCCCGTACAATAGAAAGCTTCCCCCATCAAAGAATCCCCGGGTTGATCAAAGCCCCCCCCCCATCCCACGAGATCCGATCGAAACCCACACACACTGTGGATCGGCGGAATACCCAGCTGCGCGATGATCATCACCTGTTGTGAACGGGGCGGGGACTTCCACTGTAACCTTGCGTGGGAACGGGCTGGGAAAGGGGGGATTCTGAGGATGTCTTTCCGTACTTCAAAGTATCAACGAGAGTGTGTTACATGCAATAAACAGATAAACGCGTGTATAAGAGGCCAGGCCTCAGGGATGCAGTTAGAGCACCTCAGAACGATACCTTCTGTCCGTTTCGTTGTGTTCTCCTCCGGAGAGAATAAAAAAAACCTTGTTTCCTGCTTTCCAGTCTCCAGCGCCTGCCTCTTCATTTGATTTAATAACTAGAGGGTCACAGAGGCAATACCGCCGGGCAAATATCGATTGTCCCCGACCCGACCCAGGTTTTTACATTATAATAAAGACAGGTGCATTCTAGCAGCTACAGGCCTTTCTGAGAATGTGGAGTGCTCTAGCTCAGTGCTGAAAGAACTAACTATAGACGATGACTCAGGCGTAATAGAGAAGCAGCCAAAAGTGAAGACAGAGAAGCACATGGCAAACATATGGCTAACAAAAATGGCTGTCACAAACAAAATGGCTTCAACTCATACTAACAGTGACATCTGCCAACTTCCACAGATGACCCTTTTAGCATTAGCTGAAGGCATCTATGATTTAGAAGGAGCAATAAAAACATCTTGTATGTCAATTTGCATCATGTCATTATAAATAATAATAATAATAATAATAATAATAATAATAATAATAATATTAATATTATTAATAATAATAATAATAATAATAATAATAATAATAATAATAAAGAAATAGCTTTATTTGATTTGAAAACAAATCATAAAAGCATATATAAAACCAAATGTACATAAAATATCACTCTCTGATAAAATTCAGTACATTAGAGCAGGCATTGGGAGGCTGTCACATGAATACTACAGCCCTGTTAGATCAGACTTTGCATGCCAATAACCCAGGAACCCTTCCTCTCTGCATTAGTCGCCCCTAGTTTTCCTTACTTTAAAAAACGACTCTCAAGAAATTAGCCACACAAAATAGGGTATGTACATCAGAGGAAAGCTTTAAAAACAACAAGGCTACTCGTGCCTGTCTAAAACCAGCTCGATTTAACCACTTCGATGCTGATGACGAGCTCAGCTCATCATCAGGCTTACCTGCTGTGTGAGGATGACGAGCTGTGCTCGTCACGTAACGCGGTAATTTCGAAAATGCCGCACACAGCGGGAAAAGCCGCCGCAGCGATGCAGTTAATAAATCCTTTAAAAAAAAATCCTGGGAAAAGCATAGTACAGGCAGAGAAGAACCAGGTGAAGGGTATCCTATGGAGACCTATTGTTGCAGCCACAGGGCCCTCTGAGCTTCGATATTTTCAACAAAACCTGCCGGTACAGCTAGTAAGTGATGTAAAAAATCTAACCTATAACGGGTAATTAAAAATCTATCGTGTGTGTTCGTCATTAACTTTAAATAAGGTTCAATTCCCAGGGTTGTCTTTACTAGTGTGTTGGCTCTCACTGTGGGTTTAGCAAGTTCAATAGCCTCTCGATGTGCCGTGGTGAACCTTAGATGCAGGGCTTTAATCTCAACCCTGTCCTTTGATCTTATTGATTCTGGTGTATTAAAGAAGTCTTCCCAGCCTAACTTGATGAAAGACTCCTTTACATATTTTATCCAGGGAATTCACATCGAATGGTCCAAGGATAAACTATCCTGGAGTACTGTCCTTGTGAAGCTTGCCTCTATGTTTGTCCAGCATTTAAGCCAACATAAGAGGCGCTTGACTTCTATCAGGTCAGATATATATTTAACCGCCAATTCTTCATGGACGGAAAATACCGGGATGCTTTGAGGGACCTTCAGTAAACCCCTTAAGTAGTTGTTTTCTTCACTTTGTAAGTCATTAGTTATAATAAAACCCCAGACCTCACTTCCATATAACACCTTGGTACAGCAGACTGAATTTTAGATGTTAAGGATCATATCCGGAGTCCAACATCCTAACCTGTGTGAAAAGTTTGTTATAGAGCCTGTAGACTTTTTCAGGGCCAAACACTTCTCCTTTAATAAATGTTTAAAAGTCAAGTGGCCATCTAAGAGCATTCCCAGGTATGCGAAGGCTGGAACTTTGCCCAGAACTTGTGAACCTATGACTTATTTGTATGAGTTTTTTGCCTTTTTCCCCGTCTCCATAACATAGGATTTTGTTAGGTTAGGGGACATATCCAAATTTTCCATAAACTCTACAAAACCATCAATTACAAGCTGTAGAGCATGTGGGGTTCGAGCAAGGAGCACCGCATCATCTGTGTAAAGCAGAACCGGGACCGCTTTTTCCTATATTCTGGGTGAGTCTGCCCTGATTTCACGTAGTGACTTATCTAGGCCATTAATATATAAGGTGAACAGAAACAGCGCTAGTATACAGCCTTGTCTTACCCCATTCGAGCAATTAAAATACTCTGTCACCTTCCCTTCCTGCTTATATCGTACTGCTGCTGTGGTATTACTATGGAGCACTTGCAGGATATTTATTAATCCCGGGTCTACCCCAATCTCCCCCAATATTTCCCAGAGCTTACTACGATTCATGTGGTGGAATGCCGCTTTGAGGTCCATAAAGGCTAAGTATAGTGCCCCCTCCTTAGCTGGTGTATATTTGGCAGTAATGAGGTATAGGTTAAGGCATTGATCTATGGTAGATTTGCCTGGACGAAACCCATATTGTACGTCTGTGCTAATTTGTTTATCCTCCGCCCTTTCCATCAACCTGTTTAAAAAAGCCCGACCCAACACCTTCGCTGAAACATCTATCAAAGAGATGGGTCTATAACAATGTGGACTATCCCGATCCCCTTCCTTGAATATGGGCACAATTATTGCAAATGACCAGGAAGCTGGCATAGCTGAGCTTATAGCGGCGTTTAGAACCCTAGTTAATAAGGGCGCCCAAACGTCCAGGTTACTAAGAAAAAGATCTAGGGGGATCCCATCTGGCCCCGGTGCCTTATTCCTCATTAGGCCGTCAATTCCTGCGTTTACTTCATCAACCAAGAAGGTAACAGGGATAAAGCTTGGTACTACTTGTACTAACTGCGGTTCCCTCTGACTACAGTGAAAGTTATACAGTCCATGAAAATGCTGCTTCCATTTTTTTGGTAAGATATTATTACTCAGCCTTGGCGTATCTGGGTCGGCGAAGCAGGGTTTGTTCATTACTCCATAGAATCTGGTGGAATCCTTCTGCTCCACCGCTTCTGTGAGCTCCTCCCATGCCTTGCGTTGTAATTTGCCATTTCGGCCATTGACTATTATTTTATACCTTACACGACATTCTGCCACACGATTCCTGTCCCTTGGAATTTGTTTCAGTGCCATTTTGAGCCTTCTCAAGGCCTGTGAGAATTGTCTGTCGAACCACTTTGGGACCACCCCCTTGGTCAACAAGTAGGTGTTGTTACATGAATGCTGACTACAGTAAGAATAGCCTGACAGTTATAATAAAGACAGGTGCATTCTAGCAGCTAGAGGCCTTTCTGAGCACGAGCAGTGCTCTAGCTCAGTGATGAAAGAGCTATCTATAGACGATGACCTAGGCGTAATAGAGAAGCAGGCAACAGTGAAGACAAAGAAGCACATGGCAAACCCACGTCTAACTAAAATGGCTGCCACAAACAAAATGGCTTCAGCTCATGCTAACAGTGATGTCTGCCAACTTCCACAGATGACCCTTTTTAGCATTAGCTGAAGACATCTATGGTTTAGAAGGAGCAATAAAAACATCTTGTATGTCGATTTGCATCATGTCATTAATTTCTTCTAACACATATTGGGCATTCACATTCTTAACGTTACGTTTGGTAGGTATACAAGCAGACACACAAAGGGAACAAAGCATTGGACCACATTGTAGGCATAGGCAGCACGTCAATAAGATTGCAAAGAATATACATAGAACTGTTAATAGTTTCCAGCCCCATGTAATAAACAGTGTCCATAGCCAGCTTGTCAAAGTCCATGTTCCTGTATCGGGGTCAATCTCAGCAGCTATTTTATGTAATTTAGAGATGCAGCAAACACTAAAGGGGCGTGATCAGGGATGAGGACAGAGCAACTACTCCCAATGATGCGACTTGGACCATCACGATCTGCAAGAACGACGTCAAACACCATCCGGTTTTGGAGCACCACAATTCTCGCCATCTGTAGTTCTTCAGTAATGTTCCCAAGTACCATAGCTGTCTGGTTGGTCACAGCTTCTATGGCAGGTGTCAAGCAGCGGATCTTTCTGATGTTCAGAGCGGCACCAACAAAGAAGAACAACCCCAAATTGAAATCAACATATTGCTGTAGAGCAGTATCAGTCTGATCCTTCTCATCATGGTTTATTGTCCTCTTTGATCTGCTCTTGGAAATGTCATTGTACAGTTTATAGTCTTTATGATGAGATGCAGGATCCAAAAACACAGGTGGTAGCAAAAATAAAATGTAGCAGGTCCCAGACCAGCCAATAGGTAGATGATAGTACCCTTTATTCCCACATTTAAAATATGTATTGTGTGATGTCATAAAACTGCTGTTATTCACTCTAGTAATATTTAATATCAGAGTACAATCGCTTTTCCCCACAGGAATACTACCAACACTATTCACACGCAAGTCTGCTAAAGCTCTATTATTAGATATCACAGTAGGTCTGTTACCCTTGACGGTTCGAGTGTTTGGGAAAACATAGTGCATAGAGGAGTTTCCTTGGTGATACTGCTCCATTTCCCATAAGTTCCTTTGGCCTGTGGGTCTCCTTCCTCGTCAGGGTAACCAGCACTATTCAGTTGGGCATTTAGTCTACCTCCATCAGCTTTAGTAATGTTCTCAACTTCAGAAACCCATAACAGAGCAAACCATGACCTACAAGAACCATTGTGTGACAATGGCAGAGAAATAAAAAGTGTTGCTCCCTTTTTCTGATGAGCTGGCATCATTCCACCCACCCAACAGTTGATAATGTTCGTAGCTTTATGAGTGTGATGCAACATCTGAATGAACGTGTAATTGAGGTAGGCCATTCGATGCTGCTGCTTATGATAGGGAAGAGAAAAGTTTTGGTGTTCAGTGGGGACTGGCGTAGAGGCAGTCAGTGTTTGTTGAACAGGGACCACTTCCTCTACAATCCAAGTTATCACTGCCATAATGATCATAACAGAAGCAAATCCAGCAATAAATGTAGTCTTTTTATCGCAAATTCTTGCAGCAGTCGATGTCTTTCCCTTAGGCATGTTTATTTTGGCATGAAAATAGCAGCGCAGATTGAGCTCTAAGGTCCTGGGCAGCTGTTGGTTTCTTCACTGAGAGTTAAGATGGGTGTCACTAAGAAAATGATCGCCCCCCTTCTTCGCCTCAGTCTTTCACTAACCCAGGTCAGTTGCTCAACCAGTCTTTTTCAGCAATGCAGTTTCTCTCTGGGGTCGCAGCTGATATTGCGATGCACCAAGTATTGTGTGGTCCGGGAAGACTTCTTCAGATGATATGGCTTGGCCTCTCTCTGTAGCCAGGATATCTCGATGGTTGGTGACTGCAGCAGGCTCCACCAGGGAGTATGCCACTCTCTTGCAGTGGCTGGTGTAAACCCAGTTTTTCTGGTTGGTCACTCGGACTGCAGTTCTCGTTGCCAAGAGCACCTGCTCAGGGCCGCACCATCCCGGTTTCATTCTACTCGACCTCTGAAAGACTTTGACCATCACTTGGTCACCAGGATGAAGCTCATGGCACTCACCTCTCGACCTGTCAGGAAGAGCTTCTTGAACCTGTTGATGAATAGAAAGCAAACTGTCATTCAACTGTGACAGGTAGTCATTTATCATGTACAGGGCATGGCTTAGGAATCCCCCAATTGTTCATTGGCCTTCCAAATACCACCTAATACAGTGTGATGCCAGATCGTTTATGTGGCACCGATATAATGGACAACAACCCCAAGGGCAGTGCATCAGGCCATTTCAGAGATGTGGAAGCCAGGATTTTCACTAACTTAAGTTTGAATGTAGACTTGTATTGCTCCACTAACCCTGCTGATTGTGGGTGAAAAGCAGCATGGAATTTCTGCTTAGTTGCCAATCCTTTCAAAACATAATCAACAACTTGCCCAATGAAATGGGGTCCGTTGTCACTCCACAAAAATCGGGAAACACCAAATCTAGGGAAGAACTCCTTTAGAAGCACCTTTGCTGTATTTCTTTTGTAGCGTATGCCTCTATCTATTTACTAAAGGCACATACCACTACTAGAACATACTTCAAATTATTACAGCGTTTAAGCTGGATGTAATCCATTTGCACAACTTCAAAAGGTGCAGTTGGTGTTGCAAATCTTCCTCTAGGAGTTTGTGTGCCCTTTCCAGGATTGTATTGGAGGCTAATCAAACTTCACTATTGAGGATGCTCCAACAGGTGCCGGCCCATGTGCCATGTAAATCAAGGGGTGTAAATAGGCTGCAGGTAATCACCATTTAGTTATGTCTTCATTCCTCTGGCAGCTATCGAGGGGTTTACCATTTAAGGATGGATATGCTCGGGTACTTTTAGTGGTGTTAAACACCATGAATTTGGTTTTCTGTAGGTTAATTTCTAGTCCTCTTTCTCTACAGAATGCTTCAAATCTATTGAGAACCCTCTGGATCCCCATGGGTGATTTGGAAACTAGTAAGATATCCTTGGCAAACATCATTGCTGAGATTTTGCGTGATGCCAACTTATGGGCATCAAGATCTTTCTCTGCAAGCAGGAAGTCTATTAAGCCATTTATGTAGAGGCTAAAAAGGGTGGGGGCAAGCACAGAGCCCTGTAGAACACCGCATTTAATCGGGAAGGGAGCTGTTAGCTTTTCCTCCTTGCTGAACCTGATTTGGGCATAATTATCCTCGTGCATCCACTTTATAAGTTGAGATAGGTATGCTGGAACCCCCATCTCGTGGAGGACTGCCCACAGCGTTTCCCCTGGGACCAGATCAAAGGCTGACCTCAGGTCTGCAAATATTAAGTAGAGTCTGCCACCCTCCAAACACACTGTCTTCCAGTGTAATAGTTGTAGCCTGAGGATTTAGTCCAGTGTGGACAATTTTTCTCTAAACCCTGCCTGTAGGGGGGTGAGTATCTCCTGTTCCTCCAGCCGGAGCAGCAGCACACACGCAAACATTTTTTGTGTAATGTCTATGAGGCTAATCGGCCTATTATTGGCTGGCAATAGAGGTGAACCCTTTTTGTGGATGGGGATTATTTCGGCTCCAGCCCAACTAGGAGGGATCTTCATGCCATGGAATATGACATTGATAACACTCAGAGGTATGGTGCCTATACTGATGGTTCGCTGTGAAATAGATCCCCGGGGATCTGATCTAATCCGGGTGCTTTACCTGGAGTTATTTTGGAAAGAGCTCCACTAATCTCATTTAGACTTATACTAGGGATATGGTCATCATATTCATTATTATGCCTTGTTGCAGACCAATGGTCAGACCCCACAGAGCATCCTTGGTTGTCTCGTCTTTCAATATCTCTCCCCTTGACTAGAGAGATTCAAAATGGTCCCGCCAGACCTCTGCCTTCAGATTCGGCTCTATCGGTGATTTAGACAGGAGCTACCTGTATTAACAACTTTCCAAAAAGTCCTCATATCCCAGGAACCCAGAGAGCTTTCCCACTTATCAATTTCCCACCCTTTTTTAGCCTCTGTAACAACGGCCTTATAGGCCGTTCTTAATGTATTAAATAGGGAACGGTCATTGGCCTTGATGGGCAGTACCAAAGATCTTTTGGCTTTGCGACAGTGTTCAATGTACCAAGGATGGAGGGGTTTCCAGTTTGACCCAATAGTTTTTGTGGGATAAAGGAAGTCTAATGTGACTTCTCCTAGCGTGCCATGGTTCATGGTAACCATCTGAGAGTCTATTCTGTCCCCATTGGGGGATATTGAGTTGGATGCAGCCAAAAGCACCGGGATCAAGGCTTCATGTAGGGCGCTGAGTCTATCTTGTTACTGACTAATATCTGACCATTGCACTCTTCTCCTACAGTTTGAGAGTGTCAGCCTATCATCAATGGGATTATATGTACTTTGGGCGCTCCCGGGATTGAGCTAATTGAGTTAAGTACTAAAGCATTACGGTCGCTATTGAACCGTGGTATAACTTCAAGGTCAATTAACCTGTGCGAGGATTTGGAGTCAATTAAAATGTAGTCCAATAGAGAACCTCGCTCATTTCTATGGAAGGTATAATTACTCGATGTATCGGATGGTGTTCTACCATTGCAAGCTTTTAAGGAGTGTTTCAGTACAAGACATTTCATCTGCATCACCAGAGGGCACCATTTTTTAACTGGTGGGCACCTAGTCCCCGGGATAGCCCAATATTTATCCTCTTCACACAGGCTATCATGAAGCATTCCCTCGAGTGGCTCAAACTTACAATTAAAATCCCCTCCTATGATCACCATGTGATTTTCTCCAATGGTAGCTAAAAAAGTAGTTAGATCTTTCAGCATTTTTGACTCCTTGCCCTGAATAACTGGTCTAGAGTACACATTTAGAAGGGCTATAGAGGTCTTTGGTGGGAAATACGGAATAACACACAGAATATTGTTAGATGCTGTGTCGATCTATTTAGCCGGGCAGCCTAAATGGACTCCCACTCATGTACTGAGGCCTCCCGATGGTCTCCCTTTTACCCCTGATGTTGCAGGAATGTTAAAAGTGGCAAAACCCAATTTTGAAGCCCACGTCTCCTGGAACATGCAGATCTCATGTTGGTCAATAAAAGAACTCAATTTGGGTAGTCTAACTTGCTATTCAGACCCGCTATGTTCCACGATAGGACCTGTGTCCTTGGGCGATTGGGGCAGTTGGATTTATTAGCCAACGGGGGGGGGGGTTAGTTGTAGTGGGGCCTTAGTCAGTTTAATAGTTTCCTTCAGATCGGTCCCTCTAGTTAATGGATGTTTTTGATTACCAGTCAGCACCATGTCATGGGTGGAATCTGGGGAGCTGCTCATGCTCCCACAAGGTTCACCTTTCCCACGCGGCATGCAGGGTCCTGTGTCAATAACCCTAGCCTTGATTGCCATTGGGAGGGACCTTGGTTGGTCTTTAGTGTTGGGGGCATAATCCTCAAGTCAATCTACTCCTTCTAGGTTACTGTACCTATTTGCTGTAGGAATATTAAAAATGGGTTCCCTTTGCCAGTACAGGTCCGGGGAGGTAACTTAGAGTTGTTGGCGTCATCTCTCCAACCCCACTCATAGTGCCTTATATCTTGATGGACCCTGTTGGGGGGGGTTAAAAATAACCCAGTGAGAGGACTTGGGTAGTGCCTGATTGTCTCCCGTCCTCTCTAATTAAAATTTCTTGGTCCATCAGAGGATTTCTAAAATGAATCACTATGCAATCTCCATGCAAGTCCTTAGGTCGCCTGCCTATCCAACCCACTCTGCGTGTGGTTAAAATCTCTTCCACATGGTCATATCTGAAGTGCCTGAGGTTAGCAAGCAAATGGACACATTTATTCTTTAGTTCCTGATGCGATTCGTATTGGTCCCTTCTGAGTTCAGGTATGCCTGCAAGGATAAGAACACATGGGGTTGATGCAGGAGGAAGGTTAATGACTGGGGGGGTTGTCTTTTGTGGCTTTTGTACGTGTGGGGGCATCCACCCCTGCCTGCTGTCTATTTGGCTGCTATTGTCTTCTAAGTTTGTGAGGTCAAGGTGGACAGTTGGCTTGATTAAGTGTGATGGTTAGTGGCCTCACAATACTACCGCTTGTAGAAGCCTCCAATTGATGTCTCTCTCTATTAAATACTAATAACGGGGGGTACTCACTGGATTTGGGGTCTGGAATGACCACTGCAGTAATTACAGTGGTCTGGTCTTGTATTCTAGTTTCGGGGCCTACGTTACCATGTGTTACCCTCCTAGTACTTGTCCAGTCATTAAAAAGTAAGGTCAACCTATCAACCCTTTCTAGAAGTGGTTTGAGTTCATCCTTAACTATGTCCCTCATTTGAATCTGCAAGTCCACCACTAGCTTTGTGACCCACACTGGCTGTTCACTTGTTATCTCTATGCTGTCTTCTAGATCACCATTCCCAGTCTTCCCGTTGTCGAATGTCTCTCCTATGGGCTTCTTACTTCTTGCTACTGGTTTGGCTTTGGGTTTAGATTTCCCTTTTTTACCAGGTTGAATGTGTATATCTGCCCTAGTTTGCTCAGGGTTAACCACTTCGATTATTGATGTTTGTTCCCTAAGAGAGTTGGTTATCGAGACCCCTAAGATTTGTGAATTTCTAGGGTTGGAGTCAAGGACAGTTGTCTCTCTGTCCACTTGATTTCTGTGGCCACGGCTACTAGACCCTTTTCCAACATCCTATCAATAGAAGTCGGTTTGGTGTTAGTTTTAGGCATAGGCGGGGCCTGTTTCTTTTCAACGCAGACTCGTCTCCCCATTCTGCAATGTCTCTAGGTTGGACACTAGCGTTGATGGGGGGCTCAGATTGAGAGTGGGCACTGGTATTTAATATTGCAAATACCCACTACAAAACTCTGTGGGGATACACAACCAGCGTGCACTAGGTTACCCGGTAGAGGAACCTATAATGGGGGGCACTATCTGGGACCTAAGCGCTTGGGGCACCTGATTCTATGAACAGAAAGCCAATGGGGGAAACCACTGATGTTTTTTTTTTAACATATGTAAATAAGTAGACATGTACATGTACAATCCAAAGCTACTCAATATTTGCAGCTAAAAAAAAAATTAAAGGAAAAATAGCAGTGGGACTGTAAAAGCGATCAGGTGTGCACATGCAAAGATAAGTGCAAAGTGCAGAGTCCAAGTTTGTTAGCAGCATAAAGTCATTTGGGGTGCAAACTGCAATTGGATTAAATGTTTCAATGTGTGTCAGTGGTCAAGGGGTTCCGGTGCCTACAAATTAACAGCGCTCAAAGGCCACAGTCACGGTACCTTACTTGTTGATCCCCGATTGATCCCGGGATTTGGAAGTTAGAGGGATGGCCCAGCCTCCTCCGGCCTCTGACGGGCACGGATTTTGCCCAGGCATGCCCGCGAGTGTCCCGTGCTGCGGAAGAGCCTCGGTGATTAAGAGAGTCTTTGGTGCCCTCAGGTGACGTGCGTCACCTGCGCTGAGCGGGCCTTCTGGGGATTGTTGTTTTCTTCTTGACTTATCCCTAGCCATTACCCCCATGGCGGTAAAGCGCTACAAGCAGCGGGGCTCACATGGCCGTTCCCCTCACGGCGGTAAGGAGCAGGGGGGGGATGAGTGACCAGCTGTTCCCCTCACGGCAAGCTGGTGAAAAGAGTGGCACGTCCCGCGCTGCTGGAGAGCCTCAGTGATTATGAGGGCCTTTGGCACACTCAGGTGACGTCCTTCACCTGCGCCGAGCGGGACCTTCTGGGGAATGTAGTTTTCTTTCTGACTTCCACCTAGCCGTTCCTCTCACGGTGGTAAGGAGCAGGGGTGATGAGTAACAGGTCATTCCACTCATGGCAAGCTGGTGAAAAGAGTGGCGCGACCCGCGCTGGGGGAGAGCCTCGGTGATTATGAGGGCCTTTGGCGCCATCGGGTGACATGCTTCACCTGCGTCAAGCAGGGCCTTCTGGGGATTGTAGTTTTCTTCCTGACTTCCACCTAGCCATTCCCCTCACGGAGGTAAGGTGCTACAAGCACTGGGGCTCCAATGGCCGTTCTTCTCATTTTCATTGTAATTGTAATTTCTATTTATATAGCGCATTAGCACCAACGGTCTCTAAGAGGATTCTGCTTTGGTCCTGGTGGGAGAGTGGTAGATTACCCTGTGCCCCATGCCTCCCAGAAGAGTATGGTCTTGAGTATTTTCTGAACGGAAGTAAGGAGTGTTCCTTTCGTATGTTGTCAGGCACTTGTTCCAGATTTGCGGGATGATGGTGGAGAAAGCTCTTCCTCCATGGGAGGACAGACGGGAGCGGGGGCAGACCAGCAAGCTGGCCCTGAAGAGCGGAGCATTCTGCTTGGGATATAACTAGCTAGGCTGTTTTTGATGTAACTAGGGGCCTGGCCAAAGATGGATTTGTGTGTGATGCAGAGGCTTTTGAACTTCGTCCTTTGCCTGATCGGAACCAATGTAGCTGGCGTATGAGAGGTGTGGCGTGCGTGTGTCTGGGTACTCTAAACACCAGTCTGGCTGCACCCTCATGGCGGTAAGGAGCAGGGATGATGAGTGACAGCCATTCCACTCACGGCAAGCTGTTGAAAAGAGTGGCGCGCCACCTCGGTTCCAGGCTACTCAACCTCTGAAAGACTTTGACCATCACTTGGTCACCGGCATGAAGATCATGTCCATCACCTCTTGACCTGACAGGAAGAGCTTCTCGAACCTGTTTGTGAATAGAAAGCAAACTGTCAGTCAACTGTGACAGGTAGTCACTTATCAGCACACATGGTACATCATGTATAGGGCTTGGCTTAGGAATCCCCCAAATGTTCATTGGCCTTCATAATACCACCTCATACGGTGTGAGGCCAGATCGTGTATGTGGCACCAATCTAATGGACAACAACGCCACTAACTGAAGTTTGAGGGTAGAATTGTATCGCTCCACTAACCCTGCTGATTGTGGGTGAAAAACTGCTTAGTTTGGAATTCTTTCAAAACATGCTCAACAACTTGCCCAATGAAATGGGGTCCGTTTTCACTCCACAAAAATTGGGAAACACCAAATCTAGGGAAGAACTCTTTCAGAAGCACTTTTGCTGCATTTTTGTAGCGTATGCCCCTATCTATTTATTAAAGGCACATACCACTACTATAACATACTTCAAATTATTACAGCGTTCAAGCTGGATGTAATCCATTTGCAAAACCTCAAAAGGTGCAGTTGGTGTTGCAAATCCTCCTCTCGGAGTTCGTGTGCCCTTTCCAGGATTATATTGGAGGCTAATCAGACAAGACTGGACTATCTTTTTAGCCATGCTGGCAATTTCAGGATGATCCCAAACTTGTGTAAGCAACTTCACTGTACAGGATGCTTCCACATGAACCGGCCCATGTGCCATGTAAATCAGGCTGCAGGTAATCACCATTTAGTTATGTCTTTATTCCTCCAGCAGCCCTCATCATCCAATGTTCCTTCCTTAGACCATTGCTCTAGTTCATCTGCAGAGGCAGATCGCTGCATGTCCAGCACTTCTTTCCTGGCATCATGCCAACGTTCAGCCTGTGACTTCACCAAATACACAGATGTAATGCTTCTCTGCATTGTAGTATCACGGGCTGTGTGATCCGCAAAGGCATTGCCCTGTCCTATTTTATCTGTCACTTTCTTGTGTGCGCTGCACTTAACAATCGCTACTTTCTTAGGGTATGTCAAGGCAGTAAGGAGATTATGCACTAATTCTCCATGCACTATTTGTGTCCCATGTGATGTAAGGAAGCCTCTTTCCTTCCAGAGTAACCCACATTTTTGAGCCACCCTGAAGGCATAGCGGCTGTCGGTGTAAATGTTAACAGACAAGTCAGTGCTAAGCTCACATGCCCTCATTAATACTATCAACTCAGCTGCCTGAGATGACTTCTGTGGATTGCGAGCTGTCTCAACTACTGTCTGAAGTGTTGTAATTGCATATGCAGCTGATGTCGTGCCATCTGGCAGTTTCAAACAAGACCCATCAAACCACAATTCCCCATCAATACTTGAAAGGGGCGTATCCTGCAGGTCAACACAACCCTTTGTTTGTTCCTCAGTATGGAATATACAATAATAGGACTCTTGCGACTGAGATTGAGCAGCTGGGAATGGCAGTAGAGTAGCCGAGTTAAGAGTCGAACATCTTTTCAAGGTGATATGTGGGGCCAAAATTGTCAATTCATAACCTGTCAAACGAGCACTAGGTAAATGCAGCGTTTTTGTCTGGTTCAAAAGGGCATCAATGGCATGGGGTACTAACACAAGCAATCTATGTGACAGAACTATTGCCTCACTCTGATGAATGGACATGACTGCCGCTGCACCAGGACGAAAGCACCCTGGTCAAGCATGAGCAACTGGATGAAGGACAGCTGAAAAATATGCACAAGGATGCTGCTTATCACCATGAATTTGTGTTAGAACCGAGAGAGCACAACAGTCCCTCTCGTGCACGTAAAGTGTGACGGCCTTAGTGTAGTCTGGATTGCCTAATACTGATGCAGAACATAGCACTTGACGCAGTTGACCTCGCAATGTCCAATTTCCTTACAATAGGCACACTGACTGTAAGACAAAATAGCTTGAGGGAAAGAGGGTCTGCTAGGACAAAACATGGCACATCCGCCTCTACCACCACCTCTAAAAGACAGACCATAAACCTGAGCTAACATAACCTTTGTTTTAAAAACCTTAGCCTTTTTATAATCCTTGCCCTTAGCTTCCAATTCCTGAAATTTATAATACTGAGCCATAAGCAAAAGAGAGACTGCGGAAGATGTAGTCCATGAACTCTTGCTGGCCTTTAGGTAACTAGCTATTCCTGGCAACATATTCACGACAAATTTGTCAATGAACAGATGCTTTCCCATGTCATCTGTCAAGGATCGCCCACTAAAGTCATGGAATGTCTCCTCAAAACGTGTAAAGAAATCAGAAACGGTTTCAGGACGCTAGCATAGTCCAGCCTATCTTTTTAGGAGGTAATAGCCTTTGGGAGATATAATATCTCTTGTTGTGGTTTCTGTGTGGGCTCCCTTTCTGAATCTTTTCTTTCTATTTCCTTCCAAATATCTCCAAAAGCTGCATGATCATCTACTTTACAAATAGACCTCCACATATCAGGGGGTAAAATAAGCCCGAAAAACATAACAATATCAGGCCAAGTCATAGTGCAAGAACTAATAGCTCCTTCAACTTCCTCACAAAAAGCAGCAGGGTTTTTCGCGGCTCAGGCAATGCAGCTTTAAGAGCCATGAAATTGCTCAACTCCAAGGAGCATAGACCCAATTATAAACTATATATCCCTTCACATTAGTTGAATCTTTATTGTCAATATTTCCTGCACCCCTAGGAGGGACATATAAAGGCGCAGCTCCATACATTGGTTTCATGTGAACTGTAATATTCTTATCTGTCCCTGGATCTTCATCCTGTGGCAGGGGGGTTTGAACTATTTGTTCAGCTGTAGTAGCTGCCTTTTTCTCCTCTCCAAATGGAACGAATCAGTTCATAGTTTAACCACGCATCTAATTAAATCGGCCACCTGGGAAGGGAAAAAATGACAATCACTCAACTGTTTATGATCAGATTTTATTATCAACAGGCTCTAATTCTTTGGAATGTTTCCTAAAACTTTGATACCTTCTCCAATAAACGACTCTGTAAATTACAACTGCTCTGATTCTGGTCATTGCTGAACATTTGCTATAATGTCTGGAGCACAAGCAGTACCACAAGCTGCTTTATGAGCAGTGGATCTAAGAGTGGCCGTACGGGTCAGCGGTCAAGAAGGAGCGAGTCTGCCTTTTACCTTCTAAAACAGTCCCTTTCTGATCGAGAGAGGATTTATCATCATCAGAATCATCCTCAGGAGCAGAGGGAAAAGTATATGGAGGCGGAGATTGATCTAACAAAATAAAATTGTCCTGTGGTTTATTAAATAGAGGATAGAGAGGGCGCCAGGCAGGGTATTGGCCATTTACCTGTAGATGATGCTTCCTATCCTCTTTCTCTCTGATTTCCTTAATTTCTTTATTTTTCATTTCCTGCATTTTTGTATTGATGTTTTTGCGCAGCTCTACTTCTACTAAAGCTTGCTCTTTCCTCACTCTCTCTTGCACTTCTTTCTCCCACATTCGTACACAGTGAAACATATCTGGTCTACTTTTGTGCTTAAACACACACTGTTCCACATACTGAATTTTTTTAAGATCAAATCGGACCCTTCACCTGTCAAGCCTGCAAATTCACCTGCCTCAAACCCCGTCCCCCGCCCGAGAAAGAAACAGCAACAACAACCACCACCTCAAGTGCATCCTCCTCAACACCCGCTCCGTTCACAAGCACGCCATCCAACTCTGGGACCTCCTCGACTCAACAACACCTGACGTCGCCTTCCTCACGGAAACCTGGATGAACGCCTCCTCAGCCCCCGACATCGCCTTAGCCATCCCGGATGGCTACAAAATCACCCGGAAGGACCACATCAACAAAACAGGAGGAGGGATCGCCATCATCTACAGGAACACCATCGGCATCACGACCAACGCAGAAGACATCATCTCCTCCGCCGAACACCTACATTTCCAGATCCACACCCACCCCCAGACCACCCTCAGAGGAACACTCATCTATAGACATAATTCAGTGAAACCATCGCCGACGCCATCAGCCCGCACGCCCTAGCCTCACCAGAATACATCCTCCTCAGAGACCTGAACTTTCACCTGGAGAACAACAACAACAACAACACCACCACCCTGCTCGACAATCTCGCCAACCTCGGACTCAAACAACTGGTGGACACCCCGACCCACCTCGCTGGCCACACCCTCGACGCCATCTTCACCGCCAGTAACCACGTCGCCTTCAACCACTCCACAGGACTACACTGGACCGGCCACAGCTGCATACATTTCACATTCAAGAAGACTACCTCTCACCACCACACGCATCGGATCACCCGCAGATGCTGGAGCAGAGTCACCACTAACCAGCTTACCACGTCACTGAGCCAGACCCCACCTTCTGACACCAACATACCCTAAACCAACGACTCAGCTCTCAACTTCGCACAATGGATCACCAACTGCACCGACGACCTCGCTCCACTGAAAAACCCCAACAGCAAAACCACCTCCACAAAACAGTCATGGTTCACAGACGCCCTCAAAACCGCAAAGAGAACCTACCGATCACTTGAAAATACCTGGCGCCAAGAACGAACGACAGAAAACATGACAGCCATGAAGGCCGCCACCCGCGAATACCATCAGCAGATCCGGAGCACCAAGAGAATATTGTTCAAAGAGCAACTGGACAACAACACCCACAACAACAAGGAACTCTTCAGCATCGTCAAAGAGCTCTCCAACCCCAACGCCAGCAACAACGACATCACCCCTTCACAAGACCTCTGCAACTCCCTCGCCACGTTCTTCTACCACAAAATTGCAGACATACACGACAGCTTGGGACCCAAAACTCCACTCCAGGACAGCAAACCAACGACCCCCGGCATCACCATCGACTCCTGGACCCCCATCAGCACTGAAGACACCACCCACGTCATGAGCACCATCCACTCCGGCTCCCCATCCGACCCTTGCCCCCACCACATCTTCAACAAAGCCGGCACCACCATCGCACCCCACCTGCGGAATGTCATAAACAGCTCCTTCATGTCAGCAACCTTCCTTGAAAGCTGGAAACACGCAGAGATCAACGCCCTCCTGAAGAAACCCTCAGCAGACCCCAAGGACCTCAAGAATTTCAGACCCATCTTGCTCCTCCCCTTCCCGGCTAAAGTCATCGAGAAGACTGTCAACAAACAGCTGACTGCATTCCTCGAGGCCAACAACTCGCTCGACCCCTCCCAGTCCGGATTCCGAGCCAACCACAGCACCAAGACACCCACATCACAGCCACAGACGACATCAGAACCCTGATAGACAACGGGGAAACAGCTGCCTCATCCTCCTGGACCTCTCAGCAGCCTTCGACACCGTATGCCACAGAACTCTAATACACCGCCTAAGCAACACGGGAATCCAAGGAAAGGCCCTGGAATGGATCATCTCGTTCCTCTCCGGAAGAACCCAGAGAGTCCGCCTCCCCCACTTCCGCTCCATGGCCACCGAGATCATCTGCAGCGTCCCTTAAGGATCCTCACTCAGCCCAACACTCTTCAATATCTACATGAGCCCCCTTGCCACCATCGCACGAAAACACAACATCAACATCATCTCCTACGCCGACGACACCCAGCTGATACTATCCCTCACCAAGGACCCAGCCACCGCCAGAACCAACTTCCAGGAAGGGATGAAAGAAGTAGCAGATTGGATGAAGCACAGCCGTCTCAAGCTCAACTCGGACAAGACGGAAGTCCTCATCCTCGGACAATTCCCATCTGCCTGGGACAACTCCTGGTGGCCATCGGCGCTGGGAACCGCACCGACACCCACGGACCACGCACGCAACCTGGGCTTCATCCTGGACTCCTCCATCACGATGACCAAACAAGTTAACGCGTCTCATCCTCATGCTTTAACACCCCGAGAATGCTTCGAAAGATCTTCCGGTGGATCCCCACAGAAACCAGAAGAACAGTCACCCAGGCCCTAGTCATCAGCCGACTGGACTAGGGGAACGCCCTATACGCAGGAACCACCGCCAAACTTCAGACGAGGCTCCAGTGCATACAAAACGTTGCCGCACGACTCATCCTCGACATCCCTCGCCACAACCACATAACCACCCACCTGAGAAACCTCCACTGGCTCCCCGTCAACAAAAGGATCACGTTCAGAATGCTAACCCACGCACACAAAGCGCTCCACAACATGGGCCCCGACTACCTCAACAGCCGACTCTTGTTCTACACCCCCACCCACCAGCTTCGCTCCACTAGCCTCACCCACGCCATCGTCCCACGAATACGCAGAACCACCTCCGGAGGAAGATCATTCTCCCACCTGGCAGCGAAGACCTGGAACTCCCTGCCCACTCACCTAGGACTGACCCGTGACCATCTCAGCTTCAGGAAGCACCTCAAGACCTGGCTCTTCCAGCAGTAGCAGCACCGCCCCCCCGCGCCTTCAGACCCTCACGGGTGAGTAGTGCGCTTTATAAATGCTTTGATTGATTGATTGATTGACCCATTTATTAGCCATCGCAGATCAGGATCCTTTTTGGTGTATTTATTCCACAGTGCGCTGTACATTATGGAAGAAATACAGTTTTTAATGTACATATGCCTATTTGGTGTCCCTTCAGGGGGAGCCGGCTGACTTAGTTCTAAATGCATTTTTGTACCTCCAAGAAAGCAACACATCCTACGAAGCGGGCTTGAGACAGGCATGTCAAAAGTATTATAATAAATATAATATTATAACAAAATACTACGTATCGCAAATACAGTACCGTTCAAGAATTCACAAGTTAGAGAAAAATCTCCCCATTACCTGCCCATATAAACTGCAGTTTATATATTACCCAAACAAAACCAAATATTTGACCAAACAAACAAGAAGTGTTGCATCTAGCAGTCTTACTAAACTAAAGTCTCCAGCCTCCAATTGCCAAGCTCTGAATTGACCTACTGGTCTCTGTAAGACGAACGTCAAAGGCATCTCAGTCGGGGACCAGCACCACATGAAGCGTCAAATCGGGAAAATCTGAAAAACACTTTGGCCTGCTAGGACAAGGGTCACCTCACACAGTGTACATCCACAGCAAGATTCCAATCCTCCATCAAGACCACTCCTTTGGGAATCCGAGTCACCTATGATCACAAGTGACGGGTGCCAATTTGTGGGAGTGAGACTCTCTAGAATCCCACCAGTGCAGGGATTCGCCCTTCTGCGTACTCAAGTCCTTGGACCAACAAAATTGAGACTGGCATGGAATCTGTAATATTAAGAAAATAGTTTATTATCACTGATGATTGGGACTAAATGGATACATAACCCTCGGGCAATGTATGAGGCAGTACATGGAATACAAAAACCAAGGTGTTCATGTACTGTAATAGTTGCAGGGTAAGCACGGGGGCTCAAAAAGAGGCGGTACAAGTATAAACAGGAATCTATTCACATCTAAGGACTAACAGAAATTAGTTAGTCAATGAGTAGGAGGGGTTACATGAATACTGACTTCAGTAAGGATAGCCTGACAGTTATAATAAAGACAGGTACATTCCTGCAGCTACAGGCATTTCCGAGCATGCGCAGGGCTCTATCTCAGTGCTGAAAGAGCTAACTCTAGATGATGACTCAGGCGTAATAGAGAAGCAGGCAACAGTGAAGACGAAGAAGCACATGGCAAACATGTGGCTAACAAAAACGGCTGCCACAAAGGAAATGGCTTCAGCTCATGCTAACAGTGATATTTGCCACCTTCCACGAAGCCAAGAATCCCCTAGGAAACAGCCAATATCATTACCTGGTGGGAAAGCGAAGGGCCCCATCTTGGTCTTGAGTTGGACACCCTGCAAGAGATGTCAGACCACTGCGTGGAGTGTCTGCGTGCAGGGACATCAGCGTGGAGTGTCAGTGTCTTCTGTCAGCATGGACGTTTTCTCCTCTGATTTGCCCAGCAAAGATGGTGCACTTATATAACCAAAAGGTCCCCTCAGGGTATCTACCTAGATGTATCATGATGCTGTGGGCCTGTCATGCAAGGATGATGATAGCGGTGACTTTTGTACAGAGTTATGATACAGAAGATGTTGCGCTACTACAAATCCTCATGGATAATAAATTAGGCTAGTTTTCTAAGAAAACCACACAACATTTATTCATCACATAACTAGGTAAAAGGTCAGCACCAGAACCATTAGATAGAGCAAGGTAGGACCAATGTAGGTAAAAGGTCGTGCAACTACCTAGGCCTATATTGGGGTACATTGGGGCTCATAACACCTACTCATCCTCCGAAGGACGATAAGATAAAATAACAACATTTGTCTGTCTAAGGTGCATAAAAAACATTTGTTAAAAAACTGAATGTAAAAACATCTAAAAACATGGTATATGTACACAATTTAAAAAAATGCTCTATAAGTCCTCTAGAAAGTCAATATAATGTTTAGATCAACTGAGTCATCAAAAGCCATGGAGCTCAGTAAGAGCAGAAGAGAAAAAATATAACAAAAAAGTATGTTTTCAAATTCCAATTTGGGATGTTTTTGAAAAAGGCCGAATTGTTCCCATCACACAGAGAGACAAATATTTATGTCCTGTGTGGGAGACACAACATCACTGTTGCTTGCCTTTGCAGACAACAGTCTACGTAACACCTCTTGGATCAGGTCAATGGAGCAAAGGGGATGTTCTCCAGTTCCCACAGCAGCAGCTTAGGAAGCACTTGACACCTGTGAGCCTGTTGTAGAGCTGGTGTCCATTCCGAAAAGAGCTGAATCATCTTGTGGTGGCTCTTACAATGGCAGACGAGGGAAATGGAGGTTTAATATGGAGGATGTTACGCAGCAGCTTTACATCAGGTACGAATGAAAGTGAGCTAGGAGGAGAAAGTGTTTAGATAGGAGAAGAAGAGCCGGTTGGCTTAAAAAAAGATAAACAAAGATGGTGGGCTATGTCGGGATTGAGTGAAGTCACATGATAAAGGAGGTTGTAGAAGGGGGGATGTTTGCGGTTCCGATAAGCATTGAGAGGATTCTTTTGATGATTTAGTACGAGAGGGTGATTTTATTAATTATGTTTTGTTATGTTATTGGGGTCATATTAAGATGATCACAGGCGTCATGGGACATTTACGATGAGCTGGGATATAATGGGTTTAGTTAAAGTCACGAAGCCACATTGGGCACATTAATGAATTGCATTTTTGAAGTATGATGTTTTTTTTAAAAAAGAAGTGATTCATACATGTATATTTTAACATTATAGATACCCCTGACGAAGGTTTTACCGAAATGCATTGGGTGTGACGTAATTCTTGTATAATGTGGAGGACTCTAGATTTAGAGCATTGCGCATGTTTAGGCCTGGATGGGCAATCATGAAGTAATTATACGCATAAGTTCATATGAATTTCTTGGCCCTGGCGTGACAATGAAACTTGGATAAATCATGAAAATAAAACATGGATAAATGTTGAAAAACTTTGGTGAAAGTGAATCATTGGTGACACTAAGTACATACAGCTGTGCAACTCTAAATGAACTGCAAGGTGCGGGACATCGATTTTCAAATTTATATGTAATGCGTGACAACGGAGCACGCAACGAATGATGCACGCTAAACTGGATTAAAGTTAAAAGGAATCAATTAGCAAAACAAAAAACTGGGAGTGATTCAGTATTCTGATGGCTCTTAGAATGGCAACATCAACAGGGGAATACGCTGAGGACACTGTAATATGAGGGCCTTTAAGGGGTCCAGTAGTACGTCTATGTCCAGAGGTGCAACAAATGGAAGTGTTAGACATATGTCCAAGATTCATTTGTATCTGCAGAATAGGCAGCAGACCACAGGCAAGCTGCAGTCAACCCAGACTGATGTGATTGATAGGAACCAATGCTCACTTGGCTCCCGAAGCCGAGGTGTGCCCTGATAGAGTACCATGCGTCCACAGCAACGTCACACCAGGATTGCTTTTTCCACCCCTTGGAAGCTGAGTAGCAAGAAAATTAAAAACAGAGACAGGTGCATGTGAGAACTAGTCTATGTGTATATATTTTGCTCCCCTCCCCCGAAGTGCATGCTTGCAAGGTGGAATATGCAACTCCTCCCAGAAGTACACAATTACATTGTGCACTAATATACACATAAGTTGCACATGCATGTCCACACAGTGGAATACTATTATCCTTTGTTCATTTTACAAGGAAGTTCATCAGAGCATGAGGTATGAATAGTGGAGGCTGATCCAAGCTCGACTATGAGAAGTGGAAGTAAAGACATGCTCTTCAAACCAGAGATTATGTTCTACAAATTGGAAATATCATAGATGGACTTGAGCTTTGATGCACCACAGCAAATGCATATTTAGACATACCAATGTGTATGGTTAGATGGGGTGAGTTTTGGCACTGTTCAAAAGGTGAGGTAATGAGAGGAAAAAGGAGTCACAGGTGAACGATGTGGAGTGGGTCTGACAGGTAGATCAATGACAAGGACAGAGTTGGGTGTTGCTATTGTAGTTTCATGGTCACCCACATAGAGACAGGATGGAGGACATTAGTAGAGGTGTAGTTTTGATGCACGTCTATGAGTGTCATTGAGACCAATACAGTTATAGCAGGATTTATAGAGGTATAAATCTGAAGATTGTATCATCATGGCAGGCACTGCTCACTAGAAAGGTGTCAGTGTGATTGTTTGTGATGTTGTAATTATAGCGGGAGGTTGTAGGAGGCAGTAGGATGTGAGCCTCAGAGTATGACTTAAGGCCTTTTACAAGGTTGAAGGTGACGGTGCAAATATTGCGATTTATGCCTGAAGACTGGAGATTGGCGAATAATCTTGCCCTTGTTAAAAAGATGTGAAGTTCACAAACTTGGTTACCAAAAGCCATAGGTATTACTTTGTGGATGAGAGAAACTTTGTAAAATAAATTGTTGCAAAAAAACTGTCTGGCCATGTTTGTGTGTCAGATGAAGAAAAAGAGGACAGCTTTGATACACACAAGTCCAAAACTACAAAAATTAGCAGCTCCCAGGGACTCCGGGTTTGTGGACAGGGTGTTGTGCGTGAGAGTTTTTCTAACACTTGTAGGTAAACATGAGGAAATAGTCTCAGCGATATTGTGACCTGCACCAATGAGTAGTATTTTGTGATGTAAACTTTATTTTATAGTTTTGCTTGCTCACATAAAAGTCATGGATTTAGGAGAATCCGAGATGCAAGGAGTACACAGTCAGCATAGAAAGGTCTACATAATGCAGACATGTTTACAAATGTAATAGGGAGCTCCAACAAGACTGTCACTCTAACACCAGCAAATATATGTTAGTGAGCACTTCATTCAGGGATACCTCAAAAAATATGAATCGTCAAAGAGTAAAACTATCACAGGGCTGATCTGTGGCTTGACATGGAGTAGAGCCATCCATGGATAAGCACTATAATGTAGGGCATATTACCAAGACAGGTGATACAATTATCGCCGCTTTAGCGGCAGAAAACTGCTACTAAAACGGCGATAATGGGCTTGATAATACGCTCTATGGAATTCCAATTGAAGCTCAGGTTGGATGTGCTTCACATTTAACATGTGCTTCAATTGGAATTCCATAGAGCATATTATCAAGCCCATTATCGCCGTTTTAGCAGCAGTTTTCTGCCGCTAAAGCGGTGATAATTTTATCGCTTGTCTTGATAATATGCCCCGTCGTTCTTTACAAAAAAAACTCAACAATGAAATAAGTATATGTGAGGTTTCAAGAAAACAGTAGATTTATCAAGGACTATGCGTCAAGAGTTCAACCACTAACAAACATGTTAAAGAAAAATGTGCCGTTTGTATGGGACAAGAACTGTCAAGACATTTTTCAATGGATCAAGTTACAGTTAGTGAGTGACAGCATTCTTAAACCTTTTGATCCTAATAAGGAATGTGTTGTGACTGTGGATGCTAGTGGTTTTGGTCTTGGAGCTGTACTCACTCAAAAGAATGGCCAGTTAGATAACACCATTGCATATGCTTCGAGAGTGTTGCGTGGGGCAGAGATGAATTTCTCTGTCATTGAGAAAGAGCTTTTGGCTTGCTGGTGGGCGGTCAGGAAGTTCAACCCTTTTCTCTGGGGTAGTCATTTTGTTATACGAACGGACCATAGTCCTTTAGTCTCTATTTTAACTGGAGAAAAGATTAAGGAACATACTCCAAGGATTGCTAGGTTGTCGACAAAGTTACTTCAGTACAATTTTGACATCGTCTATTTACCTGGTATGAAGAATGTCAGGGCAGATTACTTTTCACGTTTTCCTATTGCCGGGAATGATTTTGACTTTGAGAAGGAAGATGATCAGGAGGATTGTTTTGTTGCTGCTTTAGACCTTGAGGGAATGTGTGCTGTAAATGAAGTTGAATGGAGAAGGGAGTTGTTGAAGGATGAAGTACTTGTTCAAGTCGTCAATTATTTGAAATCTGGTTGGCCCAAGGAAAAGAATGTATCTGGGCAATTTCAGACCTTTGTTAAGATTGCCGATGAGCTCACAGTTGAGGATGGTATTCTTCTGCGTTGTGGAAGGCTTATACCTCCTGAGAGTTTGAGGAAACGTCTAATTGATGGTGCACATGAAGGAAATTTAGGGAAAACTTTCACGAAACGTAGGTTGAGGGATGTGTTTTGATGGCCGCAAATGGATGTTTGCGTTGATACCTTGGTTGATAATTGTGTTATTTGCAAGTCCTCCGACAAAAGTCACAAAGTAAGGACACCCCCTTTGAAGCCTATTCCATTCCCGGAGAGAGCGTGGGAGAGGATTGGTGTTGATTTAGTTGGTCCATTCAATCTCTTTCCTTCTTCTTCACGTTTTGCCATCGTTGCCATTGATTATTACTCCAAGTGGCCGGAGATTCGTTTTATTAGCGAACCCTCTTCTGCTAATGTAGTTCCCTTTTTAAAAGATATTTTCCTGAGGGAAGGGTTTCCCTCGGTTGTTATGACGGACAATGGTGTACAGTTCGTTAGTTCAGAATTTGAGTGTTTCTTAAAGCAAGGTGGTGTTACTCACAAGAAGAGTTCTTTCTATCACCCCCAGGCTAATGGCCTTGTTGAGAGGATGAATCGTGTGCTCAACAATTGTGTGCAGTGGGCCATTGCTAGTAAGTGTGTTGTTGAGAAGGCTGTACGTTCCATGTTATGGTTTTATTGCACCACTGCACATTCGTCTACTGGGGTGTCTCCTTTTGAACTTCTAAGAGGGAGGAAACCTTCAACGAAAATCTGTCCTGGTTGGATGTCAAAATGGGTGAAAATGAATGTTATGGATGGCATAGATGGATTTGTGAGGGACAAAATTACTGGAGCACAAGCGAAGCAGAAAGTTTATTTTGATGAAAGAAAAAGAGCTGTTTCTCATAACATATGTGCTGGTGATGTTGTTCGTATCAAAAATCCAGTTCATGTCACCAAGGGAAGAAGCAAATCCTCCGAGCCATTAATTGTTGATAAAGTTTGCGGTAATGCTGTGCGTGTGAATAACAAGAATTGGTGGAACATTTGTAAGATTGTTAAATTCAAAGGTGTGGACGTTGACTCTAATAACTTTTTGTCTAGTTCTTGTTCTGATACCATTAAGGGAAATGGTAGATGTAACGATGTGAACTTTGTGCCAGAACTTCGCAGGAGTTCGAGAGTCTGTAAAATTCCTGCCAGGTTCAGGTAATTCTTTAGTATACGGTTTTCGGTTGTTTTTACCTTGCAATGTTCTTGTGTTTTTCCTTTTCCTATTTTTCTTTACTTGCTCTTCTTTGTTTTCTTTTCATCACATTTTTCCTATTCTCTATTTTCTTTTGGCTTAATTTCCTATTGTTTTGTAAGGAAAGAGGATAATGTAGTATTCTGTGTATTGTGCCTCTCAGGCACTTGTAGAAAGAACCTTGTTCTATGTACATTCTGTGCTCTGTTTTAGAATGTAGGTGAGTTGGCAGTTGACTGCTGCTTCTGCCTGATGTCGCTGTTATTCTCTTGAGCAGAATAAACTCCTGTTTCTACATGAACTTTGTTTACTTCCTTGAACAAATACTACAAAATTCATGGTAAAGGTGCATGCATAAATCCATTTAAGCAAAAAGACAAAGTATATAAAGCTGTAAAGATTAGTGTGGGGGTTCTACAGTGACGAGGCAGAAGGTTTTTTTAAAAACACACTTCTTTGACATGGTGATCACTGGTAGAATCAAGTGCTTTTGTTGCACACTCCTGACAACCTAGCTGAGAAAGAAGTTACATAGAGAATATCGCAGAAGGCAGACCGGAGCCTGCTCTTCTTCATCACGGATGTGCTCATGGTCCTTTGTACCCTGCAGGCTTCCTTTCAACAAGGAGACATCAGAGCCCCACAAAAATCAGCAGACAGCTGCTAGAAGTGCCTGGAGTTCATGTTCGCCTTTAACATGGCTGCAAGGGGGAGGGGGGGCGAGCTCCCAATGCAGAGGCATTAATAAGAACAGTGCGAGTGGTCTGCCAAACAACACAGCAGCCCTGCTATATACTTCTGCCTGCAGGCATTATTTGTGGCAATTCCTTTACATCACGAACAGCACCACTAAAATACAATAAGAGACAAAGATAGAATTTACTTACGGCCAACATACTGCATCTTTAGACAGAGGACATCACCACCAGATTACAGCTCAGAGACACTTTCCACAATGCGGTAATGTGGTGACACACACTCAGCACCATAAATAACATAGGCAATGTCCCATGCATTTTTCGAAGGCCGGTATGGTAAACCCAAAATCCTGCCCTCCATACACATTACTCTCTTTCTCGAGTTGAGCCGGTATACACGGTAAACACCATCTTCAGGGATGGACGCTATGTTCTGTCTTTAACAAGACAAGCCAGACGAAGCACAATGTCTGCAGTTCAACTTATCAGCCCTTTTGCCCCTCGAAGAACGAATCACCCTCTCCGTGCAGCACCTGCTGCAGACTTCTGCCCTGTGGCCAGAAACCGGGCCCTGCACAGGAAAAGCAGCCTGGGCCGTGATGTTTTCATTGTGTATGATAATGAGGTAATGCATGAGGTATCATTAATACCGTCAGTTCACTCGCAGATAACCTACACCAGTCATTGGGTGCAGGTAGCAGCCATGGCACCTTGGTGGGTGCAGTAGTACTCATCAATTGCAGGCTCTACTCTGGCAGCAGTGGCAGGCGCAGATTGCACGTGCAGTTTACACTGCGTGCTGCGCGCTCGACCCACGCCCCTGTGCACAACACTGAAGGCCACAGTGCGTGGACACCGCACAGCAGAGGCACACAGGCAGTGCAGCGTGACGTGCAATAATGTGGCACTGAGGCCACGTGAGCCGAGCCTTCGTCTCCGAGGCCGAGGGGCACATTAACAATGGCATGCAGCAGCTGCTCAGTGCAGGCACGTGCGGGGCACGGGCACAGCAGCAGGCAAATATTAAAACATGCAGAGCCTGTGCGCAGTGCATGTGCCTGCTGTGAAAGTGATTGTTACTTATTGACTGGCTCTAGGCGTAAACTAGTTGGTCCTGTCCCAACCCAGTCCCAGAGTAAGAGGCTCAGAGTGCTGACTGGGCCAAAGTTAAAGTAGTGCTTATTTCCAGCCTAGTGCTAGGGCTCAGTCAAATCCACTGCAAATCAAGCATCACCACTTCCAATCATCTTCAGGAGTCTCATGGGACTCGAACAAGCATCATGACGGTGCCTGAGGGGGAGGAGGATTGAGTACTTTCAGGGGCGGCTCTAGGCTCATGGCGGCCCTGGGCAGGGAGTGTAGGTGTTTTGCAGAGGAACGCAGGCGCGGAGGCCAGTAAAGAGGGGCGGGGTTAGGGTGTTTGGCAGTGGAGCAGAGCCGGAGACCACCAAATCCCTGCCAGGGGCCACCACGCAAATATGTATCCATCTTCAGAGGATTATTATATTAAGGATATATATTGGCGTGGTGGCCCCTGGGGTTTGGTGGCCCTGTGCAGGTGCACAGCTTGCACAAGCCTAAGGCCGCCCCTGGTACTTTGCTCTAATCTGGAAGAGGATCAGAGTGGCCTGCATGCAACTCTCTGATTATGGCATGCAAACACTGAACAAGAACTAAAGGATGCTCCAGGACCTCAGAAAAATAAACCAAATGGTTGTTCACCACCAAGATCGTGTTAGAAATTCCCATTGACTTATGTCATCCATTCTCCTCCACAAAGAGAGCTAGTATCTCTTTGTGTTCCAGTTCCAAGAAAAAACTCTTGTGTGGTGTTTTGCTCTTCCGGGGTGTACAAAGAGCCCCTCATATTTCAACAGGCAACTGAACAAGAATGTAGAAACCCTACAGATACCCTGCAGTTATACTGTAGTGCAGGACATAAAACGTTTACTCTTGGCATCGATAACAGAAGAAGCTTATAAGCAAGACACCATTGCCCTAGTCAACCACCTTGCTGAGAAAAGGTCTCCCCTGAGAAATTAAAGTACTGTCAAAGAAGGTCAAGTACTAGAGGCATCAGATTGAGGAAGGAGCTAGGAAAATGTCCAATCAATGCAAATGAATGAGTCTAAATTGCATTTCCAACCATACCGAAAGAAGTGTGAATGTTCTTGGGCATGGTTGGGTATTGCCAAAAGTTGTTCCCAAATTTCTCAATTGCGGTGAAGACCTTACAAAGGCTCACGAATACTAATGTTGATGACTTGATACAAAATGATGACAAGAGCATGAAAATCTTCCAAAAGCTAAAAGATTTATGCTGCAGTGCACCAGCCCTTGGAATGCCAGATAATGCCAAATAATTTCTGTTCTGACATTAGCGAGATGGCTACCCACTATCTGTGTTGGCACAGCCCCATAGTGAATCAAAGCGCCCAGTTGCTTAGCTGTCAGCTATCCTTGATCCAGTGGCTCAAGACCAGATATACTGGATGTACCCGTTACTGAATCTTTACTACACCTTTTTTGAGGGACAGACATGGAACTTTAGGAGCAGCCTACACTGTCTGAACTTTACGTGGAGTTGTGGAAGCCTCCTACCTGTGCTATGTAACCTCTTCACCCAAGCTTGTTGCACATTTGATAGGTCAAGAGCCACCATATACACTGACAACATTAAGGATTCGGTGTTGTGGACAACTTTGGGAAATTGTGGTCCTAGAAAAAGTGGTTGACCTCATCTAGCTCGCCCACTAAGACCAGTGTGTACATCATAAACTGGTGAATACACTTAAGCTGCAGAGAGACATAACAGTGGTGAAATGTGCTAGAAACATGAGTGGCAACGATTCTGTTTCAAGAGACAAGAGCTAAACAGATTAAATTACTTGCTCCTGTGCTCTTGAGTTCAGCACATTCCACTTAAACAAGCCATGTAGTGCTGAGGGAGAGGCCATTTCGAACATATTGTTGAACACAGTGCAGATCTCCAATTGAGTGAGGGAAAACAGCATGAAGCCCCTGAAATTGAGACAAGCCAATGGGAAAATGCCTGCTGCAGAAAAGATGCTAGTGACATTGGAGTGTCCAGTGATGGAAGACCTCTATTGCCCAATTCCATGTTGCCCAACATTTTAAGACACATGCATGGCCCTACTCATGTTGGTTGAGAGGAAATGGTGATGACTTTCAGGTGGTACTGGTATAACCCCTACTTCTGACACATTATTGAAATTTTGTGCCAGAGGTGCATAACCTGCCAAAGGCAAAATGTATGCAAAAACAACAACTGATGGACAGAATGCCGAAAAATGTCCTACATTCACCCCAGTACAGAGATCTTTTTGCTCACCATGCCATTCCAGTTTGAACCTAGCCATATGGAAATCAGTCTTGACCCTGTGCCCAATGGCAACAGTCCAGCCTGAACTGCCAGGCCAGGTCCTCCCTGGACTGGAATCAAGCATCCTAGGACCGGTTTTGGGATTTCATCCCTCTTCAGCCAGGATAGCTTAACTCCAGTGGCATGGAGAGCAGGGGACCCACGTCTGGGTATACCTGTCCCACTCGGTGTGCCAAATGCAAAAACAACAATTGATGGGCAGAATGCAGAACAATGTCATACATTCAACCCAGTACAGAGATCTGGGCCTAAATCCATCGTTTTTTTGCTCACCATGCCATTCCAGTTTCAACCTAGCCATATGCAAATCAGTCTTGACCCAGTGCCCAATGGGAACAGTCCAGCCCAAAATGCCAGGCCAGGTCCTCCCTGGCCTGGAAACAAGCATCCTAGGACTGGTTTCAGGGTTTACCCCTCTTCAGCCAGGATAGCTTGACTCCAGTGGAATAGAGAGCACAGGACCCACGTCTGGGAATAACCGTCCCTATTGGAGTGACAAATGCAAAAACAACAATTGATGGACAGAATGCAGAACAATGTCATATATTCACCTCAGTACAGAGATCTGGGCCTAAATCCATATTTCTTTTGCTCACCATGCCATTCCAGTTTAAACCTAGCCACATGAAAATCAGTCGGGAGGACCTGGCTCAGCAGTTCAGTCTGGACTGTTCCCATGAGGCACAGGGTCAAGATTGATTTGCATATGGCTGGGTCCAAACTGTTGTAACGTAGTGGGCAAAAGAACAATGGATTTAACCCCGATCTTTTGACTGGGGGAGAATGTTTGAAACATTCAGCATTCCGTCCATCATTTGTTGCAATTACACTTTTCATCCTAAGTGGGACGGGTATGCCCAGACGTGGGTCCCTTGCTCACTGTGCCACTGGATTCAAGCTAGCCTGGCTGATGAAGGCTGACATACCCTGAAACCGGTTGCAGGATGATTGTTTCCGGTCCTGGGAGGACGTGGCTTGGCAATTTGGTCTGGACTGTTCCCATGAGGCACAGGATCAAGACTGATTTGCATATGGCTGGGTCCAAACTGGGGTGGCGTAGTGGGCAAAAGAACAATGGATTTAACCCTGATCTTTCGCCTGGGGGAGAATGTTTGAATCATTCAGCATTCCGTCCATCATTTGTTGCAGTTACACAAAGGCAAAATGTAGGCAAGGAAGTTCATGTGCCTGTGAGACACATGGGGAAATGAGATGGCCATTCAGACATCTCCAGATTGACTTTGTAGAAATGCTCCTATGTAATCAGTTAAGGTACATTTTAGTCTATGTATGTTTATTCTCTAGCTGGGTTGAGGCTTATCCCACTAGAGATGTACAATTATGACAGTTGGCAAACTACTGCTACAGTAATTGATCCAGTGATTTGGAATGCTGGTTCACCTCGAATCAGATCAAGGAAATAATTTCAAGAATGTTGGGGGCACATATTGCGTTCCTGCCTGAAACCCATCTATTGGCTGCAGAAGCCCAGAAACTCAATAAGAAGTGGCAGGGACAATTATATTCCTCCACCTTCCTCCTATACCAGAGGGGTGTCCAAATAGGTGGCCCCGGGTGTCCCATTTCAGTTGAGAGGGCAGGTGGCTGACATGGCTGGCAGGCATGGAATCCCAAATGGACAAGAGTTCTGCATGCTTAATGTATACAGCCCTAATACAGAGTTCTTCAGGGCTTTAGAAATTAAGGGGTCATTACGATGGCGGGTGCACTGCCATCGTGCGGCCATTCTCCGCCCGCCAGATAAGGAAGGCGGGAGGTGTGCTGGTGGACGGAAAGTCTGTCCCCCACGGGTCCGTTATGATTGCCTGTTGGACCCTTAAAGCGTACCCAGAATGGTGTCGGTGCCTAGCAAGCACCATCTGCCACATTAGGATGATGCATTCCCACCAGCTTTGAATGGCAGATGCACCGCAATTCAAAGGCTGGCAGGGATGTACTTTGGGGGACCTTTGCCGGCCCCCCCTTGTGCAGGGGCAATGTAATTGTGCACTTGGAGGGCACCTATGGTGCCCCCCTACAGTACCCTGCGCCAGGTGGCAGGCACTGCGTGGTGCCTGCCATGCAGTGCAGGGAAATTCACAACATGAGTTTTTGCCATTGCGGCGGGTGCTGCAGCCAGCAACGCCCGCCGCAATGGTAAACATGCACAATGCAACCGACACAGTTGAGGTTGCATTGTAATTGCATGTGCACGACCGGCGCCATATGGCCGGCCGGTCCTGATTCCCGGGACGATGGCGGATGACTAAAGTCTGCCCGCCATCGTAATGAGCCCCTAAGTTACTATCCATTTTTGGTGTGCCTACTATTTGGGCGGGGGATTTCAAATTTGTGTTAGACAGGCATCTAGACGGCCACCCACCCCAGATGGGTACAAAACCTCATTTGGAGGGTAGAGTACGCCAGACCATGACTAGACTTCAATTTGTGGACATATGGAGGGAATCTCATCCTACTGTGAGAGAGTATTCTTGTTATTCACGCACACACTGGGCATATAGTAGGTTGGATCGGTTCCTCCTTACTACTGAAGAGACTTTTAATGTTTGGCTTCTGCCTATCAGGTGAGGTTCCTATCAATCAATCAATAACATCTTTCTTGGATCTATTAAATACAGACCATAAAAGCACAATTTTAAAACATTGAAGTCCATAGAAAACACCAATTCACTACAATGTGAGTCCCAATATTACTAAAATTATACAAAGATTACATAAAAAAGTAATTATTTAAAAGTTAAAAAGTTTTAAAATATTGACTAGGAAAGGACAACCCTTGGTCTTATATATATTTTGACGCGCAAGCATATACATAAGGTTACATATTCTCCATATTTTAATATTCAATAATAATGAACCCTTAATCCAACTGTTGATCTTTCATCTTTCTCCTTTTTAAGCAGGCCCAAAGGAATGTAGCTACTGAGAAATAGACAAATGGATAAGGCACAGATTTTTAAAGATAAAGTGCCACCTTGCACTGTCTAAAGTATGGCGCCTTAGGATAGGTAGAATAAACGCTTCTCTTTCCTTCTTGTGTAGACCACAAAACAAGACAAGGTTAAGGTCAGATTGGGAAGAGTGATTATCACATGGACACAGGCTCAATTCAGAATGTTTGAACCTTCTCTCAGGATATCCTAACATCAGTGGTAGAAGGTTCAAACAAAATCTCAGTAAAATATATCTGTGCTGTGCCATTGAGATTCGTGCAAGGTAAAAGTAAACGCCCTCAGGCCTAGCCGGGATCTGATGGTAGGCGAGCACGGCCTGCTTAGTATGCTTTCTTTGCCTGCATACGTAGTGGTCCCTTAGCAGAAAGACGTCACTCAGCTTCTTTTTTTAGATACTCCTGAACACATTTTGGTCCTTGAATAGTTCACCTAACCCAATTGCAATGAGTTCTGACTCTACATAACTCAGCCATCTGATCTTGTTCTAATGATCCAGTTTTTGTCAATTTTTAATAATGGAATGAGTTAAGTTTTCTGAATCCCTGCGCCATACGGAGAACCACTATAATATAGCTGCTAATCTGATAGTATCTACGATGTATGGGTAGCCCCAATTCCAGATGTAAAATATGGTTAGAGTAGGAACACGGAAGGGACACTACAGGCCTGAAAAATCAATCTTCAAGTATTCGATAGGTGCCATTCCCCAAACCAATACCCCATATGTGACTGCTGGCTTTGTCTTGGCCTGATATATATTTTTTTTTATTGGGTCAAAGGGCCTATTGTTTTGCAAAGGGTCTTGATGGCTATCAGCCTCCTCTCCATTCCTAAAGCTCGTTCCCCCAGGTTTGATTTTTGTCAAATAAGACCCCCAGATATGGGAAGGACTCTACAACTTCTATTTCCCGGGAGTCCGTGTGAAAAAGTGGGGTTTATCATTTTTGTCGGTCCCTGCTATAATAAAAAAAGATTTACTTTCATTGACTATCAAGTCCAATGAGGTCATAAAGTACGTACGTCGTGATCAGTCGCTGCAGTGCTATCCCCGTTCTTGCAATCAGGACAGCCTCATTGGCGTAGGCTAGAATTGGCAGGCGGTGTGTGTCAAATACAGGGACATCCGCGTTTGTGTAGATGGAAAAAAGGAACGGGGCGAGGACACATCCCTGCCTAACTCCACTTGCAATTTTAAAGGGAAGGGTGCATTCCCCATTTTTCTCATGTCAGATGCAAGCGGTGGCATTGGCATATAGTTGGCTGATTAATGGTGGCTCCATTCCCATCGTCTCCATTATATACCAGAGCTTAGGGTGGCTCACACAATCAAATGTGGCTGACAAGTCCATAATGGCCATGTAAATTTTAACACCCTTCGCTTTGGTATATGTGTCTATCGTTAACAATAGATTCAGGCACTGATCTACAGTGCCCTTCCCCCTTTGGAGCCCATATTGCGCCGATAACACTATGCTTCCAGGAAGTCAACTAAGGCTATGCTATTAAAAACATTACTTAGCAGTGGGGCCCACAGGAAAGAGATCTATTGGCAACCCTTCCGGGCCTGGTGCCTTCCCAGAAGAACAAGCCATCATCCCTTTTCTTACTTCTGTAAGTGAGAAGGACAAGTTTCTCTGGTAATTACAATCTATAAAATAGGGTAATAACACAAGGGAAATGTTGGAGGCGAAGATGTTTTCAAAGTGTGCGACCCACGCTTCTTCACCTACATGAGGGGCATGTCAGCAAGGGCCGGCGATAATTATTGCTCAGCGAGCTTAGCGGGAGGATAATTATCACTGCCTAACGCCGGATTTTATCGCTGAGATAGCGTGCTATCAGCAACGCTTATCTCAACAGCGATAAAATCCCAGGTGCAAGCTGCCAAATGGGCAATTATCACTGGAAATCCTAAGATAATCGCACAACGTTTGGCGATAGTTTGATGATAGGGCAGGGCAGACTCAGCCATGATATCCACCTTCCATTGGATATCATGGCTAAGTCGGACTGAAAGCAGGCGTAAGGAAAGTAGGGATAACCGAGGTTAGCACTACTTTTCTTATTGCTATGCATGTTAGCGTGGAGCTTGATAATTGGAGAAATGACAGTTAGCAACATTTCTCACGTTCTTTTGGGGAGAAAGGCCCACTTTGCATCTCATTAGAGATGCAAAGCTGTGCGTTAAGGAAAGGGCGCTAAGGCAAGGATTTATCCCCCGATACCATGACCTTGCTGATAAAGCGATAACATTATTGCTGGTTTTCGGCCAAAAACGGATGCTAAAGCGGCAATAATTTTATTGCGGCGCCTTGATGATATTCCCCTACGTGTCCACTGTCGGAGCCCTTTTGTTTTTAAAGCACGGCGCGTTAATTACTTTCCAGGAGTCCCTGCTCTTCCCTGTCCTGACTGCCTGTTCAAGTACATACCAGAACTCCTCCTTTATATCTCTTTCTCTTTCCCTTCATGCTATTTTGTAATTTTTATGCTGTGCTCTTATATGTACTGCTTTTCTTGGGTAGGTTTTTAGGGCATGTTGAAAGCTTTCTTGGATTTAGAGCAGGGGGAGTCAAACCAGCGGCTTGAAGTAGAGCTAGGCGCTGATTTGTGACAGGGCAGGGCGATTTTTACTTTCCCTAAAAGATCTATTAAATGTAATACTAGTAAAGATGGAGAAATATCTTGCTCCAAGCAATTAAAAATATTATCCTGTACATTCCTTATGATCCCGGGACCTATTTCCGCTTCTCACTTTGGGCCCATTTTAATTGGAATCCGTTTTTTTTCTTGACGGGTTTGGCTTTTCTAGTGTTAATGTGGCTCTGTAGTTATTCTAGTAGCGAATATGGCATGATCGCTAAAGGCCGTAACAAGGTTATGTACATGAGTCACCTTATTACTAAAGAGGGTACTCACTAAGCTTAAATCAATGGTGGATTCATACTCATTTCGTCTGAAGGTTTCCCTACCTGGCCAGAGATCACGTTGGTAGCTATTACCATATTTCTGGTGTATAGCATTGTTAGAATTGGGGGTCTCTGGTTGGTGCAAGTATGCACTTGTGACAAGCAGGGACCCTCTCCTCTAAGTCAGTGCGAAGGATGACCCCTTAGAATTACCCTTGCTCACCCTCTAGGTGCGTGGCGTGAGCAGCCAAGGCTATTCTTCAGACGTTGTGGAGTTAAGCAGTTGTAATCACACACACAGTAAAATATACCAATCCCCCCCACAAATGGACACCAGGCTGTAAATATATGTAAAAATACTTTCTCTTTATGTAAAAATATATATATATATACACAGGTATGACTTATCACAAGACCAATAACGTTTTTGTTGGGCCACTCCTGTGGCCTGGTCGCCCCCACGCTCCTCCTCAACTTTGCCTGCCTGCCTGCCTGCCTTCGCCCGGGCGACCCAGCCGCCGCTGAGCCGCCCGCCCGCCCGCAACAGAGCACCAGAGTTTCCCGCCGCTGCCTCCCTGCTGCCCCGCCCCCGACAGCCCATTGGCCGACCCGCCGCCGACCCTTCTCCCGGCTGCCCTCTTAAGGGAGCCGCGTCCACCCCTCGGGAGCGACCACTGTGCCACTCCTGTGGCCTGGTCGCCCCCACGCTCTTCCTGCTGCCTCAACTTTGCCTGCCTGCCTGCCTGCCTTCGCCCGGGCGACCCAGCCGCCGCTGAGCCGCCCACCCGCCCGCACCAGAGCACCAGAGTTTCCCGCCGCTGCCTCCCTGCGGCCCGCCCCCCCGACAGCCCATTGGTCGACCCGCTGCCGACCCTCCTCCCGGCTGCCCTCTTAAGGGAGCCGCGTCCACCCCTCGGGAGCGACCACTGTGCCACTCCTGTGGCCTGGTCGCCCCCACTCTCCTCCTGCTGCCTCAACTTTGCCTGCCTGCCTGCCTTCGCCCGGGCGACCCACCCGCCGCTGAGCCGCCCGCCCGCCCGCACCAGAGCACCAGAGTTTCCCGCCGCTGCCTCCCTGTGGCCCCGCCCCCGACAGCCCATTGGCCGACCCGCCGCTGACCCTCCTCCCGGCTGCCCTCTTATGTCACCCCCGCGCACGCGCAGCGTTCACACGCAGCGGGTGCGCCGATTGTGCGCCGAGGGTGCACCAAAGGCAAGCCCGTCTGCTCCCGTCCGCGCCTGGACCGCGCCCAGCGCCAGGACCCCTGGCCCCCGCCGATGCAAGACCTCCCGAAGGACCTACGACGCCGCCACTCTCAACGCACTCAATGCCGGCCGAAACCCTGCCTGCTACCGAGCAACCCCGAGACGCACCCCCGGACCCTTCACCTGCCAAGCCTGCCGATTCACCTGCTACCGGACCTGCACCACCCCCGCCAAGACGAGCACCAGCAGCAACCACCTGAAGTGCATCCTGCTCAACACCCGCTCCGTCCACAGGCACGCCGTGGAACTCTGGGACCTGCTCGACGCGACAGCACCGGACGTCGCCTTCCTCACCGAAACCTGGATGAACGCCTCCTCAGCGCCCAACATCGCCATAGCCATCCCGGACGGATACAAGATCACCCGGAAGGACCGCGTCAACCAGACGGGAGGGGGCATCGCCATCGTACACAAGAACACCATCCGCATCTCGACTAACTCCGATGAAACCTTTACCGCCGCCGAACACCTGCACTTCCAGATACACACTGACCCCAAGACCACCCTCCGAGGCACCCTCATCTACCGACCACCGGGACCACGCACGCAATTCAGCGAAGACATCGCAGACTTCATCAGCCCGCACGCCCTTCCCTCCACCGACTACATCCTCCTAGGGGACCTCAACTTCCACCTGGAGAACAACAATGACCGAAACACCACCACCCTGCTGGACAACCTCGCCAACCTCGGACTCAAGCAACTGGTGAACACCCCCACCCACTACGCCGGACACACGCTTGACCCCGTCTTCTCATCCAGCAAGCACATCTCCTTCAGCCACGCCACCGGACTCCATTGAACCGACCACAGCTGCGTTCACTTCAGCTTCAGAAGAACTACGACCCACCACCACCCGCAACAGGTTCCCCGCCGAAGCTGGAGCAAGATCACTGCCGAACAGCTCACCGCCTCCCTCAACCAGAACACTCCCACCAGCACAACGGACCCCAACGAAGCAGCACGCAATCTCACCAAGTGGCTGACCGCCTGCGCCGATGACCTCGCACCTCTAAGGAAACCTCCCAGCAGACCCGGCAGCAAGAAAACCCCCTGGTTCACCGACGCACTCAAGGAATCCAAGAAGAACTGCCGCACCCTCGAGAAAGCCTGGCGGCTCGACCAGACCACAGACAACAGGACCGCCCTCAAGCACGCCACCCGCAAACACCACCAGCTGATCCGTGCAACAAAGAAGACGGCACTCAAAGAACGACTGGACAACAACGCCCACGACAGCAAGGAACTCTTCAGCATCGTCAAAGAGTTCTCCAACCCCAGCGCCAGAATTAACGACATCACTACCTCGCAAGACCTCTGCAACTCACTCGCCTCGTTCTTCCACCGCAAGATCGCCGACATACACAACAGCTTCGACACACAGACCACGCACCCTACCACCGAACCGACGCCCGCCACCACCACCCTCTGCAACTGGACCCCGATCAGCACCGAAGACACCACCCGCACGATGAACTCCATCCACTCCGGATCACCAACCGACCCATGCCCACACTACGTCTTCAACAAAGCCGACGCCATCATCGCACCCCATCTCCGAGACATCATCAACTCCTCCTTCCACACCGCCACCTTCCCGGAGAGCTGGAAGCACGCCGAGCTGACCGCCCTCCTGAAGAAACCAACGGCGGACCCCACCGACCTCAAGAACTACCGTCCCATCTCGCTCCTTCCTTTTCCGGCCAAAGTCATCGAGAAGACCGTCAACAGACAGCTTGCCACCTTCCTCGAGACAAACGGATCCCTCGACCCCTCGCAGTCCGGGTTCCAGGCCAACCACAGCACCGAGACCGCCCTCATCACAGCCACCGACGACATCAGAACCCTGATCGACAACAGGGAAACAGCGGCCCTCATTCTCTTGGACCTCTCTGCGGCATTCAACACTGTCTGCCACCGCACCCTAGTGAAGCACCTCAGCAACATCGGAATCCGAGAGAAAGCACTGGAGTGGATCATCTCGTTCCTCGCCGGAAGGACCCAGAGAGTCTTCAGATCCGAGGCCACCGAAGTCATCTGCGCCGTACCACAAGGATCTTCACTCAGTCCTACCCTCTTCAACATCTACATGAGTCCCCTAGCAGCCATCGCATGCCAACACAACCTCAACATCATCTCCTACGCTGACGACACCCAGCTGATCCTCTCCCTCACCAACGACCCCACCACCGCCAGAGCCAACCTACACGAAGGGATGAAAGACGTCGCCGACTGGATGAAGAACAGCCGCCTTAAACTGAACTTAGACAAGACGGAAGTCCTCATCCTGGGATCATCACCCTCCGCCTGGGATGACTCCTGGTGGCCCTGGGCACCGCTCCCAAACCAACGGACCACGCACGCAGCCTAGGCTTCATCCTGGACTCCTCCCTGCCGATGACCAGACAAGTCAACGCCGTGTCATCCTCATGCTTCAACACCCTGCGCATGCTCCGCAAGATCTTCAGATGGATCCCCACTGAAACCAGGAAGACCGTCACCCAGGCACTCGTCACCAGCCGAATGGACTACGGGAACACCCTCTACGCCGGAACCACAGTCAAACTTCAAAAAAGACTCCAACGCATCCAGAACGCCTCCGCGCGACTCATCCTGGACATCCCCCGACACAGCCACATCACCGGACACCTGAGAGACCTGCACTGGCTCCCCGTCAGCAAGAGAATCACGTTCAGACTCCTCATCCACGCACACAAGGCTCTCCATGACCTGGGCCCCAAGTACCTCAACGACCGCCTGACCTTCTACATGCCCACCCGCCAGCTACGATCGACCAGCCATGCCCTCGCCACCGTGCCACGCATCCGCAGAACCACCGCCGGAGGAAGATCCTTCTCCTACCTGGCAGCCAAGACTTGGAACTCCCGCCCCACCCATCTACGGCGAACCTAAAACCATCTCTCCTTCAGGAAGCAGCTCAAGACCTGGCAGTTCGGGCAGTAACTTACCCCTCTCCCCCAGCGTCTTGAGACCCTCCCAGGTGAGTAGCGCGCTTTACAAATGCCGTGATTGATTGATTGATTGACAGGTTGTAAATAGGCAAGCTTTTCTTCTGTTACAGTTCAAATATGGGTTTCTTTCTAATTCACCTCCAAAACAGTACTCTGTTCCAGTTACTGAGTGATACTCCACTCAACAGTTTCCTTTTTCACTCTTTCAGGGGCTCACGGTCAGTCTTTGGCCATCTGAGCGCTTCGCAGCGCTTCCGTGCATTCAGCACGGGAGAAAACGGAACACCCTATCACGGCTCACGCATCTGGCGTGAGCACTCCTACGCGGCGTACACTTCGCCAGGAAGAAGAGGAGCGTGCCGCTGCGAGTCTCGGCCGTGAGGCGCCCAGGTCCCTTCTGATCAGGGAAGTGCCCCGGTCGCTCTCTCACCTGCAGTGCGCTACTAGCAGAGAGGCAGGTGACGGGGAAGGCCGGCGCACTAGGTGGGAGCGCTCAGTTGTACTGACAGTTCAGCAGAGGCAGAAACGGCTGGTGCGAGAAAGGGGAAATAAAACGTTGCGGGCCCCTAGCCCGGTGTGGATCTCAGGTAGGCTTCTTTCCTTTCGGGGTTTTGGGCCGAGTCGGTCACGAACAGCATGACTCGGTCCGGTCAGCACAAAGGGATCTCTTCTTGTAGTGGAGGATCTCCGGGAGGCAAGGCGCGGCACGGGAGCCCTCAGTACAGACGGTACAGAGGGGGGGCTCCCTTCACTGTGCGGCGCGTCCTCTCCTGGGGGGGACAGCAAAAAGCGGGGCGGCCGGGTGCAATCACATGCACGGGCGGCCGACCAGGCTGCAGGCTGCTCGCGTCCCCGGGATTCCGGCGGGAGGGGCTGAAGTCACACTCAAGCGCTCCGTGAAGCAGGCGGGGGTAAAGGAGCGGCCGGCCTTAGCCCTGGGGCAGAGAGCGACTCCGAGTGGAGCGAGGCTGTCAAGGACAAGAGGGCAGGCTGGCTCCCGGGTACCACGGCCCTAGGAAGGGGGCGAGAGAGGGCAAACTTCACCTCCGGTGGGAGGAAATACTCGGCCTCAGACAGGAGACGAGCCAAAGCACAGGAGAACCACTGGTCCCGGGGTTCAGTTCAGGGGGCAAGCTCAATCAAGCCCTTGGAGAAAGTTTCAAAGCACAAGTCTACAAAGTTTTCTCAAAGTCTTTTCCTCTCCTTCCTCAGCAAGGCAAGCAGCAGGCCAGTCCTTCCAGCGTCTTCTTCTCCTTCTAGTTGGGCAGAGGTTCTTTGTGTGAAACAGGATTCTGATTTACAAGGAGCAGGGCTCCTACTTTTATACACCATTTTCGTTGTTCTTACAGGCCAGGGGGGCCTCTGCATAACTTCATTCAGTCTCTGAGCACCATGTTGGGTGTAATCTGGCTTCTGCTTTCAGTGTGAGGGGCAGGCACATCAGACGCTCCACAGGAGGTGGAGCCAGCATTGTGTGGACAGGGGCAGCCAGGAGTACCTTGTTGACAGAGCTTCGCCCTTCCTGGGCCAGGTGCCGGCTGAGTCATCAGTCGCTCCCCAAGGGGCGGAGCCAGCATTGTGGTGGCAGAGCACAGACCCATTAAGAGTCCAGGGGCACTCCTACCTCCCACTAAGGTGTAATCCTTGCATTCACCACCAGTCATCCCCCAGCCCTGTCAGATACACATCCTAGCAGAGGCGGGCTGAAATGGTTAGGCAAGCAAATGCTAGCTTTCTAAAAGTAGCATTTGCAAACACAGGATATTAAAATAACCTTTACTAAAATATGTATTTTATTATTCTGAGTTCAGGCATACTAAACTTGACTTCCTACCATGTTCCCTGAGCCTTCTGGGATTATAGGGTGTAATAATTCCAGTAGCCCATCTTGGCCTAAGAGAACAGGTAGCCTTACAATAGAGAAAAACGAATTTGGCTGTAATTCACTATTAGGACATGCCACACACATCAGGGCTTGTCCTACCTTACACTTACAATGCACCCTGCCCGAGGGCCTACCATAGGGGTGACTAATATGACGTTAAGGGAAGGTTTAGAGGCTGGCAAGTGTGTGCACTTGCCCAGCCAGCATGACAGTACCAGACTGCACGCAGGTTCTGCAATGGCAGACCCTAGTCACATTTTAACAGGCTGCTTCTGTGGGCGGTGCAACCAGCGCTGCAGGCCCACTAGCAGCATTGGCATTTACAAGCCCTGGCACTCCTGGTGGACTTTACTGGGGACTGACAGTAAATCCAATGAAGCAATCATGGAAATCAATCACATATACACTTTACATAGGGAGCACTTGCATTACGGCACGGATTGGCCGTGGCGCAGTGCCCTGAGCGGCGGACACCAGCAAAAACATCTGAGGCACATTAGCAAAAAGTGGAAGGGAAACTCACGCCAAGGTGCCAGGTCTAAAAAGCATCCTATTTAGGCTACTGCTATTTTGAATATAGGCAAAATTGCATGATTGCATTACCCTGCAAATCTTCAGGGCCGCAAACATGATCTTCAGTGTGTTTGAAAAGGTGTATATTAAAATCAAGAAAGAAAGGGAGGTCCACTACAAAATCCAATGAGGGACAGGGGAGAAAGATGTCCAAAAACAGCCAAGTCCCTGCCACAAGGTTAGATGCTTAACATCTGTTTAGCAAAGCGGAATCACAATTATCAAAGCTCAGATAGGAACACTATTTCCACAGTATCAAAGTACATGATATCTACAAAAACATTTAGAATAATTTTTACAAAAAATCATTCAGGTGCAAACTTATTACTAAAACAACATGATTTATTAAATACCATACATTGTGATCTATAATTTCATAAAAAACAATGACATAAAAACACATGTTAAAATAACATTTCTTTTGTAGTGGGTACAGAAAATTTGAGAAACAGTTGTCGACGCAGCGTTTCGGTTTTTTGAGAGTAAAACATCTTCTTCAGGACAATTCTCAAAAGTAACTTTCAAGGGTTACACAATAGAATTCAAATTTTCACTTTTGATTCTTTGATCATGGGATCCCAACCATGCTTTATGGGTAGCAATCTTCGCTTCTATAGAGTCAACCTCGGGTCATCAATTTTGCAAGGTGTAATCATTTTTTTTTTTTACTTTTGAGAATTATATTAAAATCTGTATATTCAAATCACCCACCCAAATGATATTAGTCGGTCCAGATTTATTAGTCTTAGAGAACATGTATATCTCTCTGTCGAACTCGGCTAACATTAGATGTATGTTCCCCCCAGATTGGTTATTATAGTAGTTAATTAGCAGGCAATCACCTTCAGGAGATGGAAGTGGGTAACCGGACATTTAACCTGTCTTACTTTTAATGGGAGGGTATTAGAAGTGTTTAGAGTCCCCCCTATGCTCTACCTGACACTGATGGTATTGACGGTGTCTGAAATGAGCGGTAACCTTTAACAAAGACAGGGGGGCAGATTTACAAGAAAGTGACTCAGTGCATTCCTCAAGCCATTTGGCTGCGACGCACTGAGTGACTTTCAAAGCACAGGGATGCAACATATTTACAACAATAGGTTGCATCTCTGTACTTCCCCCTGTGCTGGTGCACAAACTGCTGCCATGCACTAGTACAGGCACCCTTAATCCATGATGCAAGTATGTCTGCGTGGTGGGTTCCCTTCCTGCACAAAAGCAATCTGAAATGCCATTTTTCATCTTCTATGTGTGCTGCATTAGCACACATAGAAGTTGAAAAACGTCATTGTTTCAATGATTGTTTATGTGCTGAGAAAAACCAATCATTAGAGGTGATTTCCTCTTTCTATGCGTGCTGCAAAATGCAGCACGCTTAGAAAGAGGAAAGGAAAATGAGGAGCAATTAATATGTTTCTCCTCATTGCGCCTGGGGAGGCCTAGCATTCACACCTATTTCCAGATTTACGATTCCTTGTAAATATGGAAATGTGTGTGGTTCCATGGGTGGTGCGTGGGAACACCCACAGCAACACCCATGAAACACCCCTTTCACGCAAAGTGCTGGGTGCAAAGGGGTCATATTTACAAGGGGAGAAAAAGCCTTTTCTTGTAAATATGAAACAGTAAAATGTGCCACCAGTATGACACAAGGGGGGGGCAAGCGCCCCTCCTTGCCCCCCCCCTGCGGACGCACAGCCTCTTCCGGGCTCCGACAGACGTGGACAAGTTTGCCCTTGGCCCTGACTTTGACGCGGTGCGCGCCGTGCCACGGTGCTGCGTGTGCTGTTTGATGTGCACTGCGGGTGCAAAGGCTCCTGGTCTTAGAAGTCCCGGAGCTGGAGAAAACACAGCCTGGGATCGGGCGTTGGTGGCTACACTGGCCGCGATGCAGCATGCGCTTTTGATCTGAGCTGCGGGTGCAAAGGTTCCTGGTCTTAGAAGTCCCTGTGCAGGAGAAAACACTGCCCAGTTCCTATCCGACCCTGCCCCCTTGTTACTGGAAGGTGGTGTAATGGGACACAAGCCCAATATCCCATTATGGAGGTTTAGACCCAAAGCCCTAGAAGACCCAGAATACACTGTTGATATGGAAGAGCCCCTCCAAGGCTTCTTTGCTACTAATTGAATACGATCCTCACTCGTGGTGTGGAATGGGGCTAGCTGAAAATAGTTATCAGATTTATGACATTAGGAATAGAGTTGGGAGACAATGAGGAGAACCATGCGAGGCTGCAGAGACAGGCCCTGCCGCCCTGGGAGGGGAAATGAGGGATGAAGCACTGCAAGAGGCGCATAAAAAGGTGGCAGCTATCTGGGAGAGGCTGGACTGCCATGTTTGGTTGAAACTACAGAAAGTGCCTACATAACGAGGGTGATAGATCAGGCTGCTTGTTAGCATGGCTGCTTAACAGAGAACGACCCCCACCATTTATGTTCATACTGCATAGGCCTTATGGCTCGGTAGTTATCGGTCAGGTGGCAATGCTGAGATCAAACTACTTGCCAAGGTCCTGGCTCTGCGGCTGGGTTGGGTTGTTACACACTTACTTTAAAAATGACCAGTGTGGGTTTATGTTGCAAATAAATTGAATTCGGTTCAGCACTCAGGTGTATATATGGTAATAGTTCTTTAGTTTTGTTTCATATATTTCGTTGGTGCATAGGGTGATAATCTTGCTGGGCTCTCAAGATTAGTACATCAAAATGCTAAGAGACATGAATCCTGTGTCACAAGATACATTCCAACCATGCACTCCTTTATAACTTTTCATTAATAATTCAAATAATCTTTTTTCATTATTCTGTGTTTCATTTATTAGTAGCGAAGATTTTCATTTGTAAGTTTTTTTCAGAATATTTTATATCATATTCCATGGTATTTGTTTTGCCCAATGCATTTCAAGCATATAGCCCTTCTTCAGGGGACTTATATATATAAGGGATATAAGGGATAGTCACCCACACAAGAAATCCATACAGAACCCTCCAGTTTATAGACAATTTACTACACAGTGATTGAAATGTGATATACATGTTATAAATGTTCAATGCTATATGTTTTTGTTTCTTAAATAATGATACCAATTATGACATATTATACTGTTTCTAGATATAACAGAAGTCCCCTGAAGAAGGGCTATATGCTTGAAATGCATTGGGCTAAACAAATGCCATGGAATATGATATAAAATATTCATGAAAAAAACCTACAAATGAAAATCTTCGCTACTAATAAATGAAACACAGAATAATGAAAAAATATTCTTTAAATTATTAACGAAAAGTTATAAAGGAGTGCATGGTTGGAATGTATCTTGTGACACAGGATTCATGTCTCTTAGCAGTGTGTGTTTATGCCAGGGAGGGGTACCCGTATGAACGTACGGCGCCTGCCATACATAATGCACAGAACTATAACCTTAGACGTCCACACAGCTGGAATGGCCTAAGATGTAGAGAAGGCGTTTGATATGTTGTCCTGGATGTATCTCTGGGAGATCCACAAATGAACAGGATTCCTTACATGGGTGTAATTATTATATACGGCACCTACGGCAAAGGATTGAGTAGGTGCGAGGTGTTGGATGCCTTCTATATTGGGCGGGGGACAAGAACGTTTTGCCCCTTATCAACACTTTTGTACCGCTGGTGGCGTATGTCAGGGATGGGACGTGGGATTAGGGAATAAAGGTGGGCCATAAGACCCATGTTGTAAAATGGTCCTTTTATCTCGCTGTCTTTACGTGAAGCACAACTCTTTCTGCTGCTACTGTCGACACTGTTTCGACAGCTACACACATTGTTGGTCAATTTGATTTGACCAGGAAAGAGGAATAGAGTCCAACTAGAGATATTGACATTAGATCTCAGCTGCGTTGACCGTGGACTCTCGGATGTTAAACTGTTTTATTTAGCAGGTCTTTTACAATATGCGGCAACAGACGTAATTGGGAGAAGGAATAACTGTTTGGATCTGGTGAGATGTCTGTCCCCCCCAAGGTACTGATGTGCAGTAGAAGACTGCCAAGGGGGACTCCATTTATCATTCATTAAGTTGTCCTAGCATAGGAACAAGGCGTTAAAACAGTTCTGAAGCGAGCACCTTATGCCAGGCTTCTTCCAATCTGAGGCCTACAGCCTTTAATATACATCCGGGACTCTGTGGACGTCACGGGGTGTCTTGAGGGAGGTTGCCGGATTGCAGGTGATCTTATTCTAAATAGTACATGCATGTCTCCAGATGAGGTTGAAAAACACTATGGTGTTGATCGGAGGCAATTTCTGCTCCACGCAAGCACACTACACACGGCCCGAGGACTATGGACCTCCTTCCCTGAGGAACCGGAGGAGTTGTATGTACTGCAGGAGATGTTAAGGCATCATTCCTGGCTGAAGACAGCCTCAAAAAATGATAGGCGGTCGAATCCAGTGTGGATGCAAGCCACCTGGGACGGGGAGCTGGTCTCCCCCTTACAGATGGAGAGATGAACAGAGCCCTTGCACAGCTGCGGGAAGGTGCTAGCAATGCATGCTTTACATTGGTGCAAAGTTATGTTCTTCATAGAGCATATATGACTCCAAAGCACTTACATTGGGCCCACACCGCACGCCCAGCAAGCTGTGCCAGGTGTGGCGAGGCCCCAGCTGACTAACTTCATGTTGTGTGGAAATGTGTGCGATTGTGAGCATTTTGTGATGGGATACAGCAGGAGGTTGGCAATGGAAATTAACACCTGACATTGCCTGTTAGGGCTACTGCCACTTCCCAAGAAGGGCAATACAATGAGACACAGGTTTGAACAGTTGTGCGTAGTCCTAGCACCGCAAGCTATTGCCACACACTGGGCTCGCTCCAGCACACCGGCTCTATGTAAACGGAGGGTAGACTGTATGGAGTGGGCAGCTGACGAGGAGTGCAACCTCCGGAAGGTATGCACTGACAAACATGCAGAAAGGGGTTTAGAGTACTGGCAAACATGCTGGTTGCACTGGGTGGACAGGATGCAAGGCTGGGGCAGGGTCTGGCTCGACTACAGCTGGGAGTGGGGATGCTGTCTCTGGGATGACCGACTCTGGGACCAGGTCACCTTTTCCTCAAGCACACTTGCCTTCCTCCACTGATGCAAATGTGGGGATTTATGGAGTGTGACATGATGGGGCCTGTGTGCGCCACCCACAAGAGATGTACATAGAAGGGTCAATATTTGAGCAATGATTGCTTCCCCGCTCCCTCCGTTTGTCTGTTCTCACCTGAAATGACCTACTCATGATCCTACCACACCCACAATGTGTATTTATTTGATAATGCTCTGCTGCACTATTTCTTGTTTTGTAGTCTTGAAAAAACTAAATAAACAAATATTTGAACAAAGAATGAAGTGATGCAGCTGGTATGTCCCACTCTAGGGGTTGACCAAACATTTCACTGCAGCTTTAGACCAGACGGTTCAGGTGTGATAGAAATGATGAATGGAACAATCAAAAACAAATTAGCTAAAGCATGTGCCTCAATTTCCTTCAAATGGCCTGATGCACTTCTGTTAGGACTCCAGGGCATTTGAAACACTTTATGCAGGAGAACAGCATTCTCCTCCCATGGACAATTGATGGGGAGTGCCATGAGAATCCCTTCTGCTTCAGCAACCGCTCATGTGAACATCACAGGTGACCTGGTTCTTGAGTACTGCAAAAGGACTGTCTGATGTGGGTCGTTCTATCTCCCACCCGGTGTACTTTGCAACCCTCTCTGTGAGAGACTCTCCATGCACAACATGAGCCCCAGCAACTGGGATCATATGAGGAGGCTTGTCTACAAGTCATGTTTCGTGGTGCATTGGGGAGGACCCTACCAGGTGATTCTGATCAAAAGATATCTGTGAAGTGTACTGGACTGCTCATCTGCATACAGGCTTCTCATACCAGGAGGGTGAGAGAGGTAGAGGAAGAAGCAGAGCCAGCATTCACTAATCCCCCGGGTCTGCCTCAATTCAAGGTGTCTGAACCTTCTGAAGAAGAGGAGGGTCAATCTGAGACTTCAAAGCCTTCTACAGCAGAGCAGCATCAATGACAAGAGCGGAACAATGACAAGAGCGGAACAATGACAAGAGCGGAACAAAGGTACAGAATCATCAGACATAAGCAATGCCCAAGATTCAGGGTTGAGAGCCACGCAGACCCAGGGGGGCCTCCCCTGTGTGTCCAGGTTCAATAGCATGGAATAGGTCCCGCGGGCCCAGGGGGGCCTCCCATGTGTGTCCAGGTTCAATAGCATGGAATGGGTTCCGCGGGCGGGCCCAGGGGGCCTCCCCTGTGTGTCCAGGTTCAATAGCATGGTATGGGTGCCACGGGCCCAGGGAGGCCTCCCCTGTGTGTCCAGGTTCAATAGCATGGAATGGGTCGCGCGGGCCCAGGGGGGCCTCCCCTGTGTGTCCAGGTTCAATAGCATGGTATGGGTCGCGTGGGCCCAGGGGGGCCTCCCCTGTGTGTCCAGGTTCAATAGCATGGAATGGGTCGCGCGGGCCCAGGGGGGCCTCCCCTGTGTGTCCAGGTTCAATAGCATGGTATGGGTCGCGCGGGCCCAGGGAGGCCTCCCTTGTGTGTCCAGGTTCAATAGCATGGAATGGGCCCAGCGGGCCCAGGGGGGCCTCCCCTGTGTGTCCAGGTTCAATAGCATGGTATGGGTCGCGCGGGCCCAGGGAGGCCTCCCTTGTGTGTCCAGGTTCAATAGCATGGAATGGGCCCCGCGGGCCCAGGGAGGCCTCCCCTGTGTGTCCAGGTTCAATAGCATGGTATGGGTCCCACGGGCCCAGGGAGGCCTCCCCTGTGTGTCCAGGTTCAATAGCATGGAATAGGTCCCGCGGGCCCAGGGGGGCCTCCCCTGTGTGTCCAGGTTCAATAGCATGGAATAGGTCCCGCGGGCCCAGGGGGGCCTCCCATGTGTGTCCAGGTTCAATAGCATGGAATGGGTCGCGCGGGCCCAGGGGGGCCTCCCCTGTGTGTCCAGGTTCAATAGCATGGTATGGGTCGCGCGGGCCCAGGGAGGCCTCCCTTGTGTGTCCAGGTTCAATAGCATGGAATGGGCCCCGCGGGCCCAGGGGGGCCTCCCCTGTGTGTCCAGGTTCAATAGCATGGTATGGGTCGCGCGGGCCCAGGGAGGCCTCCCTTGTGTGTCCAGGTTCAATAGCATGGAATGGGCCCCGCGGGCCCAGGGAGGCCTCCCCTGTGTGTCCAGGTTCAATAGCATGGTATGGGTCCCACGGGCCCAGGGAGGCCTCCCCTGTGTGTCCAGGTTCAATAGCATGGAATAGGTCCCGCGGGCCCAGGGGGGCCTCCCATGTGTGTCCAGGTTCAATAGCATGGAATGGGTCGCGCGGGCCCAGGGGGGCCTCCCATGTGTGTCCAGGTTCAATAGCATGGAATGGGTCGCGCGGGCCCAGGGGGGCCTCCCCTGTGTGTCCAGGTTCAATAGCATGGAATAGGTCCCGCAGGCCCAGGGGGGCCTCCCATGTGTGTCCAGGTTCAATAGCATGGAATGGGTCGCGCGGGCCCAGGGGGGCCTCCCCTGTGTGTCCAGGTTCAATAGCATGGTATGGGTCGCGCGGGCCCAGGGAGGCCTCCCTTGTGTGTCCAGGTTCAATAGCATGGAATGGGCCCCGCGGGCCCAGGGAGGCCTCCCCTGTGTGTCCAGGTTCAATAGCATGGAATGGGCCCCGCGGGCCCAGGGAGGCCTCCCCTGTGTGTCCAGGTTCAATAGCATGGAATGGGTCCCGCGGGCCCAGGGGGGCCTCCCCTGTGTGTCCAGGTTCAATAGCATGGAAAGGGTCCCACGTGCCCAGGGGGGCCTCCCCTGTGTGTCCAGGTTCATAAGCATGGAATGGGTCGCACGGGCCCAGGGGGGCCTCCCCTGTGTTTCCAGGTTCAATAGCATGGTATGGGTCCCACGGGCCCAGGGAGGCCTCCCCTGTGTGTCCAGATTCAATAGCATGGTATGGGTCCCACGGGCCCAGGGAGGCCTCCCCTGTGTGTCCAGGTTCAATAGCATGGTATGGTTCCCATGGGCCCAGGGAGGCCTCTCCTGTGTGTCCAGGTTCAATAGCATGGAATGGGTCCCACGGGCCCAGGGGGGCCTCCCCTGTGTATCCAGGTTCAATAGCATGTAATGGGTCCCACGGGCCCAGGGGGGCCTCCCCTGTGTGCCCAGGTTCAATAGCATGGAATGGGTTGCTCAGGGCCAGGGGGGCCTTCCCTGTGTGTCCAGGTTCAATAGCATGGAATGGCCCCCGCGGGAGCAGGGAGTCCTCCCCTGCGTGTCCAGGTTCAATAGCATGGAATGGGTCCCACGGGCCCAGGGAGGCCTCCCCTGTGTGTCCAGGTTCAATAGCATGGTATGGGTCCCACGGGCCCAGGGAGGCCTCCCCTGTGTGTCCAGGTTCAATAGCATGGTATGGGTCCCACGGGCCCAGGGAGGCCTCTCCTGTGTGTCCAGGTTCAATAGCATGGAATGGGTCCCACGGGGCCAGGGGGGCCTCCCCTGTGTGTCCAGGTTCAATAGCATGTAATGGGTCCCACGGGCCCAGGGGGGCCTCCCCTGTGTGTCCAGGTTCAATAGCATGGAATGGCCCCCGCGGGCCCAGGGAGGCCTCCCCTGTGTGTCCAGGTTCAATAGCATGGTATGGGTCCCACGGGCCCAGGGGGGCCTCCCCTGTGTGTCCAGGTTCAATAGCATGGAATGGGTCGCACGGGGCCAGGGGGACCTTCCCTGTGTGTCCAGGTTCAATAGCATGGAATGGGTAACGCGGGCCCAGGGGGGCCTCCCCTGTGTGTCCAGGTTCAATAGAATGGACAATAGAATGGAATGGGTCCTGCGGGCCCAGGGAGGCCTCCCCTGTGTGTCCAGGTTCAATAGCATGGAATGGCCCCTGCGGGCCCAGGGAGGCCTCCCCTGTGTGTCCAGGTTCAAAAGCATGGTATGGGTGCCACGGGCCCAGGGAGGCCTCCCCTGTGTGTCCAGGTTCAATAGCATGGTATGGGTGCCACGGGCCCAGGGAGGCCTCCCCTGTGTGTCCAGGTTCAATAGCATGGTATGGGTCCCACGGGCCCAGGGAGGCCTCCCCTGTGTGTCCAGGTTCAATAGCATGGTATGGGTCCCACGGGCCCAGGGAGGCCTCCCCTGTGTGTCCAGGTTCAATAGCATGGTATGGGTCCCGCGGGCCCAGGGGGGCCTCCCTGTGTGTCCAGGTTCAATAGCATGGAATGGGTCCCACGGGCCCAGGGGGGCCTCCCCTGTGTGTCCAGGTTCAATAGCATGGTATGGGTCCCACGGGCCCAGGGAGGCCTCTCCTGTGTGTCCAGGTTCAATAGCATGGAATTGGTCCCACGGGCCCAGGGGGGCCTCCCCTGTGGGTCCAGGTTCAATAGCATGGTATGGGTCCCACGGGCCCAGGGAGGCCTCCCCTGTGTGTCCAGGTTCAATAGCATGGAATGGGTCGCGCGGGCCCGGGGGGGCCTCCCCTGTGTGTCCAGGTTCAATAGAATGGAATGGGTCCTGCGGGCCCAGGGAGGCCTCCCCTGTGTGTCCAGGTTCAATAGCATGGAATGGGGACCCGCAGGCCCAGGGGGGCCTCCCTGTGTGTCCAGATTCAATAGCATGGTATGGGTGCCACGGGCCCAGGGAGGCCTCCCCTGTGTGTCCAGGTTCAATAGCATGGTATGGGTGCCACGGGCCCAGGGAGGCCTCCCCTGTGTGTCCAGGTTCAATAGCATGGTATGGGTCCCACGGGCCCAGGGAGGCCTCCCCTGTGTGTCCAGGTTCAATAGCATGGTATGGGTCCCACGGGCCCAGGGAGGCCTCCCCTGTGTGTCCAGGTTCAATAGCATGGTAAGGGTGCCACGGGCCCAGGGAGGCCTCCCCTGTGTGTCCAGGTTCAATAGCATGGTATGGGTCCCACGGGCCCAGGGAGGCCTCCCCTGTGTGTCCAGGTTCAATAGCATGGTATGGGTCCCACGGGCCCAGGGAGGCCTCCCCTGTGTGTCCAGGTTCAATAGCATGGTATGGGTCCCGCGGGCCCAGGGGGGCCTCCCTGTGTGTCCAGGTTCAATAGCATGGAATGGGTCCCACGGGCCCAGGGAGGCCTCTCCTGTGTGTCCAGGTTCAATAGCATGGAATGGGTCCCACGGGCCCAGGGGGGCCTCTCCTGTGGGTCCAGGTTCAATAGCATGGTATGGGTCCCACGGGCCCAGGGAGGCCTCCCCTGTGTGTCCAGCTTCAATAGCATGGAATGGGTCGCGCGGGCCCGGGGGGGCCTCCCCTGTGTGTCCAGGTTCAATAGAATGGAATGGGTCCTGCGGGCCCAGGGAGGCCTCCCCTGTGTGTCCAGGTTCAATAGCATGGAATGGGCCCCGCGGGCCCAGGGGGGCCTCCCTGTGTGTCCAGATTCAATAGCATGGTATGGGTGCCACGGGCCCAGGGAGGCCTCCCCTGTGTGTCCAGGTTCAATAGCATGGTATGGGTGCCACGGGCCCAGGGAGGCCTCCCCTGTGTGTCCAGGTTCAATAGCATGGTATGGGTCCCACGGGACCAGGGAGGCCTCCCCTGTGTGTCCAGGTTCAATCGCATGGTATGGGTCCCGCGGGCCCCGGGGGGCCTCCCTGTGTGTCCAGGTTCAATAGCATGGTATGGGTCCCACGGGCCCAGGGAGGCCTCTCCTGTGTGTCCAGGTTCAATAGCATGGAATGGGTCCCACGGGCCCAGGGGGCCTCCCCTGTGGGTCCAGGTTCAATAGCATGGTATGGGTCCCACGGGCCCAGGGAGGCCTCCCCTGTGTGTCCAGGTTCAAAAGCATGGAATGGGTCCCACGGGCCCAGGGGGGCCTCCCCTGTGTGTCCAGGCTCAATAGCATGGTATGGGTGCCACGGGCCCAGGGGGGCCTCCCCTGTGTGTCCAGGTTCAATAGCATGGTATGGGTCCCACGGGCCCAGGGAGGCCTCCCCTGTGTGTCCAGGTTCAAAAGCATGGAATGGGTCCCACGGGCCCAGGGGGGCCTCCCCTGTGTGTCCAGGCTCAGTAGCATGGTATGGGTGCCACGGGCCCAGGGGGGCCTCCCCTGTGTGTCCAGGCTCAGTAGCATGGTATGGGTCCCACGGGCCCAGGGAGGCCTCCCCTGTGTGTCCAGGTTCAATAGCATGGTATGGGTGCCACGGGCCCAGGGGGGCCTCCCCTGTGTGTCCAGGTTCAATAGCATGGAATGGGTCCCACGGGCCCAGGGGGGCCTCCCCTGTGTGTCCAGGTTCAAAAGCATGGAATGGGTCCCACGGGCCCAGGGGGGCCTCCCCTGTGTGTCCAGGCTCAGTAGCATGGTATGGGTGCCACGGGCCCAGGGGGGCCTCCCCTGTGTGTCCAGGTTCAATAGCATGGAATGGGTCCCACGGGCCCAGGGGGGCCTCCCCTGTGTGTCCAGGTTCAAAAGCATGGAATGGGTCCCACGGGCCCAGGGGGGCCTCCCCTGTGTGTCCAGGCTCAGTAGCATGGTATGGGTGCCACGGGCCCAGGGGGGCCTCCCCTGTGTGTCCAGGTTCAATAGCATGGTATGGGTCCCACGGGCCCAGGGAGGCCTCTCCTGTGTGTCCAGGTTCAATAGCATGGAATGGGTCCCACGGGCCCAGGGGGGCCTCCCCTGTGGGTCCAGGTTCAATAGCATGGTATGGGTCCCACGGGCCCAGGGGGGCCTCCCCTGTGTGTCCAGGTCCAATAGCATGGAATGGGTCCCACGGGCCCAGGGGGGCCTCCCCTGTGTGTCCAGGTTCAATAGCATGGTATGGGTCCCACGGGCCCAGGGGGGCCTCCCATCTGTGTCCAGGTTCAATAGCATGGAATGGGTCCCGCGGGCCCAGGGAGGCCTCCCCTGTGTGTCCAGGTTCAATAGCATGGAATGGGTCCCGCAGGCCCAGGGAGGCCTCCCCTGTGTGTCCAGGTTCAATAGCATGGAATGGGTCCCACGGGCCCAGGGGGGCCTCCCCTGTGTGTCCAGGTCCAATAGCATGGAATGGGTCCCACGGGCCCAGGGGGGCCTCCCCTGTGTGTCCAGGTTCAATAGCATGGTATGGGTCCCACGGGCCCAGGGGGGCCTCCCATCTGTGTCCAGGTTCAATAGCATGGAATGGGTCCCGCGGGCCCAGGGAGGCCTCCCCTGTGTGTCCAGGTTCAATAGCATGGAATGGGTCCCGCAGGCCCAGGGAGGCCTCCCCTGTGTGTCCAGGTTCAATAGCATGGAATGGGTCCCGCAGGCCCAGGGAGGCCTCCCCTGTGTGTCCAGGTTCAATAGCATGGAATGGGTCCCGCGGGCCCAGGGAGGCCTCCCCTGCGTGGCCGGGTTAAGAAGCTCAGGTTGGACCCTGGGGCGGGTGCTTCCACCCTGGGCTCCGTCCTCCACAGGCATAAAAAAATCATAAAAATGTTACTCGATCCTGCAGGTCGGGTAACTTAAAAAATCTCCATATCTTCTGCCCATTTCATACATACATAGGTTTCCTTGCTACCTATATTTCACTTTTTATATTTTACCAAATGAACTGCTGTATACCTGATAACAATGAAAAACCACGTAGCTGCCAAGGTTTCAGATTCTTATGTGTGACATTTTAATTATTTCAGTGTAATTATGAGTGACATTTAAACAACTATGGCCCATATGTATCAAGCCTTTTGTGAATCGCAAAGGCCGAAATTCGCCTAATTTCGGCCTTTGCGAATCGCAAAAGGCTATTTTGCATGAATTGATATGTATGAAACAATTGCATCTTAAGGAATCGCAAATACTTGTGATTCCTTAATTTGCCATAGCATTTAAGGAATCGTAATTTTGCGATTCCTTAAATGCTATGTTTGAAGCTTTTTAGAATTGCGATTTCAGGTTTAGAAATCGCAAATTACCACCAACTTGTAGTTGGTGGTAATTTGCGATTTTTTTGTAAATATGCACAATTATGCATTTGTGAGGGTGGCATATGACACACATACATGCCCATTGGGCATGTATGTGCGCCATATGCACACACATGTAATTTACAGGGGTGCAGCAGGGTGTCCTTGAGACACCCCGGCACCCTTGCAATAATTCTCAAATTGCAATTAGCAAATTGCGAATTCGCAATTTGAGAATTATTTGGAAATCATTCCGATGGGCCTCCTGGCCCATAGGAATGCATTGGAAATTATTTCTTAATTGCGAATTCGCAAAATGCGATTTCGCAATTAAGGAACTTAAGGAATCGGAAAAAAAAGCGATTTTCTTCATACATACCAGTTTGCGATTCCTAAATAGCGATTCCTTAAAAATCGCTATTTAGGAATCGTAAAACGGAACTATGAAACATATGGCCCCAAGTGCTACATTTTCTCAAGGCAAAATCAACCTACAAAGATGAAGGAAACATATAAATACCAGCAATTACACCCATTTTATATGTTCTAATTAATGCGCTCACATTACATTTAATTTGATTGTGTTATACACTGTGACACTCACTGGCAACTTTTAGTGGCTCATTGTTAATTTATACTTACTCTTTCTGTTCTTTAAGTCTGATCCAGGCTGGGTAGTGTGACTAGCACTTCAGCGACTCCAAGGCAGCTCAAGCTGGCTGCCACAGCCAGTGAGCCCTGCAGCAATTTCAGCTCTGTGTCCTCTACAGGTCCCGCTGCAATTGGACCTGACACATCCTAAAGAATGGCCTCAGTGTCTGTCACTCTCCTGGCATAATTTGCTGCCGGTGGCGACCCATTATACATATTATAAGACCCACAGTGTGGGTGGCCCGGTCGGCCAGACCAGGTGCAGGAGGACCATTATAGATATTATTAAGCCCCACAGTGAGGGTGGCCCGGTTGGGGAGGCCAGGTGTGGTCAGGCAATTATAGACATTATTATGATATTATTAAGCCCAACTGTGCAGACGGCCTGGTCAGGCAAGCCAGCCTCGGGCCCCCCCGTACAGCATGATTAATGCGCCAAGCACTCAGCAGATGGCTAACAGCCCTGCAACCGCATTCTGCAGCAGGACGTAGCGTCACTTTCCCCCACAGCACACAACCTGACTGCGGGCCATGAAGTCAGGCTGTCTGACTCACAGAGCACCACAGGAAATCAATGAACAACAGAGATATGTTGTATTTGACTGTGAGCCTGCTCAGCTGCTGGGAGCGCTACAGGCCTGTGGGACTTGGGAGCAGCAGGAGCCATCCACAGGCATATGCTGCCACATTGTAACAGCTGAGATATGCATTATGACCGACAATGCATTTGAGTGACTTGATGCGGAGCACCACATTGAAATGCATTAGTCTAACACCTGATGCATGGCACTTGGCAGGACAGAAACTATTGTACTGTGCAGCTCAGTTATTGGCTCTGGGTTCCTCAGGTTCTTGGAACACATACAAGCCCTAGATATCCCTGCAATAAGAAATGTCCAGCGGACACAACAGAATATTTCTTTAAAAAAATATGCCATAGTTAGAAGTTACAGATGAAACATGCACATAAATGGCTGGGTTTTTTCCCAACTCAATTTCAATATCTTTTTATTTACACTTTTTTTATAGGAAATCCTTGAAGAATCTACACATATGATCCCTTGCTAAATTCAGAATGTTTGTTACATTTCAGAAATGCATAGCTCTCCAGGATCCACCATGGGCTTCACACCCAATTCTGCTACTTACTGGAAGGAGGATGAATACACAACAAATTCGAAAAAATGGGCTATGTCCCAGTAAAATGCCAAAACTTTTTTTTTAATTTAAGTCTGCTGTTCCTAAGAGCTGGGAACATGGTGATTTTAGCACTGCATACCCTTCGTTGATGACATTTGTAGGGAAAAAAAGATGCTTTCTTCTGCAAAACTTGTTTCCCACAAAAACCCAAACGTAGCTGTATTTTGGCTATTTTCTCCTTTAGTATCTCCAAGATGTTCGTGAAAAAAGGATGCAAATTTGGCATGGATACCTTATGCGGACAAAATGCTATAGGGGTCTAAGCGGGAACGACCCAAATAGCCACCGAACCCCTGGGTGAAAAACATTCCAGAAATTCAATGTTCACTTGTTTATAGTTATGTACTATGTTTAGCGATCAAAAACAACTACCCCTGAGTTCAACTTACACATGGGCAGAGGAGTAATGGAAAATACTCCCTTCCATGCCCTTCCCTTCCTTTACCTTCTCCTTCCTTTCTCCTTCCCTTCTCCTTCCCTTTCCTCCTTCACTTCCCAAACTCTCACCTCGCCCCCCTTTCCCTTTCTCTCCCCTGGCCTTCCCTCCCATTCCCTTTCCCCTCTTCTCTTCTCTCCTCCTGTAGTAAAATGATGAAGGTCCAATCCAGGTAGTTTTCTATGTAGGTTTATTAAGGTAAGAAGTTACATAGGGGAGAACAGGCCCGGACTGGCTGTTGAGGGCACCGGGCAATTCCCCGGTGGGCCGCGTGGTTGGGGGACGGTTTTGGGCCCCTGGGGCCGTTTTTGTTACAGGGCCTTTATTCTGCAAAAACGGCCCCGTAACAAAAACGGCCGAAAACCGGCCCTGGCACAGAGCGCGGACACACCTCTCCCCCCTCCCCTCTCCTCCCGGAGGGGGGAGGGGGGGCCGGCCGAGCACTTTGCCAGGGCCGGTTCTGGTTCCCAGTCCGGCCCTGGGGGAGAACCCCACCAGGAGCAGTCTCACTGCTGCGCAACCCATCTCCAACTGACAAATACACATTCCATTCACCCACATTCTCTCTCCCAGGCACTTAGGCTGAGCAGCAGCAGTATAACACCTCTCCCTTCCCCTTCTCTTTACTTTCCCTTCCCTTCATTTCCCTCTTCTCCCCCCTCCACCTTCCTTTCTCTCTCCCTTCCCTTTCCTTCCTTTCCTTTACCTTCTCCTTCCTTTCCTTTCCTTTCCTTTCCTTTCCTTTCCTTTCCTTTCCTTTCCTTTCCTTTCCTTTCCTTTCCTTTCCTTTCCTTTCCTTTCCTTTCCTTTCCTTTCCTTCCCTTCCCTTCCCTTCCCTTCCCTTCCCTTCCCTTCCCTTCCCTTCCCTTTCCTTTCCTTTCCTTTCCTTTCCTTTCCTTTCCTTTCCTTTCCTTTCCTTTCCTTTCCTTCCCTTCCCTTCCCTTCCCTTCCCTTCCCTTCCCTTCCCTTCCCTTCCCTTCCCTTTCCTTTCCTTTCCTTTCCTTTCCTTTCCTTTCCTTTCCTTTCCTTTCCTTCCCTTCCCTTCCCTTCCCTTCCCTTCCCTTCCCTTCCCTTCCCTTCCCTTCCCTTCCCTTTCCTTTCCTTTCCTTTCCTTTCCTTTCCTTTCCTTTCCTTTCCTTTCCTTTCCTTTCCTTTTCTGTGCTCCCCTTCCCATCCTTCCCCTTCCCTTCTGTTCCCTTCCCTCCATTTCCTTTCCTTTCCTTTCCTTTTCCTTCTCCTTCCTTTCCCTTTCCTTCCCTTTTCTCCCCTTCCCTTCCCCTCTTCTACCCTCCCCACTCCTGTACTTCTCCTCTCCTCCCCCTTCTCTTCCCTTCCCCTCCTCCCCTTCCGCTTTACTTCACCTTCCGTCATATATCCTACCCTCCCTTATGCTTCTCCCCTCCTCTCCCTTCTCATCCCCCTTCCCTTCCCTCCCATCACCTTTCCCCTCTTCTCTTCTCCCCTCCCCTCCTCCTTCTTCTTCTTCTCTTTAACCTTCTCTTCCATTCCTTCCCCTTCCCAGCCCTCCTGTTCCGTTCCCTTCTCATCCTTTCCCTTACCTCCCCTTCTCACCCCTCACCTGCCCGCCCCTCCTCTAGTCTCGTATGACGTAGCAACAGTGGGTAGTAGCTTTTGTTAACAACGGCGGCTGTCATAGCAGTGAATTCGTGAATTTGAATCTCTATCAGAGAATACACAAAAATGCATGATTTGATTTTAATTAAATTCAATATTTGGACCTACCTTTAGAATATCCACACACTTGGGTCTTTAACTCCTGTGATGTCAGCAGGACAACCTCAAAGACAAAACCAGAATTCGTGAATGTCTGTGGTTCGAGGCACCTAGCACAAGAGTTCAGGTGTGCCCAGACCTACCCTTTGAACACTGAAAAACAGATTGTATTAGCTGCACATAATGTAAATATCTGTGAGTGGGTTAGTATGAGATACAGATACAGATGCTATTTGGATTGGTAAAATGCAGGTAGAAATAGGGAATGAAACAGAAAATAAGTTATTAAGTTTACAGGAAAAGTTACAGAACGCCTCTTGCTCCCAAACTACCATCATGGTATTTGTAAGGACGTAGAATCAAACAATAATGATTCTGTACTGTTTTACTTTAGACTGTAAAAGCACCAACAATGTAGCACAGGTGTTATTTTGGTAATTATTAATTAACAGTAACTAGAAATGTATTTTATTTGAAAGGTTTATTGAGCATTATTGTTGGTTAAAGAAGGACATCCTCTGGTAATCTTAATAATGAGACATCTGAATATTTGCACAGTAATAGATTAGGAAAGAGATTACAGTGGAGGGAAGTAATTATGGATTCAGAAACTCTAGTATGAAGCCCATGTATTCTGCTGTGGACCTCTTTAAAGTCACTGATATGTGGAGAAATCAGGGTGAATTATGAGGGTATGGTGGGGATTCCTTACTGTCCACAAAGACTACACTGAACTTCAGGAGAGGGAACACGAGGCGATGCTCTTTCGCCCCTCACACCGGTTTCTCCTTCAATTTATGTGCTTGTTTCTGGGATAGGAAAGGATGGTGGAAGCTGGGGTGTGTAGTGTATTGCAAGGTAGAAATGATGGAACTCTTTTGGCTCCTGAGGGTTAACTTTCCAATTTGAAAGTGGTGAAGACAAAGTGCACGCAAAGAGACGTCAAAGAATAAAACAGTTATTTACTCACCAGAACATGAGTAAAGTGATCCCTACAACCTCAGCACCATATGCCGCAACCCAGGTAGCTTAGGGGTTATGCTTAACAATGCTTACAATTCTGATGCTTTTCTGAAACCACCAACATTCAATATCGCCAAAAAGCTAAATATTGGTAATGGATGGGCTGCTTGGATGATTTCATTGATGCACTTGAAGAGAATGATCACAAGGAGTTTATCAAGTCTAGTGTCTTGCTGGTTAGAAATGATGAAACCCTTTTGGCCCCTGTGGGAGTCCACAGAGCTGTGATGTAAGTGTAAGAGCAGAATGCATTGAAGGCTGCTTTAGAATGTTGAGTTTGCAGTTACACTCAGAAGAATAAAGGTGTTGAAACCTAAGCTCTGCGTGAGGCATGGTCATTGGTGGGTATCCAGGCTGGGGAGGACGCTACAACTGGTGACAAGTTAGGGGATACATAACCAGAAGAATGACAGTGCTCTCCCCAAGAGTTTGCCGTGGTCCAAGCAAACTGATTGTGCGTGCCACATATATTGCAGTTGAAGTACGGAATGAATGTTTAATGCATGTAGAGTAAAATTGCAACTCCAGCCACTGTAAAGAAGTTGAAAACAACAAAGGAATTGCAAAGAAATCTACACATCAGTGATCGAGAACCTATTGGTTAGACCATACATAAAGATACAGTGCTGCTATGCAATTTACAAAGAGCAGTTATTAATGATCACAAGTTGCAAGTTAACATTACAATTCTGAAAGTTCTGTAGACAAAGTGCACACAGTGAGATGTTAAAAATAAAACAACTAGTTACTCACCAGAACTTGTGTAAAATCTGGTACAACCTCAGCGGCAGGAGCCACAACCCTGACCAAGTACAGAGGTGTTTGACAGATGTGCAACTTCACCGAAGACTCTCTAGTCTTTGGATACAAAAACACTAAGTATCCATTGGAGGCAAAGACTGAGGTAGTCTTTTCAAAAGTCCCCAGGGATAATCCAGAGGCCCACACATCTCCGTGCCTTAGAGATGGCTCACACAAACCAGTTCAAGATGAACCGCTGGGAGAGCCGAAGAGAGCTCCAGCCTCAATGTCATCCATTCCTACATATGTCTACAACACTGCTGCTTACCTGAGACCACCACCGTTTGATATCACCAAAAAGCAAAATATTGGCAATAGATGGACTTCTTAGATAGAGACATTTCAAAATGTTGATGATGCACTTGTGCCATTTGCCTGAGTTAGGCCTGGTAGGAAATAATACCAATTTACATGTACACTCTTCTTTCCTAAAGTTACTTTCCCTTTGTCACATCGATTTTTGACACACATTTGCATTTGTGACACTTGGTTTAGCTTCTAAGAAACTCCGACCTTACTGACACAAAAGAACTTTGTGAGAACACCATCACACTACCTTTGCATTATGTGCAAGGCCTTCACATGAGTGATACAAATGTGTGTGATATTGTACATCCATATGGCGATGCAGCTATCTATGGAATGCAAACAATAGGCAGTCTGATCATAATAACAGCCTGAGACAAGGATGCCCTTTTCTGTATATATCCTTTTGTTTCCAAATGCAATCAGAGGAGATTCTTCAAGGGGACCTTGCATGCTGGAGCTTTTTCCCTAACAGCTGACTGGCATCTCCGTGAGGCGTGTCCAGTTCATTACAAAGACTGGACCTACATTCTTACCCACAAGCCAAAGGGGATAGATAGATCATCCAAAATGGGGTTTGTTGGCAGACCATACATTCACACCATGAACACATAGGTTAGGGTCTGAATTGCATGAGTACATTAGGTTGCTATGATTCTGTATATGTATGCATATATAAGCTGTTTGAACAAGATTGTGGAACTCTTCGTTTTATTCACTGTTTTGACTCTCATCATAATTTCTGTCTGTTTCTGTCTATTAATCATTGTAGCACATAGTTTCTATACAAGAATCACTATGGTTCAATTAATGTTGAAAAACGTCCCTGTGTGAATTCTTTGTATATTGTCTGAGCAATAGATAGCACGAGAGACTGAGCAATAGGTTATTTATCGTTCCCCATGGTTCCTGAGGGAACAGAGGTGCCATGTTCATTAGGTGCCAGAGCTGTTCGCTCCCTGACTAGGTTAGGGTGGCTTACAGTGACACTGTGAGCTAGTTGGTCCAAAGGAAAAAATATCCTGCAGGGTGCATGGAATCAGTTTGGCACCATCCTAAGTTTATGTAACCCGTAAATGCACAGTTCCTACTGTTTACTGAAACCTACACAACACTTGAAGAGACTGATAACAAAAAAGATTATCAAGTACCTTAAAAATCTTGCTGGTGATGGTGTAAAAGAAGTCATAAACAAAATGGTGCAAACTGACGAAGATGTCAGATATCATCAAATTAAAGGAGTGTTGAATCTCAAGTTTAATTCAATGCCAAATGTTGATTACGAACAATACATCTTCTTTCAACAATACAGAATGTTGGTGAAATCATTGATGAAAATGTGGAGAGACTTGACACTCATCAACCTTTGTAAGTTTAATGAATTTATTGATGAAGAAGCTATATGTCTGAGAGTTATTGACTGATGCTTGTCAGATTCATTCAGATGAAAAATGCTGAGAGGAACTCTTAGTCTGGAGTGAATGTTAATGGCTGCCAGAGCTGAAGGGAGTGCTGATAGACAAGCTGCTGACATGGAGGCTGGAGGTGGGGGGACACAACCATCATGAGTATGAAAAGTAAGCCAAAACAAAAGACTGAAGGCCTCAAAAAGTTAAATATTGCAGGGATTTGTTAGCATGAGCTGAAAGCCATTTTGTATTTCTGGCAGCCATCTTGTTTGCCATGTGCTGCCATGTGCTCTGTCCTCCCTCAGTGTTGACTGCTCTTGTAATCTGCCTAGAAACAAACTATATTTAGCATCTTCCACCTACGCACCTACGCACATGCTCAGTTGAGCTTGCAGCTATCCTTGCAACTGTTCCTAGTCTGTAAATGTCAGGATATCTTCACCAGAATTAGCAACTGTTAGCTGCTCCCACTTTGTTGAGCAAGCAGATCTTGCATGCCCATATTAGTCATTTTGCATGCTTACATGAGCCAGGACTGCCCCTTGGTCTTATGCTGACTATGTAACCCTAAGCATATATAAGGCCTCTGTTTTCTGTACTCCTCAGACTGCCTCATTCAGTTGCTAAGACTTCTGTGTGACGTAGTCTCCCTCATTTGAGGTTAATAAAGATGTTACTTTTATATTTCAGCTTCTGTGGCAATTTCTTCTTTGTTGGTTTAAAAGGACCAGATATCAGTGAGACCCCTGAGAAGGATTTTTATGTTCTTCAAAAGTGATATCTATACTTTAGAAAAAGTATTATTTAGATATGGATTCTCATTTCCACGCAAAGGTAAATGTCCAGCTCTTGGACAACCTTTTTGTTATGGTATACAAAGTGAAGGGAAAAGTAAATGTGTGATGGCGCGAAGACAAAATGGCCACTGGAACATTACAGAAGCAATGATCAACACACACCAACAAGGTCAAGCGGCAACATCAGTTTAGACAAATTGACACTGAACGAAGTTGATTGTCATCTAAATCATCATCAAGCAGTTCTTCTGTGTCAGTATCAAGTGAAGGTGATGAACATGATTGTGCCGTGTCCATGCTTACTTCAGAGAACCTTGCACATATTGGTTTGTCAAAGGAAGATCGACATGCCAAAGCACCAAGGTTATTCTAACATTGTCCGAAGATTACATTGAAAGTAAATGATTGTTTGATACTGATCCAGCGAGATTACTAGCATGGGTTACTCTACAACACCATACTCATCTGGGCCTATAAGCACTCATACATAAGCTGTTTTTCACCACTGGTGATCGGGACTTTATATTTATCTTGTGATAAAAATGTACTTATACATCATTTCTTAGCAAAACTTATCACCTTAGTTCTCAATTTCCTCGGGTCAATAGATCAGGTTGGTAGCAGAATTGGTAGAAATGACATTTACTTATATTTCTTTGAAGGACCACAGACTCGAGTGAGTTTTAAAACTTTATCTATGCAATCATATTGTGAGTCAGATACCAATACATGTCAAACACCAAAAAATTTGATCAAAGTAAAACATAAACACTTAGTAAAATTTCATGACATTGGAACCAGGGAAGGGTGGAAAAGGAAAAAATGGTACAAGGACATAACACACAGAATTTACATTTACCTAGAATGGTGTGAGGACCAACCCCTGGCCAAGGAGCTGGGAAAGGGACTCCTGAGTAGTCAGGAACCAACAAGACAGGTTTAGGACAGGACAGGTGACCTCGTCTAGGTGCAACACCAGCATCGCACCCCTCTCTGGCACTACTCTCATCGACTCTTCCCCCTTCTGGATGGACAGATTATTCTTTTTCAGCAATATCTCTGACTCTTCTCTCTCTCCATCTCTCTTTTCTCTATTCTTCTTTGAAAGTGCTCGAGCAGCGTCTCTGACCTCTGGGTCATCCACCGTCTTCTGCTTCAGTGATGGTCATGACTGGTCGATGACAAGTCTGACAAACTAACTGACTGAGCCTACCTGAGTTATACTATTCTAAGCGCATGTACCATCCCCCAGTGTTTCAATATTCGTGAATCCCCTACTTCTGATTGGATAATGGGATGGGGAGAAGTCACCACACCATACTAATGTAAGAGCATTCCTTTTGGTTTATTGTTCAATATTCCCGCCCCTTAATTTTACTTTCCCATGCTTTATTTCCCAACCGCATTTCATAATAATTTCATCTACAATGTATACGGATTATGACTTGTTCTCCTTCCCATCTCTGGGTCAAGAGGTGGTGTTCCCAGGCGCTTCTCTGGTTAAAGTGTCCTTGGATGGGTTTCAATGTCATATTGCGGAGTTTGACAGAGTCCAGTGCGCTTGCTTATAACCATGCAAGATGGAGATTTCAGTCACTCTCTAGGCCCAAATACGAAATAATAACAAAGACAAAGAAAAACACGTTAGAATAGGAAAATAAATGAATGCACTGTATATTAAAACTTAAGACAGACTCAAGACAGACTTAAGAGAAAATAATAACTTAAGTCTGTCTTAAGTTTGTCTTAAGTCTGCCTTAAGTTTGTCTTAAGACAAACTTAAGACAAAATCCTAACTTCTGTGAATACCAAAAGTAGTAAGTTCATTCTGTGAATGCCAAAAGTAGTAAGTGCATTCTGTGAATACCAAAATAGTAGTAAGTTTAGGATTGAGTCTTAAGTTCATTCTGTGAATCGGGCCCATAGTTTCTTCCATACGCTATCAACTCCCAGTGATTTCAAGTCTTCTTCCAAATTCGTGATATTTTTGACATGTCCCCCAATTTCAACACTTTTATCAGGTATGTAGGTACAACAATGTGGCACCTTCAACATTTTACAGACTCTGCCCTCTTTTGCCAATAATATATCAAGGTCAAGTTGATTTTGTAAAACCATAGATCTGACCAAAACCAATTTGGCAGGCATGGGCGAATTTTGCGAATTCGGAATTCGGGAATTTGCGGATTTGCGAATTTGCGATCCGCAAAATTTGCGAATTTGTGCGAATTTGCAGATTTTTTTTGCATGTTCGCGGGGCGCATTGCGTGTTCACGGGGCGCTTTGCGTGTTCGCTGGGTTTTTTGTGCTCGTTGTTGTGCCCTTCTGCCCTCTGCCCCACTCGTTTTTGTGCCATTCTGCCCTCTGCCCAACTCGTTTTTGTGCCCTTCTGCCCTCTGCCCTACTTGTTTTTGTGCCCTTCTGCCCTCTGCCCCACTCATTTTTGTGCCCTTCTGCACTTTGCCACACTCTTCATTGTGCCCTTCTGCCCTCTGCCTCTCTCCTGTTTTATGTTAGAATGGGGCCGGCAAGCTGCCAGCTCCATTCTCAATAGTTACTAAGTTAGCTTCATCAGGAAGCACTAATAGATAAAATAAAGCAGGTGCTCGAATTCAGTTAAACTCGAGCACCTGCTTCTATTAGTGCTTCCTGTTGAAGCTAACTTAGTAACTATTTTAGAATGGCGCTGGCAGCTTGCCGGCGCCATTCTAAAATAGTTACAAGCTTGAAGCTTGAACTTTTACCCCCCGGATCCCTTCCGCTCGCGGATTCACTTTTTTTGGCAAATTCGCGGGAGTTCGCGGATTGCGAATTTGCCGAAAATCGGCAAAATCCCCGAGCGGAACGGATTTTGCATCCATGCTTACAATTTGGTATTGATCAATAAAAATCCTCCAGCAGTGTCAGTTGATCCACCACTATAGATAATTTACAAATGTCTTTGTGTATTCAGAATTATACCCACTGAAGGTATCAATGCACTAAATATATCTCATACAATTTCTGAAAAGCCTGCCCTTTACTTGCATATTAGTCTGTTATTTTCTTCATTGCTTCCAGTGATTCATTTACAAGATATACTTTAGGGAATACTATTCCGAAATAGCAACTCCCATACCAGTGATCAGGCAGCTTAAAGTAAACTTTGTTCCCACATACATAATAGACTCCAGGAAATACTGGATATGTTCCACCTTTTAGTCCCCGTCCCGCTATTATCAGAAAATTGAGTTCACATTCACTTGGAACCAATAAATATATTGTTATACTCTGTTTTTAACCTATGGAGACTGATTGTGCTCAGCAATATCTATTGATTTCATTGTTAGAAAATATTCACCCATGAATTGTGAATCTCCACTGCTAAGGACAGGGTTTATGCTTTTCTGCAAAGGAACTTCAGAAAAGATCACATCTATGTTAGAGTAATACTATTGTAGCTTTCCAGTTCTATAAAATAAACTAGCTAAAATACTACATGAAATACCATATGTCAATGGTACATGATGATATGTCACTCCTTCAGCTACAGATGTCGGCAATTTCATACATACAAAACAATAGCTAGCTTCCATGGTTTCTACATAATTTACTAACAGGTTTGCAAAAACATTTAAATCTGTATCATTTTTATTTACTCTGTGATGTAAATCTGTCTCATCTGGTGCTTCTAATTCTCTTCTGCCTTGCTTAATATTAGCTACCTTTCCATGTGCATTAGTGTCATTCTGTTTGTTTGCAGTCATTAGATAGGGAATAGCTATTGTCAGTACTAACTACACTATAAGTACTCAAAATAAGCTACATATACATATTCTACAGCATCTTTTTATACAATTGCGTTTCAGTTTACCAGCATCTCTATTATCAGCAATTTTAGACTAAGAAGATTTCTCGCTCTTTTTAACTTTTGTACAGAATACAACTTGGGGAATTATTTTTCTTCAAGTTGGTCTCACTTCGTCAATTCAATCAGCATTTAATTCTTCATCACTATCTCAGCTTATTTTCAGATTCTAGAAATCTTCAAGAATCACATATGTCTATTGAGTCGTTGCTGTGCTGTGGGGGCTAACAGGCAGACTTCAAGGACCAAGACGCTCTGGGGCATGCACCTGACATCAAGCTCCTCTCCCTTGGAACCGGGGGCTACTTAAACTTCTCTCGTCTCCAGCTCCGCGGTAGATGATTCGCATCGCCGTTGCTGTGCTGTGGGGGCTAACAAGCGGACTTCAAGGACCAGGACGCTCTGGGGCACGCACCTGACATCACGCCCCTCCCCCTTGCAACTGGGGGCTACTTAAACTTCTCGCGTCTCCCGCTCCGTGGGAGACACTTTGCATCGCGTTGCTGTGCTGTGGGGGCTAACAGGTGGACTTCAAAGACCAGGATGCTCTGGGGCACGCACCTGACATCACGCCCCTCCCCCTTGCAACCAGGGGCTACTTAAACTTCTTGCGTCTCCCGTTCTGATGGAGACGCTTTGCATCGTCGTTGCTGTGCTGTGGGGGCTAACAGGCAGACTTCAAGGACCAGGACGCTCTGGGGCACGCACCTGACATCACGCCCCCCCCCCTTGCAACTGGGGGCTACTTAAACTTCTCGGGTCTCCTGCTCCATGGGAGACGCTTCGCATCGCCGTTGCTGTGCTGTGGGGTATAACAGGTGGACTTCATGGACCAGGACGCTCTGGGGCACGCACCTGACATCACTCCCCTCCCCCTTACAACCGGGGGCTACTTAAACTTCTTGCATCGCCGTTGCTGTGCTGTGGGGGCTAACAGGTGGACTTCAAGGACCAGGACGCTCTGGGGCACGCATCTGACATTATGCCCCTCCCCCTTGCAACCGGGGACTACTTAAACTTCTCACTTGCCATGCCGTTGCTGTGCTGTGGGGGCTAACAGGTGGACTTCAAGGACCAGGACGCTCTGGGGCACGCACCTGACATCACGCCCCTCCCCCCTGGAACCAGAAGGTGTATAAGTGACCAGCCCTCCCCACCACGCGGGACGCCCGCGGGCGGGCGCCGGGCTAAGCCCGGGCAAAGGGTGGGCCGTCTGTGGCCATTAGGGGCCGAAGGAGGCCGGCTGGGCCACCTCATTTGGCAGTCCAACGTAGATACTGATGGGACATTGAGCATAGTGGTAATTAATTATATTTTATAGCAATAATTTGGTCAGTAATCACTTTTTTAACTGGGACAACTCTAATAAAACGACCCTCAGTAGGTGTTTATGTACTTCTATTATTCATAAATGTTGTAATTCAGCCATTTTATATATATCCATTAGTATTTGCATTATTGGTGAGTACCTTTATGACGAGAACAATGGATAAGAGCAATTCCCCAACCCCTCGCCCTAACACACGCCAAAAGGCTGCTCTTAATACCCAACTTCCTAGTTTAACAGCAATTGATAAAATGCTTCAAAAGACAATAGGGGTAGTAGCCACGGCCATAGAAAACACTGAAAGACGTCTTTCGTTGACACCTGCCATGCCCCACTCTACGCTAACTACCATACCTCATCCCACGACACCTGTGGATGTTTCCTTTCTAACAGTCAACTCTCCTGACTCTCTGCTTGAGTCCTCCTTTGCAGATCTACCATGCGCACAGATCGAGATGGTAGTCAGTCCTCGCACTAATCCACCCTGCTCTATGGGTTCCTGGGTGGCCAACAAGATACCCAAACATTGCCCAAAAAAAAGAATTCCAGACTACAAAAGAAAACTGCTAGGAGAGTTACATCAGCTCGGATGTAACTCTCCTAGGGGCCTCCTTTTTCCACCCTTGCTCCCCCGCTGTGGGCTACTCGCTTAATAATTGACCTGCAAGAACATATGGAACAACTTGTTAAATCTCAGTTTAAAATCGTAATGAGTAAAATTGACAAAGTTGTTTCTATGCTAAATAACAAGAGCACTTTAAACCCACAGCTATCCCCACCTACTAGGAATATCCTCCCGACCCCAGCTGTTGACAACACTAAACATCCTTCTCAAGGCATAGGTCGAGGTGTAGAGCTGCGTCGGGTGCAAGGGCCGGGCCAACTGACATTCGCCATCTGCCCCACTGCAACCACTCCCCCTTGCCCCATATTCCACCAAGTAGTCACACAAATAGTGTAAGTCCTGGCCCTAGTAAATCATTATCAACCTCAGCAGGGCCCGATGAACAGATGTTAAACCGGGGGTTGGTGACACAGAAGCCTACCACCACATCTCCTATTAAAGTCACCAGACAACCACTACCCAGTATCCAACTCCCACCTGAGGCCTCTCCGTATGTGGTGGTTTTAGCTGGAGTACCACAGTTGTCAGGAGAGCAAGGAGAAACGTTTCCCGAGTTAAAGAATAAGATCATATTTTGGTTGAACAAATGCAGACCACTATCGAACTCGGGTCAAGGGGAAATCATATTTGCCAGAAGAGGTAATTGGATCGGGAATAAACCTAAGGACAGGGGAGGGGATTGTGTGATCATTAATTTTAGAGATCCTGGTGTGGTTAACCACATCCTGGACTGGGTTGGCCCCCGACAACAGGGCCTTATCATCCCCCTTCCCCTAGGGTATTTGTATCCACAGGCAAGTTTCCCCGGGGTATACGGTTTATTTATTTATTTATTTATGGAACTTGTAGAGCGCGCGGCTACCCCCAAAGGGGGTGTCCCGGCGCTGAGACTGTGAGCTAGAAAGGGGGTTGATCCTATGACAGTGAAAATAGCCACGTTTTGAGCCGGCTACGAAAGAGTGTTTCAGAGGAAGCAAATCTAAGATCTAAGGGGAGGCTATTCCATAATTTAGCCGTCATAACTGCAAAGGCTCTGCCGCCCATTCTGGAGCGACGGAACCGAGGGACAACAATGAGGCGCAACTTGTTGGACCGCAAAGATCGGGCTGAGTGGGATAGTACTAATCTTTTGCGTAAGTAGTCTGGTCCTGTCCCATTGAGGGCCCGAAAGGCAAGAGTTAGCATTTTGAACTTGATGCGACTGGCGATTGGAAGCCAGTGCAGTTCTTTGCGGTAGGCTGCAACCGAATGCCGAAAAGGGATATTGCCAATCAGCCTCGCCGCCGCGTTCTGAACGATCTGTAAGCGTTCAATTTGATATTGGGGGGCCCCGGCGTAGAGGCTGTTGGCATAGTCCAAGTGTGAAGTAATCAAGGCCTGCGTGACCGTTCTGCGAGCATCTAATGGCAGAAACGGAAAGATCTTTCGCATCATCCGCAGTTTCGCAAAACAGGCAGCAGTGACCTTATTAATTTGGGGACTACACGACAGAGCATAGTCAAACTGAAAACCCAGGTTGCGAGCAGTGTGAACGGGAATGGGGGGAGGGTTCAGTACAGTCGGCCACCACAAGGTAGAGGGAATTGTAATTTTTTGATTTAAAAACAAAACCTCCGTCTTGTCAGTATTGAGTCGAAGATGGTTAGACGCCATCCAGGAACATACTTCGCCCAGACAGTGGCGGAAACTGGCGAGGCTGGAGTCAGAGTGATCTCTAAAAGAAAACATAAGCTGTGTATCATCAGCATAGGAGGTCACTCTGACCCCACATGACTCAACCACCTTAGCCAGAGGGGCCAAATAGACATTAAAAAACAATGGGCTCAAAGCGAGCCCTGAGGTACTCCACAGACAAGGGGCTTACATTCAGATTGGAAAGGTCTAAAAAGGACCCTCTGCCTTCAACCTTGAAGAAAGGAGTTAATCCACGCTAGAGCAGAACCGTCCAGTCCAATCTGCTCCAATCGATCTAAAAGTATCTTGTGGGACACCGTATCGAAAGCGGCGGATAGGTCGAGGAGGACCAACATGGCCTCCTCTCCCCTATCCACACACTCTCGAATGGTTTCCGAGACTTCCAGAAGTGCCGTATCAGTGCTAAAACCAGTGCGGAAACCTGATTGAGAGTCATGAAGTATAACATTGGTCTCCAGATATTCCGCAAGTTGAAGTTGAACGGCTTTTTCTAAAACCTTCGCTGGTTTGGGAAGGAGAGAGATGGGGCGGTAATTACATAATTGCGTAGGGTCTGCATTTGTGTTTTTCAAGATGGGAACTAGCATGGCTTCTTTCCAGGCGGTAGGAAATTGGCCCAGCTGAAGTGAGGTGTTCCAGATAGAGATGAGTGGCTCTATCAGGAGGGGAGCAAGGTCACTCATGACTTTGGGGGGGACAGGGTCTAAAGGAGAACCCGATTTGCACTGAGTAAGCAGTTTAAGTGCAGCTTCTGTGGTAAGATCCTTAAAAGCTTTCAGGGCTGGTACAGTATCATTCCTATTTTTGACAAGAGAAGGGGATTGTGCAGGTATAAGGACTGATGTAAAGGAGGAGGAGATTTTCTCAATTTTATCTTGAAAAGATTCACAACAGTGGTGAGACATCAGAATACAATATCCCGGTGGAGAACAGATTCAGTCCACTGAATAATGTAAACTGATTAACTTTCCTACCCTGGCACATGGATATAGACTTTAAACCAGTTGGGTGCCAGGAGGCATTAGAGGGTGTGAGGCAAGCAGGGGAGCATCTAGAGATCGTCGGTGGGGCCTCTCAGGCGGACTCATGGATGCTCCTACCTACTGTAAATTCTAAGCTGTGCCCTCAAGGGGACGGGGCTGGGATGGATAATAGAGAAGGTATCCCCTGTATTTGTAGTTCACCAATGATGATAGTTGATCCTGTAAGGCAACACCCTCATATTTCACTAATAGGGTCTTGGAATGTAGCAGGGCTGAGTGCTAAGTTATCAGACCCAGAATGGGGTGAACTGGTGGATCGCTATGATGCGTGTCTGTTCCAAGAGACCTGGATGACTATTGCCCCCTCTAGGGTGGGTTTTGCAACCTATTATTTACCAGCTCTACAGGGTCCGAGGCGTAGGCCATCGGGGGGACTGTGTATATGGGTGGCCACTCACTTGAAGTGTTCTGTGAAAGCAATTGATTCACCTTCCCCGGATATCCTGGCCATTGCCCTTAAAATATTAGATGGCACAAAGGGGTCGCCTTTGATTGACGCCCTTGATGAACTTCTTTCAGCACACCCCTCTCCCAAATATAAAATACTGGGAGGTGACTTAAGTTGCCATTTCGAACCCTTGGCAGGTATACCGTCTGTGACCACAGAGGAGGATACATATTCAGGAGTGTTCTGTATACCCAGTTAAGCGCCTGACCCCACTGGCATTACAGATTAACAAGCTTCTAGTCTCTCACTCTCTTAGAGCCTATAATGGCAGGATTGCTCCCGATGTTCCTTGGAAGTTCACCTTTAATAGACAAGGGAAAACCACAACCATTGATTATATCATGGTTAATGTCGAATTTTGGTTACAAATTAAGTCATTTAGTGTAATCGATAGGGTGGACAGTGATCATAACCTCCTGACCCTGGAACTAAACTTAGCATTGGGTAGTCAATCGGGAGCAAGGGAGTGTGATCTACATAGTAACTCTAACTTAATTGCAGCGGCAGGAGGCAGACGTATTAAGTAGGCCAAGTTTGTGTCAGTGCCGGATAAAATAGCGGAGCTCTATCAACAAGTTTCCTCCTCCTTAGCTGAGGCTTTTAATCTCCCGGCCATTAATGAGCCTTCTAATTTTCGGGGGCTTGAGCTTATCCACAACAATTTATTTACCCCCCTAGCAGACTACTTTTACACAACAGCTAATGGGAGGGCACGGTTTAAAATGCAGGAGCAGTGGTTCAATAAATCCTGTAGGGAGGCGAAATGTGCACTTATTAGAGAGGCTAAATCCGGCTCAGTCGAGAGATTAAGAGGGGCCAGACTCAATTATAAAAGGATTATTGCAGAGTCTAAGTCGGACTGGGAGGCCCGTAGATGGGAAGACATCAAGGATGCTCTGGATACACGCAATTATAGTGCATTTTGAAACCTGGTCAGATCTGGCTCGTCTGAGGGGGTGTGTGCTATAACATCAAATCTGAGTGAAGAGGTATGGATAGCGCATTTTAAGCCCCTTTTAGCTCTATCTGTACCATTTCCTCAGGTTTCCCTAGACCCGGATTATTATCCAGTTAATCTGAGGGAAACTCAGGAGGCCCTTAAAAGTTTGGCGAGTGGAAAAGCCCCGGCTTGGATCGCATACCGGGCAATTTGTTTCTGAGCGAACAAAAGGTTTGGGTCCCCTATCTATGTCTTTATTTCAATGCCATCCTTTGCAGTATGGAAATCCCTACAACTTTGTTGGGGGCTGAGATTATCCCCATCCACAAAAAGGCCTCCCCACTGGATCCGGTCAACTACTGCCCCATTAGTCTTATAGACTTCTTGCAGAAATTAATGGCCCGCATTTTACTATCTAGGTTGCAAATGTTGGATGGACGAACATCACATACTGACACCCCTACAGGCGGTCTTTCGTGCCAAAGTTTCCACCATCTACCAACTGTTCAGACTACAGATGGTCTACTGGAAGACGGTGACTAAGGGGGTTGGTGCCTTGTATTTGATCTTTGTAGATCTTCGATCTGCATTTGACTTGGTCCAGAGGGAGAAGCTATGGGAGGTTTTGTTTTAGATGGGAGCCCCAGCGTACCTGTGCCATCTTCAACCGGTTACACCAGGGAACGTTTGCAAGAGTTAGGTATGGGAGGATCGGGGAGCTTATGGCCGCCTTTCCGGCGGAAAGGGGTGTGAGGCAGGGGTTTGTGTTAGCCCCCACACTTTTCTCTCTATTTCTAGATGGTCTGATTAAACATCTTTTGGGTGCAAGGGATTTAGACTCCCCCAGTTTGGCAGCTCGCAAAATCCCAGCCCTGATGTTTGCTGATGACACCCTTTTATTATCTAAATCCTCAGGGGGCATACAGCGAACTCTATAGGCTTTCTGTGCATTTTGCAGACTAAGAAATTTGTAGATAAATCTCTCCAAAACCAAATTTATGCTTTTTAATTCTAAATTACCTAACTGCCCCCCCTCATAAAGATGGCACGGTGCTCGAAAGAGTTTCCACTTTCGAGTATCTAGGGGTAACTTTGAATGACAAGATGGAATGGGGGACCCATATAGCCAAGGCAAACATGAAGTTGGCTCAAGCCGCTGGTGGGCATTTTAAAGGTACACAATGAGTGCTCATCTAAAATTGTGGGGCCGCCACTAGAAATGTATAAACCTCAGACAAGAGGCGGAGCGCTCTATGGAGTGGAGTTATGGGGTCATGCTAACACCTCTTCATTCTCTACTACTGAGAATAGATTTATTAGAAGACTATTGAGACTCCCACAGAGCACACCATTGATCCCGCTACGCCTTGACCTGGGCCTGGCCCCCTTAGTGGAAGTCATCCCTAATCGTCCTCTTTTATATTGGAGGAGACTATGGTCTACACCCGAGATTATTAGTTATCGGGAGGAACTTAGCCATCTATCCTCATTGAGGGGTGTGGGGAAAATCCCCTGGCTAAAGCACGTGAAACAGCTTTGCCAGGCCTTGGGGAGGGGTGACCTGTGGACTTCTCCCGAACCCGCGTGTGCCCTGTCCCCTAGGAGAACACTGGTTAAAGTGCTCAACCAATTCCGAATGGACCAGATGATATGTAAACCATCCTTGGGTAGGTTGACCAGTTGTTTTCTTGAGGTTAAGGATGAGTTTCACTTTGAGAGATTCCTGGACGACATTCAACCACCATTGGCAAAGAAATTATATGTCCAATTTAGACATGGGTCTCTCCCAGTGAGGGCTGTAACCAGCAAGTGGTCAGTGGCCCAACAAGCACTTAGGGCCCGATTCACAGAATGAACGTAAGACTAAATCCTAAACTTACTACTATTTGGTATTCACAGAATGCACTTACTACTTTTGGGATTCACAGAGTGAACTTACTACTTTCGGGATTCATTAGGAGTCTGAATTCCAACACCATCCAGTGTGCAAAATATTGTGCAGTTCATTTTGCACAATAAATCCCTTCCTAGCAAATTCATGGGACTTGAGTCACACACAACAAATTTGTGCATTTCTCTAAAGTTGCCAATACATACCTCTATTGGTTCGGTAATTGGGGTCCTAAATTGTTTATTAGAAACCCCCACTACTTGGATTGCTTCTCCTGAGAGTGGTAGGTTTGGGATGTCTGCTGTTCTCACATTAAAATGGGTAGCACCCGTATACAATAAGAAGCTGATGTCATGTCCTTCAACCTTACCATCTGTATATGGACCTGACTGATCTACCGGCAAGGATGCACCAAGTACACATTCCTCTTCCTCCCCTCTCATGCACCGTCATTGTATCTCATTCTCAAAAAATGAATCCTGCAAAAGAAACTGTTGGGTTACTGAATTTTTCTTACCACTTTCCTCCTGGAATCCAGAGTCCACACTGTACTTGGTTTGACTCAAAAAGGGGCATATTATCAAGAACGGATTTAAAAAGGATCACCGGTTTAGCGGCAGAAAACTGCCACTAAAGCGGCAATAATGCGCTTGATAATATGCCCTTGTGAATTCAAATAGCAGCCCATGTTCACACCAGAACATGGGCTGCTATTGGAATTCTCCAGGGCATATTATCAAGCCCATTATCCACACTTTAGTGGCAGTTTTCTGCTGCTAAACCAGAGATAATTTTAACGCCGTTCTTGATAATATGCCCCAAAATTTGGCATAGGGGCAGGTGGCAATTGACTCTGTGCAACCTGCTGCAGTTGCCACATTAACACCTCATTCTGTGTCTGTGGAATTTAATTTTGATTTTTGATATTATTATCCTGTATAAGCCTACACTAATTTTTCTAATGCCATAATTTCACACACCCGTGACAGGGAAACTTTTTTTTGCCTCTTCTCTGCTCATTCGCCCTCTTGGTTTGCCCTCACTATTTTCAACTTGGCCTTCCCTTTTCCTTGGTTTTCTGCACGATTACTTAGCTGAAGTTCTTGCTTGTCTGCTAATTTGACTTGGGTCCACATTACCTTTTCTTCTACATTTTTTCATCTGTTGTCAAATTCGTCTTCACAGTACTTTGCGTACTTAACGATTTCATCTATTGACTTTGCTTGCCAACATAAAAAGTGCTGCTTAATCATTTGCGATATTTCCATTCTTAACCCAGACACAAAACTGTACACAAAATGTGTCATATCAATATTTTCAATATTCTCAAACTCGCAATACTGCTTGAATACCTGTAAGAGACGTTCATAATATGCATGTACGGACTCATATTTTTTTGTGTTGTCCTGTCTATTTTTATCCATTTCTTTTAGGGGAATCTTTTGTTTCAGGAAAGTAATTACGTGATTATATTTTTTCATTTCTTCAGCTGACAGGGCTCCTGGCTTTGCATCTCTTGGGTACTCATCACTAGGCCAATCAATCGTAATTTTACATTCTGCCCATAAATCAGCAGGAACAACTATGTCAAACAAACCATCTAAATCGTTCAACAAAACTTTTGAAACCTTTACCGACCTTTCAACTTGCCTGTACTATTTTACAGGTTTTTCGCTAAGCTTTGGGAAATCATTAGTAATGGATAAAATATCATGTCAGGTCCATGGGACATGTATATACCCTCCTCCCAGAACTTCTCTCATTGAGCACAACCTTTCAACCTTTTCTGTTTCTTTCATTTCTTTCGGTTTGTCTAGGCTTCTTTCTTTTTCCACCTAGTTTTCCATCTATCCAAATCTCCCCATTTTTGTAGCAATGTTACTGATTATTTTATCTGGAATTTCCTTTCTTACACGTTCATGTTCTCTAACTCTTTATCAGAAAATTCTGCTCCATATGGTTTCTGCAATACATTGGATTTCCCTATGTTGATGCCCATTTCTGACGCTAAATTCATTAATTTTTCATGACATTTTTTCGTATTTCGGGTGATGTTTCTGCAACTCTTCTTCGCTAAATGTATTTAATCTTTCTACTTCTACATTTCCAGCTATCATTTCTTCTAATTCTACTATTCATTTAAATATATCCAATGCTTTTGGCTCAGATTTTGGCTTTTCTATTTCTCGTGTCCACCTTTTTATTTCTTCTGGGGTCACTACAGTAGCACTTTTAGTCCCTGTGGATGTTTCAATTTGTACCTCTTTTGAGCATCTTGGTATGACTTTTCTGAATGAATCATTTATCGGCTCTCTTATTGGCAAATACATTAAGGAAGTTATTGATTCACACTCACTTGCCCGATCATCAATAATTGTATTTTCTTTTCTGGGTTGTGTGATGGGTGTAGTCATGACAGGTGTTTTAGGACAATTTGGCTTATTCCAATATAAGGCACCAACAAGATCTATAGTCACTGGTATTGTTAATGCTTCCGGAAATGTGTGGTACAAAAGGGGGTGGTGATGGACGGAGCATCTGAACCAATCAAACACTCACACCCAGTCAACAGATCTGGGTTTAATCCATCACCGTTCTTTAGCCCACTCTGCCACCCCAGTTCAGACATTGCCATATGCAAATCAGTCCGACCCTGTGCCTCATGGGAACAATCCAGCCCGAACTGCCAAGCCATGCCTTCCCTGGACCGGAAACAAGCTTCTGAGGACCGGTTATTTTCTGAATTAACTCACTTCTATTTTTATTTATTGCCTCTCTTTCTTTTTCTTGAAGTACCCTTTCCATTGTAGTCTCATGTACAACCTGCAGAACCAAAGGTGTTTTCAGAAGAGGGGCGCTAAGAGTAATTCTATTTAATTCTTCTTGGTAAGGTGGAGGATTTTTCATTAAAATATCTTCAAAATAATCATCTTATGAATCTCCACTACCAGTCACTAAATGTTTTGTTTTCTCTGCACATTTGCTTCCTGTTGATTCTTCTGTAGTTAGTACAGGATATAATCCTTCCACTATCATAGCATGGTTTCATCTGACTATCTCGAGTTTCCAGTGGAAACTTAGGATAAAATCTACTCAAGTACCTGTCCCTGGTTGATCTTTCTCGCTCAAAGGCCTCAGTTTCCCATTCTTCTAAAGCTTCATACTGGGTTAATCTAGGTATTGGTTCTAACTCATTCATGCGAGTTCGCAAATTGTTTAAAATTCCCCCATTAAATGTTCTGTACCCTGTAAGGCTACTACTCCATCCCTGTTGTGTATTCTATCCAATTTTCTAACCATACACAGGTGTGGTAGCATCAATTTGTTTACTTCTACTCTGATGCTTCTCCAATACCAGCGTGTCTTTCATTCTGATGACTAATTCACATCTAGTTTACTTATGCACTTTATCCAATGCTAGCACAGCTTTTCTGTGACAGAAGTTTTGCTCCTCCTGACTCACCCCTCCTTTAAAATTTTACCTCAGCTACACGCCCGCTGTTTCTCCCAATCCCAGCGCGGCTCTCCATAACATCAGTGCAACACCCGCCACTGACCCCTCCTTTGCAAGGTAATGTGACACTCAATTTCTTTAAATTTGATGTACACATTGCATTAATTAACAGAGTAAAAACATTTGCTACCGTACCTGATTGACTAAAAGAAAAGTCAATTTCTTCCGCTGCGAGTAAACTTTTCCGTTTACCCCTCACTACCACACTATGAGTAAAACCTCTTCCGCTTACTCTTCACTCAAGCATCAAAGAACCTGTTACTCCTTCAATATTACCCTTTCTAGGTGATATAAAACCAAAGTTTCACCAGCAAACTCCTTTGCTACCAATCACTTTCACTTTTATACAAGAAAAATTATCCCTAACCAGTGCTTCAAGTCCTACATAATTTTCAACACTTTCTTCATCCAGGCAAGCAACCTCACTGAAGTGTGGCTTCCATTTACCAACCGCTATTCAATATTTCCGGGAATTTCTGGACAACATAAAACAATACATACGAGTTTTGGTTAATACCTAAATCAATTTCAATACACAATTTTCTACCTTTCTTAACTAAAACCTAACCAATGCTCTGCTACCAAGAAAAACGGATCCAGCGAGATTACCAGCTTGATTTACTCTAAAACACCATACTCACCGGGGACCATAAGCATGCATAAATAAGCTGATAATACCCACTGGTGATCAGGACTTTATATTTATCTTGTGATAAAAATGTACTTATACACCATTTCTTACCAAAACTTATCACCTTATTTCTCAATTTCCTCTTGTCAATAGATCAGGTTATTAGCAGAATAGGTAGAAATTACATTTATTTCTTTGAAGGACCAAGGACTCAAGTGAGTTTTAAAACTTTAGTTATGCAATATGTTTATGAGCCAGCTACCAATACATGTCAAACACCCAAAAATTGGATCAAAGTAAAACGTAAAGACTTAGTAAAATCACATGACGTTGGTACCAGGGAAGGGTGGAAAAGGAAAAGACGGTACAAGGACATACCACAAAGAATTTATATTTATCTAGAATGGTTTGAGGACCAACCCCTGGCCATGGAGCTGGGAAAGGGACTCCAAGTAGTCAGGAACCAACAGGACACGTTTAGGACAGAACAGGTGACCTCTTCTAGGTGCAACACCAGCGTTGCACCCCTCTCTGGCACTACTCTCCTCAACTCTACCCTCTTCTGGATGGACAGCTCTTCTTCTTCAGTGATATCTCCAACTGTTCTCTCTCTCCATCTCTCCATCTCTCTTTTCTTGATTCTTCTTTCAGAGTGCTCGAGTAGTGTCTCGGACCTCTGGGGCATCCACCGTCTTCTGCTTCAGTAATGGATCGGTGACAGGTCGATGACAAGTCTGACAAAGTAACTGGCTGAGCCTACCTTAGTTATACTATTCTAAGTGTATGTACCAGCCCCCAATGTTTCAATATTTGTGAATCCCCTACTTCTGATTGGACAATGGGATGGGGAGAGGTCCTCACACCTTACTAATGTAAGAGCATTCCTTTTGGTTTATTGTTCTATATTCCCGCCCCTTAATTTTACTTGCCCATGCTTTATTTCCCAACCGCGTTTCATATTAATTTCATCTACAATATATATGAATTTTGACTTCTTCTCCTTCCCCTCTGCTGGTCAAGAGTTGGTGTTCCCAGGCACTTCTATGGTTAAAGTGTCCTTGGCTGGGATTCAATGCCCCATTGCGGAGTTTGACAGAGTCCAGTGCGCTTGCGCATAACCATGCAAGATGGAGATTTCAGTCAACCTCCAGGCCCAAATACGAACTAATAACAAAGTCAAAGAAAAACATGTTAGAATACACAAATAAATGAATGCACTGTATACCACTTATTCCTACTCTAATCCCTTTAATTTATTTTAACTATTGCATTAGCTGTTTAAAAAGACATGCAAGGTCTAGTTTAAGGGTAGCAGATGCATTAGCATGTGAGGTTCAAGCGGCCATCTTAAATTCTACTGCGCAAAGCGAATGATGTCATACTACGTAGATGCAGTCGACGCATGTGCAGAATAATCCCGCATTTTTGACAGCCATTTTATGCCTCTTGGATTACTTGTTAGTAAAATACATTGAAAAGTTTCCCCTAGATGATGTAAAATGAAGTGTAATGCATTTATTAGTATCCACGAAACATGTTGGTTACATTATTACAGGTTATTCAAGAGGACTGCACCCGAGCAAGTCTCTGACATATGAAACCTTGCTCTATCACTACCTTTCATTATCAACAATGCTGCATCGATAAACATTCCTGAGGAGAAATATAATGAACTATCTCCATTGCCGTACCTTACGCCATTGAAAGCAAAAGTATACTCTCGGGGTGCATCGATGCCCTTAAAAAGTCAAGGTTCATTTTTAGCAACAATGAAACACAAGAAATCAAAGGTACATGCACCCATCCTTGCGCTTCAAGGCACAGGGTCAAGTGCCTGTCTATTCAACTTCAGTACAGCTGCTGATATGGGACTGATTTCTGTAAATTACAACATGAATACTCACCACACAGTAGTGAGTTCAATCGTTTCAGTATTTCATGGTTTGGGAAAACTTAACACCATGAAAGTCAAGTCACATATTAATGAGTAGGTCTGTCTGGTTGCTCAGAGATATTGACAAAGTGTTTTTCATTTGGAAGAAGCTGTTCAAAATGAACTTGAACCGTTACCTAAGCATGACATTATTGAGCATTCAACTGGTGCAACACCAAGGTTTTCTCTTATAGTGGTAGTACCTAAAAGGACAGTGAAGTAGCTACTTGCTTATCAGATGACATGACATGCATCAGCAAACAAGGCAATTGTACGAGAACGACATCAAGGTCCATATATTGCTGACATGATAACACAATTAAATGGTGCAAAGGTCTTCTCTTACCTTGATTTAAATAAAGGTTATCATCAGTTAGAACTTGAAGAAAATTGCAGGTACAGTAAAACCTTTTCCACACATGTTGGTCTGTTTCGATAAATAGACTCAATTTTGGTGTGTTAACGGCTGCTGAACTGTTTCAAGACATTATTTGACGTGTCATACAGCCTGTCATGAATGCATTCAATTACAGTCATGACATATTGTTTTTCGGAGCTAAACATAAAGAACATTATTATTATTATTATTATTATTATTATTATTATTATTATTACATTTATTGAGCGCACAGCTACCCAGAGGTTTCCCGGCGCTTGCCTTGGGAACCCGTCCTGGCTTTTCCCTGTGAGATAGCCCCTACAGGGCATCCCCAAGGTGAAAGCCAGGCATCCCGCCGCAGGGGGCCATTGTGGAGATTAAGCAAGCTTAATGCCCAGAGTTGCAGAGGGAGAACCCATGATTAGAGCAGGCACCGAAGCGAGAATTATCGAGTCCGTGGACATTTGAGCTCAAGACCCTGCCGCGTCAGGAATTGAACCCTGGTCCCGGGTCTGACCTCAGCTTCCGGGTCTGCCTGCTCTATACCGTGAGCCACACTTCTCCACATGATAAACCTCTTACACAATTGTGTTGTTTGCTTGCTGAATTCCATAAGAGAAAGCTAAAATGATTTGGCCACATTCTTTCTGATGGGGGTATGTCAGCAGATTATGTTAAAGTATAAACACTGTCATATGCTGATCCTCGCAAGATGTTTCCATGGTGTGTTCATTTCTTGGTATGGTCAGTTACCTTTTGAGATACTTTCAATACTTTGCCACTGTAAGTGCTCCATTGAGAGACTTGACAAAATAATGCTTTATTTCATTCATCGCATAAATGAGAGACAAGCTTTAAAAAAATGAAACAGCCATTGAGAATGCAAATCAAAATGGTGTATTTCAATTTTAAGCTTCATACCGAGGTTATTGTTGATGCTAGCTCTGTGGGGTTAGGCGTTATCCGTGCACAGCACAGCACACAATTGAATGCTCAAAGGCAAATTCTGGCATATGGTAAGTGGATATAATATTGACTTTTTAATATCAACATACATTAATATTGAGTTTAGGATATTGATAATATTAAATATCAATGTAATATATATACAAATGTTAAAAATATAACTTTTTATTCTTGTAAAAAATATTGAAGTTTGAAATGTTGACTGTCATAATATTGTTATGTCAAAATATAATTATTGTACTTTTTAATATGTTTTATGTTTGTTTTAGGTATAATATTAGTAACATAGGGGCCCATTAGTATGTCCGGCGGATCGCCACTGCTAGCATGGCGGTTGCGATCTGTCCGACATTTTCTCCCACCCGCATGCCATTTCCCCTTGCCATATTACTATGATGGGGGACTCCCCTTTCCGTCTGCCGGTTTTCCACCCAGTCGATGATTCGACCGGGCGGAAAAGGCTTTATTATGATGGCGGTGTCTGTTATACAATGCCATCCATATCAGAAAGCTTCTGGGGATTTGCCTTTCTGTGGCGGCCGTCTTTCATATTGGGGGCCCGTAGCGGGCTGCCAAGTATTTTGGGAGTGAGGTGGGGAGTGCAGTGCGGTGCCTGTCACATTTTTCATTCAATTGCACAACTTCCATTTTTGGAATTGAGGCGGGAGGTGCTTACAGCACCGCCCATCGCAATGTTAAAAATGCGGGATGCGCCCGACGGTGTGGTGGGCGCATCCTAATTGTATGAGAAGGACCGGCGCATGCATTGCAGGCGATACCATTTCCTGGGGCTTTGTCCGCCCCCCATTCTAATTATGCCCTTAATGTTATAAAAATCGAATTTGTATTTTATTTTTTAGGAGCGGGATGTCGGGTTTACAGGAGATAAGGCGTGGGAGTGTTTTCAAATAATTGATTTCCATTTTTAATTAATTCAATTTTTTTTATTTTAAATTAGAAATGTTTGTTTTAGGAGCGGGATTTTGGGTTTATAGGGGTTAAAGGTGGGGAGTGTTTTAAAATAATTGATTTAAAATTTTTATAAATTAGAAATTTTTAAATTTGAATTAGAAATTGTTGTGTAGGAGCAGGATGATTGGTTTATAGGTGATAGGGTTGGGGAGTGCGTTAAAATAATTGTTTATAATATTTAATAAATTCAAAATTTGTAAATTTAATTTAGAATTTATTTTAGGAGTGGGATGTTGGGTTTATTGGGTATAAGGGTGGGGATATTTTTACATTATTTTTTACAAAATGAAACAATCTAATTTATTTTAAAATATGGTGTAACTTTTTTTATAATTGTTGTTTATATTATATTTGAATAAATGTCTGTATTTTTATATAATTAATGTTAATTAAAAAAATTGTTCTTGATCAAAATAACATTAAAAAAAATCTAACACAATGTGTTCATAGTGAATAACTTGATTAAAGTATTATTAAAAATAATGGTTTAATATTACTTATAAATATTCATATTTAAATGTATGTTATTTCATAATTAAAAGATATCCCTCCTTTTGCAGCCACCATTCCTGCTATGAAGGTTAGGGTCCCACAAGGATTTATCTTAAGCTCCTCACTCATTAATGTGTATTTGGTTCATCTTGCTCTGCGCGAAAATAGTATCATATGCAGATGACACTCAACTGTTGTTCACCTGCGATAAGGGCACCGATTTCAGAGGTGGAGAAATCAACACTTGCCTGATGGAGGTTTTCTCTTGGTTGAATTAAAAGCAATTAAAATGTAATCCTGAAAAATAGGAGATCATTTTGTATGGCCCCTCCCTTCGTGCGAAGTATGGCATCAGTGGAGGCAGCGCAACTGGTCTCCCCCGGCAGAATCAGTGAGCATTGTTTAAAACGTGGGGATAAAGTTAGATGCTCAACTGTCAATGACGGCCCTGGTACAAACAGTGACCGGGACCTGCTTTGGCCTGTTAAAAATGTTAAAAAAACGTTCTTACCCTGCTGTCGAATGCCCACAAGAAAACTGTAGTTTAGGCCTTGATTGTGTCACAGCTTGATTATGTTAACGTCATGTACCTTGTCCTCCATGAGTACTGATTGAACCGTCTAGTCTTAATTGCACTTAAAATAAATGTAGCAGTATAAAAACAAATCTCAGGGTCTTTGAGTGCAAAAAGTAGGGTCATACTAGAATTAGTAGTATTGGCTTCGTACTTCTTAAACAATGGTTTAAGATAGACAATTCTAAGAGACAAAAACAGGCCACAGAAAGACAAAAAGTGCAACGTGCTCTGTTTTGTAATCCCATCACAGGGACAAGGGGAAATAGGGTGATGATTCATCATAGGAAACGCAACGAGGTGACGCACAAGACCTAACCTCAATCTAGTTATTACATAACAATGGGAAGATCTTGTGACAAATGAAAGATAGGCTTGGCAACCCACCATATCTATATGCAGATGGTAAAACTGGTACGTGGTTTGTTTCCTTACTGTTTCCCTCCTATGTTCATTCTTGTGGGAGAGGAAAATGCTCTTTAACTCCTGTTTAGACATAGCAGATGTTTCATTATGCATTCCCAAAATAGATCGATCAAAAATGTCCCCATAAGATTTAGATAAATAATTGAGCCGAGGTATCTTTAAATAATTTTCCAAGCGTAAACAATCATTTATAATAGAATTGGTGAAAATAGTCTCCTCTTTTAGCCATAACGATCTTCATAACTGAAGCGGTCTCATGGCTATTAAGTCCATCAAATAGTTAAGACCGACCTCACAATGAATAAGTTCGGAGGAGGCTGAGACCGGCAGACATAATAGCTTCTTTAAAAAGGAATTCTCTTCCACTTGCAAGTCATAACATGGGACGTATCCCCAACGCCCAGCCCCGTAAAGTGCAACCGATATACATCTAGCTTTATAGATCTCGATCATATCTTTAATACGGCGGTCCCACAAATTAGAAGCAAATTTAAAAACACTGTATATGCTCTTCCTCAGTTTTGCCTGAACCTGGGAAGTTTCATAATTCCATTTCCCGTCCGAAGAAAAGGAAATACACAGGTAACAAAACTTGTCCACATTTTGTACTTTGTTACCCTCAAAAAAGAAGGGTTTCAGGCATTTAAATTTCGTGCCGCATACCACTCTAAAAGTTTTTGTTTTGTTTATCAGCAACTTACTTTTATGGATAAAAGAGGCAAACCCATCAATTAACCTCTGGAAGCCTACCGGTGTTCTAAATAAAAGCACGGCATCATCCGCATGAAGCAGGACTGGCACTTTCTTACCCTCCACTAATGGGGAGTCCACCTGTGTCATCTTAAGTATAAATAGAGTAAAAAGTACTGGGGCTAAAACGCAGCCTTGACGGATACCGCCCTTTACATTAAAATTGGGGGTACATTCACCCTTCTGGCCATACCGAACTTTGGTTGATAGATTTTGTACAACCTGGCCAAAAAATGAATAATGGGTTTTGGGGCCCCAAGGTTAAGTAAGACCGGCTATAAAACTCCATGGTCCACCAAATCAAATGCACTGCTTAGATCCACAAAGCCGACCCTGTTTAACTGTAGTATATTTTCCAATTAAAAGCTTAAAATTATTACACTGTTCTAGCGTACCTAGCCCTTTTCTAAAACTGTATTGTACCTGTGCCAAAATATCATTATCTAGAACCCACTCCTCCAATCTTAACAATAAAACTCTACTCATCATTTTTACTGAGGAATCGAGTAGAGAGATCGGATCATAGTTTTTTGTTCCAGATTTGTCACCTTTTTTATAGATGGGTATAACAACAGATTCCCTTCATGAGGATGGACAACCCTGTGTTACTGCAGCATTAAAAACTCTAGTGAGTATTGGTCCCCACAATTCAGGTATTGATTTATATACATCAAAGGGGACATCATCAGCACCTGGTGCTTTCTCCCCTTTACTATTTCCTATACCTATCAGAACTTCTTCCAAGGTTATATCAAGCGGTATACTAGGTCAATAGTGTTGAATATTTAAATCTACCAATGTTGTGCAACTTGGGCTAAAGATACTTGAAAAATAGGCCACCCATTCCTCACAACTCACATAGGTTAAAAGTTAAGGAACAGATTCAATTTTAAGTAGTTTAGATTTCACTGTATTCCAGAATAACGTATTATTAGAGGTTTCAGCAGCAAGTCCAAGGTTATCCCAAGCCTCTAGTTGGAGCTCCTTCTGCCTTCGTTTTAAATTAAAATTATATTCTGTTCTGAGAGCATGCAATGCTGCTATTGAAATTGCTATTGCTATATGAAAGTGCTATTTGAAATTGCTATTGTATATGAAAGTGCTATTTTCAAGCGGTTCAAAGAGACAGTACAAGAGTGATCGAACCAACCCCTGGCCTGTGTTTGTTTCCTGGATGACTTCACAGTCAATGATTTAGTAATGCATGCATTGATCTTAAGGAAATTGGACAAGATCTTGACCCAATCAATAAGCTGTCATCTATTTCCTTGCCACACGCCTGTACGATTTTTTTTTGCCATTTCACAGGAGTTGGCGACCGTGCATTTTATTCTTGTACCATTGGGGCGTGACAGAATGATGTTATTCATAACAGAACATGATTCAACTGTCTTGTCCCCCCATATATATAAGCGCATTGTAATTGAGTTATGGTCACTCAATAGCAAATCGACAACTTGCGGGATAGAACATAGGTTGGCAATGTTGGCAGAGACTATAACATGGTCAATACAACTATATTTACACCTTCCTGTAAATGTTGGGATCTCCTGCCCACTCCCATCCTTAGCACACTGCAGAATATCCAAATCAAATTCTGTCAGTACTGCATTTAAAGTGTTACCGTAGGTGGTATGAGGAAAATGTTGATAATCATTACCTTCTTCATTTTGGCACCCACAAACTTTTCAAACAACAAAAGAAGAGAGGTCTGGTCAGTTACAAGGCTGCCAGGAGTATGGAGCAAAGAGATAAGAGGTTTTTTTTATATACAGTCACTCTGATTGAGTAGGAAGGCCCTCACACACCAACCTGGTCAGTGTCATGCTTCATCATCGGGCCCCACCGAAGAGACCGAGTGTCTCTTCGGTGTGCTGCGACACCAGAAAGACTGCGGAGCTGGTCGTGTGGGGAGGACGTGTTGTGAAAAATAGAAATTAAAAGTGCCTAACAGGGTATCAAAAAAACTTTTAATGAGTGATCCCTAAGACACGTGTAGGTGGTATATGTGTCTGAATTTAAGTGCCAAGGTTGTTAGGATTTGGTTAAATTCAGCTAAATACCACGTGGTTTAAATTAATCAGTCAACATGTTTCTGCCGTACTAGTGGTATGTATTCACCAAGGCATTCTTCAGGACTATACCCCGGCGGTATGGACACTCTAATAGTCCACCCTAACCTGGGGACGTGAAAGTGAAAAAAGGAAAAGTGCTTAAAAATTAGAAGAGCAAATGCTCATTCTGAAAAAGCCCCCAAATTCAGGGGTGTGTCAGCACTTTAAAACAGGGCGCTACTAGCACCATGGGTCTCGGGAGGAGGATTGGAGCGCGCCTGGCACATCGCCCTCAGCGCTCACAACCCGCTTCTCAACCTGCAGGAAGCCTCAAAACCGGACCCCGACGTCGAATCGTCGGGGTACGGTTTTGAGGCTTCCTGCAGGTTGAGAAGCGGGTTGTGAGCGCTGAGGGCGATGTGCCAGGCGCGCTCCAATCCTCCTCCCGAGACCCATGGTGCTAGTAGCGCCCTGTTTTAAAGTGCTGACACACCCCTGAATTTGGGGCTTTTTCAGAATGAGCATTTGCTCTTCTAATTTTTAAGCACTTTTCCTTTTTTCACTTTCACGTCCCCAGGTTAGGGTGGACTATTAGAGTGTCCATACCGCCGGGGTATAGTCCTGAAGAATGCCTTGGTGAATACATACCACTAGTACGGCAGAAACATGTTGACTGATTAATTTAAACCACGTGGTATTTAGCTGAATTTAACCAAATCCTAACAACCTTGGCACTTAAATTCAGACACATATACCACCTACACGTGTCTTAGGGATCACTCATTAAAAGTTTTTTTGATACCCTGTTAGGCACTTTTAATTTCTATTTTTCACAACACGTCCTCCCCACACGACCAGCTCCGCAGTCTTTCTGGCGTCGCAGCACACCGAAGAGACACTCGGTCTCTTCGGTGGGGCCCGATGATGAAGCATGACACTGACCAGGTCGGTGTGTGAGGGCCTTCCTACTCAATCAGAGTGACTGTATATAAAAAAAACCCTCTTATCTCTTTGCTACATACTCCTGGCAGCCTTGTAACTGACCAGACCTCTCTTCTTTTGTTGTTTGATATTTAACCGGGGATTAAGAGAGTGTCCTTGATTCTCCCTACCTCTCTCTTTGTTGACATATACCCACAAACTTTTGTCATCGACAGGGGGGAATATTAATATTAAAAATCACCAAGCCAGACAATATTCGAGTGAATACTGTTCATAATATCATAATATCATAATATAATATAATCATAATAGCCATTTTGTCTAGTTCCTGTTTCAATTCTAAAACTACGCTGTGACGAGTAGAATTAAATATATTATTATGAAAATTAATCAATAGGACATCCTGGCCATCCAAATGGTGTAGCCAGAGTAACAGTGAATGATGCCCTATAGTAGTGCTTTTTTTAACTTTCAAAGGTAGGTAGGTTATTTAGTAAAGTTAACTGTCCCCCCTTTGACCTACCAAAGGAAGAAGGTATTGCGGTAAGTTCTATGCAGTAAACCCATCGAAATAAATGCTTACGGTACTCCAGGTTTCCTGCAAATACACTATATCGTTTGAACTGATGAACTCCTTCCATCCTAACTCATCGATCTTACTTGCAATTCCAGCTATATTCCAACTGACAATAGTGTATCCTACAGGCAAGGGAGTTCCTTGGGGTAATACAGATAGGGCAGTTCCTTGACAAGTAGGAACAGTAGTGGTAACTTCACCAATAACCTCTATACTTTCCTCAAATAAAACACTTACAAATGTATTCGCTGTTGTTCTGGGCCCATTACTCACATTAGTATTATCCCCCTTTTGGATGGGTTCGTACTCTCCTTGGTATGTATATACAATATTGTCACTTGGTGGACAATTTTGCCTAGTGATGACATCTAAAACTTTTTTGGGCCCACTTCCCAATGGCGGACCTGCGTCCAGGGACCTAGTAACTCCCTCCCCCCTTTCAGCTGTACTTGCTGCATCGAGTCAATCATTACAATCTAATGTACTAAGTAGGACATAGGGTATATCCTGAGCTCAAATTCCAAGTAAAATGTTCATGGAGACAAAATGATCTTCACAACTTGCTTATTTATTTCAACGATTTTTTTTCTCTTCAAAGAAAAAGATCTAGCCGCCAGCAAATGTTTCTTCCTGTGTGGAATCAACCACGGACTTCCTCAGGGCTAGAATTTAATAAAAAATCAAATTACTATTTCAGAAAAAGTATGCGATTGTATTGTGAGATGTAACAGTATTACAGTCATCAGAAACAATGTCACATAACATTATAAGGAGAAACTAAAGGCCAGGCAAAGTGCTTACAAGGTCATTAATATCCCAGATAGTGGTCTCATTATAAAAATTGAATGAAAACCAAAACAGAACCAAGTACCACACCCGAAAAATGGTTGTGAGAGACAGAAACACCCACCAATACAAACCAAAACAGGTAAAAGGAGATGTAGGTTGAAAAGAGTGGAGAGTTTAAAAACAACCTTATAGAGCATTTAAAAAACTCAACCAATCCTTAAATCAGCCAAGGTAAACACCCGTAAGCAGATAACAACACTAATCAATTTATCATAAATACCATATCCATATGAGGTTAAATCTGTTGAGTATCCAATCCTCTAAAAGAAGTTATTATACAAATTTAGCAATCATCGTTAACAGTATAGAACCAACTTATCTCTGTAATTCATACATAAGTAAACTCACTCGAATATTATTCTGAAAAACGAATGTGGATATTATATCATCTTCCAACAGTCCGTTCCAATTGTCCGTTCAGTGTCAATATGCCTACAATATAAGCTGTGTCTTAGTCTCTTACTCAATAAAAACGCTTTTTAATACATAAGGTCCGTCTTCTGTAAACATAACATCTCCATGATTAACAATCAGTCACAAACCTACGTGAACCAAAATAACGCAAATAAAACAAATAAGGCAAAGGTTCAATCCCTAAAGCCAACACACAAGCCTCAACTTTATTCCCATCTATTATAATGGTTTTTACCAAATATCTCATAGCAAAGGTCTCCTCGTTGTAAATCATGTCGTATGTGTCAAAATTAATCTACAAATAGTTATCACTTTCAAAGAGCAGCAATAGCAATTGCAATAGTGAGGACGACAAAAATTCAAAACCAGGTAACATAGTATTATTTATCGTGAAAAAGTTAAGTTTCATGACATATCATCAATTGTAGTTAGTGGTACATATTTACTATTGTTTGACCGCACATCATGTCCAAAGCACGTCAAGTCACACCAGTAACTACTAACGTTCACTTACCTATATTTTCAGTGCTTCTCGTACCGGCATTTTCAGTAGATTGGCGTCTAGCGTCGCCGCCATATTGGTTCAGGTATAAATACTTACTTAATCAGCAAAAGTGAAAAGGGACAGGGATCCGTTGTTAGAGTGCTCGCTATTTTATATAATATAAAGTCTCAGTCTCATCATCAAGATGATGATTCTGCTGTGTTAGAGACTACTCGATCCTGCTTGCCGATCTTACTTATATATTAGTCTACCAACGGATTCAATAGAGCATCGTCTAATATCGTCGCCATTTTGGTTCAGGTAAACAAACTCACCCAGTTAACGAAATCGAAAAGAGACAAGTTATCCAACATTATGCGCCATCTTGAAAGCGGTAACGCTAAGTTTTGAATAAATTCTCACCAAATCCAATAAAGCAAACACACGACACGGGGAACCCTATCTAGGGCATCAGACTTATTACAATAATGACATATTACTTATGTTAAATTTCCAGCTAACTGCGTAACCACAATTACAGAAGTAAGAAACAGTGAAATAAAAAAAAATTAATAAAGAGTAAAATAATATGAAGAGGGTAGTATTCACCATTGTGACAATCTAATCCAACACATTCATATTATTACTATCCTACAATTCATGCATACAGTGTACATGTTAAGAAAAAATTTCATGAATTGAATAAATGTTAATACGTTAAATAAACAACACCAAAAGTATCCAACCATGAGCCATACATGGAATCAACATTTCCCTATAAGTTACATCAACATAGTCATGTAACGTTAGGATTCTTTCCCTCCTCATATGCAATGTCCTATAAGTTCATACATTCAAAATTACATTTTTCATCTCAAATCCCAAGGTTTATATGTAATGTAAGGTAAAAGTAACTAGTCCATATCAGCTACCCCCAAAGCAGCAATATGTCATAGATAAGTTGTCCTGTCCATTGAAACCGGATCCCAATTTGTGCAAATTCCGCCCATTAAAAACACTTGTAAGCGGATGAACACAAAGAAAAAATCACAAAGGGTATTATTTATAGTGTAACATTATTATACCAAAACATCAATCACTGGAGAAAAACTGAAACAAGGGACAATGTGATTAATTTCCTAAGAAATACTGCATTTCGTGGTCAATATTAAGACCCCTATCAACTCCATGAAGCTGCATTATCCAACGCGCATCTCTCTGCCTCAATAGTAATTCACGGTTGCCTCCTCTGGCATCAGATAAAATGTTCTCAATACCGTGAAAAGTAAATGTCAGATGTTCACCTTGTGCAGGGCACTCGAGTGCATGTGACGCTATTGGGTATCGCATGTCCCTATTCTTCAGAGCCCTGAAGGGTTCAGCAATACGCTCTTTAAGTTTCCTGATTGTACTGCCAATGTAAACTTTTTCGCACCTGCAAATAACAGCATATACTACAAATGTAGTATTACAGTCTATATGAGATAATATTTGAAACGTTTTAGAGCCTTTATAGCTGACAGAGCGTATCCCATCCATACTCAATCTGCATAAGCTACAATTCCCACACTAAAAAGATCCCTTATTAAGTGTGACTAACCAATTTGAGTCGTGTGCTTGCGGTCTCGGATAAGAGGGACTAATCATATTCCTGATTGTCCGACCTCTACGATAGGTAATAGAGGGATGACTCTCTATATGTGGTTGTAGATCAGGGTCAGCTCTAAGCATGAACTAATGTTTCTTTAACATCTGGTAGATCTTAGTAGACCATGTCGGTATCCTGTTATAATTCTTACTGGATTCTTTCTATTCTTCACAGATTTTTTGTTTGAGTGTAATGTTTCACATCTAGTCAGGTGTAATGCCCTATTTCTAGCTTTAGTAATTACTTCCCTTCCATAACCTCTTGAGATAAATCTGTTTTTTATGTCCTTCACACAGGGTATAAAATCAGAGTTTTCACTGCAATTCCTGCGTGCTCTGAATAGCTCTCCAAAGGGAATTACATTGACCTGTGACCTTGGGTGAGCACTATCAGAGTGTAATACTGCATTTCAGGACGTACTTTTTCTATAAAGTTTGCTACACAGTCTCCCTTGTTTGACATATAATACAAGATCCAAGAATACTATATTCTAACTACTGTAATTCATGGTAAATGTCATATTGTATTCATTGCTGTTAAGATGTCTGTGAAATTCCAGAAGCTCAGCCTCCCCTCCTGTCCAAATAAATAGAAGATGGTCAATATACCTTCCATAGTAGTGGATGTATTGTTGCCATTGTGAGCTGCCAGGGCCCCAGATCTGCACCCTCTACAACCACCCCATATTAGTCTACCAACGGATTCAATAGAGCATCGTCTAATATCGTCGCCATTTTGGTACAGGTAAACAAACACACCCAGTTAACGAAATCGAAAAGAGACAAGTTATCCAACATTATGCGCCATCTTGAAAGCGGTAACGCTAAGTTTTGAATAAATTCTCACCAAATCCAATAAAGCAAACACACGACACGGGGAACCCTATCTAGGGCATCAGACTTATTACAATAATGACATATTACTTATGTTAAATTTCCGGCTAACTGCGTAACCACAATTACAGAAGTAAGAAACAGTGAAATAAAAAAAAATTAATAAAGAGTAAAATAATATGAAGAGGGTAGTATTCACCATTGTGACAATCTAATCCAACACATTCATATTATTACTATCCTACAATTCATGCATACAGTGTACATGTTAAGAAAAAATTTCATGAATTGAATAAATGTTAATACGTTAAATAAACAACACCAAAAGTATCCAACCATGAGCCATACATGGAATCAACATTTCCCTATAAGTTACATCAACATAGTCATGTAACATTAGGATTCTTTCCCTCCTCATATACAATGTCCTATAAGTTCATACATTCAAAATTACATTTTTCATCTCAAATCCCAAGGTTTATATGTAATGTAAGGTAAAAGTAACTAGTCCATATCAGCTACCCCCAAAGCAGCAATATGTCATAGATAAGTTGTCCTGTCCATTGAAACCGGATCCCAATTTGTGCAAATTCCGCCCATTAAAAACACTTGTAAGCGGATGAACACAAAGAAAAAATCACAAAGGGTATTATTTATAGTGTAACATTATTACACCAAAACATCAATCACTGGAGAAAAACTGAAGCAAGGGACAATGTGATTAATTTCCTAAGAAATACTGCATTTCGTGGTCAATATTAAGACCCCTATCAACTCCATGAAGCTGCATTATCCAACGCGCATCTCTCTGCCTCAATAGTAATTCACGGTTGCCTCCTCTGGCATCAGATAAAATGTTCTCAATACCGTGAAAAGTAAATGTCAGATGTTCACCTTGTGCAGGGCACTCGAGTGCATGTGACGCTATTGGGTATCGCATGTCCCTATTCTTCAGAGCCCTGAAGGGTTCAGCAATACGCTCTTTAAGTTTCCTGATTGTGCTGCCAATGTAACCTTTTTCGCACCTGCAAATAACAGCATATACTACAAATGTAGTATTACAGTCTATATGAGATAATATTTGAAATGTTTTAGAGCCTTTATAGCTGACAGAGCGTATCCCATGCATACTCAATCTGCATAAGCTACAATTCCCACACTAAAAAGATCCCTTATTAAGTGTGACTAACCAATTTGAGTCGTGTGCTTGCGGTCTCGGATAAGAGGGACTAATCATATTCCTGATTGTCCGACCTCTACGATAGGTAATAGAGGGATGACTCTCTATATGTGGTTGTAGATCAGGGTCAGCTCTAAGCATGAACTAATGTTTCTTTAACATCTGGTAGATCTTAGTAGACCATGTCGGTATCCTGTTATAATTCTTACTGGATTCTTTCTATTCTTCACAGATTTTTTGTTTGAGTGTAATGTTTCACATCTAGTCAGGTGTAATGCCCTATTTCTAGCTTTAGTAATTACTTCCCTTCCATAACCTCTTGAGATAAATCTGTTTTTTATGTCCTTCACACAGGGTATAAAATCAGAGTTTTCACTGCAATTCCTGCGTGCTCTGAATAGCTCTCCAAAGGGAATTACATTGACCTGTGACCTTGGGTGAGCACTATCAGAGTGTAATACTGCATTTCAGGATGTACTTTTTCTATAAAGTTTGCTACACAGTCTCCCTTGTTCGACATACAATACAAGATCCAAGAATACTATACTCTCACTACTGTAATTCATGGTAAATGTCATATTGTATTCATTGCTGTTAAGATGTCTGTGAAATTCCAGAAGCTCAGCCTCCCCTCCTGTCCAAATAAATAGAAGATGGTCAATATACCTTCCATAGTAGTGGATGTATTGTTGCCATTGTGAGCTGCCAGGGCCCCAGATCTGCACCCTCTACAACCACCCCATAAAGAGTCAGGCAAACGAAGGTGCAAATCTAGAACCCATGGCGGTCCCACAGACTTGTCCATACCACTGTCCATTGAGTAGGAACACATTATGTTCCAATATAAGTCTTGACATGCTCAGCAACATATCAGTATGGTCTAATAATTCAACTGGTCGTTTGTATAGAAAATATTTCAAAGCATCTAAACCATGCTCATGACTGATATTGGTGTATAACGAAACAACGTCCATGGAAACTAACATCATTCCTGGTTCCCAAATCAAATCATTAAGAATATTAAGGACATGATTCATATCTTTGATATGTGACAGTAAATTGGTAACATATGGTTGGAGGAAGAGGTAAAGAAACTGTGACAATTTTTTGGTGGGTCTAACTAACCCAGATATAATGGGTCTACCTGTTGGTGATATAGGGTCCTTATGCACCTTAGGTAAGGTGTAGAGGCACGGAAACCGTGGTCTATCTACCATGAGATACTTGTATTCTTCGTTGCTAAGAATAGTCTCTATGTGCCATTTCTTTAGATAACCATTAATTTTTCTAACAATGTCAAAGATGGGATTGCATGACAGTTCAGTATACCATTTCCTATCATTAAGCTGACTAAATGGTTCTGCATCATATTTGATTTTGTCCATTACGACAACATTTCCCCCCTTGTCTGCTTCTTTAATGAAGAGGGTGTTATCATCACTGAGGGTTTTAAGTGCAGTCCTTTCTTTATGTGTCAGGTTACTCGTGTATTGAGTCTGTTTTTGATCTTTCAACCTCTCTTCCAGTATATCCAATTCTCTAGTTATGTTTTTATAGAAGGCTTCTATGTTGTTACCACTAGATAGCTGTGGCATCCATCTAGATTTTACCACTGCTCTCACTAGCACTAACTTCAAAAAAATCATTTGTAACCATTGGAAAATTCTGAAAGCCGAGCCAGATTTTAGGAATGTATTTGATCATCAACCCATTTTTGCCTACACAAGAGGCAAGAACTTGGGTGAACTACTTAAAACTAAACCTGACCCACTAGAAACATATCGTGGAACTCGTCCGTGCCTACAATGTGGGAACTGCAATAACACAATCAGAGGGAACTATCTGACACATCCCATGAAAGGGCACAACATAAAACTAAGAGTGAATGCCACTTGTGATACAGCAAATGTGATATACATGCTCAAGTGGCCCTGCGGTATGGTATACGTGGGGAAAATGGAATGCAAGATCAAAGTAAGGCTCAACGAGCATAAATCAAACATCAGAACCAAAAACACCAAGTCTACAATAGCGGTACATTTCGCTGAAAAACATCACAACATTTCCCAATTACAGCTTCTCGTACTTGAGACCATCGAGAAAAAAGAAGGTCGGGACAACAATCGCTTTTTATTGCAACGCGAAAACAACTGGATATATTTGTTGAATTCTAACAAACCATTTGGTTTGAATGATCGGACAGAATGTATGTGTTATCTGTAAAACATTTGAACATATCAAGCCCTTTGTGCTGTTTTGCCTTGAACCTGGCTAGTGGAGATTCCAGGTCTATTGACACAGAAGTAGAAATTTATTTTACTGTACATTTGTTTTTCATTGAACTTTTTTTCAGGATTCTTTGTTTCCAAATAACTTTATTGACATGCTTACAACAGCCAGAACTGGTGCACGAACATTCTTATCCCGCCATTGGCTACCTTCTGGTCACATGATCGGACATTTAACCAATCGCAATACCTGAAACACTGTGCTTTTTACTCTCTAGTTCGTACTAAAACACTGATAGGCTGACAGCTCTGGCTGTTTGAAAACATTCACTAACAACCCTGAGATGAATAACTAACCTGTGAAACGCTGTTGCGGGTTTTTAAGTAAGTTGGTATTGAGAACCTGATACCTATTGTTTACGTTGTTTATAGTGTTATGTAGAGGATGTTAACAACATACTCAATGCAGGCTATTTTTTACAGCGCTGTTAACTGTTCGTTTCGCCATCAAACCATTTGACCACGCTGAAAGCATGAAATGTGAGTGCCGGATGGCGTTTTTTTGATTATGACAGCACTTTCTACATATTCTGGGGTCACACTGGTGTGCATGTATTTCATAATGTTATATATTGTGATATGTTTTGATTACTTCTCCGTCATATTTACAGTTTTGTTAATGTACCTTGTTTCAGCTTCTTGGTCCCGGATGAAGGGCTAAATAGCCCGAAATGCATTGGACAATGATTAACAAAGATCATGCTTAAAAATGATTAAAAAATGAATATAATTCATACATTGAAGATGAACTTATGAATAAAATAAGATGGTATAAACGGATGAATCCTTTTGCATCTTTTCAATACTAATTTTGAGTAAGGAATTCTGGTAAATTCCCAGAAAATTTAAGTGGAGCGCCAGGGGATGCTTCTAACGATCCGTTGGAAACACTACTTTGAATCTATATTTGTGGACGCCGTTGACAAGAGACGTCACCCAGGCGGCACACTCAAACAGTGAAAAATTGAGATTAATCTACACTTATGAATACATGATATCCAAAGCTGTGCGCATGCTCGTTTACTTTGACTACAATATGACATTTACTATGAATTACAGTAGTGAGAGTATAGTCTTGTATTATATGTCGAACAAGGGAGACTGTGTAGCAAACTTTATAGAAAAAGTATGTCCTGCAATGCAGTATTACACTCTGATAGTGCTCACCCAAGGTCACAGGTCAATGCAATTCTCTTTGGAGAGCTATTCAGAGCACACAGGAATTGCAGTGAAAACTCCGATATTATACCCTGTGTGAAGGACATAGAAAACAGATTTATCTCAAGAGATTATGGAAGGGAAGTGATTACTAAAGCTAAAAATAGAACATTAAAACTGACTAGAAGTGAAACATTACACTGAAACAAAAAATCTGTGAAGAATGGTAAGAATCCCGTAAGAATTATAACAGGATACCATACTGAGGAACCAAAATTCGATTCAGGCCTAGTAAAACATGTGGTCACTTTTAGTAATTAGCGTGATGTACCTAGTAGGCTCATGTAGGGATTCAAACACTAATACGCACACAATATGTAATACCTTAGGGATTAGTATACACCATATTACACGTTTTTGCATCTATTCATAGGTAATACAGCTTGACTCGACCGGCGCCATTTTGTGGCTTAATCCATTTACAGCATTAGTGAAAACCTATCATTACATTTAGCTCAAGCCGTTCTCCTGAGAAATAGTACAACTGTAGCAAAATGCTGCTTCTGCACGTTATGCCTGTCAAGGTTGTAGGTGGGGGTAGGCTTGATAAGCACATTCCAGGAGGCGTTGTGCGGACTCTCTCGGAGCTAGCAGAAGGGAGCCACCCTCTCGACCTTGTGCTGGGCTAAACTAAGAAGGCTTTGTCTCCCATATATGGTCTTTCCCCTGCACCAACCTGTACCAACTTGTACTTTTCCTTCCTAGGTAACGGTTTCGAAATGTAACAGTATATATGTGATCTGTTGATAATGTGCTAGCAGTCTTCTTGGTGGACCTCGTGGGGTTAGGTCGCAAGAAGCTCCTCTGGTAGGGTTTGTTTGTCACAATAAACAATTGGGTCTTCTACACTGCCAACTGACTGATTATTGGTAATTGGTATCGGGGCTATTTGTAAGTATAGCTCTATTGGGTTGTAATTTATTTTTCGGTACTTCAATACATCGTCTACTAAGATCTACCAGATTTTAAAGGAACATTGGTTCATGCTTAGAGCTGACCCTGATCTACAACCACATATAGAGAGTCATCCCTCTATTACCTATCGTAGAGGTCGGACAATCAAGAATATGATTAGTCCCTCTTATCCGAGACTGCAAACACACAACTCAAATTAGTTAGTCACACCTAATAAGGGATCTTTTAAGTGTGGGAATTGTAGCTTATGCAGACTGAGTATGCATGGGATACGCTCTTTCAGCTATAATGACTCTAAAACGTTTCAAATATTATCTCATATAGACTGTAATACTATGTTTGTAGCATATGCTGTTATTTGCAGGTGTGAAAAAGTTTACATTGGCAGAACAATCAGGAAACTTAAAGAGCGTATTGCTGAACACTTCAGGGCTCTGAAGAACAGGGACATGCAATACCCAATAGCGTCACATGCACTCGAGTGCCCTGCACATGGTGAACATCTGACAATTACTTTTCACGGTATTGAGAACATTTTATCTGATGCCAGAGGAGGAAACCGTGAATTACGATTGAGGCAGAGAGAAGCGCGTTGGATAATGCAGCTTCATGGAGTTGATAGAGGTCTTAATAATGACCACGAAATGCAGTATTTCTTAGGAAATTAATCACATTGTCCCTTGTTTCAGTTTTTCTCCAGTGATTGATGTTTTGTTATAATAATGTTACACTATAAATAATACCCTTTATGATTTTTTCTTTGTGTTCATCCGCTTATAAGTGTTTTTAATGGGCGGAATTTGCACAAATTGGGATCCGGTTTCAATGGACAGGACAACTTATCTATGAAAAATTGCTGCTTTGGGGGTAGCTTATATGGACTAGTTACTTATATCTTACATTACATATAAACCTTGGGATTTGATATGAAAAATGTAATTTTGAATGTATAAACTTATAGGACATTGTATATGAGGAGGGAAAGAATCCCAACGTTACATGACTATGTTGATGTAACTTACATGGAAATGTTGATTCCACGTATGGCTCATGGTTGGATACTTTTGGTGTTGTTCATTTAACGTATTAACATTTATTCAATTCATGTAATTTTTCCTTAACATGTACCTCTGTATGCATGAGTTTTAGGATAGTAATAATATGATTGTGTTGGAATAGATTGTCACAATGATGAATACTACCCTCTTCATATTATTTTACTCTTTATTAATTTTTTTTATTTCACTGTTTCTTCCTTCTGTAATTGTGGTTACGCAGTTAGCCGGTAATTTAACATAAGTAATATGTCATTATTGTAATAAGTCTGATGCCCTAAATAGGGTTCCCCGTGTCGTTTGTTTGCTTTATGTATTTGGTTAGGATTTATTTAAAATTTAGTGTTACCGCTTTCAAGATGGTGCATAATGTTGGATAACTTGTCTCTTTTCGATTTTGTTAACTGGGTGAGTTTGTTTACCTGAACTAAAATGGCGACGATATTAGACGATGCTCTATTGAATCTGTTGGTAGACTAATATTTAAGTAAGATCGGCAAGCAGGATCGAGTAGTCTCTAACACAGCAGAATCATCATCTTGATGATGAGACTTAGACCTTATATTATATAAAATAGCGAGCACTCTAACAACGGATCCCTGTCCCTTTTCACTTTTGCTGATTAAGTAAGTATTTATACCTGAACCAATATGGCGGCCACGCTAGACGCCAATCTACTGAAAATGCCGGTATGAGTAGCACTGAAAATATCGGTAAGCGAACGTTATTAGTTACTGGTGTGACTTGACGTGCTTTGGACATGATGTGCCGTCAAACAATAGTAAATATGTACCACTAACTACGATTGATGATATGTCGTGAAACTTAACTTTTTCACGATAAATAATACTATGTTACCTGGTTTTGAATTTTTGTCGTCCTCACTATTGCAATTGCTATTGCTGCTCTTTGAAAGTGATAACTATTTGTAGAGTAATGTTGACACATACAACATGATTTACAACTAGGAGACCTATGCTATGAGATATTAGGTAAAAAAACATTATAATAGATGGGAATAAAGTTGAGGCTTGTGTGTTGGCTTTAGGGATTGAACCTTCGCTTTATTTGTTTTATTTGCGTTGTTTTGGTTCACGTAGGTTTGTGACTGATTGTTAACATGGAGATGTCGTGTTTACAGAAGACGGACCTTATGTTTTAAAAAGCGTTTTTATTGAGTAAGAGACTAAGACACAGCTTATATTGTAGGCATATTGACACTGAACAGACAATTGGAACGGACTGTTAGAAGAAGATATAATATCCACGTTCGTTTTTCAGAATATTATTTGAGTGAGTTTACTTATGTATGTATTACAGAGATAAGTTGGTTCTATACTGTTAACGATGATTGCTAAATCTGTATTATAACTTCTTTTAGAGGATTGGATACTCAACAGATTTAACCTCATATGGATATGGTATTTATGATAAATTGGCGAGTGTTGTTATCTGCTCACGGGTGTTTACCTTGCCTGATTTAAGAATTGGTTGAGTTTTTTAAATGCTCTATAAGAATGTTTTTAAACTCTACGCTTTTTTCAACCTACATCTCCTTTTACCTGTTTTGGTTTGTATTGGTGGGTGTTTCTGTCTCTCACAACCATTTTTCGGGTGTGGTACTTGGTTCTGTTTTGGTTTTCATTAAATTTATATAATGAGACCACTGTTTGGGATATAAATGACCTTGTACGCACTTTGCCTGGCCTTTAGTTTCCCCTTATAATGTTATGTGACATAAGATGGCCGCTATGCTGCTGTAGAGAGCAGTCGCACCTACTCCTTCTCCTGGACCCATGGACTACGAGGTTGAATGGAAGGGTAAAATATGCTTAATTTCCGGGGAGTTTCCTACAGTAAAGAAGGCATCAAGGAATCTACTGGTACTAACATATTGCGGAAGGTAATCTCAACCCTGAGATTCTATTACGGCGAATCTTTCAGGAGAGTGCTGGTATATGGTATCACTGCAGGCTTGAGGATGTCACAACGCACTGGCGCGATCCCAAAAGCCACTTTGAACAAGCGAGCCGTAGCAGCTACAGCATCTACTGCCCAAAAGATGCAAGCTAAGAGAGGAGAGAAATCCACTAAAGAAAAGGAAAAGATCGATTCCAAGGCCGACTCCAAAGCGGCATTACAAGAAATGCAAGCGGGAACTCCTGGAGCCAAAGGACAGTCACAACAGCCACAACAACAGAGGCGCTCGCAATCGGACAGCGGAGCACAAAAACACATGAATGCTGTACCTGTTTCAAGCAGAGATCTGCGACAGTCTACCGTCACAGAGGCGTTTGCGGGGAGAAGTCAGCCCTCAATCGTGGTTACGGGATGCCCCTCTGAGCCGGTCACGAAGGTAAACGCGGAAGGCGTCCTCGCCGACCGCGAGGACGCAAGTACGGCGGTTGCTAGGCAACCGGCGTTGCAGACGTGTACGCATCAAGCGGGAGCCGCGGGAGCCGCGCAGGGAGAGGAGACTGCTGCGAAGGCTGGCGAGGATAGGAACAGAGGCGGGGATGCAGATACAGAGACAACGGCATCAAGTAGTACCGGTAAGCCTGGCAAGGGGCAGCCAGAGGAGTTGGCAGCCCCAGTGAATAACAATAATGCCCTAATGCTTGAAGCACTTATGGAAGTAAATGTGGCACTCACACCTACGGATAAAATTGACATGGCACAGTCTAATTGGGGAAGTATGAGAAGCCTAGAGAGCCGCACAACAAAGGGGGCTAAAGGAAGGAGAGTACGCTCCCCGGAGGCAGAAAAATTCTACTCAGTGACTGAGGGCTCAGACTCTTCTCTGCTGGGGTCAGAGGAGGAGGGCAGTATTACAGATCTTTCATCAGGAACTGAATCAGAAGAATCTCTTTCTAGTGAGCATAGAAGTAAGGAAACTCAAAAGAAAAGAAGAAGAACTATGATAAGGCGAGAAAGAGACTTAGATAGAGCTGCGTCAAGTACAAATAGGAAGCTGTTATGGGATTATGGTAGCACCGCCAAAATGTATCAGGAACAGGACCTGGGTGACGCACCTGAGAACTATCCTTTAAATGCACCTCAAGACGCATCTGATATCCCACCTCAAGCGACTCTGGACGGAATGTTTTCCATGCTTAAACAAATGCACCTAGAGGCTCGCCTAGAAAGTAGAAGAGCGAGACAAGACACCAAGAAAATTCAAGCGAGCATCAGGAAAATGAATAGGAAATATGTGGAGGTGGAAGGCAGGGTGGAACAAGTAGAAGAGAGGACCGGAAGACTGGAGGATGAAGTCACGGACTGGCAGAATGTAAGAACAGAGCAAGGAAAAGTGATCGAGGACTTACAGTGGAAACTGGAAGATTTCGAAAATCGCCAAAGACGGAATAACTTACGCTTTTTGGGCTTAGAGGAAGGGCTGGAAGGGAAGGACCCAAGGGGGTTTATGATTAAATTATTAAAAGACGCATACCCAGAGGCGCAGTGGCAATGTGAGCTGGAAGTACAGAGAGCGCACAGATTTCCGCTAACGCAGAAGGGAGGAAGAGGCACTAATCAGAATGGTTTACCTAGGGCAATGTTGTTTTTTTTTGGTAACTTCTTGGCCAGGCAGGAAATTATGGAGACTGCAAGACCAGATAGGAAAAAGTCAGTTGAAGGAATTACTTTTTTTACTAGACCTGACTTTTGTCATACAACGGTGGAAAGGAGGTGGAAACTTAGGCAGCTTATCACTCCGTTCCAACGTCAGGGCTCTGAGGCATATCTGATGTATCCATCTAAGCTAAAAGTTATCACAGGGAGACGCACCAGAATGTTTTTTTCGGAAGTAAAGGCAGGCGAATACCTCGCAGAGATTACAGAGAATCAGAAAGGTAGGAAAAGTAGGGAATCGGAACCAGCATAGGATGTATAAGAGTATGGTCTATCTTAATGTGAGTAACTTGGGCGGGAGAAGGAGGCGACACTACAGTGGAGAGCAGCCACACATAGGTCAAAATTGACCTATTTGCCTGTAACAGGGGGGGGTTAGCAAGGGGAGGGGGGGAAAGGGGGTGTTGAGGGAGGGGGGGGTGGGGAAGGTGGCGGACAGGAGGTAAGGGTATGTACAGCACAAAGTATGAAGGTTTGTAGGCACAACCAGGTGGCAACAAAAAGATTTGAGGAGAGTGATTGTGGGACCTATTTCAAAATCAAATGGTAATAAGACTTGCTACCATTAATATTTGCGGGTTGAATGATGGCGGGAAAAGGCAGAAAGTAGCGGCCATGTGTAGATTACTAAAATTGGATGTTATTTGTCTTCAGGAGACACATGTGAGAGGAAAAGATAAATACCTTATGGATCAGCTAGGATATGAAGTTTTAGCATATACACAGCAAGATGTTAAGTCAAAGGGAGTCGCTATTTTTGCAAAAAAAGGTTTTGTGCTAGTAAAGAGGAAGAAGGAAGACGCTGAGGGTAGATGGGTAATGGTAGAGGGAGAAATAATAACTGGAGGTAGATACACAATTGTTTCTGTTTATGGCTCGAATGAAGACGAACCTGAATTATTTGATTTCTTAGACACGGAATTGGCTTTATGGCCAGAGCCAGTAATCTTTTGTGGGGATTTTAATATCAATGGTCTGTCAGGGTTGGGTATGACGGGAGGGGGGATGTTGGGAGATCGGAAGAGAAGAACAAGAAGGGCTATTGCCAATTTAATGTATAACAACGCACTGGTAGATGTTTGGTCAGCATATAACCCTGCAGGGTCAGGTAGCACCTTCTACTCAGCCCCCCACAAGAGTATAGCAAGACTGGATTATTTCTTAGTTTCGAGTCCCTTAGTATCAGAAGTGAAAATTGAAATGTTACCCCGGCTCTTCTCGGATCACAATCCATTGGTGCTCTCTATATCCCGGAATTGTAACGCATGTCATAAAGAATATAACTGGACATTCGAAAGGAGGCTACTTAAGGAACCCGATTATGTTAGTAGAATGAAGGTATGGATTAGACAATTCTGGGAGGTAAATAGAGGTACGGCATCTACAGGTATGGTTTGGGACGCATTTAAGGTAGGGATAAGGGGGGAAACATTGGCTTATACTTTACATAGGAGTAAGAAAGAGAAACTGGAATTGACTAGTAGGCTACAAGAGTTAATGAAGTTAGAACAACAACTTATTCAGGCGGTCATGAGTCGAGAACCCCTCGAGCAGATCTTATTAGGAATAGAGCTGAAAAAGGCAGAGACTGGTGAAAGATTGGCAAACAAAGCAGCGAGCAATTACTTAGCAAAAAAAGAAAAATGTTACGAATTTAATGAAAGGGTTGGACATTTGCTAGCAGTTCGTATCAGACAAGATTTGGCAGCCGGGGAAATCAAAGAAATTAAGAATAAAGGAGGGAATGTTGTAACTAAGGTGGAAGATGTGAGGGAGGTGTTTAGGGAATTCTACTCAGAACTGTATGATCAAGACTTGAGAACTGGGGTGGAGGTGATAGAGGATTACTTGGCAGGAATCCCTCATAAAGAATTGATGATAGAGGATAAAGAGGCTATGGACCTACCATTAACACTGGGCGAAATATATAATGCGGTAATGAAACTTCCTTCTGGGAAGGCCGCAGGGCCCGACCAAATTCCGGCAGAATTTTATAAGACTTTCTGGGACACGCTGGGGATCGATATGTTAGAAATTCTAAGGCATGCACAGATGGGGGAAAATATACCACAATCATGGGCCGAAGCAAGTATTGTAGTTATCCTGAAAAAGAATAAATCACATCTGGACCCTGGCTCATATAGGCCAATCACGCTCATGAATGCGGATGCAAAAATATATTCTAAGGCTCTTTCACTTAGGCTTAGCAGGGTAATTGAGGGGCTGGTATACACAACACAGCATGGCTTCATTCCTGGTAAAGGGACCACGGAACACACAAGGAGGATGGTTACCATTCTGGACGCTGCGGGTGCTGCAGGAGACCCTGCCTCGGCTATCTTTTTGGACGCTGAAAAGGCCTTTGACAGGGTCTCCTGGAGCTATCTGTGGAAAGTCTTGGGATGGTTTGGGATAGGTATAGGCTACATAAAGGCTATTAAAGCGCTATATTTAAACCCAACAGCTAAGGTAAGGATAAACAGAGGGTATACGGAGAGCATAAACATAAAGCGAGGTACAAGACAGGGTTGCCCGGCTTCACCATTACTCTTCGCCCTATATTTAGACCCCCTTCTGAGAAGATTAGAGGGAAATCTAAATATTCTCCCGATTGGATTTCATGGACATGAGTATAAAACGCTAGCATATGCAGATGACGTGGCAGTTGTCACACCGGATCCAAGGTCAGCTATTATAGAAATTGAACAAGAGGCTGCACATTTTGGTATGTTCGCAGGGTACTCGTTAAACAAAGGTAAAACTCAAATAATACAGAACAACTGGGTAAACTATCAGGATATAAGAACAGCACCCGAAGTTACATATTTAGGGGTGAAGATTACAGCTGATTTAGATAGTTTAGTAGAAATCAACATGCGCCCGCTACTGGAAAAAATCAAAACAAATACGGAAAGAATGAATAATCTACATCTGACCCTAATGGGTCGAATTAACGTTATTAAAATGGTAACATTCCCCAAAGTTTTGTATTTATTTAGATCCATACCGTTATTTTTTGACACTTTATGGTTTAAGAAGTTAGAAGCGATTTTGAATACATTTATTTGGGTTAAAGGGAAAACAAGGAGAGCATATAGGCACTTAACTGTAGGAAGGGAAAAAGGAGGCTGGGGAGCACTGGATTTCAGGCTCTATTATTGGGCAGCAGTACTACAATATAGCAGGGTGCTATTAGGTGGGGGTGGGTCAGAACACTTAATGGGAATCAATGTAGGATTAGCCAATGTTTATACGATACTTTTGGGTGAGGAGGCTGAGAATGGGCTCTTAAATACAACTGACTTCATGTATTTTAGACACACGAGATTTAAGACTTTGGAAGCAGTATATAGGGTGTGGAAAGGAGTGGCCAAAAAATTTGGCTTAGGCAGATACAACAATTATACAAGATTATATACAAACTGTTCTCTACCGAGGGAGATCTTTAACGATGCCACTATGTATGATTGGTATAACAAAGGTATAGTGAAGATAGGGAACCTACTGGATAGTCAGGGTAATATGATACAGTTTGGGTTGCTTAAAACGAAATTTGGTTTAGAGCAAAATAGTTTTTTAAATATCTTCAAACCAGGAGCTTTTTAACACAAAAGCAAGGTGGCACGGCAGGGATGGGACAATGCAAATTCATGGAATATATAGGAACAACTAATAAATGCACAATAAGACAATTATATGCTGAATTGAAAGAAAACAAATCAGATGAAAGGGCGAAATATTTGCAGAAATGGATGGAAAAACTGGGGGTAGGCTCAGAAACTTTTCAGGAGTCATTGGATTTGGGTAGAACAGTGTTATGCTCAGCAACCCTTCAATCACAGCATTTCAAAACAGTGTTCTCACTCTATCATACCCCGGCTAGGATCGCCAAGTGGGGTGGGACAACGGGAACAACATGCCCTCGGTGCGTCGCGTATGGGGCAGACATTGTACACATGTTCTCGCAATGTCCACAATTGTTTACTCTGAAAACGGCCATCGAAGAATTTTTTGATAAAACACTGAGGATTAAAATTAAACTTGAAGATAAACTAGTTATTTTAAGGGTGGCCGATACGGTAGAAGCTATGCCAGTAGAGTTTATTTTTGTTTCAATTGCAGTTCTTCGTATTTGCATAGCAAGGAATTGGCTGAATAAGACTCCACCACTATTTTCGGATTGGATAGCCAGCCTTCTCACTATATATAACCTAGAAAAAGCAATATACGCTAGGAAAGGCAGAAGGGCTAAAGCATTAGGCGATATAATATGGCAACCTATTACGAGGTGGAAAAGAAGTAGGACAAACCTTGTTTAGCATAAGAAAGTGTGATATATATATATATAATTAATTAATTTTTGCATTTGTATGTTTCCTTTCCCTCTTTTTGATGTTCTGAATATGGTTTGGAGTTGGGTAGTATGTAGTTTACAAGTTGTGTATAATTACTCTATTTTTCTTTTTTGTTTTTCTTTATGTTTTAATGTATTGGAACGTATAGATAAATGTATACAGAACCACCAGAGGAAATGGAATGTGCTGTAAACATATGTTGGATTACTTGGAAAAAATTTGTGAAAATTTAATAAATATTATTAAAAAAAAATAATATTGTTATGTGACATTGTTTCTGATGACTGTAATACTGGTACATCTCACAATACAGTTGCATACTTTGTCTGAAATAGTAATTCAATTTTTTAATAAATTCTAGCCCTGAGGAAGTCTGTGGTTGATTCCACACAGGACGAAACACTTGTTGGTGGCTAGATCTTTTTCTTCAAAGAGAAAAAGAATTGTTGAAATAAAGAAGAAAGTTGTGAAGATCATCTTGTCTCTATGAACTTTTTACTTGGAATTTGAGCTCAGGATATACCCTATGTCCTACTTAATGGTTTGGATTTTCCACACCTTCTGGTGAATGTTGAATGGCCGTCACCTTATCCTTTGAGCTTTAACTAATTGAACTGAAATTACAATTTTTGCAACAATGTGCAATTGTTAACGCAGCCATTTGTGTCTTTGTATATTTCTGTCTAATGTAATTGGAATCTATTAGATGTAGGCAAACCAGGATATAACTGTGGATTGTATACTGTATTAGGTCTACTTAATCTAATATTCCTGCCCCCTAACTATGGGTGACTTAGATGTCTATAAAAGTAACCAAGAGGGTAAAGCGAGGCAATGCGCTCAGTATGAGGGCTTGTAGCCGCTCTTTCAAGGGACGTTTGTGCCCACGACGGGTTCTTAAAGTAATTGATAATACAGTCCCCATGCAGAGTCTTCCTTGACGGCCCTATCCAAGTCACCCTTCTAGTTAGGAGTACCTGGTCAGCATGACCCACTGGAAAATCACAGTTTTGGTGCAACCAGTGCACCACTTTATTTTTTAGGGTGTCATAGCTTTATTTTTGTTCCGCTTCTAGCAGTGGAACATTAACCATAACTGCCACATATGGACTACATTCTGGCTGTAGTTTAATAGATGTAACTGTGGATCCTACAGGCTCATCCCTCTTCCTGAATTTATTCGGGGCATGACTTGGATATTTGTTAACTACTGCATCCCCTCTGTTCTGTGATCTGTCCACTTTTCTTAACAGATTGTTGGTTGCCATAGATGTGCAATTGATGGACCCTAAGTCAATGATCTTCCCGGTGGTACCCTGCGATGTAACTGTATCGCTAGTGGATGGATTGGTTATAACAGCGTTTATTGGATTTAAACTACGCTCATCAAGTGGATCACTCGTCAATACCCTTGCTGGGCCACTAATATCTTTTAAGATATTACTAAGTTTGGTCACTTCCGCATTTAGGTTATTTATTTTATCGACCAATGGTTTAAAGGTCATTTCAATTTTTTGTGTTAAAATGGATATGATAAGGTTGACTTGTTCATCAGACATCAAATTAGAAGTACATATTTTATCTGTTACCTTGCTTATATTGCAAGAAGATGGCTCTTTTTTGTTTTACCAGTATTCCCTGACTTAGGGGCCGATTAGGATTGCGGTGATTCCGCATCCTCCGGGCCAGTGGAAGCCACCGCCGGCATCAGTCTCACTGGCTATTGAAAGACGATCAAACTGGCACAAGATAAGCGCTATTGCACGGTTTGCTGTTCAGAGCGTCGCACCACTCGCTACATACTGTTGCTGTAGTAGTGTCGTCCAGCAGTCCCTGTACAGTGCAAAAACAGGTAGCCCTTATAATGTTAGGCTAATGTGTTCGGAAAGGTACAGAGGTCAAATATTTAAAAGGTGGCCCTGCCCTGCCGTGATCTAGCGTGGACGGGAGCCCTGGTCTGGTTTGAATGTGCACCTCCTGGCGCTGACTGCTGATGTGCACTACTGGTGCCAGAGGGGGACTCTTGGAGCTGGAGTCCCCCAGTTGTTACAGGACCGGTGCAGTCCCCCATGGACTGGTGGAATACAGGAGGGCAAAGCGAGCAGCTGCAAAGCAGGCCTATGTGTGTACATGTGGCACAGAAGAGGACCAGTTAGTATCATATGCAGTATTGGCCCCCAGTAAAAGGTCCCTTCCTGGATTATTCTTCCAGTAGGGTTAGTCTTTGCCTAAGACTAAGGTTATTACTGCCCAACAATGTATTCTAGTTAAGGGGATTTGTATTTTTACAAAATGTTTCCTTAGACTTTGGAAACTTTCTCTCTGTCACGGACGGATATTTTCTTAATATAGTTCATGCATTTGGACCTACAACCCGGGGCTGAATATTTTTAACTATGTTTACAATGGTCACATACAACTATGCAAATTCATGCAGAAACGTTTCTTTATGTTCCATGAGCTGTACCTAATTATAAGACAGCAATCTACCCATTTTTTACTTGACAGGCCTACTGGAACACAGTGCCTACTCCCTCCTCCCTTGGACAAATAGGACCTTCAGTCCACCACTAGTTTCATAATCCACTCAGGTAAACAATATGTCGTATCATTCATTTCCTGTTTTCACTCTCCTTTTGCCAGGAGATGTTTGTAATTCCTTCGTTCTCTAACTAAATATGCCTTCGCATAGGATGTTACCCTGCTTTCCTTTTTAATGTCTTTCAGTAGACGACTTAAGACAGACACAATACTAATGTGACAAGACCGTTTTTACCACCCAGGAACCCTGATAAGCACTGCATTCATCGCTCATTAGCATGCTTACAGTAAGTAGATATTATTAAAGGAACGCTAGATTTAATGACAGGGACTCTTATGCCCCCCCCTTTACCTGCTGCAAAGTCATATCAAGCACCGCCAATTTTGTTGCTTAACAACACAATGACATATTTCAAGATGGTTATTTTCCCATTCTTATGTCCCCGCAAAGGTCCATCTTTGTTAAATTAACATTGGAATAAACTAACAAACAACAGGATTACAGTATCCGGGAAGGCGACCCTTGGACCCCGGTTCCTCTCATATTCCCTCCATAAGCGACGTATCATAAATTCAAAGGTAAATGAGTATTGGCTTTTGTGCAACATTGATATTTAATGCTAGACGTAGTTGGATCCTATATTTTCTTGGTCTCCTTCTTTTTATGACCGAGTCTGCTTCAGTGACAATCAACAATACTAGGCCTCCAACATGGAATTAGCCCAACCCCTACACAGGGTTTTCTTTTGCTGTGTTCTCCTCATCCTTTCTTCTCTCTTTTTTTCTTATTCTGGTCCTCTTCTGTGCCACATGTACACACATAGGCCTAGCACACCGCGTGCCGTGTGTACATATCCATCTCCCGCTTAATGAAATCGCATGTTGGAAATTTAAACAGTCTATGAATTGATCCCCTGTAACTGTAAATATTACTTATTTTAACTGTAAATAATGTTTATACACTTGTATATATCCCTAGGCTTATATGTATTCCCCTGCTGACAGAATGCCTGTGGGCTGACGCCTTAAAGATCAATGAATACATAAGCTCCATGTCTATCGTTGTAATGTTTTTAATATGTCAATTGTTGTATATGTTGTTTGATTGGATGTTGATCTTTGTATATAGAAATTGATTGTATATATATGTCTTTTACCGACAGCCCTGAAGAAGTCCCAGCTTGGGACGAAACGCGTCGGCTGTATATGTTTTACTGCTAACTGAAAATAAAGATTAAAAGAAGACCATCAACATCTCTCTGAGAAATATTTCTTCATTGTGCTTAAACACCATTTGCACTTATTGTTTTGCTTTCTTTTTCTTTGTGGTGCACCTTTGCGGTTGTTTTATCTGTACAAAAATTCCCTAGGGATTAGGCATAGTGATGATGGGTGCCATCCAGTGTGCACACAATCCCCTTATTTAATTCAAGGGTTAACGAACATCACGGGGAGAAAGTTAGTCAGGTGTTGACTCTAGGAAGGGTCCATCATTATATTCTGTTCTCAGCTGCAAAGCAGGCTTGGGACCCGGGCTGCGGGAGCCCTGGTCCGGTTTTGAACGCGCGCCTCCTGGCGCTGACTGCTGACGCTCACTACTGGCGCCACAGGGGGATCCTAAGAGCTGGAGTCCCCCAGTTGTTACAGGAAAGGTGCAGTCCCTCACGGACTGGTGGAATACAGGAAGGCAAGGCGAGCGGCTGCAAAGCAGGCTTTGAGTAATCAAATTATAAAGTTTAATTAATTTTTATAGTGAATAGTAAAGGAAATAGGTTGTATGTATAGTATAGTTTGTGATGTTATATTAATTGGATTGGGAAAAGTAATTTATATATGTTTAGTGTCCAGCACCTTCCCTGACTTAATAATAATTGGAGTGGGAATAGTAAATTAATTAGGTTTAGTGTCCAGCAACTACCCTGACTTAATCCCTTCGTGCACCCAGCACTACCTGCAGGGGTGCACGACCATTGGCTGACACAGCCCCGCCCACTCCGTTGCACCAAGGCGGAATGTTCACCGCGGTAAAGGTGTTATTAATAACTGGAGTGAGAATAGTAAATTGATTAAGTTTAGTGTCCAGCACCTTCCCTGACTTAATTCTAACTGGAGTGGGAATAGTAAATTAATTAAGTTTACCGTCCAGCAACTACCCTGACTTAATAATCACTGGAGTGGGATTAGTCGATTAATTAGGTTTAGTGTCCAGCACCTACCCTGATTTAATACTAACTGGAGTGGGAATAGTAAATTGATTAAGTTTAGTGTCCAGCACCTTCCCTGACTTAATACTAACCGGAGTGGGAATAGTACATTAATTAAGTTTACTGTCCAGCAACTACCCTGACTTAATAATAACTGGAGTGGCAATAGTCGATTAATTAAGTTTTATTGTCCAGCACCTACCCTGATTTAATACTAACTGGAGTGGGAATAGTAAATTAAGTATGTTTAGTGTCCATCACCTTCCCTAACTTCCTACTAACTGGAGTGGGAATAGTACATCAATTAAGTTTAGTGTCCAGATCATATCCTGATTTAATACTACTGGAGTGAGAATAGTAAATTAACTAAGTTTAGTATTCAGCACCTACCCTGCCATAATACTAACTGGAGTCGGAATAGTAAATGAATTAGGTTTTGTGTCCAGCACCTACCCTGATTTAATACTAACTGGAGTGGGAATATACAATTAATTAATGTTGGTGTCCAGCACATTCCCTGACTTACAACTAACTGGAGTGGGACGAGTAAATATTATTAAGTTTAGTGTGCAGCACCTACCCTGATTTAATACTAACTGGAGTGGCAATAACAAATTAAAGAAGTTTAGTGTTCATCACCTACCCCAATTAAAGACTAACTGGAGTGGGAATAGTAAATAATGTATATGTTTAGTTTTGTAACCGTGAAAAATTAATATAGTATGTAGTAGCAATGTGTATTAATTATAACACAGTTATAAACGATTAGTAATAACATTATCTATATATATATTTAATATATTTATTATAGTACATGTAATTAAAACATATTTTTTAGATTACATACACCATTAATAAAATGATACACAAAAATCAGACATTTTATTTTTTATTGATGTTTATTTATGGATAATAATATAGTGTTGGTCATAAAAATGTATATTTTATTACGTGCATATAATATAATTTAAAACACAGAGAAAAAACAACATTATTTATTTTACAGACAGAAAATATTTGGTACATATGTATACTTTTACAAATAAAAATTATGTAAACAAATGTTTTTACCATTGGTAAAGTAGTAAATACTGTTATGTAAACTTTGTAACATGAAACAATGTAGTTTTACATTGCTTTAGAAATATTTGAGTAAAAAATATCATTTTTATTAACAGTTTACACTTTAATCTTGTATTCTGAACATTTATTTTTTGGTTACATATACTGTAAATTGTTAATAATATTACTGTTATCTAATTTTTTATTACATTTTGAGTTTCACATTTTTTTACTTTTTTTAACAAATGATACTTTTTTAATTATGAATAATATATGAAATAATATTATTAATTAATACATGGTTTAATTTTTATACATTTGGTATACATACATGTTTTTAATATGTAATAAATGTAGCACATGTTTTAATCAACTTTGCATATAACCTGTATACATATGGAATTGCAATCATAATACTTATATGTTTAATACATTTTAATATTATACTTTTACAATGCAGAAAAAATGTTAAATAAATGTAAAAATATAAGATATAAGTTGTTCGATTTTTATAACACATTTCACCCGCGTAATAAACATTTTATATAAACAAAATATATTAATTTATAATGGTTAAAGCTGCCATATTTGTTTGCTGCTTGTATGTTGTAAACGCTCGCTTTTGATTTGGGTTATTTCAGAGGGGACAAACTCTCTCTTGGAAGCTGCGTCGCATCAAGATAGGTAAGTTTTCTTTTCTTTTTTTAAGCTATACTTTTACTTTAATTTTAAAGTAGTTATGTTGTAGTTAGTGTGTGTAGTGATAGGTTTTTGGAGTTGTGGTGTTTTTTATGTGTAAGTTATATTTTAGCGATTTATCGACCATTATCTTTTGAGTCCTAGGTTAGAAACTTTAAATATGTGAGAATATGGTGTGAATAATGTTTTTAATAGTAATATGTTGTAGACAAAGAGGTCAATTCCGATTCAGGAAGGAAATTGTTGCCCCGACATGGACCTATTATTTTTTCCAACCGAATTCTACACACTCCTTCGGAATGTGCAAGTACGATTTGAAGTGTAAAAGTTCCTAATGATTTGTTCGGGAAATAAACTCTACGTACGATTTGGTAGGAAAGGAGCCTGTCGTGTCAGACTCGTACGTGGAAGCATCAAGATAGCCAAGTGACAACCCGAGGCAACAGACACCACAGACTCGTCCGCAAACGATGCCACTCAGTCCAGTATTAAAACAGCACATTAGACACGTATGCTGCAACGTCTGGTGCATGTTCTGGTGCGATTCATGTTCTGGTGCGATTCGGAGCATCAATACGTCTTGTCCAAATGCTGAGACTTGCGTGAAGCGGAGCCCTGTACGACGCGTTTTCAATACGCATCGTACTTGCGTAAACGGAAATGTGTTGGTTGGCGCATCCGTACGACGCGTACTCCGTGTTTCCTAAACCTGTTAGTTATTGACATAGAGCACGAAGCGGACCCGATGATTCAGTCGGAATTTGACAAATTGTATCGTACTTGCACATTAGGAGAAAAAAGCTACGGATATCATTGGGTTGTCTAGTAAACCTCCTAATAGCATTAAGAAGGCATTTTTTCCTGAATCGGAATCGACCCTTATATGTGTATATGTGTGGGTGGGAATGATTGTGATTTTTTACAGGTTTTTGTCGTAAAAGTGGTGGTTACGGGAAGATTGTGTTTTTTTGCATTAAGAAAGTGTTAGTTTAAGTAATAATTATTTTACACTTACTTAATTTTTCAGGTTTTCATGGAGCATTTCTGTTTTTTAAAACACTTTTTCTGTTTTTTATAGTTTCTCGTATGTGGACTTATGGACCGAGGATTCATTTTTAAACAGTTGGATTTTTCCATTTTGGGGGGATATTTTTGTGTTCACTTGGTATTATGAGATACCTGGATCGCTTGACAAGAGTTGGGATTTCCTTTCTTCAGCGACAGAAACAGTAACTTATTTTAATTATTTATTGTGGGTGGGACATGTTTAGAAAATTAGTGTTATTGTGTTTTATATTTTCATATATATATAATTAATATGTCTATATATTTTAATTATTTTTGTCAAATATAAAAAATATGTGTATTTATTTAAATTGATTGTAAAGAAAAGTATTATATTTTTTCACGGATTTATAAGATAAAGTAGGCTTTTGGCAATTGTTTCTAGGTATTCTAGGCCTCTTGTTGTTGGATATAGTCTGACTTGATGTTGTAAGTATTCAAACATTCGTTTAGTTTGTTTGGATAGTTTGGGCCCTATTTGTGTTACAGATTGCTCCATTCTTAGCTGTTGGTAGCTCTGTTCTTTTTGGAGTGATAGTAGGAATTTGTGTAGAGTAGGTGGTCCTCTGCCTGTTGTTGCTTGGAAGGCATTATGCCAACCTTCAGCAGCATTGTTTGTGTTTGCCTCTTTATTTAGTGTGCTGAGGTATACATTCCACCATGGGATTTTGTATTTAGGTTGCCTTCTGTGTCCTGATATGTGGAGTCTTCCAACCCAGGTATCTTCAAAATAGTCTAGAAGGGGACTTATATTTCGTTTATTTTGTTGGTAATATGGAATTTCTATCAATAAGTTGTAGTGTTCGGCCATGTCAGTAACTGGGACGTAGGCCAGTGCTATACGTTTTTTTATTTGTTATGCGAAGGAGCTTTTTGTCGCATGTTCAACACTTAGGGGCCCATTACAATGATGGGCGTAATAGTCTTCGGTCCGCAGTGCACTCAGCAAAGATCCACCCACATTACCCTCAGCATCTCCGTTGGTCAAATAATGATGCAATGCACCGAAAATCCAACCACGGAGTTCGGAAGTCACAAATGACTGTCAGCCATGCTCTGAAAAGTTGCAAATACCACCGGGGCGGATGAGGGAAGCAGTTCAAGGGGCTAAAAATCCTGCTTCTGTTGATGAATGGTCGCATGGACAATTACAATGAAACCGCAGAGCTGGAGGACGGAGCATTGCATTCCTATTAGCTTGCTCACGTATAGAACAAATAAATGATGGTAGTAACAAACTGAAAAGTGATACACATAGTGTGCCTGCCCATGACACTGCCCTCAAACACATCAAAAACGCCACAATGATATACCCTAAATGTCCATTGTCAATGTAAGCCATGCCCAGCATGGAAGAAACACCTGGAGGACACCACTCATGTGGACACACGAACATATCACAGCATAAGACCAACCCCTTTCCTCGACCAGCATCCTTTGACATCAGAAGTTGAAACAGAGAGACAGGACACCATTTACGCACATGGCACAACATTACATACACCCATCTCCACACAACACCACTCCCCACCCACTCACCTGACACATTTCACATAACCCCGCCACCCGCTGCACCCTGCAGTTCTCTCACCTTTGCACCATGAACAAACAGAAAATGCATAAATTCACTGACACTGAGTTGAAGGTGATGGTAGGCCAGGTAATAAGGGTAGATCCATATTTGCAAGGGAGCCTGGTCCAACACACCCCACTTGTGTGCAAAAGCCAGATGTGGTCAAGGATATACAACAAAGACAATGCTGTAGGGACCACCCTACGCACACTGCGTGACATCAAAAGGGGGTGGATCAACCTCAAGTCCCGGGTCAAGCATCGGACCCATAGGAACCATGAGGAGGGCCAGTGAACTGGTGGCGGCCCTCCCAAACCACCACTAACCTTCACTGAATGGGAGGAGAATGTGCTTAATCAAAAAATCAAATGGGTAGTGGAACACTTGATACTACAGCACCAGGATTCTTTGGAGACCTTCTTAAAAAACCCTCATACATGCACGTAAGCGGTGTGGTGGTATAGCTTGATTCTCCACCATTATACGTAGCATGGGTGCATATCATAGGGTCTTTGTATAGTAGTATGCAACCTCCACCGGGAGGTAACCACTGGCTATGTGGAGAAGTGTGGCACAATGGTTAGAGCGGCAGACCCTGATGCAGAGGTCTAGCCTGGGACCAGGGTTCAATTCCCCCCTCGGCGGGTCTTGGGCTCAATTGCCGCGGACCTGATAACTCTCGCCTCGGTGCCTATTCTAATCATGGGTCCAACTCTGCAACTCTGGGCAATAGCTTGCTTAATCTTCACAACGGCCCCAACAACGCTAGGATGCCTGGCTTCACCTTGGGGGTGCCCAGGAGTGGGCACTTCACAGGGAAAAGCCAGGAAGGGTTCTACAGCGGTATGCGTACAAGCGACTGAGATACCCCTTCGGGGGTCGATTCGGTACGCTATACAAATACTACTACATTTACATTTACACATTTATGTAGCAGTGTTCAGAAATAGTGCTGTCAAAAAAGATGTGTTAGTCAATATGAAAATCCTTGGATCAACAAAAAAAAGTTTTAATAAAGAATTGTGATTCAAGAATTATTAAAAAAAGGGTTTTATATAGATTGAGATTGTGTTACTAGATGTACTATACATTAGATTTGGGCAGATGGTCGAAATGTTTCAACCCCACTATGCCCAGCCGGGTCTGGGTGGCTTTCTTCAGGACCGAGATGTAAGTTATAATACTTGCACAATTTGTGTAGTACAACAGTGGTTATATTTTCTACCTTCTGTTTGGTGAGGTCAGTAGTACCAACAACCAATAAAAGACGTAAAGGTAATATGTTAATATCTATTATTCAATGTGACCCTATATGAATAACTTCAAATACTGATTTAGTGATGAAATAAATACTTTAAACACTAATTTTGTGATAGGAGGAATACTGTGAACATGTTACTGAGAATGGAAAGTTATTCTTATCTGTCACCATGATGTATAAAGGTTTATCTTATATTCAAATTATTGTAAATGAAGATGGAGTCTAAAGCGCTTTTTTTATAATTGTATAGTGGACTCATAGTATGTCAAAAACCTCTCCTGCGCAGAGAATCAGTAATGCGTTGCAATCGTATTTGGCATCATCATAATTCAAAAGTATTTGCCCCTCTTACGACAGTTGTTATGCCAAAAATAAACTTCACAATTGTTAGTAACGTTCATCTCCAATGAGCTATTGTAATTCTAGCCGTACATCTCAAGTCTAAAATAATACTTCCTTTGGGGGTCAAGAGATAGTCTTCTCCGTCGCCTGTGTAAAAAGGAAATGCATAGTTAAAGGAACGGTCTTACTTGGTTTTCGCCGCATGTTTGTGGTGGCATGGCGGTTCCTCACCAGCTCTTTGGAAGTCCCTTGCTTGTGCTGCCGCTACCCCCGGAAGTGACGGGATCGGGTCTCCGGGCATTTTTATATTGTCAAAGCCTTTGGGAAACTAAGAAAAGACTATACGGAAGAAAGACTTCTGTATAATATCGCCTATTTTTATCAATGAAGTGTGAAATTTGTGAACATTTTTTTTGTAACGATACATACCATTGTTATACCTATTTGGCCATTTATATAATACTTGTGAAAATAAGTACTAATATCGCTGTCGGGAGATGTTGTTACTACACAAGCATATAGTTGGGGCATTTTCAAGAAGCCAATAACAACAAGGTGTTATAGTGATTTGTAGTTATGGTGGCCTCAATCAGGACACAAAGGTCAGTACTAATATCGTTTTTTGAGAAGATGGTATCTCTGTGCAGGCATCGGTACACATATATTTACCGATGGTTATTTAATCTTGGTGACATTCATATGGTTATGTACTGGCCTAAATCAGGACATAAAAGTAAGTACCAATTTCTATAATGAGGTGGTGGTATCCCTGCACAAGTAATCATTTCATATATTTAGTCTTGATGGCATTTTAGCAAAAAGACCGTTTTTTATAATCATACGTTTTGTACTAACCTGAAGGGTAAGTGGCAATAACGTTTTGGAGGAGATTATAACTCTGCACAAGCAATGGTATATAGTATATTTATCAAAGGTTACTCGAACTTGGGGGCATTTAAAAAAAAATAAAAGCTAACTAGCTATGTGTTATATTCAGTTGTGTACTGGCCTGAATCGAGATTAAAGGAGTTTGGATCATAAAAAGCAAGAGAGTTGGGACCAAGGTATGTCATCGTTCAGTCCCTGGCTGTTAGTTTTCTAGGCGATCCACCCACCTCTGTTCTCTTTCAAATAGAATTCTCTCTGCATTGCTGTCCTTATTAGTTAACATCTCTATTATTGTCCATTTTAATTCATCTGCTTTATGATTGGACTCCAGAAAATGTTTCTTTATTTGTATTTATGTTACTCTTATGCTCGCCAATCCTCACTTTTGCTTTGCGGGATGCCATCCCAATATATTTGAGTCCACATGGTAAGGTAATCAAATAGATTATATGGGACGAATTGCAGTTAGTGTGTTGGCATTGAGTTCAAAGTAGGTTCTCAGATAATGATAGAGTCTTTGATGCTGATGTTAGTTTGCATACTGTACATGCACCACACGGGTAGTATCCAGTTATCGGGACCATGTTCCAAGATCTCGTGATGCTCCCGACTTCAGATCTTCTTTGTGGTCGAGTGTGAACCAGTAGATCTCTCAAATTTTTGGTTCTGCGATTAGCAAACCTCGGTTTTTGCCATTGCAAATTTCCGGATGTGATAATCTTCCAGTTCTTGTTGATTATCTTCTTTACTTCATTACTTGCTGTGTTATAGGTTGTCACGCACATAATTGATTTTTCTTCATTTTCTTGGGAGTGCCATCTAAAAGACATTTTCGTGGTTTGTATCTTGCTCTCTTTTTGTCATTTTTCTACAATCTTCCTTGGATAGTCTCTATTTGTCAGTTTAGTTGTTAATTCTTTAGCCTGAATTTTATAATCTTTTAACTTACTGCAATTACGTTTTAATTTTAAGAATTGGCCATATGGCAGGTTTTCTCTTAATGGTTTGGGATTAAAGCTATTATATGATAATAGAATGTTCTTTGCGGGACACAACCTTTACAACGCAACTTTTACAAAGCATTTCCATTACAACAAATCTTTTACAACGCAACATCCATTACAACGCAACCATTACAACGCAACCATTACAACGCATGACACTACAACGCATACCATTTCAACGCATGTCATTAAAATGCAGTCATTACAATGCATACCATTACAACGCATACCATTACAACACATAGTACCCTCACACTATCCAACACTTACCCTACTGTTGCACCCATTGGAGGTAGAATAGTAATTTTTACCCTTACATTATCCAACACTTACCCTACTGTTGCACCCCCTGGAGTTAGAATAGTAATTTTTACCCCTACACTATCCAACACTTACCCTACTGTTGCACCCCCCTGGAGTTAGAATAGTAAATTTTACCCCTACACTATCCAATACTTACCATACATGCAATGTAATGTTATGTGTTGTAATGGTATGCGTTGTAAAGGTAGTATGCGTTGTAATGGAATGCGTTGTAAAGGTAGTTTTTAAAAATTCGCTGTAATGTCATGCGTTGTAATGGAATACGTTGTAATGGATGTTGCGTTGTAAAAAATGCATTGTAAAGGTATGCATTGTAAAAGTATGCGTTGTAACGTCATACATCATTCTTTGCTGTAGGCTTATAGTATGTTCTTGTTTGGATCTTATTTTGTTCTACATACAGGGATGTCTAAGAAGTCCAATTCCCTTTTGTTTGCAGTAAATGTGAATTTCAAACATTCATCTCGTTCATTCATCCATTTGATGAATTCTTGCAAATTATTTTTGTTATTCTGCCAGATGACAATGATTTCGTCTATAAATCTTTTCCAAAATAAAATTTGGACAAAAAAAGGATTGCTGTTATTCAAAATGTATTTGGATTCAAAGTCACTTACATAGAGCCCTGCTACCAAAGGCGGGAAGGCGCTCCCCATGGATGTACCATGTTTTTGTACAAATAATTGGCCATCATTCTCAAAGTAATTTTCCATTAAGGCCAATTTACAACACTCTAGTACGAAGTGTTTCGGTGTTCTGTTCTCCAATCTATCAGAAAAAAAAATAGTTTCTAGAGTCTCCAAGGTATTTTGCTGAGGGAGACTCGTATATAGACTTTCTATCTCTAGTCCAATTAGAAGCATTTCTTCTTCATTAAAATGTAGATCTCTGGTGTCTTTCAAATAGGTGGGAGTCTTCTGTACTAGTGGTTTCAGAAATTGATCTGCAAATTTTAATAGAGGTTCAAGTACTGAACCTATGCCGGAAACAATCGGCCTCCCAGGTGATGGTACTCGATTCTTATGTGTTTTTGGTAACGAGTAGAAATATGGTGTTTTAGGTTTTTGTACAACTAGATATTCCGCTTTATTTTTTGTTATCCATGCATTCACTTCTGCTTCATTAACCATTATTCTAATGGTGTTTTGTAATCTTGTGGTTGGGTCTGTGGAGATCTGTTCGTAAAACTTTGTGTCTGAAAGAAGACTGAGGCATTGTTCATCACATCCCTTCTTGTCAAGGAGTACTATGCCTCCCCCCTTATCGGCGGGTTTGATTATGAGATTGTCATTGTTCTTCAGTTCATTTAGTGCCTTTTGTTCCACTCTTGTAAGGTTGACAAATGTTTTTTTTGTCAGACTTTCAATATCCATTGCTTCTTTCATGATAGCTTGTTCAAACGTTAATATCTCCCTTGGGACCAAGCTGTTTGGGGGGGTTGAATGTGGATTTTTACCTAAGGTTTGTATCAACTTCCGGTCTGGTGTCTCCCTTCCCTACAAAGAAGGCTCTAAGTTTCAGCTTTCTGCAGAACTCTGATAGTTTGCATCTCACTTTGAAGGTGTCTAAAGAAGGTGTGGGGACAAACCCCAAATCTTTATTTAATACTCGTTTTTGATCATCTGAGAGCACTGAATACGTCAAGTTCACTATTAGTGATTCATTCCACTCGGGCCTGCCTTCTCTTTGGTCTTGCTCCGTGTCATCATCTGGTGTGGTTGTTCTTTCCACGTTATTCTTCTTCGTCTTCCTCTCTTTAGATTTTGGCCTCTTGCTAAAAAAGGTGGTTGTTGTGTGTTCTCTTGCCCCATCATTGGGGGACCCATCATTTGTGGAGGCGGTGGCATTCCATGATTATATGGGTTCATCCGACTTTCATAGCTTGGTATATAAGGTTGAAAAAATGGCATTTGTTGATTGAGATAATTTGGTCTTTGCCAACTGTTCATTCTCCGTGGTTGATTCCAGTATTGATTTCGACCTCTTCGTGGGGTGTAATCATCTCCACTCCACTCTGAATTATGAGAACGTGCTTGCCATACTGCCTCCAGAGAGTCTCACAGGAATGGAGGGGGGAGTGGAGGCTGGTAAGTGCAAACAAAATGATCACATCCCACTGTAATGTACTGTTGTGCACAACAAGTGAGCCTCAATTGCCAGACAAAATCGAACTCATGTACAATATATGCTTTCATCATGAATATCTCATAAGGCTAGCATTTCCTTCCTCTGCTTCACTTAACAGGTAGGTAGCCATCTTATTCGGGAGGAGGTTGTCGGGACATGACAGCAAGGCCACAACTCCCACAAGGCACTCTGTCTTCCACCCAAACAGCAGGGAGCTATATGACCACCACATCCCACACTTGTGAGCCAACTTTGTCAAGCTGCATGAGTTTCAGCTAGTGCACACATAAAAAATCACATTTACAGTTCAGATGAATCACAGTGACAATGATGAAGTCACATGTAATTTCAAAAGCGGAACCCAAGAAAGCAGTGGCAAAAAGCCAATGTGCAAGTACCATTATCACAAAGCATAAAGGCTCCTTTTTGCCAAAGATGAGTTGGATCATCTTTTGGAACTGATTGCCTTCGAAGCTGCTGGTGCCTTCTTGAATTTGTGACTACTGAACAGCAACAGGAACTTTTGGTCAGTAATTCAATAAACCTTTTCCTTTTTCACACCTACTGACACGAATCTTCATTCAGCTCTCTGACTTTTGCCCTGTCTGCATTGGCTTTGACTCTGCTGACCTCTACAGTCTGTTTCGTTTGGTACGACAGACCTGAGCAAGGGGAGGCTGTCGTCTGAGTGTCATGGACAATGTCGACTGGCATGAGCCCAGCTGCCTTCATGCAACTGTAGCGCACTAAAAGTACATGGCGTAGAAGTTTTGCAAGTACTTTAGTATATGTCTGTCACATGAGAAGTGTTCGCAGAGCTTGTTCTCTGCGCAGTCCAGGAGTACTGCCTGAACATTCTGTCCGTGGTCTGTGGAGATTGTCCGTTGTCCTTCTGTCCTGGTCAGGCCCTAGAATCCAGATTCAACAAGGTGTCACAGCTGCTAGGGGACACGGTGCCTGTTAGATTTCATGGGAAGGCAGGCTAGTTGCCCCAAACTTGAGAGTGGTCCATCCAGTGATGAAGCAACACAGCACATGGATGCATATTTCACCATGTATTGGCTGCGGAATGGGGTCTGCTGAAGAAGCCCATAGGCCTGGGACATCTCATACAACTCCTCCCAGGAGGGGTGGATGCATATGCTCGTGGGTCTTTGTCCAGAGGGATTATTGATATAACATATTGGCTCATGTGATAAGGATGTGTCACTATGGTAACAGTTTTGTACTCATGCATTCTTAACTTGTTGTGGCACGTATGTTGCATGTTTTGACACTGTAGTCAGAAATGCATATTTCAAAGCACTTCTTGTCTTCAATGTATCTACTTGTTGACATGTGCCTGAATATCTCTGACTGAGTAGGAGGGCTAGTGAGGCACTATAGCAATTGGGTCCTGTGCTTCTGGGTGCTTCTGGGTGCTCGCTTCCTGCCTGCCCAAGTTCTCTAACACTGTGCATAGTCCTGTATGTGTACAAAATGCTACAACAATTCTCAAACTTTATGAGACAACAGCAAGGCACGCGGACAAAGTTATAAACGCTCATTGTTAACTTACACTCAACGGAAGTAGTTGATGAAGGGCTGTTGACGGTGGTCAAGGCCTTCTTCCTCACCATTATCATTGTCACTGGGCATGTGTGGGTCGGGAGCGGGGGCTTCTGCTGTTCATCGTCGTCCAGAATCAGGGGGATCCTTCTACGCAAGGCCATGTAGTGTCATGTCTCATATTGGTACCGTAATATTGGCCCGGGTAACATCATAGCCTTTCACCTACTTCACCCCCGATACTACACAGTAACAGGGCTTTTAGGAAAGAACCATTACCTAGTTCTAGGCCTAAGCGCAGACGGAGGGCTTCTCAGAACAATAGTGTTCTTTAGACTGACACAGTATGAATAAACATTCATAAGGGTTTTTGGAAACCAGGCAGGGGCTACATCCACCTGCATATTATCTACGCATGAGGTTCATCCCATCGTCATCCTAATACCCAACAAGGGCCAAAACAATGAACAAGGGACAAATGCACCCTATATACTATTCTGAATGGAAACAGCACCTCTTGCTAATACTAGCTAGAGGGAAGCGATACTTCCAGCCCGACACACTGACCAAAGATGCTGAGACTCCTGCATGCAGTCGCTCCAGCTGAGAGCGGTGTAAACCATCCCTTGCGGGGTGTCCAACTCGAGACCAGGATGGGATCCTGCACTCTCTCTGTGTAACATAATGTGCTCTTACATAGCGCTCCATAACCTAGTTTTGACTAGGGTGGCTGAAATACCAAAGAAATCCGCTCCAGCTGACCTAACTCATCATTACCCGTGGGAAAATGTCATCAAGCTGTCCATCTTGGTGTAGAGTGTGGTGTAGAGTGTAGAGGGGGACATCTCTTGTGGAGGTGACAGAAATCCGCTCTGCTGGGATTCCAACATGCCACGATCTTGAAGCGGCAGCAGAGTGCTCCTCTGATTTAAACAAGCAAGTGGATTTATATGTATAATAAACAGGCCCATGCTGCCATGCCGATGTATCAGTGTTGTGCAAAATGTTGATGTTAGCCAGATAGTGTAGTCACCTACCGGGCACGAATAAGCCATGATATTTGTACAGTGAACATTATACATCGCACTGAATGGTCAAGGTGTCTTGATAGTGTGCCTACAATGTTGAAATGTAGGCAGAAGTCACAGTGTTGAAGAAAGAAGGAATCTAAAGAAACGTGAGCATGAATACATCATTGTTTCTAACCAGGCCATGTGACACATGCATCTGGATTATTGTGGCTTTAAACCTGGGTGCAGAAAACATCGGAATCTTAGAAGATTCTTTCTGGTACTTGGATTTCTGATTGGCTAGGGCTTGTGCCTAAGCTAGGTAGAAACCACCACTCTGGTCAGGGCATAGGAGTTAAACACTGAAGATAACCCCTGCTCACCTCCTTGGTAGATTTGCACGAGCAGTCAGGCTTATCCCAGAGACAATGTGTAAACCGTTTGCACAACACACACGCACACACAGCAGAAACACTGCAAAAGAAACTCCACACAAGATTATATGAAAATGGCCTTTGTATTATTCAAAACACATTAGAATCATAATCACACAGTATACAATGTGCCAACTGGCACTAGGCAATATTCACAGGGGATTATATAAACGACAGGGCCAATCGGGCCACTGTCAGCACATTTAGAAAGCACTAGTAGCAATAAACAGAACCAGAAACTACTGGCACAATAAGGAACTCAGCATTATCACGAGCAACGTAAACACATTATGTCTGCATCACATTAGGCATAAACACATTGGGGCAGATTTACAAGCCCCTTGCGCCACGTTTACACTGCCTTGAGTGACGGTGTAAACGTGGCACATCCCTGCGAGGCATTTACAACGTGACGCATCTAGGGAGATGCGTCACGTTATAAAGCCCAGCACCACAATGGGGGCGTTCCCACGCAGGGTGGGCGTTCCGGCGCCTGTGCAAGATTTCACGCAGGCACTTCCGCTACGCTGCTACGTCAATTCCTTACGCCTGCTTGAAGCAGGTGTATGGACTGACACAGCATGTTAAGTATTGGCGGGCCTGTGCATTGCTGGCGGGCCTGTGCTTGCAACGCGACTCCAGCGATGCGCCGCCCTTACGTCGCGCATCTGCCTACCCTTGCGCCACGGTCCACCGCATTGTAAATGCGGCGCATCTGCCGTGATGCAAGGGTAGTTTTGCATGACTTATTTGTTCTGGCGTATCTCTGCTGATATGCAGAGAGGCGCCAGAACTCGTAAATATGCCCCATTATGCATAAATATCCTAAGTATAAACACATTATGTCATAGGCATCACAGTAGGCATAGACACATTAGGAATAAACCACATTAGGAACAAGCATGTTATGCTTAGAACATGAGCACTGCAACCAGGACCTTAGCATACACACTAAAAGGACCCCCATGCCACTGGCCTACTCTAGGGGGGCCCAATGCCCTTTGTCCTGAATGTCAGGGCGTACGTTGAGGCCTTTCACTTGCTCTCTGGCTGCTAATGCAGCAAAAGCCTAGGGTTCAATGTGCTGGGGCAGAGGAGTATATCTCACTCCTTTCTCATTTGCAGAAGTCAAAAATGCCCCATTTGTTGCAGCTGCCCTCTATCCGGTGGGGAAGCTGTAGGAAATTGCCTCTGGCACACTCTGCCTTGGGAGCCCCACTCTGGGACTCTGAACACCAAATTGCCCCCAACGTTGCAGCTGCCTGCAACTGTTTTGCCGCTGTGGATTATTAGGCACCACAGTGCCTTGGCAGTCCCACTCTGGGACTCAGCAAAATCAAAGGGACCCCTGAATTGCAGCTGCCCGTGCTTTCACGGTGCAGCTGGGACAAGCAGCAAAAGCACTGACTACATGATACCTAATGAGAGCCCCACTCACCGGGACTCTCCTTTGGCTGCTCCGTCCTCCTTGGAGCACAGACTCAGAATGGTCACCGGGTAGCCCCTTCCCTAGTCAGGCAACAGTTGACTGTCTTCTGCGTCATGTTGCTTGAACAGCGCTGGAGCTCTCCTTCTTGGGCTCAAAGTGCGCGGTAGGCTCCCATCTGCACATCGCATCAGCAGGGCGGGGTGGGCTCCCACTTTTTCGCAGAAGTACCCACAATGCGGGGTATGCTCCCGCTTCGCTCCTCAGCAGCAAGCAAAGGTGGGGTAGGCTCCCGCTCCTAAAATAAGCACAAATGCAGGGTGTCCTCCCACTTCTCTGGCAGGCAGCGCAGGGGTGGAGTGTAGTTCCTATATTCCCAATAGGCTCTGCGCATTGGAATAATATATTCTGTAGTTTAGATGTAGGACTGGAGTCGACTAGGTCTCTACCGAATATATTAAACTTAATAGTGAGTGCCAGCTAGCTCAGAGGTCACTAGAAACCTTCTCGAATTCACAAGAAGGGATTAGTTTCTGACAACCGCATAAACATGACAACTTTGTTTCCCAAGAATAAGAAATCAAATATCTAGAGTCCCGGAAACAATAGATAGCTATTTTTCTCAGTCAATCGTGCATGCTTCGTTTCACCAGAGATGCAGAGAAAATAGAGAGACGGATGTTTTCAATAAAACAATTTATTGAACAGTCTTCTTTTTCAAGCATTGGAAATGAACTGCTACAATCGTAATACTGGTTATAGAGTACAAGGCATATAATACGAACAGTATTATAAAGTAGTACTGTAAAAGCATGATATGGTTTCTAAGCCATAAAGTGCATAAAATTTATAAAATACATACAGTAATAAATAATGACTAAAAGTACTCAACTGGTGCTTCTAAAATATGTCTACCCCGGTGTACCTAACCTAAGTCTAGTACTAGGGAAGAAGTAAGTGAGGAGTAGTCTACGTTTAGTAGTTCTCTGCCAGGAATCTATTCCAAGAATTCTCTAAGAGGTCTAATCAGCTCCGTACCTTGGTATTAGAATGAAGGAGGTCCTGTATCTCTCTCCCAGAACTCGATTTCCCAGATACCGGCAAGGGTAAGCCGGAAACACTGGAGCTGGATTTCTCGGCAAGAGAAAAGACAGTGTCTCTCTCAGTGCGTCAGCTGGAGGGTCGGCTTCCTTCGGCACTTGCTGCTGCAGGGTGTCGGGCAAGTAGATAGTCGTTCTGCTCCAAACCACTGTGTGTTTGACTGGCCAAACCTGAGCATATTTATACTTTGAAGGTGCTGAGTTTGACGCCTGTTTGGACTTAATATCGTCACTCAAGGGCTAGATTCTTGGAAAACACCAGGAGAACTTAAAATTCCACCTGGGGGAAGTTCCTAGCTGCTGAAGGCGGGTTTTCCAAGAAATCGTTGTTAATTCTCTGAACCTTAGTGGAAGTAGCCATGTCGTATTTGGGCTGTGTGGCTTAGACCTAATAGGGTAGGTATTTCTATGCCTATATAAGGATATGATAAAGTATACCTATATAAGGGCATGAATCAGGAAAGTTACACTAGGGGCCTAGATTCGATTACAACACCCACTCCACGATCTTAAGTAAAATTAAGCTAGCCTAATAAGCACTGAACATATCTAAAGCTAGTGTTTACAATCCCACCCCAAAATACAAAAAAATGCACTAGAAATGGTTTGTATATGATAAGAATATTTAGCATTTCTACCATATGCATTTTAAGGAAGTGATGACATTTTAAGCATATTGTATTGTATCTAAATATGCAATTGGAATGTATCATTAATTTTACAGTTTATGAAAATGGCTCTTAAATACAGAAAGAAAGGTCGAGACCATTTCATAACATAACATATCATGTCACTGGTTATATGAGGACAATACTCAAATATATTTTCTAGGCTGTGTTTCAAAAGGAAAAATAATTTCTTGTTCTCTAATAATAGTTCTACTTTAAGCAGATTAGTCTGTGCCAAAAAAAGTTCAATAGTTTTGGAGAGAGAGAGAGAAAAAATTCAAAATTGTTTGTGAAAAAACAGAGTCCCAAAATTAAATTTCTTTGTTTTGAAATTGGAAGGCCGAATTTCAGAGTTCAGGGAACGCTGTGTGCATGAATTAAAAGTTATTCTCGGTGTCAGGAGAAAACATTAGATCATCAAGGCTGGCAAAGAAATCATCTACCACAGTAGGTGAAAGTGTGTATGTATAGGCATTTATATAGCGCACTACTTACCCGGAGGGTCCCAAGGCGCTTCGACCGCAGCGAAACCCTTCCTGGCTTCCCTGAGAGATGGTCCCTTAATGGGTATCTCCAGGGTGAGACCAGGCATCCCCGGCGGTCTGGTGGGGCCGTTAGTGAAGATGAGGCAAGCTAATGCCCAGAGTTACCGAGTGTGAGCGCTGATCAGAATGGGCACCGAGGCGAGAGAATTATCGAGTCCGCTGACCCTGGTCCAGAAACCTGCCGCGCCGGGAATCGAACCCTGGTCCCGGGCCGTCCTCTGCTCTCGGGTCTGCCGCCTCTAACCAGTGAGCCACACTACTTCACGGGAACCATTTGATCAAGCAGATCAAATGTGCACAAGTGAGAAACTGTGTGCCTGTTGATCCTCTCACCCTCAGTTAGACTTACTGGTGAGACCTCAATGAATGCCGTCATCAGGATTTGTAGCCGTTGGGGACAACACGATGTATGAGTCGTTACAGGACGTAGCAAGGCGTCGACATCCGATGGCAGGACTGATGGAAGTGTAAGACAGATGTCCAACACGCATTCCTCTCCGCAAAGCAGGCATCGTAGAACAGGTTAGATGCAATCTTGCCAGATTGGTTTGAACGATAGAAACCAGGTAGTGTTCACATCTCTTAAATGAGCCAAACCAAGAATCTGTGAAATCCTTTCACGATACCTCATGGCAAGGAGGGTCCCTTGCATGTTGGTCTGGGTATCGTTGGTTGCTGGACTTGCCATATCAGAGCAAAAGGAATAAAAATAGTATTCCTGCTACGAGTCCAGGCTGCCGAACACAGAGTGCACAAAATTTGGAAAAATGCTGAGGACTGCTTATAATGTTGTTAACAGTCCCGAAAAAATTGTCTTAAATACATGTGCGATGCCATTGATATCAGACATGTTTAAGATTTGACTTAACATTTCTGCGAAATGTACTGGGCAGTTTGTTGATAATAATGCATGTATCTCTGCAGATGTCCTAACAACTTGCAGATCATATGTTTCTTTAGATGAGGTGGCACAGACTTTTGCAAAAGAATGGCTTTCATTCTGCTTAAAGTATTAATTCGTATAGAAGAGATATTTAGTGAAGGCAATAATGTAGTCCCACTGTCTGTCTTTCGAGTTGGATACAATACTTGCATACAACAAGTGACCATGGACAACACACTAACGAGATAAAGTTTTCCTGGCATCATGCCACAGCAGCTGTGATCATTCAACATAATGTAACTGCCATTGGATAGCTGCCTGAAAATGGGCTCTATCATAGTCGAGGGAGTACCGTGCAGGTGGCAAGAGAGGTTTTTTGCAGAACCGTTGCAGGCTCCGTGTAAAATAATACCTTGGCACAGAAGTGTACCACTTAGTGAGTTTTTACAATTTTTTCCAATAAGGAATACCTCTTTTCCCTTGTTCCAACATTTGTGTGTGTAAGGTAAAGTCCATGTCGACTTAATGTATTCTTTACCCAACCTTTCATACAGGCCTGCTGGCATATGCTGTAGACTGAAATTGGAAAATCGTTACTGGTATCATGAGGGTGCCATGAATTATCCACTCAATGACAGGTTTCTCAGAAACTGTCAATGGTAATCTTTCCAGTTTTTCAATGCTCAGCACCGTATAGTCTGCTCCTCTTTGTGCCAAAGAGATTTGTTTATCTGTAAGGTTAAATACAGCAAACAATGACGTCGTGTTGATTAGACGCCATGGCACGTAGCCTGAACGAAGGTTTTGCAACGTCCAGCCTAGCTGTATTTTAGAACGTAATTGAGACTGGCTATGATGTAACATTAGCAAGTCATGTTCCATTATGTCAAATGCAGAGGATAAAATGCTGTCAAAAGAATATATTCTGGAGGACAGAGTCGTTAACCCATTGTCCACTACAGAGAGAGTTTTCTCCAAATTAATACGATCATTTTCTCGTATTCTTTCAGCAGTTTCTATTTGTGTTATTTTTCAAGCTTCATTGTACGCAGCATATATACCAGCGTATATAAAACGTTTTTGCCGTGGTTTTCAAGGCCCCATTAAGAAATATCGCAAATTATTGCTTTCTATAAGTAAAGGTAAGTGTTGTTTGATTTCCGGAAGTGCGTATGTCTTTAGCCACTCAAGGCATAGCTTTCCTACACTATATGTTGTTACTATCCCTGGATGTTGTCTCTGGGAGTATCTTGGATCTAGCATGTTCAGTTTTAACCCCTGAGTTTTGTTCAGGAATCTATCATGACAGTTATTGGTGTCTGTGGGCCAAATACACCATTGTTTCCAATCAGGATTAGTTCTGTTTTGTGTTATAATAAATGATGCGTCTAACTCCTTTTCTGTAGTGTCATTACTTTCAGAAAAGGGTTTAGGTAAAGACGGTTTATTCAAATCTTTTATCTTAGTCAGGCCAAGACAAAAAGTCTGTTGAACAGTATCGTTTAAAACCATTATTTGTTCTGGTATAATGCAGGCTCTGAACAAGGCCTCTAAACCTTGTAGCTGCCATTCTTTCATGCCCCAGTCAGTTTTTTCCTCAGTGTTGTTTTTCCAAAAGTCAAAACCTAGTGTAGACAGCTGAGCAAAAAAGTTTGCAGAATAAATGTGTTTAGTGTTGGTCAACATTGTTTTAAATACTGTCTTATTTACATTTTTAAAATAAAACATTTCTGGATTTGTAACATTAAACCCTAAGAAGTATGAAAACTTTTCATTAAATGTTATTGAGCTACCTTTTGGTGGCGTGGGGCAATGTCCTATTGATTATATGTAAGGATTTGCAGATTTGTGTAAATAGTGGTGACCATAGTGATTGAAACAATACATTTGTTCATAGTCTGATGACCCTTCGAAGTAGTCATGTTCAGTAAATTTTGCAAACATTTCTAAATCTGACTTTATATTATTAATAGTCTCAAAGTCCCAATCATCAGAGGATGTGCTGGGTGATACAAAGTCACTTAAAGAAACCTTAAACTGGTGTAGAATCTTCAGCAGCTCCACCGGGCCATAGATGTCATAGTCAGTTCTATCCCATGCTATACCACCAGGTATAGGAACGGCTGTGATGTTCACTGATGACAGGTCTCTTTTTGCACGATGGGATGATTTGTGAGGTTTTAGGACCAAGTTGATTTTCTGATTTGTTGTGTCCATTGTATCATATTTTCTATCTATCATTTGTCCCAAGCTTAAAACTAAAATCAGCCAGAGCAGGAGGAAAAGTACACCTAACACAATCCAAAATTCAATCCATGGTGAAACCAGCTATATTTTTTCAAGTTGATGAAAGAGTTCTGTTGTTTTTTCTTTTGAGACTCTTTTTTGCTGGCTTTTCTTCTTGTTCACTGGGATCCTCAGAGACTGCATCAAAGTTGATAAAATAGCAAGAGGCAGTTCTGTCAATTGCTGGAATTGCATCCGGATTATTATTAATCTTTGGAGTTACTTCTTCGTTTGTCATATCGGTATAGTCAGAGGCTACATCATTGTAGACAGGTGTTTCTTGACGAACTGTTATTTGGGTCTCAAGAGGTACGAGTTCCATGGCTTTTTTGCATAGTCCTTCTTTTCTTACTGCAGGTTTATCAAACGTGATATGTCTCTCAGTCTGAACCTCTTGGATAGTAGCAAGGTTTGGTCTTCTGCTACATCTTGGGAGTCCACTGGTCTTACTACTTATTATTGGCCACATGTTGTGGTTTGACCAGGTCGATGGACACAACTCTGTTCTCCTTTTTACCAGCAAGGGGTGGTAGTACTACTGATCTTGTTCCTTGGATTGCTAAGACAGGTACTGCTTTTCTGTAAGAAGGCCCATATTCCTTCTTCACCGCTATCTTTTCTCTGACTAGATCCCCAATCTTTGGAATCCAGACAGGTCTTGCTGGGACAGGTGGTTTTTCTTCAGTGGCTGTTGGCTTTTTTGTTGTGTTACTCAGACTTCTTCTTTTTTCATTTAAGTCCTGTAAGATAGCCAAACGATCTTTGACATCAAAGGGTTTTTGTTCCACCACTGAAGTTTGACAAACTAGGTCTTTGATTATCATTGTAGTACCAAACAGTAATTCATAAGGAGTGATTCCCCCCAGAGAATTTCTTGGCAGATTGTTAAGACTACGTTGGACACTTATTAAATGTTTGACCCACCCATCACCTGAACCTAATACCTTAGCTGTTATGGATTGCTTTATGTCACGTTTTTTTCATTCCACTACCGCATTACCCTCAGGATGGAAGGGACTAGAATACCGCAATGCAACGCCCAAGCTTACCATAGCCTCCTTGTACGCTCGAGAGCTAAACGCAGGACCCTGGTCAGAATGTATCGTGCCAATTGCGTATGTGCCGATAAAGACTTGCAAATCTTTTATAACGGTTCTGGCGTCAGCCGAGCGCTGGGGCCATAACCAAATAAATCTTGTCCTAGTAGTTGTGGGACCGCATTTGTCTGTAGGGACGCCTGCGGGTAGCTATCCGAATGCTGTCTAACAGTGGTATCTGAACTGGGCTGGCTACACTGTAGTCAGGTAGCTGGTTGTCCTCAAAGCTATGATATCTGTAACAGGTATCACAGTTTATTCCAAATTCGTAAACTTGAATGCTCTTTCCTGGCCACCAGTACATCTCTTTTATTTCAGTTAGAGATTTCAAGATCCCTTGATTTGTCAGACCCTCTCCCATATGTGCTCCTTGAACTGCTTCCTGTTTGGAATTACTTTGTCCCCCACTCCAGGGATTTGAGCAAAAGGAACAGAGTTTGCATTAATTATGTATGTATATGTGAGTGGATAGTTTAGAGGTAACGCTGCATATTTGCCTTCCGTAGAGGCTTTTATTGCTAGTAACGTTTCACCATCTATAACTTTTTTCGCGCAAACGATTGTAGCTACTGAAGCCATTTGCACAGTTGCCTTTGCGGCTTTGTCAGCCAATGAATTCCCTGCAACGTGAACACCATCAGGCTGATGACTCAGTGTATGAATCACGTGAGTCTTTTGTAGTTTTTTTTGCAAAAGAACTACTTGTTCCCAAAGCATTTTATGCTTAATTGTGCCACCTTTAGCATCATTGAAGCCATTCTGAACCCAGTTCTGCAAGTATTCATTGTAAGATTGTACACAGTAATCCGAATCGCACACTATTAGTGTGGGGAATTCGCGATCGGTATTCTCCAGCGCCATCTTGAAAGCCTGTAGTTCAGTTCGCTGAGCTGTACAGTCTCAGAGTGATTGAGTTTTTGTCACGATTGGTCTGAATTTGCCTTCGCAACAGAAACCTTTAACAATCGCGCATGCAGCACTATAGGCTTGTTTACCCCCAATTGCGGGCTGTGATGATCCGTCTGTACATATTATACATCCATAATGTTCATGGGGCAGAATTTTGGTCGGCAGAGGACATTCGTGCTCGTATTGGAGAAATTCTTTTGTTTTGTTTTCAAGCTGGGGTCAAAAACGTATTCAACTTCTGTTGCAGCAAGAGAGTTAACCCATTGTATCCATCTCAGATGTAAATCTTTAGCATTTGGGATGCTTGCTTTTGTCACTGCCTCTAGGACAAGTACAGGTGTAACGATCATTATGCGTTTACCCTGCGCAGGAGCTCTCTCTTTCGCTACTGCAGTTTGAACTGCTATCAGAATTTTCTCAGTAGAAGTGAATTTCATTTCTGCTTGTGTGTACAAGTGTGATTTGTATGCTATTGCTACCTTTTCTCCCTGATTAAAGGTCAGGTATGTGAATCCGCATCTTCCTGGGATGACTCGGATTACAAGGTTGCGAATATTTTCGCGTGTCTGTAACTGTTTTTTAGCTAACATGTCTGTTTGGACTGAACGCAAAATTTCTGTGTGTGCTTGAGTCCAATTAATTGGTTTGAAATCAGGTTTGATTAGTTCGTAGAGAGGTTTAACCCTTTCTGCGTAACTTAGAACGTAAGTTCTTCCATTTTTCTAGAAAGTTTGCTGCCAGGCTTTTGCCTTCACTCGATAACTCATATCCTAAAAATAGGACATTGAGGTGGGCAATTCGTGATTTCTTAAAGTTGAATTTATACCCTTCAGAGGCAAACCCAAGTATTATGGTGTTCACTCTTTCCAAGTGGCTGTCCAAGTCGTCATCTGTAAGATAGATGTCATCGACATAAGATAATGCCTCATCATCGTACATTTGTAGTAACTCTGTTACCCTGGCTGAAAATAACCCTGGACTATTCTTGAAACCTTGGGGGGGACGGCAAAATTGTCGCTGCATCCCCATTATTGAAAAAGCGGTCAGATGCCTGCTTTCAGGTGCTATGTTGTGACAGAAAAACCCATTTGAAATACCTAATGTGGTTTTATATTTTTTGCGCACAATGTTATTCGTCAGTGCTACACTGTGTGCATTTTGTACTGCAAATGTTTTGCAACAAGAGTTTAAGTGTCTGTAATCCAATACTAGACGATATGAATTGTCTGGTTCGGACAGGAAACAAAGGATTGTTCATTGACGAGGTGCATGTTTCACACCCCTTGGTATTCAAGTTGATTTAAAATCTCCCTGACTTGTTTTTTAGCTTCTTGCTTAACTGGGTACTGCCTTTGTGCAGCAGATTGATTTTTTAACTGGATTTTATGGTGAGGAGAATCCTCATCCCATCCCACATGATTTTTATATAATGCTGGAGCCTGAGCTACTGCCCATTTTCTGGCATAAGTATATTTTTTATGAATTGGAATATGATTTGAGAAGGCCGGCATAATTATCTCTTCGCCATGTGGGCACTCCCTGACAAATTCAGGTGGCCAGTCTTGTTCGGCTAGAAGAATGTCATAGCCCTTAGAGAGCTTTTCCCAAAACAGTGCTCTTATTTTTCAAGTTATGTCCCCTCCATCCGGAGTGTTACTTCATATAACTTGTGGGGTACACTAACCCTGGTGTCTGCAGTTTCAACCTGAATGCATTCATTCAAGTCCACTGTCTCCAGATGATCCATCAGGATCCTGCGAACTATGGTGACTTCTGCTGCACTGTCTAGCATTGTTTGAGCACACTCCCTATTCTTAAGCTGTGTCCTCAAGATCCTCGGCATGTCTGATCTTTATGCTTGCTACCTTCTTTTTAGGAAATTGAGCTTTTCTACTTTAGTGAATGGGTTCTTTGTCTTTGGACTTTACGCGTTCCTCCTTGTGTTCTGACCGTCCTCTCAATTCCGATTTCTGCAAGGAAGTCTGAAAAGATCGAGAGGGGCGTGTATCATTATCTTGATATCTGTCAGATTTTTTTCAAATTATCCCTATTCCTAAGGTTATACTTTTTTTCAGAGGGCTCCCGTTGGGGAGATCTACCTCTGGACTGAGAATGTTTCTGTCTAGGAAGTGTCTGTTTGGTATTTTTCCACTTCTTTTTTGGAGTTGTGAGATTATTCTTAATAAACACCTTTTCGGGTGTTTCTATTAATTCAGGTTTTACTGGTTTACCACCCAAACTATCTCTTCCAAATTCTTCATAAGATTTTTCAATAATTCTAGCAAGCTCATACGGTTGATCTGTTATATCTGTTTCTTTTAACTTTTGACGGATTACCACGGATGCTGCTTCACCTTTAATGTTAGCTGATAATATAGCTGAGACCTGTTTGAAATCTTTCAGTAATATCATACCTAGATTTAAGGCCGCTTCTGGACCGTATTCAATTTGAATCTGCCTCAGAACATCTGGTATCACCACCATGGTCGGTACACCATGTGTTTTGTGAAGATTGAAGCAAAGACTGTACCCCATGTGTCACAGTCCTCCACATGTGGTGCTATCCCCATTGGTAAACAGATTGTCAGAATTCTGTGTTTCTCATGAGGTGTACTATCAGGGAATACTGCCTCTATCTGAGTAATTTCCTGAGCTAACCAGAACGGAATTTGTTCCCTCTTTGCGGGTAATTTACCTATGACTGATTGTATAGTCTGTGGTATAATTTTGTTTGTGTTCCCCCGGTGAGGGGTGTGCTGTGGAATCCTTATAGCAGGTTGGACTGTTAAAGTCCTCATGACATATTGAACCAATTGTCTGTGTATTTGAATTAACTGTTTCAGCAGAGCTAACAGTTCTGGACCTGTCATTCCGTTAATGTCAGGATGTGGTGTATAGATGGCTAGTACCGGCCATGTAGCTCCTGGTCTACCTAGTGGACCGAGCCTGGTAATGTGATTTTGATGTTGTAGGGTGCCATTAAACCAGAGCTGATGCTCTTGGTAAGTTAGTGGAATTTTGACGTCCTCGAAAGGAACCTATTCCACTGGAGGTTCCTCTAATTTATAGTAGTGGAACTCTCGTGTTACTGGATTTGCTTGTGGAAAAGTAATCCATGAATAGAATACCTCTGTCTGCCGATATTCATGTGCCTTTATTACAAATATAACTTTACCACCTCTCGATGATAACCCATTTTCTATAAGTTTTATAGTTATGGTTTTCCTTATATTTGCCGGGATGATTATTGCATCCGGGTCATTTTGTTGGCAATTTGTGTCATCTAGGACTGCTTGAGCTGCTGCTGCAGCTTTCTCCGTTTCGTCGTCACTCTCTGTCATTTTGTTGCCTGAAAGTTTGCAGAACAAGTTTCAAGGAAACAAAGATCAGGTGCACAATATTTGGGAACACTGTATCCTTCAACGTTAAATAAACCAAAACCTAATACATAGGATTTTCGTCCTACTCAGTTTTGGCAGATATTATCCTTTTACCCACTCCAGATGTCTTTTGGAGTTTTTACGAGAAAAAAGGTGTCTGTGTGAAAAGCACGACTGAGTTACTCTAGTATCTAGCGTTAAATTATCGCCTTACCAAACATTGGGCGCCATGTAGTGTAGTTCCTATATTCCCAATAGGCTCTGCGTATTGGAATAATATATACTGTAGTTTAGACGTAGGACTGGAGTCGACTAGGTCTCTACCGAATATATTAAACTTAATAGTAAGTGCCAGCTAGCTCAGAGGTCACTAGAAACTTTCTCGAATTCACAAGAAGGGATTCGTTTCTGAAACCACATAAACATGACAACTTTGTTTCCCAAGAATAAGAAATCAAATCTCTAGAGTTGCGGAAACAATAGATAGCTATTTTACTCAGTCAATCGTGCATGCTTCGTTTCACCAGAGATGGAGAGAAAATAGAGAGACGGGCATTTTCAATAAAACAATTTATTGAACAGTCTTCTTTCTCAAGCATTGGAAATGAACTGCTACAATCGTAATACTGGTTATAAAGTATACTGCATATAATACGAACAGTATTATAAAGTAGTACTGTAAAAGCATGATATGGTTTCTAAGCCATAAAGTGCATAAAATGTATAAAATACATACAGTAATAAATAATGACTAAAAGTACTCAACAGGTGCTTCTAAAATACGCCTACCCTGGTGTACCTAACCTAAGCCTAGTACTAGGGAAGACGTAAGTGAGGAGTAGTCTAAGTTTAGTAGTTCTCTGCCAGGAATCTATTTCAAGAATTCTCTAAGAGGTCTAATCAGCTCCGTACCTTGGTTTTAGAATGAAGGAGGTCTTGTATCTCTCTCTCAGAACTCGATTTCCCAGATACCCGCAAGGGTAAGCCGGAAACACTGGAGCTGGATTTCTCAGCAAGAGAAAAGACAGCGTCTCTCTCAGTGCGTCAGCTGGAGGGTCGGCTTCCTTCGGCACTTGCTGCTGCAGAGCGTCGGGCAAGTATATGCTCAATCTGCTTCAAACCACTGTGTGTTTGACTGGGCAAACCCGAGCATATTTATACTTTGAAGGTGCCGAGTTTGACACATGTTTGGACTTAATATCGTCACTCAAGGGTTAAATTCTTGGAAAACGCCTGGAGTTCTTGGAGAACTTAATATTCAAGCAGGGGGAAGTTTCTAGCTGCTGAAGGTGGGTTTTTCCAAGAAATCGTTGTTAATTCTCGGAACCTTAGTGGAAGTAGCCATGTCGTATTTGGGCTGTGTGGCTTAGACCTAATAGGGTAGTGATTTCCATGCCTATATAAGGATATGATAAAGTATACCTATGTAAGAGCATGAATCTGGAAAATTATACTAGGGGACTAGATTCAATTACAACAGGGGAATCCCACACACAGGGATTCCCTTGGAGCATGTCACAGCACAGTGCTGCAGGACAAACGTGCGCCTCTTTCCAAGCATTAAACATATAGCGCTCACAAGGCGCTAAGCCAAGAATGTTCAGAAAGGCAAAGCTGGACCTAGGTAGGCCAGCACACAGGGCCTTCCAGCAGGGAGGCAGTCCCTCGTGGTGGTTCCTCCTGGGGCCAAGCAAGTCCAAGTAAGCACAAGCATATCATTTTCATTGGGTCATAGCCCCAATAGTTATTCAACATTTTCTTTGTCTGCCCTGGCAAAGGGCTTGAGGAAATCCAGCCTCAACTCGTTCTGGGGGGTGTGGAGCACTTTTTTTTACAGGGCTCCCACCCTGCTTTGTCAGGTTGGGGCTCTGTCATCAGACACACCACAGGGGGAGGAGCCAGCATTCACCTAGGCAGGCAGAGACCTATTCAGTGTCACATGACTATTCCTCCCACTACTCCAAATGCAGATCTCCCATTGAGCCTAGCGCTGACTCACCCTGCCTTCCCTGGAGCCACACACCTCACTAGCCTCTGTCACTCCAAAGCCAGACATGCAATCCACATCATGCAGGCAGACAGACACATAGCACACAGAAATGACGACTTCTAAAAGTGGCATTTCTAAAATAGGTATAATAAATATTCTCACACCATTGTGCAGCATTTAATATTACTATTCCAACCCTACCAAACGTGATCACGCTGCTCCTCTCATATCAGGAATTACGATTGAAACACTTATAAGGGAATTCCTAATGCATTCCTATGGGAGGGCAGCCTCACAGCAGTGAGAAACAAAAATAGCAGTTTGTCATTACCAGGACATGTCACGCACTTAAGGTACATGTCCTACCTTTCACCCACAATGCACCCTGCCCATAGGGCGGGCTAGGGCCTCCCTTAGGAGTGACAGATATGTAGTAAAAGATGCCTTAGTGTGTGGCGCAATCAGCGCTGCAAGCCCACCAGTAGCATTTAATTTACCGGCCCTGGGTATCTGAGATAGCACTTTACAAGCGACTGACAGGTAAATTAAATATGCCAAATAGGTGTAGACCAACCTTACCATCTTTACACTGGACAGCAGTGTTAAAGTGCCCAGATTCCTGAAACCACCAACACCATATCAGAAAAAAGGCTAGGAGGAAGGCAAAAAGTTCAGGGATGACCCTGTAAAAAGTGTTAAGTCCAGCAGTACTCAATAGAGGCACTTGCACATATATGTGCTCAGTGGTGGTGTCTCTCGATATAGAGAAGGCCTTCAACACTATAATTTACCATTCCTCTTCACGGTTCTCCACAATGCCTAAGCAGAGTGTACAAGTTACCATAAAATACTGGAAGACATTGGGTTACAAATACATTTGGAAGCTCTGTATGTTTTGGGAGTTTTTTCAATGGCTAGAGCGGTTGCCCTACTTCCTATAACAACTCTTGTATGATGGGACCCTAACACCTTTAGATATCTAGGAGTAGATTTATAATAGTACTGAGAGTTGCTAGGAACTTTGAAAAGATTTTCTCTATGGCAGTGTCATCCCTCCTCTTCTGGACAATTGCCCATTGTAAAAATGATCATTATATCATATCCCCTGAATCCTTTTGTTGACATCCCGGTACTTTAAAAAAAGGTTTTTTTCATAGAGCTTTGTGGCATTTGGCGTAACTGCCACAGCTGCCGAATATGAAGCTGGAAAACCATGTTCGAGTCTCGGCATCGGCTCAACATCCTGTGATACTGGGCAAAACACTTATCTCCCTGGGCCTACCACAAATGAATGTGACCTTGTGTAATGTAATTAGTGCTCACATACAGAGCTACAATGCCTGCAGGTTAACTTTTCATATATAAAAACTGCAACATAATAAACAGACATGTGCATGTTACAGGCATCTGGAACAAAAGCACTAAGTAAACCAAAGGCAATGAGGCATCTAACTGAGAATGGCATGGGTGCTCAATTTAGATTTGTATAACTGTGTGGCACAACTGATTTGGCCAAAGGTATCCACGCCCAATGATCAAACTCCTCATATTCTGCGGGCTAATGTCATCAGGCTGGCCATCTTGGTGTAGAGCGGGGCATCCCTCGTGGAGGTGACAGAAATCAGCTCAGCTGGAATTCTGATGTGCCGTGAACTTGGATTGCCAGCAGAGTTCTCCTCTCATTTAAATGAGGAAGTACATTTGTATGCATAATAAACAGCCCCCTGCTGCTATGCCGAAGTCTCAGTCATGCTGCAATTGTTGATGTTATCCAGATAGCCTCATCGCCTACCAGGTAATAATCTCCATGACATTTGTGCAGGTAACTTTATACATCAGACTGAATGTTCAAGGTGTCATGATAGTGTTCCTACTAAGTTAAAATGTAAGCAGAAGTAGCTTCAAGTAATACTAACCTTCACTGACTTGTACACAAATGTATGTCAAAAGCCACTGTGTTGCAGAACGAAGGGAACTTAAGAAACATGAGCATGAAAATGACATTGTTTCTTACCGAGCCACTCCTTGCATAGAAGGCAAAAAAAGCTATCTCTACGAGATGCAAAGTGATACTAAAACATAATAGCCATGAGATTTAAGAAAACCCTAAAAGTGAAAAGTAAGATCTGCCTCTTTAACTCTAAAAGCATAGTGAAAGCCACATTCGAAATTTAAAAAATCATTAAAACAATAGTAGTAGTAAGAGCACATAAAAGCAAATTGTAGCAATAAAAACAAACCCAAATTAAAAGTCCCATGACTCTAAACGTCAGATTGTTTAAATGTTCAGAGCAGTAGATGAAACATTGCTGTTCCCAGCTACCACAGACATTGTTCCCACAGTCACCCATTGAATCAGATCAATGGAGCAAACATGTTTCCATCCAGTCCCCTCAACAGCTGTCAAAGGGGGAAGAGCTAGTGCGAAACCTGCAGAAGCCGAGCCAGGATCCAGCTCACTAGGAGCAGACGCGTCCTAGAAGGGCTTGTAGAATGCATTTAGGTGCAATGGCAAGCACCATGAACAACAGTACAGGTGGCCCGTTAACAGACTAACCACTAGGGCAATGTCCTGGGGCAGAACCAGCTGTAATCCTACGCAGACATCCAAAGCTCACTCGAAAACCCATAGAAGACAGTGAGTGGAATATGGGCTGCACGCAGTGTAGCCACACAGGCCGGAAGGACAAGAACCAATGTTTATTCAGTTCCTGAAGCAAGAATGCACCAAACACTGTATGATGCTTTCACAACACAGGAACACAAGGGTAAGTGCCAGTTACTAGCTTAATTCAAGCTGTTCGAAGTGGGTCCTCACTTAAGTAATAGTCTGAGAGGTAAGGGGAGCTCTTGGTTCGATGATGAACGTATGGAGGGCCGAAGGGTGTCAAATAGGAGACTTTGCCACTCGACTAAGAACAGCAATCATTGCCTCAGAACTTATGTGCTCATAAAAAAAGAGAATTCTGTAGGTTAAACTGGGAGGCAATATTAGCGAGAATGGCTGACACAGATAGTAAACTGTTCTCGCGATTAGTGAACTCTGTAAACCTCTCTTTACCATCTGGTCTATAGGCTCAAATAAGTGAAGAGGATTGGTTAACTTTTATCTCCTCTTTATATAGGGGTGGAAACATGGAGAACAGGCTAGTGGTGCATGCCAGTTCTGAGTTGGATATTGGACTGATAGTTAATGCACAGTCAGCACAAATTTTGTCAGCGAAAATTAGTAACATAAAAGCATCTAGGGCAGGAGGCCCAGATGGTCTTCCATCAGTGATATTTAAAACAGATCCAAGGAAATGGGGATCCATCTTATTTAGGGTTTTTCAATGGGTAAGACTAATTGGCTGCCTACCAGACTCTTGGAAGGGAGTTATAGTAAAGCCCAATCTCAGAAAGGGCAAAATGGATCAGCCAGCTAACTACCGTTTGATTTCGGTTTTGGATATCCCATCCAAACTTTATGCCCAAAAATTGTTAAGACATCTAGTGGCCTGTACTTTTGATACCAGATTGATTCCAATGGAGCTGAAGCATTCTACAACAGACCACTGTTTCAGGTTGTGGGGAGCCGCATGGTAGTCAATGGGGTTGGCTACTTTGTAGAATCCCGAGCGGATTTTGACAGGGTGCATAGAGATGCACTTTGGTGCAAATTACAGCAGTGGGGGATATATGGGGCATTGTTGGGCTTGGTAATGGAGCTCTACAGTGGTAACTGGGTTCAGATTGATCTTGATGTACTTTTTAACCTGACTGGGAAAATTCAGCTTGAGAATAGCTTGCGGCAGGAGTGTGTGTTAGCACCCCTGCTGTTTAGTCTTTACATTGCAGCACTTCCCCAGACGTTGCATGTGACACACAGTTTTTCTCCAAAAGTTGGAGGTAGGCACGTTAGTTGATGATCAGGTGGTGATGGGATGCAAAGGAAATTAAATGCCGTAAATACTTACTGTCTAGAAAATAAATTAATGATCAATGTCAATAAGACAAAAGCAATGTTTTTTTGCTAGGATGAAAAGGAAATTTGCGTGGTTCGTAGGAAACATAAGATTGGAGAAGGTTAGAGAGTATGAGTATTTGGGGCTTACCTTACAATTTGAGGTGAGATAAAAAATGACTATTCAGAAATTTGCCATGTCTGCAGTATTGAATGGGGTGAAAAGGTTGACCATAAATTTGGTAGCTATGCCTTTGAGCCGCTAAGAAAAGTTATACAGGGTAAGCTAATTCCAAAGGCCCCATAAGGAGCAAAGGTATTGGCTTTGGATAGGCGAGTTGTATGGGAAGTGCTAGAAAGTAATTCCCTAAAACTGCTTCTTGATCTCTCTAAAAATGCTATGATCCAAGCTGTAAGGAGGGAGTTGAGAACTGTAACCTGGAGTGTGCTGGCAAATGCCAGACCCCTGTGCTTTTTTTGTCTACTAAAGATGGGATCCCTGGCGATAAACTGACGGAGCAAATCTTACCGGAGAAAATGTCAACTTTCTCTGGGAATAGGAACCCAGTGACAAACTGTAAAAATGCTTGAATGTCCAAGATATGTGCGCAGAAGGAGGGTACGTGGGTACCATTAACAAAATAAAGTACACTTAGGCAAAGTGCCATGGAAACTAGTTGGACAGAGGATTTCTTCTACCTTAAAACTAGGAGTCCAGTATGTCATTTCCAAACATCAAAGAGAGCATGGATTTGTTCCCATATCTTTATAATAGTTCAGATAAGGGCATGCAGAATTACGTTCTGCGCTTGAGGATGGGAATTGACCCTGGGTGGTGCATTAAGAGATTAAAAACAGAGGTTGCCAAGAACAATAATCAGAGCCCCTGCAGAAGAAGTAGGAAATATTCAGTGAGCCACTAATTTTTGGATTGTGCATTTTCTATGGAGACAAGGAAAAAGGTACTATGACATGTTTAAAAATACAGGATTCAAACTAGGCAAAGGGTGTTAGAGCTGATTTACAGTCTTAGATTCCAAGATGTAGCTATTGCAGTTGGCCAATATGTGCATAAAATCACAAAGACTCACTTGGTTCCATCTTCCCATTAGAGTTTAAGATCTAAGTCGGCATGGGTGTGTTTATAGTTAATAAGGTGATGCCAAGTAAATGGGAGGATGTCCCACCAGAAAGTTTGTTATCAGCTATTATTTGTTATGCACTTTAGAATCCTGGTTGGCGTAACATGTATTGTTTGCTATTGGTTAAATACATGCTATTGGTTAAATACATATTGCACTTTAAACGCTGGTCGAGGCAGAATTCATTGTTTTTCTATTTGTCAAATTATTAATATTAATTTTAATGACATTTTTTAAATACATATGATACCTTGGGTGCTGGATTAGAGAAAAATATTAATGTTTATTTAGTTGTAATTGTATGATTTTGTCATTTTTAAGTAGGCGTGGTTGAATGATGCAACCATGCATTGTTGCTTTAGGGTATTCAACTTTAGGAATTTTAAATGTGTGTATCATTTCTGGAAGAATATATTTCTTGGAAATAAAGTATATCTGAATCTGAAATGTCAGTTCCAATTGGCCTTGTGATGGCACATCGGTTGCGGAGCAGAAAATATAAAAGCAAATTTCGAACAATCAGTTGCATGACTAGCGAAAGACCTCCAAAAATGCTTCCCAGCACGTGGTGTATGAATAATGGAATAACTCCGAAGACTGTCTAGAAGGTATTAACTGAACTTACAAAAATGTGCGGTACTCCAACTGCATTAGACATGTTTGAAATGCGGTCCACCATCTTCCCAAAATGGGGTGCAAAATTAGTGCATAGTAACAACTAAATCTCAGAACAGAACCTTACAACTTGAAGATCAAACGTCTCCCGTGTAGATGTTAAGGCCACATCCTTCTGGAACAATGAGGCTTTCAATCGGCTTAAGGCATCAAAGTGCATATTCGAAAGCTTAATCGAAGTCCACAGCATTGGCTTTAAACTGTGTTGGGAGGTGGAAAACAGTATGTGTGTACAACAGATCATGGCTGCAGAAACCATCACAGATAGGAGAATCCCAGTTTCATTCCGCAGCAGCTCTGATCATTCATTATCAAACAACTCCCATTCAATAGTAATCTGAAGGCCTGATGAATTACAGTAGCTGGAGAACCCTTCAGATAGCAGTACAGATTAGCCACATACACATTACAGGTGCCATGCAACTCCCATCTGAAAATCAAGGGCCTCTACGATAACAGACACCCGATGCCGAAACCAGTCCCTCCTCCAGCAAAGACAGCCAGCCCACCATCTCCTCCTGGTCCTCAGTCACCTCCGAAGACACCGCATAAACCATGAAAGGTGTCTAATCAGGAGCCCCTACAGACCTCTGCTCCTGCGCATCTTCCTCAGATCTGCTGCCACCATCTCTCCTGACCTATGATGACATCTTTCCTGATGACTGGAAATGCACAGAAGTCAGACCCCTACTCAAGAAGCACTCGGCAGACCCCATGGACCTCAAGAACTACCAACCCATCTCCCTCTTCCCCTTCGCAGCCTTAGTCATTGAGAAGACCGTCAACGTCCAACTAACTAAATTCATCAAAGAAAGTTTTATCCTCGGCCATCCCAATCCGGATTACGCTGCAACCACAGCACCGAGACCGCCCTACTCGCCACAACAGATGACATTCGTACCCTCCTCGACCAAGGACACACCGCAGCCCTAATCCTACTCGACCTCTCTGCAGCCTTTGACACCGTCTCCCATCGCACTCTCACCAACAGACTCCACAACGCTGGCATACAAGGAACCGCCCTCATCTGGCTCCGCTCCTTCCCAAAGAATTAGGCTACCACCCTTCCTCTCCAAATCCATGGAAATCAACAGCATAGTACCCCAAGAGTCATTGCTCAGCCCCACGCTCTTCAACATATACATGGCCCCCTGCCATTGTCAGACAGCAGAGACTCAGCATAGTATCCTACACCAAAGACACCCAGCTCATCCTCTCCCTCATAAAGGACATTATCACCATCAGACTCAACTTCCAGGAAGGAAGAAAGGATGTTGCATTTGGAGGAGCAGCAGCTGCCTAAACCTCAACTTGGAAAAGACAGGCGTCCTCGTCCTCGGACCCTCCCTCTCTGCACGGGACAACATCTAGTAGCCCACTGCCCTTTGCAAAAAAAACCACCCCCTTGGACCACGCATTTCCTGCATCGTACCTCTGCATCGTATTCGACTCCTCCCTCTCCATGACCTGACAGGTCAACGCCATCCCCTCTGCCTGCTTCAACACCATACGCATCCTCCAAAAGACATTTAAATGGATCCTCCCCGAATCCAAGAAGACCGTCACCCATGCACTCATAACCAGCAGACTGGACTACGGAAACACCCTCTATGCCGAGATCAAAAAGTCTCTGCTCCACAAACTCCAGACCACACGGAACACCCCAGCCAGACTCGTCCTCGGAGATCCATCGACATGAAACCATCACCCAACACCTGTCCGTTGAGAAGAGAGTACCTTTCAAGATACTCACCCACACCTACAAATGATCCACAATACCTGACCCCAATATCTCAACAGTAGAATCTCCTTCCACGTACCCAAGAGGAACCTCCGATCCACTGACCTTGCCCTCACTGAACCCTTGTGCATCCTCAAAGCAAGAACGGGTGGAAGAACCTTCGCCTACATCATGAACAAGACCTAGAATAAGCTCCACCAGACACAGCCCCACCATGCACATTTTCAGGAGGGCCCTGGCTCTTCGACTTACTGGAGTTGCTTCCCCCTCCCTCCCCAGTGCCTTGAGGCCCTCAGGTGAGTAGTGCACTAAAAGGTTCCTGATTGAGTGATGCCACAAAACTTCTCTATATACTAAGGAATGCCCTATTGTAATCTCACAGTCAGTGCCGCTAAGAAAATTTCAATTTCGCCATTCCTCCAGCAGTGTCTAAAAGGTAAAATACACTGTGTCAATCTCAGAAGCCTCCTACTGGGATATTTTCTAAACTTCATTGTAAATTTCATGCAAGAAGTGCTTTTGACCTGGTTTTCGAGAACCTAAGAGGAAGTCCTGTAGTCCCATGTCATCAGAAAGAAGGGACAAGTATTGTTTCACATGTGACACTATTTAGATTTTTAGCCAATCAAGGCACAATTTCTCAACACTGTCTATTGTTACCACCCCGAGTGCTGTATCTGTGTTTAACGTGTATCAGGGATGTTGATCTTAAACGCTTTGGTGTCACCCACAAAATGCGCCTGACATCTGTTAGTGTCTAACGGCCACACTAACCATCCTTCATGATTGTAACCTGATGAATTGTTTGTCTCACTATGAAACACTGTGTTTAATGTTTCCTCTGTGTAGTTTGTGAACTGCTTACAGGCTGCAAAAGGTGCAAATTTGGGAAATTTAGGTATGGTTAAATCCTTTATCTTAGTCTGGCCAAGACATGATGTTTGCTGCACAGATTCGTTCAGGAAATGTGTTTGATGTGGTATCAAGAGTGCTCTAAACTAAGCCTCAGTTCCCTGAACCTGCCAATCCTTCATTCCCAAAATTGATTAAACATCAACAGTGTCTCTACAAAAGCCAAACCCTTGTGTGGACAGCTGAGAAAGAAAATATGCGTAATAAATCAGCTTGGTGTCTGTGAACATATTTTTCATTGCTTGTGATGGTTTGAGCCTATTGTAATAATACCCTGGGTGAGTTGCATCATGACTTGAAAAATATGCATACTTCTGTACAAACGTGTTTGAGCTACTCCCCAGTGGTATAGAGCAGTGTTCCTATTTTGTGTAATTAAATACTGCACATGAAGTACTTGCTTTATGCAGGAAATGATGACCATAATGTTGAAAACAGAACAGTTCAAATTAGTTGGCACTACAAAAATACAGTTTATCGGAAGTGTAAACAGTAGAATGCTCTAGATCTTTCATCAATGTCCCAATCATCAGAGAAACAACTAGGGGCGATAAAGTCATTTAAAGAAATTTCATACAAATATGGAATTTGTAAAAGTTCAGTAGGCCCAAATCTATCATGCAATACTCTATCCCCATACAATTCCATAAGGAACCAGAACAGCTGAAATGTACACCAGGCAAAGGTCTCTATGCACTTCGTGTGATGAAGAATGGGGTGAAAAACAAAGTTCACAAGTTCAAAAGCAGAGTGTTCTGGGAGATAGTGTCCATTTAGAAACAAGAACAATATTGTCGCAAACCCAATACAAAGGAGTAAAAAAGTAACAAAATTGTAATCTAAAGGTAAAGCCAAAGAGTAACAAAGTACCTGTTTTTCAGACAAATGTAGAAAAGGTAGAAGTTGTGATGGTGGTGGATCCGATGCATCCAAAGAAAATTCATCATAGTTATTTAAATCGCCTGATGCTGTTCGATCTATTCTTGGCAACTCTGGAGCCTCAGTGGAACATAGTTGGACTGTGGTACGTTGACGTCAACACCATCCATTTTGGGTTTCAGAACTGAAGTCTGTGTTTACATACAAGTTGTTTGTATGGTGGTTGTTGAAGTAGCAGGTAAAAGGGATACTTCATTGATAGAGGTGAAGCTATCTTAATGAACAAAGCTTCCAACAGGATTTTCCGCATGGTACTTAGAGGAGACGGGTAACTATCCACCATCACAAGCAATGAAAAATATGTTCACAGTGACCAAGATATTTATTATGCATCTTTTCTGTCCCAAGTGGTAAAAATTAAACCTATCCATGTGTCCTCCACTCCAGGAATCTGAGCAAATGGAACGTTTTAACACTTAACTGATAGGAGCACTTTGTGTGAAATCCTTTCAGCAGGTGGGTGCTGTTGCTTGCAAAGTTGATAGCCACCATAATGGCTCAATCTATAGTTGTACGGGCACAAGTTATAGCAGTAACTGCAACAGTTTGCACTGCGGATTTTGCTGATTCATCAGCAATTGAAGGCCTTGCAACATGTATGCCAACACATTTGTGACTCAAGGTGCGAATCAGGACTGTGTGGAAACCATGTTTTCAGTGTGGGTACCTGTCCCCACAGCGTTTTATGCTTATTGTGTACCCTTTAGTATCTCTGAATCTGTTCTGGCTCCAGTAGTGTAGGTATTCATTGTATGATTTAAAACAGTAATATGAATCACACGCTATGAGTGTGGGGAATACGGAATCCACTCTCTCGATGGCTAGAAGTAAAGCTCTGAGTTCTGCCAGATTCACTGTGCAGTCTCGCAGTGACTGTGTGTAGGTTTTTTCAGGATGGAACTCTCCATCCCGTATGCACCCTTTTATGGTGGTGTATGCTGCTAAAAATTTCTGCCAAGCTGTAGGAATCCCAATATGGACTGAAGTTTTTTAATTGGTGGTTTTCAGAACACACATTTCTCTAGAAAATGTGTTGCAAGGCTTTTACCTGCACTTCAAAGATCATATCCCAGAAATAGGAGGTTGAGATGGACAATTTTTTATTTCTTAAAATTAAACTTGTAGCCCATGTGAGCAGATCTCAAAATTATGCGATACACTCTCGTCAAGTGTGTAGAAAGGACAGTCAAATATATGTCATCGATGTAGGACAACACCTGGTCGTCAAAAGTTAGTAAAAGTTTAGTGACCCATGCTGAAACAGCCTTGGGCTATTGTTAAACCCCTGGGGCAAATGTAAGAACTGCCTCTTAGAGCCCAGAACTATAAATGTGGTCAAATTCCTGCTTTCATGCGCTATATTTTGGCAGCAAAATCCATTCGAGATATCCAGTTTTGGTTTGTATTTTTTGCGCACTATGTTGTTCATTAGTGCTTTGCAATGAGTGTTTAGTACAGCAAATGTGCATTAGCTGTGTTTATGTGTCTGTGATCTAATACTAGATGCTTTGAATGGTCCGGTTTCATTACTGGAAACAAGAGCATTTTCAAAGAAGAGGTGCAACTTTGATTACACCTTGGTACTCAAGTTGTGTGCAAATTTCCCTCACTTGTTTTTTGGCATCATTTTGATGGGGTATTGCTTTTGAGGCTGTAGAGTTGAACTCATTGGTATTACATGATGTGGAAATCATCATCCCGCCCCACATGGTTGCGGTATAATGCTGAAGCTAACGCTAAAGCCCACTCTGTGACATAAGACTTTTTCACTGATTACGGAAAGAGCTTGGAAAAAGTTGGTAAACTTACCATTTCTCCTTTCGGGCAATCCATGACAAACTCTTTCATCAATCCTTTCAGCCAAGAGAATGTTGTGGCTGCATAACAAGTTCTCCCAAAAGAGAACCTTTATTGGACATTGTATATCCCCTTTGATCTGGAGCTCACTCTAGTATAAACAATGTGCAATACTCACTCTTTTATCCAGTGTTTCCACCTAGATTCAGTCACTCAATCCTGCTGCCACCTGAAAATCCATCCAGTTCTCGAGAACTATCAAGACTTCTGCTGTAGTGTCCAGCATGTACAGAGCTCATTCCCCGTTCAGAAGCAGTGTCACCACTTCTTTTTAAATTGAGGCTTGGACCGTTTAGATGTGTCTTTCTTTTTTATGATGTAGTCTGCACTCTGACCATCCTCCTCTCTCGAAGCCTTTTTCAGATGAATCCTGAAAGGAACTTAATGAACATTTATCCGTATCCTGATGCCTGTCAGGCATTTTAATTGTTTTAAGGTTGTGCAGATAATAGTGATTTTTAATATCTTCCTGTTGAGGAGACACGCCTCTTGGCTCAGTCTTTTCTTTATATTTGTTCATATACCGCTTCTTCTTAGTCGAAAAATTGGGTGCTTGCTATTAGTTATCCTTTACAGAATTACTCTTAATTTGCAGTTTTATAGGTCTGGCTCCTAAATCATCTCTACCTATTGTGACGTAAGTTGTTTTACTGGAGGCAAATCCTTCATGCGCTGGTGCTGCTGCTTCCCCTCTATCGTTAATTAACATTATGGCGGACACTGCAGCAAAATTGTTCATCAGTTTAATTCCCAAGTCCAAGGCTGGAGCTGCCCTGTACTTACTTTGGATCTGTTTTAGCACCTCTGGTAAATCTGCTAATGAGGATGTACCATTAGTTCAGGTATATATCACAGTGTAGACTGTACCTCAAGGGGTACAATCCTCCAGCAGAGGAGCCATTCCCATTGGCAAGCATAATGTAAGAATCCTGTGTTTTCCCTGGTGTCCCAAATGTGGAAACGCTGCTTCAAGCTGACTTGCATTTAGAATTTCCTCCAGCCTGAAGAGAACATTACCATGACTTCATTAATTGTTTGAGGGCTGATGTCCAGTGTAGCCAATTGTGGTTGTGCAGCCTGAACAGCTGTCATAGGATTTACTATCATTGTTCCCATAACAAACTGTGTCAAGCTTCTGTATATTCTTACTAGAGTGTTATATCATTGTTAGAAATGGGATTTCTGGTTGGTTAGGGCTTGCTCCTAAGCCAGGCAGAAACCACCACTCTAGTCAGGGCAAGGGAGTTACACGCCAAAGATAACCCCTGCTCACCCCCTTGGTAGCTTGGCACGAGCAGTCAGGTTTATCCTGGAGGCAATGTGTAAAGCGTTTGCGCAACACAAACACTCACAGCAGCAACTCACTATGTACACTACAAAAGAAACTCCAAAAAAGGTTATATAAAAATAGCCTTTGTATTGTCATAAACACATTAGACACTCAATCACATAATATACACTGTGCCAACTGGCACTAGGCCATATTCACAGGGGATTATATATAGGACCAGGCCAATCAGGTCACAGTCAGAACCATCAGAATGCAAATATTAAATAGAACCAGTAACTACTGGTACCATAATGACCTAGGCATTATCATATTAGCATAAATCCACATTAGGCCCAAACCTCATCAGCATAAACACATTATACCTAATCATCCTAAGCATAAACACAATATGTCATAGGCATCACAAGCATAAGTCACATTAGGCATAACTCACAGTGCAAAAGTCACATTTGGCACCTAATACATATCAGGCAGGAACTCAGCAGTGCACCGCAGTAACAACACTACCGGGTGCATAGATCACCTGAGGGCCTTGCGCCCTTTCACCATCCTATCTATGACCACAGGCCAACTGGCCTTTTCAGAGGGCTCCATTGCCCTATGTCTAGCAAAGTCAGGGCTTGTGGTTGCCAATGCAGCAACCTCACAAAGTGTGCCATAGCGCAGACCTAAACGGTGCAGCTGATGCTAATTGCCGTGCTGTGCCCTCCTGTCGCACTCAGGGACTCTCACAAGAAATGTGGCCAAATGGGCACGAGCCCCTCTGGAGACCCTACATGTAGCTTGCCCCCACGGTGCACTCGGCCCCCACTGGGGCCTGCAGGACAAATTATGCCCATCAGCGTAGTTGCCTGCTATGGCATTGGAACTGAGGAACAAGCTGGCCCAGGCTCTCCGGAGCCCAGGCTCTCCGGGGCCCAGGCTCCCCCGGGCCCGCCCTGGGGCTCTGAAAATGAAGTGGTCCCCCAATGTTGGAGCTGCCGCTATGGCGGTCCAGCTGTGAAGACCAACATCCTTTGGAACTATGGTGCCCTTTGGAGTAGCCCCATCTCCAGGGATCCTACATATCAAAATGCCCCCAACAACAAGTGTAGTATTGGCAATGTGCCAACTGGAAGCCACCACTCACCGGGGTTCAGGTCCCAGGCAATTAGATTAATGGGCTCTCCACAGCCCGGTCACAGGATCAACGGCCACCCCTGTCTGAGGCGCGTATCTAAATCCCACTGTTCCTGGCCGGGTCCAAGACCCACAGTGCATCCCATGGCCAGGGATACTCACCTGGTCTCCTGCGGGACTCTTCTTGTGGCAATACCCGGGTCCCGCAAGGCTCCAGTCTTCTTCCTCGGTGCCTCCTTCTCAGGGCTGCAGGCTCGGCAACCTGTGGGCTCTCTTCAGCTCATGAGAGCCCTGCCAACAACAGAAGTACCTCACCACTTCTCTCGACTGCGGGGGCATGAACCGGCAGGGTGGGCTCCCACTTCGGTTTTGAAATAAGCACAGGTGCATGGCTCTCTTCGTTCTTCCGGGAGCTCCGACAATGGTAGCGGCACCTCTCCACTTCCTCTTTTCTCACTGGGGCTCCCTCATCACCATGTGAGCCCCGCCCACCTCCAGGCACCAGGTTGCCTTACTTCCTTTTCTGGCACTCCTCTCTCGGCGGCTCAGGCCGCGTGGTGATTTATCTCTTCAACAAGCGCGGGGTGGGCACACACCATAATTAACAAAAATCCACATGTGGGGTGGCCACCATCAGCTTCAAACGCGGGGTGGGCACCTGCTCAAGAATAAATCATGGAAGCGGGTTGGGCACCCGCTATCCTTATCAGCATAAATCGGGATGGGATCCCGCTCCCTACACCGAGGATTCACTCCTCCACGGGCAGCTGAGTGCTGCAGAGCCCTTGTACTCCTTTTCTTGGAGAAGTTTTAAAATAAAGCACTCCCAGTGTGCCAGATGCAGACAAAAGTACTCCAGGTCCTGGAATATAAAAAGCTAAATTGCTCACAGGACAAAGCTGGGCCCAGGGAGGCCAGCACATAAGGCCCTTCAGCATGGAGGTAAGCCCCCATGGCCGTTCCTCCTGGGATTCAGTAGCAGCACGCCCCTCTCCCAGTCAGGGATAGCACATCAGAACAGGAACTGAACAACTTCATGGGGTCATAGCCCCTACATCTATACACCATTTCTCTTTGTCTGCAGAGCACAGGGCTTGGGGGTACCAGTTTCAACTGGTTCTGGAGCACTCTGTTTATCAGGCTCCTCTTCCCTATTGTTAGGTGGGGGCTCGTCATCAGACACACCACAGGGGGGCAGAGCCAGCATTCACGAGGGCAGGTACAATCCTATTCGGGGACCAGAGACTTCTCCTCCCACCTACTCCAAATGCAGATGTCCCATTCTTCCTAGCGCTGACTTACCCTGCCCCTCCTGGAGCCACACACACCTCACCAGTCCCTGTCACTCGAAAGCAAGACATGCAATTCACCTCAGGCAGGCATATGCATAGCACACAGAAATGCCAACTTCTAAAAGTGTGTACAAGTTCAAGGGGAGTGATTCTGTTAAGGACTAAAGAGGCTGGAAAAAGGCAATATTGTACAATAAAGAGTACCTCTTGGACCATAGATCATTTGTATTTATAACGCTTAGGGACAACATTCTTTTACCCTAGTCTATGTTCCAATTGTACAAATAGAATCATACAGAAAACTTTTTTATAGTCATCAATACTTTTTTTACTTTTTGTTTCATAAAACGTATTTTTTTTTTAAAGATATTACATACATGTCATTGCTAAATCATATCTTCCCGTACATGTTAGTACTCATACATGATACCAAGAGGAACATAGAGTGCAGGGCTGCGGATTTTAAAAAGTGTAGGACACTGCTGGGAAGCAGTTGCTTTCTTAATCTATCGGAGTGATTACATTTTTATATGTAAGAGTCAGGATCCACCTGTGTAAGTATGGGTACACTTGTGTGGATTTTGTGGTTCCTTATTCCTCGAATGCGTTGTATGTGGCTTTCGCAGGGGGCAGCTCCTTGATTTCTTTGGAAGTCAGCGTATCGGGCGCATTTTTGCTCTCGCTCAAAGGTCGGAGCGCTCCGGCACACCCACTACCCCCTTCACTCAGGCCAGGAGCATCTGCAGTCCTGCCTTTGAAATCAATCTTAAATGAAGGGTCTAACAAAAGACAAAACGTTTTTCCTCACTTCCCCTTAATAAAGACTTCTTTGAGATACACTCTGACCTATTCACTTTATGGACCAATAAATGAATAGTACCAAGGACAGTTAGGTTCTTATTATCCTGGTACACAGAACAAAAATAGTAGGACAGAATTAATTTGCATTATGAATCTATTTGTAAATATACTCCACCAATTTTTGAATTGCACAATTTGATGTGTTTTTGTATGCATTTTTGCACTGTATGTTCCTCTCGGTATCATGTATGAGTATTAACATGTACGAGAAGATATGATTTAGCAATGACATGTATGTAACATCTTCAAAAAAAACAAAAAAACAAAATACGTTTTATGAAAAAAAGGAAGTAAAAAAAGTATTGAGGACTATAAAAAAGTTTGGTGTATGATTCTATTTATACATCTTGAAAAAGGTTTTTGCTTGCTAAAACTCAGATCAAATAGGCATTAATTATTGTCGATTTACAATTGAAACAGAGACTAGAGTAAAAGAATGTTGTCCCTAGGCGTTTAAATACAATTTATCTATGGTCCAAGAGGTACTCTTTATTGTACAACTTCTAAAAGTGGCATTACTAAAATAGTTATAATAAATCTGTGCACACCATTGCATAGCATTTATTATCACTATTCCAAACATACCACACTTGACCACGCTGCGCCTCTCATATCAGGGATTATCAATGACACACTTATCAGGGAAACCCCAAAGCATTCCTATGGGATGGCAGCCTCACAGTAGTGAGGAACCAAAATGGCTGTTTGTCACTACCAGGACATGTCACCCACTAAAGGTACATGTCCTATCTTTTACCTTCAATGCACCCTTCCCATAGGGCTAGCTACCTTAGGGGTTAATGACATGTAGTAAATAGGGGGTCACAGACATGCCACACACTTTAACTGCCACGTCACAACGGCAGTAACACTGTGCGCAAAGGCCCTGCAGTGGCAGAGGCCTGGGATAGGTTTGAAAGGCTACCTCGATGGGTGGCGCAATCAGCGCTGCAAGCCCACCAGTAGCATTTAATTTACCAGCCCTGGGTATGTGAGATACCACTTTGCAAGGGACTGACAGGTAAATTAAATAGGCCAAACAGGTGCAGACCAATCTTAGCATATTTAACACAGATGGCACAAGCACTTTACAATGAACAGAAGTGCTGAAGGGCCCAGAGTCCTAAAACCACCAACACCATATAAAAAAAAGGCTAGGAGAAAGGCAAAAAGTTTAGGGATGAACCTGCAAAAAGGGCCAAGTCCAACAACCATCTACGTAATTGTTGTGCTGTCATATTCGCTATGTTTGGATGTGGTGTATAACCAGCTAACAGTGGCCATGATGCTCACTCATTGCTAAGGGGACCTAGTCTAACTCTGTCTATAGTGTGTGGTAGGGAACCATTAAACCAAATTTGGTATTCTTGGTAAGACAGCGGTATTTGTAGATTGTAATAAGCTGTATAATTATGTTGCAGTGTAAGTGTGAAACAATTTTGCGCAATCATCTGCTACTTGAAATTTAATCAATAAACAAAATACCTCTGTCCTAAATGCTTCATAAACCTAAACCACAAAGGTAACGTCTCAACCTGTGAGTGTGCGATTATGTTGTTACAGCATCTGAGTAACTGCATGTCAACTGTTTTCAGTTATATTTACTATGGGACAATACATATGGTGCCCCTACTCATTTGAGGAGTATTTTACCATGACACGCCAGATGTCTCAATTTAGTAGGCGAGAAGCGTTCTTTGGGAACACAAAAGAAAACTACTCAGGTTATCTGTTAAATAAGAACTCAAGCTATAACATTGGCGGTACCAGGTTGTACAGCTCAAACTTCATCGATAAAACTGTGCACATTAACTTTGGGATGGTCCAAGTCTTATTCTTCTTACCCCCTCAGGAGATGTTGGCCTATACTCCTGCTGGCCCGCAGTGCACTATCTGCACCCCTACCCTTCAGGGTTACATATATGTGTGCAACCTCAGAACCTGGCAACATTGCCTCCCCAAGGAAATCATGGTAACAACCTTTTTGTTTGGACTCTCATGCACACCCAAAGAAAGCACAGAAAAAAATGAACTGCAGTTTGAATATTTATTAAAGCAATGAGATTCTTGAGTTAAATATGTGTGACGCAATTACTAATAGAATTAAACATATTCGCATTATTAGCAATACAAGACCATTGGATAGGATGAATAATTCCACCATTGTTCTAAAACAATGACTATATACTGGCATATATAGTAGAGACAATAGTAGTGTGAACAAATAACTACTATAAAGTGTGTTAAACACTTTGCTCTACAGTTGTCAGCCTACACCTTTAAACACCATAGAATTCACTGGGCATCACAGGTCAGATTAGACATATACATCTGTCTATCTACAGTGGGTATACCATCTTACCTTCAAGGTGTGAAGGATCCCATATGATGAACAGGGTGTTCTCGGTCGATGACTGATGGGAATATTTTCACAAAGAAGGAATACCCTATGTATGATTTCACTAGTACACTTTATTAGTTGAGATTGTTCTCCTGTGCAGATGTGGTGTAACGACCACTGCTGCAGACTTTGGAGCCTCGGCGTCAGCTCAACATCCTGTGATTCTGGGCAAAACACTTCATCTCTCCATGCCTACCACATATGAATGTGACCTTGTGTAATGTAATTAGTGCTCAGATACAGAGCTCCAATACCTTCAGGTTAAGTTTACATACATAACAACTGCAACAAAAAAAACAGTCATGGGCATGTTACAAGCATCTGGAAGAAAATGACTGCGTAAAACAAAGGCAACCAGGCATCTAACTGAGAATGGCATGGGTGCCCAATTTAGATGTGTATTTCCGTGTGGCACAACTGATTTGGCAATTGTGATGGATTGTTGTCCAGATGGAATAGGAGAGGTCGGAGATCCATGCTGTGGTTGGGGAGAGAGATGTAAAAGGTGCATTGCTGTGCACTAAGAAAGGTGACACGAAACACTAGGGCCATACGAGTGGCAAAACATAGATGGAATAAATATATGGGTATGGTGGGTTACAGCTAAGGTCCCTGGATCTGGCACCTGTATATGACCATCCATTGGTAGAGGCTGGGATCAGGTTTGTAGGGTACCTGTACGAAGGAGGCATAGTAACCCCCTTTGAGGATCTAAAAGAGGATATGAGGATTCCGGTTGGACACTTCATAGCTCATGCCGGTTTGGTAAGGACCGTGAGATGCACATTGGAAGAGGAGGATTTGGGATCCAATAAGTCTTTATCTCTCATTAATATACTGTTGGCAAGGTGTGATGATCCTCCACATGTAGATGGCCTGCCTTTTACATCTACATACCTACAGTGATGATACAGGAAGAGAATACTTGAAGGTTGAATGGGCCGGTGCACCGGGCTATCCCAAGATTGATACAAGAAATCCCTGATTCAAATGCACTCAGATAATCTATCTACTTGAGGCCTACTCTGCCCTCGTAGAATCACCTGGCAGTTCCCTGGTACTTCTGAAACTTGTAATACAACAAGGGGGGCCCTGATTACTGATAGAGGTGAAGAGGCAGGGGAATAAAGCACGTAAAGAAAAGTTTCCACCCAACAATGAATAAGAAGGATGCCTAAAAGTCTCCCTCCCAGGAGCCAAATAGTCAAAGGACAATTATTGTGTGGAATGAATCCAAAAATAGAAATTTTTAATGAATATTACATTGGAACGCCCCTCCATACCTTAAACTTGGCCCAGGTATAATGTGGAGCAGGGGTTTACAAAGTGACCGCATCTGCCTAAATGCGCCACTTTGTAAATATGATGCAACAAAGCACATTTATTATGCGTCATGATGGGATGAGGAGCAAGTTCAGAATCAGCTCCTGGTTTGGAGGGGATTCTACTTGACATTGAAGCAAAATCGGAAGACCTCCTGCCATAGGGGATCTGAAGTCAGATAGGCTGGACTTACAGGATATACAATCAGAGCGGGGTTGTTCGCTGACTCCTCACCTGGGGCTAAAGTGATGAGGGGCCTTTTTGGTGACCCGTAGACGCCAACTACACATTAACAACAGAATGCCATGATGAAAGGAGCAGATGGGCACTTTGAGGGCAGGGAATGCAGCACTTTTAATTCATAAGCTCGAGCACGGAAGTGATGTTTGCTTTCTGTGGAGTTTTCATGAATGAGATGATCGTAATTCACACTGGCACTGTAAGGAAGGGCGTTCTGGGAATATATAACAGAGCAACGAAGGAAAACAGACTGTATTTTACCCAACATTAGACAGGTTTACTTTTACTCTTAGAATCGCCCAAAAAAACATTTCCCCCATACAGAGGGCTGCCTTTAGGAGGTGCATTCAAAGTGTGCCATCTTCTGGCGGCACACTTTATTTGTGCCTCCTAAAGGCTTGTTTGCCTCTGATCCTGTCTCTATAATAGGGTGTGGGCGCCGAGGCAAAGTGGTTCACTCATTTGCATTGGGTCACGCCACCATGTAAATGGGGAAATGGCCTCTAATGATAGAGGTGGTGGTACATGTGCTCAAGTGCTATCTGTATTACAGAAGGGGCCACACTAGCGTTTGCGTGTGCCCAGCGGGTGCAGAAAGCAGGCGCACATGCCCATTAGGCCTCTGTGGCACTCTGTATAATACGTCCCCAGGCGTATACAAATTTCAGCATTTTGAAAGGGGGAGTGCAGGCAGTGGGGGCTGCCCTCGGGGCCGGACTGGGATTCAAAACCCGCCCTGGCAAAATGCTCAGCCAGTTCCCCGGGGTGGTTGGGGATGTGACCCAGCTCTTTGCCGGGCCGGTTTTCAGACGATTTTGTTACATGACGATTTTGCAGCTATGCTGCAAAATCGGCCCTGTAACAAAAACGGCCCCCAGTGGCCAAAAACCGGCACCCACCCTTGCGGCCCACTGGGGGATTGCCCGGTGCCTGCAACAGTGAGTCCGGCCCTGGCGGCCCTCGCAGAAGATGGCCACTTACAACAGACGGTGCACTTCTCTTCTCAGCCTATCTGAGCTCAGCATGAGAGTGAACAAACATCATCTGTTTGAGTGAGGCTGGCTGCTGAGCATAAATGCTGCTACTCTGAGCAGGCACCAGCAGCTTATAGCACGTGAGGTGCTGGCACTGAAACTAGCACAGAGGGACTTTCTCACACAGGTGAAAGGAAAGACTCAAAGTCAAAAGTCAAAGTCAAAGTTTATTTGTACTGGTACTCAACAGAGGACCACAAAATATTTTCTACAAGTTACATATTTAAAAGAGATTCAATTTTATCAATACAAAGATAAAAACGGTTTCAAAAATTTATACAAATTATAACAGACAAATTCATTCGGAGGTTGTTTGCATAGAGTTATAAGTTCTCTCACCGTCGTGATTCTACAGGAACGATATATAGGTTCTAGGAATCTAGTACGGGCTAAAATTACGTTCTGGTTCGGACATACAAATAAGACATGCTCCAGAGTTTGATCACCCCCTGCACACAGTGTACATAAAGGAGATCCTCCCGGAAATCAACTTGAGGTAAATGATAGTACGGGAAGGATGCCCAATCGAAGCATAGCAATTGTTCTCCTTGCGCCATGTGTCAAGGTTAGCCCGATGTAGGACCGGCTTTGTTTATATTCTAGTAAGTCAACAAAGGGTTTATAGGTAGGTAATTTGGTGCAGTGTCGAGAGTCCACTTCGTAGCTTAGTTTTGGGGTGAAGCATTTTAGAAACAGTTTTAGTTGTGCTGGTGACCAAGTAAGCAACAGTTCAGTGCTAATATTTGCTACGCAAAATGCTTCAGTCATGTTCTCTCGGAAGACTTGCTTTTTAGCGTCAGACCCAAAAGTTTCTTTTTTCAGCAGTGACCTTAATGTGTTCTCTTTTGCATGCAATAAATTGTAGGCCCACCTAATTACATTTGCAATTGCTACGGCGTAGGAGCTTGTGACTGATAGTTCCAATCTCAGTGCTTGAACAGGTACTGCATCTGACAGTTTCATAATTTTTCTTAAAATCTTTCCCTCTTTGCGATCCATGAAAGCCCATTGTTTTATGGGTATGTACTCCGTCGCATAGGAAAGTACAGGTGGTATTTTTACTCTGTAGATGTTTATCAATGAGGAAAAATGTCTATTCCCTGTTGCGCTATAGAGTCTCTGGAGGGCTGCGGCATGTATATCTGATTTCCTTAGTAAATTATTCAATTGCGTTGTGTTAGTTAAATTTTTTGAAAGGATCCTGCCGAGGTAGGGATAGTCCTTAACTTCTTCTATCTTTTCTCCTCCTAAACTCCAGGTATATTTGGCGCTTTGTTTCCTCCCCGAGAAGGCTAGCACTTTTGTTTTCTTGATGTTTGGGACTAAATAGTTTTCTTTGAAGTAGTTGTGCAAAATATCCAGTGACATTTGTAGTCCAAAAGGGGTAAGATCCAACAACACTATGTCGTCAGCATATAGCAGAGCATTTATTTTTTGATCAGCAATTTTTGGAGGTAGGTTGGAGCCCAATTGCAGGTAGTGACACAAGTCGCTTAAATAGAGGGAGAATAGGATTGGGGCTAAAAGGCACCCTTGCTTTAATCCGTTTTCGGTTTTGATTCTTTTCGTATAACCTTTTTCTCCCCCCATTTGGACTTGACACCAAGTGTTGGTATGTAAGCTTACTATAGACTGTAGTAATTGTTCATGTATACCGAGTTTCCTCAATTTTTTCCACAGTGTTGATCGGTCTACCCGGTCAAATGCTGTAGAATAATCTATAAAAGCAGCATAAACAACCTGGCTTTTTTGTGTTACATATTTGTCGAGGATGACCTGGATAACTGCGATATTGTCTGTTACCGAATGTTTAGGTCTGAAGCCTGCTTGGAACATCGGTATCTGACCTGTCGTGAAAGCCCATTCTTTCAGACGATGTAAAATTTCTGCTGCAAATACTTTGCCCACGGCATCTATAAGTGCTATTTGTCAGTAATTGATTGCTTGGGTTTTGCTTCCCTTTTTGTGAATGGGGATGATTATGCTTCCCTGCCATGATTTTGGAATTTGACCAGTATCTAAAATATAATTGAAAAGGGGACATAGCAACTGACTCCATTCCTTTGGGGCAATTTGTAATACTTTGATCGGAATCTGATCAAGGCCAGAAGCACCCGTTGTTCTTGCATTACGTATGTTTAGTTCAACCGATGTTGCTGTAGTTTTATTTATTGGACATTTGTCTTTTCCTTTGTTGTAAACCTCACTACTTTCCGATGGGACTATTGAGTTTGATCTGTAAAGATCTGTCAGAAAAGTTTCCCAGGCGTTCGGAGGGACCGGTATTGATTGTAATTTCTTTTTAGATCCAGTAAGTTTTCCTATTAGATACCAATATTTGCGCTGGTCGTTCTTATTCGCTGCTATCTGGATGTCGACCCAATTGCGATCTTGTAAAGTTTTTTTTATTTCTTTGATTCTCGCGTCTTAGTTGATTTTTCGTTTTGTTTATTTCCTTTTTTATATATGGTGTAGGATTCATATATTGGACGCGTATGTATTTATTTAACTTTTTCTTTACTTCAGAGTTCTTAAAAGTGCGCTTATATTTTTCTTTTTTCTTACTGGTACCTGCTGCGTCCTTTGCTGTCATATTTAAGATGAGAGTTCTGAACTCTTTTATAATGGATTCAAAATTTTCAACAGGATTTTCAGAGAATATTTTCATTAAAAATTGAGAATGATCAATCAAAGAAGTGATTTTGTCAATGGTCGAAGAGTTCCAGAAAATACGTCTCTTTTCGCTGTTGACCACTATATTGCTTTTTTGGTACATAATGTGACAGGCTGCAGAAGATTTAGGTAACCAATCTGTTGTCAAATGCATTAGAGTGTGGTCACTTTCTTGACAAAACTGGTTAAGCAGATGTGTGACTGTATCTAGCAAATCCATACTACTAATTATGTAGTCTATAATAGATGGAGTCCCATTACCCCGCCTGGTATAGTTTGCTGGAATGTCCCCTTCCATGTTACCATTCACTATTACTCCATTGAGATTTGTCAATGTTGATAATAACAGTTTCCCTCTTTTATCAGTCAGTATGCCCTCCGGGAATTGCGGGGATATGATATCCTTACCTTCTTCTGAGTGTTGTTTTGCCCACTTATTAATTTCTGAGTTAGAAATTTTACTATTGAAGTCGCCGACAATTAAAAAGGATGAATGGAGATGGTTTTCTGTTATAGTCTCGATCTTTTCCATGATTTTTAAGAATGTTATATCATGCTTTTTACCCGGAGGAGCGTATACGTTAAAGAGGAGAATTGTTTTAGGGTGGGCCGTGCTGTATGTTTTAGCGGAGATTTTGATGCACTGTAGACTTTCTAGGTTAGTATCTAATAGTTCCTGTGCCCACAAATATTCTTCACTTAGTAGAATGGCCAAACCGCCTTTAGTATGACCTCGATGAGTATTTGTTGCTGGAATTTCGTAAACATAATAGTTTTGAACAGTGATAGGTTCGGTTGCCCACGTTTCTTGTAAAATCAAGATATCCGGTAGATTTCTGGTAGCCGTGGACAGTTTGTTCTTAATTCCACCTGCGATATTCCAGGAGGTTATTTTTATGCCGGTGCTAAACAGATTGTTGTTGAGTGCTCTTGATTTTGTTACTATTCAGAGTCTCTGAAACCCAAGCCCAAGATTTTGTACTGTTGTCATTGTCAGATTTTTTAGGAGCTTGGTACCAAACAGCCTGTTGACCTTTGTTCACCAGAATTTTTAGTTTTTCTTGCCCTACAGAGTGTATATCTGAATGCGTGATTTCTTGGTCTTCTGTCACCTCATAGTTTCTTTGGAATTGTTTCCCATATGAATTAGAGAGTGCACGTATTTGAGCGTTAAACCCGGTTGGAGCTTTACTGACCGTTGGTTCCATTCTTTCCACTACATCATAGCCGTGTTTGTGTAGTGTCTCCTTTTCATTCAGTATAATTTCTGGAAGAACAGACGACCAGAATGTTACCCTTACTAATTTAGTATTGTCTTTGATGGGAAAGATTACTAAATCAAGTTCATTACTGCTCAATGATTGTAGAGGCTTAATATGTCGTAATAGATGTATTATCCTTCCTCTGTTAAGTGGAGCTGAATCACTAGGAAAAAGTTCCTCGAATTGTAGAATTTTGGGAGAAGGCTCTTTCTCTCTTTGTTTGTTCCTGTTTATGACTTCCGTAATTTTGTTGTTGTTGGTTTGATCTGGTTCCTCTAGAAGTCTGATAGGGACATATTCTTGCGCTCTTGGATCTAATTGTGGCGACTTTTCTTCAAAGTTTTTTCTAGTTGCTAATTTTTCAGTGTTTTCAGATGCTATTATATTATCGGCTTGTTCCTCTTCTAGGTTTTGTATTATAACTGATTTTCGAAATTTTAGTTTGTAAGCTTTCTTTTTCTGAATCCTTCTTATTGGTTTTTTCCTCCTTCTTTTCCTTCCTTCTATGTTATTTTCCTGTTTCTTTTTACCTGTGAATTCTCCATTTTCTTGGTTTGTTATTTTAGAGGTGTGTATTTCCTGAGTATCTGGTACGGAATCATTTACAAGAGTGTTTGTTTCACTTCTTTTTGTGAATATTGGGAAATGTTTGATTTTTTGCTGATGTTTTTCTTTGAAAAGTTTTTTTAGGGAATATATTGTTGAATCATTTGAATGTTCCGTCTTTTGTTTTTGTTGTATTTGAGTCTTAGAAGTTTGGGTACCAAAATTGCGTGTTCTTTTCTTCTGATCTTTATTATATTCTTTCGATATGTCATATTGCTCAGATTTTATTTTCGTTGGTAAATTATTTTCCTCTGCTAAGAAGAAATCTTTTTTCTTTTTCTTATCAACTAGATGTTTTAATATCCCTATTTGAACGTCCAGGGTTTGATCGGAGTTTTCTAGAATGTTTCCCAGAAAAGAGAGGACAGATTCCAAAATCTCTTGCAGCGAGAACAAGGCTTTTGATATAGGTGAAGTTGTGTTAATGATATTATTATTTGTTTTAAAGTTGAAAGGATCCGATGAGAGATCAAGTAAGGTGATTGGAGGAGATGTTTTTTCCTGATTATTCTGGCTTGTTCCATGTTCCGAATTTTGTGGTCCTAGAATTGATTTGTTAACATTTGAGTCGCCAAATAACATTGAGCTCCCTCCATTTTTTATAGGAGTTGAGGTTTTTAGAGTAGACGGTTCCTGTTCAGGGTTTTGTAGATCTATTGGAGTACAAAGTAATTTGCTACTTAAATCGGGGGCCAGGTGACCCAATTTAGATTGTGAGTTAGGTATCATTGGAGTGCTTTCAGTTTCCCTTATGATTACGGAAACGTTAAGAGAGGTTTCTTTGCCTGATGTATTCGATTCTTGAGTGTCTTTAGCTGTAAGTGTAGTGAAGTATGTACTGATTGCCGGCGTTAGAGTTATCCGACCAGGTTTAATGGCTTTGTCAGTAGATTTCCGAACAGCATTCTCTGTCCCCATTCTTTTCATAAATATCGTACGGGAGCGTAGTTTTTTGAAGCCCATTTATTAACCTATATGCGTTAAATTATTTTTATTTAAATGTTATCTCACGAGTAAACTAATGTGAGCTCTGATGTTGTTTGTAGGTTATTTGGGCTTCCCCTAGTATCTTACCAAGAAAGTTGATTTCTGTAGAGATGGTCGAAATGAAAAGGGGGGGGGGGGGCCGTCCCGTCCTCGTACGTCCCCGGACGGCCACAGACGGCCCACCCTTTTCCCGGGCTTCACCCCGGGCTCCGACCCGCGCGCGTCCCGCGATGCGCGTGCAATAGATCGCTTTTGAGGTATAGGGGCGTGTCACGGTGGGGGGGCGCGGCACTCGCGGGAAGAGGACCAGCTGGAGATGTGGAATGCTGGTCCTCGCAGTCCCGGGGCCAGCGCCTCTCACTCCTCAGGACACACGCGGTGGTTGACGGCTTCCAAGCCGATCAGGCAGCCAGGCAGGCGGTGATTTCTGCTACTCCTGTAGCACGGTCAAAGCAGGCAGGGATCTCTTCAGTCAGCGCAGGCAGGGTTCGCTTCAATCAGCGCAGACACTTCATGAGTGGCACCCGCGGAGCGGGTGCCGCGAGAAGTTGACGGGCTCAGCTGGGGGCGTGTCACGGTGGGGGGGCGCGGCACTCGCGGGAAGAGGACCAGCTGGAGATGTGGAATGCTGGTCCTCGCAGTCCCGGGGCCAGCGCCTCTCACTCCTCAGAACACACGCGGTGGTTGACGGCTTCCAAGCCGATCAGGCAGCCAGGCAGGCGGTGATTTCTGCTACTCCTGTAGCACGGTCAAAGCAGGCAGGGATCTCTTCAGTCAGCGCAGGCAGGGTTCGCTTCAATCAGCGCAGACACTTCACGAGTGGCACCCGCGGAGCGGGTGCCGTGAGAAGTTGACGGGCTCAGCTGGGGGCGTGTCACGGTGGGGGGGCGCGGCACTCGCGGGAAGAGGACCAGCTGGAGATGTGGAATGCTGGTCCTCGCAGTCCCGGGGCCAGCGCCTCTCACTCCTCAGGACACACGCGGTGGTTGACGGCTTCCAAGCCGATCAGGCAGCCAGGCAGGCGGTGATTTCTGCTACTCCTGTAGCACGGTCAAAGCAGGCAGGGATCTCTTCAGTCAGCGCAGGCAGGGTTCGCTTCAATCAGCGCAGACACTTCACGATGAGGAAAGACTCCATTTCAATCTGAGTTGATTTCATGTACACAGAAAACAGATTCCTTAATAAAAACGTCAGGCAAAACTATTGTCACCGGGCAAATAAGTAAATGCAATAATTCAGATAAAATGTGGAGCATGATAGAATAATTGATCTCAAATAAATTTTCTGAAAACATGAATCGTGAGACGAGGAAACAGAATGTGTCGTCTCTCTCCATTTAAATGGTTGAAAAATTTTATGAAGCAAGAAAAATGCGTCTGCTGCTAGACGTGGCAATTAGAAATAATGAAATTATAATAGTAATTTATGCCGCTGCTTTTCTGCAGGAGAGGAAACGTGAAAGTCATTACCAGCACTAAGAATCCATTTTACACTTTAGGAGACAGTATTAACTGTGCAAAGGTGGAGCCGGAGACTGGGATAACACAGAGAGGAGAAGAAGTGATGGGCCCCGAATTCGGAGGCTGGCGCAACTGAAGGACAGGATGCTAGCCTGATGGGGACAAATGAGCGCTGGTTTCCACGTTTGAGGCGCGGTAGGCCCCACCTGCACCCACCCGCTCAAATTAAGCGCTGCTTGAACTTGCAATCTCGGTATCAAAGGGCTGTTGCTGCAGCCCGTGGCTGGAATCTCAAACATTTATGGTGCAACCAGAGGAACACACAATTACAAAAAAAATGTTTGAAGAAAGGGCGTCCAGAAAGAGTTCCCCTCTGACACACAGCGCTACAGACAAACGGGTGATTCAAGAATGCAGTCACGGTGGCCCTGCCCCAGCCCCCCCCCCGCTTCCCCCACGGCCCCTCATTCTAGCGCTCTCTTCTGTCCACCGCGTGACACCAGACTCGGACTTCTTTTGAGCATTTCCTAGTTGAACATTCAACAGTTGGTAATGTCTACCAATTTGCTCTCAGTTTCTTCTTTTTTCTTTCTCCTCCTTCTACTGTGTTATTTCACCGTCGTTTTCTTTCTTTCTATTGAATTACATCACCCCCAGGCAGTGTTTGAGTTTTCTCCCTTTCTGCTTTTTCTCGGATTCTTTTCTTTATCACTTTCTCTTTCCCCACAGTGCCTGCCGCGCCCTCTCATACATCTCATTTGTGTAGAAACCCCCCTTTATTCCTTTCCACCAGGCCTTTGATGACGTCATACAGTTCCCGCCTCTGCTGCTCCGCCTCTTCTCCTCTTGCTCGGTTGTTGAAAGCGCAGTAAGGCCGCCCAGGCTTGACGATCAGATCTATAAACTGTGCCCTCGGATCATTAACATAGCTCTCTATCGATTGATCTTCCAGGTCGTCTTTCCCGGTGAACAGGACCATCAGGTGCTCCTCGACCCCCGCCCCGAAGAGATCCCGCAGTCTCTTGACCGCCTCCCGGTTCTCCGGGGTGAACCACCCAACCCACAGCACCAGGAGGATGGCGTGGGGTCCGGGGGCGCTGAGGGCAACGCCCCGCTCCACCTCTTTCATGATCTCATCATTACAGACTTCTGGGTCAAAGAGCCCCGGAGTGTCGATGACAGTGACCCGTGCGCCCCCGTACTCACAGCTCGCGCTCTGACACTTCTTGGTCACTGACCGACCTGTCGAGAGTCTGGACTTGAACGCTTCTCTCCCCAGGATGCTGTTCCCGGTGGCGCTGATCCCGGCTGCACCTTTACCGACCAGGAGTATCCTCAGCTCTCGGAGTGGAATCCACACAAAAGGATCTGAAAAGGAAAGAGGAGAGAGTCAGGCTCGGGGGAGGCTGGAGAGAGACATTCACGTCTCCTGTTTCATGCAAACCACGTGCGCCCCCCCCCCCCAGCACTGCGTGATGTATTGCCAGCTGTTGAGTAATATTAGGCATCCCGCCCCACTCTGATAGCGGGGACTGTCCTAATTGCCCCGGCAACCGCAGAGGTACATTTTTGCTGGGGAGGTGCCCCCTTCCCAGCAAACTACTTCGGGGGGAGGAGGGGCTTACACCTGGGAGCCCCTCCCCCACATGACTCGCCACACCCACAGTGGGGCGGCGGGAGCACAGACATTAGTCCATGCCCAGAGAACTTGGCCTGTCCTCTTCTACCCGCGGCTGCGGCGGTGAGTATCAAGGGGTTGGAGTGTGGAAGTTGAAGAAATTGATGTACATAAACAGCATTCATTTCCCTTCTTTTCCCGCTCCTCTCCCTGTGAGCACCATGAATACCGTAAATTATTGACCGTATCACTCTGCCAGTAAGAGCCCGTACTCATATGCATATGTACAGCCATTCTTGGCACCATGGCCTTCTACCCATTGGAATCCCCGGCTTCCCTCCTGCGCGTATCTCATGCATAGACCATGAAACCCTCTCCCTCTGCGCGACCCTGCTGCGAAAGGCAACTCTCCTGCTTGACCCGCACAAACCCCCCCCATTCCCTCTTGAAGAGGCATCCTTCGCCTTAGCTGACATAGCCCTCCCCAGCTGCACCTGACTGCCCCCGCTCTCTCATGTACGGGTCATAAGATCTCTCTCTCTCTATGTGACTCTGTCCCTGTGTCCACCCTGGCTACCCCTCCCTTCTTCTCACATGGGCAAGCCGTAAACCTTCTTCTTCTGCAAGACCCTGTCCTTGGGAACCACGGCCGCGCCTGACCAACCCCTCCTTTCCTTCCATAAATGCCCCTCTGTTGACAAGCCTTCCCTCCGCGCTCGATTGTCCACGCGGCATGAATACCACTCCTTTGATGACCCCTTCCCCTGAGTCCGGCTGACCACACATGTCCGAGGCCATCGCCTGAGTCAGGAGATACCATTTACTGCCCTTATTGTATGAAGTCACTCCTCTTCAAAGGACCCACTATTGATCCTGGCCACCCCACCCCCTGGCTATGATCAGGCGCGCACATCCTAAACTGTTGACGGAACACTCAGCTGCGTGATTGCCCTCCCCTCTTATCAGCAGGTCAAGGGTCCCTATTGTGAACACATGTGGGGTGGGATTGACACGAGGATTATAGGGATGTCTTTTCTCTTGCGTCACACTGTCCTGATTGTACTGTCAAGTGTTTTGTAAGGTATAAAAGAAAGAGTCTCAGCTCACTTGTTAGAGCACCTCCTGAAAGACACCGTGTTTCGTGTCCGAAATGACTGGCTCTCCTCATGAGAAATAAACTCTGTTCTTGATTCCTGCTTCCAGCGCCCGTCTCTTTATTTGGTAACTATTCAACATGGGAACTAAGATGCGGTTTGCGCCAGCGGCCTGGGCATCGATAGAATTATGGGCTCCTGTTTCACAATTGGCGTCCCAACGCGGGGTCCATCAGTGACATAAGGTCCGGTAAGAGAGATCCAGACGAAGAAGTGAACATCTAAAATGATCGGAGTATACCTGCCTTGAGAGGGCCCTAGCCCGGCTGCTGATCGAAAGAACTTCACCAATTCTGAACGGACCTCTCTTGAGTGACCTATTGTCCTGACTGGAATCCCACAGGAATGCTACATGGAGTAAGAGAACGATCGGGCGCTGGAGGAGGAACACGAAGAACTGTCCGTATGGTCCGGTCCGGGTAAGATTAAGTAGGGTGTTTTTACGCCTGATTGGTAGGGTGGTTTTATCCACCTGATTGATTGATTGATTGTATTGAAATCGGTATTTGTATACTGATATTGTTGGTATTGGTTCATTTAGCTTTGAATGCTACTTGACATATTGGTTCTCTTCTTGAGAACGAGACATTCTCTGTTTGCAAACGGCGGTGAATAGGAACGTTCGTCCCTCTTTGCAGATAGAGAAGGGTAGGTAATGCAGACTTTTGTCCCCGTTGTAATCCGTCATGCCTACCTTTCTCCCCACTGATTGTTTGAAATCGATTAATAATCGATTGTTGCTCTTTGAGATCTTCCCTGTCTACAAACTGAGACGAGTAGAAATATTCTGTCTTCCTTTCTGGATAGCGAAGGGCAGGTAATGCAGACGTTTGTCCCCGTTGTAATCCGTCATGCCTGTTTTTCTCCCCACTGATTGGTTGGTTGCCTGGACATCGTTGTTCCAGGAATTGTTTCGTTTGAGGTATTTTCTGCCTGCAAACAACGTGGAATAGAAATATTCTATCTAGTCTTTGCAAGTAGTAAAGGGTAGGTTATGCCCCTTTGTGAATTCGTCAGTCCTACCCACTCCCCACTGTTTGGTTATTTGGGGGGTAGCTCGCATGGTCCGCCCAGGAGACTACCCTTATGGAGGGCATATGCTCCCCGCTCATGGGCCATTTAGTGGAAGTAGACCATCTGGTCCGTCCAGGAGGCTACCCCAGTAAGTGGAAGTACATCGCTCGGTCTGTCCAGGATGATACCCTAATGAAGGAATATATGTTCCCCTTTTGATCGATAATCTCGTTCCACCCCGGACCATTTATTGGAGGGAACTCGTCTGGTCCGTCCAGAAGTACCCCTAGTGAAAAGGACACATAAAAATATGAAGTGATCACCGTTCCCTACTAACAGAAAACTTTAGCTCGAAACACGCTAAGGAAGAGAAAGAAAAATAAAAAGAAATCAGGCTAAGTCAGTAACCCCCTGATGAGCTTTTGACTTCACTAAAAATAAGAAACATTAGAAATAGTTCGTAATAAGAAATATAAAATGGCGAAAAGTTTGACAGCAAAAAATAGCCACGAGGTAGCTAGGCTCTACTGCCTATTCCTGCTCCCAACATGTCTGCCTCATTGCCCGCCACGCCGAAAATAACGGTCACATGAAATAGAAACAATTCAATAGGTACCTACCCCCATTCCGGAAGCTCCCGAAGTGCAACAGGTCCGCGGTTACGCCCATCCGGAAGGCGAGGCCTCGAGGCACAAGGGGCTCGCCTGGCCGCGGTCAGTAGGAGATGATGTTGGGCAGGCGGTCCAAAGAATGACAGGGACCTCTCCATCCCTCCTATTCTGCCGCCCTGCAGGCCACGGGGAGAGAGGGGGCTGTCTTGCCTCGGCCACCGACCACCCCTCTCTCTCACCCGATCCGGCTTTCGTTGAAGGGCGAAGCCAAAGCAAGGATGGCGGCATTTCTTTGTGCTATAATGGCCGCAACTACACCCAACGCCTGACAGTTGCAGGTAGTCCCGCCACATGCCATCGCCTGGATAGTTACAGGTAGTCCCGCCACATGTCCACTCCTGGAGAATTGGAGGTAGTCCCGCCACCTGTCAAAAAGGAAGGGGGGGGGCTGTCTTGCCTCAGCCGCCGACCACCCCCCCCCCCATCTTCAATAGCCAGCACGGCCAATATCGAAGCGACGGAGCCGAGGAACGGCGCAGGGTCGCTGGAAGGGGGAGGTGACGCGAACGAGCCTCCCCCACCTCCCTCCAGGTGGAGGCTTCCAGCGACACCCCAATGCTCTTACTTAAAGAGGGTCAACATCAAAAAGCGGTCTTTTGCCCAGGACGGGCACGCACCCCATGCCTTCTCTCCTCAACCTTGAAGATTCTATGAGAGCCGGGGGGAACCCCGATCCCTCCACATGGGCGCCCCCACCCCCCTCACTGGGAACCGCGACATCGGTGCAACTCCTGCCGGCGCCAGCCTCGGATTGGAAATGGCTAGAATGCAGCCACGGCACAGACTTGTTCAGTTCCGGTGGAACACCAGAATGACCCGGTAGGAAAATTGTTGCCGCCCTCCCCACTCTTTGACTAATGGTCCATATTGTTAGACTGTTAACCACATAGCACAAACTTTTTGAACTGCCAACGGAAGGTTCTGGTCCAACCATACGAGACTGGAGACATTCTGACTATGCTGGAACCAACCTGACCCCACCCAAAATGGCGCCGACACAAAATGAGATTTTTGAATAAACTTTGTTGCACCCTGATCACGCAGCTTTTTGCCCCGAGATATGTATGAAGTTTTTTGGATAATGAAAGTAGATATGAAGGATATTGAGTATGTGCTCGGACAAAGAACTGACTTAGGGTGGGTACTGATTATGATTTGGAAAATGAATTGGTGTAATTTAGATAAAGAATGAGTATTGGATAATGAATTTATGAATTAATTAAAAATGAATTACTGACATGCGTCATGCTTGCTTTGTAGGGAAGTTTAATACGATTTTATTGCACTGCTGCACTTTATGCAATGAACTGCCACCAACTTCGTTCTTCTTATGTACAGTTTCAATCTGCTTCGTAGCCGGCCCACTGAGTTGTAGGCCTGTATTTGTACCTCAACACTTTTTTATTAAAAGTATTTTGAAAGGGAAAGTATGGTTGTAGCAGTTGCATTAATGAGTTTTGGATGTTTTACTACAATGAGCAAAGAATAAGTATGATGAAAGCTGAAGGTTAAAAAGGATCAGATATTTAGCAGCTACATTATGTGTCACAGGCAGCCGGAAAAGTGTTTTAGAAGCCTCAAAGCGATACCACAGAAATACCACCTGACCGCCACCCTTGCACACGACCCATAAGGCCACGATCGTGTGATTCATGTAGATACGCAGACCATCGATGATTATCTATCTGACGCTACTGGTCCCTCTGGGCTTAAACGCCGAGATGGTAGAGAATGCACCCCGGGGAGATAGGTCGAGTATGTGGTAGGTAAAAACATTTTCGGACTTATGCGCGCTGATGTGTTTTGAATGCTGCACCCCCCCCCCTTCTTCTTCTCCTCCCTTCTGCAGGTCCCGTCGGAGCGTCGACTGAAGTATGGAAAAGCGACGATCGAGCGACCGACAAAAGGAGAAAAAGGGGATCTGAGCATAGTACTTGTGCTAACAAACTTTGATAGACATAGACGTAGATATGACTGTTCCGCCGTTAGAGCCTGACGACTGGGAGGATGGACTGACATAGGAACTGGACGGGTACTGAATGACGAAAATTGACTAGAAATGACGCGTTAGATAATGTAACTAGACATTTGACTAGGTAGGGAAAGGACAAAGAAAAATGTGTGGGTAAGGGTTACCACGGCACCACCCGTCTGGGAAGATAGAAATGTTGCTGATGTTCAAAATGCACTGCCCCCCTTTCTCACACTCTTATAGATATAGCCAAGCTGTCCGACTGTTCTCCCGATCAATACTTGCCGTTGCCTCAGCCTGGAGAACTTCCCACCAAAGGAAGGAACTGAAAAATGGTTTAAGATCCTACCATGGGTAAATAGCACGACCAGGTTAATTTCTGACCGATCAACCTAGGTGTAAGTATTGGCAATTGAGAACGCTCGCAGACGTAACAAGCGAGAAGGAAAAGGAGGGAAGGGTAGAAAGAGCTAAGCACGTAAATAAATAGGATAATAAAGATACGTAGGATATAATATGAATTTTGTTGGCCACCTGTCGTTTTCTGTTTTGTCGTGAATGTCTTATATATGTGTAGTACATGTGCTGTCTTCCCTGTCTGAGTTTGTGTGTATGTAATGTACGGATTTATGTCTTCCCTCTGCCTGTGTTTACGTGTTACCTGACCTTTGCTGTTCTGTGTTGTGAGCGCACTAAATGACCTATTTTCGTACACGTCTCTCCCTCCCTCTCTCTCCCTCTCTCTCTCTCTCTCTCTACATGTCATACGTGTACCGAATGGCTCGTTTAGGTTGCGGACGACTCTCACTCTCTATGAGAGTCTCCCTATCTTCTCTCCCTCTTTGTGGTAAAATTGTGCCCCACCGGCACCAGTTTTGATTGGATACTTATTGAACACGAAGGTGTTCAGCGAAATTGACCGAAACTAAAATGATTGTGTCTCGCCATATTACTACCTCTCCTTTCTGCAAAATGAATGGACTTGAATTGGCTGAGAAGGAAAGGACAGGTAAGACGACTAAGGTCCCCCAAATCTGGCCATTTATAGGGAAACTGTATGTCAATGGCACCTTATTTCTGTTCATCAGAAACAAACGCCAGCGCCTAGATTGACCCCCCACGTCCAGATTGCCCCACCCCCTTTTGCACCCAAGCGCGAGCGCCCGAAGCATCCCCGCCCCATTTGATAGACCCCAGCTGCTGACCCGGATATAAACATGATGACCATGAGTAACTGTCGTCCCTCGAGAAAACTCTGTTTTACCCTGACTCTCGATGATAGCGCCCCCCCGCCCTGTTTGAAAAAGTTAGCCAGCCTTGAAGGGAAATGTTAGACTGTTACGGCTCAGGTTAGAAAGACGAGTCTCCCTGGAGGCTCCGAAATGTAGAGTTTGATGAAATACACAGTTGATAAGAGTCTGACTTTCCTCCATATGTGACCTGTGTAGACAATGAATAAAACTTGGCATGAACTCAGTAGGAATGCCGACATATGCACTGCTTGGTAAATGAACTTCTGACTATGACCAATGAGCGTATCTCCCAAGTGCGTTGGAGTGAGGGAGGAATTCACATGCATAAATGTCTTCCCCTGACCAGTTCTCTAAAGCTTGTTTTGTACCTATTCAAAGATTCACGATTACCGAAGGAGAAGGGTCAGAGGTGACATACAGCCTGGCTGCAGATCTTGAGACACGTGTGACGTCGACCAAAGGTGGAGCTGCAGAGCAACAAGATACGGGACGAGACCGCAATTTCAACGTGGAAATGAAAAAATGATGGGCCGCCTTGAAGCCCTTCGTCTGCTAACCCACGTGTGCCTGGAGTCTCTGTCCCCCTTCTTTGGGCCCGATTGATGGGTCTGCCTGCTTGTTATCATTTGCTCCCTTGGTCCCTTTTGTGTGTCCCAGGAACTCTGACCCAACTCCGCCCTCTCTCCTATCGACTATTTGAACAACACTCACCCTCTTTTCCACGTGACTTTTTGCCAAAAAGAAGAACTGCATTCATATGGGAATAGGGTGTTGCCACGGAAAATATAGGTGCCGAGCATAAGGCGCCACCAAACGGATTGTTTAGGGAACAGGACTGTGGTCTAACAGCAGAGGACTGACCGCACCCTGCAACGCATAAGGATAGAACCGAGCTGGACCTATAGCTCCACCGCCGGTGCTCAACAGCGCCAACGAAAGTACACGGACTAGAGCCTACCAGTGATGGCTCACTGATAAAAAAAAGACACTGTGACAAAGAGATCTTGTGTATTGAACTGAGTTCCGCTCTCAACTGCTTGGTCAAACCTGTTCATTGGTCACATTTTTAAGTCAGAAACACTTATGCTATGAAGTGTGCTTAATTGTTAGGAACTCAACGAAATGCAATTTCTTATGTGCTGCATTCCGCCCATCACCTCAACTGTCTATGATTGTATGCCAAATGTTAGTATCAGCAAATGCTAATTCTTCAACGATGCCTGTCTATCTGTAACCCCATCAATTGCAAAAATGAACGCTGTATGTAAAAAGGGGCGACTGTGGAAGTTGAAGAAATTGATGTACATAAACAGCATTCATTTCCCTTCTTTTCCCGCTCCTCTCCCTGTGAGCACCATGAATACCGTAAATTATTGACCGTATCACTCTGCCAGTAAGAGCCCGTACTCATATGCATATGTACAGCCATTCTTGGCACCATGGCCTTCTACCCATTGGAATCCCCGGCTTCCCTCCTGCGCGTATCTCATGCATAGACCATGAAACCCTCTCCCTCTGCGCGACCCTGCTGCGAAAGGCAACTCTCCTGCTTGACCCGCACAAAACCCCCCCCCATTCCCTCTTGAAGAGGCATCCTTCGCCTTAGCTGACATAGCCCTCCCCAGCTGCACCTGACTGCCCCCGCTCTCTCATGTACGGGTCATAAGATCTCTCTCTCTCTATGTGACTCTGTCCCTGTGTCCACCCTGGCTACCCCTCCCTTCTTCTCACATGGGCAAGCCGTAAACCTTCTTCTTCTGCAAGACCCTGTCCTTGGGAACCACGGCCGCGCCTGACCAACCCCTCCTTTCCTTCCATAAATGCCCCTCTGTTGACAAGCCTTCCCTCCGCGCTCGATTGTCCACGCGGCATGAATACCACTCCTTTGATGACCCCTTCCCCTGAGTCCGGCTGACCACACATGTCCGAGGCCATCGCCTGAGTCAGGAGATACCATTTACTGCCCTTATTGTATGAAGTCACTCCTCTTCAAAGGACCCACTATTGATCCTGGCCACCCCACCCCCTGGCTATGATCAGGCGCGCACATCCTAAACTGTTGACGGAACACTCAGCTGCGTGATTGCCCTCCCCTCTTATCAGCAGGTCAAGGGTCCCTATTGTGAACACATGTGGGGTGGGATTGACACGAGGATTATAGGGATGTCTTTTCTCTTGCGTCACACTGTCCTGATTGTACTGTCAAGTGTTTTGTAAGGTATAAAAGAAAGAGTCTCAGCTCACTTGTTAGAGCACCTCCTGAAAGACACCGTGTTTCGTGTCCGAAATGACTGGCTCTCCTCATGAGAAATAAACTCTGTTCTTGATTCCTGCTTCCAGCGCCCGTCTCTTTATTTGGTAACTATTCAACATGGGAACTAAGAGGCGGTTTGCGCCAGCGGCCTGGGCATCGATAGAATTATGGGCTCCTGTTTCACAGGAGCCCTCTTCTTTTGCTGCTGCTGTGGGGAGGGATTTGTGAGCCGGCCCCCCTTCCCGCTTTATCACCCTCAATACCTCCTGGCTACAGCCCTAGCACCAGGACCAAGATGGCGGCCTCCCCTTGGTCACGGGGGCCACCCTGATTACCGGGTAATCCATGTTTACAACAAAACTATTTATACACAGGTTTTGACCCCGCATACCATTACTCTGCATTTTTTTAGAAAGCGTGCCCATTTACCACAAAATACGTTGTAAAGGCATGAATGGTAAATGCACACGCGTTGCGAAAAAAACAATTTGAGCGATCCATGTCATTGTGAGGAGACAGAGGTTGTTCCGTTTCCTCACAACGATGTGCACCACCCCTCAGAGACGAGGTGAAGCAGGAACAACAAGGAGAGAGGTAAGGGGGGTTGGGTTAATTTTTTAGGGGTTGGTGGGGGAGATGCTGGGATAGTGTTTTAGGGTTTAGGGTAGTGTTTTTGTAGTGTAGGGTAGTGTTTTAGGGTTTAGGGTAGTGCTGTGGTGTTTGTGTAGGGTCAGGCGGGCGCTATTGTTTCAGGGTTTAGGGTAGTGCAGTGGTGTTTGTGTAGCCTAGGGGGTAGTGTTTTACGGTTTTGGGTAGTGTTGTGGTGTTTGTGTAGTGTAGGGTCATGCTGGGGGTCGTGTTTTAGGGTTTAGGGTAGTGTAGGGGTTGTGCTGGGGCAGTGTTATATGGTTTAGGGTAGTGCAGTGGTCTTTGTGTAGTTTAGGGAGGGGTGCTCAGGGTATATTTAGGCTTTAGGGTAGTGTTGTGGTGTTTGTGTAGAATAGGGTCGTGCTGGGGGTAGTGTTTCAGGGTTTAGGGTGGTGCTGTGTTTGTGTAATGTAGGGTAGTGTTTTAGGGTTTAGGGTAGTGTCGGGGGGTCGTGCAGGGTAGTGTTTTAGGGTTTAGGGTAGAGCAGTGGTGTTTGTGTAGTGTAGTGGGTAGTGTTTTAGGCTTTAGGGTAGTGTTGTGGTGTTTGTGTAGTGTAGGGTTGTGTTGGGGTAGTGTTTTAGGGTTTAGGATAGTGTTGTGGTGTTTGTGTAGTGTAGGGTAGTGTTTTAGGGTTTAGGGTAGTGTTGGTGGTCGTGCAGGGCAGTGTTTGAGTGTAGGGACTGGACTCGGGGTCGGGGGGTCATGCTGGGGGTAGTGTTTTAGGGTTTAAGGTAGTGTTTGTGTAGGGTAGGGTAGTGTTGTGGTGTTTGTGTAGTGTAGGGTCGTGCTGGGGTTAGTGTTTTAGGGTAGTGTTGTAGTGTTGTGTAGTGCAAAATAGTGGTTTCTGGTACTGTTGGGGGTCGTGCTGGGTAGTATAAATGTAGGAAAAGGACTGGGTGTTGAGTGAGGGTCGTGCAGGGTTACGACATTAGGCAGTAGGTTAGGGTAGGGTACTCTCACTTACCTTTAAAGTATACCTTTACCACGCATGTCTTTGCGTTGTAATGGCATGCGTGGTAAAGGCATAGTCATTGTAAAAGTTTGCGTTGTGATAATTTGCGGGTTATTGTAATTGTGTTATAAAAAATGTGGGGTGATGGTATGCGGGGTAATTGATTGTGGGATAACGTCACATATTCAATTACACCCATGGCCACAGCGGTGAGTTCCTTTTTGGAAGATGACCCCGCTCAGGAGATCACTTCAGGGCGAACCGAAGACTGACCGACTCCCACTACTCCAGTCTCTCACCCACAGCACCGAACCAATGACTACCCTTCCTCCATTTACAAACCCCCTACACCACCTATGGAGCCTTCATGCCCTACAGCGCTGAGCTCACCCCCTTTCCATAGATGGCGGCCAGCGTGAGCGCAAGAACAGCCCCGGGCTCCAGCACGCCAACTTCGCCCACCACCGCCTGGCCTTCTACCCCTACAACCATCACCAGCTCGGGGATCCCTCCAGGCCCTAGATCACCGCCCAGGAGTGCAACGGCACCCAGAAGGCCTCGATGAACGAGCACCGCAAGAACTGCAGCAATGGCGAGACGATCCTGCTCTGTAAATCTGTAACATATATTTGTCCAACCGTAATCGCCTCAACTTTAAAAAACAATGTAATCTTGAGAGAATTTGCAACTTGTACATATGTAAGTCTAACCACTAGTATCTGTAGTAGACGTATGTATTTACTACCATTCTTATGTGAGTTTAATATCTTTTATGTAATTAATGCATTCTGAAGTCCTTGAATAATGTAAACTGTTCTATTGTAAAGCGCTTAGACTCCTTCAGGTAAAGTTTGCGCTACATAAAAACGCATAAATAAATCGTGTATCCCACTGCTCTTTGTCAGTCTCCAGAGTTCATGCCTATTAGACATCTCGGACGGGCCCCAAGCAGCCCCGCCCACCTCAGGAGAGGCGCACCTCGGCTCTGACAGGCAGAAGCAGCAGCGCGCCGAGCCAAGCTGCTGCTAGGAATGCCCCCTCGCTCTTACTGGGACACTCAGAAAGGGTCTCAATAAAAACGAAACAGTTCCTTTTGTTTATTCTGCCGTGACCTCTGACTAGTTGAGCGGACAGCCTCAAGATGTCCACTAAATGTAAAACAAAGGAGAAAAATAAGCGGAGATCTCCAGTGCTCTAATATCATTTACTTAATGTTGGACTTTGGCCCTTAGGGCAGGTTCACCCCTAGACTTTTTGCGTGAAATGGTGACCTGGAGATGGTGATTTTTGGATTCTGCGCACTTTCACTGTGTCCCAGGGGAAAGTGCGTGCGCACTCTGAGTGCATGTGCTGAGCTAGGCCTGCCCGCCCATAGGAATGCATGGGGAATGTATGTGTCCCTGGTAGTTCCTGATGCGTGGGGTGTGCAGGCTTGAGTCTGGTATGTGTGAACTCGTGAGAGTGAATGCTGCGCAACGGTGTATGCAGCATGTATGTGTCTAGTAGCGAAGCGCCATTTCTAGACATGGCTGTACGTGTGCTGTGAGGGTGCTGGCGTGTGATTGGCTGGAGCTGGCTGGCATGCCAGGCTCCAGGAAGTCTGGATGGGTCTGCCCGGTGGTGAGTGGGAGATTAGCATGAGTGATGTGTGGGAGGAGTGTACCTGTGTCCTGGATGGGCTGGGTTTTCCCCACACAATGCTGGCTCCGCCCCCCTGTGGTGTGTCTAACGACCCTAGCCTCCCCAGTGAAAGAAATGGGTGGTTGGGCCATCAAGAGTGCTCCAAAGCCAGCTGAAACTGGTTTTCCCCCCACCCTGCACCTTAGACAAAGGGATTTTACAGTATAAAGAAGGGGCTGTGTCCCCATGAAAATGTTCTACTTTTGGATCCTTGCCAGAGGGGGCTGTTGCTGCTGCTGGGGCCAAGAGGACCGCCACTTGGCTTGTCTCCCTGCCTGGAGACCCAGTGTGCTGGCTCTGGCCCTACCCTGCCCCTCTGCCGGCCTCCAGTCCCTGCTGGAGCTTTTGATTTTGGCTTAGAGTGCCTGGAGGCGCTCTTATTTGATTTATAGCGCTAGGCGCGCTTTCCTGATGCCCCAGCGCTCAATAGCGCTTTGCTTCTATTTTTAGCGATAGGCGCGCTTTCTGTGGCCCCTAAGCGCTTGGGAGCGCTTTATTGTCTCGCTGGCGGCTGCCCACGCCGCAGATTCACCTTTTAAGTGACTTAGTTCGAGTGCCCACCTCGATTTCGTCCCCGTAATCCCTGCTGCAGCCCGGGGCCGGGGAGAAGCCGAGGAGCAGCTGCTGGCGTCACCCGGGAGCCGCGCTGCCATTGGCTGTGGCTGCGGGAGGCTCGCCGGGCGATCAGCGCCGTGATTGGAGGAGCCCTTTATTTCGGAATATAGCGCTGGGAGCGCTGTGTTAATCCCCCTTGTTGCGCTTGGAAGCGCTTTATTCCCCAGAGCCGGTGCCCACCCGGCATTTGCCCGCAAATCGCTCCAGCCGCTGCCCGGCGCCCGACCAGGAAGTCAGGCAGGCCGGGGGCGGGCCTCCGGGACCACCGGAACCGGAAGTAGGAGGGCGGGAGCCTACCCCGCCTCCCAAGGAAGCGCTGCGGCGCGAGAAACAGAGTGGTGGCTGCAGGTGCAGGCGGGGCCCCGGTGCCTGAAGGAGAGCCCCGCGCTGCCCACAGAGGAAGGAGGAAGCCGGTCCCCAACTGAGGAGAGCCCCGAGGTGCGGGAGCTCTCCGGGAGCAGGGAAGCAGCCGCCCGCCGCAGGAGACCCGGTGAGTGTGGGAGTCTTGACTCCGGGGGCATTCTCCTTTGCAGAGTCCAGGAGGGACTCCAACTCCGGGGGCAGTTTCTCCTTGTTCTCAGAGCGGCCCCAGTTGGCAGAGGGCCGCTCCAACGCTTCGGGGCATTTCCTTCGAGCCCACAAGGGGCCCCGGGGGCCGGATAATTACAAGCCTGCGAGGCTCGAGGCACCAGTGGTTAGAAGAGCCCCGAGAGTCTGAGGGGCCATCCCGTTCGTGAGCCTGCGAGGCTCCCAGCCCCCCCTTGGTTGCAGAGTCCCCCGAGGAGGGACTCCAACGTGCCCACATGTGTCTGTGAGCCCAGCGAGGCTCTGAGAGTGCCATTCCCTCGTTCTGGAGCCCAGAGAGGCTCCAGCCCTTTTGCTTTGCGAGCCCTGAGAGAGGCTCGAGGGCCCCTTCGTGTCTGAGAGCCCAGAGAGGTTCTGAGGGTGCCATTTTCTTGCCCAGAGCCCAGAGAGGCTCATCAGTGCCACAGTGGTGGTTCTTGAGCCAGAGAGGCTCCAACATTGCCCAAACTTTCCCTGCACCAGTTGCCCAGCACTTTGTGGGCAACTGCCACGTTTAGGACCCTGACACTTGGGACACAGGGCGTCCTAGCCCCAACAAGGCCAGAGGGCCTAGGGACAGTCACAGGTGGTGACTTACGTGAGTTGGGCGCAATTGTACTTTCTATACACCTCTGAATGGGTAGTTTATTCATCATGTGTTCTCTTGTGCTGCACCTCTGAATGTGTTTTTATGCGTCATGTGCTTTGCTTTTACACCGCTGAATGTAGGTTCTGCATCATGTGTTTCCTTCCCCTGCACCGCTGAATGTGTTTTTATGCGTCATGTGCCTTTACACCTCTGAATGAATGTTATGCATTGCATCATGTGTTTTCCTCTTACACCCCTACAGGTATTGTAATACATAGGTGGTTGTTTTCTCCCTAGTACAGGTGGTGCTAGTGAGGTCCTGTTACCAGTGATTACTGGTCGTGTGCTCTATTTTTATATTGTGTGATACACTGATTTTTCTTTCTACAAGTGCTAAGTTCTAAAAGTGCTGATACCCCTGACAGTGGTCCAAGTGGCCCTGTCCTGTGCAATATCCCTTGTAAATTCCGCCCGTGCCTGTTGGCACAGTGTAACAAGATGTGTGTTTTATCTGATGTTTATTTATTATAATACAAAGGCTATTTTTACATAACCTGGTGTGGAGTTTCCTTTGTGGTGGGCCTTTGGTTGTTGTTGCTGGGGTGCGTGCGCAAATACTTAACCTACATCGCCTCCAAGTTTAGCCTTGCTGCTCGCGCCACGTTACCTAGAGGGTGAGTAGGGGTTATCTTGGCGTGTAACTCCCTTGCCCTGACTTGGGTGTGGTGGTCTCTGACTGACTTTGGCGAAAGCCCTGGCCAGCCGGGGATCCCATTTCCAACATTGGCGGCAAGCGGTGGGATAAGGATTTGTGTTTGCCTTGTACCTTGGTAGCGGCTGGCTGCACCACAAAACTCTGCATTTTAGATAACCACATTTTGGGGATTATTGTTGTTGGTAAAATTCCATTGTTTCTTCTCCTGAAGAGTGTCATTTGATAATTGTGTCCTGTACATTTGTCCCCCGCCCTGCTTCCAGAGTTTGGTACCTGTGTCGCTTTTGGTCAGGTTGAGAAGTCAGGGGTGGTAGAAACTGCCTTACCGATCCGAGGGGAGGGTGTGTGTGGATGAATGGTGTGTTTCCTGGACGCATGAGTGAGTTCTTTTTTAAGGAGAGTGTGGAAGTTTTGGAATTGTGTACTCCTACTTCAGATTGCAAGGTCCCTTGTGTTGCACGTGTCTGTGAGCATCCTGTCAAGATGGAATCGCCTTTTAACCTTTGTGGCCTGTTTAAGTACAGTGTGCATGAGTTGGTACGGTTATGTAAGGAGAGAGACATCCCAGTGAGTGAGTCAGACACCCAGTCCAAGCTTAGGGATAACATGATCCTGTGGCAGAAGAGTGACTGGGAGCGTGAGCACAGAGAGAGAGAGAGGGCCCGGGCCGCACACCAGGAGGGTGGTGGGCCTGAGGGGAGCCCTGAAGAGTCTGATGTGGAGAGTGAGTTTGACAGTGGGTGGGCGCCAGCAGAGAGCGAGTACCCCCTAGATAGGGAGTCCCTTGCTGGGTCCAGTGTCAGATGTAGCACCCCATCCCTTTCCCTGTCCCCAGAGGTGTGGTTGGATAGGAGAGAAGAGAGGGAGCACCAGCTGGCCATGGAAAAGCTCAGGTTAGAGCATGCCAGAGAGATGGCGCAGTTGGGTGTGAATGAGCGGATTGCAGAGGCTGAGAGGGCCTTTGCCAGAGAGAGAGTACCTCGGGAGGGTAGATTATCCCCTGACCGCAGTCATAATGTTCTGGATCCCCCAGGGAGGGTTGAGTCCAGTGGTGGCAGCTATTTAGATTCCAGTATAGGAAATCTCAGTCCCAGCTCCCCCAGTCTGGTACCTGTTTCCCCAGAGGAGGAGTATAGGTTGAGATTCAGGGGCAGTATGAAACTGTCTCACCAGTCTTGGGGAGAGTTTGTGGATGAATGTCAAGATGCACTGTCTGATTGGTCATCGGTTCACACAGAAGGTGATTTTGTAAAACTGTTTGATCTGGTTCTCAGAGAGCAGGTGCTCAGTAGTTGTTTGCCAGGGTTGCGACAACACCTGTTGGACTATGGGTTGACTGATCCAGACACGCTTGCTGAGGAAGCAGACCGCTGGGAAAGGGCCAGAGGTTCTGTAGAGTCATTGGTGAGTGACTCCGAAAGTAGTGGGTCAGGGATCTTCCAGCCCAGCGTGGTGGAAGAGGCTCAGTGTAGCCCAGCTAGGTCCCAGTATAGTGAGAAGGGTGTAGGGGCTGACTGCCTGGCTCAGTGGAGCAGGAGTCAGTGGGTGGCTGAGAGCCCCCAGAGGCCCGAAGCCCTGTCTCAGAGCCTGGGTGGTTTCTTGAGGGAACACCAGGTTGGGGACCTAGGCTGTCCTGTTAGCCCATTTGAGGAGGATCTCCTAGTGAGTAGAGGACCTGGAGCGTCTGTAACCAGCGCTCCTGTGGTTCTAGAGGCTGGCAGTACCGCTCCGGTAGGGAGGGTACAGGAGTCCAGCGTGAGGAGTGATTGGGGGATGAGTTTCCCAGTGGATGCACCAGTGGACCAGAGACTAGCCAGTTGGGCTAGATCTTCTTGGAGGGACCCGGGTGGCACCACTTCTGGTCTGGGGGATCGTCCCGCACTGTCAGGTGGACAGAGGGCGGGAGATCTGCGCCAGACAGACAGTCACACAACAGATGTGTCAGTTGTTAACCTCAGGGGGATTGCGTGTGAATCCCCAGAAGTCCTGGAGTGCCAGGCAATTGTTCCACCAAAGGTTTTAGACCGGAGGTTGGATGGCCAGGTTCAGGATCAGCCTGACCTGAAGGGTAGGACGACTGTAACCAGTGTCCTGACCGGTTCTTCTTCCAGAGGAACTTCTCCAGGTGGGAGAGGGCAGACCTCTGGAAGGGGGTGCAGAGGGTGGGAGAGCCCACCTCTGACCCCGGTGCAACCTGAGGGGTTAAACCCTGGGTTGGAATGGCGTTCTAGGTGTCCCCCTCGCACGGGGAGGAGGAACCCTAAAAGAAGAGGTAAGGGGAGGAGAGCCTTCCCTGAGACTCCTGGTCCGCCTGAGGTTGTAGGCCTTAGGCTGGAGAACCAGTGGCAGTCTAGTCCTGTCTTGCGGACAGGAAGAGTGGAGAATGGCTCCTGTGTGCCAGGGGTTACTACCCCCCGCTCTGCGAATTGGCATGGACCAGTGGCACCTGGGTGGCCCAGGGCCTGGTCCTGGCCGCGGACAACTTGGGAGTACCAGTGGGGTAGCCCAGTCGGTCCAGACAGTGTGTTTGGAGGGAATCCCATGGGTTCACCATGGCGTAGAACAGGAGGGTGTCCCTGCAGTTGCGGGCCTGCGTCCGTGTTCTATCGCCCCAAGCAGGGAAGTCCATCACGGTGGTGATTGGTCTCCCCTGCGTTTTGGCTGGAAGGGGGTTATGTTGGACTTTGGCCCTTAGGGCAGGTTCACCCCTAGACTTTTTGCGTGAAATGGTGACCTGGAGATGGTGATTTTTGGATTCTGCGCACTTTCACTGTGTCCCAGGGGAAAGTGCGTGCGCACTCTGAGTGCATGTGCTGAGCTAGGCCTGCCCGCCCATAGGAATGCATGGGGAATGTATGTGTCCCTGGTAGTTCCTGATGCGTGGGGTGTGCAGGCTTGAGTCTGGTATGTGTGAACTCGTGAGAGTGAATGCTGCGCAACGGTGTATGCAGCATGTATGTGTCTAGTAGCGAAGCGCCATTTCTAGACATGGCTGTACGTGTGCTGTGAGGGTGCTGGCGTGTGATTGGCTGGAGCTGGCTGGCATGCCAGGCTCCAGGAAGTCTGGATGGGTCTGCCCGGTGGTGAGTGGGAGATTAGCATGAGTGATGTGTGGGAGGAGTGTACCTGTGTCCTGGATGGGCTGGGTTTTCCCCACACAATGCTGGCTCCGCCCCCCTGTGGTGTGTCTAACGACCCTAGCCTCCCCAGTGAAAGAAATGGGTGGTTGGGCCATCAAGAGTGCTCCAAAGCCAGCTGAAACTGGTTTTCCCCCCACCCTGCACCTTAGACAAAGGGATTTTACAGTATAAAGAAGGGGCTGTGTCCCCATGAAAATGTTCTACTTTTGGATCCTTGCCAGAGGGGGCTGTTGCTGCTGCTGGGGCCAAGAGGACCGCCACTTGGCTTGTCTCCCTGCCTGGAGACCCAGTGTGCTGGCTCTGGCCCTACCCTGCCCCTCTGCCGGCCTCCAGTCCCTGCTGGAGCTTTTGATTTTGGCTTAGAGTGCCTGGAGGCGCTCTTATTTGATTTATAGCGCTAGGCGCGCTTTCCTGATGCCCCAGCGCTCAATAGCGCTTTGCTTCTATTTTTAGCGATAGGCGCGCTTTCTGTGGCCCCTAAGCGCTTGGGAGCGCTTTATTGTCTCGCTGGCGGCTGCCCACGCCGCAGATTCACCTTTTAAGTGACTTAGTTCGAGTGCCCACCTCGATTTCGTCCCCGTAATCCCTGCTGCAGCCCGGGGCCGGGGAGAAGCCGAGGAGCAGCTGCTGGCGTCACCCGGGAGCCGCGCTGCCATTGGCTGTGGCTGCGGGAGGCTCGCCGGGCGATCAGCGCCGTGATTGGAGGAGCCCTTTATTTCGGAATATAGCGCTGGGAGCGCTGTGTTAATCCCCCTTGTTGCGCTTGGAAGCGCTTTATTCCCCAGAGCCGGTGCCCACCCGGCATTTGCCCGCAAATCGCTCCAGCCGCTGCCCGGCGCCCGACCAGGAAGTCAGGCAGGCCGGGGGCGGGCCTCCGGGACCACCGGAACCGGAAGTAGGAGGGCGGGAGCCTACCCCGCCTCCCAAGGAAGCGCTGCGGCGCGAGAAACAGAGTGGTGGCTGCAGGTGCAGGCGGGGCCCCGGTGCCTGAAGGAGAGCCCCGCGCTGCCCACAGAGGAAGGAGGAAGCCGGTCCCCAACTGAGGAGAGCCCCGAGGTGCGGGAGCTCTCCGGGAGCAGGGAAGCAGCCGCCCGCCGCAGGAGACCCGGTGAGTGTGGGAGTCTTGACTCCGGGGGCATTCTCCTTTGCAGAGTCCAGGAGGGACTCCAACTCCGGGGGCAGTTTCTCCTTGTTCTCAGAGCGGCCCCAGTTGGCAGAGGGCCGCTCCAACGCTTCGGGGCATTTCCTTCGAGCCCACAAGGGGCCCCGGGGGCCGGATAATTACAAGCCTGCGAGGCTCGAGGCACCAGTGGTTAGAAGAGCCCCGAGAGTCTGAGGGGCCATTCCGTTCGTGAGCCTGCGAGGCTCCCAGCCCCCCCTTGGTTGCAGAGTCCCCCGAGGAGGGACTCCAACGTGCCCACATGTGTCTGTGAGCCCAGCGAGGCTCTGAGAGTGCCATTCCCTCGTTCTGGAGCCCAGAGAGGCTCCAGCCCTTTTGCTTTGCGAGCCCTGAGAGAGGCTCGAGGGCCCCTTCGTGTCTGAGAGCCCAGAGAGGTTCTGAGGGTGCCATTTTCTTGCCCAGAGCCCAGAGAGGCTCATCAGTGCCACAGTGGTGGTTCTTGAGCCAGAGAGGCTCCAACATTGCCCAAACTTTCCCTGCACCAGTTGCCCAGCACTTTGTGGGCAACTGCCACGTTTAGGACCCTGACACTTGGGACACAGGGCGTCCTAGCCCCAACAAGGCCAGAGGGCCTAGGGACAGTCACAGGTGGTGACTTACGTGAGTTGGGCGCAATTGTACTTTCTATACACCTCTGAATGGGTAGTTTATTCATCATGTGTTCTCTTGTGCTGCACCTCTGAATGTGTTTTTATGCGTCATGTGCTTTGCTTTTACACCGCTGAATGTAGGTTCTGCATCATGTGTTTCCTTCCCCTGCACCTCTGAATGTGTTTTTATGCGTCATGTGCCTTTACACCTCTGAATGAATGTTATGCATTGCATCATGTGTTTTCCTCTTACACCCCTACAGGTATTGTAATACATAGGTGGTTGTTTTCTCCCTAGTACAGGTGGTGCTAGTGAGGTCCTGTTACCAGTGATTACTGGTCGTGTGCTCTATTTTTATATTGTGTGATACACTGATTTTTCTTTCTACAAGTGCTAAGTTCTAAAAGTGCTGATACCCCTGACAGTGGTCCAAGTGGCCCTGTCCTGTGCAATATCCCTTGTAAATTCCGCCCGTGCCTGTTGGCACAGTGTAACAAGATGTGTGTTTTATCTGATGTTTATTTATTATAATACAAAGGCTATTTTTACATAACCTGGTGTGGAGTTTCCTTTGTGGTGGGCCTTTGGTTGTTGTTGCTGGGGTGCGTGCGCAAATACTTAACCTACATCGCCTCCAAGTTTAGCCTTGCTGCTCGCGCCACGTTACCTAGAGGGTGAGTAGGGGTTATCTTGGCGTGTAACTCCCTTGCCCTGACTTGGGTGTGGTGGTCTCTGACTGACTTTGGCGAAAGCCCTGGCCAGCCGGGGATCCCATTTCCAACACTTAACATATATGTTTACGTGTTCATATTTGGTAGAACTAAAGTTCACAATCTTTTGTTTATTTTCAGTAGTGTTCATAGACTCCGATTTTTCAGGAGTTTCAGGGGTGTTTTGCAAATCATTCTACATTTATTATTTATAGCCTCGTGACCAAAGGGTTCTTGTCAGGGGTACAGGCTTTCTCTGGAAGGGTGACCTTCGAACTACCTTACTAATCTTCCACCTTACTAATCTTCCACTCAGGAGGGGTGAGAAATTACACTTAAAAGCAAGCTCGGATGACGTGTTCCACCCCTGTGTATTAGCTTCATGTGCAGGCCATGTTAAGGTTTGGTGGGTGTGGTCTTGTGCTATGGAATGCAGATGTTAACCCTTTCCATGCTCATGACGAGCTGAGCCCGTCATAATGCACGGTTGAGCTGTGCTGGTGACGAGCTGAGCTCGTCATGAATCAATAGAAATAATGGAAAGTCAGCATAGGAGGGGAAAACACCTAGCTGCCAAGGTGTTAAAAAACAGCCTGGCACTCAGTCTTTGACAGTTTTGTGAGCCCTCTGAATTTAGATGAGCTACTGTCAGGCAAAGACTTAAAAGTAGAGACATTTTACCAGTGTGTGGAAAAGGTTTGGTATTGGAGTGGTGCGAAGTGATTAAAAAAAACATGTTTTACCTGTTTTTTTCCCTTAAAGGGTGTTTTTATTAATGCATTTTTGGGGGCAAGAATGTGTATTTAGTGTACTTTTATTGTCTTTGTGTGTTTAGTCTATATGTATTGCTTCTTGTTATTAAGTACTCACGTATGTGGGGAGATAAGAATTCTACACCCATGCCATTTTGTTTGTTGTGCCTCGTAGCGATGCTCCCCAGCACGCACCCGCCTCCCAGCTGCTCCTCCCTCCCACGGACTGCCTTCAGCTTGCTTCGGTGTCCATAGCTCTGTGACCTCCCTATCCTCGTGAGAAGAGGTCGCTCCCCCACGCTTCTGGCCGGACTTCGCAGCGCTCTCTGGCTGCCTGGGTATCGTAGTGTGACTGCTTGGCAATTTAAAGATTGTAGAATAATTAATGTGCGCTCGCATTTGCTGAATAGAAAATTGCATCGTAGCTCGGACTGCCCGCCTGGTTGGCTGTTTGTTTATCTTGCACTGCCATTTTGTTTGTTGTGCCTCGTAGCGAGGCTCCCCAGCACGCACCCGCCTCCCAGCTGCTCCTCCCTCGCCCCCGCCCCCTCCACTATCCATTTATGACAGACGTTGTTTCGCGCAGCGTTCACGCGCAGCGGACGCGCCCCAAAGGTGCGCCAAAGGTAAGCCTGTCTACGCCCGTCCGCGCCTGGACCGCGCCCAGCGCCAGACCCCCCGGTCCCCGCCATTCCCACTCCACTCACCTAACGTATGACGCCACCTCCCGCCTCGCCCTTAACCCCGGACACACACCACAATGCTTCGTAGCGGCCCCGGGTCGTACCCACTGCCCCTTCGCCTGCCGCTTCTGCAAATTTATCTGCGTTAAGACCCTTACCACATCCACTAACCCCAAACACAGCCACCTGAAGTGCATCCTGCTGAATACCCGCTCGGTCCATAGACACGCCACTGAACTCTGGGACCTACTCGACACTTCATCGCCGGACGTCGCTGGAGAAGGTGACCACCGCGTTCTAGAGCGCTTAGAGCAATTTCCTGAATTGCGCTGTGCTGAGGCTCGCGCTTCGCATTTTAAAACCCTTTTTTGCATCTTTGTTCATTTGTGTTACATTTCCCCTGATTTTATTCCGCTACCGCTGCGTCCCCCCCTGGCCCTCACCGCATATAATTACAAATTCAAGCACCGCTACTTAGCGGGTCCGGGCTCCGGGGTTCCTGGGTCACGTGACTACGACGTGACGACGACGCCATCTTGGGAAGGCTGGTACCTTCCTTGTTGGGGGTTAGCGCGCTAGCGCTTTTTACCGCCACTCGCCTACTTAAGGTGAGCTTTGACTCGGGGTCAGCCTGGAGAAGGTGACCACCGCGTTCTAGAGCGCTTAGAGCGATTTCCTGAATTGCGCTGTGCTGTGGCTCGCGCTTCGCATTTTAAAACCCTTTTTTGCATCTTTGTTCATTTGTGTTACATTTTCCCCTGATTTTATTCCGCTACCGCTGCGACCCCCCCTGGCCCTCACCGCATATAATTACAAATTCAAGCACCGCTACTTAGCGGGTCCGGGCTCCGGGGTTCCTGGGTCACGTGACTACGACATGACGACGACGCCATCTTGGGAAGGCTGGTACCTTCCTTGTTGGGGGTTAGCGCGCTAGCGGTTTTTACCGCCACTCGCCTACTTAAGGTGAGCTTTGACTCGGGGTCAGCCTGGAGAAGGTGACCACCGCGTTCTAGAGCGCTTAGAGCGATTTCCTGAATTGTGCTGTGCTGTGGCAAGCGCTTCGCATTCTAAAACCCTTTTTTGCATCTTTGTTCATTTGTGTTACATTTTGCCCTGATTTTATTCCGCTACCGCTGCGACCCCCCCCTGGCCCTCACCGCATATAATTACAAATTCAAGCACCGCTACTTAGCGGGTCCGGGCTCCGGGGTTCCTGGGTCACGTGACTACGACGTGACGACGACGCCATCTTGGGAAGGCTGGTACCTTCCTTGTTGGGGGTTAGCGCGCTAGCGCTTTTTACCGCCACTCGCCTACTTAATGCTCGCCTGGAGCGTAGTGGTCTAGCGCAGTGGTCGCGCCTTCGCTACGCCTGAGTCTCGCCAGAGTCCTGCCCGTCTGCGCCCGTCAGCGCTAAGGCAGGGCTAGGGCAGGGGACTCTGGACTTCTCAGGATGATATCTGCTGAGAACCTGCGACTACTGCGACACCAGGTACGAGATTGCTGTCATGGCTCCTTGGATCCTCTCAGTGGGCCTTTTCTGTGCCCCACCTGTTCCTTTAAACTCCCTATGCCCATGCTTATTAAGAGTCTCCAGTATAGGCCCCCAGCTGACAATCAACTAGACGCTGTTGCAGGCACAAGTACTCAATCCACCCTTACAGTTTTACATTTGAATGTCAGATCATTGTCATGTCACTCCCAAGAAGTTTTCTCTTTGATTACTGATGATAATCCAGATATCTTTTTTTTCACGGAAACCTGGCTACATGATCAGTCCATGGCGGTCATTAATTTAGCCCTCCCCGTGGGATACACCATGCACTCCCTCCCTCGCAATGCTAGAGGTGGAGGTATTGCAGTTGCGGTAAAAACGTGCTACCCCTGCATTTGGAAACCCATCACCATAGCAGGATGCGAGAGTGCTCTTTTTAACATCTCAGTGAATTCCCACTTCACTTTTACGGGACTATTAATTTATAGACCCCCCGGTCCTGATGGCGCTTTTCGTCAAAGCCTCCCGGAGGTGATTTCCTCCTTAGCTTTAAAAACCGCCAACTTTACGATTATCTGCGACCTTAACTTGCATATGGATGTCCCACTTTCTAACTCGGTCCATAGCTTTTTAGCAGATCTCGAAGCGTTCCAATTGATTCAAATGGTACAATTACCGACTCACACAGGCGGCCATCTATTAGATCCCGTTCTGACGAATCTTGCTACTAATATCTCAGTGCTTCATCCTAGACCTATGGCCTGGACTGACCACCATTTGATTGAAATTCGTATCATCACTACCATTTCCCCTTCTAAAAACAACACCCCAGCCAGTTTCAGACGCTCCTGGAAAAACTTGAATTTAGAGCATTTTCATCAGCTTCTGATGAAATTTCATCCTCTACCCCCTACTGAAGTTTCCCGCGGCTATGATAGCTTCTGTGAATGGCTAAATAACTCATTAGATATGCTTATTCCGGCCAAGTGGAGTAAGACTAGATCTAGTCCTTCCAGCCCCTGGTATGATGAAACTCTTAAAAAACTCAAAGTCTCTTGTAAAAAAGCAGAACGCGCGTGGCGTAAAACTTATGATACTGACCTCAAGGCGGCCTATAGGGCCTGCACTAGAGTGTATCATCGGGCCATATGCGCGGCTAGGGCTGCTTTTTACTCTCAGGAGATAAAGAACAGCACAAACCCCACCAAGGTCATCTTCAGGGTGTGCAAGGACCTCACTAGCAAAAGGACTGACATTGCTACTCTTGAACCCTCCATGGCACACTGCGAGGACTTAGCCTCGTTTTTTGTCGAAAAGGTGGAGGCCATTTATAGGTCATTCTCTCAGCTTTCCATCAGGGAGAATAGCTCTACATCATTGGTTCATAAACCACTGCTGATTATTCCCAGTCCGACTTTAGATGAGTTTTTAGCCTTGACGACAAAAGTTAAATCCGGTTCCCCGGATGACCCCATGAGACCCATTCAATTCCGGGAACTTGCTGAATGCTGCTATCCTGCTCTGCATGGTCTTATTAATCTGTCCTTCAGCACGGGCAGTGTTCCTAAGGCTTGGAAACAGGCGACGGTCATTCCTATTCTTAAAAAACCCGCCCTTGATCCTACCAAGCCAGAACACTATCGACCCATTTCCCTTCTCCCCTGGCCAGCCAAACTAGCAGAAGCACATGCTAATGCTATTCTATCATCTCACCTGCAGGAAGCGAATATACTGGATAATTCCCAAAACGGATTCCGTGCGGGTCATAGCACCGAAACCGCTCTTCTGGCTGTGGTGGAGCACATCAGGAAGCTGTTGGACCAGGGTCAGACGGCGGCACTGATCCTTTTGGATCTCAGTGCCGCCTTCGATACAGTGTCTCACCAGATTCTTTTACATCGCCTGATGGAGGCTGGAGTTGGAGAGGTGGCACTTGAGTGGTTTCGTTCCTTTCTTAAGGATCGAGCCTTCAAGGTATCTACACCTCCTTTTGTCTCTGCTTCTCGCCCTATACTTCAGGGTGTTCCCCAAGGATCGGCCCTTAGCCCTACCTTGTTTAACTTATATGTTCAGCCATTAGCGGAGGTAGCCCATAGTTTTGGTCTCTCCTTAGTGTCATACGCCGATGACACGCAGCTGGCGGTGGCACTTAACGGCGACTCCGACATGGATGCCCCCACCTTTCAGTCAGCTTTAAAAGCTGTGGCTGGCTGGATGGCGAACAATCGACTTCAACTTAATGCCTCTAAGACCGAGGTCATTATTTTTGGTAGGGAAAGTGGGTTATGGGGAGATCAATGGTGGCCCTCTGATCTAGGCCCTGTTCCTTCCCCCGTGACTGAAGTTAGAAACCTCAGGGTGTGGTTTGACGACAAGCTCTCTTTCACCTCCCACACTAAACGTGTGGCTGGTACATGCTTTGGTACTCTGCAGTGTCTTCAACCAATTTTTAAGTTTTTCGATGCGGAGACCAGACAGATTATAGTCCAAGCTCTGGTTCTTACCAGGTTGGACTACGCCAGCTCTCTGTTTTTGGGCTTAAATCAGGCCGAGCTATCCCGCCTTCAGAGGGTCCAAAATGCGGCGGCTAGGATGCTTGTCGGCCTCCCGAAGTTTGTCTCGGCTCGTCGAACTATCCAGGATCTCAATTGGCTACCGGTGGGGCAAAGAATTAAGTTTAAAGCCCTCTGCTTAACTGTTAAAATTCTTAAATCAGCCTCCCCTCCTATTCTTTCACAGACTATTTTGCACTATGTCCCTGCCAGAGCTCTTCGCTCCGCCGGATCTAATCTCGCTATTGTGCCACGTTTTAAAAAATCCAGAATAGGCGGACGCTCTTTCTCAGTGCTGGTGGCAGCCCTCTGGAATTCTCTGCCGGCCCCTCTCCGTTCCATCCCTGACTTGCTCCCTTTTAGGAAGGCACTAAAAACCTTCCTCTTCTCTACAGCTTAGGCCTATTTCTTTTACCTTCTCTGATGTGTTGTGTTCTCAATTCTCCAAAGCGCCGGGACGCCACTTGGCTGCGGCATCCGCGCGCTATACAACATTAAATAACATAACATAACATAACATTCCTTACTGAAACATGGATGAACGCATCAACACCCGACATCGCCATTGCTATCCCGAACAATTAGAAGATCATCAGAAAAGACTGCACCGTCCAAACAGGAGGAGACATCGCCATCGTCCATAAGAACACCATCAGATTCACGACCAGCTTCGACGATAACCTTGCAACCGCCGAACACCTCCACTTCCAGATCCACACCGACCCTAGGACCACACTTAGAGGCACCCTCATCTACAGGCCCCCAGGAACCCGTAAACAATTCAGTGAAGACATCACTGACTTCATCAGCCCACATGCCCTCGCCTCCAAAAACTACATTCTACTAGGAGACCTCAACTTCCACCTGGAAAAGAAAAACGACAGCAACACCACCACCCTCCTTGACAACCTGGCTAATCTCGGACTCAATCAACTTGTTGACACCCCCACCCATGTAGCTGGACATACTCTCGACCCAATCTTCACTTCCAGCAAGTACATTTCCTTCGATTACACCACAGCTCTCCATTGGACGGACCACTGTTGTGTTCACTTCAGCTACAAAACCACCTCGACTCACAACCCCCCACAACCTATTCCCCGAAGAAAATGGAACAAAATCACCACCGACCAACTCCTCACATAGCTCAACCAAAACCCACCCGCCCTCTCATCGGTCCCATACCAAGCTGCCATCAAATTCAAACAATGGATCACTCACAGTGCTGACGAATTAGCACCCTTGAAAAACCATCATACCAAACAAAACAACAAAAAGGCCCCCTGGTTCAACGATGACCTTAAGAAATCCAAGAAACTATGCCGTACTCTCGAGAAAACATGGAGAAAAAACCCAACCACCGACAACATGACCACCTTCAAGGCAGCAACCCGCAAACAGCACCAGCTGATTCGATCCACCAAGAGATCAGCATTCAAGAGTCGACTCGACAACAACGCCCATAACAGCAAAGAACTATTCAACATCGTCAAAGAATTCACCAATCCCACCGCAGCCTCAAACGACATCACTCCCTCCCAAGACCTCTGCGACTCGTTATCCTCCTTAAACAACAAAATCGCCGACATACATAACAGCTTCGAAAGCAGTTCCAATGAGCAAACCTCCCCACCCCCCTCAAAACCTAAACCGCCCTCTAACAACCTCAGCGCCTGGAACCGAATCACCACTTAAGACACCATCCGCCTCATGAACTCCGTCCACTCTGGCTCGCCAACCGACCCATGTCCCCACCACATATTCAACAAAGCTGACTCCATCATCGCACCCCATCTCCGTGACGTGATCAACTGCTCCTTCAACTCTGCTACCTTCCCAGGAAGTTGGAAACATGCCGAAATCAGCACCCTCCTGAAAAAACCCACAGCAGACCCCTCTGAACTCAAAAACTACCGCCCCATTTCCCTCCTCCCATTCCCGGCCAAAGTCATTGAGAAAGCCGTCAATAGCCAACTCGCCGCCTTCCTCGAATCCAACAACTCCCTCGACCCCTCACAATCCGGCTTTCGAGCCAAACACAGCACCGAAACCGCCCTCATCGCAGCAACAGATGACATCCGAACATTACTAGACAACGGAGAAACAGTGGCCCTCATCCTACTCGACCTCTCCGCCGCATTCGACACAGTCTGTCATAGCACCCTCACACAACGCCTCAGCAACATCGGCATACAAGGAAAAGCCTTGGACTGGATCATCTCGTTCCTAGCCGGGAGAACCCAGAGAGTCCGACTCCCCCCATTCAAATCAGAGGCCACCGAAGTCGTCTGCGGAGTACAACAAGGATCTTCACTCAGTCCCACCCTCTTCAACGTTTACATGAGTCCACTCGCTTCCATCGCGCGTCAACACAACCTTAACATCATCTCCTACGCTGACGACACCCAGCTGATCCTTTCCCCCACCAAAGACCCCAACACCGCCAAAACCAATCTCCACGAAGGCATGAAAGAAGTAGCCATATGGATGAAAAACAGCCGCCTTAAACTTAACTCAGACAAAACGGAAGTGCTCATCCTAGGATCATCCCCCTCTGCCTGGGACGACTCATGGTGGCCTTCGGATCTGGGCTCAGCACCCACACCCACATATCACGCACATAACCTAGGCTTCATCCTAGACTCCTCCCTCTCGATGTCCAGACAAGTAAACGCCGTCTCATCATCATGCTTCAACATACTTCGTATGCTCAAAAAATCTTCCATTGGATCCCCACTGAGACAAGAAAGACTGTCACCCACGCACTGGTTATGAGTCGACTAGACTACGGAAACACCCTATACGCCGGAACTACAGCCAAATTACAGAAAAAACTTCAACGCATCCAAAACGCATCGGCCAGACTCATTTTGGACATCCCTCGCCAAGATCACATTTCCGGCCACCTAAAAGACCTCCACTGGCTTCCCGTCAGCAAGAGAATAACATTCCATCTCCTCACCCACGCACACAGGGCCCCCTACAAACTAGGACCCGAATGCCTTAACAATCGACTATCCTTCCACACTCCCACTCGCCAACTAAGATCCTCCAATCAAGGCCTCGCCGCATTTCCGCGTATCCAAAGATCCACCATGGGAGGTAGATCCTTTTCCCACTTGACGGCCAAGACCTGGAACTCACTCCCCACTCACCTCCGCCTTACACAGAACCACATCTCCTTCACAAAAGAACTTAAAACCTGGCTTTTCGACAAATAATGAACCCCTCCCCGAGCGCAATGAGATCCTCTGGGTGAGTAGTGCGCTATATAAATTCTTGAACTTGAACTTGACCTTATCCACCCATACTAACATTTTGCAAGCAATCCTGGCATGTAACACCTCAGTCTGGGCAGTAGTAATGATTTCATGTATTGGACTCTGCACCAGGCCTGCTTGACTGTCAGAGTTAATGTTGAATTGCTTCTGCAGTACTGCAGAGTTGGCTTTTGTTATGTGTGACACCTTCAGTTAGTCCATCCTTTTGAGCTAGCAGCACAGTACCTTCTGGGAATTGTAGTTTTGCTTTTCTCCATAATAAACATGGGCTTTCATGGCTTACCACGGAAAGTGATGTTTGCTCATGAGCCAGGAATTGATGCAGGTTTAGCACTTGGCACGAGGGCATTGATCTGATATAAAAATGATTGTACCACAGCTTTACCAAACTTCCAGAGGTAGCTTATAGAAAGGCAGTCAATTATGTGATAGAATATAAATTATTTGTAAGATATATATATGGTCTCATTAATCACAAATATTGTAATTGCATTTATATAGCACGTATTACCCCTGATGAGGCATTAAAGCACTTTACTGTGAGCCGTACCCTACTCTGGAAACCAAGATTAGTGGTTAATTCAGTGGTTAAATGTTTGTTATGGTGATTGGTCAAGTGAGTTTGCACCAACATAAAATGCTAAGACCTTTATTTCTGAAATTAACGCAGCTATATGGTGTTCAATAGAGATACATAGTGGGCTACTAGGGTCAAGGGAGATTGAGGATTAAAAGAGAATACATTCTTTAAGTTAAAACATGTCCCAGAGTGTGTTTGCACATGTTACATGACGCCGCATCCCTTCCCTTCAGAACTCTATAAACATGTCTAATCACTTTGCCGAAACATAAGTACTTATAAATTTATCTTGTTCTCTCTTTGCAGTACTGAAATTACTATACTTATTACTCATATAGTTAAGGATTGGCCTAGCCATTAACCCTAGTACAATTTAATGTATTTATATACTATGCATACAGATCGGCAAGAAGCTACAAAGTATTAAAACAGTCTTGAAAACACCCAGTTTATACCTATGTAGTTTTGGAATCTCACTGTCATAGGATATCGTATGACCTGAAAAAAATATATTTTATTTGTTCATAATATTTCCCATTGTACCTATTGAAATACTGCAATCATTTCAATCTTTCTTCTTTGAGCATCTTTGGAGACATAACTCTGTGCTTACATCCTGTCATTCTCATGCAATTTTTCAATGAACTAGCAATAAGTTCTTATTGTAACAGTCTGCCATTACCTAAGCACTTATGTGGTAAATTTAGAAGCATCCTGTGCTAACAATATGTCACTTTTTGTAACATAGTTAAAGCCCAACACTCTTTCATATTTAGAAAGAGAGGAAAAGGTACTCTGTGTACCTTTTGTTCTCCATGTAAATACGGCCTCATCATACACACCACTTTGTGTTGAAAGGGCGTTCTATAGGTGTTGCTGTGCGTTTTTGCACAGAACACTCATAGAACAAGACACATCTCCAGATTTATCATCATCATCATCATACAAAACTTTATTTCTGCTATTACAGCCATAAAAGCACATACAGATTCACAACCTCTTACAATTCATATCACAAAAGAAAATACAGTTTCATAAAAAGCACTGAATGATAAAATGGTAGAGACAGACATAGCAGTAATAGTCACCCATTGGGAAGCAGGCAAATAAGCTGATAATCATCATTATCTGTGTTATAATCAATTTAAAACAATCATTACAAATATAATTTAAACTAAGAATATTAAAAGAGAAAAATATTCACAGCCTATGTTTTTATAAAAAAAAAAACGAGGTCACAATAGCAACCAATTGGTCGCGGGTATTAATAGATCTTGCATAAGCTGTTTAAAAAATGCAAACATTTTCTCACTGAGTTGTAGCAGGAACTAAGATCACAGTGGTTGGCACGTGAGAGCAGGCATTACTAGTTCTTACATCAGTTTTTCAATAAGTACCTTTGCTTACACCACATAGCAAAAAGAAATTTAGAAATAGCAACAAAAAAGACCGGGTTGGTATCAGATTTTAAAACCCTATAGAATTCTTTATAATTTCTGATACCCAAATTTCTGCAGAGTTGGATAACCCACTTTTATCTGGCCCGCTTATATGCCAAGCAGAGGAACAACACATGAATTACAGTTTTTTCCTTTACTAGACACCCCGGGCAATAGTGGGTAATAGCACCCGTCCACTTGTTGGTTAATGCATGGAGCGGCAGAGTCCCATATCTAAATTGCAAAAACTGTTTTTTTGCTAGTGGTTGTTGTATAGAATCCAACACCTGCTCCATTTTATATTGATGTTATATGTCCAGGAACCCATAGGTTAAACTAGAAGGATTAACTGTCTGTAAAATACGTGTCAGTTTACACTCTTCAGCCCTTCAGACCCTTCACTGACTTCCAGTGAAGAGTAGGGTCGAGTTTAAGGCCCTTTGCACCTGCCATCGAATCCTTAATGGGAAGGCACCAGCACCACTCCAGAGTCTGGTTACCAGGTATGAGCCTATGCGCGCTCTGCGCTCCTCCCATGGTGGCCTATTAAATGTCCCAAGGACAAGAAAGGCCCGCATGGGAGGTAGATCTTTTCGCTACTTGGTGGCGAAAAGCTGGAATGCCCTACCTCTGGACCTTCGCCTAGAGCCATCTGAATCCGGTTTCAGGAAGAAGCTAAAAACACACCTCTACACACGGTAAACCAAGCTGACTCTGCGGCTTGCTTGCATGAGTTTTTCTGTCTTATCGCGGGGACACGCTTCTGAGCGTAACCAGGCACTTTACAAAACTCCCTTATTATTATTATTAAAATTCAAAGATGTTTAAAACCAAGATAGTTCTTTGTACTCAGCAAATAGTTGTACATGCTCCAATTAAGCTAAGCAGTTAGTACAAGATGATAGGTGACCTCGGCGCAAATGCTTGCCTGATCACTTAACAGGGAGTGTCCATCAGCTTTGTGCGAGTCTGTTGTACAAATTTGCCAAACATAGCCATGTGCTTCACTATGCCCAGTCTATACAGTGTGTGTTTACCTGATTGCACTTGTATCACTGCACCACACCTTCAGACTGTTTGTATTCCGCCCACTCCCGCCCCGGTCCGCCGCGTCCAATCATGGGCGTTTGATGCGGAGGGTGAGGAGGAGCCTTGCACTTCCGGGCTCAGGGATCACAGGTCAGCGCTCTAGCGACGCTGGGAGTTGGAAGTCTACTTAAAGGTCAGCTGTGTTATCTCGCGCTGTGGAGAAGAGTGTTGCCGGTGGCAGAGGCGGGCTCTATCCACTTAGCGCTTAACTGCTGCTAGTCACACTGCTCGCGCTGTTCTCATAGCGGTTTGTTTTAATTTAGCGACTAAGGCTATTTTTAAAAAACGTTCAGTGTGTGTTTACCTGATTGCACTTGTATCACTGCACCACACCTTCAGACTGTTTGTATTCCGCCCACTCCCGCCCCGGTCCGCCGCGTCCAATCATGGGCGTTTGATGCGGAGGGTGAGGAGGAGCCTTGCACTTCCGGGCTCAGGGATCACAGGTCAGCGCTCTAGCGACCCCTCCCTACGCTATAAATGTGCTTTGGTCAGCAACCGCGCAGCGGACGCGTGCAGCGGGCGCGCCGGAAGCGCGCCGAAGTCGAGCCAAAGTCAAGCCCGTCTGCGCCCGTCCGCGGCCGGACGGGGCGCGGGCCATAAACCCTGGCTCTCCCACACCCGCCTTTATAAAGTATGGCAGACAAGAATTGTTGGATATCCAGCCCAATACTCCCTCATGCTGCAAACACTCTATGAATGCTCTATCGTTAAAGAATTGTACTATATGCACATTTGCCCCAGATAATAATGTAACAACTAACAGTGCGATAAGCACAGTAAAAGCTGCCCTGCTTATTTGCAGATCCCTTTGAAAACACTGTATAGAAATCTTTCACCTACTCGAAGACGACAATATTAACATCCTGTTTCTCACGGAAACATGGCTGGATGAATACTCAGACCCCAACATCATTCAGGCCCTACCTCCCGGCTACTCCCTCTCCAGACTTGATAGGAAGGATGGCAGAGGCGGGGGTATTGCCATTGCGACTAAAGCTCCTCTAGAATGCACCCTCTCTTCCATCTCGGTTGACCATAGTGAAGCCGGCTCTTTTACCATCACTACTGGACCGAACCATTCTCTCACAGGCATCCTCGTGTACCGTCCCACTGGAAGGCTCTATGATTTTACTCCTACTCTTATGGAAGCCTTAACCCATCTAGCACTTAGAAAAACTCGAATATTAGTACTAGGTGACTTAAATGTCCATTTTGACGACCCCCTCGATAAGAAGGCGGTAGACATCAAATACTCTCCCTACAACTAGAGTTAAAAAATAACGATCCGTCACACCAACTAGGACATTTATTGGACCCTGTATTTGGGAACTGGAGGGGAGTTCAGACCCTATCTCCCCAGCCAGTACCCCGGTCTGATCATTTCATTATCCCTATACAACTCCAACTAGATGGAACTGAGCATCACAAACAAAGCTCACAGCGATATAAACGCAGGAAATGGAAAAACTTCTCTTTAGACTCCTTCACAAAAATCCTCGAAGAAGCGGGGCCCCCTAGCGGATCCGACTGTGAGACTGCATATGAACACCTACAAGAATGCATCACGAAAGCTCTGGACATTACTGCCCCTATTCGCACCGTAACTAACGCCACGAGGACAAAAAAAACGGCCCGTGGTTCAGTCAGGAGCTCCAGCTAGCCAAAACTGCTTGTAAATAGCTCGAAAGAGAATGGCGTCACAACTTCTGCCCTGAAATCAAAGCCCGGTATAAAGCAGCACAAAAAGAATACAATAAAAAGATACGCGTGTCCAAAGCATCTCACTATAATAACCGGATCTTGGAAGCTGAAAACTCCTTGAAGGAGCTCTTCCAGATTTTCAAGGAAATCTCAATAATAGACTCCAATTCCACTTCCCATAATGACTCAGTGGAAACCTGTAATAAAATTGCTAAATATTTCTCTGGCAAAATCACGAACATATATGCTAATTTCTCCAGCAACATAAAACCTGGTGCTGACTTTGTTGAGAGTGAAGACCATATACGTACACAATCTTGCCTATGTGCTTTTTCCGTTCCTCCCGCTGAAAACCTAGTGAAAACTTGCAAAAGCATCAAATCCGGCTCTCCACGAGATCCCGCTCCACCTAAAATTTTAGCAGCCAGTCTTTCGGTCTTAGAGCCCCACTTCAGACACATGCTCCAAATATCTTTTTCCACTGCCTGTTTACCTGCAGAGTGGAAGAAAGCAATAGTGCTCTCTATCAAAAAAAAACCTAACATGAGTCAGGACATATTGGAGAACCTACGTCCGATCTCCCTGCTACCCTATCTAGCAAAACTGGCAGAGAAAGTAGCTAATGTCCAACTTATGGCCCACCTTGAAGCCCAAAATGCCTTTCATACATCGCAGTCGGGTTTCAGATCGAGCTTCTCCACAGAGACAGCACTCCTGAGAGCGACTGAAACTCTGCGGGAAGGAGCCGACAAGGGCAAGACCATGGCTCTCATCATGCTGGACCTCAGCGCCGCGTTTGACACTGTAGCACACTCCATCTTGCTACAGTGTCTAAACAGAGCGGGGGTCACCAAAGAGGCTCTGGGATGGCTGAAGGCCTTCCTTACCAACAGGAGCTTTCAGGTCCAGAGAGGGACCTTCCTCTCGGACAGCATGACATTAGAACAGGGGGTACCTCAGGGCTCTGCCCTGAGTCCCACCCTATTCAACCTGTACATGGCACCGTTGGCAGAGGTGGTCCAATCGTTCGGCGTAGAGCTTGTCTCTTACGCCGACGATACTCAACTTCTGATCTCCCTGTCCCAAGCTCCCTCCTCTGAGGCCGACAACTTTAAATCCTGCATGAACAAGCTTGCTGCTTGGATGACCGAACACTGCCTCAAATTAAATGGTACAAAAACTGAGGTACTCATAATAGGAGGAAAAGACACAAAATGGACTAAAGACTGGTGGCCTACCTGTCTGGGACCTCTACCAACTCCCAGTCAGGAAGCTAAGAACTTGGGTGTCTGGATAGACAACAAGCTCTCCTATGACAGCCATGTCAAAAAAACGGTAGGTAAGTGCTTTGGAGTCATGAAAACCCTTAATCGCACCCTGGACTTGCTCCCGTTGAACTCCAGGCGCACCATGACTCAGGCACTCATTACCTCCCGAATAGAGTATGGCAACGTGCTGCTGCTGGGCACCTCCGAAAAAAACATCAGAAGATTACAAGTCTTGCAAAACTCAGCAGCACGCTTAGTGCTAAGACTTCCCCGCAGAGCTCCTTCCAGACCCTCCCTGGCCACCCTCCACTGGCTGCCTATTAGCAAAAGGATACTATTTAAAGCACTCCTCTGGTGCCACAGGATTATCCATCAGAAAGCCCCTTCCTACATGTCCGATCTAGCTATACCGTACGAGCCTAACAGATCCTTTCGTTCCAACGGAATGGGTCTGCTTAAAACCTCGCTCACTAAAAAAGCTAGAATGGGAGATAGGTCCTTCCGCACGCTTGCAGCTAACAAATGGAACACCCTCCCCATTAACATCAGACTAGATAAGAATGAGGCTTCCTTCAGAAAATTACTGAAAATTTATCTTTTCACTCTCTAGCTGCCTGTTTTTTTCTGTCTCTGCCCTCCTAAGACTCTCTCTCCACAGCGCGGGGACACGCCGGGAGGCGTCACCAGGCGCTTTACAAACCCCTTTAATAATAATAATAATAATAATACAGTTGATGGACTGCCTCCTTTACAGTTCGAGTGCCAAATTGTATCAAGATGGACCTAAGATAAAGTCTGCGAGCTGAGCGCAAGTCTGGGCAGCAAAATAGGATGTGGGCCAAAGACTCACGTTTATATTTGCAGAGCTGGCACTCCATAATCGCCGTTCTTGTCGACGCGATGGGGTATAATTCTTTAAGGGGGAGAGGGTGTAGTCTGAACGCTAACATCCTATGTAAGGCTTGTCTCCCCACGGCCTGCGTAAGGTGAAGTTTGGAGTTATGCTCTGTGTGTGGGAGGCTTTGGGACTCATGGAAGCCTCTTGTTACCAGCGATTCCATGTCCAAGGTGCTTTTGATGGCAGTGTACTTGATTGTCTTGGGGTCCCAATTCTCTATTGCAAGTTTCAAAAGGTCTTTGGCAGAAGCGAGAGTTGGTCAATAGCTGAAAGGTAACACATGAGTAGTAGGGGATACAAGATATTACAGACTTGCTTAAGCCGTAGTATTTTGTATCCCCATAGTAAGAGATGTCAGAAAACTCAAGGAAGGGTGCTAGTTGGCAGAAAAATATTGTGCTCACCAAGCCAATATAGGACCATGTCCAATTGAATCCTGGTAAGTCATTACCCTAGAAACCTAGGGGATACCACAAAGTATAGTCCATATGGGCCACTATATTTGGAATCCCCCAGAGGAACCAGATGTGAAAGATTGTGGAATGAAATCAAAACTGCGAAAAGAGACTGCAATCTGATATCAAATAAAAGGCAACTCCAGTTGGTCAATGGCTAAAAGGTAACCCTTGAAAAGTATGGGATACAAGATATTACAGCAATGCATGAGACATAATATGTGGTATCCCCATAGTAAAAGGTGTTGGAAAATCCCAAGGAAGGGTGCCAGTTGGCAGAACAATACTGTGCTCACCCATCCAACATAAGACCATGTCAAATGAATTCCTGGTAAGTTCTAAAACAAGAAACACAAGGAGTATCAAATATTATAGGATATATAGGGCATTATATGTGGTATCCCCTAAGGGAACTGGATGTAAAATCTTGTGGAATGATGTAAAAAATATAAAAGATATAGAGTCTCCTGTCAAATAAAAGGCAACTTTAACTAGTCAATGGCTAAATGGTAATCGATGAAACATAGGGGATGCAAGATATTACAGCAATGCGTGAGCCATAATATTTGGTTACCCAATAGTAAACTGCCATGTCCTTTAGGATAGTTCCATCATGTAAATACTGATCACATAAATGTTGTACTATCCTTATGACAATAAAGTTTTTTTACACAGGTGACCTTTAACCTAGTAGCTAGCATCTGTCTCTTCAACACTAGGCTCCAGGTATCATATCATGATCCATGTACCTGACATACATAAACATGTTCCCAGGCACAACAGATTTATTCTGTACAAGTGTCACAACTTTTTTCATCCATGGCCAACAGCCACCTGTGCATAATCATTTTGTTTAGAAAAGGATTAGCAAAGGCTTGGCGGTTGTTTTAAAAACATATCGATTCTAGAAGAAACCGTGGAGTGATCACTCTAGTATAACAATCCTCACACTTCCCCACAAATCAGAGAGGAGAATTCCTTCCAGGCTGGACCGAGGTTCTGCACGTTAATCCTCCGACAGGCAGCGACCTGACATCCCTTGCAGGGTGTCATCCTCAAGGCAGAGACGGGGTCCTTCATTCTAAATCATCAGGGGAGTGGTTAGTACTTCCCCAGGGGACTCTTGGCTACAGTTGTCTACACTTTAGCATTAACATACGCACATACACATGCTTCACCTCTATATCTAGGCTAGGTATATTTATGTAGGCTACGCATTGTAGGAGTATGCCAATGCTATTGCTTTATATAATCGTCATATATTCAACTTTTTAGCACTATGGTGGAAATGTATCTACTGTTTACAATATTGGTGCTATCGATAACCTTTGCCTGCTCCTGTCTCTTGATTGTCACAGCAAATATGTTTTATGCCAGATTGACCCTTGATCAATAAATAATTATTGAAACCGTTCCAATTGTCATTATATGTGTATTCTGAGAAAACGTAAGCATGAGTGACTGAGCAAAAGATAACGTATTGTTTTCCATGATACCTGAGGAACCAGATTTGTCATGTTCAGTGGTTGCCATAAATTACCTACACCACTGTAGAGCACAGGGGGGTGGTAGTGGCACTGTAGAACTAGCTGGTCTAACGGCTGACTAATCCTGTGGGGGTGTCCAGAGTCTGTCTGCACACAAATCCCTCAGTTTAGATCATCAAAAAAGCTCGGGTCCAGGGAGGTCCTAGGAACTACATGACAAAACGATGTTGGAAAGTGTAAAGAAGGGTACTATTTAGCATAGAGATACTGTGCTCATCCATCCAACATAAGACCAAGTCAATTTGAACCCTGGTAAGTTCTAAAACAAAATACACAGGGCATACCAAACAATATAGGCTGTATGGGCCATTTTAGTTGGTATCCCCTAAAGGAACCGGATGTAAAATCTTGTGGAATGATGTAAAAAATGTGAAACAATACTGTAGTCTTCTATCAAATAGAAGCCAACTTCAAGTGGTCAAAGGCTAAAGGGTAACCCATGAAACATAGGAGATATGAGACATTACAGCAATGTGTGAGCCATAATATTTGGTATCTCCATAGTAAACGATGTTGGAAAGAAAAATTAAGGGTGGGATTTGGCATAGAAATACTGTGCTCACCCATCCAACATAAGATCATGTCAAATTGAATCCTGGCATGTTCTAACCCGAAAAACATAGGTGATACCAAATATTTCAGGCCGTATAGGCTATAACATATGGTATCCCCTAAAAGAACCAGATGTAAAATCTTGTGGATTTAAATTAAAAACGTGAAAAGAAACAATAGTCTACTATCAAATAAAAGGCGACTTCAACTGGTCAATGGCTAAACGATGACCCATGAAACATAGGGGATATGAGATATTACAACAATGCATGACCCATAATATTTGAAATCCCCATAGTAAGAGATGTTAGAAAACGCAAGGAAGGGTGCCAGTTGGCAGAAAAATACTGTGCTCACCAAGCCAACATAAGACCGTGTCCGACTGAAGCCTGGTAAGTTATAACCCTAGAAACCTAGGGGATGGCAAATATTATAGTCTGTATTGGACATTATAGTTGTAATTCCTCAAAGGAACTGGATGTTAAAGAGTGAAGAATGAAATTTAAAAAAAGGGAAGAGACTGCAATCTGTAATCAAATAAAAGGCAACTCCAGTTTCTCAATGGCTAAAGGGGAACCCTTGAAAAGTGGGGAATACCAGAAATTATAGCAATGCATGATCCGTAATACGTGGTATCACCATAGTAAAAGGTGTTGGAAAACTCAAGGAAGGGTGCCTGCTGAATGTGAAATACAGTGCTCATCCAGCCAACATAAGAACATGTCAAACTGTATCCTAGGATGTTTTAAACCTCGAAACATTGTGGATACCAAATATTACAGCCCATATAGGCCATTATATTTGGTATCCCTTAAAGGAACTGGAATTGAAAGCTTGTGGAATGATATTAAAAGTGTTAAAACGCCCCATAATCTGCTGTCAAATAAATGGCAATTTCAACTTATCAACAGTTAAAAGGTCAGCCTTGAAAAGTAGGTGGATACCTGCTAAAACAGCAATGTATGATCCGTAATATTTGGTTTCCTCATAGAAAGAGGCAGTGAAAAACACAAGGGAGGGTGTGATTTGTCACAAACAAACTGTGTTCATCCCGCCAGCACGAGATCATACAAAATTGTATCTAGGTCAATTTTAATCCAAGAAACATAGGGGATACCAAATATTACAGCTCATATGCAGCATGATATTTGGTACCCCCTTAGGAACCAGATATGTAAGCTTGAGAAATGATTTCAAAATTGCTAAATGATACTGTAATCTGCTGTCAAACAAAAGTCAGTGAACTTGTCAGTGGTGAAATGGTAACCCTTGAAAAGCAGGGTGTACAGGATAATAGAGCAGTATTTGAGCCATAATATTTGGTATACCCATAGAGGGAGACAATGAAAAATAAACGGAAGGTTGTAATGTCATCCTGCCAATCTAACCCCATGACAATTTTTGTCCTGGCTAGTTTTAACGCGTGAAACAGAGGGGAGACCAATTATTATATTTGGTATCATTCAAGAAACCGGATCTGAAAGCTTGTTTAATGAAATCAAGAATGCAAAAAAATACTGTACTCTGCTAGAAAATACAAAGCAACATCAATTTGTCAATGGCAAAGAGTAACCCAGGAAAAGTAGGAGACACTAGATAATACAGCAATGCATTGGCCATAATATTTGATATCTCCGTAGTGAACAGTCATGAGAAAAAGTAGTAAGGGTGATATTTGGCAGACAAATACTTTGTTCACCCACTAGACCCTGTCAAATTTTATCCTATAAATTCTAATCTTAGGAACCTAGGGGATACCAAATATTATAGCCCATATGGGCCATTGTATTTGGTATCCCCCAAAGGAAATGGATGTGAAAATTTAGGTAATTAAATAAAAAATGTGAAAAGATACTGTAATCTGCTGTAAAATAGAGCACAACATCAGTTGGTCAATGGCTTAAAGGTACCCCATAAAATGTAGGAGATACCAGATATTACAGCAATGAATGACCCAACATATTTGGTATCACCATAGTAAATGACATTGGAAAACACATGGAAGGGTGGAATTTGGAAGAAAATACCGTGTTCACCCTGTCAACATAAGACCATGGGCCTGAATTAGCTCTTGGCAGATGGGTTACTCTGTCACAACGCTGATGGATTTCCCGTTCACCAAAATATAAACCGCATAGGATATAATGGGACTTAAATCAGGCCCATGTCAACTTGTAACGTGTCAAGTTCTAAACTTAGAAACCTAGAGGATACCAAATATTATAGCCTGTATGGGCTATTATATTTCTATCCACAAAGGAATAGAATGTGAAACCTTGTGGAATTAAATAAAAAATACAAAAATATACTGTAATCTGCTATCAAATAAAAGGCAACTTCAGATAGTCAATGGCTAAAAGGTGACCCTTGAAAAGTAGTGGATAACAGATATTATAGCAATGCAACATATGTGGTATACCCAAAGTAAAAGATGCTGGAAAACACAGGGAAGGGTCTTATTTGGCAGGGAAATCCTGTGTTCATTCAGCCAACATAGGGCCTTGTCAAATTAAATCCTATTAAGTACTAGCCAGAGAAACAAAGGGGATCCCAAGTAGTGTAGCCCGTGAGAGCCATTGTATTTTGCATCCCTAAAAGGAACCGGATCTAAAAGCTAGTAGAATGATATGAAAAATACGAAAAGATGCTGCAATCTGCTGTCAAATAAAAGGCAACTACAACTGGTCAATGGCTAAAGGGTAACCCATGAAAAGTAGTGGATGCCAAATATTACAGCAGTGCGGAAGCAGCAACATGTGGTATCCCCACAGTAAAGGTTTATGGAAGACACAGGGAAGGGTGCTATTTACCAGGAAAATTATTTGTTCACACTGCAAACAGAATGCCATGTCAAATTGAATCCTTATAAGCTGGAACCCTAGAAGCATAGAGGATACCAAATAATATAGTCCTTATGAGGCATTATATTGGCTCAAAGGAACCCGAAGTGAAAGTTTGTAAAATGAAATAAAAGATTTGAAAAGATACTGTAGTCTGCTATCAAATAAAAAGCAACTCAAATTTGCCAGTGGCTTAAAAGTAACCCCTGGAAACAGATAGTTCAGTAATGCAGGAGCAGTAATATGTGGTATCCCAATAGTGAAAGATGTTGGAAGAAAGAGGGAAGGGGCTATTTGGGAGGCAAATAATGTGTTCCCCCAGCCAATAGATGGCCATGTCAAATTGAATCCTGTTGAGTACTAACCCAAGAAAAAAGAGGATTCTAAATATGATAGCCCTTGTGAGGCATTACATGTGGTATCCCCCAAAGGAACTGGATGTGAAAGCTTATGGAATGAGATATAAAATGTGAAAAGAAGCTGTAGTCTGCTATCAAATGAAAGGCAACTTAAACGGGTCTGTGGCTAAAAGATAATCTCTGAACTGTAGAGAATACCAGAAATGCAGGGGCCATAATGTTTGGTATCACCAAGTAAAAGGCGTTGGAAAACACAGAGAAGGCTGCTATTTGGCAAGGATATACTGTGTTCACCCATCCAACAGAAGGCCATGTCAGATAGTATCCTTGTGAGCTCTAACCTGAGAAACATAGGGGATTCCAAATATTATAGTTCTTATGAGGCATTATATTTGGTATCCGTCAAGGGAACCAGATGTGAAAGCTTGTGGAATGAAATGAAAAATGCAAAGAATGAGTGAAATATACCATCAAATAAAATGCACCTTGAATTGGTCAGTGGCTAAAAGGTAACCCTTGAAAAGTAGGGTATACAGGATATTACAGCAATGCAAAAGCCATAATATGTGATGGACCCACAGTAAAATATTATGGAACACACAGGGAAGGGTGATATTTTACACGAAAATACCTTGTCCAACCAGCTGACAAAATAAAATATCAAATTGAATACTGTTAAGCTCTAACATGAGAAACATAGGGAATTATATTTTATATCCCCAAAAGGAACCTGATGTGAAAGCTTGAGGAATGAAATCAGAAATGTGAGTGAAAATATACTGTAATCTGCTATCAATAAAAGGCAACTTGAGTTGGTCAGTGGCTAAAAAGTAACCCTTTAAAAACAGGGGATACCAGATATTACAACAATGCATGAGCAATATTATGTGGTAGCCCTTTAGGAAAAGGTTTTGTAAAACTCAAGCAATGATTATATTTGGTAGAAAAACTAATGTGGTCTTGTAGCCAACATAAGATCATGTCCGATTGTATCCTGCTACGTTCTATCTCTAGAAAAATAGGGTATAATAAATAATATAGGCCATACAGGCCATTATATTTGGTATACCCAAAATGAACCAGATGTGAAAGCTTGTGGAATTATATCAAAAATGCAAAACGAGACGGTAAATATACAAAAAATAAAAAGCAATTCAAATCATCAGTGACTAAAATGAAACCTTTGAACAGCGGGGACTAAGATATATCAATGCATGAGAAAATGTATTTGATATCCCCATACAAAAAGATATTGAAAAACACAAAGATTGGTGCACATTGTTGGAAAAAAATATTGTGTTCACTTAATCATTATGGACATGTAGTGTTACTTACCCATTTCAAACTTTTTCAAAATGTGAAATACAAAATGTTATAGAAAAAGAAAAAAGACTGTGCTGTAAACCTTCGACATTTGATATGGGTAATCATGACTTTCTACTAGACCTATTGGAAAACAGGTTAGGATTCTCATGGTCCGTCCTTAACTGGTTCACCACATTTCTCCAAAACAGAACACAAAAAGTCAAGATCAATCAGACCACTTCAGTCACACAATGGGTCCCACAGGGTTTCTTCCTCTCATCCACTCTCTTCAATTTATTCATGTCTCTCAACTTAACACTACAGGATATTTAAACTTGGCTTTAATGCAACCACCTCAAAATACACATTCTCAAACTGAATTACTCCTTACCGCCCGGCACAATCAGACACCCGTGGTAATAAATGTCTAAAGCAACTAACAGCTTTCAATTGCTTACCACAAGTCATTGAATCACCAGGATCACTAGGAAGAACTCTTAACAAGAACATCAATATGCAAAAGCATTTAAGTGCTGCCACCAAAGAAGCAAACCTCCAAATGACATCTTAAGGAAATTAAAACCCTTCCTCCCCCAAGATAACGACAAAATTGCTGTCCAAGCACTAGTGATTCCCAGGCTGGACTATGAAAGTACCTCAATCTCCGGCTTGCCCAGATCAAAAACAGCCCCTTTAAGCACCTCCCTTAATGCTGCAGCAAGGCCTCTTATCATAGGATCAAAAAGGAATAATCACATAAACCTTGATTTAAAATCCCTCAATTGGCTCCCCTACGAAGCAAGAATTCAGCTGAAAATTGCATGCATCACCCACAAAGCCCTACACTTCAATACTCCTGACTACCTTGCTTAGAAGCTTGAACTTTTGGGAGGCTCCAGACCCTCTGAAGCTCCAGCAACTTATTTCTTATACCACAGAGATTCTCCCAAAAGAAAACCTACAGCAGAGCCTTCTCTGGCATTGCTCTGAGAATTTGGACTCCCCCTCCCCCTGAATGAAGACTGAACCCCTCTTTGACATCCTTCATTTTTGTCCTAGACCCTAAAAACTTCTCTTGCCTAGCATTTTTTGACTAGTCATCTACACTCAGGATTACTGCTATTGGGCTACACTACCTGTCTCTACACTCTGGTCACACTGCCGGTATCTGGGGTGTGACCTGCTCTGGTTAAATACAGCTAGTATATGGACCCAAAGAACCCATACTAACTCTAACATGAAAAACTGCATTAACATGATCACCAGGCCATGCCAGAAACACTATATAGGCATGACGACCAGTGCAGTGAAAACCAGGATAACTGAGCATTGGTACAATGTCAGATGCAAGAAGATTACCAAGATGAGCACTGACTATAGGGAGATAGGCAACTCCCCTGATGATCTATATTGGACTGTCTTGGAGACCAACGCAATAATACGCAAAAACATCTTGTTGCACAAGGAACAATAATAGGAGCTTTCGCCTCTCTACAAATACCTTGGATAGGGGTCTAGGCGGATGTGACAATTATCACCATAGCAATTGTTACCTTATAAGGCGATACCAGTGATTAAGGAATATCGATTTTACATTCCTTGAATGATGGAGGTGGCATTCATTATGCCTTTTGACACATATACCCTACCCCATTCACGATCTTATCACTGTGGACTTCATTCTACCATTAAGATGGCGCCATGATCAGATGAACCGACCAAGCTCACACGCACTAGCAAATGCATAGCGTGTCAATCAGCGAACCAGGAAACACTTGGACAATTTGGGTGAATAAAAATTCCTGCTAGCTGAATGGAGAAGTATTCGCGCTATGGCATGAACGAAGCGTAGGTCGGCCACAAATCGCAAGCACCCACATCCGTAAGTAAAAGACTACACGCCTGTATCCCTGCACCTCTGATTTTGTCCACGTTGCACAGACTGGAGCAAGGTTGAGTTAATCCTATCTTTCGTTCGATATACTCCGTAGCATAATAGGAACGCAATTGGGTGTTTGTTCAGGTCGAGACGACCGTGCCTCTTTAGATCCTAGTGTTTGGGTAAGTCCAAAATGAGGCTTTTTTGCCAACACTATTAGATACCCTATCATGGAAGCAAGACTACAGTTGGTTGACATGTGGGAATATGACATGTATGTGAGGGTGCACTGTGGGTGCTTAGAAATTCCCACATTGTGTATGTCATTTAAGCATAAATGTGTGCATATGAGTGTATAATGGTTCACGTTGAGAATCACACTCAATGTAGAACACCCCACCTTGGATACATATATGGTGGGGTAGACACATGTGAGTGCTATTGATCATTCCCTCAACACTGAAGATACAGTACAATGATGGTGTTTTAATGCATTATTCTTTTTCTATGTACTTTTCTTCCCTTCGCTACAGGTTTCTACCCTGAAGGTATACTTCATATCTTTGTGTGATCTTGATAGGTATGGGCTTAGACACTTGCACTAATCACCCCACTGTGAGTAGATAAGCATTACTGGTCCTGAAGAAATGCCATGATTGCATAGACAGTAAAAGTCATGAAACATGTTGACCCACATCCTTACTTTGATCATGCCAGAGTAGACCATTAAATCCACTTATCAAAATAATTGAAGGTTTTTAATCATAACATAAGAACCCAGCAATGAATTGTAGTATGGCGGCATAGCCATGGGACCTTTTGAAGAGCAGCAATTGAGCACTTGGTAGACAAGCAGGACCTTTGCCTGCTATATCTTCCCTTTCCTCTGTCATCCCTCCTTTAGGCAACAAGCCAATTGTCTTGCTACCACACAATCAAACACTGTACTACCAACTGCTGTGGTTCATTATGGAAGAACATCTCTTTTGATGATGACAGGGTCACAGAAATTTTCAAAGCTCCGTCCCTCCTAGAAGCAGATGGGAACACCCCTCAGGCAGTCAGCATGAAGACTGGTCCTCGCTATTGTCCCTTAAGAGACAGCTTGTCAAGGTTACCCTATATGGGATACTTGAGACAAAATATCTACTGGCCAACATTGCACCAACTGGCCTGATAGTCACACAAATGCCATATATTGTTGGGAAGACCCCTTCTTTAAAAAAGAATGGTCCCTGGTAGCATTGAAATGCACCAGGCACAGGCTCATTTTGAAAATAAACACTGCAAAACAGTTTGTGGATGCATTCTCTATCAAAATCACTATAGCAGAAAGCACATTAAAGACAAGAATCCAAATCTCTGCCTTTAAAACTAAGCTAGCAGAGACAAATAATGAGAATGCCAACGCCAACTGTCCAATTCAGTATATAACACCCCTATCACACAGGATCCTAAGAACAGACTGACGACTCAGATAACCTCATTAGTCTACTCGGCAGAGGCACAGGGCCTGATAAGTAAGAAAGAATCTTATTCTTGGTTAAAGGAAGCCCTAGGATTTCTTACTTGTACACTCTTCTCAAAATACATAAGAGTGCCCAGCTCCTATCAGGGAGACCTATAGTGTCCGGTGTAGGGTCTGTGACCACTTTGGACAGTGTTTAGTAACAGCGGGGCATATAACTAAGGGGGGCGTTAGACAATTATCGACGATTTAGCAGCCATTTTCGGCCGCTAAGCGGCGATAATTCTATCGCCATATTAGCAAGCTTTCGCTAACTGATGTTAGCGACAGCTTCTAGGCGATAGCGAGCGGTTTGGGGCCCGCTTTGCATGTCAGCGATGTTTATCGCTAATGACATGCAAAGTGGGCGTACCAACCCGTTAGCAACTGAAAGCAGTCGCTAAGGTCGCTATCGCCTATTAACAAGGCAGGCGTAGCGTTGGAAATATTTGCGCTAAGCGTGAATATCTCCAAAAACGCCTGCTGAGACCAGTTCTTAGCCCTGTTATCCAATGTGTGTGGAGAAGTGTGGCTCACTGGTTAGAGCAGGCAGACCCTGAAGCAGAGGTCAGACCCGGGACCAGGGTTCAATTCCCCACACGGAAGGGTCTTGAGCCCAAATGTCCATGGACTTGATAATTCTCGCTTCGGTGCCTGACCTAATCATGGGTTCACACTCTGCAACTCTGGGCATTAAGCTTGCTTAATCTCCACAACGCCCCCCCCCCGCGGCAGGATGCCTGGCTTTCACCTTGGGGATGCCCTGTAGGGGCTATCTCACAGGGAAAAGCCAGGACAGGTTCCCAAGGCAAGCGCGGAGATACCCCTTCGGGGGTCGATTCAGGCGCTATATAAGAAACATAATAATAATAATAATAATAAAAATAATGGGAGGTGGATAACATGGCTAAGAGCATTTTGTCGCTAATGCGTGAATATCACTGTAATCTCAGCGTAATTCACGCTATCGCCGGAAAATTTATCGCTTTGGAGATAAACGTTGCTAATAGCACGTTATCTCAGCGATATTTTCCGGCAATGCTTAGCGATAAAAAATTCTTTGCTAAGCCTAGTTAGCGATAATTATCGCTAATCGTTGGCAATATGCCCCAAAGACCCCATCCTTTTTGAGAGATACCAAGAATGTTTTGAATTTGCTGGAGACAATCAGTGACAATACCTCCATCGATCTACGGATCACCCTAGATGTTGAGGCCTTATACACAAACATCCCCCAAAACACCACTCTAGAAGTGATAGAGCAAATCCTCCTATTGGAGAATTGGTCTTCCCTAACCCCTGTTAGTAATATAATTGGTTGTGCTAATCTAAATGGTCTGAAGATGGTCAAGAGCAGCACCAACAATATGCTGCTTAGCAGCCCCACCTCTACCCCCACCAGCCACTGTCACAAGTTGTAACCAGAAACCAAAGTCCGGGCTCTGAGAGAAAGGAGGTGGAATCTAGATATAGAGGGAAGGAAAGGAAAAGCAATGAGGAAAAGGTGTGTTGTAAAGGAGCTGTAAGGAGCTGTCTGAGCGGGAGCTCACCAGTGCCACTGCAAGCCGCACCCAGAACAAACTGGGCCAGCTCCGCAGAGACCTGGGCTCACACTCAGCAGCAGGTCATTAAGGCTGTCGCAATCTGAAATTCTCGGGAACGGCCAGGGGTGCCGCATTTGGGAAAGAGCTCACACTTCACTCACCCCCTGACTTATTTACTCATCGAGTCTCACTGATAGTAGCCCCAGGGGTAACAGTTGTTTCCTGTTAACTGTTTTTGTTAGACTGTTTACATGCCGATGAAAACTTCCCCAAACCAAAAACAAACGCCTTTTTAGGTCAAGCTTAGCGTTCGAGGCATGCAGTATTCAGTATAGTGTGGAAGCTTTGTGGACGCTCTGCCTACTCTCCGTCCATCTTTTTCATTTGCTTAGGTCCTAATTGCTGTCTTCTGATTGGTTTTAGGCTTGATAGTTCCTCCTTATGACGAGCATGTGTCATTAGTATTCTTCCATGGCTACTGGCCCCTTTACTTCAAAGACTATTTTCTTCTCGTGCCTCCCTCCCGCATTCCGTGACTTCTGCCCCCCCACCGCACTCCCATTTGTGCCTTCTCGCACGCCCCCTCTCCAGTTTGCAATGCAATAGGTCTCACGTAAATGCGAGTCCTATTGCATTGCAAATGCTTGTTTCTCTTTGGCAGCCCTGTCTTTCTTTCGGCGTTAGCGGGATCTGGGTGTAGAAGGCTGTGGTTATCCTGCCTCTCTGCTATCTCATATCTGCATACTTTCACTTCTATTACAATCATTGATGCAGCGTGTAAGCGTGCGGCATGTTGTGTAAAGCAAAGCTCATAAACCCAGCCCGCTGCAGACACCAGCGAGAAGCTGGGCTTGTAACAGGAGCATGCTCCTTGCATAAACAAGAGGGCTTCGACATCTGCTGGAACATGCTCCTCCCACCAGCCACAGAGTTGTAAATTCAAAGACTGGGAGCAAGAATAGAGAAAACGGTTCAAGAGGCTGACTGTGGGCTAGATGCAAAATTAGCAATAAGTAAGGCAGAGGAGTCGAGCGCATCGCGACCCAAGATGGCCGCCTGATATCGGAGCTCCGCATCGCTTCGGACATCGCGATCAAATCTGAGGGGTTCCAGCGCTCCTATGACCATCATGTCAACATATTCCCAAATCGGAACACCTCTGCTACAGGAATCTCCTTTCACCATCCATTGCTTTGTGGATTTTTCACAGAAATTATGCAGGTGACTTTCTAACCATTTTGCAGCTGCCATTTTGTCATTTTCATCAACTTGTTATTGCTTTTGCCTCCTCCTGCAGGCCAATGGTTAATAGAAATCTTTGTTGGTTGCCTCTTACTACTTATTTAGACAAACTAGTGTTAGCAGATAACTCTCACTTAAATTCTGAAAATGTAAACCTCCTTGAATGTTTATCTTCTCTGCTCCTTCCTTTTTACCATTCTTGGATTATTGAATTTATTAATCATACTAGCGTGTAAGCGTGCAGCATGTTGTGTAAAGCAAAGCTCATAAACCCAGCCCGCTGCAGACACCAGCGAGCAGGTGGGCTTGTAACAGGAGCATGCTCCTTGCATAAACAAGAGGGATTGGACATCTGCTGGAACATGCTCCTCCCACCAGCCACAGAGTTGTAAATTCAAAGACTGGGAGCAAGAATAGAGAAAACGGTTCAAGAGGCTGACTGTGGGCTAGATGCAAAATTAGCAATAAGTAAGGCAGAGGAGTCGAGCGCATCGCGACCCAAGATGGCCGCCTGATATCGGAGCTCCGCATCGCTTCGGACATCGCGATCAAATTTGAGGGGTTCCAGCGCTCCTATGACCATCATGTCAACATATTCCCAAATCGGAACACCTCTGCTACAGGAATCTCCTTTCACCATCCATTGCTTTGTGGATTTTTCACAGAAATTATGCAGGTGACTTTCTAACCATTTTGCGGCTGCCATTTTGTCATTTTCATCAACTTGTTATTGCTTTTGCCTCCTCCTGCAGGCCAATGGTTGATAGAAATCTTTGTTGGTTGCCTCTTACTACTTATTTAGACAAACTAGTGTTAGCAGATAACTCTCACTTAAATTCTGAAAATGTAAACCTCCTTGAATGTTTATCTTCTCTGCTCCTTCCTTTTTACCATTCTTGGATTATTGAATTTATTAATCATACTAGGATTATAACTCACATCCCTTTGTAAATATGCATTATCTCATTCTATTAATTTGTAAGAGTTTCCCCTCCCTTCCCCTTCCCTTTCCTTATTCCTTGTAAAATGTAAACAGCTTTCTCTTTTGTTTCTGTACTAGCCATTTTTTCAATATCTTTCTATTTTAATATGCTTTACTCTGTATTGTTGGGCTTCTTTATTTCTTGTTATTTTTCAAATAAAGCTTTTAAACATGAGCAATAAGTAAGACAGGGGGCGGGAGGGAGGAGGGGGCTCGGTGTGATCTCTTTAGAAATCTGAGCCACTGGCGAGCCCAACCTGTGATATTGTCATTGGTGCAGCGGCTGCGAGGAGGCAGAACGTTCCCCTCAAATTTCTTCCAAAGGCGCACTAAAGCATTCTTTCTTTTTGACATTCCCTTCACTTTTGATGCCCTTTTCTCCATTGGAGTCTCTGTCAATAATGGACACTTGATTCTTACTGGTCTGCTGTGCCTATGAGGTAACATTTCTTGACGCCTCTCCCACTTCTCTCCTCCTGGGTGTTTCGCACTCTGTTTTATAAGTAGAAGCTAAACTCTACTCTATTTTACTAAGAAGCAGGCATCTAACGTCACAGCAACTGGTTCTGTTTCCTCATCAGTTTCCACTACTTCCTCAGTCTCCAAGACTTCAGACGGAGCTCGCCCATCCGCCACAACTTTTTCAACCATGCAGCAAAATCTCAATCTCCCTCAGTCACTGCCAAGAGACTTAAACAGGATCCTCCTTTTACTCCTAAAGTTATTTCTCCAGTCTCTTTGAATACTGTTCTGGAGGAAATTCACCCCCTCAGACCTTTCATCGAGGAAAGAAACTCTAGTCTTCAGACCATTGATAGCAAATCGTCCTCAAAGGAATCCCGCCTCATGGTGTGGAACAGCAGCTTGATGTGGTACAAGACTCTTCTTCCAGAATTTACTCTTTAGAGAAAGAGGTTCTACAACGGAAAATAGAGCCCGAAGACCTTGAAAATAGGAATTTTCACAACAATCTACGTATTTATGGTATTCCTGAAGGCCTTGAAGGTGTGGAAAAGTAAATTTTGCCATGTTCTGTGTCCCTACGCCTCATCCATCATATGTTATGTGTGCATGATTAAATATGCATATGTACTCCCCATGTCTGATTAATGACGCAATTACAGTTGTGTCCACCTCTAGTATGCAAGTTTCCAGTCCTCGTGAATACTACGAATATCAGGCCTATGTAAAGTTACGTTGCCACGTTTCTCAGTGTGCACGTTATTCCATTATAAAGTCCCCGTTTCTAGGCCTCGAAAGGGCCTGGACCCTAGATTCAGCTCCTGTCTCCTGAAGCCTCGCTGAGGAGCGATACAGCCCCCACCTGTATCCTCGACCTTTCACTTACTTCCTGCCTCGCAGTGCCTGGTGCAGCTTGGCTCTGCCTCTGAGTCTGCCAAATGTATGTTATAGTTCCAGTTATCAGTTCAGTCCTCCTTCTCTGCATTCCAAAGCTACTGAACTGCATCAATAGTTTCCGTCATTGTCTAGCCTTCACGTCTCCATGTTAGAGAAATACTGCATTTAATGGTCATTTAATATTCTTCATCACGCACTACATGTAGAATAATGCATGGTCCAGTCTTAGAATCAAGTCAGCCTCTCCCCTCATGACTTCTAGTTTATATCAACATGTTCCCTAAACATCAGATACTAGATAGGGTTTAGGTACATGTCGCTCCGACCCTCCAGACTTTAGTCTCTGCTCCTAGCACAGAGTTCGTAGCCCCCAGCTTCTCCTAGTAATACGTCATTGCCAGTTTGCGCGCACCACCAGGTTAGAGGTCCCGGCTCCTTAGGTAGCCCCCTCCTATGTTTCCGCCCATTCATGACATATTCCGTTACGTTTGCACCACATGTCTATGTATACGCCCAGTTACACCTACTTTCACTGTTATCTTTCGCGACTGCTACGCGTCACGCCTTCTGCTCCACCCACTGTTACGCCTACTGCAATGTAATGCTATGTGTTTGCGTTATGTATATAAGTTCATGTATTGTTATTAAACGTTAGCGCGCTCATCCCAGACCAAGCCCCAGCAGCTGCTGGGCCTCTTTTCCCCTGTCATCCCTGTTCCTATGCAGGTCGTCCTGTTCCTGTCCTTATGCTGTAATAAACCTGCAAACTCCTACTACCTCGAATCTTGACTCTTATTTATTGAGCTATCTGTTATGATATATGCCTAGTCAAAAATAGGGTATTATTTATTTATTTACCACATAATGGCGCCCGAATAGGGACTTGCCCTTTCCCCACGCGTCGGTGAAGCCACGCCGACCCCCTGACCCTCTGCAGCCGTGACGGAACCATACCGGCCACGTGCAGATATTTCTGCTTCAAGTATCCCTCAGGCCCACGGAGGAGACGGAGGAGGCGGTCCAGCATCCGAACGAGACGGTGGAGGAACGCGGCGAGTTCCGACCAGAGCCCAAGCCAAGAGTCCAAGGTCCGAGGTATCCGGAGGCCCACCCGTAACTGAAGTCCGAAGTTCGTCGTCCGTCCAGTCCAGTCCGAGGCCTCCCGTTCTTGCTGCCCGGTGAGTACCATTGCTGGGGTAGTATCTAGACAGGGTCAGTCTAAATTGACTCCTGGTCCGTGGGTTGGTGGTACCCAGGCCCACAAACGAAGTGTTCACCTAGGTGGATACGGGTCTTGATGCGTCCCTTTATGGGACCGGTATGTTCCGTACTGTTTCAGCAGTGCATCCAGTAACTCTAGTCTGTTCCGTTCTCGAGAAATTCTGTTCTGTTTCTGTTCTCAGTATTTTCAGGTAGTAATTCTGTTCGAACTGTTATTTATAATGTTCTTCATGTATTTTAATGTTGTGGTATGAGTGCGACGTGATTTCGTGTTCTCATTGTATATTGTATTGTGTCTAGATTACAGTTCAGTCATGCCCATATTTTCCAAGTTACGTCGGTTAAAAACTAGAAAGGGTCTGCTGGAAGAAGCAGTTCCTGTTCCGCCTAGGGACAGTCCAGGTCATTTTATGTATCAGAAACATGGCATAAGCGCCATATTGTATTTAGATTTATGGGTAGATTATACCAAACAGTTAGAAGAAAAGTATAGATGGCCCGTATCGGGTACATGGGATGCCGAATGCATCATGCGAGTAGAAGAAGCATTATGGAAAAAGAAAGCCAGACAGTCACAGAAAGACGCCATCGAGTTATGGCGCAAAGAAGCTCATAAAAGAACCGAGAAAGAAATCAGAAAGTCAGAGTTAAGTAGAGAATCCCAAGAACGAGTCCAAGAAAGAGAATTAATCGAGATAGGTGAACAAGTAAAAGCCGAACAGTCAGACAGACAGAGGCATGCCCTCATTAAGGGTATGTATCCTCTTCTTGCCGAAGGCTTGCCAAAAGCGACCCCAGAGGCATCCAGTAATTTCCCGCCACCATTAGTTCCGACCAAGCTACGTCACAAACCGACCGCAGCTGATATTTTTATTTCGTCCTATTTGGACGACACAGTCCCCGAATATGCAAATCCTGTTCGCGCTCCGCCAGTCCCTGTAAATCAGGTAATTCCTGCTCCTCCAGACACCGGGGTGCCCTTAACAGCTCCCCCGGGTCAGCCCGCCATACAAGTCCAGCCCACGTTACAATTACCGACCCTGCCAGGTCGGAAAGCATCAGTTGATGATTCCAGTTTAGGGGCCACAGGAGGAGGTCTTCCTCAAACCCCGCCGCCACACAAGCGTTTATCAGCACTCGAATTACATGCTCAAGCATCACAGCGTACTCCTAAAAGTAATAAGTCTGTTACAGAAATCAGGCAAACCCTTGGCGAATGTGCCTATGACCCAGTTCCCGGCGAGTTTAATATGGTTTTATACTCAGTACGCGTAAGGAGGGTGACCGAGTATCTAGTCACCCTGCCGAATATGAAAGAAGATCTAGACAGAATATATCGTTTCATCCGTACAGGGGATGATCCAGAAAGTATTAGTGATGCCATGTCTCAAAGGAAAGCCGAGATTCAGCGTATGATATTAAAGTTCTTAATTAACTGTCTAATAAGAGAACAAGATAATCCGTCTAAAGATCCAGCCGAAATGAAAACTCTAACAAAGTGGAGTGATAATATAGCCGAAGGAAAGCACAATACTATTGGTGCCATGGAAAGTATGTACAAGAAAATCCGTAGAGAGATAATAAAGATACACGAACAGCGTAAAGCAGCACAAATAAGCGAGAAAGAAAGTATCTCTGATCCTGAAGAGGAAGACGACGAGAATCCCGCCAGAATAGCGTATGTAGGAAAATCTAGATTTCCAGATCGCCATTTACGTCTAGAACACAAGTCTATTTTCCATCATTCAGCACCAGAACAAGGTTCCCTAGAACAAGTATTCCAAGCTATCGATCACATTCTGAAATCACGAATCGGTTACAGTGAATTAAGTACTATGCATGAACAAGAACTAGCCCGATCAGCAGTCCGATGGATTACTGATTCTACCACTTTTCCAGACGAAATAGTGGCACAAATGTTTCTGAAATTGCCCCCAGCCGAGCAGCGACTGGTGGGTATGTATATGATTCAGCACCTCATTACTTTGTATGAGGGTCAGCATTCTGATCCAGGTCCGTTACATGATATCCTGAACGAGTTACTCCAGTATAGATGGAGAGGTCTAGGTACTGATTTAATTAGTGTCATTCTAGAACAGCGCCACAAATATAGAACGTTTCTGAACCCGCATTTTGTTCATGTTTCACCTCCAGAAAGTAAACCATTTTACATAGACAGACAGAATCCGTTACGAGAAGTCCACCCAGTCAAAGGAACGGGTGGCGAAATGCAACGAGTGTTTGTATACACTCCAATTACAAAGATGGAACTTCTTGAAATGAAGAAATTAATTCCCTGTCATGATAAAGATCCAGCAGGGTTCCATAGAGAATTAAAAGACATGCTCCGTATGGGAGAATACACTTACCCAGATATCCTTAAAATGTTAAAGGTCCTGTTGCCCGCAGGGGTGTATGAAAAGTTAAAGGAAAAAGAATGGGAGGTGGGAGAGAAAAAGATCGATTGGACAGCTCTAGAAGCTGAAGACAAGGCACGAGTACCAGGTACCGGTCTTGGAGATAAATGTAAAGAATTACCAGAATTATTGATTCAAGTTTTACCCAGATTATTGACAACTAGAAAGGAAGACTGGGATGCAATCTCAGCCTGTAAACAGAAACAAGACGAAGATATTAGTGATTTTTATTCTAGATTTGAAAAATGTTTCAGTATCAACAGTGGTCTCAAGACAAGTAGTGAGTCATACCCTCACCTTTTCGTTACTAAATTAGTCGAGAATTCAAGTCCACAAATTAAAAATCGAGTTTTGAAAGTCGAAAGCACCTGGCAAGCTAATACTCCGTCCCAGATGCTCCAGATGCTTCAGTATCACCAGAATAGAATCAGGGAAGAGCAAGAACACGAAAGAAAACGTATGAAAGACACGAAAATGAAAGTGCTAGTTGCACAATCTGTTCCTCAAGACAGTCAGAAGAGGGGTCCGAATCAAGCCAGTCATCCTGCAGCTCCCGTTAAAGGGAACTGCAATTATTGTAAACAGCCAGGTCATTTTATAAATGAGTGTGCAGTTCTGAAACACAACATAGCTACCGGTAAGACTAAAGAAAGACCACGTCCGCCTAGACAAGAACAAGTTTCACAGACTCCTCAGTCACAGAATGCACCACAGACAGTTCCAGCACCGCAGCCTATTGCTGCAACACAGCATGTTACATCGCAGATGTACCAGTATGCACAGTCTGAGTATCCAGAGTACCAGCAGTATTCATGAAACAGCCTAGAGAGGGAGGTAGGCTTGCCTCTCATTGAGATACCTGTAGATCAAGAAGGTCCCTATGTTCACAGTCAAGTATTAGGGAAAGACAGAAAGTTTTTGATCGATACAGGGGCAAGTAGGACCACAATTAGTCATGCCGAAGTTCCAGGGGCTCCGCTCTCAGGCTCAAGAAATGTTTCCCTTGGATTTTCAGGAAAGCCAATAGTTAATGAGATATCTAAGCCAGTTACTCTAGAAGTAGGTCCATTGTCCCGTACTACTGATCTGTTACTTACTAAGTCATGTCCAGAAAATCTGTTAGGCATTAAGACACTGAAAGAGTTAGGTGCAGTCATATGCTGTTCCCCAGAGGGAATACGATTGTTCCTACGTGACTTTAAGGGTCACTATGTATTACGAGATTTTGATTCAAGACTGTCTACAGTTCCGCAGCATTTATGGGCGCAAGGTCCAACTGATGTAGGTTACATGCAAATCACACCCTATCGTGTGACTCTCAAGCCAGGTGTAGTGTTACCACGAATCAGACAGTATAGATTGCCACCCGAGGCTGTAGCAGCCTTATCCAAAATTATTGACGAGCTCATCGCTCAAGGAGTAGTTGTAGAAACTGACTCCAATGTATGTAATTCTCCGATCATTCCAGTCATGAAACGTACTGATCCAAATGCACCCCCAGTATATCGATTAGTGATTGATTTACGAGAGCTTAATAAATGTATTATTCCGCAGTACCCAGTTGTCCCAGACATCTCTTCCCTATTGACAGCTATTGATTCCGAAGCCATGTTCTTTACTGTCATAGACCTCAAGAACGCATTTTTTAGTGTTCCAATTCATCCAGACAGCCAGTTTCTTTTCGGATTTTGTTTAAATGGAAGGAGCTATATGTTCACACGAGCTCCTCAAGGTTTCACAGAAAGTCCTAGTATTTACAGTCAAGCACTCAAGAGACAACTAGACAATATTCACATGCCAACTGACACTGCCCTGCTCCAGTATGTCGATGATCTACTGATCACAGCCCGTTCTGAACGTGCTTGCGAGCAAGCATCCCTTACAGTCCTGTATTTCCTAGCCGAGATGGGGCACAAGGTGTCCCCATCGAAGCTTCAATTCTGTGTCCAGCAAGTGGTATACTTAGGACACTTGCTGTCCAAGAGGGGTAGGCAGTTGACACCAGACCGTATCCAGTTAATAGCGAGTCTTCCCCAGCCCAGAACCCAGAAGGAGGTACGTGCCTTTATCGGCCTTACTTCTTATTGTAGACAATGGATTCCCCAGTATGCATTTCTAGCCAAGCCACTGATACAGTTAACGACACAGGAGGCAGCCGTATCGACTGTTCTCCCTTGGACATCTGAACATACACTTAGTTTCAACGAGTTAAAGAAAGCCCTATGCCAAGCTCCAGTTCTAGCTACACCGAACTACAGTAAGCCTTTTACACTTTTCGTTACTGAACGTGAAGGTACAGCATTATCTGTTCTCACACAAGATCAAGCAGGACAATACAAGCCCTGTGCTTATTTTTCGAGCACACTAGATCCAGTCGCCCAGGCGTTGCCTGCGTGCCTCAAGTCAGTTGCAGCCACAGCACTAGCCATCAGACAAAGTGATTCCATAGTCTTAGGACACTCTCTGACAGTACAAGTCCCACACTCCGTGGAAGTTCTTTTAAACCGAACACAAACTCAGCACTTGACAATTGCACGTTTAACAGGTTATGAATTGACACTGTTCCAGCCACACATAGAAATTAGACGCTGCAACATTTTAAATCCTGCTACACTGTTACCATCAGTTAGTTCAAATTCTGCCACACACGATTGCGTGGAAGTAGTTAATATTACGACAAAACCAAGACAAGACCTGACAGACATTCCGTTACCAGATCCTGACCTGACACTTTATGTGGATGGTTCATGTATGAGAACTAGTACAGGAGAACTAGTCGCTGCGTATGCAGTGACTACTGACACCGAAGTTATTGAAACACACCGTATTGACACCCTGTCCGCTCAAGCAGCAGAGCTAGTTGCTCTGACACAAGCCTGTATACACGCCAAGAACCTGAAAGTTAATGTTTACACAGATTCACGTTATGCATTCGGAGTTGTACACGACTTCGGAGTGCTCTGGCAGGAGAGAGGTTTCATGACTTCTCATGGAACCAAGATTCAGCATGGTCTCCTTATTCAAGCTCTGTTAGATGCCATACATTTACCGACATCTATTGCTATCATGAAGTGCAAAGCACATACGAAAGTTACTGACATTATTTCCCAAGGTAATGATCTAGCAGATCGCACAGCCAAGCTTACAGCACAGACTCCAGACATTGAAGTTAATCCGACACAGACACATACTCCAGATCCGATTACATGTATGACAGTTAAGGACCCTACACAAGATGTCATAGATATCCAGTTACATGCTACTCCCGATGAAATCAAGAAATGGTCCGAACAAGGAGGGGTCCAGACAGATCAAGGATGGTTAACGAAGGGTAGAGCCACATGGTTTCTCCCCGACTCTATGGTTCAAGTCATCATTAATACCGCACATAGTCCAGCACATTTAGGAGAAAAAGCAATGATAGACAGCATCCAGAACATTTGGTTCAACAAGCATTTACGAGCTGCAGCCAAGCAGAAAGTCCGTACCTGTATGATATGTTGTCAGTTTAATCCAGGTAAAAGTGTCCCGGTGGAACAAGGTGGTTTCCAGCCCCCTGACCACCCTTTTGAAGTCCTCCAGATGGATTATATTCAGATGGAGCGATGTCGAGGTTTCAAGTATGTCCTTGTAGTTGTATGCGCTTTGTCCAGGTGGACAGAAGCATATCCAGTCCCAGATTACACAGCCGCGACCACTGCCAAGCAGTTGGTTCGTGAATTCTTCCCTCGATATGGACTCCCTAGAGTCGTATATTCTGATAACGGTCAGCCATTCTCCTCAGAATTAATGAAGCACGTTTCCCTGTTGTTAGGGTACCAGTGGAAGTTCCATTGTGTACGCCATCCTGAAGCAGCCGGTCTAGTCGAGAGACATAATCAGACTCTGAAAATCCGTATTGCAAAAGTCTGTAAAGATAAGGGTGTGGACTGGCTAGTAGCTCTGCCAGTCGCCTTGTTTTATATGCGCATGGTCGCACATTCCAGATCAGGTCTGTCCCCGTATGAGGTCGTTTTCGGCCGCCCCCCTAACATGTGGGGTACTCCTAGACCCCGAAGTATTACCGATGTTTCATGTAATATGCTGACAGATTACCTAGCTTCCTTGATGTCTGCCCTCAACTCATGTCGTTCACAGGTTGCCGCCGCATTTCCAGACAATACCGAGGTGGCACCGCACGAGATCGTTCCAGGTTCGATGGTACTCGTCCGGAATTTTGACAGATCAAGTCCGCTGGAGCCTCGATGGAAGGAGCCCCGTCAAGTCCTCCTCACCACCCGTACAGCCGTGAAGTTGGAAGGCCGAAAAGGATGGATACACCTTTCTCACGTTAAACTTTTTAAAGGATTGAAACCCGTCTTTAAAAACATTTCCAAGGATTCCCAGGATTTTAAGGACTGCCAAAACATTGTTCCTAAGGACTGTCCCGCAAATGACATTGATACAACCCCTCCCTTGGTAGAGAAAACTCCGCAGCAGGAGTATAAGTTAAAGCTCCGGTCTAGTAAAATAAGTCAGTCAGTTTGATTGTATAAGTCCTCCCCTAGGTGAAACGGTTAGACTGTTTCTGACATGTATAAAATAGACCCCCATAGTGAGAGAGTCAGTCAAAGCTCAATTCAATGTATCGTTTTTCTGAGTTTCATATTATTCATCAGCATAATGATTTCCTGCACTAGTTATGCATTTTTCCTGTATTTTCCAGTTCCTCATGTAAATAAGTCTGCTAATGCTACAGTAGAGCACACGTTTAGTGATCTGCCTCCTCACGAATATTCCTACCGCCTCGCTATGCGTAACAATTCATTTATCCGTATGTTACATTACTCACACCAGACCAGCAATGCCACTAATTGTTGGGTGTGTGGTCGACTCCCCCCTTTCCAGACACCGAAGGGAGTCCTGCCACTGTTTCCTTATCCATTCTCACATAATGGTTCGTGTGGAGCATGGACCACGTTAACGTCATCCTCAACAGATATGTCTTTTCTTAACAGTACATGTTTCCCAGACAAGCAAGGTCTTCCCCACAGAACAGGGTTAGATCTAGAAAATGAAGTTTATAATTTAGGTAATTATTCGTCGAATTTCATGGTCCTGAATGTTCAGTCTGATACTACTCCAGACTTACCTGCTATTTCAGTACTACCAGTCAAAGGCGAATTATGTGTCCGAAATAAGGGTTCCGTACATGTAGGACATAGCGATTGTACTACTGTTGTCAAGTATAGTGACAGTGGGAAATCTATTTTCAAAGCTTCACGTCATTCATATTTTGTTTGTGGTCAAACCGCATATGTTCGTTTGCCCCTCGATTGGGAGGGAACCTGTTACATTGCCTTCCTACTGCCACCTGTTTTTCTAGCCCCACCTGACTACCATAGGAATTCCTTCCTAGTACATACTAGACACAAGAGAAACCTCCCGATTGTCGATTATACTGAAACCGCTGCAGAGCAATTCATTGATATAGATAAAGGTGTTTTCCCTTATTTAGGCACAGTTGTAAATAGTAAGTTAATTCGTAGATTAACAAGAACCCTTGAAGCAGTAGTAGATGAGACTGCCTCCGCTCTAGGTAACTTAACCGAAGAGCAATCCTTTATGAGAATTGTCGTTTTACAGAATCGTCTCGTCCTTGACGTCATACTGGCCGATAGGGGCGGGGCCTGTAGAGCCATCGGATCTAGTTGCTGCATTTTCATTCCAAATAACGCGCCGTCTGTTTATTCAGCTATTACCAGACTCCATAAAATTGCCCATCTGTTACACCAAGATCCAGGCACCTGGACATGGTCCGGTTGGTTCTGGAATATAATTTCCGCATGGGGATGGAAAGTCTTGTCCTTTCTAGGTATTGCAGTAGCGATCATATTTAGCTGCTGCCTCTGTATACAATGTGGCCCTGCGATTTGCGGCATGTGTGCTACCTCTTGTATTCCTAGTCCCAAGCCCCGTTCTAAATCCCGTTCCAAGATAATTCGAGACGAGCAAATGATACTGTATGAAATGATAGATGGTATCATGAATATTGATGTTTCCTGATGGAAACGTAGTGACAAGGAGGGAATGTGGAAAAGTAAATTTTGCCATGTTCTGTGTCCCTACGCCTCATCCATCATATGTTATGTGTGCATGATTAAATATGCATATGTACTCCCCATGTCTGATTAATGACGCAATTACAGTTGTGTCCACCTCTAGTATGCAAGTTTCCAGTCCTCGTGAATACTACGAATATCAGGCCTATGTAAAGTTACGTTGCCACGTTTCTCAGTGTGCACGTTATTCCATTATAAAGTCCCCGTTTCTAGGCCTCGAAAGGGCCTGGACCCTAGATTCAGCTCCTGTCTCCTGAAGCCTCGCTGAGGAGCGATACAGCCCCCACCTGTATCCTCGACCTTTCACTTACTTCCTGCCTCGCAGTGCCTGGTGCAGCTTGGCTCTGCCTCTGAGTCTGCCAAATGTATGTTATAGTTCCAGTTATCAGTTCAGTCCTCCTTCTCTGCATTCCAAAGCTACTGAACTGCATCAATAGTTTCCGTCATTGTCTAGCCTTCACGTCTCCATGTTAGAGAAATACTGCATTTAATGGTCATTTAATATTCTTCATCACGCACTACATGTAGAATAATGCATGGTCCAGTCTTAGAATCAAGTCAGCCTCTCCCCTCATGACTTCTAGTTTATATCAACATGTTCCCTAAACATCAGATACTAGATAGGGTTTAGGTACATGTCGCTCCGACCCTCCAGACTTTAGTCTCTGCTCCTAGCACAGAGTTCGTAGCCCCCAGCTTCTCCTAGTAATACGTCATTGCCAGTTTGCGCGCACCACCAGGTTAGAGGTCCCGGCTCCTTAGGTAGCCCCCTCCTATGTTTCCGCCCATTCATGACATATTCCGTTACGTTTGCACCACATGTCTATGTATACGCCCAGTTACACCTACTTTCACTGTTATCTTTCGCGACTGCTACGCGTCACGCCTTCTGCTCCACCCACTGTTACGCCTACTGCAATGTAATGCTATGTGTTTGCGTTATGTATATAAGTTCATGTATTGTTATTAAACGTTAGCGCGCTCATCCCAGACCAAGCCCCAGCAGCTGCTGGGCCTCTTTTCCCCTGTCATCCCTGTTCCTATGCAGGTCGTCCTGTTCCTGTCCTTATGCTGTAATAAACCTGCAAACTCCTACTACCTCGAATCTTGACTCTTATTTATTGAGCTATCTGTTATGATATATGCCTAGTCAAAAATAGGGTATTATTTATTTATTTACCACAAAGGAGACATGTTTCTGTGCAGCCATTGCAAAATTAGCATTTACTGCAAGGTTATAATGCACTTAAGAGTATATGGTCTGGCTGCATCACATACAGCCCCGGAGAATAGATTCCGAAAGCTGGGCTCGGCTCACGCAGGTGCACCCTCCCACATGAAAACCAAGCACCCTGCCTTTAGGATTGTTAAGGCCTGCCATAGGGGTGACTTATAGGTTTATATGTGTGTGATCAGAAGTGATATAGGTAACCTATACCACAGTAAGGAGTGCATGCAGACCTGTGGTGTCATTTTGGAAGGCTGCCCGTGGTAGGCCTCTGGGGTATTCATGGCCTTGGTACATAGTGTACCATATTCTAGGGACTTATAAGGGTAACCCAGTATAGAATCTGGAGTGTACCTAAAGTACATGGAATCATTTTAGAGTGAAAGCAGATAGGCTGGGGTCCTGATTAGCAGGGCCCCAGCCAGACAGTAAAAAACCATCAAAACACCAGGATAAAGTAGGGGCAACCATGCAGCCAGATTCTACCTTCCTACACTGGCTTTTAGCAAAACTGGAAAAAAAAAAGTTGATATTGACTTTCAGCAGCAACTCTGCATTTCTGAGAATCATTTCAATGTCATGAACCTCGACAGTACAGAGGTGCCATCTAAGGCAATTTTCACTGACTTTACAATGGTATGTATAAAGTGTTCCGGAAGGGGAGCGCGAGCGGGTTGGCCTCTGTCACCTTGATAACTTGTATGAAGCCCTGTGTGTTTGCTTTCTTTTATATTTTTCCGTTGCTGACATCTCCCTGCCGGTGCCTGCCCGGAGAAGGCACCTTTGCACCCCCTCTGCTTTGGTAAATAATGGCTGGTGTGATTATGAAATCCCGGGTGCGGTCCAGTCCTGGAAAACAGTTTGTAATCTCTAGGTGCTAAAAAAAACTAGCTTAGCTTTAACCTATCGTTCAAGCAATATCTATGACCACATTTCTGTTATGTAGACGGTCTGACGCATCTACTTTTTGTTACTTAAACCTCTTGAGATTAAGTGTTTTGCCGAAGTTCACACAGCTCAAGCAAGTGCAAATGCTGGGATTGGAATTCAGGTCCCCTCCATGACATGATCGATAATTTATCTGCTATCTCACAAAAGACCCCCGCATTGCTTATGTATAAACTGGTATAATGCAGTGATGGAAGCACAACATTTCACTGGACTGGATGCTTTCCAGAACATTTTGGAAAATATTGCTCTTTCCCTCAGAATCCCAGACTGGAGCAGGATTTATAGACACTGGCAACAGGGTGTGACGCAGATAACGTTAGCCTGGAATTGTGAGTTTAAGTAAATTTGTGTTCTGGGGGTTACGATGGATAAAATAAAGTATTAGCTTGGAAATTGACGTCACCAGAAACTAAAAATAGTCATAACAAGTGAAAGAAGTCTGTCGGGATATTTCTGGAAGCGCATTATGGATCGACAGTCCCACAAGTCTGAATAGGTACCTAACAATTATTCTCATAGAGTTTTAGGAGACAGCCAGGATCTTTGCAGAGCTACAAATTACATCAAACAAATTTACAGTACGGTTAGTGCCAAACTAAAAGAAAAGCAGGAAGTTGATCCTGGTGGAAATTCCAGTTCACCAAATTCTACAATATCCACTCTTTGACCAATATTGAGCTGCTGTTTGGAAAATTCTAGTTGATTACTTTTTACAACTGGTTTTTGGTGTTGAATGATATTAGTGTCCCCTGTCAATATTTTCTTTAAATTGATGAATTTCCGTAGTTTTTTCCGCTTGTATATATAGTCTGATGTTCAAAATCCTATGTATTGGAGTAAGTGATGTCCTAAACCCTCCAGAGTAGCCCTTGCTTTGGAAGGGCATGTTGGAGTAAGTGATGATCTACACCCTCCAGAGTTGCCCTTTCTTTGGAAGGGCATGTTGGAGTAAGTGATGGAGTAAGTGGTGTCCTAAACCCTCCAGAGTAGCCCTTGCTTTGGAAGGGCATGTTGGAGTAAGTGATGATCTACACCCTCCAGAGTTGCCCTTGCTTTGGACGGGCATGTTGGAGTAAGTGATATCCTACACCCTCCAGAGTTGCCCTTGCTTTGGAAGGGCATGTTGAAGTAAGTGATGTTCTAAACCCTCCAGAGTTGCACTTGCTTTGGAAGGGCGTGTTGCAGTAAGTGATGTCCTACACTCTCTAGGGTTGCCCTTGCTTTGAAAGGGTGTGTTGGAGTAATGATGTCCTACACCCTCCAGAGTTGCCTTTGCTTTGGAAGGGTGTATTGGAGTAAGTGATGTCCTACACCCTCCAGAGTTGTCCCTGCTTTGGAAGGGCGTGTTGGAGTAAGTGATGAGCTACACCCTCCAGAGTTGCCCTTGCTTTGGAAGGGCGTGTTGGAGTAGCCACATTGGGTCCTTGTTCTTCTATGTCTTTAGTAAAACACAAACAATTGAAGAAGGGTCTGAGGGAAATTTAAAGACCTGCCCAGTTCGTATCCCCCTAACTGTAATCCTAACAACAAAAGAACCGGGGGTCTATAACGGAGCTTCAAGTACTCCGAGCTGCTGCAAAACTCCTACATAAGTGAGTTAGGCGCTAATAGAGCTAATAAGTCTCTATATCAGAATGTGTGCCAGGACAAACCTGTCGAAGGACCTACTGAGATTGTTGGTAAGACCCGTACAGAGATGTGTTGGATTCCCATCAAATAGGTATGTAGATCAAGTGTTCTCATTTGGTCATCCAAAAATGGGGTGGTATGTCTCTTGATCAATGAGACCCATCCATCGCCCTTACTCAATTGGGTCGCACAATCAATCGCTAGGGTACCCATGAACAAATGATAAAGATGGGATCGAGTGCAGTGCAAAAATCAAAAGATGTGTGAGTTAAAAACAAGGGGTAAAAGGATCAATAGGCGAAAAACTCTAATGTAATTTGTCCTTTCCCTCAAACAAACAAGAACCATGCAGAGGAAGCAGTCTAAACATATAACTGCATTTACAAGGCAAACATGTTTCAGCCGGTAGGGACAAGATCCCATGGCTTTCTTCAGGGCAAGAGTGCTAAGCATTATCTACTGCATACATAAAGTGAACGTAACGACAATCTGTAAAGGATATACATAAATAGTCCAAAATCGTGTTCCTCTGTACCAAACGGTGTCTCTTACATCTGTTAACAAGAAACAAGAAATAAATTGTAGTAAGTCCTATCAAAACAGGAAAGACCTGGCACTGGCTTCTACTAATTAAGCCAATTTATTTTACTAATGTTACTCACCTGAATAGTACAGGGAGTGTACCTCACCTCTCCTGGAACCCAGCTCAGGAAAAAGGAGGCCCCGCTCTGTGAAGGCAAGGAAGGGGTAATAAACGGAAGGGTGGACAGTACTACTCTATCTCTCCATCCAATACATAATATAGCCCCTATAACAGTCAAGCTTCACAGAGCCACAAAAAATCCTAAGGGTGGAATAAGTCACAGAGCCCATAAAAGTCCCAGGTTCCCAAAATCCATCACTTAATGTAAAAAGCTTTCCTCTAAATATGAGTGTCCTCAATAGGATGGAGCTAAACTGTAGCAGGTTTAGATCTGGGCTAGCAAAAGTTTGACAGATCAAGCCTGGTCTCATATCCCAGAAACATAGGTGAACCAGTCTATGCCACCCCAAAAGAAAAAAGGCCAAAAACACTTGCGCTATGGTTAAATAAAGCACCTTTATTTTTTAACTAGTTCAAACTACAAAGATGGCCGTAATGATGTCATCTTGTAGTTTTTGGGTGAACTACAACACAGTGGATTGTGACATCACTCTGTAGTTCAATCGAATCCTGCGAGAGTACGTGATACTCCGCCCCTATCTCCTTTATAAGCTTCCTGTGGGCAGCCATTTTTGCCTCCCACCAAGCTCGGGTCCTGCAATGAGACAACGCCGGACAGGTTAGTGGCTCATTAGGATTTATTTTTGGCATTTTTTCTTTTGGGGTGGCATAGACCGGTTCACCTATGTTTCTGGGATATGAGATCAAGCACAAAAAATGTCAGCTTCGTTAATACTTATTAACCTCATCCATGCTCATGATGAGCTCAGCTCGTCATGAGGCACAGTGCAGCTGCACTCATGACGAGCTGAGCTCATCACGGCCGTTAGAACGTTGCACGCGGGGATAATTACACCGCTGTGCTGAACGTTAAAAAAACTGGTGTGGTTGTGACGAGCTCCGCTCGTCATGAGTGCAGCTGCACAGCGCCTCAGGACAGACTTTTTACAGTAAATCTCAAACTGCCTAACTATGATGTGAATGTTCACCCAGTCCATTGTTTCTTCTTAAGTTTAGATCCATAGTGTTTTGATTTCATGCAGGGCCCGTACGAGATTGCAAATATGGAAACTCACACCCAGGACTGGTGAACAACTCACACCTGACCTGCGGCAACTTTAGAGATTCATCACTTTGATCTATATTTCAACACATCTAACCACCATCATGTTATATAGCACTTGTTATGCTTCTGCTGGATTTAAAGACAACCGTGCTGTGCATTCTGAGACTTGGAGTCCAATGGCAGCCTTAATAAAGTACTCTTAACAGCTTGCAAAAGTCAAATGGAGCCAAATAGGACCATGGAAGATGACAAATGTGACATGAGTCTCTTTGGCACACAGACAATGTTTACCTGAGACAAGGACATCAAGGACAGCACCGTCAATGCTGCTGATTAGCTCTCTGTCTTTTATGATAGTTTCAGCAGGTTGTGTCTGTAAAAGCCATGGCACATTGCATGCTGGGACTTGTAGTCATACTTTGGCATATTATGGTCTTGTTTAAGATATGTCTAGATCTCATTCATACTCTAGCGTGAAGCCTGTATGTCTTGCTAGACGAAGGTTTATCCATAGGGTTGGGAAAAGGCATCATAAGGTACCAGGTGTTCACTGGCACAGAGAGATGGTCTGTCATAAGTGTCACAGACAGAGCCTTCCCATGACACTGATCAGGGCAGTGAAAAGAACTGAGGAAGAGGGCACTGGGACATTTTCACAGTGTCTGTTGACGGGTTAAAGAGGTGTTAGAATAGATGGCCTTTGGATCCATGACCTCCCTGCAGCGGTCACGTATTCCGGTTCTATTTGTGATTCTGTGCAAATGGGAGTGATGGGGCTTCACAGTTTTCAAATTAATATTATTAAGAGTCAACCCTCCCTTTTACGCGTCACCACTTTAAATTGTCACCAGCTGAAACTGATCATTATTGGGTGAGTTACGAATGTGAATTGTTTAAAATTCAATTTGAAAGAAATCAGGTGTTAGATAAACGTAGGATACATTAGGCCTTGTTGTCCATCTTTAATATGAAGTAGGATTCTGACACCTGATTTGAACTGTTGTGTATTCTTTGTCATAATAAGGAACTCATGGGCTTCACTTGGTGAAAAAGTGATTTCCGAAGTTGACTAAGCAGAGTGTACTTTCTCAAGGATAGAGGCACTGTCCCAGACTGAAAGACATACTATCTAACATTTCATGTGCTGAGAACAGATGTTGTGAACACCACAACTCCATATATTACAACAGTGAAAACATCTTGGAATGAATTCTGTTATCATTGTTTTTTTTTGCTTGATTCCTATTGGTTATGAGCATGTGAACCATTTACTAAAGTAGTATCTGTAGCTCTATAAAAGAGTGCAATTTCCCCATGTTTAGAGGAAACCCTCTCCCCACCCCACCAGCAAGTAATCTTGTGGTCTGGCGGGCGATCCTTTGGCTTTCCCAGGAATGACAAAGCCCATTCCTGAACGGCATGGAGCGTGCAATCAAGGGGGTGACTGCACCCAGGCAGGCACAATATGTGCCCCCCTGATGCACCCCATTGCCCTGAGGCAACAGGGGTCCTTGTAGGACCCCACTTGCTTCTTTGCTGGCAAAGGTTTCATGGAGGGCTCTCGCCATGAATGCTTTGGCAGAGAGGAAACTCGTAATATGCCTGGCAGTGCCGCAGTGGCACTGCCAAGCGTATTCCTGCAACAATTCCGCCACAATACCGCCAGGGATCTCTGATGGCAGTTGCTGTGGTCCCATGGTGGTCCAATTGGCCAACTTTTATTAGGGCAATCGTACCACTGGTGTGGGCGATGTTAGCACCACCACCATTGCTAGAGGGGTCCACTGGACCACTGTAGTCATACTTTGGCCTTATGTCATCTGATGAATATGTTTAGCATTTCTGCACTTAAATGTATGTAGTATATCTTCAAAGTGAGATCCTTGTCTGTCTTTCCTTAATAGAAATACTTGAGTCTTGTCATCTGTGCCTTCACATTTTACCGTTAAGGGAGACGGGTCCAAGAGGGAGAACTAAAGTTAGATAGGGAATACACCACTCCTGATCCAGTGCCAAACAACTCAGGAGAGCAAAATAAAGTGGAGTTTTGCATGCTGACCCTCCTGCAGTCGAATCTTTGCCCAAAACTATACTTAGTTACACGAGCAGGCATCAATTGTGTAATTTTCGGTAATTGCACACCACAAGAGCAATGCTAAATAAATACGACTTCACCCAGGCTGACCTATATTCTAGTGCTTGCATTTAGGCAGTTGTGCACTAAGGTTCTCATGTTGTAAAATCACAGGGCCTATGGCCATAAAAGTTCTCATCATTATGTAAAATATCTCTTTTACAGGTCGGAAAATTATTTTCTCTCAAAAGGGACTTTTCATATTGTTTCTTAATTGTGAATTGGAGAGGTCATGAAAGGAGTTACCCTCCTCGTCCTGTTTCCAAGTCGGAAAATAATGTATTGACAGTTTCTGACTCCAACTGATGTCATAAACCATTGATGAGGTAACATCAAGCTTGGGTTGGTAACTCGTTTGCAAAGGGGAAGTGGTCCCCTCAGGAGCCATTTCCCTTTCGGAATTATGTTGGCAACCTCACGAGAAATAAGATTTCCAAAACGGAAAGCTTTTAATTTTAAGAACAGCACAAGTTCCTTTAGGGAACACCGGCTGCTTATTTCTTTTATTTTTATTTCTTAAACAGTTTTCCATTTTGACGTGCAATTAGAAAGATAGTGATGTGCTGTTCCTTGCAGGCAACTATCCACGTGTTTACATGCAAATTGGTGCCCGCCTAATGAATATTAATTAGGTAGATTGTTCTGCAACTCCCTCTGATTCAGTATTTTGTGAACCGACTGAACAGTACATAAGTAGTTTTGCAAAATACTGTTTAATCCTCAACACATTTCGTCTGAATTTGTGACCACTTTTTGCAAATTTAATAAAAATAGATCAGAACCTTAACTTTCATAACGAGATGGTTTCCAATTATATTTACTCCTTGGTTGCAGTTATTCCTGGTGGTAAGCACCTATTTAAATCTGCATAAGGCATAATAACACAAAATCTAAGCCCTTTAGATGTCAGCTGGGTAAATAATGATGTTCTTCTGCTATTTGCACGGCTTCTCGCTAAATTGTGCATATTGTCTGCTATTTAGCTAACCACCCAGTGAATAATTTATTTTCTATTTGCAAGGCCACCGGCCAAACAGTACATTATTTTAATTCAGCAGCCAGGTAAGTATTACATTTTATTTTTATTTGCCATTCTACCGATTAAATAGTATATAATATCTTCTATTTAATTAGCATTCAGTGAAATAATTAGGTGTATTTGCTATTTGCATGGCTGCTGGCCAAATTGCAAATAAAATCTGCTGTTCTGCCAACAGATAGATAATGAGTGAAGTTTCTTCTTTGTTTGCTTGACTGCTGCCAAATAGTAAATAAACTCAGCTAATTAGTCGGTGGGCAGGTAAATAGTTGATTTTCCTTTTAATGTGCATGGCTGCTTGCCAAACGGTGCTGAATCTCTACTATTTAGCCAGCAGTCGGTTAAACAGTGCCATTTTTCTGCTGTTTGCACGATCGCCAGCTGATCATACCAGATCTCTAATCATTAGGTAGCGGCTGGGTAAAAGGCAAAGTTTCTCCTCTATGTTCAAGGCCACCAGCCAAAGAGAATCATTTTTGATATGTAGCTAGTGGCCAAGTAAATAGCAATGAAAATGTATTATTTTACCAGTGGCCAGCTAAATATTTGCTACCTCATGTTTGGCTTACATAACCGTTGCTACCACCAAGATTAATTGAACTATCTGGGGAACAATGAAAGGCTGAATCAGCTGTTTGATCATCAATTGACCTAGAGAGTTAGTCACACCCTGCATCACCCGCCCACTCTGGGCACAAAGACTGGGAGCCTCATTTATGAGGCCCCTTGCGCCATCAGAACTTCACTTTTCATGAAGTTCCGTGGCGCAGAAGCCTGCGTGGTATTTATCAGGCAGCAGTACGCCAGTTTTTGTGGCGTACTGCTGCCTGATAAATATCAGTCCCTTTAACGCAGTGTCCTGCGTTAAAGGGGCTGCAATGGGTGTTGCTGGGGGCGTTCCCAGCAACATCCATGGCCTTTTGACACTGCCCCAGATTTACCAGAAATCGTAACTCTGAAGCAGTGTCAAAAGCTTACGCCTCCCCAGGGGAGGCGTAAGGGAGGCGCAACAGGGAGAAATGTCTTTATTTCTCCTCGTATTTCCTTTTTCTATGTGTGCTGCATTCTACAGCACACATAGAAAGAGGAAAAGCCTCTTGTGCTTATTTTTGTACAGAAAGGTTTCCCTTCCTGTACAAAAATAATCTTCCCCGCAACGCAGGCACCCTTGCACCATTGTGCAAGGGTGCCTGCGCTGGTGCAGGCAGCCCATTGTGCGCTGGCGCAGGGTAAAAGCACAGGAATGCGCCGTATCTTATAGATACGGCGCATTTCTGCTCTTTTCTTTTGCCGTAGGGAAGCGCAGCAGGAAGGCCTGCTGCGCTTCCCTACGGCAAAAAGTCATAAATGAGGCCCCGGGAGTCCAGCACGAGGCAGGAGAACAGGTACTTTCTGGAACAATAAAGAAAGTGAAGAGAGTTATGGGTGGTTTGTACTTGTGAATAAAGACATTATATACAGAGACTGCCCGGGACAGGGAGATGGAAGAAGCCAGAAGGAGTCTAAAACTATAGACGCATCATAGTTAGCACAGACAGAGGAAATCATAGGGCACAGACTGTATTGGAGTGTAGGTGAAACCAAAGGAAAGAATGTAATAGAGAGACTGAGACATTGCAAAGATCTGATGGGTGCAGAGGCAGACAGAGGCCTCCAGAGAAGGAGCAGAGACTCAAACAGGAACAAAGCACTCAAGGCTGCCAGTGCATCAGACCCCAGCATGCCAAGGACCATCCCTGTGTCAATCTTAAAACACTTCCACAAACTCCTTCCTACCCCCACCTACTACCACTGTATTCACCAAGTGCTCCTAATCTACAGGGAAACTTTAGTAGGTATCTGGCAACAGGCTTACTAGTTCAGAATGTCTGCTAATTAACTGGCGACTACATAAATTGTAAGGTTTCTGTTATATTCTTTGTCAAATGTTATGTAGTATTCATTATTCACCTGGTTAAGATAGGTATTCATTCTGCTTATTGCTGTCACTGTGTCTATGATTTCATGGCTATTTGTCACATATAGCATCTTATGTTTCAACCCTGTATCTAACTGTCTTTAACCCCTTCGATGCTGATGACGAGCTCAGCTCGTCATCAGCCACGGGTGACGTGTGCGGATGACGTAACGCGGTTATTAGAAAACAGCCGCACAGCGCAAAAATAACCACAGCAGCGATGCGGTTAAAGATGGATGTGGCCAGCAGATGATCAGCTGTGTAGTTTTTCTACAAATAAAGATCTCTTCAATCAATATCTTGTATGAGAAAATTACTACAGTTACTTCACTAAATGGAACGTAATCTCTGCTAATTCGTCAGTGTCGTGGTAAATACATGACCTTCGCTATCTAGTTGTGGCTGGGTGATTTTCTGTTTGCACAGCTGGGATGCAAATAGTACATGATCGCCACTATTTAGTAGGAGACTGGATTATTACTGATTTTTTTTGTTGCTGTTTTCACTGCTGCCAGCCAAATTGTACATGATCTCTGCTATCTTGTTGACTGATGGGTAAATAGTGAAGTGTCTCTCCTGTTTACATGGCCACTGCTCAAATAGTACATAATGTCTGTCAGCAGCCTGGTGAATAATGAAATCTACTACCTATTTATGGGACAGCTGGTCAAATAGCGTATAATCTCTGCTATTTAGCTTATAGCTGAGTAAATAGCGGCAGAATAGCTGCTACCTTCTTTTTATTCTCATTTGTGAATTTGTATGATTAAAGAAAACAAATTAATCAAATTGCAAAAGCAGGGAATTGGGTTTGTGCAGCCATTTAATTATTAGCCTGTGACAACTATTGGTTCTCTCTCTTTGATGCTCTATTAGAGAAAACTGTGCTAGTGCAATGTGTTTGCGTTGTGTTTAAATTCCTGGTATACTGTGCTAAGAAAACTCTGGAAAGGGGAAACATCTCATTGTGTGAACAGTGCGCATTGTGCATCTGAGGAATGTGAGTGAGCCAGGTGTAGAATAGTTACTTACCCTCATCTCTTTTCAAGACATACTCCTCACTCGCGGCGCTGCGTCCAGCGTTGCCACAGATTGCGGACACTCGGAATCTGTAGGATGACTTGGGGTTCACTCCCTCGATAGTGCAGGTCTCGACCTTCTGTGCAGTTAGTTGCTCCGTCCACCTATTTATATCAGTAGATTCCTCTATGATTCCAACCTTGTAGGCACTTATTCTGATGCCAGCACCAATGGTGCCAGGCTCTTGCCAGGTGATTGTGATGTCTCCGGGTCCAGTCTGCCGGCCTGTCACCTTCTCAGGTGGGCTGCATGGAAGGGTGTTGATCCACAGGGTGGGTTTACTTAGTAAGGTGACCCATCGAGCAGACTTCACTGATTGTCTGAACTGGTACAGGCAGTTAGGACGCAGACCCGTCACTGTGACCGTGTAACTGGTGTCCTTTCCTTCAATGCTGTCCCAGCATTCTTCATTCCAGGTCCTGTAATCAGCACAATAGTTCAATACTGGATCTGTTCCACCAGGCAGCGGGGCACAGGTGAGCTGCACTCTGTCATGAAATATTCGACTTATCTTAGGGGTGTCAGGGCGTGGGGGGTGGAAGGCTTTGTCGTTTAGAACCCCTCGTTCATACAAGTAGATTGAAACTCCTGGGTTACTGGGATCGCGAACAGAGGACAGAACGAACTGGATCTTCTCGTTTGAGGCATTGATCCTTGTAAACTCCATGAACTCGTTCACGAGGGCTCTAGATCTTTGGTTCACTTCAGCATCATTAAACCACTCTCCAGAGGTTGGGCCGGTGGGTTCCTCAAACTGATTCTTTGTAAGCCAGGAATGTAATTCTGATAGAAAAGGTTCCTCTTCTCCTAGTGAAGTGAACATGAGTGAGATCACAAGCTCCACTCGGAGGTCATGTAACACTTGGTTCATTTCCAACTGAGAAGGTACAATTTTCACCAACTTTGACTCTGTCAGTAAGTCCATGTACCCACTGACAAAGTTTACCTCATTCTGTTTCAATTTCAGAAATTCAGAAAGTTGCGCGGTACTGAACAGGGATTTTTCTTTGGCAGTTAAGATGTCCACCAGTGCTCTTTCCTCTTCTCCGCCTCCTCGAACAGCGGGTAGGACTCTAGCGAGGTCTGCTTGGAAGGCCATTCTATACTGTCTGCACAGCTTCTTGAATTTTTCGATTCTGTTTCTGATGTCAGGGAAGTGTATAGCGGCCGGCTGAGCGAGCATGTCATTGCACTCCATGTCCAACTCATGTAGCTCCTCCATGGCAGCTTGAGCATCTTCAATCAGCTGAGAACTGATGCTGCGCACCAGCTGAGATGCCTTGGAGTCCAGCTTGCTCAGTGGATACAGCCAGACCATTGAAGGTATTGCATGCTCGCCATTCACACCTAGGAGTGATGGGAGGGTTTTATAGATATTAATGGCCTCCTCATAAGTCGATGGGTTGTTTGTTAAAGCAAAATCCCCATAAAATCTGCAGCTGAATTTTTCAAGTTTATGCTTGTCATCCTGTGATATGGTAAGGTCTCCTTGCCCTCCAATCGCAACTTTAGGTATTCTATCAACAGCACCCTTTAATTTTCCTTGTATATCCTTCATTTCCTCAGACGAGGATACTTCTCGATCAAACACAAAAAACGCCTGTGCCCCGTACAGCACTGCAGTGACCACATGGGTTGCCATATTGTGGTCAAATATTTCTGGATAAGAGATATTGTCTCGTCCTAAATGTGTCATGGTCAGTTGTTCAAACTTGGTCGTGGTTGAATATTGTAGGGTCACTCTCGCCTATTTCTTGGAAGTCTTTGTCTCCGTTAAATATTTTGCTGCTCCTCCCACATCAACCATCCCCCCCAGGAAACTTGCTTTAAGGGAGGCACTGATATTGAGGGCAGAGGCTTTGTCTTCAATGCTGTCTTTGGCAATGATTTGAAAATGTGTTTTTGGTTGCTGCATGATGCACACATCTTTTTCTATGGTCTTCTTATCCCATAAAGTAACACCTGAAATAACAAGAACATGTCATTTAAACGAGGCTGCAAGAGTACTATGATTTTGCAACAGATTGCACACTTTTAGCCTGAAAACCCACTGATTATAAACTCAAATCTTCCTTGAAGATTTGATCAATATTGGCAAAGTTTGACTTTGTGGTGTAACATTAGACTTTCAAGGCATAGGTTCATAAAAATTGATAAAACCTGACTAGTAAGATGGATACCTTCGATCAAACTCCAAAAGTGGTTTGCACTAAGACCCGAACCATAGGAGCAACTTCAGATAGGAACCTGTGTCTGGAAGTAAAGTTGCATCTTCAACATATTCCAGCAGACAAATCTCAGGAAGTGACCTCATACGTGCCCAAAGACGCAAAGTACTCCTCCTTAACACCATGCCATCTCTACAAGGCGCAAGAGGTCACAAAGACACAAACTACCTCTGTTCTTAGACCCACCCACCATGCAATGCACAGAGGTGCAGTAGAAGTAAGTCACTCATAAAATGTTAGAAAAGAATGCTACAGCATTGCTTGATAGGGCTTATTTATTTCTTCTTCAAACCACCAATTATTCAGTAAAGGAGCCTTTTATCTTAAGCAAATACGAGCCATCAAATGAAAGCGAGAAAATGCTAACTGTGAACAAGTTAAAATGTTTTGTTATGCAAACTAGGGATTTGACTTTCATGTGCATTAACGCTTGAACTTCAAAGTCCAGTCTGTTGTAGCCCCACACAACCTCGCTGAACATACTTGTTGATGTGGCGTCTGAGCTTTATGGGTTACTGACTGTCCCTTAATAGGGGACAGGGATGCAATGGCAATTCAAGCCCAATGTTTACCCTTTGCAATATAATAGACAAGCTCTGTTCTAAGAAGAGACACTTTATGTTTAGAAGGGTTTATTACAACAGCCTCATCCTTTTGCTTAGTACCTGATCAATAACCACATAGAATGTTATTAAAGCAGCCCTTATGCATGTCACCGACAATGAGAAGAGTATGGACATTTCTGACATGGAGGGAATGTCATTTGTCAACCTATCACCCTAACGACTGCTTCTATGCGCTATGTTATGAGTACATGGAGTACCTTAACTTGCATCGAGTGTTTCTTGGCACTTTTGATCGGCCGGAATTGTGTACTCCATAATGGTGATTTCTGTGTTTGATTAGGAGAAAGATGACAATACCACAGCCGAAAAGCATAATAATGGTTGGAAATCCTCCAAAAAGACTGGAGAATAAGGAGTGGAAAAATGATGGTTTGAAAGAATGTGTGCTGTATATACACGTGCTTTGCATAGTCCTGCCATCTAGTGCCCGAAAGAAATAGTCTAATTCACACTGAAACAGAGCAGAGATGTAGCTTTCACGTTCACAAACAGCACTGCTGTCATAGGCCTCCATAAAATTAGTCTGATGAATAAACATATCAGTCAACAAAAGGCTGTGGTAAATCACCATGCTTCCAAAAGCCTGTCACACTTGCTCCTGGACAGTGTGCAAACGTACTTTTGAGGCGGAGCACACAAAGCAAAACAAAAAGTCTAGTAGAATCCAGCGACGCCCTCGTTCTAATTTGGTAAAACAATCTAACATCGACGATTCCTCATCTCGATCCAGTAACAAAACCTGCACACTGACCACAGACACAGAGTGGTTGTGATATGCGTATGAAGAATAATGCTCCAAGCCTCAGATCCATGTTAATAGGAGCCAAACACAAAATGGCGGTACATTGTTACGAACGCGTCAAGTGGCTTTCAGTCAAACATTGCACAGCAGCCATCTATGCTGCGTAGAAGAGGATCATCACAGAGTACCCATGGCTGGCATTCCAGGACAACAGGACGCAGTAAGGTGTGTGCGTGCTGATTGTGACACGTGCCTCCTTTTAAAAATCGCAAGATCAGATCAACTGGCATTGTTTTAAAAAGAAAAGATGGCTCAAAAAACACCAACAATAACCGGCACAGGGGCAATGTTTAAACATGCTGAAGTAAGTCCACTCAAATACAACTGAATGGTAAAGTGGTATTTATTAACCATTAGTCACAACAGCTCCCAGGAAACTGACAGCTTGATGCAGAGAGACTGTATTCAAATATCAACATTCTGTTTCTATAGAGATGACAGAATCATCCTGAAAGACTGCACTAGTATGAACATAGAAGAAAGAGCATGTAAGATTACTACAATATCTCCCTTCTTTTATAATTAAACATCCTAGATTTAAGATAAACTTAGTACAATACAAAATGTAATACTGCATGTAATAACAACAAAAAGACAAAATAATGTGAAAGTTAAGGGTATACATCAAGAGATAAAAATAATAAAAATTGTTGCAATACGAAAAGCATAAATAGCACAACAATGAATCTGGACAGAATTACAGATCCATGACCGAATTAAAGATCCAAGCGTTTAGTCGCAACACGGATCCTACTGCCCCTCCTTGGAGGAACATATGTCAATTTAGGATCACAGCTTATACCTTTTCCAAGATTAGTTGTGTCCATTCCAACATTGTTCTGTTCAAGACCTAACTGCCAGACATCTTTCTGAGGAAGTTTATATACACGTGAAAGATTCCACCAATTTTTCCCCTTAACCATGACAGCATGTCGAGACACAGCATCAACTTTGATCGGTGGACTAAACTTAGATAACCATTTGGGTACATTATGTGGTGATTTAATTTTGACCCAATCACCCACTTTAATGTTAGAAACAAACATTTTATGATCCATTTCCTTTTTTTGCTTTATAGACTCATTTACAATTTTAACCTTTGGGCCTAATTCCTTTTCAACTGACTCAGATTGAACACTCAAATAGCCATTTCCCTGTGTACCCAGCCCCTGATTAAAAGAGCCCCACCTTTTCATCCAAGCCGGACACAATTGAAATGAAGCTTCTCTTCCTCTTAACAGTTTAAATGGGCTTGAGCCAGTGGAAGCACTTGGTGTAGTGCGATGAGCCCACAACATGCTTTGCACAGCCTCTTTGATATTAAATTTTGAAGAGACCGCCCACTGAATGCATTCCACCAAAATTTGATTATTCCTCTCCATAAAACCATTTGCCTGTGGGTGATATAAGGCAACCCTCTTGTGAACAATACCAGATTGAGATAAGAATTCAGACATTTCTTTCGAGGTGAACTGCACCCCATTGTCTGAAACAATCTCTTTTGAGAATCCCTCCCTCGCAAACAAACACTGAAGAAATGTATTAACCTCCACTGAATTAGGATCAGTCATAAAATGAACCTCCCACCATTTGCTGAAATAGTCAGCTAAGACCAAAGCAAACTTATATCTACTCGGTAAAATGTTGAATGGTCCAACAAAATCCACTGCCAGTTTCAACCAGGGCCCATTAGGCAACCCCACTTGTTGTAGAGGGGGTGAAACTATCTTTACAACTTTGTCACTGCTATTACAAATCACACAATCTTTCACCACAGAATTAATCTGACGATCCATGGAAGGCCACCAATAAAAGTTGCGAATCCTTTTCTTTGTATTAGTTTGTCCAAGATGGCCCTCATGACCAAAATTGATTATACAATTTCTCAAAGATTCAGGTGGAATAAACTTTTCCCCTCTCATAATCATACCAGCTTCCTTAACAGAAAGTTAATCTGCAATTTTAGCAAAAGGATTTACATTTTTTATCAAGATGCTTTCTTTGGGCCACCCTGTAACAATATAGTGTTTAACTTCCTTTAGTGTTGAATCCGCTTCCAATGCTGAAAACCATTCATTCTCAGTAAAACACCCTATTGAGCAAACATCCACAGCTGCAATCAAACAATCCTCATCAATGTTTTCTTTAAAATCAACTTCAGTCATGGGAATTGGGAATCTCGATAAGAAATCAGCACGGGTGTTCTTCCCACCTGGTATGTGCGCAACTTGAAAACTATATTGTAACAATTTTGAACTAAGCCTGGCAATACGTGGTGTATGATCTTTCACCACTTTCCCTTGAAGGATTGGAATCAAAGGTTTATGATCAGTAAACATGTTGAAGTTTCTTCCCCACAAAAAACATTTAAATCTTTCTATGGCCCAGCAACATGCTAATAGCTCACGCTCAATTACAGAGTAATTTTTTTCACAAAGTCTAAGTGCACGTGATGCAAAACCCACCGTAAATTCCTTCCCCTCTTTTACCTGAGAAATCATGCCCCCCAAACCATATAAACTAGCATCAACTGACACTGTACATTTTATCTCTGGATCAAAAGGTGTGAGAATATTACAAGAACCCAATTCCTTTATTAAATTTGTGAATTCATTTTGGCATGTCTCAAACCAAGACATGCCAAGCAAACCTCGTGCCTTGAATTTTAAATTAGCCAAGACGTGCTAAGCCAACCTCTTTTAAATTAGCCAGTGACAGTTTACCATCCAGGAACACTAGTGACACTTTCAACTTTCCAATGGTGAAGGCCAATGGACATGCATTCAAAATAATTCAGTTTCTGACCTTCTAAATCGCATTAAGATAGGAAGTCTCTGACCTTACAAACACAGAAACACTGATGCTCTTCACCTGATGTGTCTTAAATAAACAACCAAAAACATCAGGACTTCATGTAGTTCACAAAATGTACATTTTTTTCTAAGCAGTAGAGGCAGTGCACTCCCTTCTCCTGCAATCAAACTCTGCCAAGTCCAAATAAAAATTGACGAACGGATTTGGAGAAAAATAAATTGATGCCAATACTTGTTGTAGGCAAAACACACCATGTTCCAAAGTGTAACTCCAAATGCACTTACACATCTGAAACTGCGCAGCATTCATAATACAGATGACATGAAGTAAGTCTAAATTGATAATGCTTACTTCCCATGAAGTTGCAGTTCTTGTCAAAATGTGACAGATGAAAATAGTACAGCAGGCTTGAGCTGGGGCTGTCCGCTGTAATGGGCACTGGTGGGACTGCAATGCATTCTGTTCCAGTTTCCTTTGGTTTCCTTTGATTCCTTTGTGGCTTCATTTGTTTCCATGTAGACTCCTGTGAACCAGACGTAGCGTGAACAGCTCCTTGTGATGTCTGACGTATCTCCCCAACATGTTGACTATTTGTAGCTGTCATCTCGAGATTATTTCACTGTAGAGCCCGAGCAAGTCTCCAACTCGTCGGCAAAATAAATGTCGCCAAAATAAATATACTACCATAGTCCACACTGGTAGAAGATGTCAATGTAGTTTTATTCAAGTAGATAAACAAGTATCTTAGATCCTATACAGCAGCCTCACCAGGAGCAGCCTGCTAGCTGCTCAGCCCTTTCACCAACAGTCACCACTCATACCCAGTCACTCAAGCATTCCAGTCATGGCCCACACACCAACATTCCACCCAGAACATACACACTGGCTGAGCAGCTAGGAACAAGATAACAGTATATAATAACACAACATGAGAATACTACGCAAGTGTTATTACCAATTGTATTTCTCTGCAGTTGCACTTTCCAAATGTAAGACAATGTGTAAGAAAGAAGTAATTTTGAGAAATGACCTCTAATTCACATGCTGGTATGGGTACCCACAAATTCAGTTTTTAAACTTCATAGCTTGTGTCCATTTCAGAAATACATAAGCTTCCTTCATACTTATTTTTCACTTTTTTATATTTTAACAAATTATTTGCTGTATATACAGGCTCCCGGGGGAAGAGGAAGTATAGAGTGACACTTAAGGCTTTTCATTATGAAATCTGCTCCACCTATATAGGTCATTATCCATGTTTTTTATTCCTACTGTCCAGGTGACTAATTTTCCAGGGTGATTGCCTGACGCTTTTAGTCTAATGTTTCGTCACTTTTAATGTGGTAGGAAGTTTTACCACCTTGGAAGGAACAGGCTACTAGGGGATTACATCTCTAGCTGGGTCACTGACCTCCTCAGTATTATGTGGCTTTGGTATGGCGCCTTGTTTTTTTAAACACTGTGAGGAAGTAAATCTGGGATTGGTCCTTTTAACCTAATTGAATCACATTTTTTAAATAGGTTTTTGGGACTATTGCAATAAGTATACAGGGAGTTTAAAGGATGGTTTTATTAATGACCCTGCATTTTTTTTCTTTTTTTCTACTAGTTATCGTTGTTTATTATTTTAATTACCTAATAAACAATATAATGATTGATTGGCTAAAAATTAGGAAACTACCCCAAGTGCATTGACTGATTGGATAAAACAATGGGTGCTGACATATGGGTAATGGCATGGGGACACTGACACAAGGGCACTGGCATAGGAACACAGATATAGAGACACTGTGACCTATATTGATTCTGGAACACTAAGATGGACACTGTTTATGGCAAAAATACAGAGGATTACTGCCACAGTTACCTTACCTGGGTACACCAACACTGACAGAGAGACAATGAAACTAAAATGGGGGCATTGAGATTGAGAGGCTGGTGTAGGTACAAGGGCCATGAAACTGAAGAACGGATATCAAGAAAGTGACATTGGGACACCCACACTGGGGCACTAACACTGGGGCATGGACAGACAGGGTAAAGGAAAATGTGTAATAATATTGAAACACAGACAATGGGGGGAAGAGAGACTGACTCATATGCTCTAAGCCTAACGTAGAGACAATAACTCAGGAACACTGACAAGTCCTCAAACACGAATGCTGAATGAAAAGGCATCAGCCATGGCAAATTAATTGTGGAATACCAAACGTAATTGGTTTTAGCTTCTTTGCCGTGCTATAGCTTTGTATCTGTGCTAACTACTTTGTAATTTGACAAGTAGCTATTGATTACCTATCCTAGCACTCAGTACACCTAGACAACACACTATAAAGGTTATTTGTGTTAATCAAGGATAACTAGGAGTGCTCTCACAGAATGTTTCTTTTTTCTGAACATAGACAGATGAACCTTGTGATTGTAACTGACATTAGGAGATGGATACCGCTTTTTGACAACTGGATCTCAGATTGCACCAACTACCTGCCCCTATAAAACAGACACACAAGAAATTGCACTCAAATGTGCTGGTACACCAAAGAACTCAAGACACCTACACATCAGCTCCCACAGGTACAACACACAAATCAAAGAAGCAAAAAAAGCAGTCCTCATCATCAGACTCGAACCATGCCCCAATACCAACAAAGAACTATTCAGCATCATCAAGGAATTCACAAACCCCACAGCTGCCACCAACACCATCATACCCTCGCAGATCCTCTGCAACAACGTTTCAGACTTCTTGCACAACAAAATCCCCAAGATCCGCTCCAACTTCGTACCCCAATCCACCATCAAGGACATCATCATACAACCTCCGACTACCACTAGGAACACCGGCCTCCTAACAAACTGGAGCTCCCTCACCAAGATGACACCACAAGAATCATGCAGACAATCCTCTCAGATCCCTGCTCTCACCACATATATAGCCTGGGAAGCACATTTATCAGCATCAACCTCACCGCCATCATCAACTTCCTCCATCCTCAGCAGATTTATACTGGACAGCTGAAGACACATGCAGGTCACTTCTCTGCTGAAATAACTCATGGCCCGTTCTAAGGATCTCAGCAACTACAGGCCCATCTCCCTCCTACCCTTTTTAACCAAAATCCTGGAGAAAGAGCTCAACAAGCAAGTCTCTGCCCATCTTAAGCATCATCACCTCCTGGACTCCACCCAATCTGGTGTCTGCAGCAAACACAGCAGAGAGACCACACTCCTGGCAGCAACAGAAGACATCCGCTCAATCATGGACAGAGGAGAAACCGCTACACTTATCCTGCTCGACCTCTCAGCAATATTCAACACCATCTCCCACGACATGCTCATTACCAGACTACAAGACTCAGGACTCCAAGGACTCATCCTATATTGGATCGCCTCCTCCCTCTCTAACAGGACACAATGCGTCACACTCTTCACTTACACCTCCAAACTCAATAAGCTTGTCTGCAGAGTCCCCCAGTGTAGTGTAGTTCCTATAGTACCCCTGCAGGACCTGCACTTTTGAATAATATACACTGTGGGCCTGGTGGCAGTCTGACTCTGAGCACCCCGCTTTGTATGTTAGCCATGTTTGCATTAGCTTGCTCACAGTGCCACCAGAATCTCCTTTTTATCAGAGAGATTAGTTTTTGCCAACCTCAGAACACAACATCCCTGATTCCTCAGACTCATGGAAACAATGTACTACTTTTCACCCAGTCACTATTGCTTGCTCATTTGGTCTTAGAGAGTTACACAGAAGAAACACTTTAGCGTGTTTACAATAAGAATTTATTGCACAGTTGTTCTTATAGTGTAAAATATTTGTGCTGTGACAACTGTTATACAGTAGCAGAGATATATGATCAGCAGTACAGTGAATAAAAAGGAATAGTACAGTTCTACCATTTTGCAATAGCCATGAACATATACATGAATAAAAAATGCATTTATAAAATAAAGCGCATACTCCTACGATACCTGTCTAGATGTACCTATCTGTACCTAGCTTATGAGTAGGTGCAAAAGAGCCAAGAATCCCGCTAGGATTTAGTCAAACGCCATTACCTGAATAATTACCTGGTCTCGAGTTGGACACCCCCCAAGGGATGGATAGACCACTGTCATCTGGAGTGACTGCATGCAGAAGCATCAGCGTCTCTGGTCAGTGTGTCGGCCTGGAAGTCTTGGTTCCCTCTAACTACTGATAGCCAGAGGTGCTGTATTTATACAGAAAAGTATAGCGTCCCTTTTCTCTCTTGTGTCTTGTGTCAGCCATTGTTGGGTATGAAGAGGATGTATGGGATTAACCGGTTACGTAGATGTTTATGCAGGTGGATTCTAGCCCCTGTCTGGTTTCCAATAACTCTTATGAATACTTATTCATACTGGATGAGCACATCGAAGATGGTTTAGGAGGCAATTGTTCGGGACACATCCTCCTTCTGTACCCAAACCACAGTCTAGATAAGGTTCAGACCTCAGCGCCTATTATTGTGGAGAATAGGGAACTAATGTATGTGAAAGATTATGCCTAAATTAGGGCATCTCAAACCATGCCTATATGAGTGCATCTATATGAAATAGAACACCCACTCCTCTTAATAGTCAACAATATTAAACAATGCCAGCAAACTACTGATTTATACTAGGTGGTAGCGCATATAATTGTCAGTGAGCCACATAAAAACATTTTTAAAATCTGTAAAAGCTTATTAAGAACTTTCCTAAGAGGGGAAAAATGAGTAGTCAGTATTTGAATTTGTACTCAAGCTAAAGTGTAACTAAGTACCTTTATAGAATTTAAAACTCCTATAAGCACTTAAAAGGCCATGCTTTCTCTAGCGATACTGTTAACTTTGTAGGAAATGTTCCAAATGTAATCAGAGTTGAAATGACAAAAAAAAAAGAAAACTCTGAATTCTTTCCCAGCACTTGATGAGCCAATTGTAGATTAAGTGTCCTGGCAGGGAGACGCAACATCATAGTCACCTGCTGTAGGGGACAGAAATTGTAATATTTCACACAGTACATCGATAGAGCACAGATGATATTCAGTACTGCCCATAGATGGTATATCGGCAGCCGGTGCTATAGTTGTTATGTTAGTTGTTTTTCTATAGCGTGCGACTCACTGGGGGGCATCTCAGCTGTGACCTAGCGAAGTGAGGGTGGGACCAGCAGCATTCAATGACCATGTTAAAACAGAAATGTTTTTAGCTTTTTCCTGAAGGCGATGTACAAAGTACATTTTCGTAGGGTGGTGGGAAGCTGATTCCAGTACCGCAGGGCCAGGTACGAAAAGGCTCTCCCCCCTGTACGGCTTATGCAGATTCGGGGAACCTTTAAGAGAGCCAAGGTTGCAGCCCAAAACCTGCTTTGTAAATTTCTTCTGAAGGTAAAGGGGACCTTTACCATTCACAGCATTAAAAGTGAGACAGCAGATCTTAAAAAAGTATCGCTTCTTTATCGGTAACCACTGAAGCTCTCTCAGCAAGGGGGCTGAGGAGGAGGAGTCTGGAGGACGATTTAGAATTATCCGCGCTGCGGTGTTTCGGATCACCTGCAATTTGGCAAGCAATGTCTCTCCCACTTCTGCAAACAATGCATTCCCGTAGTCCAGGCAACTCATCACCATAGCCTGGACCAAGTTTCTCTGATGTTTGATAGGCAAATAGGGAAGTATCTTGCTTAAAAGGCGTAGGCTATAGTAGCAGGAGCTAATAGTGGTTGCAACATGATCCTTCATGGTTAGTGTTAGGTCCAATTGTAATCCAATATTTTTCACGGATTGGGTTGTAATGGGAGCCATTCCCAGCTGACCAGGCTACCACTCTTGTGTCCAGATGGGTGAAGCTTTACCCATAAGCATATTCTCGATTTTACTGGGATTCAGCTGGAGGCAGTTCTCTGTCATCCACTTTGAGATTTCGAGCATGCCTGCTGCAAATGAAATTTTCTCACCTTCTGTATTCAAACCAATTGGAAACATCACCTGAGTATTGTCAGCATAGGAGATTATAACGAATACAAATAATTCAACAATTTTTGCAAGGGGGCCATATAAATATTGTATAATGTAGGACTTAGGCAAGAACCCTGAGGGATGCCCTTGTCCAAACATGATTTCTGGGAGAGATATGGTCCTAACATTATCCTTTGCCATCTCTTGGACAAGAAGTTTTTCAGCCATTTTAGGGCTGTGCCTCGGATGCCACATTTTCGGATTCTGTTTGTGCGTTGTGATAACACTAAATAGGATAAGCATAAGGATAATATGTTTTCAGTTTGTCTCAACATTATACATATGCCGTTGTGGATAAGGAGTCCGTGCTGCATTGGACGATAAAAATATAATATATATATATATCAGGCGCAATGTTATTAGGTTGCGGTTAAACGAGCATCGTTCAGCACTTAGAACTAATAAAATAGGAGCACCTCTCACTGAGCATTGGAGGGAAGCTGGCCATAAAATTGAGGATTTAAAATGGTGTGGCTTAGAAAAGATAACTGAGAACACCAGAGGCGGTAATCAAAATAACAAGAGAAAAAGAAGGGAGCAATTTTACATGTCGACCCTCAATAGTGTGAGGTGCGGCTTAAATTCTAAGGAGGATTGGGAGAAAATTGTCCAATGAAAAGCATAGCAATGGCCCCATACAGGCCTGCAGTCCTCCTTATACGAACAATATAGCAGCAGTAATAGAGTAAGGTTAATGTACACAATGAGCTGAACAAAACTTGTGTACCCTGGGACTTACCATCTATAACCAGAGAAATAGTAAGATCTCCATATACGAGAAAGATAGGCTGATGCAGGGTCAATACTTTAATAACTCAGAAAACTAATGAACTGTGACTAAATAGTGCCGCTAAAGAGTCAGATAATGTAGAGTAAGATTTGATTTTACTCCATATGCGAGTAAGATAGGCTGTTGTAGGGTCAATACTTCAATAACTCAGAAAACAAACGAACTGTGACTAAGTAGTGCCGCTAAAGAGTTAGATAATGCAAAATAGCCGAAAAATTGAGAGAGAACAAATATTCTGCCTTATATACATGCGCCTAGATAACCGATAACTAGAGCCCCGAGAAAAGTATTAATGACAATGGGGAGTCTATTTTAACCCAAAACGACATAAATGTAACATTATAAGTGAAGTAGCTGGATTAACATACAAAGAATGCGCTAATTCTGTGTATATATATATAGTAAACATGTCGTATTACCGTCAAAGTGACCCATTAATTATGGAAAGGGTGATACATAACAGAAGCCCAGGTGCAACTATTATCTAAATTTGGCCCGTGCATCAGAGGCGATCCTGGTAAATAATACAGAAGGTAACACGCGCTAAAATAATCATAGCGGTACGCGTTACGTTACCATGCAACAGATCCTCCAATTAGGAAGAGAGATAAGCGCAGGGACACGCGAATAACAGAGCAGGTCCGCGGCGTGGCAAAAAGCGTTCGGTCACCATGGGAACCGGACGTTGATTGGCCCAAAAAGAACCAATGAGGGCGTGTGGTAGGAGCGACCAATCATAGTGCGGGTAACATAAAGTACCGCTGCATGATCGAACGCTCAGTACTCTCGGCGGCTCGTACAAGACCGGCTGGGTGACGCTTTGGAAGACTGCCAGGATTCAGGAGCAGGGAGGCCGATCACACATTTTAAGGTAAAGACAACGTAGAACTAGGGCCCCTCCAAGCCTTGACTAGTGCTTTTTATAACTTGAGCGCTAACATCCAAAAATCCCTCTTAAACCTAATATAAGTAACTTGAATACTGTGACGCCTTCCCCCTTATGTCAGGGAAGATGAGATAAACTAAAAGTAAAAGAATATAGTTAATAGGAATAAGATATAATCTACCTCACATTGCGCCTGATATATATATATATTATATTTTTATCGTCCAATGCAGCACGGACTCCTTATCCACAACGGAGTGTCTTGGAGGCAAAATATCCTTGAAATTGCACCAGGCAACTAAATTTTAATGGTGAGTGATACCCTATGGCCAACATGCACTGCTAATAAGTATATTTCAAAATTAACAAGACCCACATGTGTTAATATGGAATAAATATAATTCCCTAGGGTCATTGAAGATACCCACAACAGAAAATACGGTGGCTCCTCCTGGTAGTCCAAGACCAAGCGTATTTATATTAAAAAACAGGTATATAGAAATAATATTCTTATTTTCTATTTCTATCTTAGTTTGTAGGAATGTTTGTCGCGGCATATGTATAATGTTGAGCCAAACTGAAAACATATTATCCTTATGCTTATCCTATTTAGTGTTATCACAACGCACAAACAGAATCCGAAAATAGGCCCATGAACTTGATGGCAACAGGGTTCTAAACCGAAGCAAATAATGTCCGGTGGTGAAATTCACTCCGCCTGTTTTAAGGTATGCGTTAGACTGTCAATTCTTTCACTATATACACAGATAGAGGTCTCACATTGAGTCTCATGAGCATTGGACTATATAGTCCAAGGGAAAGGTAAACACCATTAGTTTTGTTCAAGCGTAGGGACACATAGATTAATTGGTCAATATGTTACCAAATTGGAAGGAGTATTGGAAATCTATATGAGTGTGAAGAATTACTAGGAATGTAAAACCAAAATTTTGTGCTAAAAAGTGATGTCCTTTGTACAAGAGAGGCCTAAAAACGATGTTATAGCTACTACAGTCGTGACTAGTTATAATTGTGAACTAAGAACAATCCACACCAATGAAAGAAGAGTAACTCTGTGTTTTTTAATTTTTTTAAAATCCATCCAGAATCAGTCCTGAAGAAGGTAGACAAACAGAATACCGAAACGCCGCGTCGACTTGTGATTCTTTGTGTTTTTAAATGTTTTTTATACAAATGTATAACATGTTTTCTTAAAAAATTGTATTTTGTGTAATAATGAATTTTTATATTTGAAGTGTAATAAATATACAACAGAGACTTACGTAACTCATGGTGTGGAAAACATCTTTTACTTTAAAAAAAATCCTTTTTCATTACTTATATATTGTGTTATTCATGAAATATTGTAGATTGTTGTTGCTAATGTTTGAGCTGACTATATAGTAAAAAATAGGCTTTTCTCTTAAGATTTGGCATTTGCAGAGTTATAATAAAATTAACACACAGAATTCTCCTCTATAATCAATATACGCTTGTAGAAATTGAGATTTAAATTCCTTGTACCTTTACCTTTCCCGCCGTATTGTCGGCATGCTGCTTGTTGGAATACAACACTCACTTTAGAGTACACCCAATAGAAGTGAGACACAGTCCTACATTGTCCTTGTTTGTGGGGACGCCCTGGTCCTTTTTAATCTGTTATCCCCCCAGTCCCCTATTAGTCTGTGCGGGGTCCTCCTTTGATTTCGTAACCATAGTTTTAGAAGGACATAGGTCGCCAGGCAAACCAGATTTAGCCGACGACAATAAGTTAGAAATTTTGTTGAGCTTGGTTATTTCGAGTATTGACTGAAGAAGTTTCGGGTTTGTCTTGTCCAATTAAAAGAGCTGACTTCTGAGATTTGATAGTTGGGAAATTCACAAAAATCGAAGTGATTTTTTCCTGAAAATAACTAGCTAATGCATCACAGTGTTCTTGTGATTCGGCCGGGGTTTGTCTACAGGCTTGCGGTGATACAAAGTTTTTAACTATATTGAAAATGGCTTTGGAAGAATTACTAGTCTGGTCAATTTGGTTCATGATGTAAGTACGCCTGGCCGTTTATATATTCTGATGGTAGCTGGATAGAGCTAGTTTGTAGGCTTGTCTATTCAGTAAGTCTTTGCTACATCTCCATCGTCTCTCCAGAGTCTTAAACTTTGATTTGTCAGTTTTTAGCTTGACTGTGTACCAGGGTGCGGATTGCCGCCGTTGGACTAAACTATGTTTTGTTTGGGGAATTGCGTGGTCCAGGGCTGTTACTAGATCAGAATGGAAGCCTTCCAACATTTCAGAGACGTCAAGGTCATAGGACCCACACTCTCATGGGCGGGGATGGAAAACCTCATTGAAGTATTCCAAAGATAATTTGTGCCAAGGCCTGCGTTATTCCTTCTGCCTCCAATCCATATTTCGAATTGGGGTCAGAATGGACGGAGGTTGATGTGTAACGGACCTGCATGACTATTTGTTCGATCAGATAGGTGGAAAAATTAGCGCTCCGACCTGGAGGTTGATAAATTAGCTCTCCATTCCAGCTATCCGTGGGAGACATGGTAATACTTATAATTGTCAAGTCAAGTCAAGTCAAAGAATTTGTATAGCGCACTACATACCCAGAGGGTCTCAAGGCGCTTAGACAGGGGAGGAGGATTACTTGTCAAAAATCCACGTTTTAAGTTGCTTTCTGAATGCTAGGTGGTTCTGGGTAAGGCGAAGGTAGGCGGGGAGTGAGTTCCATGTTTTAGCAGCTAGGTATGAGAAGGATCTGCCTCCCATGGTGGTCTTGTTGATGCGAGGTACAGTGGCGAGGGCTTGGCTGGTAGAACGCAGTTGGCGGGAGGGGGTGTAGAAGGACAGTCGTGAGTTGAGGCATTCTGGTCCGATGTCGTAGAGTGATTTGTGTGCGTGGGTTAGCAGTCGGAAAGTGATCCTCTTATTGACGGGTAGCCAGTGGAGGTCTTTAAGGTGACCAGAGATGTGTTTGTTGCGTGGGATGTCTAATATGATCCTGGCTGAGGCGTTTTGGATTCGTTGGAGTTTCTTCTGGAGTTTAGCGGTAGTGCCTGCGTAGAGGGTGTTTCCGTAGTCTAGTAGGCTCGTGACCAGAGCGTGGGTGACTGTTTTCCTTGTTTCGGTGGGGATCCAGCGAAATGTTTTTCTGAGCATGCGAAGAATGTTGAAGCAGGAAGAGGATACGGCACTGACTTGTCTGTTCATTGAGAGTGAAGAATCCAGGATGACGCCTAGGTTCCGTGCGTGGTCTGTCGGGATGGGTGCTTTTCCGAGGGCTTCCGGCCACCAGAAGTCGTCCCATGCAGAGGGGGATGTTCCTAAGATGAGGACTTCTGTTTTGTCTGAGTTCAGTTTCAGACGGCTTTGTTTCATCCATTCGGCAACTTCTTTCATTCCTTCGTGTAGGTTAGTTTTGGCGGTGCTGGGGTCATTGGTGAGAGAGAGGATTAGCTGAGTGTCATCCGCGTAAGAGATGATGTTGAGGTTGTGTTGGCGGGCGATGGCCGCGAGGGGGCTCATGTATACGTTGAAGAGGGTGGGGCTGAGTGAGGATCCTTGTGGTACGCCACAGATGACTTCAGTGGCTTCGGACTTGAATGGTGGGAGGCGGACTCTCTGGGTTCTTCCGGCAAGGAATGAGGTGATCCATTCAAGTGCTTTTCCTTGGATTCCGATGTTATTGAGGCGTTGTAAAAGGGTGCTGTGGCAGACTGTGTCGAATGCTGCAGAGAGTTTGAGGAGGATGAGGGCGACTGTGTCTCCATTGTCCAGTAGAGTTCGAATGTCGTCTGTTGCTGCGATGAGGGCGGTCTCAGTGCTGTGTTTTGCTCGGAAGCCAGATTGTGAGGAATCGAGGGATTTGTTGGCTTCGAGGAAGGCGGCGAGCTGGATGTTGACAGCTTTCTCGATGACTTTGGCCGGGAATGGAAGGAGCGAGATGGGGCGGTAGTTTTTGAGTTCGGTGGGGTCCGCTGTGGGTTTTTTCAGAAGGGCGGTGAGTTCGGCGTGTTTCCAGTTTTCCGGGAAGGTGGCGGAGTTGAAGGAGCAGTTGATGACGTCTCGGAGGTGCGGTGCTATGATGGAGTCTGCTTTGTTGAAGATGTGGTGAGGACATGGGTCTGTGGGGGATCCTGAGTGGATGGAATTCATCAGGCGGATTGTGTCCTCAGTGGAGACTGGGTTCCAGATGTTAAGGATGTTCACGGGGGGAGAGTGTTTAGTCAATGGTCGGGTGGGATGGTCTCCGGGTTGGTTGTCGAAGCTGTTGTGGATGTCTGCAATCTTGTTGTGGAAGAATGAGGCTAGGGAGTCGCATAGGGCTTGAGAGGGGGTGATGTCGTTGGAGTTGGCTGAGGGATTGGTAAATTCCTTGACGATGTTGAAAAGTTCCTTGCTGTTGTGGGCGTTGTTGTCAAGTCGATCCTTGAATGCTGTTTTCTTGGCCTTTCGGATTAGTTGGTGGTGAGTGCGGGTGGCGTTTTTGAAGGCGTCCTTGGTGCTAGAGGTTGGGTCTTTTTTCCAGGCCTTTTCAAGGGAGCGGCAGAGTTTCTTGGACTTCTTAAGATCATCGTTGAACCATGAGGCCTTTTTGCTGCCAGGTTTGCTATGACGTTTTTTCAGTGGTGCTAAGGTGTCGGCGGTGTTGGATAGCCATAGGGTGAGGTTGGCGGCGGCTTCGTTTGCGTTAGAAGAGTGGGCTGGGGTGTTTAGAAGGAGCGATGTGGAGATCTGGTCCGTGGTGATTTTGTTCCAGTTTCTTTGTAGAGTTGGTTGGAGGTGGTTGGTGGGTTTCGGCTTGTTGTAGGTGAAGTGAACGCAGCTGTGGTCAGTCCAGAGGAGATCCGTAGTGTGGCTGAAGGAGACATGATTGCTGGAGGTGAAGATGGGGTCGAGTGTGTGACCTGCGATGTGGGTGGGGGAAGTGACCAGTTGTTTAAGTCCGAGGTTGGCGAGGTTGTCTAAGAGGGTGGCGGTGTTGCGGTCGTTGATCTTTTCAAGGTGAAAGTTGAGGTCTCCCAGAAGGATGTAGTCTTTGGAGGGGAGCGCGTGTGGGGTGATGAAGTCCGTGATGTCTTCACTGAATTTTGCGCGGGGTCCTGGTGGTCTGTAGAGGAGGGTGCCTCTGAGAGTTGTCTTGGGGTCGATGTGGATCTGGAAGTGAAGGTGTTCGGAGTTAGCGAGGTTGGCGTCAGAGCTGGTTGAGATGCGGATGGATTTCTTATGGACGATAGCGATTCCTCCTCCTGTGTGGTCGGTGCGGTCCTTGCGTGTGATCTTATAGTCTTCAGGGATGGCGATGGTGATGTCTGGGGCGGAGGAAGCGTTCATCCATGTTTCCGTTAGGAAGGCGACGTCTGGTGAGATGGTGTCTAGTAGATTCCATAGGTCAATGGCGTGTCTGTGGACCGAGCGGGTGTTGAGAAGGATGCATTGTAGGAGGTTGGGGTCGGGAACCTGTGGTGTGGTCGTAGCGGGGATGTTGTCGGTGCCGTTGAATTTGCAGGAGTAGCAAGAGAAAGGTCCATGGGTGTGTCTAGGAGCAGCTTGGACGCAGTTGGGGGCGCGACCAGGGTTGAGGGCTAGGAGGGTGGTGGCATCGTAGGTGATGCGGGAGGGCTGGGCAGCGCGAGGGGCAGGGGGTCTGGCGCTGGGCACGGTCCAGGCACGGACGGGCGTAGACGGGCTTACCTTTGGCGCACCTTCGGCGCGGATTGGGCGCGGTCGCTGCGCGTGAACGCTGCGCGCGGGAAGGACTGTCATATAAAGATAGTGGAGGGGGAGGGGCGAGGGCGACTCAGCTGGGAGGCGGGCGGGCTGACCAAGAGAACAACAACCAACAAAATGGAGGAGGGGGGAGCACAACAGAGCGCTTGGGAAGAACGCGCTAATACAGCAGCTGAAAAGTACAATTTAAAGCCAATGCGCGTTATATGCAAAGCGGCAGCCAGGCAGGGCAATATGAAGCACAGAGGAGGCAAATTTCACAGAAGCGCTGCAATAACGATACCAGCACACGCCAGGGAGCACTGGGAGTGACCACTCCGGCCAAAGCGAAGAGCGAGTCACAGCGCTTCCAGGTAGGGAGGCGCTGTTAGTATCCTGTGGGAGGGTGACTCAGCTGGGAGGCGGGGCGGGCTGACCAAGAGAACAACAACCAACAAAATGGAGGAGGGGGGAGCACAACAGAGCGCTTGGGAAGAACGCGCTAATACAGCAGCTGAAAAGTACAATTTAAAGCCAATGCGCGTTATATGCAAAGCGGCAGCCAGGCAGGGCAATATGAAGCACAGAGGAGGCAAATTTCACAGAAGCGCTGCAATAACGATACCAGCACACGCCAGGGAGCACTGGGAGCGACCACTCCGGCCAAAGCGAAGAGCGAGTCACAGCGCTTCCAGGTAGGGAGGCGCTGTTAGTATCCTGTGGGAGGGCGACTCAGCTGGGAGGCGGGGCGGGCTGACCAAGAGAACAACAACCAACAAAATGGAGGAGGGGGGAGCACAACAGAGCGCTTGGGAAGAACGCGCTAATACAGCAGCTGAAAAGTACAATTTAAAGCCAATGCGCGTTATATGCAAAGCGGCAGCCAGGCAGGGCAATATGAAGCACAGAGGAAATTTCACAGAAGCGCTGCAATAACGATACCAGCACACGCCAGGGAGCACTGGGAGCGACCACTCCGGCCAAAGCGAAGAGCGAGTCAACTAGGTGTCTTCTATCGGACTGTGAGATTGTTTCCTTTGCTATTGGCTTCTCTCCTACTTGTACTTTTTCAGGAATCATTTTGTATCGTCCACCAGGAGCACATGCCAATTTCTGCAATGATCTTCCAGACATTGCTATAAATTGTGCCAGTCTCGCCTCCAACTTTTCTGTTCTGGGTGATTTCAACATTCACCTCGATTGGCCCAACCCCTCCCCTTCACATGATCTCATGGCAGGCTTTGAAGCTTTTCAACTGAAACAACTTGTTACTGGCCCTACCCACAAATTAGGCCATTTGCTCGACCATTTTTTCACTAATCTTGATAACATTATTTTGGCTGAGACCATTATAGTACCTTGGTCGGACCATTTCTTGTTATCCTTTGTTTGGACCCCCCTAGATCTGTCACAACCTTTTATACGGACTAAAAAATTGAGTCGCACATGGTCTAAACTCTCAGTGGAAAAATGGGCAACTAAACTTAACAACTCTACCCCTGCATTCTGCTCTAATCCTATTAGGGCGAATTAGTATTTTAATAGCTGGCTGGAGTCTTCTTTGGACCTAACCCTCCCTAAGAAAGAATTCTGCCATTGAGTTGGCATTAATAAAAAAGCGTGGTATTCCCTCGAACTCAGACTGCTTGAACAATCATGCAAGCAGTCCGAAGGGAAATGGAGGAAGGATTTTTCGGATGCCAGTAAATGCAATTACAGAACTGCACTTAGGCTCTATAAAAGTAAAATAAAAGTTGCACAAGCCAGCTATTATCAGGAGAAGTTTGTCCCTGCTTCCAATTCTTCCAGGGACATTTTTAAATTTTTTAACTCTCTGATTACACCTCCCGTTCCTCTCACTGAACCGGTGAATACTCAAAAACGCTGTGATGAATTAGCACATTTTTTCGCCATTAAGGTTTCTAACATCTATTCGCTGTTTCAGAAAACGGCTGGAGGAATTTGCGCCGCTTGCCCTATCCAATCTGCAGCGACTCCTGGGGAATCTTAAGTCGGGATCCCTGGCCGATGCCGTACCCCCCCATTCTTAAGTTGGTCTCGGAGACTGTCTCCCCAGTTATTCAGGATGTAATTAATTCCTCCCTTGTAACCGGACTGGCCCTGCCTTTATGGAAACAAGCAAGAATTAAAGCTCTACTGAAAAAACCCAATTTAGACTCTGAGGACTGGGCGAACTATCACCCCATTTCTTTACTGCCAGGTATTAATACATTTGCTGAAAAACATGTTAATTCCATATTAGCAGCGTTTGTGGAGAATAACAAAGGCCTACACCCCACCCAGATGGGCTTCGGAAGCAAGCATGGCACGGAGACCGCCCTTCTTGCCGTAGTCGAAGAAGCCAGGAAAATCGTGGATACCGGAGGCTGAGCTGCCATTATTTTGTTAGATCTCAGTGCAGCCTTCTACACGGTAAATCATTCTATCATTATTCAGAGACTGAGGGAGGTGGGTATAGCCGGGACTGCCCTTAAGTGGCTGCAGTCCTTTCTCTCTGACAGGTCTTTTGCGGTGTTTGAAGATGATGTTCTTTCGAAACAGATTCCTCTGCAGTATGGCGTCCCCCAGGGATCCTCATTAAGCCCTACCATGTTTAACATCTAAATGAGGTCCCTTGCGGACGTTGTGCTTCCCTGGGGGGTCCAGCTGGTCACCTCCGCTGATGACACCCATCTGGTGGTGTCCCTCAGCCGACATGATACTTGCAACAAGAACCTTACATCCTGTCTAAGCAAAGTATCTGAGTGGATGGATTCTTCTTTTCTTAAACTTAATGGCTCTAAGATGGAAATTATGATGCTTGTACACATGGCCCCCATGAATTTAGATCCTTGGTGGCCTAGCTGCCTTGACCCTCCCCCTTTACCTAAGAAACAAATTAAGAGTCTAGGTGTATGGTTATACCCTAATCTTAGCTTCTTATTACAATCACGTAAAGTTGCTGATACCTGTTATGGTCTGATCAGATTGATAAGGAAGATTCTGCCTCTCCTTCCTTTTGAAGCTAGACGTCTGTTGGTTCAAGCCCTTATTTTATCGCAGCTAGATTACGCTAATGCGGTTTACCTGGGCGCACCTCATGGAACCATTAACATTTTGCAGATTGTTCAGAACTGCGCCGCCCGACTTCTAATGAATGTACCAAAGCGAAATTCCGCTAAGTCAGCACTTTGTCAGTTGCACTGGCTGCCAGTGCAGCAAAGGATCTGGTTTAAGGCCATGTGCACTGTTCATAAGTCCATTACTGACAACGGACCCCCTCTGATTCAGCCTATGCTGCAATTATATCAGGTCTCCCAGACTTTTAGATCTAACCATTAAAAAACTTCTGAAAGTCCCTAGGATTAAACGGGCACGGATGGGTGGCCGACGTTACTTCATGCTGCAAAATTTTGGAACCAGCTCCCCGACTCTATTCGTCTTGAACCTAACTATCTCCATTTCAGGAAACTACTGAAAACCTTTCTCTTTCCTTGATCAGTGAAGAAGGATTAGGTGTCACTAATGTGCTGGGATGCCCTTGGGTAGCCATTCGCTAAATAAATGCGTATTCATTTATTCAGTTTTGAAAATGCCCAGTTCCAATCTATCATTACCCAAGGTGTCAATCCATTGCACCTTAAGATGGTTCCTAAAGGCTATGGCAATGCCACCCCCGGTTTTAACTACTCTATCCAAATGGATACATTTATATCCCTCCAGGATGGCCAAATTAATCGATGGATGGTTTTTGTTAGCCAGGTTTCTGTAATAAAGCAGAGCTCTGGGGAGTGGGAAAAGATCAGATCCCATATTTAAATCGGATATTTAGCTAAAGATCGTACATTGCATAAAATATACTTAAGGCTGGTTGTGCCATGGTCCAGTTCGATTTGTAGGTCAGTTATGCAAGCAGTGCCCAAATTACTCTGAAAGAGGTAGGTTCTACAAGCTACTGAGCCTTCCAAGACAGTAGGAAACTTAGTTGAACAACATGAGTTGGGGGAGTGGTTAATTAATTCTATCGTTCTATTATCACGTAGAGCTTTACCAGAATACCTCAGGCAATTCGTCGTCCGAGTAGTGGTCCTGGTTTGGGTAGCATTTACTGCCTCTGGGCTCGTTCGGGTGCAGATGGGCACAGACGGGCTTTCCTTTGGCGCGTTTTCGGCGCGTCAGCAGCGCGCCTTCTACACGCGTCAGCTGCGCGGACGAGCTAGGGTGGTCATTTGTACTGTGAGGTCGAAAACAACTGGTCCGCAAGCTGAAGTTACCCCCAAGAAGGTGGCCCTCCAAGTTGCCGAGTCCCCCCCTGGTCAGCATCTAATTGGCTGAGAAGGTGAGTGGGTGTGCGAGGACAGACCACACAAATCGTGACATACAGGTTTAAAAAGCCAAGCGCTATTCTGGAAAGTAAATTAAAATGATCTATGGCTTCTGCCTCAGGAATCTGCCTGTGTCAGCGCTAGTGGTGGCTGAGCCGATGCTCCCCCAGTTGTAGCAAAAGACACCTGTGGGTTTTCAAGGAATGCATTCATCAGGATAGGAATACACTGGGGACAGAGCCGAGCCTGGGACCTCAGCGGTTCCAGCCTCGTATTCAAGTCCGCAGGCGTCTCCGACTCGAGTGTCAGACAGATTTCCAACATGCATTGTTCACCGCAGGACAGGCATCAAAGAACAGGTAAGATGCAATTGATCCAGACTGGTCTAAATGATAAGAACCAAGAAGCAGTCAGTTCTCCTACGCGAGTTAGCACAGATTTTGTACCATGCGTTCAGGGTATCTATGCTCCAGAAGTGTTTTCGACATTTGTGATTAGACCATCCAATGCGTAAATGACGATCAGGATTCTAGCTATTAAAAGCAGTATCAGAGGTAAACCTCCAAAGATGCTTCCAAATATGGAGTGTATAAAATTTGGGATAACTCTGTTCGGGAGGTGCTTTGAAATCCTGACTCTGTGGTCTTAAATAGGTGCACAATGCCACTTGTATCAGACATGTTAAAGATACAACTCACCATTTCTAGGAAAATGAAAGGGGCAGTTTGTACGAATAAGAGCCTGTATATCGGTAGAGGTCCTTGCAACTTGAAGTTCAAAGGTCTCTCGAGCAAACGTTAAGGGTACAGTTCACTGTAAAAGCATGGGTTTCAGTCTGCTCAAAGTGTCAAACTTTATAAAATATATGTTTAACGAAGGCCACAAAGACTGTACTTGTTGCGTGAAACTATACTTGCATACAGCAAGTAACCCTGGCGATCATGGTGACCAGATAGGCGATGCCCAGAAGCATTACACAGCAACCTTGATCATTCAGCATCAAGTAACTTCCAATAGACAGTAACTCAAAAACTGATGTGATCATGGCAGCTGGGTTTCCTTTCATATGGCAAGACAGATTCGCTATTGAACCATTACATGCTCCGTGCAAAACAATATCTTGGCACATGAGAGAACCGCTTAAAGCTTTCTTGCAGTTTGGACCACTTAGAAACACTTCTCGATCCCCACTCTAGTATTGACATCTATATGGTAAATCCCAGGATTGCCTAATGTATTATTTACCCAATTTTTCATATCTGCCTGCCTGCCTTTGCTCAAGGCAATAGTGAAACTGAAACGTCATGACCTGGAGAGCGATTTGGCCGTGGATTAGCCATTCTATTGATGGTGATTCCGCCACTGTGTACGGTAGCTTTTACAGTTTTTCAATACTCAGCATTGTATATGTAGCTTCCCTTTCTGACATTTTTATCTGTGTATCCGTTGGATTGTATTCGGAAAACAGAGACATACTGTTTATAAAACGCCAAGGCACAAAGCCTGCATGCAAAGATTGCAGCGTATAGCTTAATAACATAATAGAACGTAACTGAGATTGGCCATGTTGTAATATGGCTAATTCTCGTTCCAGTATGTCAACAGCAGAAGATACAATGTTGCCCAATGAATATATCCTGGAGGTCAAAGTTGTTAACCCATTATCTACCACAGCTAAAGCTTTTAATAAGTTTATAAGTTCTATTTCTCGTATTCTCTCTGCGGCTTCTTGTAGGGAAATCTTCCAGATTTCATTATGGGCAGCATAAATGCCTGCATATATGAAATGTTTTTGACGTTCTTTCCTGGGTCCTAGTAAAAAGTCCCTAAGATCCATGTCATGTGAGTGTAAAGATAAGTGTTGTTTCACTTCTGCAAGTGTTGAGGTTTCTAGCCAATCGAGGCACAACTTCCCAACACTATAGGATGTCACTACCCCTGGATGTTCTCTCTGTACATAAAGTGGGTCTGGCATATGGATACTGAGTCCCTCAGTGATGTTCAGGAATCACTAATAACAGCTATTTGTGTCTAAGGGCCAAACCACCATCTGTTTCCAATTTGGGTCTGTTCTATTGTACTTTAAGATGTCATCTACTGTTGCCCCTTCTAGTGTAGTTGAATTTTGCCACCCCTGTGTTGGTACTGGAAACCTAGGAGTGTTCAGGTCCTTGTTCTTGGCTAGTCCAAGGCAGGATGTCAGTTGCATGGTATATTTTAAAATGATCATCTGCTGTGGAATGAGGCATGCCCTAAATAGTGCCTCTGAACCCTGGACTTACCAGTCCCTAGAATCCCAGACTGGAATTACGTCAATTTCGTCTTTCCATAGGTCAAAACCCTGGTCAGACAATTGGGCCAACAAGGAAGCAGAGTAAATCTGTTTAGTGTTTGTCAACAAAATTTTCAGTGCTGATGTAGGTGCAACCTTATAGTAATATGAGGCTGGATCTGTGGTGTTAAACCCTGAAAAGTATGAACATTTCTGTGCAAATGTTTGTGAACTACTTTTTGGTGGTGTTGGGCAATGTGGCAATGTTCCACTGATGGTACTCAAACACATTCCTAGGTGAAATGGATTTGTGCAGGAAATGATGACCATAATGTTTGTAACAGTACAATGTGTCATAATCTGAAGAACCCTCTAACATTTCATTATTAGAAAATGCAGCAGTTTTCTCTAAATCAGACAACATGTTATTAACTGATTCGGAGTCCCAATCATCAGAAAATGTACTTAAGGTAATTGTATCACTTAATGAAATTTTAAATGCATGAATAATTTTTAAAAGCTCGGTCGGACCGAATATGTTGAAATCAACGTTATCCCAAACTATACCAACCGGTATATGAACTGCTATAATATTTACTGATGACAAGTCTCTTTTCTCACGATACGATGATGGATGTGGCTTTAGTAGTATGTTGACCTTTTGGGCCGTGGAACTTTGTTGAAGATAGCGTCCAATAATAAGCATACTAAAAGTTAGTACTAAGTCAAGCCAGAAAAGAAAAAACAATATCCCAGAAATTACCCAGAGTTCAATCCAACGAGATACCAGGTATGTCTTTTTTAGAAAGTGAAGAAAGTTCTTTATTTGTGGCTTGAATTGTGTTTTGGCTGGAATTGTTTCCGGCTCACTTGGATCCAGAGAAAACATTTCAAAGTTAATGAAATAGCCAGAAGCAGTTCAATTAATTGTAGGAATTGCATCAGGATTAGTTGAAATGTTATTTTGCTCTTGATGAAGCATGTTGATGTAAACTTCTAGATTAGGTCTAATTGCAACTTGTGAATTATTCTGATGTTCAATTTGAATTTGGATGTCTGGTTCAAGTGAAACAAGTTCCATAGCATTGTTGCTTAGTTCTTCATTCTTTACAAGTGGCTCTTCAAACGTGATGAGTCTTTCTGTTTGAACTTCTTGGATTGTAATGAGAGGAGGGCATCTGCTAATGTGGAGACCCCAAGGCCTACTGCTTATTATTGGCCACATAGTGTGGTTTGATTAAGTCAATTGAGACAAACCTTCTCTCCCTTTTCCCGGCAAGAGGCAGCAAAAGTACAGTTCTTGTTCCTTGTACTGCAAGGACTGGTACACATGTTCTGTATGAAGGTCCAAATTCCTTTTTGACCGCAATTTTCTCTCTGATCAGATCCCCGATTTTTAGGATCCAGACAGGTCTTGCCATGTCTGCCTTGACTTCCCCAGCAGCGGTCTGCTTTAGTCGGACATTGCTTTGTTTTGTCCTGGATTCATTTCGATCCTGTTAAACAGCCAAACGATCATGGATATCACATTTTTTTCATCCGCCACAGCACCTTCACAATGAAGATCAGGTACCCACATTCGTGTCCCAAAGAGGACTTCATATGGAGTGACACCCCCTAGAGAGTTTCTTGGCTGGTTGTTGAACACCCGCTGTATCCCATAAAGGTGTTTTACCCAACTACCACCCTTGTCTAATACCCTAGCTAATAAAGATTGCTTTCAGTCCCAGTTTTTCCTCTCCACAATGTAATATCCCTCTGGATGGTACGGAGAGGAGTACCACAATGCTGCGCCCATTCTTCCATTTAAGGCTCTCGCGTTTGGATTGCTAGCCTTTGTAACAACTTCTAAAGTCGGTACTGAGGTTACGACAATAATGCATTTCTCCAGAGCCAGTGCAGTGGCGGCTCCTCGAGAGAGTACTGTGAGGCGATGTGATGGGGCACATTGCACCCACAGCAATGCCAAATGGCGATGCAGCACGCGCAATGTAATTTGTTCTATTTATTTATTTACTTACCTCCAGTCAGCCATATGCCAGAGTTTACTAGCCCCCACCATGCTGCTCCACCACCCTGCCCCACCCCACCACCTCGCAGAACTCCCTCAAGGAGTAGCCACTGAGACAGTGAAACTTATTTCTGCATTTGTGTACAGGTGTAATTTGTATGCTATTGGTACTGTTGCTCCTTCATTAAAGGTATAGTAAGTGTACCTACATTGACCCGCAATTATAGGGATCACCAAGTGGCATGCGTTTACGTGTGTTTGGAAGCAATCATGTCTTCCTGGATTGTACAAAGAATATTAGTATGTTCTTGTGTCCAATTTCTGGCTGAAAAGTCAGGTTTTATTAAGACATAGAAAGGCTTTACCCTTTGTGCGTAATCTAAAATGTATGTTCTGCCGAAATTTAGGAATCTCAGTATTGATTGTACATTTTTTAATGATTTTGGAGGCTGCAGCAGCGCACACTTTTTTTAAAAGTTAGCTGCCGCAATTTTCCATTCACTTGACAGCTCATATCCAAAAAATAGGACATTGAGGTGAGCAATTTTAAGTAAAATGTATAGCCCTCAGTGGCAAATCCCACAACAATGGTGCTTACCCTAGTCAAGTGCCTTTTAAAGTCATCGTCCGTTCGTTAAATATCATCCACATAGGACAATGCTTCTACATCACAATTTTGAAGTAACTCTGTTACCTTTGCTGAAAACACCCCGGGGCTATTCCTATACCCTTGGGGGAGTCGACAAAATTGTTGGTCTGACCATAACGCTGAGAATACGGTCAGATACCTGCTTTCAAGCGCTATATTTGGCAGAAAAATCCATTTGAGATATCAAGGGTTGTTTTGTATTCTTTCCTCACAATGTTATTCATTAACGCGGCACTATGTGTATTTTGCACATCAAGGGGTCAATTCCGATTCGGGAAACAAATCCATACGATGATTTGAATTCGTAGTCTTTTCCATACGAATTGAACAAATTAGTCCGAATCGCATAGATAATCGTAAAATAATACGTCTGAATCGTTGCGAACCGTATGAAAAGCAAGGTAAAATCCGTATGATACGGACCCTGAAAGTGAACCGTACGAATCGTAAACATGCTGTACGACCTGACAAGTACGATCCGGACCGGGGAATGAGTACGCGATTTGTACGGTAAATGTCGCGTATGAGCAATTCGTACAGAGAGCCACACAATCACATAGGGTACGGTTCGTACACCATAGGTGTACGGTTCGTATACCCCATGATTGTAGGGGTACGGTTCGTACACCGTAGGGGTACGGTTCGTACACCCCATGATTGTATGGGTACGGTTCGTACACCCCATGATCGTAGGTGTACAAGCCGTACCCTACGATCATGGGGTGTATGAACCGTACCCCTATGATCATGGGGTGTACGAGCCGTACCCCTACGATCATGGGGTGTATGAACCGTACCCCTATGATCATAGGGTCCGTTTCACACGCATTTCGAGTCGAATTCTGCTTTTCCGGACGTTTTGAGCTCTTGTAAAAAAAAGAGTCGTACAGAGTGTTGACTGGACGAATCGTACTAGCTGGGTCAGAAAATTATGCTTCGATCCATACAGACATCGCGTACTGCGCATTCCAAATGTGATTCGTACGGATTATTGAGTCGTACAGGCTTTGGTACGATTCGGACGGAGAACTCCTTTGGGTGCACATCGTACTACATCGTACGTACGGGGATGTTCGAGGATATGATTCGTATGGGAAAAATGCTCTATACGGCTATTTGTACGGGATTTTACCGAATCGGAATCGGCCCCCAAATGTCTTTGTGCATGAGTTTAAATGTCTATAATCTAAAACTAGACAATATGCATTGTTGGGTTTAGAGACAGGAAACAATGGATTGTTCATTGCAGGAGGTAAATTTTTCAATGACCCCCTGGTATTCAAGTTGATCTAAGATCTTCCTGACCTGTTCTTTTAGTTTCTTGCTTTATTGGGTATTGCCTCTGAGCATTAGGTGAAACTTTTACCTGGATCACGTGGTAGGTTTAGTCAATACCCCACCCAGCGTGATTTTTGTACAATGCTGGAGCTTGGGCTACTGCCCACTCCCGTGCATATGTATGTTTAAGGTGAACGGGAACATGGTTGGAAAATGCAGGAAAAATTTTACTTTCCCCCCTGGGGCACTCCACTACGAATGCTGGTGGCCAATCTTGTTCGGCTAACAGGATGTCACAACCAGATGATAAGTTCTTCTAAAAGAGACCAATTACTTTCCTGGACTTGTCCCCTCCATCCGTAATGTTATATCATGTAACTTATGTGGGACGCTCACGCTTTTGTCTGGTGTGTCTACTGTGATGTAATAATTCATCTCCTCCGTCACCAGAAATTCCTTCATGTTCTGGCAAACTATTTTTACTTCTGCTGCACAGTCTAGCATCATCAGAGCCCATTCACCGTTCAGAAGTTGTGTTCTCAGAATTCTGAGCATGTCTGATTATCAGACCAGCAACTTTCTTTTTCTTAAGTTGAGGTTTTGATTTTGGCTTTTCTTCTTTTTTGGGAGTAAAGTCTTGAGCGCGCTGCTTGTCTCTGGACTGTGTGCGCTCCTTTCTTTTTTCTGACCATCCTTCTCTCTCTGAGTTTTTCTTCCAGCCCTGAAAGGAACAAGAGGAATGTGTATCAGTATCCTGATACCTGTCAGGTTTCCTAATATTATCCATATTCCTAAGGTTGTACCTCTTTTCAGAGTGCTCCTGTGGAGGAGACCTACCTCAGGACTGAGATCTGTTGTCTTTAAACTTTTGTTGTTTTTTATTAACCCACTTCTTTTTAGAACAAGTCGGTGTGTGCTTGGAAGTCTCCTTTTCGGGACTGCCCATTAGTTGAGGTGTTAAAGCTTTTCCCCAAAAACTTTCCCGGCCTAACTCTGCATATGCAGTTTCTATTATTTTTTATAGTTTGTGTGGTTGATCTAAATCATTGAACTCCCTTAAGCGTTGACGGATTGCCAATGATGCTGCTTATCGTTTTAGTGTTAGCAAGTATTATGGATGATACCTGGTCGTAGTTATTTAATAACTGCATCCCTAGGTTCAGAGCAGGCTCTGCTCCATACTCATTTTGTATTTGTCCTAATACATAGGGTATCACTGCTAATGAAGGAATAGCATGAGTTCTGGTATATAGGGCAGTAACAACTGTACCCCAAAAGGTACAATCCTCTAACTGTGGTGTAATCCCCATGGGCAAGCAGATTGTTAACATTCTGTGTTTTGGGTATACTGATTCTAACTGGGATATTTTCTGAGCTACCCAGAAAGGAATTTGTTCACGTTTTGTAGGCAATTTACCCATTACTGCAAGTAATGTTTGTGGAGTAATTGTAATAGCTGTGCTCTGTGTAGGAACTGCATTTGGTGTAATTACTGTTGGTTGGACCGCAAGTGTCCTCATGACAAATTGTGTCATGTTTCTGTAAAGTTTTATCAACTCTTTGTGTTGAACATGCTATTCATTATTTGGCATTGTGTCAATGTCAGGATGTGGTGCATAGGTCGCTAATATCGGCCATGCTGCTCCTGGTCTTCCTAATGGACTGAGTCTTGCTCTTTTTCTTGAGTGGGGTAGACACCATTAAACTAGAAAATACGTTCCTGGAATTTCAGTCTCCTTAAGTGGAGTATAGACCGCTGGGACTTCTTTATGTGTATAATAATGAAAGGTTTATGTTACAGCATTTGGTGCTGGGCTGGGAATGTAACCCATGAATAGAACACCTCAGTTTGCAAATATTTGTGCGCCTCTATCACGAATATTACTGTACCTCCTCTGTATTGTACAACATTTTTGAGGAGTTTCACTGTGAGTGTGTGTCTTACATTAGGTGTAATATGTATTGCATTGGCATCTTCCTCATCTGACTAAGTGCTTCTGTCATTGGGTCTAATTCTCTCTTCTGGTTAGTCATTGTGTTAAGAACACAGAATAACTATCCAAGAAAATTAAGACTAGGTGTTTTGACCAATTTTGGGAAAAATGTCCTTCAAGCTTGATTAACCAACATCCAATACATAGGATATCTCGTCTACTCAGCTGTGAAAGCGTTTTCTGTGCCCACCCACAGACATTTCTGTTGTTTTGTGAGTAGGGGTCTATGAGAATAGGCATAACTGAACTACTCAGATTCTACTGTTAAATAAGTACCAGACCAAACGTTGGTGGTGCCATGTAGTGTAGTTCCTGTAGTACTCCAGCAGGACCTGCACTTTTGGATAAGATACACTGCGGGCCTTGTGGCAGACTGACTCTTTGCACGCCCACCACATATATTAGAAAGTGGTTGCATTAGCTAGCTCACAGTGCCACTAGAATCTCCTTTTTATCAGAGAGATTGTACACAATGTACTACTTTTCGCCCAGTCACTCGTGCTTGCTCATTTTGTCTCAGAGAGTTGCACAGAATAAACAGTTGATCGTGTTTTCAATAAGAATTTATTGCACTGTTGTTCTTTGAGTGTTAAATATATGTGCTGCAACAACTGTTATACAGTAGCAGAAATATATGATCAGCAGTACAGTGAATAAAATGGAATAGTACAGTTCTACCATTTTGCAATAGCAATGAACATATACATAAATATAAAATGCATTTATAAAATAAAGCGCATGCTCCTACGATGCCTGTTTAGAAGTACCTAAGTGTACCTAGCATGTGAGTAGGTACGAAAGAGTCAAGCATCCAGCTATGACTTAGTCAAAACCCATTACCTGAATAATGAGAGTGTGGGACCCCGTCCTAGTCTCGAATTGGACACCAGCACAAGATGGTTAGACCACTGTCAAATGAAGTGAATGCATGAAGGAGCCTCAGCCTCTCTGTTCAGTCTGTTGGCCTGGAAATCTCGGTTCCCTCTAACTACTGATAGCAAGAGGTGCCTTTCTCACTTGTGTCTTGTGTTAGCCATTGTTTGGTATGAAGATGATATCCGGGATGAACCGTTTACATAGATGTTTATGCAGGTGGATTCTAATCCCTGTCTGGTTTCCTATAACTTTTATGAATATAAATCATACTGGATGAGCACATCGAAGATGGTATAGGAGGCCATTGTTTGGGAAAAACCCTCCTCTGTACCAAAACCACAGTCTAGATAAGGTTCAGTCCTCAGCGCCCGTTATTTTGGAGAATAGAGAAATAATGTAGGTGAATGATTATGACTATATTAGGGAATTTCAAACCATGCCTAGCATCTATATGAAATATAAGACCAGGGCTCCTCCCTCACTCCAACACTGTTCAGCATTTATATGGCACCTCTCGTCCACATCTTAAGAATCCATAACATCAACATAGACTCCTACGTCAATGACACTCATCTCATCCTATCCCTCACAAACACTAACAACACCACCAGGCACAACTTCACCGCCTGCATGTCAATTGTGGCTAACTAGATACAAGAGAACTGCCTCAAACTCAACATGGATAAAACAAAGATCCTGATCTTCAAAAATAAAAACTCCCCCTGGGGTGGCGGAGTGAGCTAAAGAACGGTAATGATTTAAACCCAGAGCAGTTGACTGGGGGAGAGTGTTTGTATTGTCAACGATCCGTCCATCCCCCACTTTGGTTTTTCTTTGTTCGTCCTAAGTTGGCAGGGTATGCTCAGACGTGAGTCCCTTGCTCACTTTGCCACTGGTTTCAAGCAAGCCCGGCTGAAGATGGCTGTAATGCCAGAAACCGGTCCTGGGAAGCTTGATTCCGTTCCAGGGAAGACATGGCTTGGCAGTTCGGGCTGGACTGTTCCCATGAGGCACAGGGTCAGACTGATTTGCATATGGCCATGTCTGAACTGGGGTGACGGAGTGAGCTAAAGAACGGTGATGGATTAAACCCAGATCAGTTGACTGGGGGAGAGTGTTTGTATTGTCAACGCTCCGTCCATCACCCCCTTTGGTTTTTCATCAGTTTGTAGTTTACTATGTTCATGAAAAGAGGTCAGATCCAGAAAGGTGAGTGTAATATTGCTCAGTGTGAGTACATTTGAGATTATTATCTTGGCTGTTTAGCTATGTTATGAAGTTCAATGCTGTTGTGTTGTTACCCTTCCATATGACAAAGATATTATCTATGTATCGCTTCCAGGATATGAGGTTTCCTGTTGTGGAGAATGCATATTTTCCCTAGGGTATATACATACAATCCGGCCACCCTTGGAGCAAAGGTGCTCCCCATGGAAGTACCATGGGTTTGTAGGAATAGGATCCCCTCAAATTCCCCAAAAAGTATTTGTTAGTGCTAATCTGGCACATTCCATCACAAAGTTGATAGGGGTAAGGTGGATCCATTCTTCCCCTTGTAGTATTTCTCTGATAACTTCCAAAGTAACCTCTTGGGGTAGGCATGCATGTAGACTTTCCATGTCTAAAATTAGCAGTAGGTTTTCTGATACAGGCGCTCCTGGAGTGATCCTATACCTGAGACTATTGGTCTGCCTGGTGGAGGGTCTCACACCGCCAGCAAACCCTGTGACTTACCACAAGCCAACAGAGTAGGAAACACAATTCCTTATGTGTCTATAACAAAAAATTATTCTGAAATCTAGCTAAAATGGCAACATACAGATGAAGACTAGAACCACTAAATCACAATTAATATTTTAATATGCAGGGTGATGACTTGGCCCCACATATAGGACTGGGGGGAGAGGGGGAATCAGGGCTGCACATTTTGCTCCAAATGAAACCTTTTGTTTTTATTTTTCAAGATGTGGGCATTCAGTCGTTACATCCCATAACAGTGATTGAAACATTGTTCTCAAATTTCAGTCCAGCCAATCAGAGATTCTGGTCCATTGACATCATAAGGATTTTGGTGGCCTGGGCAAAACATAATTAGGGGACCCCTGCTCAGCATAAATCTGAGCTTATTATCCGCTTTTAGTTCCTTTATGCCATCAATGAAATTGGTTGTATCATTGACAACTCTTTCTTTGGCCAGCCAACATCTGGGCCTATTTGTGATACATTAGCAGAAAGACTAGTAGTCTGAACAACCCTTCTACCAACAATCTCTGTTGTTAGACTGTAGTTAGTCTGTCAGAGCCATTCAGGTAGACTGTGCTGATTAGTGCTATTGTTTACTGCACTGCCTATTCTGTGAGTGACAGGTATTTAGAGTCAGGAATCAGCTAGCTGTGATTGAACCACCCGGCCACAGCCTTAAAAAGACAATGCAATCACAGAGGAACCCAACCATGCCAACCTTTACTGCATAGTAATGAACAGATTTACAGAGTTGTTGTATTGTCATTGTGTTACGCATGGTGACGCAAGGCAACACAAGGACTTAGTTAAGATTTGCCAATCCACGCAAAGCCCAGGCTGTGCAGCCCTGCATGGCTTGTTAAATCAAGAGTAACAAAAGGCAGCACGAGTTGCCGCCATGCCATACTCTGGGGGAGAGGGGGTGTTCCCAAACGCCCAACCATGCCACGAGTAGTAAACCTGGATTATGTGTCAAAATTGAACCCCTTCCCAATAGGGGCACAGCGAGGAGAAACGTCTTTATTTCTCCTAGATTTTTCAGAAGAAATGGCCTCGAAGGATTGCTATTGTGCAGGAAGGTTTCCCTTCCTGCACTAAGCAGCATGCAGTTGGCACTAAGCAGCATGCAGTGTGCCACCACAGAGAGAGGGCAGGAATGCACCATATACTAATGTATATGGTGCATTCCTGCCCTGTCCCCAAGTTGTCTTGCTGTGTTATGTGAAAGGTTCATAAATCTGCCCTAAGTGTCCAGATGCTGCATATAGACAAAGGCCGGTGCAGCAAGTCTGTGCCTATGCACTTTGAAAGGTTGGCATGCTTGCTAAATTAAATCAGAATAAAATAGGTATTTTCTGTAAGTCTCTTTTTCTCTCAGACAGATGCTGGACTGACTGGACAGCCTGGGCTGGCTCAAAAAAAGAAAGTAAGGAAAGAATTATTTTTTACTCTTGATAGTATAAAAGATCACCAGAAAGTTTAATGAGGGGTCCCCTTTGAAGGTGGGGCCCAAATACCACTTTGCCCTTGCCATAAATCATCCCTGTTCCGCTCAACACACCTTGATATGGATTTGCAAATCTTAATTGAATGACGGGAGAAAAAAAGCACAAGCCTCCATTAGGATTTCATTTTTTTTTATTTTGATCTTCGAATGGTCTCTGGAACAAGGGTTTACAGACATCTGCAGGCTAGCGGCCCAGATCAGCCAAAAAAATGAATAAATAGATAAATGCTATGTTCTCAAATGGAGGGTGGAGGTTATGACATTTTGTCAGTCATGATAGTGACTGATGGAGCGAGCTTCAGAAATAATTGTATTCTGACTCGTGAAGTCCATTCCCTGTAACATGAATTCATCTATTAATTAATTGTTGCATGATTTGTTTAATTAATCCAACTTAGAATAAGATTGCACCACACACTTGAACACGCGGGAACTAATGATATGTGTTCTTGTTGCATTTGCGAGTCTGTTTTGTAACACATGATTAATATTGTTTTGTTTGTCATGTTAGTCCTATTGTCCTTGTCACTATAAATATGCGGCTGATCATTCATGGCATCTGCTTTATTAAATGTGCTTATATGTTTGTCCTATGTTGTGAATGTCTGTTTGTGAATCATTTAATCATCTTTTTACTCTTTCAGAAACATAAAGCTGGACTATATGAAGAATGGTAGATATTTTATGTGCTGCTTTATCTGTTTGCTTCTGCTTGATGTCATTTATTAATGGGTTAATTATTAGCAATGGTCTGGTGGGTAACAGAAGGGTTTATTTTATCTGAATTAATCATTCTTTTGTGTTTGTTTAAATACTAGCCTGAGAGAAAGGCTGAGGCCTAGTACTAGTACTGGAGAATTTTGGTTGGCCTGTACGTGAGCAGAGTAGGAGCCAAGCGCAGTCATATTGGAATAATTTTTCCATGGAAAGCCTTTTGAATGGACTGTGGCTCAGACAATAGAGACTTGTGCTTGGACTGCTGTGGATGTTCTTTCTACAAGGCCAAGGAAATGACAGAGATGATTTTGCCGAGCTCTGGACGAAATCAGAGAAACAACTTTTAAAACTGTTGCAACTTTCGGAAGCCGGTGTCGCCTCATGTCAATGAACAATAATGAGGTGACGTTCTCTCGCTGGAAGAGGTGGTTTTGGTGGTCTGACAGTCAGCAACCAATCAGGGTGCTGAAGTTTAATAAAATATTACATTTAGTTAGATTAGCGAGTAGGAAAGGTATAAAAATTGAGCCTCTTGAGGGGAACGGGGCTATCTGTTTCCTGAGGGCGAAGTGCTGTCCGATTTCCTATGGACATGTAAGGTTTCATCTGTTTCTTTAACATTATTTTCCTTTTCAGGTCAGAAAGCTAACTTAGGGAATAGGGTTGATGTTTTCTTTAATTCATTATTCTATGCAATGTTGAACTGTCAGATTTTGAGCCAATGATTAATGAATTAAACTGAATTAATAAAACTAAATGTTTGATATTAATAAAGAGCTAATAAAGTTTATGCAGTTTATGAATTTTAGAAAATAAACTTTTAAAATGACAAGCTGGTCTTGTTGATTGTAGAAAGTTTAAACAACATATCAGATTCATTCGCCTCGTGATTCAGCTGCTCTGTTATTTTATGGGCCTGGTATTTGATTGGTAAGTTTGGTGATAGATAGTGACATCATTTATGCAGAATTTTAGTAGGAGCGCTGGATCAGTTTTTGGTAGCATTCGTACGGTTATATGTTGTTTTTGACATACATGCTACATGCATGATACATATATGTTGGTATAGTCATAGGATTAATGTTTAACATATGTTGGGTTTTGATTTTGTCAGACTGTTATATGTAGTCGTGAGGATTTTTTCCAGCAGTGTGAAAAATTCCTGGTTATTTGCCGGCAAAGGGTAGTGTGACTAGAAGAGTTACACAGTGCATTTGTTCTGTTTCAAAATTGTGGTATAGAATATATCACGTGTTGTGGACGTACAACACAAGTTTAGGGACCTTAGATTGTCTGGTTAAATGTAATAGTGAGGATTGCCTATGAAATCGTAGCATTAAGCATAGGGACTTGTTGCCCGTTTTAAAACTTTTTGTGAAAAGAGTAGTAGGATTTATCTAAGCTTGAGAGAAGGGTGAGATAGCGTCGTCTAGTCTCATTAACGTTTGACGTTTTCTGTGATTTGTTCAAGTCCTGCCAAGATTTCGTGTGTGAATGATTAGGGTTTTTGTATGTATGTGTGAAAAAATGGTCGTATAGAAATAGAGTCGTCTATTTTATGAGAAGAGTGAGTTCTGAATGACTGTAAAACTATTACTTTGTTAGCGAAACAGACAAGTGGTTTATTTATTTGTAGTTACTAAATAAAATTCATTGGAAAGTTTTGTTTAAAATGGCGCCGTGAAAAAGTTTTGTGAAGGAGGGGTGAGTTTACGGAGTAACACGCAGAGAAGCTGCACCGGCAGCATACATCATTTTGGTTCGCGCTGTGATTGGCTAACATACGTCACAGAAAGCGCACTGATTGGCTCACGTGACAGTAACGAGCTCGTACCAGATTTCTTCAGTTCTGAATACTGTATTTCTATTGGAGGAGCAAGGTGATGACGTGGCTTAACCTGATTGGCTTGTTGGTGTCTTTTGCGCACGGATTAGTTGGAATAGCGGAACACCAGAAAAACATTTTCGAAGCTTACGGAACAACAATTTTGACTTAAATCATGAGTTATTGGAATGATAGTGAGAAAAAGAAGCCTTCACGGTTTCAGAAAGTAAAACATTATTTTAAACCTGACAAGAAAATTGAAACGCGTGGTGGTAAATTACTTCATAAGTATAAAACACCCGCAGCCTATATGGAAGGCGAATATGGCTATCATACTGTAATTTGGTTTGATAATTGGATGCATTACACCAGAAATGATGGTGTATTAGCCTGGCCAGAAGACGGGTCATTTAATATGAAAGTTTTGAGAAAGCTGAGAGGAAAAATGATGGATCTTGTGCCGAAGCCAAGACCTACACAATTTGAGGCATTGGTTGAATGGGAGGTTGAGATGATGGAACTTGAGCGTGAAAGTAAATGCTTAGCACCTAGAAATTCAAAATATATTTTAAATAAAGAAACACATGAAGACAAGGTGAGACGCTGGAGAAAGGCAGATATGTATGATGGTCTGTATCCAGTGAGAATAATGATTACTGAAGATCTAGAACAAAAGACAGCTGGAAGGAGAATTGATGAGGAATTAGACGATGCAGTTTTAGAAGACATTTATGCTACTAAACGCAAACCGCCACCTTATCAAGCGGGTTTTCAATCTACCCCGAGAGTTTCTACAGAAACGTCTCCAAGTGCATCTCCTAGGGAAGCTGAGGAAGGTTCTCCCAGATTTTTTAAATTGCCTGAAAGAGTAGGGTCAGTAAATAATTGTAGTACACCTAGAGAATATAGATTTCCCCAACAGGAAAATAATTCTGTAAAGAATCAAGAAAGAATACCTGCTGACATTCCGGAAATTTCTAGTTACAATAAAGCGAAGGAAGATTTAATTCAACAATTGACAAAAGGCATGGAAGCAGTGACAGTACCAGTAACTATTGGTCTTGTTGTACCGGTTTTTGATCCAGGAGACAATAGACATTCAGCTTTGACTGAAATTTAACATTAAATGGAAGTCTGTCTGGTTCGCAAACACCAACACCATCAGTGGCAGAATCAGATTCAGGTATGTCGGAGAAAAATGTAAATAGAATAGAATTATCTCAAAATGGATTGTCCCCTGAAGCTCCTGATTATAAAAAGCTTGATGTTGCTAAATTAAAGGCTGATTTGGAAGAATTAATTATTGGCACAATAGGTACTGACAATTTGAAATTGTATCAGGATGATGAATTGTTGTTTATCTGTAAAAGTATTCAGTGGAAAACGAAAAACAGGTATGAACAACTGGAAGAAATGGCTGCTGAATTAGAAATTGATTTGAGTAAACAAAAACATTTGCAGAAACATTACAGAGTGGATTTTTCTGAAAGAGACATTGATAATCTAAATGCTGCTGGAAGAATGACACATATAAGAGAATTAATAAGCTTTCTCAGAAAATTAGGCGAATTAGGTAAATGGAGAATAAAATGGTCAAAGAAAGAACAGGATAAAAGATTAAGAAACGATGTAGTTGCAGGATTTCCAATGAGGGAAATAGCTGGAGGAGGGTATGTGCATGTTCCTTGGTCCAGACAGGATATTCTCCTGTTTACTAATGATTTCCCACGTTTAAGAGAGAAGCCAGTTGAGTGGTATCGACAGGTAGACAGATTTATAAAAGTGTCAAAAGTTCTGTGGATTGATCTAGATGGATTCTTTGACATTGTTGTCCCATCAGATCTTTGGACAGAATGCAAAATTTCTGTGGATTGGCCAAAAGAAGAACCTCCCCGAGACCCGGTTACAGGTGCCCCAGCAAAGGATGTCATGGACATTTATAATAAAGTAATTTACTGGTTGAAAGAAAAAATTCCCCCGAAAGAATTAGATTGGGTTAAAATTGACAGAATAAACCAGGAACCAAAAGAATCAGTTCATTCATTTTATGAAAGGTTACTGTTAGTCTTTAAACAGTACAGTGGCAATGAAAAATTAAGTGAGAAGGACATGAGTCACTTTATATACAGATTTGTATATGGCCTGAGACCTGAAATTGGTGAGATGATTAGAAATGGAATTGTCTGCTGGCAAGTACTTTCAGTTGATGACATTCTGAGAAAAGCAAAATATTGCAGCGATGAGATAGATGCAAAACAAAAGAATCTCAAGGAAAAGGCGATGTGGGCACAAGTGAAGGTAGCAGAGCAGCAACAACAACAGTTAGCTTCTATGCAGCAGCAGAATCAGGGAAAGTTCAAGAATAATTTCAATAATAGTAATAAGCCAAAATTTAATGTGAATGTTGAAGAGCTGAAACAAAAGCTCCCATGTTTTTATTGCGGCGAGATTGGACACTGGAAACGCGAGTGTAAAAACCTGCCCAGAAGTTTTAAAAATAATTCATTGAATCCACAGGTGCAGTGTGAGTTAAATCCGCAGCAACAGCAACAGCTACAGCAACAGTTAAACGAGTTAAGTCAGCAGCGACAGCTACAGCGACAGGTAGCGAATCAGCAGAGCCAGATACAGCAAAGCCAGTTTCAGCAGAACCAGGTACAGCAGAGTCAATTTCAGCAGAGGCAGGTACCTCAAGCACCATTCCCTAATAGTGCTAACACACAGAGATTTTCTCCTGAAACAGGTTTCTGTGGAGGTAATTTGGTAAATAATGTGTCAAAAGTTAATATAATCATGTATGGTGGTGTGCACACCTTGTTTCTCAATTTAATTTCATGCTTTATGAATTTAAACGCTTGTCCTTTGAATGCGTGCAAGCCGGGGTAGTGCAATGCCCAAATGCACTAGCTTAACGTGCAAACATATGGGGAGGGTATGGTTAACCCTCCACTCCCTAGCTGCACATCTTATTTATGAATATTGACTCCACCATTTTTCTTTAATCCAATTTAAAAAAAAATTTCAAGCTTGACCATATCACAAATAATTATTATCGCATCTCCTTTGGATTGTCCACATTTCAACAGTTTGTAGCTGAAAAACTTCTAGCATAAGCGTGTTCCCATCCGGGCCTCTTTTACGCAAATACGATTCCAGTACAATAGGCGGTTCAGAGCAGCAGTTGTTTATTCCAAAACCCAATGCATTTCGGGCATTTTATTGCCCTTCGTCAGGGGAGTCTGCTGCCTTTTCAATTCGACATCAATCTCAGTTCCCTTCTTGCCAAGAAGGGAACTGAGATTGATGTCGAATTGAAAAGTTCCCTTCTTGCCAAGAAGGGAACTGAGATTGATGTTGAATTGAAAAGGCAGCAGACTCCCCTGACGAAGGGCAATAAAATGCCCGAAATGCATTGGGTTTTGGAATAAACAACTGCTGCTCTGAACCGCCTGTTGTACTGGAATCGTATTTGCGTAAAAGAGGCCCGGATGGGCACACGCTTATGCTAGAAGTTTTTCAGCTACAAACTGTTGAAATGTGGACAATCCAAAGGAGATGCGATAATAATTATTTGTGATATGGTCAATATTGAAAAAAATGTTTAAATTGGATTAAAGAAAAATGGTGGAGTCAATATTCATAAATAAGCTATGCAGCTAGGGAGTGGAGGGTTAACCATACACTCCCCATATGTTTGCATCAAAAGTTAATATGTCAAATGCTTCTCAATTTTGGTTAAAAGACAAAGAAGAGAGTGATTCTTCAGAAGATTACTCATGACGGTGCCTGAGAGAGGAAGAAAAGTGTGTGCTTGGACCCACTCTTGAGGTAGATCAGTCTGGTCCATTTGTGAATGGTAAAGTAAATGATGTTGATGTTACCTTCCTTGTGGATACAGGTGCTACCCGTTCTACTGTTAGATCAGCAGAAATAGAAAACCTTCCTCTCTCTGGTGAGTCCATCCAAGTTGTAGGTGTAGCTAATCAGCAAATTAGAACAAGTCTAACAGAACTAGTAAAGGTGGAAATAGGGAACTACAAAGATAAACACAGATTTTTGGTTTGTGACAGCAGTCCTGTGAATCTGTTGGGTCATGATATATTGTGCAAAATGAATTGCAGAATATATTGCTCACCAGATGGCATTGAAATGCAAACAGCAGAGGAAGATGGGCTTCATAAACTAACTATGCTAATGGTTGATGCGGAGAAAACATCACTGTTTCCTGTGTTTGATAAAAATGATTTGCCAGAAGAGCTCAAAAAGCCAGTTAATCCAGTAATTTGGGACCTGACAGGAAATGATATGGGTCTTATGAAAAATATAGATCCAGTAAAAATCACTGTTAAGCAGGGAATAGATTTTACAAATGTTCCTCAATATAAAATGAAAGCTGAAACAATTGAGGGTGTCATTCCAGTGATTGAAAAATTCATAAGTCAAGGTGTGTTAAAAGAAATTGAGAGCAGATCATGTAATTCACCGATTATGGGTATTAAAAAGCCAAATGGAACATACAGAATTGTTCAGGACCTGAGAAAAATTAACCAGATTGTTGTTCCATGTTGTCCAATTGTTCCAAACCCTGCAGTAATTCTTTACCAGATTCCGCATGATGCAGAATGGTACACGGTCATTAACCTGTGCAATGCCTTCTTTACAGTTCCATTACATCCAGAAAGCCAGCAAATGTTCGCTTTCAGGTTCCAAAATAGGATCCTAGCATGGTGTCGTATCCCTCAAGGGTATACTGAGAGTCCATCTATCTTTAATCAGTTGTTAAAGAAATCTCTGGAAGATCTGATACTGCCTGGTAAGTCCACACTGGTACAGTACATTGACGATTTACTTGTGGCAGCTAAAACACGAGAAAATTGTGTTACTGATACCATTACCTTGTTAAATCGTTTAGCAGATGAGGGACACAAAGTGTCACCTGCAAAATTGCAGTTTTGTAAACAAGAAGTAAAGTATCTTGGTCACAGAATTGCAAAGGGAACAAGAAAGGTGACAATTGAAAGGATTAAAATGATTCGAGCAATTCAACCACCGACAACACAAAGACAGGTGAGAATGTTTCTGGGAATGGTTGGTTACTGTCGGCAATGGATTAGTGGATTTTCAGTAATTGCAAAACCACTTCAGAGACTAACAAAAGCAGACGTAAAAGATCCAATCAGTTTGTCAAAAATTGAATTGGAAGCTTTTGAACAATTAAAAAGGAGCTTATGTGAAGCTCCAGCCCTGGGTATGCCAGCTTATGAAAAGGAATTCAAACTCTTTTGCAGTGAAAGAGAAGGTTGTGCATTGTCTGTGTTGATTCAGAGGCATGGTAAGTTGAGAAAACCAATTGCGTACTTCTCAGCTGTTTTGGATCCTGTTGCAAAAGCTTTGCCAGGTTGCTTAAAAGCAGTGGCTGCAACAAGTGTAAGTCTTGAACAGAGTGAGGGTATCATTATGGGATTTCCTGTTAAAGTATATGTACCTCATTCAGTTGAAATTCTTCTTACCAGAAGTAGGACTCAACATTTGACAAGTAGCAGATTGACAAAATATGAGAAAACAATTCTGGGATCAGATAATGTGTCAATTGCGAGATGTGTGAATTTGAACCCTTCCACACTGTTGCCAGATGGAGTCGTTACTGAGGTAAATAATGAAAATGACATTAATCATGAATGCCTGGATGTTGTAGATTACTGCACAAAACCACGACAGGACATAAAAGATGTTCCTTTACCTGAATCAGACATAGTCTATTTTTTGGATGGGTCTTGTTTGATAAATGATGAAGGGATTCTGAGGGCAGCATACTTAGTGTGCACAGTTTCAGATGTTGTTGAAGGTTCACCTTTGGATGGAATTCGTTCTGCTAAAATTGCAGAGTTAATTGGTCTAATTCGAGCATGTGAAAAGGCAGCTGGGAAAAGGGTAACCATAGTGACTGATAGTCAATATGGTTATGGTGTAGTTCATGACTATGGACAGCTATGGTCTCAAAGAGGTTATTTAACCTCTGCAGGTACACCAATCAGAAATGCAAAATTGATCAAGAGATTGATTGATGGCATTCAGTTACCAGAACAAATTGCTGTAGTCAAATGTGCGGCTCACAAGAAAGGTGATGATTACATTACCAAAGGCAATGCGTATGGAGATGAGATTGCAAAATACTGCGCCAAAAACAATTATTCAATCAATCGGGAAAAAGACGAAAGTCACACAATGAATTCTCTCATGCTAATTTCTGTATTTGAAACATGGCAGGAAGTGAAGGAGTTACAAGATGAGGCAGATGAGGAAGAGAAAAACACATGGTTAAAAAATGAATGCAGGCAAAGAGAGGAGGATGGAATTTGGGTTTACAAAGATGGAAGGCCTGTAATGCCAGACTGCATGATTGCTGATATGGCACGGATGTACCATGGTCCAGGACATTTGGGAAGATATTCTATGATTAGATTATTCAGAGAAACATGGTACAATACAAAATTTAGAATAATTGCAGAGTCACTTTGCCAAAGATGTTTGACCTGCCAACAGATGAATCCTAACAGGAAGACTGTTGTAAGTTTGGGAACCATAGGACGGGAGGGTGGTCCTTTTACCAGATTACAAATGGATTTCATTGAAATGCCGATGCACAACAGACTAAAATATGTATTAGTATTTGTTTGTCTGTTTTCAAGATGGGTAGAAGCTTTCCCAACACGTCACAATGACTCAGTCACTGTGGCAAAATTGCTTCTGAGGGAGATCATAACTAGGTACGGATTTCCAGTGCCATTGCAAGTGATTGTGGAACTCATTTTGAAAACAGATTGATGAAACTGATTTGTGAGGCTTTGAATATTCAACAGAAGCTGCATTGTGCTTACAGACCAGAAGCATCAGGTGTTGTTGAACAAATGAATGGAACTATCAAGAATAGAATTTCAAAAATGTGTCTAGCCACAGGAGTGAAGTGGGCAGATGCTCTTCCACTTGTTCTGATGTCAATAAGAAGTACTCCTGAGAAAAAGACAGGTCTTAGCCCTCATGACATCGTAATGGGTAGAGTAATGAGGCAAGCATTTGTTCCAGTTGGCAAATTAATGAGTATTAATGATAGTGCAATCATTGAATATTGCCAGAACCTGTCTGATGTAGTCAATTCTGTATTTCATCAGGTGGGAACAGATGTAATCTCAAAGGAAAAAGTGCAAGCCCATGATTTGTTACCCGGAGACTGGGTAAGGACCAAAGTTCATCGAAGAAGAAACTGTTTAGTTCCAAGGTGGCAGAAGGCAAGACAAGTGATCTTGGTCACAACAAACGCAGTTAAATGCAGAGGCCTAAAAAGGTGAATTCATGCAAGTCATACAATTCGTGTACCACCTCCTGAAAATCCTGATGAAGAGAGTGAGACAATAACTGATTCAGATTCAGATTCAGAAGGAGACCCAGAAGATCCTGAGTCTGATGATCAGCAAGAAAATCAACATCAAGAGAATCTAGTTGAGAATCAGAACTTGAATGAAGAAGATCTGAATATCGAAACTGGAGATCGAGGTGTTGATGAAGATCTGCTTGAAAAAGAGTCTCTAAAGGAGAAAGGAGATTCAGAAGAAGCAGAAGATTCTGAGCGAGACAAAAATCTGAGCCGAAATATTGAAAAGCAAAAGAGTAACTCTGTGTTCAGGAGCAAAAAGCCTGAGACTGGGAAGCTGAAGGTGATTCCTGAAGAAAAAGAAGAATTACCAAGTACCAGTAAGGATATTGTTCCGAATGGAGTGAAGCTGCTGAGTAAAGTAAAAAAAATTCTAGGTACAGATTTGAAGTCTCAGATACAGACACTGATGAAAGTGATGAAGAATCTGAAATAAGAAAATTCAGAAAAAGATCTTGGAAAGCTGAATGTAACGAAAGTGTGCCAAAGAAAAAGATCTTGAGAAAAGGAGATATTTGGCCTGAAGATAATTTGAAATTCAAACTGGTAAAGAAAACAAAAGATCAAATCAACGAGATATCTAGTCAAGGAAGTGACTCTGAAAAGAAAAACCAAAACAAGAAAATAGAGGTAATCACTCGAAAGACAAAAAGAGTAGTTAAGCCAAATCAGAAGTATAAGTCTCCAGAGTGGACTTATATAATAATTCCACCAATTGTAGAGGTTTAGAGCAGCAGTCAGGAAGACTTGGAAGAACTCAGTGACAAGGATTGAAATTCTTTAAAATTATTGATAAGGGTTTTGTTTCCTGGCATAAGGCTGAAGAAAATTTGTTAGTTGACTTTAGGTCGAAGAAATTGTGTTTAGTTGGAAAGCACATATTTATGTGACACAAGGTCGAAGAAAAGCTGTTTAGGGTTTTATTCTAAAAAAAAAAAAAAATTAAAAGGGGGGATATAGTTTGTAGTTTACTCACATTTTAAAACTTTGTTTTTTCAAATTTTCTAGAATGCCTAGATCAGACACTTCTAGGTGTTCGATACTTAAGAGATGTTGTAAAATGACTTCAATTTGTGTGATATTATTAATCCTACTTTGGTTAATATTAGCTGTGGTCTATCCTTTTGATGTTAATAAGCAAAAACTTAAGACTAATATAACAAGTAAGGTAGAGCCTAAACATGAGAAACATGCTGGCAAGTCTAGCAGAGTTATTGAGCATGATCCAGAGACTCATCAAGATAGATCTGTTGGAGATTTTTCAAGCAATTCATTTTCAAGGCTTCTGTCTGAATATGTTAAAGTAATGAAGGTTAAGGATTGCTATGTTTGTGTGAAATTACCTGCTTCTGTTTCAGAGGGAGTAACTTATAATATGTTACCTCTTACTTATGGCATTACTTGCAGTGTAATTGCTAGACTGTTCTATCAAACTGGTCGCCTGGAATATTATTATTCAGACTTTGATGAGGTTTTTGCAAATCTCAAAGTAGTAAATAGCTTGAACAAAGTGACACCTGCAAAGCAGATGAGGGAATTATTTTTAGTTACTAATGAACTCAATTATGAGTACGCATATAGAAATAATTTAACATGCAAAATGAGAGCTGAGGGAAAGACTTTCCTGAACATGGTTGAGGAGAGAAGGGCTGTTTACAAGAGAAATGAGATCCTTAAACATGCTAAGTCCAAGTACTAGCAAATGGAGGACGCAAAACTAAATGGTGTTAACACAAATGCTGCAATTCACATAGATGAACCAGTTAGTGGTAAATTTTGCATCAGGAGAGACAATACGCTTTAGGATAATTATTTTGTGGGTGCTAGTCAATGTGAGGATACATATCGTATCATAGGGGGTTGGGGATTTAAAGGTGGTAAGGATCCAATTTTCCCTGGGATTTATTTTATTTGTGGCAATAAAGCATATTTTAGCCTCCCAGACCACTGGTATGAGACATGCTATCTTGGCTTGGTCTTTCCAAAAATGTTTCATGTTGACAGAAATGAAAAGGGTACCTTTGAATTTGGTGAACATCTGAACCTGAATAGGTATAAAAGAGAAAGCTTTACAGAAGTTCTGGGAGACATCTTTGGTGCTGTTATTCCTATGGTAGGAATTACCATGAATTCAATCAAAATCAGAAAGGTTTCTACAATTGTAGATAGGTTGTCAACAGATACTGCAAGTGGTTTCCAATTAGTCAATACAGAACTTGTTGCTACCAGAAGCATGGTTATGCAGAATCGTCTTGCATTAGACATTCTGCTTGCAAAAGAGGGAGGAGTCTGTGGGGTTTTACATGTCCAGCATTGCTGTACTTATATACCTGACAAAAGTCGGGATATAGAGTTGCTTGTTAAAAACATTACACAATTTCATGAAGAAATAGAACCCATGGAAGAAGAAGGTTTTACTGAAAGAATTAGAAAAAGAATGGAGGCTATAAAAGAATGGTTTTCTGAAGTTGGAAGCTCTATCATTGGCAAAGTGCTCTATCCAGTAATTGTCATCATCATAGTGATAATGCTGCTAAAAATTAGCTGTTTGATTCACAAAAGGAGGAAGCATCAGAAAGAAAAGAGAAGGATTTACAAACTCAGAAAGGAACAAGAGAAGGAATATGAGTTAGAGGAAATGCGAAGGGTTCAGCTTGAAAGAGATGATCAGACAGCAGAAACAGGGGTTTAGGGAGACTAATATCGAGAGAATCCAATGTGTGATGTCTCCAAATTGGGTGAAATATTTGCTGAAAATTTTGGGGTGTTATTTGGTGATTCTAAAATCACCAGATGAGGGAGTTGATGGAGCGAGCTTCAGAAATAATTTTATTCTGACTTGTGAAGTCCATTCCCTGTAACATGAATTAATCTATTAATTAATTGTTTCATGATTTGTTTAATTAATCGAACTTAGAATAAGATTGCACCACACACTTGAACACGCGGGAACTAATGATAGGTGCTCTTGTTGCATTTGTGAGTCTGTTTTGTAACACATGATTAATATTGTTTTGTTTGTCATGTTCGTCCTATTGTCCTTGTCACTATTAATATGCGGCTGATCATTCATGGCAACTGCTTTATTAAATGTGCTTATATGTTTGTCCTATGTTGTGATTGTCTGTTTGTGAATCATTTAATCATCTTTTTACTCTTTCAGAAACATAAAGCTGGACTATATGAAGAATGGTAGATATTTTATGTGCTGCTTTATTTGTTTGCTTCTGCTTGATGTCATTTATTAATGGGTTAATTATTAGCAATGGTTGGGTGGGTAACAGAAGGGTTTATTTTATCTGAATTAATCATTCTTTTGTGTTTGTTTAAATACTAGCCCGAAAGAAAGGCTGAGGCCTAGTACTAGTACTGGAGAATTTGGTTGGCCTGTCCGTGAGCAGAGTCGGAGCCAAGCGCAGTCATATTGGAATAATTTTTCCATGGAAAGCCTTTTGAATGGACTGTGGCTCAGACAATAGAGACTTGTGCATGGACTGCTGTGGATGTTCTTTCTACAAGGCCAAGGAAATGACAGAGATGATTTTGCCGAGCTCTGGAGGAAATCTGGAGGAAATCAGAGAAACAACTTTTAAAACTGTTGCAACTTTCGGAAGCCGGTGTCGCCTCATGTCAATGAACAATAATGAGGTGACGTTCTCTCTCTGGAAGAGGTGGTTTTGGTGGTCTGACAGTCAGCAACCAATCAGGGTGCTGAATATTACATTTAGTTAGATTAGCGAGTAGGAAAGGTATAAAAATTGAGCCTCTTGAGGGGAACGGGGCTGTCTGTTTCCTGAGGGCGAAGTGCTGTCCGATTTCTTATGGACATGTAAGGTTTCATCTGTTTCTTTAAAATTATTTTCCTTTTCAGGTCAGAAAGCTAACTTAGGGAATAGGGTTGATGTTTTCTTTAATTCATTATTTTATGCAATGTTGAACTGTCGGATTTTGAGCCAATGATTAATGAATTAAACTGAATTAATAAAACTAAATGTTTGATATTAATAAAGAGCTAATAAAGTTTATGCAATTTATGAATTTTAGAAAATAAACTTTTAAAATGACAAGCTGGTCTTGTTTATTGTAGATAGTTTAAACAACATATCAGATTCATTCGCCTCATGATTCAGCTGCTCTGTTATTTTATGGGCCTGGTATTTGATTGGTAAGTTTGGTGATAGATAGTGACATCAATTATGCAGAATTTTAGTAGGAGCGCTGGATCATGACTCATGAAATTGTGCCAAACCACTTTTCAGTGCATTGAACAGTTGCATTCATTTATATTCACAGGTCGTTATTTCCCTCACTCTCCTGAGGGCCCCTTTGACTTCTACAACATGAAGATCTTGGAAGCTGTTGCTGGATTCTGCATAGCAAGAGACAAGCTAAGAAGGACTCTGTGAGTAAGTGGGAACCACAGGGGGAAGTGACTCCTCGCAAAGGTTCCAGGGATGTCACCAGCTTAGCGAACGAGTGATGTCACCTTCTGTGATGTCACTTAGTGGCATTTTGGTGATTCGAAGTCCATGCATTTTAAAACATGGATTGTATATGAGCAAGATGTATTGTTTATTTCATCTAAATTGTGAGGGGTAGCTAACATTAACACTAAGGCAAATACAATTTATAAATTTCACCGAAATAGAAGAAGCTATTTTTTATTCCAGAGAAGTTCATATGTGCAGCAGCGAACATCAAGCTTTTCCTCGGTGAGAGTAATGGGTGCATCTGTAAATCAGCCTGGCAGTCCTCAGTGTAAGGGAGTCTGCTTTCAAGATAGTCTCCTTACTCAAACACCCTTATTTGGAGCCTGTCAAAACAAGTCTGAGTCACCATGAAAACTTGTAAATAAGGGGGGGTTGATGGAGCAGGGTATTCACATAAAATAAAACCTGCTCAGATTGAACCTTCAGTAACATTTACTAACCATGTGCAGTGAAAAAACAAACGGGAAAGGTTTGACATGGGAAAATGCTTCTGCGCAAACGCGAACTAAACTACTGAAGTAGGCCGCAAAAGGCTTCTGACTGATGAAAAACAGAGAACTAATGCTGCTTTAGTGCACGTTATCAATAACAGCTGTAATGCAAACATTTAACATGAGTTTGCGCGGGGATAAATGCAGCATTTGGGTTGATGCGTAGACAAATGTATTTCAAATAAGAATAAATGTTTGTGTTTTGTTCATTGTAGAGACAGAAGCATGGGTTTCATTATGCATGACAGATAAAGGGTTAAAAAAGTCAGCCCCGCTGAATATTAAATCTTAGAAAATCGAAAAGTGAGCAAGAGGGGAAGATGGACCTGACTTGTCCTTCGAATCCTGAGTGCCGGCCAAGATCTGAACGAAAAGAGCAGTGTTATGAACGTGGAGAGAAGCTTCTTCTGCAGAAAGGCGCTCAGCAGGAAAAATAATACAATGTAAAAGATGACTGCCGGAGAAGGAGAGGAAACAAGTGATAGACACTTGAGCCTCATTTCCTGAGGAGAAAGTTGATGTCATTAAGGATGACTAAAACAAAGAAGTCTTTAAAACTTGTGTGTGCATAGAGAGTGGTGTGACAGTAGACCCCCTCCTAAGCCAATCAAATGTGAAGCATGACCTAAGTTAGATACTTCTGTGGGTTAGTCTTTTGGGTTTTAGGGTAGAATTGAGGTGTGTAGAGGGAGGGGTGTTGGACAAACATTTTGCTGACTGTTGGGGAGAGGTCTTCTGATGTCGTTGGTTTGCTGTTCTTCCTGTGTTTCCTGACTTAGGCCTAGATGTATCATCGTTCCTATTTGCGATTTCTTAATAGCGATTTTTACCAAATCGCTATTAAGACATCGCAAAATGGGATGTATGTTTTAAATCGCTATTTTTTTGCGATTCCTTATTATTCCTAATTTGCGAGTTCGCAAATAAGGAATAATCTCCTATTCATTCCTATGGGCCAGGAGGCCCGTAGGAATGATTGCTAAATAATTCTCAAATTGCGAATTCGCAATTTGCTAATCGCAATTTGAGAATTATTGCAAGGGTGTAGGGGTGTCTCATGGACACCCTGCTGCACCCCTGAAACTTATATGTGTGTGCATATGGCGCACATACATGCCCTATGGGCATGTATGTGTGTCACATGCCACCCTCAAAATTGCCAAATTTTTGTTTTTGATAGGATTTCGCAAATTAGCACGAACCTCAAGTTGGTGTTAATTTGCGATTCCTTAACCTGAATTCACAAATGAAAAAAGCTTCATACATGGCATTTAAGGAATCGCAAAATTGCGATTCCTTAAATGCTTAAGCAAAATAAGGAATCGCAAATTTTTGCGATTCCTTATTTTGCTAATTTCACATACATCCCAAAAGATGCAAAATGTCCGTTTGCGATTCGTTAAGGCCGAAATTCTGCGAATTTTGGCCTTAACGAATCGCAAAATGCTTGATACATCTAGGCCCAAGTCTTTGCCTCTTCAAATCTTCTTGAAAGGCCTTTGCTGTTTACCCTGGCCAGGTTACTGTGGGCCATATTATCAAGAAAGGGCGATACATTATCGCCGCTTTTATCAGCAGGAAACTGCCACTAAAGCGGCGATAATGGGCTTGATAATAGGCCCTTGTGAATTCCCATAGCAGCCCAGGTTCTAGTGTTAACCTGGGCTGCTATGGGAATTCACAGGGGCCTATTAGCAAGCCCATTATTGCTGCTTTAGCAGCAGTTTCCTGCCGATAAAAGCAGCGATAATGTATCGCCCTTTCATGATAATATGGCCCAGTGTTTCCTAATTTGGTTAATATTAGCCTGATATCTGAATTTGCATAACTTTTGGGAATGTATTTTGTCTCTTCTCCTATCCAGTAATTAATGAATTGTCAATAATTATGAATTTGTCATTTCTCTTCTGATGTTTGCTTTGTGGTGGTCTATGACTAGTACTGAATTTTTGTACTTTATTGAGCATTATTTTTCATTATTTAGATAAATATTATAAATATATGAATGAATATGTCTTTATTGGAGTATTTTATTCATGTGTACTGATTTGTCTATATGATCCACAACACAAAGATTACATCCCCATATTTGGTCAATTAGGAAAACAATAATGCAGATTGGAAGGTTGGTATAGTTTTAGAATCACACTAATCCCAGCACAAAGGAGCTTGTTGGGTAATGGAAAATTGGGCCATGTCTTTGAAAAATTATTTGTTCCTGAGTGCTGGATCAGTATTCCTCAGTGGAAGGGGGTCTGCTTTCAAGATATTCTCCTTACTCAACCCCCTTTATTTGGAGCCTGTCAAAACAAGTCTGAGTCACCATGAAAACATGTAAATAAATGGATAGTGCTAGCCCAATTAAGAGATCAATTTGATTTTGTTGATTTATGTCTTTATATTTTGTTTGGCGAACATGGAACACTGAGAAAAGTGAGGACCAAAGATTGGGAAAGACAAAGTGAATGATGGAGAATGACTCTCTCTCTCTCTCGCCCACCCCCCAAAGGCTTGAACCACATTCACCCCAATGGTGTCACACTTTCCTTTACCTGGAATCATGGCATCACTACGGCAGTCATAGAGCATCCCAAGGTGAAGGGGTCGACCAAGTGTGGATAAATTAATTATGGAAGAAGCTTCAGCTGCCATTATTCCAACCAAGATCGGTCTAAAATACATAAAAACACACACATGGATTAATCAAATTTCCTTTTATTGTACATATTCAAACTAACAATCTGGTTTTGCCTGGTGGTCATGCTGATTTAGACAGTTCTAAAATCATTTCTGTAGGGAAGTTTAGTATTATTTAGTGTGTCTGATTAGGCTGCACTATGTCATACACTCATGATACCCCAAAGATCGTTCTTGGATTCACAATAATAAATCCTTATCTCAGTCCTGGTAGTGTGGCAAAGAGCAGTCAGGCTTTACTAAAGTAACATGTATTACGCATTTGTATTATGCGTTTCAGAGTACCAACATGGACGATAAGTAATTGACATGGCTCAAAGGAAACCCAATTCCAATTTATAAACATAAAGCAGCTTTTTAAAATAATTTAGACACATAAATGTACATAATATGATACATAGAACTGGAGTTATGGATTTTAGAAGAAAAAATAGGAACATGATTCCAGATGGTGGGAGGAGGGCAGGGTCCCCCACATAGGCCCCCCTGATGGCCATTAGAGAGAGGGAGCTTGAGGCCTAACTAGGTTCAATTGCCTTGGAGAAGGAGAAACTAGAATTTGCTATGGAACAGTGGGAGGCGAAGAAAACAAGAAGAAATGGTGGCAGTGTTTGATTCGAAGCTCCCCAAAGGAACATTACCTAGCTACACAGAAGCGGACGAGATTGCCAAATGGTTCACAGCATTTGATGGGGCCCTTAAGATGAGGGACGTGTGCACCAAGAATTGGGGTGCACTCTTGTGGGAACGAATCCCTATTGCTAAGAGGGATAGGTTCGTGCTCCTAGAGGGGAATGAGGCTAATTCCTACACCCACATGAAAAGATGCTTAGTTGAGAAATTTGGTTTGACCACAGAGCAGTACAGGGTGAAATTCAGGGACACCCTAAAAGTGAACTCACAGTCCTAGGTGGACATTCTGAACCTCACAGAAAAAACGCTAGGAGGCTGGATTGATGGAAACCAAGTATGAGGGGTTGCATTTATACAAGAACACATTTTGACTCCTTGTGTGCAAGATAAGTTACGCCAGTACCTAATGAACTCTAAGCTGTCTCATTCTAGGGGACTAGCCAGGGCAGCTGATGAGTGGGTGAGAACCCGAGTTTCCAATCAGCACCAGAGTGGTGGTCAAGGTGATGAGGAGAGCTCCCCTGAAGGGGAAAGCACAGGGGAAAGAATGTCAAAAACAGAAGAAGTCCTCACATGACCTGCAAAAACCTGAACAAGGGAGGGGCCCAAGACGCTCCAACTTCAAGGGGAGGGTTATGAGGAAAACAATGGTAGGTTCTTTGATCCCTCAATGGTGGGAAAGTGCTTTGACTAAATTCAGCCTAGGCACAAGAAAAGAGATGCTGTCTGCACAAAGAAGCCCTCCACTGCTGGGCAGTCCCCAGGTATTGCTAGTAGAAGTGTGGGGGTGGAGAGTGCCCCAGAGATAGGTAGGGAAGTGACAGAGGCAACCTTGGTGTCCCTGGGTGGCGTGGATATTGTAACCCTGGCCGCCTTACCTCCAAGCATGGATAAATACGGGCAAAGGCCTACCATCAGTGGGACTGGGGTTGAGGCTCTGAGAGACACAAGAGCCACTGTGACTATGATCATGGGCACTCTGGTGTCTAAAGAGCAGATCCTGCTGGTGAGTTTCACCAGGTGATCTATGAAGACATCAGAACCAAACCCCGTCCAGTAGCTATGGTGGATTTGGAATGGGGAAGTATGACAGGCCCTATGAAGGTAGCTGTGTATCCTCTACTCCCAGTCCAGTGTTTACTGGGAAATGATCTCAATACATCTGAATGGTCGAAGGTGGAGAGATGGCTTCATATGAGAACATTGAAGCTCCCTGGGTGGGTAGGTGTGGTGAACAAGTCACATACAACCCATAAGGGAAAAGATGCACACTTGGACCCTAGAACAATGGGCCAAGCATCCACGGACAAGGGCATTGGGTCTTGTGAGCTATCCCAGGGAACTCCAGAGGGGCAAAATTAATCTAACCCTGAGGGGGGAGGTTCTGGCTTCTGAGGAAATGGCCCCATCCCTGCCAGAGCTATCAGTCTTGGCAGAACTGACAGGAGCCAGTGAACCCTCCAGATAGAGGTTTTGCCATGGGCAGAGAGACTGTCCAACCTTTGAGTGCCCGAGGAGGATTGCCTTAATACCAAAGGAAGGGGATGACAGTGGGTTACACAGAATCTACTGGGAAGATGGATTTCTCTCCGCTGAGGCGAGAACCTTCAAGGAAGAGGCCACCAGGAAGTCAGTGGGGCCCTAAAAGTACAGACAGTTCATCCTGACTTTGAGTCATGATATCCCATTTGCAGGTTATTTGGAGCAGAGCAAGACTTGGAACCGTTTGGTGAACCATTTCTGTTGGCCCCATATGTGTGAGAAGGTAAAGGCGTTCTGTAGCTCCTGTGTCCCTGTCAGGCCAGTGGCAGGGCTGGGGGCATCTCAAAGGCTCCCTTGATAGCACCACCAGTGGTTGGGACTCCCTTTGAGAGGGAGGGGGGGATATTTTAGGTCCCCTAGAACACCTAAATACTCAGGGAATATGTTTAGCTTGGTGGTAGTGGACCATGCCACAAGACGGGAAACATCCTTTACAACGCAACTTTTACCACGCAGTGCCTTTACATCGCAACTTTTACAACGCAAACCATTACAACTTATTGCGCTGGGGGGGCTCTAGGATATTGAATAGATTTAATTTACTATCCAACACCTTCCCTATTATCCACGGGGACTGGAGTTGGAACAGTAAATTAAACTATTCACTATCCAGCACCCCTTAACACTATGCGTTGTAAAGGCATGTGTTGTAAAACTTGCGATGTAAAAGCATGCGATGTAAAAGCATGCGTTGTGATGTCATACATCCACCACAAAACACCCTGAGGCAATACCCCTCACAATAGTCTCTGCTCCTACAGTGGCTAGTGCTCTTCTTGGTGTGTTCACCAGAGTGAGGTTCCCGAAGGAGATTGTTTCAAATAGGGCCACAAACTTCATGTCAAGCTATCTGAAAGAGATTTGGGATGAATGTGGAATTAAGTACAAGTTCACCCCTCCATATCATCCCCTGACTAAAGGTCTGGTGGAAAGGTTCGATAAGACTCTGAAGCTCACGACCAATGATTTGTCTGACAAACTCAGGAGGAGATGGGAAGTTCTCCACATATGCCTTATGTTTGCCTACAGGGAGGTTCCCTAAAAAGGAGATGGTTTCAGTCCCTTTGAGCTGTTGTTTGGGCAGCCTGTGAGGGGGCCATTGTGCCTGCTGAAAGAGTCTTTGGAGAAGCCTCTCAATGAAGCACAGGAGCATGTGGTTGACCATGTGCTAGGCCTGAGATCTCGCATGGCAGAGTACGTAATAGCGGACTTGATTACGTCGCACCAAACTGCCGCGCAATTGTTAGTTGAAACATGGCTTACTGTATTTTCGGTGCCAGACATCCTCGATGCGGTTCCCCCAGACTATGCTATCCTAAGACTTGATCGGCCGAAGAAAAAGGGCGGGGCCCTGCAGTGATTTTTAGACATCAGTTGCTGTGTAATCTGACAAAGCTAGATATTACTAACTTGGAGGCAGCCTTTTTAAGTCTATCCCTTATGAATCACTGCACCTTAACAGGTTTTTTCATATATTGTCCACCCGACCCAACTCTCAGCTTTGTCAGTTCATTAATGGACAGGACTTTTGATTATGCTGTGCGCAATCCCAACTTTTTAATAATAGGGGACCTCAATATCCATATTGGTAAGGATAAATGCCCCTGGGTGCCACCCCTGATGGAAGACCTTGGCAAGATCGGATTACTCTTTGGTTCTTCTCCAGATCTCTGAAATCCCTGTGTCAACAGCACAAATTCACAAGAGGAGATCACGTAAATGGTCTCTCATCACGCCACAAGCTGCTTTGAATCAAGAAATTTTATAACCTAACTCTTGCCTTTACACTGAAAATAGTCAAGCAATAGGGTGGATTCACCAGGCCATGGACTCTGTGGCCCCATGAAATACATCACCAGCATGTGCTCCAAAACTTCGGCTGAATAATTTACAGAGGAACTGCTAGCAAAGAAGAAAACATGCAAGCTGATGGAATGCATATGGTAGAAGTACTACGATGCATACAATGAAATAATCTATCTAGTTGCACTGAAGGATTACCACAGAGATTTGAGGCATGCAAGTGCTAAATTCTATGCCCAGAAAATTGAGCAGTCTAAACATTCTTCGAGGGAACTTTTTCAGATAGTCAAATCATTGACCTTCTTAGAACACATGGCTGGGTCAACACTAGCCTCCACCACCTATTGTGATCAGATTGCTCTTTACTTCCTTGAGAAGATAAATATCATTTACTCATCTTTTTCTGAAAGTACCAGGAACTTTCAGTTCCCCTTACCTGACCCATCACCGATCATCCCTTTGGGAGGCTTTTTCATCCTTTAAACTATTTTGGAGGCTGAGATTCACTGTCTTATGCCCAAGGTGAAATCTGGTTCACCATTGGATCCTGCCTCCCCAACCATATTAGATTGAGGCACGGAAGCGATTGCCCCTTTGCTCAGAAATGTATTAACTTTATCCTTCTCGCCAAGTCATGTTCCCTCTGACTGGAAACATGCCTTGGTAATTCTACCCTTGAAGAAGCCATCACTAGATCCTTCTATACCTGAGAATCTGAGACCCATATCTCTGTTGCCTTTCTTTGTGAAAGTGGATGAAAAATGTGATTTGTCAACCAACAGTTGATTAATGTTTGGGAAGAGAAAGCTCTCCTACGTGAGCCTCAGTCGGTTTTCAGGCCACTCTTCAGTACAGAATTGGCTCTCCTATTCGGCTCGGAGTCACTGTGCCTCGCGGCTGATGAGGGCAAGACAGCGGCATTAGTGATGGTTGACTTAAGCGTAGCTTTCGATACAGTCTCTCATGGACTGTTATCAGAATGGCTATGGAACTCCGGGGTGGGAGCCTCAGCGCTGGGCTGGATTGCAGACTTTTTGCAGGGTCTCACTTTTCAGATAATTCAACAGCTCTTCACCTCTATGATACTGTCATCGCAGCAGAGAATGCCTCAGGGCTCGGCCTTGAGCCCGACCTTTTTTAGTCTGTATATGCGGCCTCTAGCCGAACTAGTTAAGCGCAATGGTGTCAAAACATTTTCTTATGTTTATGACACCCAGCTGATCATAACGCTCACACAGGATAATAAAGCAAAGGATGACTTCAAACGATGTCTGGTAGATCTAGCCAACTAGATGACTGCAGGCAGTTTTAGACTTAATGTAAATAAAACAGACGTTTTGGTAGTAGGGAAACAACCATCTATCTGGTCCATCTCGAGGTGGTCGAATGACCTAGGCCCTATGTCTGTCCCTAAACCTAAGGTGAAAAACCTAGGAATCTGGTTTAATTCCACCTTATCATTTCAAGACCAAATTTTGACTCTGGTTGCTACCTGTTTTTGAACCTTAAAAATGATTCAGAATATCTTGGGTCTTTTGCCAGATCCTGCTAAAAAACGGTAAACTAGGCACTTGTAGTATCGCGGATGGAATATTATAACATACACTATTTGGGGGGCCTCCACGGGCTGGTTCAAAATGCTCCAAATGGTACAAAACTCAGCAGCACAACTGCTCTTGAATATGCCCAGACATACTCCGACCAGGCCAGCCATGGCAAAACGTAATTGTTTCCCTATTGAGGAGAAGATCGCTTTCAAAGCCATGTGCTTTGAGCATAGAATTATCAACAAGAAAGGCCCCTGTTATCTCTCTTCCCTGATTAAACCCTAGGTGTGTTCCTGAGTATCTGTGATAATCAGGAACAGGACTGATCAGAATTCCCAAGATCTTGGTGGCAGTTCTTTAAGTTTGTTGATTGCCAAACAGTGGACTCTGCTTCCACTCAATCTTAGATTAGAACCCTCTAATGTATTTTTCTGGAAACATCTCAAAACCTGGTTCTTCAGAAAGGCCTTGCTCATTAACAATGCAAAGGGACATCCGTTACCTGACTTGCAGCTGGAACCTAGTGTAGGGACACTCCGGACAAGAGTAGCCAGGTGCTTTACAAAACACTAGCATAACATAACATAACATGTACAAGTCAGGCAGAAAATTGGAGGCCAGCCAGGACCACCAGAAGCACAGGTATGATCAGAGGGCTGTAATGCCTGAGTATACTCCAGGACAGTTGGTGTGGGTGTTGGAGCCTTTAGCTCCTAGTGTCCTTCATAACAAGTGGACTGTGCCTTACCCAATAATTGAGAAGAAGGGTGAGGTTACCTACCTGGTCGACCTTAACACCCCCAAGAACCCTCAACCCTGCATGTCAATAGATTGAAACCCCACCATGACAGGGCAGACATGACCATGTTACTGGTCACAGATGAGGAAGAAGAGGAGGAAACTGAACCAGTGCCCGACCTCCTCTCCAACAATGCACAAGATGGGTCTGTGGAGGGATGTGTACCCTCCCCCAAATTGACAGGCCAACAGAACAGAGACTGCAAGCAGTGCTGGCACAGTTTGCTGGTCTATTCTCTTTGACCCCAGGAACCACTGATTGGTGTGTGCACCACATTGACACTGAATTGACATTATACTGCACAGGTTGTTTGAGCAGAATAAAGCCAGCTTCAAGGATGTGTGGTGAAGATGCTGGAGTTGGGGGTAATTGAGCCCTCTGATAGTCCATGGGCTAGCCTAATTCCCAGGGGGGGAGTTAAGGTTCTGTATGGACTGCAGAGGACTGAATGCAGTCACTAAGACTTATGCTCACCCTATACCTAGAGATAATCAGCTCCTACATTAGGCCTCACTGCTGGTTGTCAGCTACCAAGGATTGAGCAAGGGGCTAATTTATTGAGACCTTCATTGGAACATATATCATGTTAGTGGCCTTATTGTTAGTAGTTGGTGTATACTTACACCTACCAATAATCTACTTTCCAACACATTCACAACAATAAATCCTTAGCTCAGTCCTGGTAGTGTGGCAAAGAGCCACACTACCAGGACCAAATGCTTTAAGCATTTCAGAGTCGCAGCACGGACCATAAATATTGGTCATGACTAGATAGAAATCCGACACCAATTTATATAAAAAAAGAATATTTTTATATTAAGTTAGACACCAAAAGGAACACAATTGGATACATATAACTGGAGTTGTGGATTTTGAAGGAAAAATAAATCAGAGAAATTCACTACTGCAGAATTTTAGCATTGATGTAAATGGGAAAACGCACTAGTGACAATCATTTGCTTGCAGGTTGAGTAGTGCAGAATCTTAGGAGGGTTTAGGTGATGTGGGTTTCAATTTTTCCTGCCCCAAGAGGCCCAGGTGCAGAGATGTCCTGGCTGTCTGAGGTGCTGAAGAGGGAGCTGCAGGGGAACTGGTTTTACCTCTTACATACTGCTGGTGAGGAAACGGGTGCAAAGTCAACAACAAAGTCCCTGCTGGCATTGAATGAAGGTGTTGCAGAGTTCCCTCGAGGTTCTGTATTGAGTAAAGTTGATGTTTGCCGGACTGGCCACCAACAAGCCTTGACAGCAGTAAGGTCAGCAGAAAGTTGTTTCAACGTCCTGAGGTTTGGGAGAACACAATAGCTACCTGGAACTTTCTGAAGGTCAGGACTACATTCCCTACAATGCACTGAACCATCTACTTCTGAATGATCATTTGGACGGCCTGATAGCCTCTCATTCTTTGCCTCTGGGACATTGTTTTTACCTGTAGACTACAGGGTACTCGTGCCAATAGTCCACGAGAGTCAGGAGTTGCCTCAAATGGGTCCCTCTTTCAGGGAGAACCAGTCTTTGTTCGGAGACGAGTCACAGTGGTGCAGTTTCAGGAAGGTTGCTTCAGGCAAGCAATGAGCATGCGCAGTCTGCCACGCATACGCAATTTCAAGAAGAAGGCGCGATAGACCAGGAAGAGATGTCCCCGTGATAAGGTAAGTGTTTTAAATCTTATTTCATGCTTTAATCTGTTTAATATTGCAAGTGGGAGGTGGGCGGGAGGTGGGCGGGTGTCGCGTAACGGAAATTTGCAGAGAGGCATGGAAATTGGTTCAACTTCCGTGCCTCTCCTCGAGAGTCCATTACGCGACTTCCGCCCACCCCTAGTACTGACAGCTGGAAAGGGCTGCAGCGGGGCCTTGATCTTACCCCCACTCTTCCCACTTGGCTGGCAAGTTTCACATGCCCTGCAGTGAGCATCTGAGTTTTAGATCAAGATGGGGGACAGGAGAACATTAACACGTTTAAAGAACATTGGAGGCCAGCAAGCATAAAATTATCAGATCATTGTGATACAATATAGTAAGAATTGTGGGAAAAGGTGGGCCTTTAGATGATTGGTTAAAGCACTGCATTGTGTCAAATTTCAGAAGAATGGAGGGAGAGAGTTTCAGGTTGAGGTGATTGTCCTGGAGAAAGTCTGTCTTTGAACAGCAAGGGTTCTCAACTCTTCAAGTAGGAGAGAAGTGTGGCAACTTAGATCTCTTTGGCCACCAGAAGTCTTAAGACAAGGCACTAGATTTTAGATTTAGTTCTTGCTGAAATGGTCAACTAGTGAGGTTTGCAAACGATAAGATAAATTAAATCCAATTTGCCTGCATACTGGATTGTCCTAGCTTCTGGATGGAGTGGAGTGGATTCTCAAATTTTAAGTTTATTCCAAGGTCTTTGAGCTTGCAGTAGCAAAGTAGACTCCATGGGGTGATGGCCAGTGTTGACCAGAATTTCTATGTCTGTCCTTCTAATGTCTAACATAGAAGAACAATAACTTGGTGGCCACAAAAATAAGGTCCAATGAATGGGCCCCTAGGTTGGCAAGGCCATTGACTAAACTGCTGCAGGTTACGGGCAACAGAGGAGGAAATAAAAACCTCTTTAGAAATGAAGTCACATTCTCAAGTGTTAAAACTGTCTAGGAAGGCACATTGTTCCAGAAAGCATGTGAGTTCAAGGAACTCTTCCAAAAAAGGGTTACAGCTGGACAGTGGGCAAAAGGCTAAAATCTTTTATATTGCAGGTAGCAATTACACAAAGGTTAAGCACCAAAAATTGCATGTGGAGAGGAGCCTAAGGAACCCAATCACAAGTTGTATGCTACAATTATGGGGCAATTATGGTGGAGAGGTGTGGTGCAGCGGTGGAGAGGTGTGGTGCAGCAGCCAGGGCGGCTGACTTTGGAGCACAGGGCTCATGGTTCGATCCCCGGCTCCGGCGGCAGCTCAGCTCAGCACCATGTGACTCAGGGCAATAGCTCACTTTATTTGCACAACGGCCCCCAGCGCCTTGCGATCCGTAAGGGTGAGTAGTTTGTGCTTTACAAATACGGATTTACAAACTTTGGACCCGTAAAAACCAGTACAAGGAGGAAACTCCCCACCAGCACTGTGCAATGACAAGTTCGACCCCTAAGAATGGGGAATACTATGTGGGAATACAATTACCATGCAGGATTATACCTGATATTCCCTATTCCAAGGAGTTTGAGGCTAACATTTACCACCTGCTTACAGTGTGTGATAAATTGGAGTAGGAGCTTCTCTGAGTAGTGCAGGTAGAGGGGGGGTTTATTGGAAAGGCAGAGGAGAGGTGGGTATGGGCTTCTCTGAGTAGTAGGGGTGGAGGGAGTTTACTGGAATGGCAGAGTAGAGGAGGGGGAGGGAGGTCAGGAATTGGGGGGGGGGGTTGTTGGAAGGGCAGAGGAGAGGAGGGGAGGGGCTTCTCAAGAAGTGAGGTGGAAGGAGGGTGTTGGTAGGGGAGAAGAAAGAAGGGGAGGGGCTTCTTTGAGTAGTGGGGGTGGAGGGAGGTTCTTGGAAGGGGAGGGGCTTCTCTGAGTAGTAGGGGTGGAGGGAGGTTGCTGGACGGGCAGAGAAGAGGAGGGAAGGGGCCCCTCTGAGTAGTGGGGTGGAGGGAGGTTGTTGGAAGGGGAGAGGAGGGGAGGGGCTTCTTTGAGTAGTGGGGTGGAGGGAGGTTTCTGGAATGGCAGAGGAGAGGAGGGGAGGGTTTTCTCTGAGTAGTGGGGTGGAGGGAGGTTGCTGAAAGGGCAGAGGAGAGACAGGGAGGGGAGGGGCTTCCCTGAGAAGTGGGGGTGGATGGAGGTTGCTGGTAGGGCAGAGGAGAGGAGGGGAGTGGCTTTTCTGAGTAGTGGAGGTGGAGGGAGGATGCTGGAAGGGAAGAGGAGGGGAGGGGCTTCTCTGAGTAGTGGGGGTGGAGGGAGGTTGCTGGAAGGGAAGAGGAGGGGAGGGGCTTCTCTGAGTAGTGGGGGTAGAGGGAGGTCATTGGAGGTGCAGAGGAGAGGAGGGAACGTGCTTCTCTGAGTAGTGGGTTGGAGGGAGGTTGCTGGAAGGGCAGAGGATGGGAGGGGCTTCTATGAGTAGTGGGGGTGGAGGGAGGTTGCTGGAAGGGCAGAGGAGTGGAGGGAAAAAGAGTCCTGGAAAAGCAGGTCATGGTCAGGTGAGACTGAGGCGAAAGCCTATCAGCTGTTGCAGTTGAAGCATCAAGCGATTTAACTGGAATGGACTTTCCAGTGATCCTACACCCTGGAATCTGGGTGGAGAAACACTGAACTAGCTGTGATCAGGTGGTGAGTTATTCCACATGGGAATTCTGTGCCGCCCAATTTGTAATCAGAGCCAGAAATATCTTTGAGCATGGTCTAAGATATACAAGAAATTGAAATTTGTAGTCCATTATTTAAACAGTGGCCAGGACCTGATGCCTGGCTTTGCTTTCTTAAAATTAACTTGTGCGGTCCATTTCTAGGATTTGTATGTCCTAGCAAATTTTTGGGAGAGTCTCCGTCGATAGTGACATAGTAGAACAGCTCTGTAGTATAAAAGAAAGTTTGAAAGCAAGAATAGAGATAAAGGTTAGTGGTGACCAGAGATGCATTAGCAAAGAGTCTGCAAGGGCATCAGAAAGGAAGCATGGACAAAACCAAGAAGACTGGCCTTGGCCAAAGCATTGGCACATTGGATGAGAGAAGGCACAAGATAAGAAAGAAGAGAAGAGAAGAGCACAAGATGTGGGGGAAAACAGACCAGCATGTGTCACAGGGTAGAGAAAACATATTATGGGAAGCAAATAGATTACAGGATGGTAGTGAGCAAATGCTGAAGGACAAAGAGGACTGAAGAAGGAATGAGAAACCAAGTATTCATTGAGTGTAAAATCAGTGGTGAAGGATGGGAAGGGGAACCAATGGTACATAATCAGATGGGAGAAGCAGGGGTGGGAGAAGACAGTATGAGGGAAAGGATTAGAGAGACCACGGGATAGAAGGCAGGTTGGGAGAGATGCGAGTACACAGTTTAGGGGTAAAGCAAAGGAAGGGAGACTGCACATGATTTAAGAGAACATGGGGGTTACAGAGAGCAAGAATTACTGTTAATTTAAACACTGAAGAAGCATGAAAGACTTGAATTGAAAGTTGTGACTTGTATGACACGTGCTGAAATAGTTGGCACTCAATTCACTCAGCTCCTTTGTGGTCATGTTATTGGACCTTAAAGATCGTGAAAAGTACATGCATGGGAATATAAAGATTGAAACGTATTTCTATGCTTATTTTCTAAACTTACTGTGAAAAGACACAGTTGCACACACTGCAAAAAAGAAGTGACAGCTCGTGCCTCAGCAACACACAATTTTCTTCTGGGTTGTGTAGTTTCTGCATTACAGTGCCTGCTACTTAAGAGGTCAGTGTTATCCTAAGTCCCAGCACCCAGACATCAGCTTCAGCTATTGAAGACCTATAGAAGTATTGTCCATGGGTGGCTTTGGGGCTATGCCTCCATTCTTTTGTGGTCTCTCTGTTTAAACATTTACCAAAACAACTTATACAATAAAGCATTTCGCTGACAGCTTTCTATCTGCCCTTTAAACGGATTTAAAGTCAGGCACTTTCACAAGCCCCACTGCGCCTGTGTGAGCACCTGAGCCTGGGGCTGACACTGGGCTTCAGAGCTGACAGGGCTTCCCCAGGCAAAGCCATTAAGCTTTTCAAAGCGCAGGTGAAGTACCTTGCTTATCTCCTCATCCATCACGAACATCAATTGAAAACACCAGAAACAAAACCATTGCTTACTACGGGGATCTCTAAAAGTACATGCAATAAAATACCTGCCTATAGGCTTTGGAACATTGTAATGACAATTCATCTTTAAATTCCTATTGTTTTTAACACATGCTTTTCACAGTAATTGGACCAAGCCTATTGGCTTTGTCATAACGTTTCATAATAAAAAGATCAACTCTGTGCAATTTGTCATGCTTTTCACAATGCTCTCATGAAGCCTTTACCCTTTAACAAGTGCACATGAATTGGAAGCCATCATGCATACAGTTATGAAATTACATATATGTTGAAAAACAACAGGACCTAACAAGAATAATGCCAGAGAAACCCCACAGGGTTTGTCAGAGGAGGCGGTCGATGTTAAAACCCTTCCCTACTGTGGTAGTCTGTGAAATTCCATATAACAAAACACCCATCCGTAGTTTTTAGGTCGAGCCTAAAGGCAGCGCGCATGCGCTGCACTGCGAGGCATACTGTATTAGGTATGAGTAGTTTGGCCAAACCCACCACTTTTAATTGGTTCCTTTCTGTGCTTTTCCAAATACTTTTCTTTTGTTTGTTGAATGGTGTCATTTTTCGCTCCTTTGGGTCTGTTTGTCACAACCAGGGCGTCTGGCCCACTTACGTGGGTCATTTTGCTTCAGGCCATTTGATACTCTAGGCGCATTCTTTTTTAACGTGTTTTAGACAGAACATTAGCACTCATGTTTGGAGTTGCTGCGCGCCTGTTTGCTGCAGGAAAACACCCTAGCAGAACAGCGGACAGCAAAGCATGAGCTCCTCATCAGATGCGGCCCTTGGAAACATCCATTCCCCTCCTCTGAATTTGCTAACAGTTCCCCACAACCACACTGTCACCTCAAGGCAGTGAAGAACAGAAATGTCTGACAGCAGGGGTGAACCGCTCTGCAGCACGCTGACGGCCATCGACCTGGCAATCATATAAAATGCATTTATTTACTTTTTATATGCTTCATACAACCAACCAATGGAAAGCTCAGGCTCTGCCAGCATGTCTTCTCCATTCTACCTGTGCTCCCCCTCCATTGTAAATGAAAATGTCTCTTCCCAATGTGTTTTGGTTTGGAGTGGAGTGGATGTATGTGGTTTGGAGTGGAATTATGTGGGTTGTATTGGAATTGTTAGTTGTGGAATTGTGTGGGGTGGAATTGATATGGTGTGTAGTTTGCTTGTGTAGTGGAATTATGTATCATGGTGAACATTTGGGGTTAGAGATGGACAGAATGGATAGAAAGGAAGATAGAGAGGGATAGGTAGTTTGTGCACAAATTAGTGTATGAAGTGCAGATGGAAGAGCATGTGAGTGTGTGCGAAGGTGAGAAAGAAGGGGAGAACAGGTCACAGGCACATACAGCATAGGTTTGAGGGACCTAAATGTTGAAAAGGCACAGGATAGAAACTGTGCTTGAAGACCTGAAGTGAACCAATATGAGAGAACTGGGAAGAGTGTGTGAGAGAGGGAGAGAGAGGTGTGAGAGAGTACAAGAGAGAGTTGGAGAGGGACAAGTCGGAGGGACAATGAGAAGGGGAGGAGAGAGTTACGCAAAGAGGTACAGGAAGGTAGTATGTGTGAGCTGGGGGTACAAAGAGGAGAGAGGGAGTGTGAGGGAGAGATGAGAGGAGGTAGTGTAATTGTGAGAAGAGATGGGGTAGTGGAACAGTGAGGGAGATCAGAGGAGCAGTGGGAGTGTGGGAGAGATATAGGTTTGGTGGAAGTGTGAGGTAGAGATGGGTTATATTGGAATTGTTTGTTGTGGAATTTTGTGTTGTAGAATTGTGTGGTGTGGAGTTGTGTAGTGGAAATAGGTGGTATGACGCATTTTTAAACTTATGTGAATAGAAATTAAATGGCATTAACTGTTGTTGAAAATATGTTGAGTGTTATTGTGTGGTATGGAGTTATGTGTAATGGTGTTGTGGAGTGGCATGTTGTGGAATTGAATTATGTAGTATACTGTTTAATTTCCACAATATTCCCAAACTCTGTGTTGTGTTTTGTAGCCTCACTACATATTCTGAATGATGCAGAAGGCACAAGTCAACCTGCATTCCAAGTACCTTATTGAATTTAGGGGGCAACAAAAATGGCAAATAAGCAACTCAGAAACTGACAGATGTTTCAGTGACAAAACTCAACCAACCAGACTTTTCAGGTGGGCCACTTTTAATGCATTAGGGCAGGCGTAATGGATTCACCTGCAGCCCCAATGGTGAGAGAGGGCCATGCGCTTCCTATTCCCAAGGGGGTCCTTTTGCTCTTATCTTGTGTTCGCTGAATGCAGTGTGAGGAACAGACACCGTACCTTAAACACTCTGATGTGCTGACTTGCAGAACTTCTCAATGCTTGACCGCTTAATAAACAAGAGTTAGAGCTATTGACCTTGTAAATTATTATGTCTTTTACCCATGGGTTTTGCTTTGGAGTGATGAGGATGTCTTTGGTTTGGTGGGGAATTATGTGGGTTGGATTGGAACTGTTAGTTGTGGAATTGTGTGGCATGGAATAGAGATGTGTGGAGTGGATTTGTGGAGTGGAATTATGTGGCATGGTGTGCAGTGGAATTATGTGCATAGTAATGATGTGATAGTTTGTGCGGAGTGTAATTATGTGGATTGGTATTTTGTTGTGGAATGGTATTTAGTGGAGTTTAATTATGTGATGTGCTGCTGAATTTTGTGGCATGATGTGGAATTCTGTGGTGTGGTTCAGATATTTGTGGCGTGCTGTGTTGTTGAGTTGAATTATGAGGTTTGTTGTTGAATTATGTGGTGTGGAATGGAAATGTGTGGAGTTGTATTGTGTGGCATGGAACTGTATGGCTTTGAGCATAATCATGCTAATTGGAATTATGCTGCATGGTGTGGAGTGTATTCATGTGGACTGTTGCTATGTGACAGAGTGGTTTTACGTGGGGTGCATTTATGTGGTACTGATTAAAATGAAATTATTTTACATTGAGTAGTAGAATGTCGAGTGTAATTATGTTTGTTGGTGTTGAATTGTGCGGCGGTGAATTGTGTGGTGAGGAATTATGTGGTGTTGTATGTCACACTAAACATCCAGGTATGCCACAAGGTACCCAGGCAAGTGGAGCAATTCTGCTTATTTTGCATCTTCTTCAGACTATTCAGACAGGAATCCCAGGTGAGGTTGATCCTGACAACTGATGCCAGCGAACTGGGTTGGGGTGCGGTCTTGGGCCAGGAGTCGGTGCAGGGTCTTTGGTCTGTGACGGAGGCGGAAATGTCCTCGACTTGGAGGGACTTAAAGGCGGTTCAGTTGGCGTTGACTCATTTCTGCCTTGGGTCCTCCGGAGGGATGGTAGTGTATTTTACCAACCGGCAGGGGAGCGCGAGGGTGGCTTTCCTCAATTTGTTGGCTCAACGTATCAGCCTGTGGGCTGAGTCTCACTTGTTGACTCTGAGGGCTTTACATCTGCCAGGGATTTTGCACTTGGAGGCGGATTGCCTGAGCAGGGTGTTTCCCTCCCTATCGGACATGTGCCAGTCTCAGGTAGTGTTTGGTAGCCTGATGACCCGGTTTGGGGTCTGGTGGTGGACCTGTTTGCAGCCCCGGGGAACGCCTTGAGGGAGACGTTTTGTTCTCTGGTTCGGTCTGCCGTGGTTTGGAGGGTGGATGCCCTGCCCTTCCGGTGGGAGGGGGGCCTGATGTATGCCTTTCCCCCTATTGCCCTGCTGCCACATGTTCTGCTGAAGGTCAAACTGGATCGGGCTTCGGTGATCCTGGTGGCTCCGGATTGGTCCAGACAGCCTTGGTTCCCTCTGTTATTGAAGTTGGCAGTGGGGCCTTGCTGGAGGTTGCCGGTGGTCCCTTGTCCCCTTTTGTTTCCCCCTCTGTCTCAGGAGTGTCTGGTTCGCCTGAGACTGGCGGGTTGGCTGTTGTGAGATTTGTAGTGTAGTTCCTATATTCCCAATAGGCTCTGCACATTGGAATAATATATTCAGCAGTGTAGACGTAGGACTGAGGTCGACTAGGTCTCTACTGACTATATTAGACTTAAGGTTTGCCAGCTAGCTCAGAGGTCACTAGAAACTTTATCGAATAAACGAGGAGGGGTTTAACCTCCCTGGATAGACAAGAAGGGATTAGCTTCTGACAACCATTTAACATGACAACTTTGCTCCCTCAGAATAAGAGTGTATCTCTAGAGTCGTGTAAAAACAATAGACAGCTATTTCACTCAGTCATTGTGCGTACTTAGTTTCACCAGAGTGCAGAGAAAAGAGAGACGGGCGTTTTCAATAAAAGGTGTAATTTATTGAGCAGTCTTCTTTCTCATGCAAGAGAAATGAATTGCCATAATTGCAATACTTAATATAAAGTAAAGTGCGTACAGTAAAAAGAGTATTATGAAATAATACTATAAAAGCATTGATATGGTTTCTTAGCCATAAGATACTTTAAAATGGATAAAATATATACATACATATATACATTGACTAATGTATTCAACTGCTGCTTCTAGATACGCCTACCCCGGTGTACCTGACCTAAGCCTAATACGTGGGAAGGAGTAAGTAAGTAGCAGTTTAAGTTAAGTTGGTTTTGCCAAGAATCTGACTCAAGAATTCTCTTTAAGGGTTTAGTCAGCTCCGTACCTGGGTAATAGAGTGCAGGAGGTCTGGTATCTCTCTTTTAGGACTCGATATCCCAGCAGCCCGCGAAGGCAGCTGAGAACACCGGAGCTGGATTTCTCGGCAGGAGAAAAGACAGTGTTTCTCTCAGTGCGTCAAAGAGGAGGGGCAGCGTCCGTGGGCTCTCGCATCAGCTGGGCTCTCGGGCAAGTAGATAGCTGCTCGGCTCCAAAACCACCACTGTGTGTTTGCTTAAGACAACGTTGGTATATTTATACCTGAAAGGTGCCATGTTTGACATAAGGTTTGGACATAAGACGTCAATAAAGATGTCACTAAGAACTGACTGTTCCTTTAGTGTTCGCAGGAGCTTTAATGACAAATCAAAACAAAAGCAAACGGGGATTTCCCAGGTTGCTGGAGGTTTGGTGTGTCTAAAGAACTTGTTGTGCTTTCTAGGAATCCAAGGAAGTAGCTTCTGCCGTGCTTTGGACTGCAAGGGCTATTTACTTAAATATGGATATGATTCCTATGCCATTATAGGGATATTATTGATTATAGCCGTACAAGGGCATAAAATAGCAATATTGATTCAGGTTCCTAGATAAAACAAAATACCCACTCCACGATCCAATGTCCATCATTACTAAAACCAAGCAATAGTAAACATTTAAATGTGCATGTGTATTCCAACCCACCCCAAAATACATTTTATGCATTTGAAATGGTGTATGCAGAATACACGAAAATGATTATTGGTACTGTACGCTTTTCAAGCAGTGTAATCATTCAGTTAAACATTCTTATATATATTAGCTGAACGATTTGCGAAAATTACACATGAAATGGCTCTTAATACAGAAAAGAAGGTCGAGACCATTCCATCACATATAAATACAGTTGCTGTAAATGTGCTAGAGGCTGAGGTAATATATTGTCTCTAGAGTTTCCTAAAAATAGAAGCTCTGTTCTTTAAGAATAGTTCTACTTTAAGCAGAATTCATGTGCCAGAAAAAAGGTAAATATTTTGGAAGTTTTGAAAAAAATAATAATAATAATTTCACTTTCAGGGGAAAAAATAGTTCCAAATGTTTTCAGTAGCTCTTGTTTATCAAAGCTGAAGGCCGAATTCAGAGTTCAGGGGAACGCTGTGTGCTCGTTGCTTAAAAAGTTATTCTTTCGGTTCAGGGGAGAACATCATTTCAGACAGACTCGCAAAAAATTGGTCTACTATTCAGGTGAAAGTTCGATCAAGTTTGAAAGTGCCGCAACAGTGCAGTCGTGAGACTGATTGCTATCATCGATGTTAGGATCAGCAATGCTCACAGATGGTCGTACCTGGGTGATGCTGCTCTCATCTCGTACTTCACTGCCACCTAATCGTAGTGGTGAAGTCTCAACGAATGCCGTCATCAGAATGGGTAGCCGCTGGGGACAACACGATGCATGAGCCGTTACAGGACTTAGCAAAGTATCTGTATCCAATGGTACTGCTGATGGTAGTGTAAGACAGACGTCCAACACGCAATCTTCTCCGCATAGCATACATCGAAGCACAGGTAAGATACAATTTTGCCAGATAGGTCTGAATGAATGAAACCAGGTCATATTCAGATCTCTTAGCCGGGCTAATCCAAGGACTTTAGTTATGCAGTCCCGATAGCGTATAGCTAGGATCGTTTCTTCCATCGTTGCTGGGGTCTTGTCTGCGACTTGGCTTGCCATATCGGAGCAGAAGGGTCAAAAATAAAATTCCTGCTACGAGTCCCAAAAGTAGTGGTAGGCCGCCAAAGACAGAATGGACAAAATTGGGAAAAATGCCCAGAACTGCTTCGAAGGGTGTTAGCAGTCCCGAATAAATTGTCTTAAATATATGTGGGATACCACTGGCATCAGACATATTTAGGATTTGGCTTAGCATTTCTACGAAATGCACGGGGCAATTTGTTGATAAAAGGGTATGTATCTCTGCTGTTGTCCTTGCAACTAGGAGATCATACATTTCTTTTGATGACATTAAAGGCACTGTTGTCTGTAAAAGAACAGACTTTATTCTGCTTAAAGTATCAATTCATATAGAAGAGATATTCAAAGAAGGCCAAATCGTCGCCTCCATATCTGGACAGCTGTTTGGATACAATACTTGCATACAGCAAGTGACCATGGAACTAACGCTTACGAGATAGGCTTTCCCTGGCACCATGCCACAACAGCTGTGGTCCATTATTAGAATAAAGCTCCTGTTAGAAAGTTGTCTAAAGAATGGCTCTATCTGTGCTGCAGGTGTGCCGTGCTGGTGACATGAAAGGTTATTTGAAGTCCCCTCACAGGCCCCATGCAAATTAATACCTTGGCACAGAAGTATACTGCTAAGTGAATGTTGACAATTGTTGCCACTAAGAAATACATTCTGTTTTCTTTCACTATAACATGTGTGTGTGTAAGGCAATTTCCATGATGACTTAATGTACCCTTTACCCAACCTTTCATACTGGCCCACTGGTATATACTCTTGGCAGTATTTAAATTGGAAAGTTGTTATTGGAATTGTAATTATTCCGTGTATTATCCATTCAATGACAGGTCTTTCTGACATTGTCAATGGTAATCTCTCAAGTTTTTCAATGCTCAGAATCGTATAGTCTGCTCCTTTTTGTGCCAAACTGATTTGTTTATCAGTAAGGTTAAAGATAGAGAATAATGACGTTGTGTTTATCAAACGCCATGGCACGTAGCCTGAACGTAGATTTTGCAACGTCCAGCCTAGCTGTACAATAGAACGTAATTGGGACTGACCGTGTTGTAAGATTAGTAAGTCCTGATCTATTATATCGATAGCAGATGATGCAATACTGTCCAGTGAATATATTATGGAGGACAGAGTCATTAACCCATTGTCCACAACGGAAAGTGATTTTTCCAAATTAATACGATCAAATTCTCGTATTTATTCTGCTCTCTCAATTTGTGTTGCTTTCCAAGCTTCGTTATACGCAGCATATATACAGGCCGCTATGAAACGTTTTTGACACTGTTTGCGTGGTCCCATTATGAAATCACACAAGTCAGCACCATCTTTAAGTAAAGTCAAGTGTTGCTTAATTTCAGCCAGTGTGGATGTCTGTAGCGATTCAAGGCATAGTTTCCCTACACTGTATGTTGTTACTATCCCTGGATGTTGTCTCTGGGAGTATCTAGGGTCTGGTCTGGTCATTTTGAACCCCTGTTTTTTGTTCAGGAATCTATCTTGACAGTTATTTGTGTCTGTTGGCCAGATCAACCATTTTTTCCAATCAGGATGTGTTCTGTTTTGCTGTAAAAAATGGGATACGTCTATCTCAACATCTGTAGTGGTATTACTATCAGGTATTGGCTTTGGAATAGATGGTTTGTTTAAGCCTTTAATCTTAGCTAGGCCAAGACAAGTAGTCTGTTAAGTGGTGTCATTCAGAAATATTATTTGTTCCGGGATCATGCAGGCTCTAAATAATGCTTCTAAACTTTGGACCTGCCAATTTTTTGTTCCCCAGATGGTTTTTGTTTCAATGTAGTCTTTCCGGAAATCAAAACCAAATGTAATCAGTTTTTCATAAAATGTTTCAGAATAAATCAATTTAGTGTTTGTCAACATTGTTTTCATCCCTTTCTTATTTAACACTTTAAAATAAAACGTTTCTGCATCACTTGTGTTAAACCCTGAGAAGTATGGAAATTTCTCATAAAATGTTTTTGAACTGGCTTTTGGTGGAGTTGCACAATGTTCCCATTGATTATACATAAAAACATTTCTAGGTTGAGCAGATTTATGTAAATAGTGATGTTCAAAGTGATTATAGCAGTACATTTGTTCATAATTCGACGAACCCTGTAAGTAATCATGTTCTGTAAATTTTACTGACATTACTAAATCTGACATCATATTATTAATGCTTTCAAAGTCCCAATCAACAGAGAATGTACTAGGTTTTGCAAAGTCACTTAATGAAACCTTGAACTGATGTGGATATTTCAAGAGTTCAACCGGGCCATAGATTTCGTAATCCGTTTTGTCCCACGCTACCCCACCGGGTATTGGAATTTATTTTATTTATTTTTATTTTGGAATTTTATAAAGCGCATGGCATTACGCACACCGGCGTGTCCCCACGCTGAGAGAGAGAGTGAGGAGACAGAAAACAGGGGGATTACATCAGAGCTGAGCAAAAAGATGAGTTTTAAGAGCTCTGCGGAACTTTGCTTCAGAAGGTTCGAGGCGCATCTCCATCGGAAGCGTATCCCAGCTCTTGGCCGCTAGTAGCCTGAAGGATCTACCTCCCATTCGGGCTTTATGAATTTTGGGAACAACCTAAGTAGCCCGGTACCAAAGGATCTAAGCCTACGTTATGGACTATAGGGAGTAATGAGGCATTGAAGGGGGTTGGGTGCCTTGCCATTGATGATACGATGGCAGACGCATAGTGCTTTAAAAGTAATCCTCTCCTTTACCGGAAGCCAATGGAGGGATTTCAAAGCAACTCTAGAGGCAGTTCTTCTTGGAAGCCTCAGCACCAGCCGGGCTGTGGCATTTTGAAGTACCTGGAGGCGATTGAGACTTTTTGCTGTTATTCCCAGATAGAGGAGGTTGGAGTAGTCCAGTCTTGATGTAACCAGGGCATGCACAAGAGTCTGTCTGGCACCGACAGCAAGTAGGTCCAGGATCTTTTGTAGCCTCTTGAGTATGCCGAAGCACATCCCGACTACACAATCGATCTGGGGAGCAAATGTCAGGGCAGAGTCAAACATTACCCCAAGATTTTTCGCCTGTTGGCTAGGTACTGGAGTGGAGCCCAGGCACGCAGGCCACCATGCCGAGGACCACACGTCCAGACCACCCCCTACCATGAGCACTTCAGTTTTGGACCCATTCAGCTTCAGGCAGTTGTCAGACATCCAGGAAGCAAGCTCCTGCATGCAAGCACTGAAGCTGACTGCTGCAACATCCGGTGCCCGTGACAGTGAGATGACCAGTTGTGTGTCATCGGCATATGACACTCGTTGGACTCCGTAGCTTTCCACCATGGTAGCCAGTGGGGAGGCATAAAGGTTAAACAGGGTGGGACTCAGGCAGAGCCCTGAGGCACTCCTTGATCAAGATTGAACAAGCGGGAGTAATGTTCACCCTGTCTGACCTGAAAGCCCCGGTCGGTGAGGAATGATTGAATCCATCTCAGCGCTGACCCCGTGACTCCACCTTTGTTTAGACACTGTAGCAGAGTATAATGTGCCACAGTGTCAAACGCTGCGCTTAGGTCGAGTAGAATGAGGGCCATAGTTTGACCCTCATCTACTCCTTGCCTGATGGTCTCTGTGGCCATAAGCAGCACAGATTCAGTGGAATGGCGGGACCGGAAGCCAAACTGAGTAGGATGAAGCAGATTGGCCTGCTCAACAAATGCCATAAGTTGGAGGTTTGCCACCTTTTCTGCCACTTTGGCCAAATACGGGAGGAGTGAAATGGGACGTAGATTATCCAGCCTGTCCCAACTAAGATTGTTTTTTTTTTAAGAGGGAGGACTACCGCCTGTTTCCAGTTTTTAGGTACAATATTAGATTCAAAGGAAAGATTCAGAACATCCCTAATGTACGGTTCCAGGATCTCAATACTTTCTCCAAGAAGTTTAGGTGATGCCGGATCACGAGGGGATCCTGACTTAATGGAGTGGCATATCTGCTGGAGCCTGTCTGGAGGTGGCTTGAAAAAGTGGTCCAGCCTGTTGACCTCCCCAACCTCGAGTATATTTTCTCTGAACTCAATTCCCTTTTTCTTTCCCCCGAGAAAGTAGAGCAGATAGTAGCCACTTTGTCATAGAAGAAAGCAGCGATGCGGTTACAGGATTCCTCCGAGACCAAGGATGGGTCATCAGATGAGCCGCAGAAAGAGATCTCTTTATAAATTTTAAACAGCTCCTTAGTTGAGTTCTTGGCTTCTCCTATCCTACCTGAGAAATAAGTTGTTTTAGCACGCCTGATGGAATTATGATATTCTCTGCGTTTGTCTAAGTACCTCTGTTTAGTTTGATCGAGGTATGCCACCCGCCACTGTCTTTCTAGATACTTGCATTGTGATTTCGCTAAGCGAAGCTCATCACTGAACCAGGGGGCGGATTTCTGGGGTCTGCTGCCAAGGTTTTTATGACAGAGAGGGGCTGTTTCATCTAAGGCATTATTAATGCGGCTTTCGAGTCTGTCCGACGCCGTGTCAGCATCCTCACCTCCTGGTCTGCCGCCTTTAGTCAGTGCAATCTGGAACTTTGCTTTGGAGAAAGCCGACCATTTCCGGCTCATATATTTGGAGTTAGTGCGTTTTTGAGTATTGCCAGCAGAAATGTTTATAGTGAAGGGTACTAACAAGTGGTCAGACCAAGGAATAAAAACGGGAGTCTTAACTTCAATGCCTTCCCAATTGGCAAAAATAGGGTCCAATAAATGGCCCTTTTGGTGGGTGGGAGTATTCGATCTAATGTGTAATAGGAGGGATAATAGTTGTTGACAAAAGTCGGTAGCTCCTTTGTCAAGTTGGTCATCCAGGTGGATGTTTAAGTCACCTAAAAGCATAAACTTATCCCTACGTAGAGCAGCTTCTGTTAAGTCTTCAGTGAGGCTAATAGTGAAGTCAGTGTAAGGGCCAGGAGGGCGATAGACCAGGAAACCCTTCAGTGTGTTACTAGCATTGACCTTAATGGAGAAGGCTCCTGTCTCACTGTCAGCGATAGCAAGAGGTTCAAGTTGACAGCAGAGTGGCTGTTTAAAAATAATGGCTACCCCGCCACCTCTGCCCCCAATTCTATCCAATCTTACCATGGAATAACCAGCAGGGAGAGAAGCGACTATATCCGGTTCTGAGTTGGCATCCAGCCATGTCTCAGTAAGAAAAAGGAGGTCAAGGTTCAAGTCTATGAGCAGGTCGTAAATATCGAGACTGTGCTTCCGAATGGCTGTAACATTCACTGATGATAGTTCTCTTTTCTCGATGTGAAAAGACTTGTGTGGCTTTAGGACCAAGTTGATGTTCTGACTTGCTGTGTCCATTGTACTGTATTTTCCCTCAATGAATCTTCCCAAACAAAGTACCATGATGAGCCAAAGCAGGAGGAAAAGTACACCTAACACAATCCAAAATTCAATCCATGGAGAAATTAGATAGGTTTCTTTGAGTTGATGAGAAAGTTCAGTTAATTTGTCTTTGAAAGTTCCTGTTATTGGCATTTCTTCAGGTTCGCTTCAGAAAAGTTATCGAAATTGATGAAGTAGCCAGATGCAGTTCTGTCAATTGTTGGAATAGCTTCCGAATTTTCTTTTGCTTTTTCATTTTTTCTTTCATTAGCATAGTCTGAGGCTACATCGTTCTAGACAGGTGTTTCTTGACGAACTGTTTCAATTTGGGTTTCAAGAGGCACAAGTTCCATGGCATTGTTGCATAGTCCTTTTTTATTCACTGCAGGTTTATCAAATTTGATTAGTCTCTCAGTTTGAACCTCTTGGATTGTAGCAAATTTTGGTATTCTGCTATTTCTTGGGAGTCCACTGGGCCTACTACTTATTATTGGCCACATGATTGTGGTTTTACCAGGTCGATGGATACAACTCGGTTCTCCTTTTTACCAGCAAGGGGCGGTAGTACAACTGATCTTGTTCCGCTGACAGCTAAGACAGGTATTGCTTTTCTGTAAGAAGGCCCAAATTCCTTCTTCACCGCGATCTTCTCTCTGACCAGATACCCAATCTTTGGAATCCAGACAGGCCTTGCTGGGACAGGTGGTTTATCTTCTGTGGCTGTTGGCTGCTGTTTTAACTTTATGTTGCTCAGGTCTTTTCTTGTTTCATTTAAGTCCTGTAAAACAGCCAAGCGGTCTTTGATGTCAAAGCATTTTCTTTCTACCACTGAAGTCTGACTACCAAAGTCCTGAATATGCATTCTAGTTCTGAACAATAGTTCGTACGGACTGAAACCTTTAAGAGAATTTCTTGGCAGATTGTTAAGACTACATTGGACACTTGTTAAATGTTGGACCTACCCATCACCGAACCTAATACCCTTGCCGTTATAGATTGCTTTATGTCCCGGTTTTTTCTTTCCACAATCCCATTTCCCTCAGGATGGAAGGGACAAGAGTACCGCAATGCAATGCCCATGCTGGTCAAGGCCTCCTTATAAGCTCGAGAGCTGAAAGCAGGACCCTGTTCAGAATGTAGCATGCCAATCGCGTATGTGCCGATAAAGACTCACAAATATTTTATAACAGTTCTGGCGTCAGCCGAGCGCTGGGGCCACATCCAAATGAATCTCGTGCAGGAATCCACTGCGACCATGATATATTTATAGCTACCATCCCTTTGTAAGGGACCACAGTGGTCCAGGTAAACACATGCTAATGGTTTATCTGAGATTAGAAGGGGTGTCAGCACTGGTCGTTTTACTGTTGTTACTTTCATTCTTTGGCATATTTCGCATTCTAGAACATATTTCTTAGTTTGTATTCTCATGCCCAGTCACCAATATCTCTGTTTTAATAATGATATTGTGGCGGAAACACCAGCATGTGCAGAAGCGAGGCCTTCGTGTGCCGCTGTAATTAGTCCTAACCTGTGTTTTATGTTTGGAATTGCCCTATCCCCCACTCCAGGTATTCGAGCAAATGGAACATTATTCGCATCAGTAATTTATGAGTACTTTACTGGAAAGCCTTTCCGGAGTGTTTTTCTGTCCTGTTTTACTGACGCACTGACAGATTGCATTATATCGCTGTCTATTTTTGTTTTTGACCGGGTGATAGCAGCTATGGAAGCCGTTTGTACAGCTGCCTTCGCGGATTCATCAGCCAATAAATTCCCCGCAACGTGAACGCCATCACGTTGATGACTCAGTGAATGTATCACGTGAGTCTTTTGTAGTTATTTCTGTAAAAGAACTACTTGTTCCCAAAGCGTTTTATGCTTGATTGTGCCACCTTTTGCATCTTTGAAACCGTTTTAAACCCAGTTCTGCAAGTACTCATTATAAGACTGAACGCAGTAATATGAATCGCACACTATTAGTGTGGGGAATTTGCGATCGGTATTTTCAAGCGCCATCTTAAATGCTAGTAGTTCAGCTCACTGAGCTGTACAATCTCCTAGAGATTGCGTTTTAGTGACCAGTGGTCTAAATTTTCCTTTGTGCCAACGACCTTTAACAATTGCGCATGCAGCACTGTAAGCTTGTTTACCCCCAACTGCGGGTTGTGCTGATCCTTCTGTATATATTATACAGCCGTAGTGTTCTAGAGGCAGGATTTCGGCTGGCAGTGGACAATCATATTCATATTGTAGAAATTCTTGTGTTTTTAAATTTGGATCAAATTCATATACTACGTCTGTTGCAGCAAGAAAATTAACCCATTGGATCCATCTCAGATGTAGTGCTTTAGCATTTGGAATTCTTGCTTTTGTTACCGCTTCTACTGCTGGTATCGGTGTAACGATTATTATACGTTTACCTTGTACTAGGGCCCTCTCTTTTGCTACAGAAGTCTGAACCGCAGTTAGAATTTTTTCAGTTGAACTGAATTTTATTTCAGCTTGTGTGTACAAATGTGATTTGTAAGCTATTGGTACCGTTTCTCCCTCATTAGAGGTCAGGTACATGAATCCGCATCTTCCTGTGATGATTCTGATTTCAAGGTTGCGTGTGTTGTCGCAAGTTTGTAATTTTGTTTTAGCTAACATGTCTGTTTGCAATGATCTCAAAATTTCTGTGTGCTTTTGAGTCCAATTGATTGGTTTAAAATCAGGTTTTATTAATTCATAGAGAGGTTTAACCCTCTCGGCATAATTTAGAATGTAAGTTCTTCAGAAATTCAGGAAACCTAGTATTGATTGTAAGTTCTTCAGCGTTCTTGGTGCTTGGAGTACAGCACACTTCTCTAAGAAGTTGTCTGCTAGGCTTTTGCCTTCACTTGATATTTCATATCCTAAAAAGAGGACAGTTAGATGTGTAATCCGTGACTTTTTAAAGTTGAATTTGTAACCCTCTGCTGCGAACCCAAGTATTATGGTGTTCACTCTTTTCAAGTGAGTATCCAGGTCATCATCTGTGAGATAGATGTCATCGACATAAGATAATGCCTCATCATCATATATTTGTAGTAACTCTGTTACTCTTGCTGAAAATAATCCTGGGCTATTCTTGAATCCCTGTGGTAGTCGACAGAAATTTTCTGTGACCCCATTATTGAGAAAGCGGGTAAATACCTGCTTTCAGGTGCAATGTTTTGACAAAAGAAACCATTAGAGATGTCTAATGTTGTTTTGTATTTTTTGCGAATGATGTTATTCATTAGTGCTGCACTGTGTGAGTTTTGTACAGCAAATGTCTTGCAACATGAGTTAAGGTGTCTGTAGTCCAAGACTAGACGATATGAATCGTCTGGTTTGGAGACAGGAAACAAAGGATTGTTCATTTGAGAGGTGCATGTTTCGATCACCCCTTGGTATTCAAGCTGATCTAAGATCTCCCTGAATTGTTTTTTAGCTTCTTGCTTAATTGGGTACTGCCTTTGTGCAGTTGGTTGATATTTTAACTTGATTTTGTGAGGAGGAGAGTCCTCATCCCATCCTACATGATTTTTATATAATGCAGGAGCTTGAGCTACTGCCCTTTTTCTCGCATTGGATTGGAATATAATTTGAGAAGGCAGGCATAATCATTTCTTTGCCATGAGGGCACTCCCTGACAAACTCTGGTGGCCAGTCTTTCTCAGCTATTAGGATGTCATAGCCTTTTGAAAGGTTATCCCCAAACAGACCCCTTACTTTCCTAGTCTTATCCCCCTCTATACGTAATGTTATTTCATATATTTTATGAGGTTTGCTAACTCTGGTATCTGCAGTTTCCACCTGAATGTACTCATTCGTGTCCACTGTCTCCAGATGATTTATCAGGATCTTGCGAGCTATTGTCACTTCCACTGCGCAGTCTAGCATTGTCTGGGCCCACTTTCAGCTGTGTCCTCGGCATGTTTGATTATTTTAATACTGGCTACCTTCTTTCTTGGAAATTGTAATTTTTTACGTGAGCAGGTTCCTTGTCTTTTGACTTGATGTGCTCTTCTCTTTGTTCTGACCGTCCTCTTCTTTCCAATTTCTGTGAGGAAGATCGAGAAAGATTGAGTGAGAAGGATCGAGAGGGACGTGTATCAACATCTTGATATCTGTCAGGTTTTCTTATTTTATCCCTATCTCTAAGGTTGTATCTTTTTCAGAGGGCTCCCTTTGAGGAGACTTGTCTTCTCGGCCTGGAGATCTCTCTCTACGCTGTGGAGACCTTCCTCTGGACTGGAATCTTTTCCCTTTGGGAGTGGATTGTTTATTTCCATCCCAGCTCTTTTTTGGAGTGTTTAAATTATTTTTAATAAATATCTTTTCAGGATTTTCAGTTAGTTGGGGTTTTGCCGGTTTTCCACCCAGACTATCTCTTCCTAGCTCTTCATAGGATTTTTCTATGATTCCGGCAAGTTCAAATGGTTTTTCTGCTATATCTGTTTCCTTCAGTTTCTGGCGGATCTTTATATCATCCCTAGCCAATTGAACTAATTCTCTATATGCCTTTGTTAACTCTTTCAGTTTAACTAGGAGTTGTTCGCTTGACATTGTTTTGTAGTCTGCGTGTGTTGCAGAGCCGCACAAGACCGGCCCCGTTGCTTCTGGTCTACCTAGTGGACCGAGCCTGGTGATGTGATTATTATGTTTTAGGGCGCCTTTAAACCAGAGCAGGTGCTCTTGGTAATTTAGTGGGATTTCAACGTCCTTGAAAGGGGTGTATTCATCCGGAGGTTCCTCTATTTTGTAATAGTGGAATTCGTGTGTTACAGCGTTTGCTGCTGGAAGGTTTATCCATGAATGGAATACCTCTGTCTGCTGATATTCATGGGCCTCTACCACGAATATGACTGTACCACCTTGTGGTGTCAGTCCATTTTCTATAAGTTTAAGAGTTATACTTTTTCTTATGTTGACCGGAATGAGTATAGCATTCGGGTCAGTCTGTAGGAGACTTGTGTCTTCCTCTAGGAGTCGAGCTGCTATTCTAGCTGCCTCCCTCTCGTCTTCACTTTCCCCCATTTTACTGGTCGAATGTTTTTTGTTGCAGATCAAGTTTCAAGGAAACAAAGATTAGGTACACAATATTTTGAAACACTGTATCCTTCAACGTTGACTAAACCAAAAACTATACATAGGAATCTCTACCTACTAAGTTCCGGCGGATTTTTAACCTTTTACCCACTCCACACGTCTTTTGGAGTATTTACGGAAAAAAGGGTCTGTGTGAAAAAGCACGACTGAGTTTCTCTAGTGTCTTGCGTTAGTTTTATCGCCTTACCAAACGTTGGGCGCCATGTGGTATAGTTCCTATATTCCCAATAGGCTCTGTGCATTGGAATAATATATTCAGCAGTGTAGACGTAGGACTGAGGTCGACTAGGTCTCTACTGACTATATTAGACTTAAGGTTTTCCAGCTAGCTCAGAGGTCACTAGAAAGTTTCTCGAATAAACGAGGAGGGGTTTAACCTCCCTGGATAGACAAGACGGGATTAGCTTCGACAACCATATAACATGACAACTTTGCTCCCTCAGAATAAGAGTGGATCTCTAGAGTCGTGTGAAAACAATAGACAGCTATTTCACTAAGTCATTGTGCGTACTTAGTTTCACCTGAGTGCAGAGAAAAGAGAGACGGGCGTTTTCAATAAAAGGTGTAATTTATTGAGCAGTCTTCTTTCTCATGCAAGAGAAATTAATTGCCATAATTGCAATACTTAATATAAAGTAAAGTGCGTACAGTAAAAAGAGTATTATGAAATAATACTGTAAAAGCATTGATATGGTTTCTTAGCCATAAGATACTTTAAAATGGATAATATATATACATACATATATACATTGACTAACATACTCAACTGGTGCTTCTAGATACGCCTACCCCGGTGTACCTGACCTAAGCCTAATACGTGGGAAGGAGTAAGTAAGTAGCAGTTTAAGTTAAGTTGGTTTTGCCAAGAATCTGACTCAAGAATTCTCTTCAAGTGTTTAGTCAGCTCCGTACCTGGGTAATAGAATGCAGGAGGTCTGGTATCTCTCTTTCAGGACTCGATATCCCAGCAGCCCGCGAAGGCGGCTGAGAACACCGGAGCTGGATTTCTCGGCAGGAGAAAAGGCAGCGTCTCTCCCAGTGCATCAAAGAGGAGGGGCAGCGTCCGTGGGCTCTCGCATCAGCTGGGCTCTCGGGCAAGTAGATAGCTGCTCGGCTCCAAAACCACCACCGTGTGTTTGCTTAATGCAACGTTGGTATATTTATACCTGAAAGGTGCCGAGTTTGACGTAAGGTTTGGACATAAGACGTCAATAAAGATGTCACTAAGAACTGACTGTTCCTTTAGTGTTTGCAGGAGTTTTAGTGACAAATCAAAACAAAAGGAAACGTGGGATTTCCGAGGTTGCTGGAGGTTTGGTGTGTCGAAAGAACTCGTGCTTTCTAGGAATCCAAGGAAGTAGCTTCTGCCGTGCTTTGGACTGCAAGGGCTATTTACTTAAATATGGATCTGATTCCTATGCCATTATAGGGATATTATTGATTATAGCCGTACAAGGGCATAAAATAGCAATATTGATTTGGGTTCCTAGATAAAACACAATAATTTAACCTTGTGGCGTTGGGGTTTTCTCCTTCAGTGGAGGAATTTATTCTGAGGTCCAGGTGCCCTTCGACTCTCAAGTCCTATGCCAGGGTTTGGGTTTCTTTTCAGTCTTGGTGTATGGCGCGTGGGTGGTCCATGTTGGAGGTGTATCTGGTGCATGTCTTGGAGTTTTTGAAGGCTGGCTTGGGCTGCTGTTCGGGCCTTTCGGGGTTCGGTCTGTGACCCAGTGGTTCCCCTGGTGTCCTGTTTGTTGAGGAGTTGCTTCCTTCAGATGCCTGTCATTCGGTCCTTTGCTCCTAGTTGGGATCTGCTTCTGGTTTTGGGGGCTTTGCAGGGGGCTCCCTTTGAGCCTCTTCAGGAGGTGTCTTTGAGGTTTCTGACAATCAAGGTGCTGTTCCTTGTGGCTAGTACGTCGGCTCGACTGATTGGGGAGTTGGGCTCCTTGCTTTGTTCGGCCCCTTTTTTACATTTTTTTCCTGATCGGCTGGTACTGCGGCCTGATCCTTCCTTTGTTCCCAATGTCCCTTCCTCTTTTCATTGCTTAGCGGATCGGGTTTTGCCTGTTTTGTGTCCTGGTCCTTTCAGAGGTTGAGGTGCGGCTGCACTTTTTGGTCATTCGGAGGGCTCTGGAGATCTATTTGATGCGTACTGAGCCATTTCATAAGGTAGAATCCCTTTGTGTGACCTTTGGACTGGCTGGTCTAGGTCTAAAGCCTTCTGGGGCTACCCTCAGTCGTTGGCTGCGATGGACTGTGGGTGCTGCATATGAGGCCTGTGGTGTGTTGGCTCCTGGGTCTGTTCAGGGTAGATCGACTCGTGGGGTGGCGGCTTCCTGGGCCTGTTTTCAGGGGGCTTCCATGGCTGAGATCTGCAGGGCAGCTACATGGAGTTCTCCACAAACCTTTATTTTCCCATTAGTATTTGGTGGTTGGGTGGACTGATTCTGCTGGGTTCGGGGACGCTCTGTTGTGTTCTGCTCCGGTGGTGTGACTTTTTATGTGCTTTAATAAAGTCTGCTTTTTGCTACTGAGTGAAGCTGATTGTTGCTTTGGTATCTGCTCATGTAGTTAGGACTGGGACGGGGAGGGCTGACGAGGAGGTAATGACTGGTTACTCTCCGGTAATATTCATTACTCCGAGTCGTAGCCCTCCCCGTCCAAGTCCAGGTTCCCATCCCTCCCTCCGTGTTCGGCTTCTTTTGCTTGTTAGGTACAGGTTGTTGATTGGCAGGTCACAGTCTAATATGCCTCAGGGCATGGGTGTGGCCTGGAGGGAAGGGATGGGTTTTAAGTTGCTTGGGAGTTTATGGTGGGAGGAGCTATGCTTGTGTAGTTAGTACTGGGTCGGGGAGGGCTACGACTCGGAGTAATAAATATTACCGGTGAGTAACCGGTCATTCCCTGTAAGCTGCTCATAAATTAACAGTTTTTTGGTAGACATGCGCTCTCGTGCAAGAGCAGAGTTGTGAAATATGGAAACAAACTAGAATTCCCTGATCGCAAAAGTGGCAACAAATATTTTTTTCTTAAAAGCCTGCAAAATGTAAAGTCGTTCATGTTTTTACAATGCACGGTGTCGCTCCTTTTCGGTATAATGGGAAATGGCGTTTATAGTATGTATGGCTCACCTTAAGATTATGTCGCCGTTATGTCGCACTCCGGTGCTTTCTTTGGTTAATCTGTCACTTTCCTCAGGTGTAGTCCCCATTAGGTGGAAGCAGGCTGTAGTTACACCTATTTTGAAGAAGGCTACCCTTGAACCCCTCAAACCCGAGAACTACCGCCCTATTTCCTTACTTCCTTGGGCTACGAAAGTTGCTGAGGCCCATGTGAACGATATTCTTGCAGACCATCTCACCAGGGCTAACATCCTTGACCCTACCCAGAATGGGTTCTGTGCGGGCAACAGCATGGAGACGGCCCTACTTTCTATGGTCCAACATCTGCGTTCTGTGTTTGATGCGGGTCGGACGGCGGCACTACTGCTATTAGATCTCAGTGCCGCGTTTGACACGGTCTCGCACAGGATCCTGCTCCAGCGACTAGAAGAAGTAGGTGTCACAGGTTCCGCCCTATGCTGGTTCCGCTCTTTTCTTGCTGAAAGGTCCTTTCAGGTTGTGATCCCGCCCGGCAAGTCTAAATCTTATCCGTTGGACCTGGGGGTCCCACAGGGGTCATCGTTAAGTCCCACCTTATTTAATCTTTACGTGAGGCCGCTGGCTGCGGTCGTCAAGCAATGGGGCTTGACGATGGTATCATACACTGATGATACGCAGCTGGCGGTCACGTTGAGTGGGAACTCAGACATGGAGGCTCCCAGGTTCCGTGACAGATTACAGGCAGTGGCCAACTGGATGAATTCCAACTGTCTCCAGTTAAATACCAAGAAGACCGAGGTCATGGTGGTCGGCAAGCAGGCGGAGTTGTGGGGCGTCAAGTGGTGGCCCTCTGAACTGGGAGTGAACCCCTCTCCAGCATCGGAGATAAAAAATCTAGGGGTTTGGCTTGATCCAACCCTCAGCTTCATGTGTCACACCAAGAAGGTGGAGGCTACTTGTTATGGCATCATCAGAGGTTTAAGACCTATCCTTAAATTCTTTGATGCTCCCACTTGGCAACTGGTGGTTCAAGCATCAGTGCTGTCCCGGCTCGATTATGCCAGCTCGCTTATGGCGGGGATTAATCAGTCAGAATTCACCCGGCTGCAGCGAGTTCAAAATGCGGCAGCCAGAGTGGTGATAGGCCTGCCAAGGAGGTGCTTGGTCTCCAAATCGTTGCAGTCTCTCCACTGGCTCCCGGTACACCAGAGGATTAAATTCAAGGTATTATGCCTTGCATTTAAAATCCTCAAGGGCACGTCCCCCCAAATTCTGGAGAACCTGTTGACTCAGTATTCACCCCCGCGAACCCTCAGATCGCTGGGTCAGAATCTGGCAGTGGTTCTGCGCTTCAGGCTGAGTAGAGCTGGTGGCCGCTCTTTTCGAGTGTTAGCGGCAAAGTGGTGGAATTCTCTTCCTCTTCATATCCGGGCTCTCGATGACTTTCTTCAGTTTAGACGCGCCATCAAGACCATTCTTTTTATTTAGCACTTTTAACTGCTTTCTGTGCCCTTCCCAGTCTTTTATTCAGGTGTTGTGTTGTGTGTACCTTGTCAAAGCGCCAGGACGACCCTTCGCTGGGGCAGCTGTGCGCGGTATAAGTATAAATAACATAACATAACATAACATAACATTATAATCGCAGTTGACGTGAGTTTATAGTACCCTGCCATTTAGTGGTCGCATAGACAGCGAATCGCCAAATCATGGAGTTTGCGATTGCTAAATGGACATCATGGCCAATAAATAGGGTGCATTAAAAACAAGAGTGGAAGCACGAACGCTGCTGGACGATCACTCGCCTTGTTCTGGGCACCCAAACACCCATACCTCTGAAACACCAACTCCCAGTGCACAAAGTATACCAAGGCGCCCTGTGGCAGCTTCATCTCCTGGGCCAGAGGGGTGAAGAGCAGCTGCAGCCAGGCATCCATGTTGAGAGCAAAGATAAGACATGAGTCAGCAGCGAATTCACTGTTCCGTAGTTCTAAAGACCTCACTGTAAAACATTACAACTGGCGCTGCTCAGCTGGCTCAGTGAACCTTTTACCCGGGCTGCTATGGTAGTAGAAGAGTGACATCCTGCTACCGCAACATGAGCGGACTCCAAACCCTGCAGCGTAGTGAGACAGAGTCTGCCCACCTGCACACTCGGACCTAATGCTGCTGATTAGAGGAAACAGTTAGCGTCCACTGTGATCCTCTGCAGATAGTGCCGTCCGTGGCTGCCAAAAGGTGTCCGTGGCACAAATGGGGGAGGGTTGTGTGGCGCCAGTTGCTGAAATACAGCAACACAGGCTGGGCCAGACTGGGAACCACCACTGTCCCTGGCATCCGGTGTTAGGGGTGACAGTGTCAGGGGTGCCAAACTGAAGAGCAGGCGGAGTTCCGGCAGGTAAGGCAGGCTGACTGTCCAAAAAGGCTTGCTTTAGCCTTACAAACACATCCATGTCCACCCCAAAGTCCCGGGTCACTTGTGTGGCAGCATACCAAGTCTCCTGGGCCCAAGGGCACCGGGGCTGGAGGGGGCATGATAGACTGGGGCGTAAGCCTCTCAAACACCTGAGCAATCTGGTGGGAGCGCCTCTCCTGCAGAGGAGTTATGGCTTCATCCACCGCTCTGTAAATGGAGGTATCAACTGCCTCATAGAAGGCGTCTGCCCAGGGCAAGTTAGCCAGAGGGCCTCCTCCTGATATTCATCATAATGCTCCATCACACAGGTTAGTAGGAAGGTCAAAGACCAGTAAAACTGGGTGGTAAACAACCAGGCCGTGAATCAGGCCCAAGTTGTGTGAGGGCTGGATAGCAGCCGACAGAAAGGAGCAGAATAACCGCAAGTTATCACGGGGTTCTAGCCCCATGGGACTCCATGCGGTGGTAAGGATATTAATGGTACCAAGGAAACCCTATGTCAAGGGAACTGGCCTTGGCAATATCCCCAACAAGGCCTTCAGGCCAAATACTGACTGAATCAGGGCGTTTGTTTCAGAAAGATACAGACTCAACCAATCAATCATAGCATTTATAAAGCGCACTACATACCTGTGAGGGTCTCAAGGCACTAGGGGTGGAGAAGCTGCTACTGTTCGAAGAGCCTGGTCTTGAGAAGTCTCTTGAAGGTCAGAAGGTCTTTCGTCGGCCGCAGGCAGTTGGGGAGGGTGTTCCATGTCTTGGCGGCGAGGTGGGAGAATGATCTTTCACCGGTGGTCACTCTTCGGATGCAGGGGACGGTGGCGAGGGTGCAGTCTGCGGAGGGAAGCTGGTGAGTGGGGGTGTAGAGGCTGAGTCGGCTGTTGAGGTACGCTGGTCTGGTGCTGTGGAGTGTCTTGTGTGTGTGGGGGAGGAGCTTAAAGGTTATCCTCTTGTTGATAGGAAGCCAGTGCAGCTCTCTCAGGTGGGGTGTGATGTGGCTGCCACGAGGGATGTCGAGGATCAGGCATGCGGACGCGTTCTGGATGCGTTGGAGCCGTTTCAGGAGTTTGGCCGGGGGTACAGCATAGTGTGCGTTTCCATAGTTCAGTCTACTGCTGACCAGGGCCTGGGTGACTGTCCTTCTTGTTTCGGTGGGGATCCACTTGAAGATTCTGCGAAGCATGCAGAGGGTGTTGAAGCAGGAGGAGGAGATGGCGTATCTGCTTAGTCATGGAGAGGGTGGAGTCGAGGAGGTTGCGTGCATGGTCGGTGGGTGTTAGGGTTGCTCCTAGTGCAGTCGGCCACCATGAATCGTCCCAGGCCAAGGGGATGGAACCGAGGATTGAGGACCTCAGTCTTGTCCGAGTTCAGCTTCAGTCGGCTGTTTCTCATTGAGTCGACAACCCCCTTCATTCATTTGTGGAGGTTGGTTTTGGAGGTGTGGTGGTCCTGGTGAGGGAGAGGATCAGGTGGGTGTTGTCAGCATGGGGGATGATGTTGCGTTCGTGCCGACATGAGACGTGGGTGAGTGGTGCCATGTAGATGTTGAACAACGTTGGGCTGAGGGATGAGCTTTGGGGTATGCCGCAGATGATCCCGGTGGCTTCGGAGCGGAAGGGGGGGAGGCGGACGATCTGTGTTCTGCCGGAGAAGAAGGAGATGGTCCAGTCCAGGGCCTTCTCTTGCATTCCTGCGTCGTAGAGTCGTGTTCGTAGTGTGCAATGGCAAAACGTGTCAAAGGCGGCTGACAGGTCCAGAGGATGAGGGCCGCAGTTTCTCCGTTGTCAAGCAGGGTCCTGATGTCAGCGGTGACGGCCATGAGGGCAGTTTCGGTGCTGTGGTTGCTGAGAACCTGGACTGGGATGGGTCCAGGATGCTGTTCTCCTCAAAGAAGCTGGTCAGTTGTTTGTTGATGGCTTTTTTGATGACCTTCGCTGGGAACCCGAGCAGGGAGATGGGTCGGAAGTTCTTGAGGTCCTTGGGGTCCGCCTTGGGTTTCTTGAGTAAGGCGTTGATCTCTCCGTGCTTCCAGCTGTCCGGGAAGGTCGCTGTCTCGAAGGAGATGTTGATGGTTTTCCAAGGAAAGGGTGCGATGGTGCTGCTGGCTTTGTTGAAGATGTGGTGTGGGCAGGGGTCTTCCGGGGAACCGGAGTGGATGGTGTCCATGATCTTGATGGTGTCGTCATCGTTGATGTTGGTCCACACAGTATTCAAGAACGATGTTGTTGATACGTGTGGTGTAGTAATTTTCCAGTCCTTTACTGAGTCATGAATTTTTTGAGATTATCAATTTTGTTGGCAAGACAGGAATTTTCTAATATACCCTTGCTTTTTTGCATCTTAGATAGTGAAATATCAAGAAGCATTCCCCGCAGGTGCCGGTACGTGCTTGAGCACAGATGGCTTCGGTGCTCACGCACAAGTGATTATTGTCTTTCCACTTAGACTTATTTCTTTCAGTCACAGCTACTTAGTATCAAGTAAGTGAACATTTAGAGGAATAGATTCCCCACTAGGCTTCTGAACAAATTGATGTCTAGGTAGTGATACATATATATCTTGTCGTTTTCTTTCTCAGCTGAGAGATTGAGATTTATCAACTTTACATGTTGGAGCACTTGAATTCTGATAAATGACATTGAGGAGTTGAGATGTGAGTACCTTCGTGACTATTTTTGCCCGTACAACATATACAGTATGGTGGCACACTTACCATTAACATCGAGTTTATCCCTTGTTGTGCCCTGAATTTTGTAAATTAACACTGTAACGCAAGACACACTGATAGCGGTAGAGAAGTTTTCTCCAGTTTAGTTTTTACCTCTTTTCTCTTTCTATTTTTTGACCTGGATCAATTGTCCGATGTTTATATCATTCATGTAATCAACTGTTCAAATTAGATGCCAGAACACATACATCTAGCTTCAGTGTTTTTCATGAACTGCCTTCGCAAATTATTTAATGAGATGTTAGTTGAAGTTCTTTGTAAACAAATGAAATGTTAACACAGATTATTGATACGTTGTCTCATTCTTACAGTGCCCCTGAAGAAGGGAACCCCCCGAAATGCATTGGGCCTATTTCTCAACTATGTCTTCACCTTCATCAAAAAGTTTTTCAACATCAGAGTTATTACAACAAATTTATAATGTGATGACATTTACTTGTTAAATTTCAGATTGTGTATTGATTTCAAAATTAATATGTTGAAATGAACAAGATTTACAAGCACAAGATTATATAAAGCTACGTTTTGAAAAATAATTTCTTTCTTTGAATTTTCTCTTCGAGTGATAACATTGAAATATTATAGGTTATCAATTGTTCACATTGGTTATACTTTAAACATACAGGAGTGCGCTTGGTAAACTAGTGGAATTTTCCACCAGAGGTTGATTGTTACTTTGGGCTGGCTGCCTTACAACCAAGCAGCACATAAACAGTGTACAAATATTATATGAACAGTATATTAGTATTACATTAGGGAGTGCGCAGATAAGAAAAACATTTATTCTGAATTTTGCCACATCTACTTACCCGCTGCACCCCGCACATTCTTTTGAAGATGTCTTTTGAAAGCATATCTAACCTAACTGACAATAGAGCAGATACAAGAACCTACACAGACACACAATTTCAGAGCATATATTCTCTTATTGAAGAAACACCTTTATTTGATGCCCAAGGCAGTTCTAAACCTTAACAACTTAAACAATTGGAATTTATAGCTAAAAGAGCGTTGAGTCAACGATTACATGCTTCGACACTTATTCCGTACCACAAGGTACAAAGAATACCTCGAGGATTACGATTGCCAATTAAGCCATTGCTATATAAATTCCAATACAACAAGAGATTCATGGAAAAGTGGCAGGCAGTACTAAATAAATGTTCATTGGACTTGATTCTGTTATTAATAGAAGAACTTTCTAAAACCATCAAGGAGCTAGAAGAAGAGATCAACATCATTAAATCGGATATGTCTAAGCGTTGTGAGGCAGATTTTTGGAGACTCACGCTGGAGGATCTGAACTCAAAACTTGATGTTTATGGCAAGGAGATCCATGAAAGGAAATTGCGAAAATTCAGGAGAGATACTATAGACTATAAATTAAATGAGGTTTACACCTGGGCAGAGGTGTACGCCAAAAGGCGTCCTTATCAAAAACCTGCCTCATCATCACAAGAATCTATAGTTTCGGACAATGACATGGATCCATCAAGACAACCACTAGCAGAGAGGCAAGGCCCTACAACATCGGGAACAGGAAATGAAGCTAGTGCAACCACAACCGTGACTACTCCTTTTTTAGAAAAGGTACAGGGAGGAGGGAGACCCCCAGACCTCCCAAAAAAACAAGGAGGAGCCAAAGACAAGGAAAAGGAAACAAAGGTGAAGGAAAAAGAAGCCAAGGAACGCGAAGCGGAAGCGAGGAACTTGCGAAGCAAGGGGAAACCCTCGTGATCAACATCTCTTCTAGGCAACTAACTAGTGCCCAAGAATTGGTACTCAATAAAGGGACATCTTTTGTACCAATCTACAACACAAACAAACTAGAACTTGAAGTATCAGTCTTTCGGTCTCTTCGCAACTTAAGACTTAAACATTTTTTCACTAATGTAGTACCAACAGGAGAAGTCCAATTACCTGAAGAAGAAAGTGAGGATTTGGAAATGAGACAGTTTAGACCTAAAAGTACGTTTATGTCCCCGGTGACACATAAAATTCTGGACACTTTTGAATCCCTGATTCGCCATGATCTCAACAAATTGAATTTGCACCCAAAAATGCGGCCTAACTTAAGAAAAGATGAACTGGACATCCTTCGAAGATTGAGTGCAGATGATCAAATCACGCTTCAAATGGCAGATAAAGGTGGTGCACTTGTTGTAATGGATACAAGTTTTTACGTGAGGAAGGTCAATGAGCATTTAGAAGACCAAAAGACTTACCTACCACTGGAAGAAGACCCAACTGTCACCTTCATGTCATTACTTAGTCAGATTTTGGATAAAGCTGAGGAAATGGAATGGATAACACCTACATTACGGAAGTTTCTGACAGTACAATATCCAAGAAGACCAAAGCTTTACATGCTACCGAAAGTGCACAAATGCCTAAACAATCCACCTTTTCGACCAATAGTCTCAGGCTGTGATTCCATCTTTACACCACTGGGACAACTTATTGATCACTTTCTACAAAAATTTGTGCAAACTTGGCGCAGTTATGTGAAGGATACTACCCATTTTCTGAATCTGTTTCGGGATGTACAAGAAAATTACAATCAGGACTGGCTGATGTGCACAATAGATGTGACTTCACTATACACATCTATCCCTTTGAAAGATGGTGTAGAAGCAAGTGAATGGGCGCTGTTACAACTACCTGACTTGGAAGTTAACAAAATTTTCATTTTGGAACTACTGATATTCTGCCTCCAGCATAGTTACCTGACATGGCAAGACAAATTCTTCCTCCAAGTGAGTGGAACCTCAATGGGTTTTTCTGGTGCACCGGCTTACGCCAATACCTTTATGGCGCAGTTCGAGGATACACATATCTTTAAGCAGGAGATCTGGGCTAAGAATCTGGCTTTTTATATCAGATTCATAGATGATATATTTCTTGTATGGAAAAGTTCCCAAGATTCATTAGAAGAGCTGATTAATGAACTCAACCACAAGCATGAAAGAATCAAATTTACCTATGAGATCAGTCAACAACAGATTCACTACTTGGATGTTTCGATAACTCACAGAGCCAACAAATTAGAAACATCAGTGTATACAAAACCCACTGACAGAAACAATTTATTGTTATACTCAAGTTTCCACCCACCGTCATTGAAAAACAACCTTCCGTACTCACAATTACTAAGAGTGAAGCGAATCATGTCTAATCCAGCAGATCTACAAGAAGCTCTAGAACTACAAACAGAGAAATTCAAACAAAGAGGCTACCCTGTGGAAGTTTTGAAGACTGCTTTGAATAAGACTGACGCTAAACATTGTGAGGAGTTGCTCACCACTAAGTTGAAACAGAAAAGTAATAGACATGTGTTCGTGTCTAAATATTCATCCAAATCCCAAGCAATTCAACATATCATTAAATCAAGATGGGAATTGCTGAAACAAAAGCCGGATTTCAAGGGGTTGTATGATGAAGAGCCCTTATTTGCGTACACAAGGAGCAAGAATCTAAAAGAAATTTTGACCACCACAGTTTCTGCAGATCAACCATTATTTAACGGAATGCGAAAGTGTTACAATTGTGTTCATTGTAACAATGTCATAACAGGGAATGTCATTCACCACCCACAATCTGGGAAAAGCATTTCATTAAGATATAATGGAGACTGTAACAGTATGAACGTCATTTATACTATCAGATGCCCATGTGGTCTTCTTTATGTAGGCAAAACTTCAAGAAAAATCAAGGTACGCATTTCTGAGCACAAAAGCACATTCAGAACGAAATCTACTAAATCTTTCTTTGCCACACATTGGTTAGAACACCAACACACCAATGCACAGCTCAGGTTTACAATCTTAGAAATAGTCACAGTGAAACCAGACAAAAACCACCCAATACAACTAGCTCAAAGGGAAGCTTGGTGGACAAAACATTTACAGACCATGGTGCCGAGTGGTCTTAATGACAGGATTGAACTACAGTGTTTTTTATAACTACAATATACTTGAATTATGCCAATGACTTACATGATATTTGCAATGCCATTCGTTCTGTGTGTACAATACCTAGCATGTTGTTTACTTAGTTTTTTGTAACGGACTCTTACACAGGTCAAACAATAGTTACCAAGCCTTTCTTTGCAATTACAATTCTTGTAATTAGCGAATTTTCTCTTATTTTCTCCTTTTACGTTCATTTCTCACCATAACTTAATCGGGAGTAATTCTTGTTGGATCTTGCTTCTCAGCTTATGGAGCTAACAAAAAACGATCTGAGCTGCAGTTTAGGGTTAACGTAATAAGAATTAAACGCTCACTACTTTGATATGAGAAATTTCTGTTCCTCATACTGCTTCCGCGAACCAACGTATCATAGTACATAGTTTAGTTGCAATGTATATTTAACCACTATGGGCACAAGTTAGCCGATGTTTTACCATTCCAAGATGGATGATGTTTTCCAGTCCTATTACTCTGTTCATGGCTCTTAGGTGGGATGGATGATGTTTTCTAGTCCTATTACTCTGTCCATGGTTCCAAGGTGGGAGGTCACGAGTATACAACTCTAGCAGTCCTGTTTCACTGTCGACCAAACAAATGTGGGTATATAACACCGCAACATGCTGTCTGAAGTTTAGTTCGTGGTAGAGTTTGGAAGCACAACGGCGTCATTTTGAACAGTTAGAGGTGAGTCTATGTCTGGTTGAGCTAGTATCGGCATAGAGCGCGTGTAATCTTAGAATTTTACCAGTAGACTTGCTTTCTTTGCAGATAGTAACTAAGAAGCCCAGATTCTTAATGGAGAGGATAACGCAACTTGGGTGAGCTTATATACATAAAGGGGGTTACAGCACTCGATACAGTGCCAGTGTTTAAGTTTGACAGATTTAGTGTGCAAAGAGGGAAGGATTTTCTCAGTAGCATAAGAAGTTGGCTCAGTTTATTTTGGGTAGTGGCTAGTGTTAATGTATGCAATTAAGATGTGTTATTGTATTGGTTCAGTTCAAACAGTATTCAAGAACGATGTTGTTGATACGTGTGGTGTAGTAATTTTCCAGTCCTTTACTGAGTCATGAATTTTTTTTAGAATATCAATTTTGTTGGCAAGACAGGAATTTTCTAATATACCCTTGCTTTTTTGCATCTTAGATAGTGAAATATCAAGAAGCATTCCCCGCAGGTGCCGGTACGTGCTTGAGCACAGATGGCTTCGGTGCTCACGCACAAGTGATTATTGTCTTTCCACTTAGACTTATTTCTTTCAGTCACAGCTACTTAGTATCAAGTAAGTGAACATTTAGAGGAATAGATTCCCCACTAGGCTTCTGAACAAATTGATGTCTAGGTAGTGATACATATATATCTTGTCGTTTTCGTTCTCAGCTGAGAGATTGAGATTTATCAACTTTACATGTTGGAGCACTTGAATTCTGATAAATGACATTGAGGAGTTGAGATGTGAGTACCTTCGTGACTATTTTTGCCCCTACAACATATGCAGTATGGTGGCACACTTACCATTAACATCGAGTTTATCCCTTGTTGTGCCCTGAATTTTGTAAATTAACACTGTAACGCAAGACACACTGATAGCGGTAGAGAAGTTTTCTCCAGTTTAGTTTTTACCTCTTTTCTCTTTCTATTTTTTGACCTGGATCAATTGTCCGATGTTTATATCATTCATGTAATCAACTGTTCAAATTAGATGCCAGAACACATACATCTAGCTTCAGTGTTTTTCATGAACTGCCTTCGCAAATTATTTAATGAGATGTTAGTTGAAGTTCTTTGTAAACAAATGAAATGTTAACACGGATTATTGATACGTTGTCTCATTCTTACAGTGCCCCTGAAGAAGGGAACCCCCCGAAATGCATTGGGCCTATTTCTCAACTATGTCTTCACCTTCATCAAAAAGTTTTTCAACATCAGAGTTATTACAACAAATTTATAATGTGATGACATTTACTTGTTAATTTTCAGATTGTGTATTGATTTCAAAATGAATATGTTGAAATGAACAAGATTTACAAGCAAAAGATTATATAAAGCTACGTTTTGAAAAAGAATTTCTTTCTTTGAATTTTCTCTTCGAGTGATAACATTGAAATATTATAGGTTATCAATTGTTCACATTGGTTATACTTTAAACATACAGGAGTGCGCTTGGTAAACTAGTGGAATTTTCCACCAGCGGTTGATTGCTAGGTTATTTTACCTCACCTTTATGGACCCGTCTAGAGCGCTCTGTGGCGTGAACAGCTCCACGCTTTGCTCTATGTTATTTTACCTCCCCTTTATGGACCTGTCTAGCACATTCTGTGGAATCGACAGCTCCAAGCTATGCTCTATGTTATTTTACCTCGCCTTTATGGACCAGTCTAGCACGTTCTGTGGAATCGACAGCTCCAAGCTATGCTCTATGTTATTTTACCTCGCCTTTATGGACCTGTCTAGCACGTTCTGTGGCGTGAACAGGCCCACGCTTTGCTCTAGGTTATTTTAACTCACCTTTATGGACCCGTCTAGAGCGTTCTGTGGCGTGAACATCTCCAAGCTGTGCTCTAGGTTATTTTACCTCACCTTTATGGACCCATCTAGTGCGTTTTGTGGCGTGAACAGATCCAAGCTATGCTTTAGGCTATTTTACCTTGCCTTCATGGACCCTTATAGCGCGTTCTCGGGCGTGAACAGACCCATGCTATGCTCTAGGTTATTTTACCTCACCTTTATTGACCTGTCTAGAGCGTTCTGTGGCGTGAACAGCTCCAAGCTGTGCTCTAGGTTATTTTACCTCGCCTTTAAGGACCCGTCTAGCGAGTTCTGTGGTGTGAACAGGTCCAAGATATTTTTTATCTTGCCTTTATGGACCCGTCTAGCGTGTTCTGTGCCGTGAACAGCTCCAATCTGTGCTCTAGGTTATTTTACCTTGCATTTATGGACCCATCTAGCAAGTTCTGTGGCGTCAACAGCTCCAAGCTTTGCCCTATGTTATTTACCTCGCCTTTATGCACCCATCTAGCGCGTTCTGTGGCTTCAAAAGGTCCAAGCTGTGCTCTACGTTTTTTTACCTCGCCTTTATGGACCCGTCTAGCGCGTTCTGTCGCATCAACAGCTCCAAGCTGTGCTCTATGTTGTTTTACCTCGCCTTTGTGGACACGTCTAGCAAGTTCTGTGGCGTCAACAGCTCCAAGCTTTGCCCTATGTTATTTACCTCGCCTTTATGCACCCATCTAGCGCGTTCTGTGGCTTCAAAAGGTCCAAGCTGTGCTCTACGTTCCTTTACCTCGCCTTTATGGACCCGTCTAGCGCGTTCTGTCGCATCAACAGCTCCAAGCTGTGCTCTATGTTGTTTTACCTCGCCTTTGTGGACACGTCTAGCTCGTTCTGTGACGTCAACAGCTCCAAGCTGTGCTCTAGGTTATTTTACTTCGCCTTTATTGACCCGTCAAGTGCATTCTGTGGCGTCAACAGCTCCAAGCTGTGCTCTTTGGTATTTTACATCGACTTTACGGACCCGTCTAGCGGGTTCTGTGGCGTAAACAGCTCCAAGCTGTGCTCTATGTTATTTTAACTCGCCTTTACGAACCCGTCTAACACGTTCTGTGACATGAACAGGCCCAAGCTCTGCTCTAGGTTATTTTACCTCGCCTTTTTGGACCCATCTAGCGTGTTCTGTGGCGTGAACAGCTCCAAGCTATGCTCTAGGTTATTTTACCTCACCTTTCTGGACCCATCTAGCGTGTTCTGTGGCATCAACAGCTCCAAGCTATGCTCTATGTTAATTTACCTCACCTTTATGGACCTGTCTAGCACGTTTTGTGGTGTCAACAGCTCCAAGCTATGCTCTATGTTATTTTACCTCGCCTTTATGAACCCTTCTAGCACGGTCTGTGGCGTGCACAGGTCCAAGCTATACTCTAGGTTATTTTACCTCGCCTTTATGGACCCGTCTAGCACGTTCTGTAGCTTCAACAGCTCCAAGCTGTGCTCTGTGTTTTTTCATCTCGCCTTTATGGACCCTTCTAGCGCGTTCTTTGCTGTGAACAGCTCCAAGCTGTGCTCTATGTTATTTTACCTCGCCTTTACGGACCCGTCTAACGCGTTCTGTGGCATGAACAGGCCCAAGCTCTGCTCTAGGTTATTTTACCTTGCCGTTATGGACCTGTCCAGCAAGTTCTGTGGCGCCAACAGCTCCAAGCTATGCTTTATGTTAATTTACCTCCCCTTTATTGACCCGTCTAGCCCGTTCTGTGGTGTCAACAGCTCCAAGCTATGCTCTATGTTATTTTACCTTGCCTTATGGACCCGTCTAGTGCGTTCTGTGGTGTCAACAGCTCCAAGCTATGCTCTATGTTATTTTACCTCGCCTTTATGGACCCGTCTAAGGCGTTCTGTGTCGTGAACAGGCCCAAGCTGTGCTCTAGGTTTTTTTACCTCACATTTATGGACCCATCGAGCGCGTTCTGTGATGTGAACAGGCCCAAGCTATGCTCTAGGTTATTTTACCCCGCCTTTATGGACCTGTCTAGTGCGTTCTGTGTCGTGAACAGGTCCAAGCTATGCTCTAGGTTATTTTGCCTCGCCTTTATGGACCCGTCTAGCGTGTTCTGTGGTACGAACAGGTCCAAGATATTTTTTATCTCGCCTTTATGGACCCGGCTAGCATGTTCTGTGCCGTGAACAGCTTCAAGCTGTGCTCTCGGTTATTTTACCTCACCGTTATGGACCTGTCTAGCAAATTCTGTGGCATCAACAGCTCCAAGCTATGCTCTATGTTAATTTACCGCCCCTTTATGGACACGTCTAGCGCGTTCTGTGGTGTCAACAGCTCCAAGCTATGCTCTATGTTAATTTACCTCCCCTTTATGGACCCGTGTAGCGCTTTCTGTGGTGTCAAAAGCTCCAAGCTATGCTCTATGTTATTTTACCTCGCCTTTTTGGACCCGTCTAACACGTTCTGTGGCGTCAACAGCTCCAAGCTACACTCTAGGTTATTTTTTACCTAGCCTTTATGGACCCGTTTAGCTTGTTCTTTGGTGTCAACAGGTCCAAGCTATATTTGATCTCGCCTTTATGGACCTGTCTAGTGCATTCTATGATGTGAACAGGTCCAAGCCATGTTCCAGGTAATTTAATCTCGCCTTTATGGGTCCGTCTAGCACCTTTTGTGGCTTGAAAAGTTCCAAGCAATGCTCTAGGTTATTTTACCTCGCCTTTATATGGACCCGTCTAGCGCGTTCTGTGGCGTGAAAAGGTCCAAGCTATATTTTATATCACCTTTATTTCTAGTATTTGTAAAACGCAAACAATTACCCGAAGGTGTCAAGGCGCTGGGGGCTGTCGGGAAGATTAAGCGAGCTATTGCCCAGAGTCACATGGTGCTGGGCTCATCTGCCGCCGGCACCGTGTATCGTGAGTCCCCGAGTTCCGGAGTCAGTTGCCTTGGCCGCTGCGCCACACCTCTTCTACAGTCTAGTGCGTTCTATGGCGTGAACAGGTCCAAGCCATTCTCCAGGTTATTTTATCTCGCCTTTATGGACCTGTCTAGTGCGTTCTATGAAGGGAACAGGTTCAAGCCATTCTCCAGGTTATTTTATCTCTCCTTTATGGAACCGTCTAGTGCGTTCTATGAAGGGAACAGGTCCAAGCTATGCTCCAGGTTACTTAACCCGGACTGAATACTACCTTAGTAAAGGGTTTGCATTCTTCCCCTCTTGGTAAAACGGAGCGTGCACTGAGCCTTTTGGTCTCCATGGATCGCTACAGCGGGGTCAAATCCTGGCTCCCATTCTACTCATTCTCCATATTAACAGTTTGAATGACCATCTGTGCGAGAGCGGGCTCGATGTACCACAGATCGGCAAGCTATGGTGCCTGCCCTGCTCTATACTGACAGCGCCGCTCCTCTAGCCGCACACACCCAAAGCCCATCATACTGGATATTGTCCTTTTTTTTACATCTTGGGCATGGGCATTACCTATTCTACATCCCATGTGATGGTGCGTGGTTCTAGGAGCAGTAATATGAGATCTATTTACGTTCATTGCAACCGGCTGCCAGCAGGATCCAGTTATCCATATCCGGGGATTTTCCTTTTACTATAGGGGCTCCTGGTCTACAAACATAGCCACTAGGTGCTCTTTTTAACTTAGATCCCAAGGATGAGAGTGAGCCCATGGCACCAGTTCTCAAATGTACGGCATGCAATGTGGTCCCATCGCAGCCTCTGGCACGGGCGTCTAGGGATGTGCACCTGCCCACAGCATGCAAATTGAAGAGAACTGGTTTTGCCATAGATTGCTGTTGCAGCCTCCTGGCTGCCCACACGGTGCCATCCTCAAGGAATTGGGCCTCACATACAAAAATTATTTTATTCAACTCCTCCCCTTACATTTATGGTTGGCGGGTTGAAAAAACCACAGCTCATTCTTTAAACATTATGTATTTACTCACTGTCTCAAACATGGCCAGGGATGAATCCCCCACGGTTGTCCAACATCACAACAGGTTTCAGGTCTTTGGGCAGAGCGGCCCTGGTCTCTTAATCCTACCAAAGTCTGGTGAGAGCTGACTGTAGCCTGCCTTTCTTGAGGAGAAGTGTTAAAATATGGGACTAGTCAAAACTCCTAGCTCTACAGACCAGCCCTGGTTTGAGCCTCGCCTACAGCTCATCCTTGGGAAGGGCTCCACAGCTGAGGTTTAGAAGAGGTGCCTGCCTTGCTATCCTCCTGGGGCAGTGCCAGAGGGGTTGTCAGCTTGAGTGTCCGTGCGATGATGCTTACCACCAACCATTACTTCCTTTGATCTTTTTTTGTAAAAATTATGCAAGACATACTAGATGTTTGTGTTCCCTTCATCGACGGGTTTAGTTTTTCTTCAAACACTGCAAGATCCGGCAGTACTTGCCGCTGTGGGATCTTTCTAAGAATGTGCTTTTCATTGTTGAACCAGAATGTACTTTTTGAGTATATTTTAATTGTGCACTTTTATGATTACATTTTTGTGCTCAAATAAAGTCCTGCCTGCTTGGTGTTGTAGAACATACTTGGGTATTCAGACACATTTACTACTAAATGTACAAAGACTACAGGAAAAACCCTGGCCCCGCCCACATTTACTACTAAATGTACAAAGACTACAGGAAAAGCCCTGGCCCCGCCCACATTTACTACTAAATGTACAAAGACTACAGGAAAAGCCCTGGCCCCACCCACACTTACTACTAAATGTACAAAGACTACAAGAAAAGCCCTGGCCCCGCCCACGTTTACTATTAAATGTACAAAGACTACAAGAAAAACCCTGGCCCCGTCCACATTTACTGCTAAATGTACAAACACTACAGGAAAAGCCCTGGCCCCACCCACACTTACTACTAAATGTACAAAGACTACAAGAAAAGCCCTGGCCCCGCCCACGTTTACTACTAAATGTACAAAGACTACAAGAAAAACCCTGGCCCCGTCCACATTTACTACTAAATGTACAAAGACTTCAAGAAATGCCATGGCCCCGCCCATATTTACTACGAAATGTAGAAATACTACAAGAAAAGCCCTGGCACCGCCCACGTTTACTACTAAATGTACAAATACTACAAGAAAAGTCCTGGCCCCGCCCACGTTTAGTACTAAATGTACAAAGACTACAGTTAAAGCCCTAGCTCCGTCCACGTTTACTACTAAATGTAAAAAGACTACAGGAAAAGCCCTGGCCCCGCCCACGTTTACTACTAAATGTACAAAGACTACAGGAAAAACCCTGACCAGCCCACGTTTTCTACTAAATGTACAAAAACTACAGGAAAAGCCCAGCCCACCCCCATGTTAACTACTAAATGTACAAAGACTACAAGAAAAGCCCTGGCCCGCCCACGTTTTCTACTAGATGCACAAAGACTACAAGAAAAGCCCTTGCCCTGCTCACATTTACTACTAAGTATACAAAGACTACAAGAAAAACCTTGGCCCCCTCCCCATTTACTACTAAATGTACAAAGACTACAAGAAAAGCCCTGGCCCCACCCAAGTTTTCTACTAAATCTACAAAGACGAAAAGAAAAGCCCTGGTCCCACACACATTTACTATTAAATGTACAAAGACTACAGGAACAGTCCTGGCCCCGCCCACATTTACTACTAAATGTACAAAGACTACAGAAAAATCCCTGGCCCCGCCCACGTTTACTACTAAATGTACAAAGACGACAATAAAAGCACTGGCCCCGCTCACAATTACTACTAAATGTACAAAGACGACAAGAAAAGCCCTGCCCCGCCCACATTTACTACTAAATGTACAAACACTACAGGAACAGCCCTGCCCCCCCCACGTTTACTACTAAATGTACAATGACTACAACAAAAACGCCCTGGCCCCGTCCACATTTACTACTAAATGTACAAAGACTGCAAGAAAAGCCCTGGCCCCGCCCACGTTTACTACTAAATGTATAAAGACTACAGGGAAAACCCTGACCCGCCCATGTTTACTACTAAATGTACAAAGACTACAGGAAAAGCCCTGGACCCGCTCACATTTACAACTAAATGTACCAAGACTACAAGAATAGCCCTGGCCCCGCCCACATGTACTACTAAAATGTACAAAGACTACAAGAGAAGCCCTGGCCCCGCCCACTTTTACTACTAAATGTACAAATATTATAAGAGAAGACCTGGCCCCGCCTACGTTTACGACTAAATATGCGAAGATTACAAGAAAAGCCCTGGCCCGGCCTACATTTACTACTAAATGTGTGAAGACTACAAGTTAAAGCCCTTGCCCTGCCCACATGTACTACTAAATGTATGAAGACTACAAGAAAAGCCTTTGCCCCGCCCACAATTACTACTAACTGTATGAAGACTACAAGAAAAGCCCTGGTCTCGCCCACATTTACTACTAAATGTACGAAGACTACAAGAAAAGCCCTTGCCCCGCCCACCTTTACTACTAAATGTAGAAATACTACAAGAAAAGCCCTGGCACCGCCCACGTTTACTACTAAATGTACAAATACTACATGAAAAGCCCTGGCTCCACCCACGTTAAGCACTAAATATACAATGACTACAGTTAAAGCCCTGGCTCCGTCCACGTTTACTACTAAATGTAAAAAGACTACAAGAAAAGCCCTGGCCCAGCCCACATTTACTACTAAATGTACAAAGACTACAGGAAAAGCCCTGGCCCGCTCACATTTACTACTAAATGTACAAAGACTACAAGAAAAGCCTTGGCCCCGCCCACATGTACTACTAAAATGTACAAAGACTACAAGAAAAGTCCTGGCCCCACCCACGTTTACTACTAAATGTATAAAGACTACAGGGAAAGCCCTGACCCGCCCATGTTTACTACTAAATGTACAAAGACTACAGGAAAAGATCTGGCCCCGCCCACATTTACTACTAAATGTACAAAGACTACAAGAGAAGCCCTGGCCCCGCCCACGTTTACTACTAAATGTACAAATACTATAAGAGAAGCCCTGGCCCCGCCTACGTTTACGACTAAATATGCGAACACTACAAGAAAAGCCCTGGCCCGCCCACATTTATTACTAAATGTACGAAGACTACAAGAAAAGCCCTTGCCCCGACAAAATGACTAATAACTGTATGAAGACTTCAAGAAAAGTCCTGGTCTCACCCACATTTACTACTAAATGTACGAAGACTTCAAGAAAAGCCATGGCCCGCCCATATTTACTACGAAATGTAGAAATACTACAAGAAAAGCCCTGGCATCGCCCACGTTTACTACTAAATGTACAAATACTACAAGAAAAGTCCTGGCCCGTCCACGTTTAGTACTAAATGTACAAAGACTACAGTTAAAGCCCTGGCTCCGTCCACGTCTACTACTAAATGTAAAAAGACTACAGGAAAAGCCCTGGCCCCACCCACGTTTACTACTAAATGTACAAAGACTACAGGAAAAACCCTGACCAGCCCACGTTTACTACTAAATGTACAAAAACTACAGGAAAAGCCCTGCCCACCCCCATGTTAACTACTAAATGTAAAAAGACTACAAGAAAAGCCCTGGGCCGCCCACATTTTCTACAAAATGCGCAAAGATGACAAGAAAAGCCCTGGCCCCGCCCACGTTTTCTACTAGATGTACAAAGACTACAAGAAAAACCCTTGCCCCGCTCACATTTACTACTAAATATACAAAGACTACAAGAAAAACCTTGGCCCCCTCCCCATTTACTACTAAATGTACAAAGACTACAAGAAAAGCCCTGGCCCCACCCACGTTTACTACTAAATGTACAAAGACTGCAGAAAAAGCCCTGGCCCTCCCTACGTTTACTACTAAATGTATAAAAACTACAGGAAAAGCCCTACCCCCCCACCTATGCTACTAAATGTACAAAGAGTACAAGAAGAGCTTGGCCCCGCCCAAGTTTTCTACTAAATCTACAAAGACGAAAAGAAAAGCCCTGGTCCCTCACACATTTACTATTAAATGTACAAAGACTACAGGAACAGTCCTGGCCCCGCCCACATTTACTACTAAATGTACAAAGACTACAGGAAAATCCCTGGCCCCGCCCACGTTTACTACTAAATGTACAAAGACGACAATAAAAGCACTGACCCCGCTCACAATTACTACTAAATGTACAAAGACGACAAGAAAAGCCCTGGCCCCGCCCACATTTACTACTAAATGTACAAACACTACAGGAACAGCCCTGCCCCCTCCCCACGTTTACTACTAAATGTACAATGACTACAACAAAAACGCCCTGGCCCCGTCCACATTTACTACTAAATGTACAAAGACTGCAAGAAAAGCCCTGGCCCCGCCCACGTTTACTACTAAATGTACAAAGACTACAAGAAAAATCCTGCCCCCGCCCACGTTTATTACTAAATGTGTAAAGACTACAGGGAAAGCCCTTGCCCGCCCATGTTTCCTACTAAATGTACAAAGACTACAGGAAAAGCCCTGGCCCCGCTCACATTTACTATTAAATGTACAAAGACTACAAGAAAAGCCCTGGCCCTGCCCACATGTACTACTAAAATGTACAAAGACTACAAGAGAAGCCCTGGACCCGCCCATGTTTACAACTAAATGCACAAATACTATAAGAGAAGCCCTGGCCCCGCCTACGTTTACGACTAAATGTACGAAGACTACAAGAAAATCCCTGGCACCGCCCACATTTACTACTAAATGTACGAAGACTACAAGAAAAGCCCTTGCCCTGCCCACATTTACTACTAAATGTACGAAGACTACAAGAAAAGCCCTAGTCTAGCCCATATTTACTACTAAATGTACGAAGACTACAAGAAAAGCCCTGGCCCGCCCATGTTTACTACTAAATGTAGAAAAACTACAAAAAAAGCCCTGGCACCGCCCACATATACTACTAAATGTACAAATAATACAAGAAAAGCCCTGGCCCCGCCCACGTTTACTACTAAATGTTCAAAGACTACAGTTAAAGCCTTGGCTCCGTCCACGTTTACTACTACATGTAAAAAGACTACAAGAAAAGCCCTGCCCCGCCCACGTTTTCTACTAAATGTACAAAGACTACAGTAAAAACCCTGGCCCGCCCACGTTTACTACTAAATGTACAAAAACTACAGGAAAAGCCCTGCCCACCCCCATGTTTACTACTAAATGTACAAAGACTACAAGAAAAGCCCTGGCCCCACCCATGTTTTCTACTAGATGTACTAAGACTACAAGAAAAGCCCTGGCCCCGCTCACATTTAATACTAAATGTACAAAGACTACAAGAAAAACCCGGGCCCCGTCCACATTTACTACTAAATGTACAAAGACTACGAGAAAAGCCCTGGCCCCGCCCACGTTTACTACTAAATGTACAAAGACTGCAGAAAAAGCCCTGGTCCCGCTCACGTTTACTACTAAATGTACAAAGACTGCAGGAAAAGGCCTTGCCCCGCCCACGTTTACTACTAAATGTACAAAGACGAGAAGAAAAGCCCTGGCCCCGCACACATTTACTACTAACAGTACACAGACAAGAAGAAAAGCCCTGCCCCCGCCCACATTTACTACTAAATGTACAAACACTACAGGAACAGCCCTGCCCCCCCACCCATGCTACAAGATGTACAAAGACTACAAGAAAAGTCCTGCCCCGCCCACGTTTACTACTAAATGTATAAAGACTACAGGGAAAGCCCTGGCCCACCCATGTTTATTACTAAATGTACGAAGACTACCGGAAAAGCCCTGGCTCCATTCACATTTACTACTAAATATACAAAGTTTACAAGAAAAGCCCTGGCCCCGCCCACATGTACTACTAAAATGTACAAAGACTACAAGAGAAGCCCTGACCCCGCCCACGTTCACTACTAAATGTACAAATACTACAGGAGAAGCCCTGGCCCCGCCTACGTTTACGACTAAATGTAAAAAGACTACAACAAAAGCCCTGGCCCCGCCCACAATTACTACTAAATGTACGAAGACTACAAGTAAAGCCCTTGCCCTGCCCACATTTACTACTAAATGTACGAAGACTAATAGAAAAGCCCTTGCCCCGCCCACAATTACTACTAACTGTATGAAGACTACAAGAAAAGCCCTGGTCTCGCCCACATTTACTACTAAATGTACGAAGACTACAAGAACAGCCCTGGCCCCACCCACGTTTACAACTAAATGTAGAGAAATACTACAAGAAAAGCCCTGGCCCCACCCAAGTTTAGTACTAAATGTACAAAGACCACAGTTAAAGCCCTGGCTCCGTCCACGTTTACTAGTAAATGTAAAAAGACTACAAGAAAAGCCCTGGCCCAGCCCACATTTACTACTAAATGTACAAATACTACAAGAATAGCCCTGGCCCCACCCACGTTTAGTACTAAATGTACAAAGACTACAGTTAAAGCCCTGGCTCCGTCCACGTTTACTACTAAATGTAAAAAGACTACAAGAAAAGCCCTGGCCCAGCCCACATTTACTACTAAATGTACAAAGACTACAAGAAAAGCCCTGGCCCCGCCCACATGTACTACTAAAATGTACAAAGACTACAATAAAAACCCTGGCCCGCCCACGTTTACTACTAAATGTACAAATACTACAAGAATAGCCCTGGCCCCACCGACGTTTAGTACTAAATGTACAAAGACTACAGTTAAAGCCCTGGCTCCGTCCATGTTTACTACTAAATGTACAAAGAGTACAAGAAAAGCCCTGGCCTCGCCCACGTTTACTTCTAAATGTTCAAAGACTACAGGAAAAAACCTGGCCCGCCCACGTTTACTACTAAATGCACAAAAACTACAGGAAGAGCCCTGCCCACCCCCATATTTACTACTAAATGTACAATGACTACAAGAAAAGCCCTGGCACCGCCCACGTTTTCTACTAAATGTACAAAGACTACAGGAACAGTCCTGGCCCCGCCCACATTTACTACTAAATGTACAAAGACTACAGGAAAATCCCTGGCCCCGCCCACGTTTACTACTAAATGTACAAAGACGACAATAAAAGCACTGGCCCCGCTCACAATTACTACTAAATGTACAAAGACGACAAGAAAAGCCCTGGCCCGCCCACATTTACTACTAAATGTACAAACACTACAGGAACAGCCCTGCCCCCCCCAACGTTTACTACTAAATGTACAATGACTACAACAAAAACGCCCTGGCCCCGTCCACATTTACTACTAAATGTACAAAAAACTGCAAGAAAAACCCTGGCCCCGCCCACGTTTACTACTAAATGTACAAAGACTACAAGAAAAGCCCTGGCCCACCCACGTTTACTACTAAATGTACAAATACTACAAGAAAAGCCCTGACCCTGCCCACGTTTACTACTAAATGTACAAAGACTACAAGAAAAGTCCTGCCCCCGCCCACGTTTACTACTAAATGTATAACGACTACAGGGAAAGCCCTGGCCCGCCCATGATTACTACTAAATGTACAAAGACTACAGGAAAATCCCTGGCCCCGCCCACGTTTACTACTAAATGTACAAATACTACAAGAAAAGCCCTGGCCCCGCTCACGTTTACTACTAAATGTACAAAAACTTCAAGAAAAGCCCTGGACCCGCCTATGTTTACTACTAAATGTACAAAAACTACAGGAAAAGCCCTGGCCCCGCCCATGTTTACTACTAAATGTACAAAGACTACAAGAAAAGCCCTGGCCCCGCCCACATTTACTACTAAATGTACAAAGACTACAGGAACAGCCCTGGCCCCGCTCACGTTTACTACTAAATGTACAAAGACTACAAGAAAAGCCCTGGCCCCGCTCACGTTTACTACTAAATGTACAAAGATTACAGGAAAAGCCCTGGCCCCGCCCACGTTTACTACTAAATGTACAAAGACTACAAGAAAAGCCCTGGCCCCGCCCATGTTTACAACTAAAATGTACAAAGACTACAAGAGAAGCACTGGCCCCCCCATGTATACTACTAAATGTACAAAGACTACAAGAAAAGCCCTGGCCCCGCCCACATTTACTACTAAATGTACAAAGACTACAAGAAAAGCCCTGGCCCCGCTCACATTTACTACTAAATGTACAAAGACTACAAGAAAAGCCCTGGCCCTGCTAACGTTTACTACTAAATGTACAAAGACTACAAGAAAAGCCCTGGCCCCGCTCACGTTTACTACTAAATTAACAAAGACTACAAGAAAAGCCCTGGCCCCGCCCACATTTACTACTAAATGTACAAAGACTACAAGAAAAGCCCTGCCCCTGCTCACATTTACTACTAAATGTACAAAGACTACAAGAAAAGCCATGGCCCCACCCACATTTACTACTAAATGTACAAAGACTACAGGAAAAGTCCTGGCCCCGCTCACATTTACTATTAGATATACAAAGACTACAAGAAAAGCCCTGGCCCCGCCCACGTTTACTACTAAATGTACAAAGACTACAAGAAAAACCCTGGCCCCTCCCACATTTACTACTAAATGTACAAAGACTACAGGAACAGCCCTGGCCCCGCCCATGTTTACTACTAAATGTACAAAGACTACAAGAAAAGCCCTGGCCCTGCCCACATTTATTACTAAATGTACAAAGAGTACAAGAAAAGCCCTTGCCCCGCTCACGTTTACTACTAAATGTACAAAGAGTACAAGAAAAGCCCTGGCCCCGCCCACATTTACTTCTAAATGTACAAAGACTACAAGAAAAGCACTGGCCCTGCTCACGTTTACTACTAAATGTACACAGACTACAAGAAAAGCCCTGGCCCCGCTCACGTTTACTACTAAATGTATAAAGACTACAGGGAAAGCCCTGACCCGCCAACGTTTACTACTAAATGTACAAAGACTACAAGAAAAGCCCTGGCCCCGCCCACATTTACTACTAAATGTACAAAGACTACAAGAAAAGCACTGGCCCCGCTCACGTTTACTACTAAATGTACAAAGACTACAAGAAAAGCCCTGGCCCCGCCCACATTTACTACTAAATGTACAAAGACTACAAGAAAAGCCCTGGCCCCGCCCACATTTACTACTAAATGTACAAAGACTACAAGAAAAGCCCTGGCCCCGCTCACGTTTACTACTAAATGTACAAAGACTACAAGAAAAGCCCTGGCCCCGCCCACATTTACTACTAAATGTACAAAGACTACAGGAAAAGCCCTGGCTCCGTCCACATTTACTATTAAATGTACACAGACTACAAGAAAAGCCCTGGCCCCGCTCACGTTTACTACTAAATGTATAAAGACTACAGGGAAAGCCCTGACCCGCCCACGTTTACTACTAAATGTACAAAGACTACAGGAACAGCCCTTGCCCCGTCCATGTTTACTACTAAATGTACAAAGACTACAAGAAAAGCCCTGGCCCTGCCCACATTTATTACTAAATGTACAAAGAGTACAAGAAAAGCCTGGCCCCGCCCACATGTACTACTAAATGTACAAAGAGTACAAGAAAAGCCCTGGCCCGCCCTCGTTTACTTCTAAATGTACAAAGACTACAAGAAAAGCCCTGGCCCCGCCCTCGTTTACTTCTAAATGTACAAAGACTACAAGAAAAGCCCTGGCCCCGCCCACGTTTACTACTAAATGTACAAAGACTACAAGAAAAACCCTGGCCCCTCCCACATTTACTACTAAATGTACAAAGACTACAGGAACAGCCCTGGCCCCGCACATGTTTACTACTAAATGTACAAAGACTACAAGAAAAGCCCTGGCCCAGCCCACATTTATTACTAAATGTACAAAGAGTACACGAAAAGCCCTGGCCCCGCTCACGTTTACTACTAAATGTACAAATAGTACAAGAAAAGCCCTGGCCCCGCCCTCGTTTACTTCTAAATGTACAAAGACTACAAGAAAAGCCCTGGCCCCGCTTACGTTTACTACTAAATGTATAAAGACTACAGGGAAAGCCCTGACCCGCCCACGTTTACTACTAAATGTACAAAGACTACAAGAAAAGCCCTGGCCCCGCCCACATTTACTACTAAATGTACAAAGACTACAAGAAAAGCCCTGGCCCCGCTCACGTTTACTACTAAATGTACAAAGACTACAAGAAAAGCCCTGGCCCCGCCCACATTTACAACTAAATGTACAAAGACTACAAGAAAAGCCCTGGCCCCGCCCACATTTACTACTAAATGTACAAAGACTACAAGAAAAGCCCTGTCCCCGCCCACATTTACTACTAAATGTACAGCTCTGTGTGCAGAGATCTCTGCATACCTGACGGTGACCTCCACACTGAGAGGCGCGGGGGCTTGTGAATTGCGTTTAGTATTAGGTGAGTTTTACTCCTGTAGTACATCCTCACCCTCCACAAAGTGCCGCTAGTCCAGTGGGGCTCTAAGTGCTTCTCTGGGAGTGCGGTCTCCATTCGGACAGTGTTTTATCCTCAACCATAGTCTGAATAGCTGCGGTGCAATAACATAAGGTTGCAGAGTCCCCGGGCCTCGGCTGGGTCGGGTGTGGTCGGTCGGATACAGAGATTCCTGGGGGAGTAAAGTGTGGAGTAAAGAGAGGCGCGGTGCAGTGCTCGGTGCTTGTCACAGGGATGCTTTGCTCTGCTGACCTGGAGTGAGGGGCGTCCCTCGATAGGTTCTTGGGGTATAATCTGTGAACCTCTGAAGGCAGAGGTGACGTCACATCGCTCCTGCGTGACGTGGGCACAGGAGAACACAATCGTGGTTGTGTATATTTCCGAACTGCTTAGAAATACAAGGTACATTTGCATTTGCTCACACACGGATAAATGCATACACGGCAGTATTTCGGTTATTATACCCCACAGACTGGCACCAGGGGAGCATGCCCTCCAGCGGTGTGAGTTCCTGCATTGTCTGTTCAATGGCTCGTTTCCTCTCATGTCTCTGCTGCTCCTTCTCTTCCCACTTGCACAGTTACAAAGGGAAGTTACAGGCTCGAAGAAGTGAGCTGCCCAGGGTACTCAGTGGCACTGGCAGACTCACCAATTCACTGGCGCTCCCGGTTGATAATAATAATGAGGTCTTTGTTGCTTGAGTAACACAAATCATTGTATTCAAAACATCTTCACAATCACACAATATGTAAAAAAAACGGTACCACGGACATTATTAACATTTTACCCCTACATTCGTAGTTTTGTCATAAAACCAGTCCATACATTGTTCATACAAAAAAAAATGATAAAATCTCTCAAACATGGGCTCGATCATGCAAAAAGTAGTAATTCCAACATATTATAAAACGCATCAATAATTACTATAACAGGATATTGCACATATAGCAAATTAAAGTGCCGACGTGCAATACTTAGTAATTCCATTGTACAAAAACAATTACAAAGTGCATCGATAGTTACTGTAACAGAGTAGCTTCAGTTATTACATTTCTAATTGTTACCCTAGCAGCGTGAACACAAGTCTACAAAATATCAAACTGTGCAAAGGTCTCTTAAGCTGAAGGGATATACATATAATACATCGCAAACTGACTATAGCAAACATTTTTCGGCTGCAAATTGGTATAACAGCGGGTTCGACTCTCCAGATAGGGACTTAATAAGCGCCTGGCAGCTGATCCAACCCCGAACTTTAAAAAGAGATACTGACGCTCCCGGTTGTTTTCTGCATCTCACCTGGAGCATCCACACCGGGCTTCCCTTCACCGGGGGAGTTTATTTTTATTTAAAGTAACATATCTTATCCTCAAGGACATCTCTGTAAGGAGGGGAGGCAGGGAGACACCTCTCGGACTCGCACCGGGGCGGTGTCACCGCCCGAGGCTCTTTTAAGCGCCTCAGCCTGCCCTGCAGGGGTCACTGCTGAGCCTGACCCCAGGCACGGACCCCGCTGCTGGGTGCGGCTTGTAAGAGCATCTCTCGCCCGTCACTCAGACCAGGTGACGTCACACTTGAGCAGACTCCAAGCACGGAAAACTGACAAGCAAAGCGGCGCCGCTCCCAAGCTCACACTCGGGTCACCAGCACAGCCCTGCTTTGCCCTCTGTACGTCGCCCCGTGTTGCCCCTTCCCTCTAGAGGCTCCTACTGCAGGGGGGCTCAGATTGCATTTTCTGAGGGAAGGGGAGATCATGAACAGACCAGCCTCTCTGTGGCGGTTCTCCTTATCAGTTAGCTTCTTAAGAGTCCTCTTACCTTTGCTCCCGGCCTGATATGATTTGTTCCGCCGCAGGACAGTGACGGGAGCTCCTGTGTGTGCAGAGACTCGAGCTGAACTGATAACGAGCCCCGCACCTCCCTTCCTCTCTCCCTCTCCCCCTCCCTCCCTCTCGCCCTCCCTCTCTCCTTCTCTCCCTCTCTCTCCCTCTCTCCCTCTCACCCTCTCTCTCTCCCTCTCTCCTTCTCTCCCTCCCACCCTCTCTCTCCCCCTCTCCCCCTCTCTCTCTGCCCCTCCCTCCCTCTCTCCCTCTCTCCCTCTCACCCTCCCTCCCTCTCTGTCCCTCCCTCTCTCCCTCTCTCCCTCTCACCCTCTCTCCCTCCCTCCCTCTCTCCCTCCCTCTCTCTCCCTCTCTCCCTCTCACCCTCTCTCCCTCTCTCCCTCCCTCTCTCCTTCTCTCCCTCTCTCTCCCTCTCTCCCTCTCACCCTCTCTCCCTCCCTCTCTCCTTCTCTCCCTCTCTCTCCCTCCATCCCTCTCTCCCTCCCTCTATCCTTCTCTCCCTCTCTCTCCCTCTCTCCCTCTCTCCCTCTCTCCTTCTCTCCCTCTCTCTCCCTCTCTCCCTCTCACCCTCTCTCCCCTCCCTCTCTCCTTCTCTCCCTCTCCCTCCCTCCCTCTCTCCCTCTCACCCTCTCTCCCTCCCTCTCTCCTTCTCTCCCTCTCTCTCCCTCTCTCCCTCTCTCCTTCTCTCCCTCTCTCTCCCTCTCCCTCTCTCCCTCTCACCCTCTCTCCCTCCCTCTCTCCTTCTCTCCCTCTCTCTCCCTCCATCCCTCTCTCCCTCGCACCCTCTCTCCCTCCCTCTATCCTTCTCTCCCTCTCTCTCCCTCTCTCCCTCTCTCCTTCTCTCCCTCTCTCTCCCTCTCTCTCCCCTCCCTCTCACCCTCTCTCCCTCCCTCTCTCCTTCTCTCTCCCTCTCTCCCTCCCTCCCTCTCTCCCTCTCACCCTCTTTCCCTCCCTCTCTCCTTCTCTCCCTCTCTCTCCCTCTCTCCCTCTCTCCTTCTCTCCCTCTCTCTCCCTCTCTCCCTCTCACCCTCTCACCCTCCCTCTCTCCTTCTCTCCCTCTCTCTCCCTCCCTCTCTCCCTCTCTCCCTCTCACCCTCTCTCGCTCCCTCTCTCCTTCTCTCCCTCTCTCTCCCTCTCTCCCTCTCACCCTCTCTCTCCCTCTCTCCCTCTCACCCTCTCTCCCTCTCTCTCTCCCTCTCCCCCTCTCTCCCTATGTTCACGAATCAGGTTTATTTTAGATTATAAGTCAGGGTTGGACTGGCCCACATGGAAACAGCCTTTACAACACAGTCTTTACCACACAGGTAAGTCTTTTTTTTACCTTTACAAACATATGCCTTTACCACTCTGGTAAGTAAAATAATTATAATGTTATTTTAAAATGCAGATAGTTGTAAAGGCTGATCAGGGTCATTTTAGGGTGAATAGGTGAGCAGTGGTAAAGGGAGGTAAGGGTAATTTTGGGGGTTACAGTGGGTAGCGGTAAATGGAGGTGAGGGTGATTTTAGGGTTCAGGGGTGGGCAACAGTAATAGAAGGTAACTAATTTGAGTGTTTATTGCTGGGTAGAGATAAAGGCAGGTGAAGGAGTTTTTCAGGGTTTAAGGGTAGGTAGTGATAGGGGAGGTAAGGGTATTTTTTTGGGTCAAGGGGTGGGTAGTGCTAGTGGGAGGTTAGAAGTAATTTGAAAAACATGAGGGATTTCAAAACTAAAAATGATATACTTACTTTGCATACACTTACCATGCATGGAAAAGGCACACATGGTAATTGCACACTTAATTTTATACATTCCAATATGCCAGTGCCTGCGGGCCTTCTCTGATGGGTCAGCTTGTGTTATGTTATGAGGTTTTGGTAGAGCCTGATAATCAACCAATGGGTATCCAGGCGCTGGAGTCGATGAGTAGGCTCTCGGGACTCCTAGTTGAATAGCCAGGTCTTCAGTTTTCTTGTAGAACTCGAGTAGGGATGGGAGGTCTTGATGTGGTGTAAAAAGTCATTCCAGGATTTGGTGGCGATGTAGAAAAAGGTGCGTCTTCCTGATGTGCTCCTGTGTAAGTAGGGTATTTGCACGAGGTGGAGTTTTGCTGAGTTCAATCGCATGGTGGGTTGGTGGAAGTTGAAGCAATGGTTGAGGTAGGCAGGTCTGACATTGTGGAGGGCTTTGAATGCAGGGCTGAGCTGAGCATGGGTGTTGTCTGTGAGGGAGAGGATGTGCTGGGTGTCATCTGCATAGAAGACAATGTTTATTCCGTGACATCTTATGATGGGGGTGAGTGGCATCATGTAGAGTGAAGAGGGTAAGGCTCAGCGATGATCGTTGAAGGACTCCGCAGATGAGCTTCTTGTGTTTGGAAGTGTAGACCGGGAGCCTGATTGACAGGGTCAATGGCTGCAGATTAATTGAGTACTATAAGTGATGCAGTTTCACCTTAGTTGGTGATGGCCTGGATGTCATCAGTTGTTGCAATTACAGCGGGTTACAGGCTGTGGTTGCTGCTGAATTCAGACTGCATGATTTTAGTTGGTGGTGTTGTTCAAGATGGCTGGAGATTTGTCTGTTAATAGCTTTCTCCAAGACTTTTGATGGGAGTGGATTGGTCTGTAGTTTCTGAGCTCTTTTGGGGCTGCCCTGGGCTTTTTTCAGGAGAGCTGTGATTTCTGCATGTTTCCAGTTATCTGAGATGGCCACCTTGGATGGAAGAGTTGATGATTGTGGTGAGGTGGGAGCTGATCAAAGGTGCTCCTAGGTAGCAGATATGGTGGGTACAAGGTGGCCCACAGTGGATTATTCTCATGATGTTGGCAGTGTTTTCAGGGGTGAGCGGTTTCTAGTTTGTGATCTGAAGGTCCAACTTGGTGGTGATGGGCAGCTGGCTGATCAGTTCTTGTGAGGTTTTCATTACGGGTTGGAGTTGCTGTAGATCTTGAGGATTTATTTGTAAAAGAAGTGAAAAAGGTTGTCGCAGAGGTCTCGCAATTGAGTTGGTGGCATATGGGGAGTTGGAGAATTCTTTGACAATGTTATGAAGAACACTTTGCAGTTGCTGGAGCTGTTTTCCAGTTTGAGAGCTAGTGCTGTTTTTCTTACCTTGTGAGTTCGGTGTGGCATTTACTAAGAGTGGATTAGTAAGTTTTCCTTGCAGTGGTGTCCCGGCTGGTCTTCCATTTTCTTTCCAATATTTCTCCAGCTGGCTTGGGTGTTGGTTCTTGAGTGTACAACATTCTTAAGGGGGGCTGGGGTGTCCGGGCCAAGACTGATCCAGTTGTTGAAGGATTTGATGTTGCATGCGTGTTGCAGATGAGGTTTGGTTGGTAGAATTAAGAGTCTTTGCGCAGTCTGTGTCCGTTATCCTGGTCTAGCTACGCCTGAGGTTGTTAGTAGTCTTGGCTGTGGGGGGTTTGGGTGCATCGATGAAAAGTGGATGATGGAGTGATCTGTCCAAGTGATTGGAGTGAGGTTGCTGAACTTGACTTTGCTGCTGGCTGTTAAGATGGTGTCTGGGCATGTCCTGCGTAAGACCTTGGACAATCTGGCTGAGTTCAGGGATCTTGAGGCTCTTGAGTAGCACAATGGAGTTGGGATCTGAGGCATCTGAGCTGATGGCAATGAGGTCTGTGAGGAGATTGATGAAGGAAGTGCATGGTCCCTGGGGCCAGTAATCTAGGGTGCCTTTGATGGTTGTCTAGTTGGCGGTCTGTAGTCTGAAGTGGATGTGCTCAATGAAGGTTGTGTTCTTGTCGGTGGAGGTAGTAGAAGTGATGGCGGTGAGTCTTCCTCCTGGTTTGTTCGGTCTGTCCTGGTGGGAGACATTGTAGCCTGGTAGAATGGCTGTGACAATGGTCGGTGCTGATGTACTTTAGCAGGTCTCGGTCGTGAAGAAAATTTCCAGGAAGTGCGAATAAATAGTGTCCCTTATCTCGGTGGTGTGTTTCCTGAGAGATCTTGTGTTCGTATGCATGCTAGAGAGGGAAAGCATGTGTGGCACATGGGGTGGGGGTGTTGGTGCAGGTCAAATGGCAGTGAGTGCATGAAGAAGGTCATACTATGGAGCGAGGTGAGGCACAGAGGCAGCTATTGTGGTAGCATTCAATGTTGAGCGCATACAGGAGGGAGGCTTTGTAGCTGCAGCATTTAGTTTGATCAGGGTAAGTGGGTCTGGTGTCAAGATGCCAGGAACCACTCTCCTAAAGTCCAGAATCAGCGGAAATGAAGATTAGGCTGTCTACTCACCTTCAGCTAGTCCTCAACACTCTGTGCGGGTGATTATTCTTTAGGGGTGGTTGGAAGGGGAATTGGAGGAGGGAAAGAGGAGGAGAAGATGGGGATTTGTCCCACTGCTCTTTCTTTTTTGCGATCACCTCTGTTGTTCAAGGTACTGTTGCCTCCTGTCACAACACACCCCTTCGGAAATCAAAATGCACAGTGTATCACTCAGTGGCCAATCACAAGTGTTCTTACAATATGTTTATCATGCACCCTGCCCACCCTACAATATGCACCTCACTCCTCAATCAGAGGTCAGTTTATTGTGCGTACTGACCATCTCACATAAGCTCTAATCCTATTCTAGACATAGGTTGATGAGTAGGGTCATTCCATTCTTGCATAGAATATAAGGACTGACTATCTGATGGAATACAATTTTACTAGTGGCTGGTTGGGACATTGAAGTGAGAGGCCCAGGGAGCTGTGTAGAAAGCAGAAGGCACAGTGGCCGGTTCTGGGGCCATCAGGACATAAGAGCCAGAGAAGCTAGGCAGCACAATGATGTATATTTTGTTATTTTAACATCTTTAGAAAACCTTTGAGATCAGACAAATGTAAAATATTTTTATGTTGTATCGTATTGCGGGAGAGGTGGGAGGAAGGCAACGCCGTCCATCTGTCTGCGTGTCGAGAAGGCACAGCACCACGTTCAAGGATTCCTCTCTGGGAGTCAGACTGCACCATTGGAAAAAGCATTACCAGGTGCTTGGCCCGGGAGTCCCCCACCCCAGCCAGGGGCAAGGAGGGCTCCTGGAGAGATGGGAGTGGAATGGCATGCAGTGAAATAGCGTATAGCGGAGTAGAACAGTGAAGAGGTGTACAGTAGAGTGGAGTAGACTGCAGTGGTGTATGGTGGAGTGGGGTAGAGTGGAAACAAATACAGTTAAGTGGCCTAGAGTGGAGTTGCATACAGTGTAATAGTGCAGAATGGAGTGGAGTGACGTCTAATGGAATAGCGCAGAGTAGAGTAGCGTACAGTGGAGGGGCCTTCGGTGGGGTGGCATAGACTGGAGTTGCATATAGTAGAGTGGCGTACAGTGGAATAGCATAGAGTGGTGTATAGACGAGTGGAGTGGCATACAGTGGAGTGGCGCTTACTGAAGTAGCGTGCAGCGGGGGTGGTGTGGAGTGGAATAGCGTACAGTGGATTACCGTTGAGTTGAATGGCATCCAATGGAATAGCATACAATTGAGTGGAATTGTGTGGAGGAGTGTACACTGGAGTAGCATAGAGTGGAGTAATGCATAGTGGAGTGGCATACAATGGAATAGCGTACAGTGCAGTGAGTTACACTTGAGTGGCATAGATTGTAATAGCATATAGTGGAGTAGCATACACTGGAATGGCATATCGTGGAGTAGAGTAGACTGCAGTTGCGTACAGTGTATTAGGGTAGGTAGCATGGGATATCATACAGTGGAGTAGCATAGAGGGCGTTCTGTAAAGTGCAATGGTATAGCGTGGACTGGCGTAGAGTGGACCGGCTAAAAGTGAAATAGCGTTCCACTGAAGTAATAATAGGTAGGCAAAAAATATAAAACCTAATACATACCTAGATTTAAGCCCTTAACCCAAAATATAGCCAACATGTAAATAAAACAAGATGGCTGCCTTTAACTTTTGGAAAGGCAGTCATTAGCCAATCACATAATGACTTTTCATCCCCATGTACTGTGAAATTTCTAAACATTCAGCCAATCTACCCTGGCCTGAGATATCTTTAAGTTAATATGCCTTAAAACGTAAAAAATACTTATCTTACTTACCTGTAACACCAACAATATCCATCCACACACCATAATGTACAATCCTGCCAAATTTCAGCAAAATTCACCTGGGCACTTGGATGCTACTTGTAGGTGAAAAGTCCATGGGAAAAGGCATTGAAGCTAAAGTGTGTTTTGGGTCCCCATTTTGTCTTCGCGCCCCCTTGACCAATCAAAAGAAATGGTTCCATCATCTGCCAACATTTAAAGAGCAATACGTCTAAAAAGTTTCGAGGAGATTCATTAAACGGATGAAAAGTTATTAATGGTAAAAAATCTGAGGGGTTACTATCTCTGGTAACCCTAACCATGACAAGAGTGGCAGCACCACTCTACAATATATGTGTGTGTGTGCGTGTGTGTGGGTGTGTGTGGGTGCATGTGCGTGTCAGTTAAAATGTTAAATTTTAAACTAATTGTAAACTAAAAAAACACCAACTGAAGCAACTATATATCGCACCCTTGGCATGCAGTGCTATTGCCTCACATGGTCGATCACTCACAACATATTCTATGACTTAATTCATAACATCAATTCAACATCTGAAATAACATTATTGATAAAAACGCTATGCATGGCATTTTCCACTGGGTGACCAATTGTGTCCTCCAATGCGCAGATTTTCTACCTAGATCCACACCATCTTGTTTAACCTCCTCAGTTCTTGGTGAAATTCTGCATCCAGTGGTGAGAATATTTCTTTCATACCTTGAAACAGGAATTCCATGAATTCCCTTGTGACTTTTCCACCCAGTGAGCCCTGGGCATATAACCCTGGGACTGTTCAAGAAGGTCAATTCAATTCGATTCAATTCAAATCTTTATTCAATCTATGTACAAATAGATCTTAAAAGCACAATATCATCGGTTAGGTCACAATAAATAATTTATATACAACCAAAGACCTTTAAAAGATTAGCTAAAAAGCTTATTTAGCCTTTTGTTAGTTAAAATCAAGATTGTCTGTGAATTTAAATCCGTAAATACTAAAAATTCATAACAGCGAGCCCATCACCCTTCTCTTTCCCCAGCAAGCCCACAATAAGGATGCTACCAAAGAAAGACATGGGGATTAGGAAGAGCATTAAAAAAATATAGTGCCACCCTGCATTGCAAGACATTTTGACGCCTTAAGGTTGGGAGGAGAAACCACACTCTTTCATTGTGATGAAGCCTACAAAGCAATACTAAGTGTAGGTTAGACTGGGGAGAACAATTATCACACGGGCAGGGGCCTAAGTCTGCATGCTTATACCTCTTCTCTGGGAACCCGAACATAGGGGGAATCAGATTCAGGCGAAAGTGCAACAAAATAAATCTGTGTTGAACTACTGTAACATGGGAGAGGTAACAATAGCCTTCCTCCAGTCTCGGCAAAATTAAATCATAGACTGCAAGCACCTGTAAATGCCCGTTCTTTTCCCTATGATCAATTATTTTCTGTTTGGAGACTTTGCTGCATAGTGAGGGATCCCTAAAAAGTTCTCCCTGCTCTATTGCATTTAGTTCTGCCTCCGCATATCTAAGCCATCCAATCCTGCTATGTCTCTTCAGCCCCAGTTATGCGTCGGGTTAGTTTGACAGATGTCCTTCACCAAACCGAAAGCTACAGCAGGATGGACGCCATACTGATAGAGTCAGCCAAGAAAGGGAGGTCCAATTCGAGATGAAGGATATGAGAGGGTGATGAAGATGGCAACAAAATTCTTGACTTAAAAAAGTATCTTCCACTTTCTGCATTTGGTCTATTTGTGCCATTCCCAAACTCCAGCCCCATAGGTTGCTGCCGCTTTTCTTTTGGCTCGGTAGATCTTTTTAATTGTTTCCAAAGGGCAAGCTCCTAATTTCTTAGTGAACCCCTTTATAGCTTGAAGACCTCTCTCCATGCCCAATGCTCTATCTGCCACCAATTTGTTCCAAGAGCGCTTGCTATCAAACAGGATCCCCAGGTATCGGAAGGAGTCAACCAGCTCGATTTTCTTTGAGCCCAGATGTTAATATGGCGCCTTTGCCCCTTTAGGTGTTCCCGCTATGATAATAAATGGCTTAGATTTGTTCACTCTGAGGACTAATGAGATTGTAAATGAAGAGTATGATTCTCAAGAGCTACCCCTGTTCTAGCAATTAAAACTGCATTGTCTGCGTATGCCAATATTGTTATCAAATTTTGGCACGTCTAACGAGAGGCCAGACAGGGCCGCCTCCACCCCATTGGTATAGATGGAAAAAAGGAACGGGGCAATGACACAGCCCTGTCTGACACCCTTCTCGATCTTAAATGACTGTGTGCATTCCCCACTTCTGCCATACCGCACAGAGGCAGTGGCATTTGCATATAGCTGGCAAATAAAGCGGATGATCAGGGGATCAATCCCCATGCCCTTCATCATGAACCAAAATTTAGGGTGAGACACACAATCAAAAGCTGCTGACAAATCCATGCATGCCATGTACAACCTCCCATCTTTGGCCTTTTTGTATTTGTCTATGCAAAGCGAGAGGTTTAGCCACTCCCATGCCTCTGCGAAAGCCATATTGGGCCTGCATTAGAATATTGTGATCCTGGGTCCATTCCTCTATCTGGCTAGCAACAGCTGACCCATGAGTTTGGCTGTTGTGTCCAAAAGCGAGATGGGCCTGTAATTCTTTGGGCTAGCCCTATCTCCCTTTTTTAATATTGGGACTATGACGCTATGGTTCCAAGATGGTGGCGGGCCCTCTATTACTATGCAATTAAAAAGATTTGTTATTAGAGGCATCCATAGGTCAGGATTAGTCTGAAAGAGGTCTATTGGAACTCCATCTGGTCCCGGGGCTTTCACTTGAACTCACGCTTCCAATCCTTTTTTCACTTCATACAATGAGTATGACAGGAATCCTTGGGCGAGAGGCAATTTATCAGTTTGGGGAGGCTCATGTGGAGTTTGCAATGAAAAAATACGTTGCGCGGCTTAACACTGCCTCATAAATAAGGTGAGGCCCCATCGCCACGGGAATGTCGGAAAAAGTGAAGTTCCCGTGGTGACAGGGGCTTGTACATATACCACTATTTGTGTAAATGAACTGAAGTAAAATTTGTGGACAGTTATTAGGTTTTTGAAAGAGTGTTTGTGAGGGAAGGATTTCCGGAAGAGCTAGTGACTGACAATGGGACTCAATTGGTGTCCAGAGAAATGGAGAATTTCTTGGGTGAGTCTGGCATAAAGCTTATCTTGATGTCTTTCTATCAGCCCCCCAGCAATGGTCTTGTAGAAAGGATGAACCTTCTCGTCAAGACCAGTTGCAGCTGGCACATATAAACGGGTTGCACTGGAAAGAAACTATTGATGACATGATGTGGGCCACGAGAACAACCCCTCTTTCCAGTACGGGAGTCTCTCCCTTCACTTTGCTGGGAGGTAGGGTTGCCGGAATTAAATTGAACGAAGAGTGGATATTGAGGAAGGTTGTGGATGTCACTGTGAATGAACAACACAGAACCTTGGCGGTTCAAGTGGGGGATTGGGTGAGAATCAAGAAACCTGGTTTTGTTCGCAAGGGGTTGTCTCGGTTTTCTTCACCTATGCAAGTGAAGGAAGTGAAGGAACATGTGGTGGCATTGGAGGATGGCAAGACATGGAACAAGTGCTTTGTTTCAATGGTGCCAGAATCCAAGCCTGAGTATCTAGCCAGCAGTTTGAGAATTCAATCAGGCTCAATAGAGCAGGAGCCTACTGACAAAGCTTTGAAGTGCAAAATGAGTTATCAAAACTCTGCTCAGTGTGACAAAAGGTTTGATCGTATAATTTCTGGGAGGGTAAGATCGGATCCTGTGAAGTTTAAGGATTCTGTCATGGTTTTATTTTCTGATATTTTTTTCCATTTATTCTTGTACTGTTGGTTATTTTGGGTTAGTTAGTTTTTCTTGTTGTGAAGGAAGGTGGGGGGTGTTGGGACGTGTGGATGTGTTGTCGGGTGAGGGGTTGTGCTGTGTTCCCTGCGTAGAACAATGGGGGAATGTGCTGTGTTCCCTGCGTGGAACGAATCGAGGGCTTGTGCTGGGTGTTCAGTCAGTAGTAGCAGCCAAGACCTCTGCACTCGAGTGAAAGGCAATCCAAATGTACAATCCAGTCTATTAAATGTATGGATGGTATTTCACATGTGAACCCTGACTCTATTGTGGGGCAGTTTTCTCTGTTATTTCAGGAGTTATACTATCAGCCTCACGTAGTTAGTCAATCTGAGATTACAACATATATACAGAGGTGTAGGGTGCCCCACTTAGGGGAAGATCAGGCTGGTGCACTGCAGGATGAGTCATCATTGGGCGAGGTGGAGAATGCCCTGGCAGCTCTTGCTTCAGGCTAGGCGGCACTACCATTAGAGTTTTATAAAGTATTTCAGGAAATATTAGCTAATGAATTCTTAAAGGTGACTCAACATATCCATGATGGTGGGGAGATTCCAGACTCTTGGAATGTAACCAACATTATGTGATTTTTGAAGAATTGCAAACCTTCGAAGGACATGGGGTCCTACTGACCTATCTCCCTGATCAATTTGGATGCAAATTGGGTCACTAAGATCTTAGCTAGGAGACTTGTCCCTCTTCTTCTAATGCTTGTCTCCCAACAACAGCATGGGTTTGTACTGGAAAGGGACACTACTAGCCGCATCTACACAGCAATTGTCGCGTTTGATACTGCAGCAAAATCTAACACTAGAATAGGTATGATGTTATTCGATGCCGAGAAGGCCTTTGATTGCGTGGCCTGGGAGTGTATGTGGGCTACGTTAGGCGCTTTCGGTGCTCAGACCTGAGTCCCTTGCTCACTTTGCCACTGGATTCAAGCAAGCCGGGCTGAAGACGGCTGAAATGCCAGAAACCGGTCCTCGGAAGCTTGTTTCCGGTCCAGGGAAGGCATGGCTTGGCAGTTCGGGCTGGACTGTTCCCATGAGGCACAGGGTCAGACTGATTTGCATATGGCCATGTCTGAACTGGAGTGGCAGAGTGGGCTAAAGAACGGTGATGGATTAAACCCTGATCTGTTGACTGGGTGTGAGTGTTTGGTTGGTTGAGATGCTCCGTCCATCACCACCCCCTTTTGTACCACTTTGTTCACCATAAGTTGGCAGGGTATGCTCAGACGTGAGTCCCTTGCTCACTTTGCCACTGGATTCAAGCAAGCCAGGCTGAAGACGGCTGAAATGCCAGAAACTGGTCCTCAGAAGCTTGTTTCCGGTCCAGGGAAGGCATGGCTTGGCAGTTCAGGCTGGACTGTTCTCATGAGGCACAGGGTCAGACTGATTTGCACATGGCCATGTCTGAATTGGGGTGGCAGAGTGGGCTAAAGAACGGTGATGGATTAAACCCAGATCTGTTGACTGGGTGTGAGTGTTTGATTGGTTCAGATGCTCCGTCCATCACCACCCCCTTTTTTACCATAATGCCCAAATAAGGACTGGAATTCTATGCCTAAATAAGGGCAAATGAAAGTTGTGCCTTAATAAGGGAATGATTCGGTAAACCTATGAACGGTTATCTAATTTGACACACAATAGTAGCCTCACACGGAATCCATGGTGATGACAGGCGGACCCGCAACGGCCACAGCTCCCGGCTGTGGCGGTCTGCGTGTGCACTCATGATAATACTGGGACAGGACGGCAAGGCGGGTATCCAGCGGCACTTGCAGGGGTTAACAAGATCCTTGAGGTGGGAGCTAGTGCAGGCACTCAGCGGCACAGCGTCTCAGCTGCAGCAGCCCACAATAGCGATCACAATGACTTCAGTGACACAGGCAAATGGGGGCACTCGGCGGCACAGCACCTCAGCTGCAGCGGCACTCGATGGCACAGCTCCTCGGCTGCAGTTGCCCACAATAGCGATCACAATGACTTTTGGTAACACAGGCAAATGCAGGCACTCGGCGGCACAGCTCCTCCGCTGCAATGGCGCACAATATCGATCACAATGACTTTTGGTAAGACAGGCAAATTCGGGCACTCGGTGGCACAGCTCCTCGGCTGCAGCGGCCCACAATAGCGATATCGATGACTTGGGTAACACTGGCAAATGCGGGCACTCAGCGGCACAGCTCCTCAGCTGCAGCATCCCACGGTAGCGATAACGAAGGCTTTCGGCCCGCGTTCCCCGCAGTAGAACCAGAGGCTCTGGAATTCTCAACAGAGGCCTCTCCTATGAGAAGAATTCCCCTCAAATGGAAATTCAGAAGGCTGATGGGTGAAATCTAATGTCCCTGACACTTCAGCAAGGAAGTAAGTAAGTAAGTATTACTTTTATTTGATTTCGTTAAAAATCATAAAAGCATTAAAAAAACACATATTACATAATAATTAACTAAGGTTAAAATCTATGAAACGTAGACAAGTAAAACCATTGTCCTTTCGTAAGCTTTGGTCGCAGCAACAGTTAAAACGATAACATTGTAAGAAGTTCATTGTGGTTCGATATGAAACGAGCGATATTTGATACCTGTGCAGAGAGGGGGAGTGACCAGTCAGTCATATGCCTTTGCCGTGTGGACTATTGTCTTTTTGGTCCAGTTCTTTGGCTGCTATTTTCCAAAAGGTGATGGCTCAACATGACAGCTGAATTTACAGTCCACCAAGGCATTGTATCACTGCAGTTCTGCTCGATCTCAATTGGTGCTTCCTAAAAATCTCCAGAAGAACTGTTTTTTGAGGTTCCAATAGCACGGGGCAGATGCATAAAAGATGTAATAACGTCTCTTCTCCTTGTTCACACAGGCGACATTCTTTAGTAGGCCATGTAGACTTCCATTTCGGGGTTAAATCCTTTGTGGGGAACGAACCCAATCGCAACAGCGTCGAATAGTGCTTTTTGTGATGCGAGAAGTGTTTGAGCAAGTATGGTTGGAGTTTCAGAAACTGGTATGATTGAATCACTGCCCATGCATGGTTTTTCTTAGCAAAGGCAGTTTTATCCATTAGTAGCGAAGTTCGCTTTATTGCGCTGTTCACCATATTTTTGAACCCGGAGTATGACGTTGTTGTATGCCTTGCCTCTTCAAGATGTAAATCAGCGAGTGATTCTTTTTGGACTGCTACAATGGAGTTTTTTTGCCTCGCCTGATTTTCGATTTCTTCCCAACAGCAGTGGGCTAAAGTATCGTCATCTGCAAATAATATTTTACCATCGCCCCTTGACTGGCAGGTTTCTGATTTTTCAGCCCGTATTCCAGTCGAACTTGTGCCTGAGAAATGTGCAGAGGAATTAAAAACAGGCACTTGAAAAAACTCGATTGGGCTAGATTTAAGGCGGCTGCATCTTTGGTATTCATAATTTCCAACCCATATGATATTGAGGGTAAAAATTTGGCTGCGATTATCTAAAGCAACTGGCCTGTTGGACAACCTTTTAGCTTCTTCTGTAAAATTTTGAAAGCATACAGGAGTTGTTTTGCTTTATTATTCCCTTGGTCCAAATGTTGCTTATATTTAAGTGTGTGGTCAAGTTGGAACCATAGGTATTTGTATGAGTCCACCTGGGATATTGGTTTTTGCTCCAGTTTCCAGGTGAATTTTCCTTTTGACCCTATTTTGAGATGACTGCTAAAGCATAATGCCTTAGTTTTCTTAAGGTTTATTATTAATTGAGTAGAAGTGATATAAGATCCTAGTTGTGTCATTGAACGCTGCAGGCCTATTGGTGTTTGTGCTTGGAGCACAATATCATCTGCGTATTGAAGGCTCCTGATCGGTGTTTTGCCTAATTTTGGCGGGTAAATTTGCACTTGTTGGAGGTACTTCTCAAGATCGGCTGTGTAGATGTTGAATAAACTGGGGGCCAACACACACACCTGTTTTAGACCGTATGATGTTGGGATCTTGTTTGTTATGGTGCAGCCACGTGATTGAGTAAAGATTGATTATTGCTTCCAAAAGTTTGGGTGGTGCCCCCAGGTTTGCATTTTGGCCCACAACTTCTTTCTCGGAACCTTGTCGAACGCTGCTTTAAGGTCGATAAAGCATGCGTACAAGGTTTGAGATTTTGCGTAGGCTTGATTGGCTAGTATTGTCACAGCAGAACTATTGGTAAGGGTGCCCATTCCGGCCCGGAATCAAGTTTGGGTGTTCGGTATCAGGTTTATGCGTTTTACCCAATCCTCTAGATCTGCCAAAAGATTTGCATCATATTTCTTGGCCTCCACATCGATCAGTGCAATCAATCTATAGTTTGCAGGGTCTGCGCGTGAACCCATTTTGAATATAGGATTTAAAATGCTTCCTCACCAGGAGTCAGGGATCGTGCCAGTTGTTAACGCGTCCAGTCCAAAATGAAGGGTCGTGCTTGAAGAGTGCATTTGGCAAGCCATTAGGACCTGGTGCTCCCTCAGATCTTAAATTTTTTATAATTTTAAGAACCTGGTCTTGTGTAATCTGTAACGGAAGGTCTGAAGATTCTGACTTTTGTGTTTTGTACGTGGTTTCTGAAGTGGGAACTTCCTTCTTTATAGCACCTAAGAGTGGGGTGGCTTTTTATGTCTGATCAATATGGTCTCTCCAGGTATATTCCGTTATATTTGAGTTAAAGTGCCGGTTCTTGCCATTTGATAAATGGTTGATAACTTCCCAGAACAGCTTAGAGTCTCTCTGCTTACTGGCGTAGAAAAGTTTTGCCCTGAGATTTTCACTATAATCATTCTTGGCCACCTTGATGTCTCTTTTTAGCCCTTTTCTTGTTTTTGAAATTAGGGCAAAGATGTCACGATAGGGATCTGGGCCTCGGAGTTGGAGTTGTCTTAAATATTTGTTTAGTAGTCTTTTTTGTTTGCTTAGGCTATTCGTGAACCAAGCTGCCCCTACTGGTCTTCCTCCTTTGCGTCCATTACCTTTTCTTGAGAATTCATTGTTTAGATCGTAAGTGAAGGATGCCCAAGCCTTTGGACACAATGGTTCAGTTTTGAAATTCTCGAGAAGAGTAATGCATGTAGCCATGATGTAATCTATTTTCCCCTGGTTCCAAGTAAGTCATTTTAGATTGTAACATTGCGTTGGAAGAGACATTACATTGTCTGTTCTGGGGTTTGCCATGCTTATAAGCAGGGTGAAAGTTTGGGGGTAGTGATCACTTTCAACTCTCTCTTTACACTTTAGCAGGAGGCAAGCTCACATCAGGCCCTTGGGTAGTTGCTTCAGCAAGATGGATGAAAGTTTCAAAGTCCTTTCCCTCTAGTTACACGCACAGAGGTACGTCTTGACATCCAGAAGTAACACACTGCGTAGGGGTTTCACCACTGATCTTTATACCCTACAAGTCTTTGTTCTTAAAAGTCACATATCACTGTAGACAGCCAGAGTGTGGTCTTGGAGCATTTTTATTACAAGGCTGCAACCTGTGTTTCAGGAAGAGGGGCCTGCTTTCAGACGCCCAGTGGGAGGTGGAGGCATCATTCACCTGGCTAGGCACAGCCCTGCTCACATCAAAGTGTCGCCCCTCCCCACACTTCAACTGCAGATCTCTCTATTCAGCACAGGTTGGGCTAAGCCTGCCCTTTCCCTCCAAAACCAGACAGCCAATACACATACCAGCAGAGCACCCTGGAAGGCTTAGACAAGAAAATACCTACTTGCTAAAAGTGGTATTTTCAAACACAGAATATAAAAATAATCCTCACTAAAGGATGTATTCTGAGCTCAGGCATACTACATTTGACTTTCCTATCATGTTCCTGGGGACAGCTAGGATCATAGGATGTAATGATCAAATTGCCCATTCTGCCCTAAGGGAACAGATAGCCTTGCAATAGTGAAAAACAAAATGGAGTGTAATTCACTATCAGGACATGCCACACAGACCAAGGCAGGTCCTACCTTTCACATACAACAAACCCTGCCATAGGGGTGACTTACATGATGCCAAGGGAAGGTTGGGGACTGGGAAGTGGGTACACTTCACAGTCAGAAATGACAGTTCTGGACTGTGCACAGACTCTGCAATGGCAGTTCTGAGACATAGGTTACGAGCTACTTCTGTGAGTGGTGCAATCAGCGCTGCAGACCCACTAGCAGCATTTGGTCTACCAGCCCTGGGCGTGCACGGTGCACTATACTAGGGACTAACAGGCAAACCAAATGAGCCAATCATGGGAATAGCCATTCATACAGTCGATTTACAATAGGGAGCATTTGCGCTATGGCACTGAATGGCAGTGGCACAGCACCCAGAGCATCTAACACCAGCAAACACAGAGGACACAAACCAAAAAATGGAAGGGAGACCCATGCCAATTGTGCCAGGTCTAACACGCACTCAAAGTATGCTGTGTTGTTGTGTTGCTGGCCATCACTACTCAGACCTCTGATGCAGTTTTCAGTGGTGGCCAGCTGCATTTAACACAGGTGGGGGTGACAGGCACACTGACAGGAACTAATAAAAACCAGCAGTGCCTTTAGGCCTTTTGGGAAACACAACACACCAAAAGTGAAGAATAATCTTCTTTATTCTGGTGGAAGAAATGAACCCTGGTAACAAAGTTTCCAGAAGTGGCGGACTCATCCACCTAGGAACAAGGTAACCAGGTTACACGCAAGGCCCAAAGCCAAATTTCTGAATCGTGGTCTGTTTTAAAACTGTGTTTATAATGGGACACAAATGAGAGTTCTGGAGTTGAGACTTTAGGCACTGAGCGTTTCTGTGCCTGTCAGTGAATTAAAGCAACTTAATATTTAAAAAAAAATGTTTTACTTGCCTGTTGCCTTGGGCTGGGTGCTCCTCTTCATCTCGGCAGCACAGAATCCCAGAGCTACTCTACTCTACCAATCAAGATGCTTCTCTAAATAGCATGAAAGAGACAGCAGGATTGGCTGAAGCACACTGGTATGACGCTCATTCAAGCACAGAGTTTTATTTCATTTTATTTTATTTTTAGAGTTTTCTATAGCGCAAACAAGACCCAGGGTAGGGTATCAGAGCACTTTTACATAGAAAGCAGAGTGCAAATAGCACATTTAGCAAAGCATATCATACCGAGTATCAACATATTATTAACAAAGTTAGGTATGTTGCAGCAGTGAGGATTGATCTCAGCAATAAGAACAGGTTCGCATCACGTAATTTATAGAGTCGAAGGTATCATTAATGGGAGAGTAGAGGCACGTTTGAGGTTCTAGAGCTGGTATGGTGCTTGTGCGGATTTAAGGGAGGAATTTGCTCATCAGGATTGATTTAGCTTCCCTTTTGAATAGAGGTGTAGAGGAGATTTTTCTGATGCATGGAAAAAGCGGGTTCCGTATTCTTGGAGCTGCTCCGGAGAATGCTCTGTCAGAGATTTTTCTTGCTGAAACGTGAAAGCTTCAGGAGCAGATTATCGATGCTCCTAGAATGTCTGTTTCCTCCAGATAAGGTAAGTTTTTGAGTTAGGTACTGGGTCGGTATTTTGGTAGTGCCTTGTGGGTGATGCAAACCATCTTTAGGTGGATTCAAGCTTTATAGGGTAGCCACTTGAGTGCCTTCAGGTGCAGCGATATGCGGTCAAATTTCCTAGATCCTCTCAGGAGTCTTGCTGCAGCACTAATACAGGCTTTTAAAGGGGTGGTTGAGAATTTGGGAAGCCCCAAGAGGGTAGTACATCCGAACTCCAGCCTCGAGATGACTAAGGACTGAACTGCAGTTTTGAGGTCCGGGTCTCGATGATTGGTTTCATTTTTCTAGGATAGCTGAGGTGAAAGCGGGCATTTTTAGCCAACAGGTTAAAAGCATCTAAAAGCCCAAAATTGCCCAACATCTAAAAGCCCAAAATTTCACTGTACTAGGAGCTTTGAATCTTCATCTAGATGACGACAACAACAAGACCTGTAAAAATCTAATAGATGACCTCATGGTGTTGGACATGACACTACGAAATAGTGGTCCAACTCACAAAGCCGGACACTTGTTGGACCCGATAATATCAAACATGAAAGAACTTTCATGGCTTAACACCACGCCTGTTCTCTGGTCAGATCATTTTCTTCAAAGTTTCGCCATTTCGCTAGAGCCCAAAAAAGGTCCAATTTCGACTCCTTCAGAATCTTTTAGAAGAAACTGGAAATCCCTAAACTTGGAGGATCTGAATAATGCTTTGAAAGAAGATCATCCATATTTGGATGGAGATATGGATAGCATTGCAGAGTCAACACAAAAGTGGCTAACTGGCGCCGTTGACACTTGCCTGCCCCTAGCCCGTTGCAAAGGGAAAGTCCATCGCCCTCCCGCTCCCTGGTTCACAGAAGCTTTGAAGAAAGAAAAATTTACCTGTAAGAATCTAGAGAGGCAGTGGCGAAAAAACTATGACCTATACCAAAAAGAAGTTTACCGAAAGGCCAGAAAATGTTACCACTCAGCATGCATGAAAGCCAAAGCATGCTATGTCACCAACACCATTAACATGGCCGTAAACAAATCCCAGACTCTTTTTAACACGGTAAAAGAGTTAGCTGGGGAGAACGCTAGAGCAGAACCTACCCCTCTTAATACCCAGCAATGCCAGGACTTGGCCTCTTTCTTCACTAATAAGATTGAGAACATCGTCTCTAATATTAAAAATGCCAACATGACAACAGACAAGCAAGGAAACACCTCCCTAGTCCCTAGAGGAAACTGTCATCTTGAAGCCTGGCCTCCCATTAAATTAGACATACTGAAGGAACTACTAAAATCGATCAAATCGGGTTCCCCACGGGACCCTATTCCTGTCAGTATCATAAACAAACTAGAGGATGCTGCTTTAACTCCCATAGCAGAAATACTGAATGCCTCCATAGAGCAAGCCATAGTTCCTGCTCTATGGAAACATGCTATGGTCAGCCCCCTACTCAAAAAACCAGGCGCAGACCCTATGATATTGGCTAATTATCGCCCAATCTCACAACTACCTGCCTTTTCCAAAATCTTAGAGAGGCATATCCATAAGGCACTTTCAATCTATGTAGAAAACAATAATCTCCTGCATTCGTCCCAATCTGGGTTTAGGAGTGGTTTTTCTACTGAGACGGCCCTGCTCGGGGTCACAGAAAAGATCAGGGAGCTTATGGATGACGGCCAAACAGTAGCACTGGTCTTGTTAGATCTCAGTGCGGCTTTCGACACCATTTCTCACTCCATACTGCTAGACAGGCCGGGGGAGAATGGTGTCGAAGGCAAAGCTCTGGAATGGATTAGATCCTACTTATCCCTCCGCACTTTCCAGATCTCCTCTTCGGAGGCATGCTCTGAGGTATTACACTCTCCTCACGGTGTGCCACAGGGATCAATTTTGAGCCCTCTGTTTTTTAATTTGTACCTACGACCACTGGCCAATCTTGCAGAAAATTTTGGGCTAAGTTTAATGACCTATGCAGATGACTCACAAGTCCTATTCTCACTTTCCAAATCTGACGTGTCTACCCCATCTGCATTAAAAGTAGGCCTCCAAGAAATATTTTGTTGGATGTCAGACAACCAACTCAAACTAAATGGAGATAAAACAGAGGTTCTCCTGTTAGGGAATAGTAAAGATCTCTGGAATGATTCCCATTGGCCACCATCATTAGGTAAACTTCCACCTCCAGCCTCTCAGGTTAGAAACCTTGGGGTCATCATTGATGACAGTATATCCATGACCCAGCAAGCTAACAAAGTGGCAGGTATATGCTTTACCATTCTTAAATGGTTACGCAAAATCATCTGGATGTTGCCACCTACCACCCAGAAGACCGTGGTCAACGCCTTAGTGACATCTCGGCTTGATTACGGTAACATCTTATACCTGGGCTCAAATAAGGCAGTGATAAAGCGTCTGCAACTAGTGCAGAACGCTGCGGCAAGACTGCTCTGCAAAATCCCTAGATCTGCTAGGATCACCAAACATCTCAGGGATCTGCATTGGCTTAAGGTTGAAAACCGTATTCGTTTCAAAGCCCTGAGCTACCTATTTAAAATCAAAGCTGGCACTGCCCCAAAATATCTACAGGCCCTTGCTAAACCCTACCTCCCAAATCGCAGTCTGTGCTCAGGCACAGCGGCGAACTTTGTGGTACCTAGGTTCAAACGAGCCAGAATAGGCGGGAGATCTTTCTCCTACCTGGGGCCAATGCTGTGGAACTCACTGCCTATTCACATACGCAAGGAGGAAAGCTATGTGAATTTTAGAAAGAGCATAAAAACTTGGCTGTTTAATAAATAATTGCTTTGTCTGTTCTCTCCCCAGTGGTATTGTGTGTCTTGCGGGTCTGGCGCCGGGAAACCCTTTGTGGGTAGCTGCGCGCCTTACAAATGCTATAAAATAATAAAATAATAATAATAATAACAGGTTGATGTGTGTTTGCATGTTAAGGTTCTTATCTAGTGTGATTCCAAGTGATTTGGTCGAGTCCATTAAAGTTGGAGTGCAATTCAGAGCAGTGATCATCTTACTCCATTCCTTTGTCTCCCAGGAGTCATAATTGGGGAGATTAAAAGAAATTCTGTTATTTGTGAGTTTAGCTTGAGGAAGTCTGTTGTTAACCATTTGACGGTCTTTTCGAGAGCCAGATTCATCGTCTTTATCTCTTGAATGGAGGAGATCTTGATGTAAAGTTGAGTGTTGTCCGCGTACATGTGGTGGGAGATGTTCGCCTGCTGTAGTAGTTTGTTAGTGGTTCGACATATAGGCTGAATAGCATGGGTATAGGGTAGAGCCTTGTGGTACTCCCACAAGGTTAGATAAAGAGGGAGAAAGATTTTTGTTGACCATGAACGATTGCATTCTGTTTTCCAGGAAGGATTTAAACTATTGAAGGACTGTGCCAGATAAGCCCATCCTGTTTTCTAGTCTTCATAGAATTTTGTCGTGATTGACCGTGTCAAAGGATGATGAGAGGTCGAGCAGGACTAGTAGGCAGGTTTTGTTGCAGTCAAGAGCAAGAAGCGTGTCGTCCACTATATGCAGAATGGCTGTTTCTGTGCTACGGCCGGGTCTGAAACCCGACTGATGGATGTTCAATAGATTGAAGGTCCGTGATGTGCTGGTGCAGTTGTTGCTGAATAAATTTTTCCAAGGCCTTGGCTAGCATGGGGATGTTGGTTAAAGGTTGGAAGTTGTTGGGGTCGGAGGTGTTTGCGGTCTGTTTTTTTAAGATGGGGTGACTTGGCCCGTTTTTAGGCAATCTGGTATGTGACCTTGTGCTAGTGAGGCATTGATGATTTTGGTCCAGAGAGGGGAGATGATATGGTAGATGTGGGTAGGCAATTTGAGGGGACAGGGACATTGAAGTGGATGTTGAGTTTGATATTTGCTAGAATTTTGGTGATGTCATTGAGATCGTAAAGCTTGAAAGTAGACCAGTGAGAGTTATTTTTGGGCAAAGGTAGCTCAAGTTGTTCAGGATTTTCAGCTTGAGTGATCTTCGGGGTTAGTGAGTTAATTGCCGCTGTATTAAGCTCGAGTTGGAGGGAGTTCGTTTTTGCTGTGAAGAAGGATGAGAAGTCTTCACTACTAAGCTGTGAATTGAAAGTTAGGAGTGTGGATTTGGTCAATTTGTTAAATTGTTGTCTAATAATTTCCAAGACTTTCTTTGGCCTATTTTTGACATCGTCTAGATCTGATCTGAAGAAGTCTTTTTTAATTGTAGAATACTTTTGTTATAGGAGTTTCTAGATTTCCGGAGTAGTTTAGGATGGAGGGGGGAGGGATTTTGTTTCTATTTCTGTTCAGTTGATCTAAGTGTACGTCTCTCTTTATTCAGGGCTCTGCTGAACCATGGGTTTGTGTCTTTTTCCGGAATTCTTTTGAGTTTTGATGGTGAAGCTCGGTTGAAGACTTTGGTCATCATGGTGTTATAGTGAGCAGTGAAGTCATTGACGTCTGACATGTTGTTGGGGGGTGAGTACTTTCTCACAGTGGGAGGCTAGGTTGTTCCAGTTGAGGTTTTTCATGTGTCTTATCCATTGTTTAGGCTTGATTTGCTGTGAGAAAGTTTTCTTGTTTGCGGAGGGAATTTGGAAGTTGATAATGTGATGGTCCGACTAAAGCCACTTAATATTAAGTTTCTCGCGAGAAATGCGCATTGGTATCCAAGACGGCGGCGCAAACGAGAAGAGGGCGCCCTGGGATGCAGCGGACAAGGTAAGTGCCTTTTATTTACTTTTCTTTTAGTATTTAGGGCAGGGCGGGAGGGAAGCAGGTGGCGGGCGGGTGTTTCCTGCTACGCATACTTTGCAAAGGGCTAAGAAGGCAACACTACGCCCACTCCATGGGCGTAGCAAAGTCCTTCGCCCAGGGTTACTCTATTCCAAAGAGGAGCCAAGAGGGAAAAAGGGAATCAAGGTTGCCCCTCTTTGGAGCCAAGAGGGAAAAAGGGAATCAAGGTTGCCCCCCACTCATAAACTGACAATATCACAAAAACCTTGTCCCCCAGGAATTCAATATCAAAACACCTATTGATGCAATGGAGAGACAAACGGTCAATGTCCAATGCTAAACCACCAATTTTTTGAACATTTTTGGTTGGTGTTTTTAAAGTATGTCGCCCAAAATTCTCAACATAAAAATAGGAGAGATTCCTAGTAAACTTCAATAAGCCAGTCACAACAGAGCACTGAACGATGTCTGCATCAGTCATGTACACAAGACATCCGCCCACACTTACTACGTGTGAAAAAGATGTGTGGAGAAAAGAATGACACCTCACGGGCGCACCACCCTCGGGGCAACTGGCAGGTGTTCACCAGATTGTGCCCCTTTTCTCATCATAGGTAGTCATTCAATTCAATAAAGGAAAGAAAACGAAAGTGTCCAAAACAAACCAAAAAGATGTGTAAAGTGCAAAGGAGCAATGAGCATTCACTCCCCTGTGTGACAAAAATGCTTAAAATCAACAGGCACACCTTTCACACCACTTTATTTTGAAAGTAGGTGTATTCAGTTGAACTAAAAAGGCTGGTAGCTAACTCTGCATACCATTACCTACAGCCAACATGTTTCACTGCCACTGAAACGTCCGGCAGATACGTCAGGGCTTGACACTTTGTCACTGCACCAATGTTGGACACCTTGTACTCTGGGACTGTCAAATTGAAAGAATACACAAGTTAAAACCACAACAGGAACACCCTTTCGGACACTCTTAGTCTATCAAAAGATTTTTAATATAAAAAAAATTACCCTCTTCCAGCCAATTTTTCCCCTACCAGCTGAAGAGGAAGGTGTATGCTGGATCCTCATGTGAGTCACAACATAAACTGAATGGCCCCTTCGATTGTTACATCAATCTAAGAACAGTGAAACAAAACACAAAACACGACACCACGTGTCATAGGTCAAATTTGTTTATCCTCATGTGAGCCTCAATATAAACTGACTAACCCCTGCAAGGATTGCGTCAATTTAGGACATCAAGAGCATATCAAAAACAACACAGACCAGCGTGTCATAGGTCATATTAGATCATTCATTGCATCAATAGGAGTTTTGATATTGAATGCCTCGGGTACAATGTTTTTGTGATATTGTCACCTATAGCATGCACCACATAAATCCCATTACAAACAGCATACACCCACTCCACTGCAAACAAAAACAACAGAAATAAATCACAATGTCATTTACAACGCCAATAGCTCTAACTTTCTCAAATGTGTGGCCGATTAAATTGCAAATGCTTGTTTAATTAGCATGGACAAAAAAATATAGGGCTGACATGTAAAATTATAGCATGGTTGTATGAAGCTAACCAAACATGCACTGTTATTCCTCTTACTGTGCAAATTTTACGTTTGGTAATAACATGTTGTATCATTTTCATTACACAAAAACCAAAACACTTTTTTTCTTAGTTTTAATACATTGCTATTTCTGATTGCCTTTTTTTACAATGCCTTAAATCTTTCACCCGTTGTGATATTGGCTTTTTCCTTATTTTTGCCCCTGATGTTGTTTCTATTCTCTCTTATTCTTTTCCCCTCCTTTTCATTTCGTTATGATTCCATATGCTCCAGCAAATATTTTCCTTTGCTCTCACTATGTATAATAATGTAATTATCCTTTAAATCAGGTTTCCTTCTTTATAATTACTGCACTTTCCGTCTGTCTGTACTGTGCAGCAATGACCAGCTGGAATACTAGACAAGTTACAGGCGATTTGTAGCCTGGGCTGAGTTTGGCATAGAGTTGAATCTGTATCCCCTCACTCAGCCCGAGCAGTGATCAGCTGCTTCTGTCTGAACCTGCCTGGGCTGAGTTTCGATTCTGAGAGCTGCCGAAGATCAGGGGATACACACTACGAATGGAATATCAGGTATTACAACACTGGGGCTTTGCCCCGGAAACCACTGGCTGAAATTAAGCACTGTCACCCGATCAATGAGTAAGGACTTTTGTTTTCACAACATTGCAGTCTCCCTCACTGGAGCTCTCTCTTACGCCCTATATCTGCACACATCTCTTTCTGAAGGCCCTTCATCTGCGCGTCTCACAATCTTTTTCCTCACTATGACTTTCTTTACTTCCCCCCTTCTGCATGACTTTTCTTTTATCTCCTCCACCTCTTTATTACCTCTCACAGGGAAGCTGTGTTTTCTTCTCCTTTGCTGTCTGTGTTTCGACAGCTGTGTACCCTCACACACTGTACCGCGGAGTGGGTCTGGGTAAGCAGGGGCTGCACTTCCGGCTCTACCCTGCCCTGTTACTATGTAAGGAGCCAGCTAGCGCCTAAATGCAGCAGGTCAAGCTGGCTTTGGCAACCACTGCCCCTCAAGGGTTCACAGACCTCTCCCAATTACTAGATCACCTGGCTGCCTGGAACTAGGCAACTGCATCTTATCTAGTAAATGTTTCATTGTGTTCATGTGTTTATTGCAGTGTTATCAGCACCAGGTGGTAGCTCTGACCTGTACACACCCCTGTGCTGCTCTGAACACTGAACTCAGCAGGATAAAGATGCTGCTTCCACTTTCTATTTATGTTTTTTTTTTTTTATTATTTTTATTTTCAAAGGTTTTATATAGCGCTACTGGACCCAAGAGTATCAGAGCGCTTTACAAGGATGGTGAACATAATGAGATAAAATTAACAATTAAGCGAATAAGAGTTACAGTATGATAATGCATTCAACAGGGCTAAGGGGGCAAAGAAACAGAGAGATAAAATTAAGTGGAAAATGAATATTAAAAGTTAGGAGAGGGAGGGGGGTGATGAGAGGGGGAGTGAGAAATTGAAGGGATTGAGAGGGGGTGGGAAGAGGAGTGGACAAGGGAAGAGAAAGGAGTGAACATATTCAGAGTCAGTAACATTAGATACCCCAGTACTTGTTGAGAAGAAGTACTTTGAGTTGCTTTTTGAAGAGAGGGTAAGAGGGGTTGTAGCGAAGATCCTTAGGGAGAGAGTTCCAAATTGTCGGAGCGTTACCAGAGAAATCACGGGATTGGGTCTTTTGACATTTGAGTCTGGGTGGAATCAAGACAAGGGAGTTTGTGCTGCTCAGGGACCCGGAGCAACCTGCGTTGTGTAGTTTTGTTGTAAGGTAAGAAGGGGGGTTTTGGTGAAGAGCTTTGTAAGTGATGCAGGCAATCTTGTAGGTGGATCTTCCTTCTATTTGGAGCCAATAGAGATTTTTGAGGACGGGGGAGATGTGATCAAATATTTTACAATCAGAGATGAGTCTCGCAGCTAGATTGAGGACAGAATAAATCGGTGCAAGATGGATTTTAGGGGTGCCAGCCAAAGTGGCGTTGCCATAGACAATCCTGGAAAGGACAAGCGATTGGACAACAAGTTTGAAATCGTCTGCTGGAATAAATGGTTTAAGTTTCTTGAGGTGGAGAAGGTTGAACAGAGCACTTTTGGATGCATTTTTAATGTGGGGGATGAGATTTAGATTCAGGTCAATACTGATGCCTAGGGATTTGACAGAATTAGAGGTGGAGAGTGGGCAGCTAAGAGCTTTGATGTCATTTATCCAGAGTTCAATGGGAAGGGAGTTGTTTTTGGGGGAGAAAAGGATGATTTCAGTTTTATTTGGGTTCAGTTTGAGATGGTTCCGATGGAACCAGGTTTGAATTCTGGTCAAGGTCTCATTGAGGCGGAGAATGTCTTTGTGGGATTTGATCTTGTAATATAATTGGGTGTCATCGGTATAGAGGGGGTAATTGATATTAGCTTGTTTGAGGATGAGGGTGAGTGGTTCCATGAACAGATTGAATAGGGTTGGGGAGAGGATGGATCCTTGAGGGACGCCGAGTGAGACAGGTTGAGGTTTAGAGAGAAAGTGGCTGAGCTTGATTTGCTGTGATCTGTTTTGAAGGAATGAGGAGAACCATTTGAATACGTTGCCATCTAAGCTGAACTGGTCTTTGAGAGTGTTGAGAAGGGTGGGGTGATGGACAGTATCAAATGCAGCTGAGAGGTCGAGGAGGATTAGTAATGAGGATTACCCTTTGTCTAGGGAGCTATGAATGTCATCAGTGATATTTAGCATAGCAGTTTCTGTACTGCATCCCTTTCTAAAGCCGGATTGGAAAACATCAAGGAGGTTGAAGGAGGCAATATGTTTCTCTAATTGCAATAGGACACATTTTTCGAGGGCTTTAGAGAGGAATGGAAGGTTAGAGATAGGACGAAGGTTGTTAAGGTCATTGGGGTCAGCAGTGGTGTTTTTGAGAATGGGTGAGATTTCACCAAGCTGAAGGGAGGTGGGGACACAGCCAGTGGAAAGAGAAGAGTTGATGATTTTGTTCCATATAAAGTCAACACCCTATATAAGAGACCCCTTTTGATAAACGTGCATTTGCTGCTCTCGTGTGGTGAACAGCAGAGCTGCATCTTTTAGTGTAATCGTATCAAGGGCGATGCAGAGGACAGATCAGCAACACATTGTGCAGTGTTGCGCAAGAACAAGGCACGCTGCGTGAACACCCATATTTACACAGTTCACATATTTTAGACCTGAAATCCTTGCCATGGTTCTCCCTTGACTTCTTGTCATCTGTCCCATTTTGCTGAACTCTCTTCTGTTAGCATTAGGTCTCTGTTAAATTTCTCCCTGCTAGCCAGTGCTAATGTGCTTGTGCTCTCTCCTTTAAACATGACAAGACTGACCTACACCTGATTGGTGCAGTTAATTTACTTATAAATCCTAGTAAATGGTACTAACTATATCCAGGGCCTTTAAAAGAGACGCTACGAGTGGGCAGCAGCACTCACTGTGCCTCCCACTACAGTAGCCTGTAAATCATGTCCCAGACCTGCCCCTGCAGCCTGTAGTGCAGTTTAACCCCTTAACTGCTGGGCCTTTCCCCACCAATGCTGAGCTCTTTTCTGGCTATTTAGGGTAGTTCGCACTTAGGCCTCTGTAACTTTTTGACCACAAAAGGTATGCAAGCCAAATTTCCGTCCTATTCTTCCAACATCATGGGGGATTCTAAAGGTTCCCAGGGTTTGTGGATTCCCCTTTTTTCCCAAAAAAATGGGGGAAAAAGCTACATATGAAAGTGTCTTTTTTCCACTGCAAATGGTATCACAAAAGGGGTTGTGGTGCTGAAATCACAATGTTTCCTGCTTTCAGGGACAAGCACACTTTTGTCAGAAAACCAATAGATCCTGGAATGCTATACATTTCTGAAAAGTAGACACAATTCTAAATTCAGCAAGGGGTCAATTATGTAGATCCTTCAAGGTTTCTTTATAGAAACTAACAATTGAATATAGGAAAATTATGAGAGCTGTTTAAAAGCAATATACCGTTATATCCACTGGACCTTTTTTAGTTGTGAGTATATTTAGGACTTGTAGGTTCACCAAGAACCTGACGAACCCTTAGCCAATAACTGAGCAGCATCTTGCAATGGTTTTTTATTATGTACAGGGTGTAGAGTACAGGGTGTAGAGCAATTCATTTGGGGAAATATATACATGAAAAAATCAGTATGAAAGACACCTATCTATTTCTGAAATAGGAACAAAATATAGAGTTTAAAAACACTAGATATTTGCACATTTCCAAAATTATGAGTACCCATACTAGCATAAGAACTATAGGTAAATATTCAAAATGACTTCTTCTTTACACTTTGTCTTTAATTTGGAAGGCAGAAATGCATTGGAAGTCAAAAGGTAATAACAGTTGCTCTACAATTCTGTGTTACCCTAAGTCTCCCGATAAAAGTCATACCTCACTTGGGTGGGTAGGCCTAGTGCTCGCGACAGGAAACAGCTCAAACCGCAATGTGGAAACACTTTTATTTTTACAGTGATTACTGACCCTTTTTTAGCAAAGTGCCTAGCTGTAGATTTTGAACCCTAGCTCTACCGGTACCTAGGAAAACCTAGTAAACCTATAACTTTCTGTAAACCAGACACCCTGGGGAATCCAGGATGGGGTGACATGAATGGCTCTCACCAGGTTCTGTTACTCAGAATCCATTGCAAACCTAAATATGTGTCTCAAAAAACCCATTTTCCTCACATTTCTGTGGTGGAAAGTTCCAGAATCTGCGCAGATGGTACCTCATTTGTGTGGGAAGGCCTTGTGCCCGTGGCAGGAAACGGCCCGAAACGCAACGTGGACACACCACATTTTCAGAGTAGAAACTAGCCCATTTTTCCAAAGTGCCTAGCTGTAGATGTTGAACCCTAGCTCTGACGGCACCTAGGGAAAACTAGCAAACCTATACATTTCTAAAAACTAGACACACATTTTCAGAGTCTAAACTGACCCATTTTTTCCAAAGTGCCTAGCTGTAGATGTTGAACCCTACCTCTGACGGCACCAAGGGAAAACTAGCAAACCTATATATTTCTGAAAACTAGACACGTAGGGGAATCCAGGATTGGGTGACTTGACTGGCTCTCACTAGGATATGTTACCCAGAATCCATTGCAAACCTAAATATTTGTCTAAAAAAAACCATTTTCCTCATATTTCTTTGGTGGAAAGTTCCAGAATCTGCGCAGATGGTACTTCACTTGTGTGGGTAGGCCTTGTGCCCGTGGCAGGAAATGGCCCGAAACGCAACGTGGACACACCACATTTTCAGAGTAGAAACTAGCCCATTTTTCCAAAGTGCCTAGCTGTAGATGTTGAACCCTAGCTCTGACGGCACCTAGGGAAAACTAGCAAACCTATACATTTCTAAAAACTAGACACATAAGGGAATCCAGGATGGGGTGATTTGACTGGCTCTCACTAGATTATGTTACCCAGAATCCCCCGCAAACCAAAAAATGGGTCAAAAAAAAAAATCCTCACATTTCTGTGGTGGAAAGTTCTGGAATCTTAGTGAATCCACAAAATTCCACACACCCCACGTTCCCCATAGTCTTCTAAAAAACAATGGTACCCATAAAAATGGTGGGTATGCCTAGTGTCCCCATAAGGAAACGGCCCAAAACTCAACGTGGTCACATCACATTTTCACAGTTAAAAGTGACCCTTTTTTGGGAAAGTGCCTAGCTGTAGGTTTTGAACACTAGCTCTGCCGGCACCCAGGAAAACCTAGCAAACCTATACAGTTTTGTAAATGAGACACCCTGGGGAATCCAGGATGGGCTGACTTGACTGGCTCTCACCAGTGTCTGTTACCCAGAATCCCTTGCAAACCTAAATATTTGTCCAAAAAGACACATTCTCCTCATATTTCTGTGGTGGAAAGTTCTGGAATATGAGAGGATCCACATAATTCCTCCCGCCCTGCGTTCACCAAAGTCTTACAAGAAAAATGGTACCTCACTTGTGTGGGTAGGCCTAGTGCTCGCGACAGGAAACCGCCCAAAACGCAACGTGGACACACCACATTTTCAGAGTAAAAACAAACCCTTTTTCCAAAGTGCCTAGCTGCAGATTTTGAACCCTAGCTCTGCCGGTACCAAGGGAAACCTAGCAAACCTATACATTTTTTAAAACTAGACACCCAGGGGAATCCAGTTTGGGGTGACTTGACTGGCTCGCCAAAGGTTATAATACCCAGAATGCCTTGCAAACCAAAACATTTGTCAGAAAAAACAAATTTTCCTCACATTTCTGTGGTGGAAAGTTCTGGAATCTGCGTTTATCCCCAAATTTCCACCCACTGCACAATCTCCAAAGTCTTTAAAAAAAATGGTACCTCACTTGGGTGGGTAGGCCTAGTGCCCGTGACATGAAACGGCCCAAAACGCAATGTGGTTACACCACATTTTCAGAGTGAAACCTTTTTTTTGGAAAGTACCTAGCTGTAGATTTTGAACTCTAGCTCTGCCTGCACCTAGGAAAACCTAGCAAACCTATACATTTTTTAAAACTAGATACGCCGGGAAATCCAGGATGGGGTGACTTGGCTGGCTCTTACCAGATTCTGTTACCCAGAATCCCTTGCAAACCTAAAAATGTGTCCAAAAAATAAATTTTCCTCACATTTCTGTTGTGGAAAGTTCTGGTATCTTCGTGGATAAACAAATTCCACCCACCCTGCATTCCCCAAAGTGTTTTGAGAAAAATGGTACCTCACTTGTACTGCTGAACTATGGGTTTTTGTCTTTCTCCAGAATTCTTTTGAGGTTCGGTGTTGCAACTTGGTCGAAGACTTTGGTCATCGAGGTGTTATAGTGAGCAGTGAGGTCATTGATGTCTGACATGTTTTTGGGGGGTGAGAACTTTCTTACAGTGGAAGGCTAGGTTATTCCAGTTGAGATTTTTCATGTCTCCTATCCCTTGTTTAAGATTGTTTGCTGCAAGAAAGTTTTCTTGTTAGCAGAGAGAATTTGGAAGGTGATAATGTGATGGTCCGATCAGTCACAAGGGATGATCGAGATAGATTCAATCGTATTTTGTTTGGAGATGAGCCTGTCAAGAGTAGCACCCTTGGAGTGAGTGGGCTTTGAGATATCTTAGATCAAGGAATGGTCTGCTAGAAAGGTTTTGAGGTCATTGACCTGCTTGTCTTGGGGGTTTTCCCAGTGGAGGTTGAAGTCGCCAAGGAATATGTCTGTATTGTGTGGGGTAAAGTTTGTAGTAATAATTTCCATTAGTTGATCTGTGAATACTGCATTCATAACTGGGGGATGGTAGAGTATATTTAGTTTGTGGTAGTGGTTATTTGATGAATTAACAGAAATCCCAAGGTATTCACAAGAGTCCAGGGGTTCGGAGTAAAACTTTGAGATAGTGATGTCAGAACGATGTATGCAGGCTATGTGTCCGCCTTTTTTGAGAGATCAGTGTAGTCTAATGAAGTTGTAGCCTGGGGGACAAGAAGGTCGGGGCATGGCGAGGACAATTCCGTGAGCCAAGTTTCCGTGAGGATGGTTATGTCCGTTTTCATGTTCAGGGTGAGGTCGGCGATTTCAGATGTGTGTTTCAGGGCTGAACAGCAGTTTAGTAGAAGGCAGGAGATCGGGTTTGTGGAATTCTTTAAAGTAGGCTCATAGGGGTTATAGAATGAAGGTTATTCAGGTTTATTCCTCTGTGGATTGGATAGGATGTTCTGTTTGGGTTGATGGGGACTGGGAGAATAGAGAATTCTTCAATATTTCTGATGAGGCAAGTGGGAGTTTCGTATAGCAGTAGTAGGGTTTGGATTTCCAGGTCCGTTAGGTAGTTGGGGAGATTGCGTGTGCGTAGGTGTCAATTGGTTAGAGGCAGGGGGATGGTTTTTATCACATTGATGATTGCTGCTAGAGAATTCTTAAGATGATTAAGTTTAAAAAGAGAGATTTCGAGAGTTGTTAGAGGTTTCTGATTTCTAGGATAACGTTTTCTAGGTTCCAGGGGTTAAGATGAGCATGGGTTCTGAGTTCTGAGCTTGCTCTCCACCAAGCTGTCTGAGACAGCTTGGGTTGGAGTGTTTAAAGTGAGCATGTCAGGCTGGCCTTTGCAAGACAGCTGGCCAAAGTGACATGCGCACTTCAAACTTGAAGCGAACACTGTTCCTCCCTGCTTCTGACCCGCCCTCAGACTCGTCTGCTACCAGGATGAAAAATAAAATGGTAGTAAGCCTGTGTTGTTACCACTTTATTTTTCAGGTTTCCCGCTCTCTAGTGGAGTGGCTACGCTCCACCTCTCTCATGGAGTCACCGCTGCAGGTAGTTTTGTATCAGACTCCACTTTCACGGTATTATTCCGCATCATTAAATATGCAGCTGTACAGTTTATTGCAAGGTATATTGAACTACATGTTTTAAAGCCCAGTTCTCCTAAGTACCCAAACACATATATTTAAAAGATTTCCCTAGTAGCGTCAGATTGTAGCAATTGCTTTGATGAGGGATGTACCAAGCAAGGGTGGAGGCCTTTAGGACAGGGAGTAGCAAGAAAATTAAACTACTCCTCACTTCGAACCAGAGCGCTTATGGCGGGCACCAAGCAAGCAGAGTAAGTCATTTCGACTTTCCCCAGAAGAGCTCTCTTGTCTCTTCCATCAAAGCATCTATCCATTCATCCTTCCATCCACCTGCTAATTGCACCTTTATATTTTGTCATCCAATCATTCTTTCATCTATCATTTAGTCTTTCACCATTCCACCTGTCCATTCGTCCACCCATCCATATCCACACCTATGTATCCATCTCTATCCATCCATCTCTGTAGCCATCCTTCCTTTCACTTGTCCATATCTCCATCCACCCTTTCAGTTATATATACATCCTTTAAGACATTCATCCTCCATTTCACTCCATCCATCCTTGCACTTCATACATTCATTCTCCATTTCACTCATTCATCCATCCTTTCACTCAGCCATCTATTCATTCTTCCATTTGTCCTCTCATCCATCCAGCCACCCAACCACTCATCCATCCACTCACTCATTCATCCATGCTTTCACTCATCTGCCCATCCATCCTTCCTTTCACTCCCTTGCACCTATAGCGTGCACCACATAAATCACATTACAAACAGTATACATCCACTCCACTGCAAACAAAAACAACAGCAATAAATCACAATGTCATTTACAACGCCAACAGCTCTAACTTTCTCAAATGTGTGGCCGATTAAATTGCAAATGTTTGTTTAATTAGCATGGACACAAAAATATAGGGCAGACAGGTAAAATTCTAGCATGGTTGTATGAAGCTAACCGAACATGCACTGTTATTCAGCTTACTGTGCAAATTATATGTTTGCCAATAACATGCTGTAACATTTTCACTACACAGAAACCAAACACTTTTTTTTCCTAGTTTTAATATCTTGCTTTTTGTCATTGCCTTTTTTCAAATTAATGCCTCAAATCTTTCACCCATTTTGATATTGGCGTTTTCCTTATTTTTGCCCCTGATGTTGTTTCTATTCTCTTTTATTCTTTTCCCCTCGTGTTTATTTCGTTATGATTCCATATGCTCCAGCAAATATTTTCCTTGCTTTCACTGCTTCCACTCTGTATATTAATGTAACTGTCCTTTAAATCAGGTTTCCTTCTTTATAATGACTGCACTTTCCGTCTGTCTGTACTGTGCAGCAATGACCAGCTAGAATAACAGACAAGTTCCAGGCGATTTATAGCCAGGGCTTAGTTTGACATACGGTTGAATCTGTATCCCCTAACTCAGCACGAGCAGTGATCAGCTGCTTCTGCCTGAACCTGCCCGGCTGAGTTTCGATTTCGAGAGCTGCCGAAGAGCAGGGGATACACGATACGATGGAAATATCAGGTATTACAACACTGGGGCTTAGCCCCGGAAACCACTGGCTCAAATTAAGCACTGTCACCCGATAAATAAGTAAAGACTTTTGTTTTCACAACATTGCAGTCTCCCTCACTGGAGCTCTCTCTTATGCCCTTTAAGTCCATGCATCTTCACGTCTCACTCTCTTCTTCCGCACTGTGGGGCATAATATCAAGGGGGTTTATCTCTGCTTCTTTGGCTTTAAAAGCCAAGAAAAAGGAGATACAACTATCTCGCTATTACCTAGCTGTCGCTAACACCAGTTAGCAACAGCTAGTAGGAGATAGCGACCATCATGGGCCCCACTTTGCATGTCAGTGATATTTATCACTAATGACATGCAAAGTGGGCGTGCCAAGATGTTAGCGACTGAAAACAGTCGCTAACATCGCTATCTCCTATTACCAACTTTTGGAGATATTCGCGCTAAGCGCGAATATCTCCAAAAGCTAACACCTGCACTGAGCAGTTCTTAGCCATGTTATCCAATGGGAGGTGGATAACATGGCTAAGAGCATTAGCTCGGTAATGCATGAATATCGTGGACTTTTCAGCGATATTCATGCATTGCGGCAATTTTTATCGCATTGGCGATAAACCTTGGTAATACCAAGGTTTATTTGCGGTAAAAATCGCCGCAGCAGTAAATTTTTGTCTCTAACCAAGCAATAGCGATAATTATCGCTATTGCTCGGTAATATGCCCCTGTGACTTTCTTCCTTTTCCCCTTCTGCTTGTCTTTTCTTTTCTTTCATCTCCTCAACTTCTTTATTCCCTCTCTCTGGGTAGCTGAGTTTTCTTCTCCTTTGATGCTGTTTGTGTTTGAACAGCTGTGCACCCTCACACACTGTACCATAGAGTGAGGTTTGGGTAAGCAGGGGCTGCACTTCCGGCTCTACCCTGCCCTGTTACTATGTAAGGAGCCAGCTAGCGCCTAAACGCAGCAAGTCAAGCTGACTTTGGCAACCGGAGCCCCTCAGGGGTTCACAGACCTCTCTCAATCACTATTTGGGCACATGCATCAAAGGAAATTACATTCTCAAATGGTGTGAATCGCAAAATTCGGCCGTTTGCGAATGCAATTTCCATTTTTGGGATGCATTAACATTTTTGAAATTTTCGCAATTTAAGAAATCGCAAAATTGTGATTTCTTAAATTGCGATTGCATTTAAGGAATCTCAAATTGAGATTTCTTAAATGCAATGCAACAAACTCTAAAAATTTGCGAATTTGCAAATAAGGGGAGCAAATTACCATGAAGTATCATGGTAATTTGTGAAAACTTTGAAAAATGCACTAAAGTGCATTTTTCAAACTTCCGTTTTACACATACACATGCCCTTGGGGCATGTGAGTGTGCAAAATTAACTTTTTTAGCAGATTTCAGGGGTACAATAGGGTGTCCTTTGGACACCCCTGAACCCTTGAAATTACATTCTTAATTTGCGAATTTCTAATGGTGAATTGCAAATTAAGAATGCCTTTCCATTCATTCCTATGGGCCACTAGGCCCATAGGAATGGATGGGGAGGTATTCCTTAATTGCGATTCTCAATTAGAGAATCGCAATTAGGGGATTTTAAGAAATCGCTATTTTTATAGCGATTTCTTGGTGCATTGCAGTTTGCAATTCCTTAATTGTGATTCCTTATTTTTCGCAATTAAGGAATCGTAAAATACAATATTGATGCATGTGCCTGTAGATTTCGTGACTGCCTGGAACTAAGCAACTGCATCTTATCTAGAAACCGTTTTATTGTGTTCATGTGTTAATTGCAGTGTTATCAGCCCCAGGTGGTAGCCCCACCCTGTACACACACCTAAGCTGTCCTGAACATTGAACTCAGCAAGATAAAGACGCTGCTTTCACTTTATACTTATGGTTTTAATTTGGAGAAAGTCAACACCCCAAGTCAGAAACACCTTTTGATAAACGTGCATTTGCTGCCCTCGTGTGGTGAACAGCAGAGCTGCATCTTTTAGTGAACTTGTATCGAGGGCGATGCAGAGGACAGATCAGCAACAAATTGTGCAGTGCTGCGTGAAAACAAGGCACGCTGCGTGAACACCCATATTTTACGCAGTTCACATATTATCGACCTGAAATCCTTGCCATGGTTCTCCCTTGACTTCTTGTCATCAGTCCCATTTTGCTGAACTCTCTTCTTTTAGCATTAAGTCTCTGTTCAATTTCTCCCTGCTAGCCAGTGCTAATGTGCTTGTGCTCTCTCCTTTAAACATGACAAGACTGACCTACACCTGATTGGTGCAGTTAATTTACTTATAAGTCCTAGTAAATGGTACTAACTATACCCAGGGCCTTTAAAGAGATGCTACGAGTGGGCAGCAGCACTCACTGTGCCTCCCACTACAGGAGCCTGTAAACCATGTCTTAGACCTGCCCCTGCCGCATGTAGTGCAGTTTAACCCCTTAACTGCTGGGCCTTTCCCCCACCAGTGCTGAGCCCTATTTTTTTGCTATTTAGGGTAGTTCGCACTTAGACCTCTGTAACTCTTAGACCACATAAGGCATCCATGCCAAATTTCCGTCCTTTTATTCCAATAAGGGCCACAGATGGAAGTGTCTTTTTTTCCCTGCAAATGGTATCAAAAAAGGGGTTATGGTGCTGAAATCACAAGTATCCCAGCTTTCAAAGACAACCAGACTTTCTTTCTGGGACATAGCCTATTTTTGCAATTTGTGTACTTTCAACCTTCTTCCAGTTAATTGTAGAATTGGGTGTGAAAGCAATAATGGATCCTGTAAAACTATACTTTTTTAAAATGTAGATACAATTCTAAATTCAGCAAGGGGTCATTTGTGTAAATCCTTAAAGATTTATTTATGGAAACCAACAGTTGAATATAGGAGAAATTGAAAATTAATTGAAAAAAGCAGTCATTTGTCCCAATCTTCTCACTTGTAACTTCTTCAAATTATGAGAGCTATTTGAAAGCAATATACTGTTACATCCGCTGGACCAGTCTGGTTGTGGGTATATATAGGAATTGTAGGTTCACCAAGAACCCGATGAACCCTGAGCCAGTAACTGAGCAGCGTCCTGCAATGGTTTTATGTACCGGGTATAGATCAATTGATTTGGGAAAATATATACATGGACAAATCAGTATGAAAGACACCTATGTATTTCTGAAAAAGAGACAAAATATAGAGTTTATAAACACTAGATATGTTCACATTTCCGAAATTGTGAGTAGCCGTACTAGCATGAGAATTATAGGTAATTTTTCAAAATGACTTCTTTTTTACACATTGTCTTTCATGTGGAAGGAAGAAATGCATCAAAAGTCGAAACGTAATAATAGTTACTCTACAATTCTGTTACCCTAAGTCTCCTGATAAAAATGGTACTTCACTTGTGTGGGTAGGCCTAGTGCCCACGACAGGAAACGGCTCAAAACACAATGTGGACACTTTTTTATTTTTACAGTGAAAACGGACACTTTTTTTGCAAAGTGCCTAGCTGTATATGTTGAACCGTAGTTCTACCGGCACCTAGGGAAACCTAGCAAACCTATACATTTTTTTAAACTAGACACTTAGGGCAATCAAGGATGGGGTGACTTGACAGGCTTTCACCAGGTTCTGTTACCCAGAATCCTTTGCAAACATATATATTTATTTTTTAAACACATTTTCCTCACATTTTTTTGGTGGAAAGTTCTGGAATTTACGTGGATCCAAAAAGTTCCACAATCCCTGCGTTCCCCGTAGTATCCAAGAAAAATGGTACCTCACTTGGGTGGGTAGGCCTAGTGCCCGCGACAGGAAACAGCCCAAAACGCAACGTGGTTACACCGCATTTTCAGAGTGAAAACGGACACTTTTTTTGCAAAGTGCCTAGCTGCAGATTTTTCACCCTAGCTCTTCCGGCACCTAGGGAAGCCTAGCAAACATATACATTTTTGAAGACTAGACACCTGGGGAAATCCAGGATGGGGTTACTTGACTGGCTCTCACCAAGTTCTGTTACCCAGAATCCCTTGCAAACCTAAAAAGTTGTACTATTTATGTACCTCTTTTGCCTCTTTATGCACTTTTCTTGCCTTTTTCTGAACCACTCTACCCTCTTTCTGCACGTATGTTGCCTCTTTCTACACCTCATTTGCTTCTCTTTGCACCCCTGTTGTCTCTGTCTGCACTCGTCTTCCCTCTTTCTGTACCTTGCCTGCCTGCTTTTGCATCTCACTTGCCACTTTCTACACTTTTCTTGCTTATTTCTGTACCTCTGTTTCTTCTTTCAGCAATTCTCCTTCCTCTTTCTGCACTTCTCTTGCCTGTTTCTTCACCTGTCTTGCCTCTTTTTGCAACTCTGTTGCTCAGTCTGCACCTCACTTGCTCCTTTCTGTACTTCTCTTTCTGCACACCTGTTGCTTCATTATGCACTTTCCATGCTTCTTTCTGCACCTGTTTTGCTTCTTTCTGCACCCTTGTTGTATGTTTATGAACCTCTTTTTCTTCACTCTTCACTTATCTTGCCTTTTTCTGCACCCCTCTTCCCTATTTCTGCATTTCTGTTGCCTCTTTCTGCACCTCATTTGCTTCTCTTTGCACCCCTGTTGTCTCTGTCTGCACTTGTCTTCCCTCTTTCTCTACCTTGCCTGCCTGCTTTTGCATCTCACTTGCCACTTTCTACACTTTTCTTGCTTATTTCTATACCTCTGTTTCTTCTTTCAGCTATTCTCCTACCTCTTTCTGCACTTCTCTTGCCTGTTTCTTCACCTGTCTTGCCTCTTTTTGCAACTCTGTTGCTCAGTCTGCAGCTCACTTGCTCCTTTCTGTACTTCTCTTTCTGCACACCTGTTGCTTCATTATGCACTTTCCATGCTTCTTTCTGCACCTGTTTTGCTACTTTCTGCACACTCGTTGTATGTTTATGTACCTCTTTTTCTTCTCTCTGCACTTTTCTTGCCTTTTTCTGCACCCCTCTTCCCTATTTCTGCATTTCTGTTGCCTCTTTCTGCACCTTATTTGCTTCTTTTTGCACCGCTGTTGTCTCTTTCAGCACTCGTCTTTCCTCTTACTGTTCCTTTCCTGCCTGTTTTTGTATCTCACTTGCCTCTTTCTGCACTTTTCTTGCTTCTCTCTGCACATCTGTTGCTTCATTTTGCACTTTCCATGTTTCTATCTACACCTGTATTGCTAGTTTATGCACCTCTTTTGTCTTTTTAGGTACCTCTTTTGCATCCTTCTGTACTTTTCTTGGCTTTTTCTGCACCTCTCTTTCCTCTTTCTGCACATCTGTTGTCTCTTTCTGTACCTCATTTGCTTCTTTCTGCACCCCTGTTGTCTCTTTCTGCACTTGTCTCCCTCTCTCTGTACCTTTCCTTCCTGTTTTTGCATCTCACTTGCCTTTTTCTGCACTTTTCTTGCTTCTTTCTATACCTCTGTTGCTTCTTTCAGCAATTTGCTTGCCTCTTTCTGTACTTCTCTTGCCACTTTCTGCACCTGTCTTACCTCTTTTTGCACCTCTGATGGCTCATTCTGCATCTCACTTGCTCCTTTCTATAATTCTCTTGCCTCTTTCTGAACACCTGTTGCTTCATTCTGCACTTTCCATGCTAATTTCTACATGCCCCTCCTCCCTGACCAGGACTCCTCTGAGTGCCAAGCCATACCCATCCAATGAATGAACAACAACCAAAGACAAATGTGTAGTAAAATGCATGTTCTGTTGGAGAGGTCAGGGATCACGGACACATGGACCTTCTCCAAAGATCTGGGCATACTACACTCTCTCATGAGGCCCCAAGGGGTCTATAATAGGAACCAGTAAGGAGTCCACATCACTTATGACACAGAAAAGAACAAACCCCACCCCTCATAGTAGATCATCCACCGCCATGGTGTCAACTCCGCCCCCTAGGAGTCCTACCCAGCAGAGGCCATGAATCCAATAGTATCCGACTGTCAGAGGCACGGTCTGACTGCAATGCTAAAAAATAGTTCTGGCCATTTTTAGCACCATTTCCTCTGCCTGAGCTAGCTTCCTTGCATCTTCTTGTAGCAATCCTGGTCACTGGTTAGTGACCCAGACTCAGTCTCCTCTGCTTTCAGGTTCTTCAGATCTCCGATCCACCCTTCGATCCACTCGGACACTTTTCCTCTGGTCACCAGCATTACTTCTTTGCAGCACTCCATTGGAATCGACAACTAAACCCAATACCAAAAGACACCTATGCACCCGGCTTCCCTGGGTGAGGTAAAACGAGTACTCTGGTGCTCCCGTGCGTCTTGATTATCGAAGTGTCCTAGTCTAAAAGGGTCCCACCGTAGTTTACTTCCAAGTGTCCTCAATCTTTAAAATTGTAACTTAAACTTTCCTCATAGAAGTCTATGGTGATTAGCGGCTGTGTTTAGACACTGCACGCGTCCCCCGTGAGTCTCCTGCATCCCTACTTTGGGTGGTTCCTGGTTGCCCCACCAGTTCTACAGGCTCTAGGCCTCCCTTCTATCCTTCACTTGGTTCTTAAACCTTTTTTTAGCATATGGTGTGTGAGGTCCCTAGGGCAAAACATATACTGTGCTAGTTTACTGTGAGCTATTTAAATCTTTGTATTGTACTTTTGCCTCTACCCTCATAAAGAGACTAGAGGGGTTGTGTTTAGAAAAAATACATATATATTTGATACTAACCTTGTGTGGTGTACTTTAATTTGATTATTCAAGAGATTATAGACTGGTAAAACAAGCTGCTTTACATTCCTTTTGATCACCACTTCTGTATTCATTTTGAGTTTGTTGAGTGTTTGACGGATCTCCAAATTGAAAGTTGTTTCCGGTTCTAGACTAGTCTGTGGTGACTTGGGCACCTCTTTATTTGACTTTAGAGTATTTTAGGATAGCCTAGCCAGATTTACTGGCACTTAGACCCCCTGTGTTCTTTGTTGTTGACCATATAGTGTAGCTGGGGATTCGAACCAGGCAAGGGTCTTTAAACTGCATATACCTTTCACCCTCTCTCCACTGTTTGTTGTGATAATGATGACAACCAGACAGGTGACAATGACATAGATCTGGGGAATCCAAATCTACTTTGAGATGAGGTAGGCCAGAATGGGCCTCCCCCTATTCTCCCAAGTGGATCTGGTGGTGTGTCTAGAAGGAATAGGTCTCCTTCCTTGGAGTCTAACCATTTTGGTACATGATTAGGGTCTTCTGCCTCTTCTCATAGGAGGGGTACCTCATGTGAGAAGAGGGAGCATGAAGCTAGGATGAGAGAAGCCAAGCTTAGGATAAGGAGTCAAGAAGTAGCCTTAGAAAAAGAGACCCTAGCTCTTGAAAGAGAGAGAAAAAAGATGGGACTAGAGTCCCATGGTGGCAGTAAGATCCCTAGTGGTAGGGATAGGTCTTATAACCAGAGAAACCTAAGCAAGATTGTCCCTCCCTCTCAGACTCTGGAAGACATCCACAAATTGGTGACTGCACTGGAGAGGGCCTGCAAAGTACAGAAGGTACCCCAGGAGCAGTGAGCAGCAATCTTGTGGCTCTCCTTTGAAGACAAAGGTAGAGACAAGCTCCTCACTGTAAGAGAAGAGGATGCTGACATTTACAATGTCCTGAAGAGTGCTATGATAGATGGGTTTGGCCTAAGCACTGAACAGTACAGGTTGCAGTTCAGAGATACCCAAAAGACACAGACTCAGGACTGGGTTTACTTTGTAGATTGTGCTACTAAGGCTCAGGAGGGCTTGTTGCTGGGCAGTAAAGCTTGTGACTATACAGGATTGTATTATCTAATCATGAGAGAACAGATGCTTAATAACTGTCAGAACCAGCTGTTGAATCAGCACTTGGTTGACTCTGATCTGACCTCTCCCCTAGAATTGGGAAAGAAGGCAGACAAATGGGTCAGAACCAGGGTAAAGCAGAGGGTACAGAACCGAGGTGATGACCAAAAGAAACAAGACCAAAAGGGTGGGAGAAAGGTAAAGACCAGAAGTCTTCGCAAGGCCCCAAAAAGCTTCTAATAGTGGGGGTCCCCAATCTAAAAAGAAAGAAGTCCAAAGAAATCCATGGTACAAAGTTTGTAAGTTAATAGTCACTGGACTAGTGATTGCACCAAAAAGGAGACAGATCCAGCCACCATTGTCCCTAAGGAAACTGTTGCCCCTAGTACAGCTACAAGTGGTGGTTCACAGCAGAAGGGTGTAGTAGGGCTAACCCTGGGATCTGAGATGGACTCTGGCCTAGTCAGAGTGCCAACTCAGGCTGTTTTGATCTGTGATGGAGGCATGGATATGACCTCCTCTGTGAGTCCCAGTAAGTCCGAGGAATCTGGGCAAGTACAGACAAACACCTTTAATCAATGAGAGAAAGGCTGAGGCCTACAGGGACACAGGAGCCAGTGTCACCATGGTGATACCAGACTTTGTGGACCCTGGACAAGTCATACTTGGTGAGACTTGCCAAGTGATCAATGCTAGCAACATCAGTACCACCCATAGTATGGCAGTTGTTAATTTCTCCTTGGGAGCGGCAACTAGCCTTAAGAAGGTTGTGATCAGTGCAGACCTCCCTGTGGAATGCTTGCTTGGCAATGACCTAGTCTAAAGTGGAGTACAGGACCCTTGCTGAAATGTTAGGTATCTCAGCACATGACCTTGCAGTGACCAGGTCACAGGTTAAAAAGTCTAATACTGGACAGGCACTGGATTCTGGAATAATGGACCAGTTGCCTACCAAGAAAAGGAGCAGTGGGGTTAAGGCAGTGCCTTCCCCCTGACTCAGAGTGAGGATCAGCCTTCCGAGGAAACTGATTTTGAGCCTGAAGAAGGAACTGTCCCAGAGGAGCTTGACCCTGATCAGGTTGAGTTCTTAGGGAAAGGGGCCCTTCCAGGGCAGATCATATGCAGGCACAGTTGAACTACCCTTCTCTTGAACCCCTTAGACAGAAAGCTGCTGCTGAGGCTGCTGGGAAAGCTAGTGACACCCATAACATCTATTGGGATGATGGGCTCCTGTATTCAGAGAGTAGAGACCCCAAGTCTGGTGCATCCAGGAGGCTGGTCATACCTTTGGTATTCAGGGGCTTCCCATTGACACTAGCCCATGATATTCCCTTAGCAGGACATCTTGGCCAGAACAAGACTTGGGACAGGATTGTCCCTCACTTTCACTGGCCCCACATCTCTGAAGACACACAGGAGTTTTGTCGCTCCTATGTAACCTGCCAAGCCAGTGGTAAAGCAGGTGGCACTACAAAGGCCCCCCTCTTACCCCTACCTGTGGGGTATGGAGGTTCCCTTTGAACGTGTAGGGATTGACATTGTTGGACCAAAGGATCCCCAAACTGCATCTGGGCTCAGGTTTAGCCTGGTGATAGTGGATCATGCCACCAGGTACCCAGAGGCAATACCCCATAGGACCACTACAGCACCTGTTGTGGCAGGAGCTCTCTTGGGAGTTTTCTCAAGAGTGGGTTTCCCTAAGGAGGTAGTATCTGACAGAGGTGCAAACTTTATATCTAGTTATTTGAATGCAATGTGGAAGGAGTGTGGAGTTAACTACACGTTCACCTTACCCTATCGTCCACAGTGCAATGGTCTAGTTGAAAGATTTAACAAGACCGTAAAGGGTATGATTAAGGGTCTCCCAGAAAATGTCAAGCGGCGATGGGATATCCTACTACCCTGCCTTTTGTTTGCATACAGGGAGGTTCCACAGACGGGGGTTGGCTACCGCCCATTTGAACTTCTGTTTGGGTACCTGTTAGAGGACCACTTTGTCTGGTGAAGGAGGGGTTGGTAGTTACCTCTCAAACCCCCTAAACAGTATATTGTGGACTATGTACTTGGTCTTCGCTCCAGGATGGCTGAGTACATGAAAAAGGTATCCAAAATCCTTGAGGCTAGCCAGGAATTACAGAAAGTCTGGCATGACCAAAAGGTTGTACTGACTGTTTACCAGACAGGACAGAAAGTGTGGGTGGTGGAGCCTGTGGCCCCAGCAGCTCTCCAAGACAACTGAAGTGGGCCCCACACTATTGTTGAACAGGAGAGGTTACCTATTTGGTAGATCTTAGAACTCCCAGGAATTCCTATAGGGTGCATCATGTCAACAGACTGAACCCATATGTTGACAGGGTAGACCTGGGCTTGCTCATGGTTACTGATGAAGGACAGGAGGAAGAGAGTTACCCTCTCCCAGACCTGCTTTCTCAGAACCCTGATGATGGATCAGTTGATGGAGTAGCCTTTGCAGGGAGCCTCACTGATCAGCAGCAAACTGATTGCAGACAAGTTCTCCAACAGTTTAAACATATGTTTTCACTGACTCCAAGTCAGACTACCTGGTGCACTCATGAAGTGGACATTGGGGACAGTCTGCCTGTTAAAAATAAGATTTAGAGGCAATCTGATCATGCCAGGGACTGTATCAGGACAGAGGTCCGGACAATGGTGGATCTGGGAGTGATTGAACCTTCAGACAGCCCTTGGGCTAGTCCAGTAGTCCTACTACCCAAACCTCACCCCCAGGGTGTTAAGAGAGAGATGAAGTTTTATGTAGACTATGGAGGTCTCAATGCAGTCACTAGGAATGATGCCCATCCAATATCAAGAGCAGATAAGCTCATACATATGTTGGCATCTGCCAAATTTCTGAGTACATTTGATCTAACAACTGGCTACTGGCAGATCAGACTAGCTGATGATGGAAAGGCAAACACAGCATGTTCAACCCCTTGTGTACATTATCAATGTGTGGTAATGCCCTTTGGTCTGAAGAATGCACTTGCCACTTTTCAAAGGTTGGTGAACAAAGTCCTAATAAGCCTGGAAGACTATAGTGCACCATATCTAGATGATCACCTGGTCTACCTGAGAAATGTTTTGGAGGCCCTGCAAAATGCAGGCCTAACTACCAGGGCTACTAAGTGCCAGATAGGGCAGAACATGCACAACTTCTCTATCAATAGAATAAAACTGAGCCCATGCAGCTCCTCACAGTAAGTAACAGAAAATCACCAATAAAACTGAGCCCTGCAGCTCCTCACAGTAAAAAGGTGAACTCCTCTAACCATAGAGCACTATAAGTGGTTCCTCTGAAATGACAATAAAATTGAGCCCCTATGGCTTCTAATAGCAAGCACATGAACACCTCTAACAATAGAGCACTATAAAGTGGTTCATAACAGAAATAAACATCAATATTGAGCATCACTCTATCTCATCATCACTAAGAATGAAAACAAACTGGAGCAACTCAACATAGTTGAGCACATAAATGACCCCAATAAGCATAACGCCTACAAATCATCACCAAAATGAAAGCAAATAAGCACCTCAACAAAGGCTGAGCACTAACGTGGCTCCAGTAAAGTAGGCAATAATAGAATAAATTATTTCAAAATGCATCACTTGCAAATCCACACAGAAAAGAACATGTAACAGCATACATACATAACCTAGAAACAGAATTCTAAGCATTGAGCATATAAATCGATATTTAGCACACCACAGTACTTAGAAAAAATGCACTCAAGGGTAAATTACAGCGCAAACTACACATTGCATAAATTAGAAAATATGCAAAATTGTTCACAACATCTTAAACATAACAAATCAAAATAATAAAAGTAGTCACCGTTGTCATTTGAATGAAGGGAGACACAAACAGCTCTGTAGAAATGTCCATGGGAAAATGTAAAGAAAATCAAACAGTACCTTGATGGAGAACACAATTTTTTTCAAAGGGAAATAAATAAATAAATAAATAAATCATGAAACAGCAAACACCGGGGAGCGATCTCTCACCCGGATTACAGATCCAAACGTAGTGTAATGTCAGAAGTTAATGGTGTGCAGATCAAGTTCCAATTCTCGAAGTCAGGAATGTAGACAGACTCCCAAATGGTGTAGAGCCAAGCGCTGATATGTGAATTCCAGCACAGTTTGCAGAGTATGCTCAGGACGTGGTTGGCAGAATTAGGCATCAGGTCTCAGCGTAGGCCACACGGCTAGCCAAATAACAAAGTGGAATAGCCGTCTCTTCACTCAAACTGCTAGTGCACAACCTCCAAGGTACCGAAACATGGGGTTCACATAGACTGATGCAGGCAGACTTTAATTTTAATTGCAGGTTGTAACGGTCCCAGTTAGTAGCGCTTTTGTAAACAGGAGACCTTTAAACAGCAGGTTGGCACAAGTTGCGCAGGCAATAAACTGAAGTCACAAAGTGAGCTGACAATCTTTTAAACAGCAGATTCCAGAAATAGCACAAGCACACTTTCATTTAAACAGGAGGTTGCAGAAGTTGCACAGGCACACCTAGGACAGACAGCAGCAGCAACGTTACTCACGTAAAACGCTGACTCACTAGATGAAAACAGGGAGACCTTTAAGTTTGCTCTAGTGCCAGATGATTAAGTAGTAGTATTACTTCAGCAAAGGTTATTCCAATGCTCTGGGTTGAGGCTGTCAGTTGGATTCAGACACCGGTGGGGTACCCAGAAGCAGGAAAGTAATTTTAATTGTTTCTCTTCTTGTCTTTGGTTGCAATGATGTCCTTTTTAAATTCAATGAAGTCCTTTTTCTTTTAAATGGGTCCTTTTTTACCTCGTCGCCAGTGTTAAATTCAATAAAATAAAGATGATGGGTCCTTGTTGTAATGTTCATGTAGTATATTTATTCTTGGGATTAGATAGTCAGGTACAGCATTCAAGCAGGAATGTAATATGGTAAGAAACCCCACCGGGAGCAGATAACTTCCTGCTCAGCCTCCAGGTAACTGATAAATCCCTTGAATAGCAACAGGTAGAATCATAGATGACATCACAGAGACATGACATAGACAAGCAGACACTAACACTAAGGAGGGACAAAGAGAGAGGAAGAGCAGGATATAACAGATTGATCGAGACAATTCTACTATAACATATGACTTATTGACTTATTGACTAACCATCTTGTAATACCGAGTGGGGCACCACTCCAAAGTTTGGGTTCATGCCCCATCACTGAACTCTGCAAATACCATATAATAATGGGAGAGGATTGGAAAGTAGTGATGGACGCCATTCTGGATGGTAAAGGCCATATCTGTTTAAAAACCTTTGAACAGACCCTACTGTTGCAGGGATTCTGCTCACACACAGAACTGTGCACAGAGACCCAGGATCTCAGTGAATTGAGGTCGAGCAAAAAATTCACCTCAGTGCGTAGAACCCCCTACCTGACCAGCATCAGTGTCTCATTAGCTCTTCATCCTACAGCGAAGCTGCCAGTGATTAGACAACCCAGAACATGCGACTTAGTGTACTCTCAGGAATGGTGGAAATCAAGAACACTCTTTTGTTTGTTATTCTCATACCAGTCCACAACAGGAGTAAATAGAGACACGGAAACATTTAAAATGTTTAGTTTAACAACGTGCTCTAAGATGCAGTATTTTTGCTAGCATAAGCAGGCCTATGATTAAAAAGAATACGAACAGCATTGTTACAATTCCATAAAACACAAAAGGAGAAATCATATTATAATGATAGTGGAAACAGGTAATTTGCAGCCAGATTCATGAAGCAAAATTGCGATCGCAATAGCTGCGAATTAGCTATTGCGATCACAATTAAAAGTAAAGCAATTCATCATGTCAAAAACACAGAATTTGCGAAATCGCAAAAATAAAATTGCGAAATCGCAAAATAAATCGCAGAATCTAGGAGGAACCCCTATGGCGAATCGGAAATAGCGAGAATCCATGGATTCTGCGATTTATTTTGCGATTTCGCTAAATATTCCCAAACGCCATTCATAAAAACTTGCAATTACCGAAAAAGCTGAAAATCGCTATTTTCGAGGTGCAATTTAAAGAGAACCAAAAGTAGGTGGTAACCATTAAAGAAAAAAAAAGAAAAAAATAAAATAAAATAACTAACGAGCCACAGGTGCAGTGCTGAACAAACACACTTAAGGAAACACAGTAGTAGCATGAGGACTCACACAATGCCAGGACTCTACATGGTGGTCAGGCGGCGTAGTTTCCAGGCTGCAGCACGGAACAGACGCAGGATCCAGGAGCGAATATTCCGCCTGCGGGATACCCTGCTGGGCCAAACTGCGGAGCAAATTTACTCTAAGTACCGCCTGAATGGGCCAATGATCCTAAAGCTGATCCGGGACTTAGACCCCCTATTGCAGCACCCAACAAGGAGGACCAATGCCATGCCCACCCATGTCCAGTTCTTGTGCAGCCTGCAACCTACTGGCCTCCGGAAGCTTCCAGGGGATAGTCGCTGTTGCAGGGGGGATATCCCAGAGCACCATGTCCCGGTGCCTAAGGAGTTTCCTGGAGGCTATGCTGACCTGGCTACACCACTAAATCTCATTCCCCACCACCCAACAGGACGTGAATGAGACCAAGCTACATTTCTACAACGTTGCGCATTTCCCACATGTAATCGGATGCATTGACTGTACCCACATCCACATCTGCCCATCAGCACAAACGGAATACATGTACCGCAACCGCAAGTCCTACCACTCCCTCAATATCCATATGGTGTGCAACGCTAAGACTTACATCACGGACATAGTGGCACAATACTCGGGGAGCACACTGTGGTACTGAGAATTCTGGACCCGTGTTATAAACATCGTCGCATCATGACGATTTTGGTATCGGCAGACCGGAAATGGTTTGAATATTATACACGAACATTTTCGTCATGATCAGGTGATGAGATCACCCAGAAATCAGCATTTCCGTTCCGAACCCTCGGGTTCCATTTTGTGATTGCCCTCACATAGCCAAATGACTGAAGCCAAAACCGAGTCCGAAGGACACGTATACCTTAGCTGACTCCTCTGTGACCTGGACAAGCTGACTCCACTGCCCGAAGCCAAACCTGTTCGGCCAGGTCCCTTCCCAGTGCCGAGCTAGATTCGTATCAAGACACAACATATCATAAACCTTTCATCGCACACAAACCATGCCTAATCTTACACACACCTGTCCCTGTTTCTTGCTTTATGACTTGCTTTACGAGGAGGAGGTGCCCGATTTTATTGGGGGTCCGTCGATATCTGATGAAAATACTGGGCCTTGCCGGGTAATCAATTACGGGTTGGATGAACTGAAATGTGGACTTGTCATCATGACTCTGCTTTTTCTTTGTAGTGAAAATATGTGAATGGTCAACTGTAAAATAAGGAATGTTTGCCAAAAGCATATTATTTTGTATAAAAGAAGAAGGCTGGCTTCGTAAAAGAGACCAGTCTCCTGAGAATATACAGAGAGCTGTACTTCTAGGATACCTGTTACTGGCTGCAGCCAATAAATACGATCTTTGACTTCACCTAGAAGACTCTGCGTTTCTGTAGTCTGAAACAGGAAGGACTCAGAGTTTTCAGGTGTGTTCCCTGTTGGGATTGGATCTGTTGAAGAGATTGTATGCAACCTTGTACTGTTCTCCTTTGGGAGTACAACTCACACTAGGTAAAAGAGTGGTTTCTCCAATGTATCTATCAAAGGATAAATTCCCGACTGAATTGTCTTCTCTTCCGGATAGTCTTTGGGCTACTGATCCTAATGATGTGGGTCTTTTGGAAATATCACCATATGTTGTGACATTGAAAGGCAATGTTAGAATGCCGCGCATTCCCCAGTACAAAATCTCTAGCGAAGGTGAAAAATCATTGTTAGCGATCATCTATGACCTGATTGATAAGGATGTGATCGAAGAGACAAGAGGCAACATTTGGAATAGTCCTGTTCTGCCTGTTTTGAAGCGTACTGACCCTTCCCAGCCACCTGTTTATAGGTTTGTGATTGATCTTAGAGAGGTAAATAAGATCGTTGTGCCACAGTTTCCAGTTGTCCCTGATATCACTACCCTATTGACAATGATCCCAGCTTCAGCGACTTGGTTCTCGGTGATTGACTTGAAGAATGCTTTCTTCAGCATCCCGATTGCCGAGGAGAGCAGAGATATTTTTGGCTTCAGTTTAGGAGGCCGAAGTTTCCGCTTCAAACGCGCTCCCTAAGGCTACTGCGAAAGTCCGTCAATATATAGTCAGGCTTTAAAAACACAGCTTGATACGATTGTTTTACGTGATGGCGCTACCCTTATTCAGTACGTCGATGATTTGTTAGTCGCCGCAGACACTGAGGAGATTTGTAAAGAGGCCACCTTGTCGTTGCTGCGTCATCTGTCTGATCTGCATCACAAAGTGTCTCTCTCGAAGTTGCAATATTGTCGACAAGAAGTGACCTACTTAGGTCACCTCTTATCGAAGGAGGGAAGGAAACTGACCCCAGAAAGAATTCAGGCAATTGCAAAATTGAGTATTCCAAGGACACAGAGAGAAGTGCGTGCGTTCTTGGGCATTACATCATAATGTAGGCAATGGATACCGAATTTCTCATTGTTGGCCAAACCTTTGGTGGCATCAACTTGTAAAGATACACCGAATCCCATTCCGTGGTCTGAAGATTGTCAGAGCAGTTTTTCCGAATTACCGATGCATTGTGTTCGGCTCCTGTGTTGGGTACCCCCGACTACAGTAAGCCCTTTTCACTATATGTCCATGAGAAGGAAGGTTGTGCATTATCAGTATTGACACAGTCATTTTGGGGACAAGCAACGTCCATGCGCGTATTTCTTGTCGACTTTGGATCCGGTAGCCAGGGCGTTGCCGAGTTGTCTAAGAGCCACGGCAGCAGCAGCTGTTTCTATCCGACAGTCTGCTGGTCTAGTGATAAATAATGTGTTGATCATAATGGTCCCGCATGCGGTAGACACTTTGTTAAATAGAACCAAGACACAGCATTTAACTAGTGCTCGATTGTCAGGTTATGAGCTGACCTTGTTAGCAAGTCATGTCCACATTAAAAGATGCAACGCACTAAACCCAGCTACGTTGTTGCCGATTCCAGCTGAGACAGAGAACGCTGATAAGCAGCACAACTGTTTCTTTAGGACAGAGGAAGAATCGAAAAGAAGAGTAGATCTTAGGGACACTCCTCTTACTGAATGTGAGGATGCTTTGTGGGTTGATGGTTCGTGTTTCAAGCTTCCAAATGGTGACACGACTGCAGCATATGCTGTTACGACTTTGCATACGATTGTTGAAACTGCACGTATCCCACATAACTCTGCGCAAGCAGCGGAATTGATTGCATTGACAAGAGCGTGTGTGTTGGCGAAAGGAAAATGAGTGAATGTGTACACTGACAGTCAGTATGACTCTGGTGTTGCCCATAGTTTTGGACGTTTGTGGCGTGAATGTGGTTTCCTGACTTCACATGGAGCTAAGATCCAGCATGGTCAGTTGGTAAATGAGCTTCTTGAGTCACTGACCTTGCCGTTGCAAGTTGCGATTGTGAAATGCAGTGCACACAAAAAGATTAGTGATGATGTTGGTCGTGGAAATGCGTTTGCGGATGAAGTTGCGAAAGAAACTGCAAGGAATGTAATGAGTCGAATGTATGTTGCAGGCCCTGCACGATGGGTTGATGACATTGGTATGTGTGAAGATACGATTGAGAGTGTGAAGTCCATCCAAGCTGAAGCTACAGAGAAAGAACTGAAGGTGTGGAGAGAAAGCACGGGTAAATTGGATGCGAATGGTTGTTGGGTTGAATTGTCGGAGCATCAGCGTTGGTTGCTACCCGATCAATATGTGCCTGCAGTGGTTACAATGGCGCATGGAATGGCTCACATCAGTGTGAAAGGGATTTGCAAGTTGCAGGCTCCAGTATGGCAGAACACTAGAATCCCCAAGTATGCAGAGAATATAGTCAAGAACAGTATGGTGTGTCTGAAGTACAATCTTGTTAGGGGAACCCCAACTCCAGCTGGTCATTTTGCTCCTCCTACGTACCCGTTCGAGGTCTTGCAGCTAGATTTCATCCACATGGAGAGGTGCAACAATTTGAAATACGTACTCGTTGTTGTTTGTGCCTTTTCAAGATGGATAGAAGCATACCCCGTGAAAGACAATAGTGCCTTATCGACAGCTAAAGCCCTTGTCAAATAATTTTTCCCCAGATTTGGAATGCCGAGAATGGTCTGGAATGATAATGGGAGTGAATTTGTGGGTCAAGTGATGAAGAAAGTATGTGAAGGGCTAGGGATTCATCAAAAGTTCCACGCTGCAAATCACCCCCAATCAGCTGGACTAGTGGAGTGCTATAATGGCACCCTGAAGCTTAAACTGGCCAAAATCCAAGCGAGCACTGGTCTTAAATGGCCTGACGCTCTGCCCTTGGCACTCTTATCAACAAGAATGACTGTACACTCAAGAGTGGGACTTAGTCCCTATGAAATAGTGTTCGAACGTCCGGCCAACATCTGGGGATTGCCAAGGCCCACAAAGTTCAGTAAGTTAGAGCACCCTGTACTGCTTGATTATTTGTACGAATTGACGGCTAAATTGCGTGTTTTACACCAACAGGTACTTGATACTCTACCTCAAGCTACTGAAGCTCCAGGACACCCTATCGATCCTGGAACCTACATGCTCCTAAAGAATTTTCAGCGGACAAAGAATGATGAGCCCCGCTGGACCGGTCCCCACCTAGTACTTCTCTCCACAAGATCAGCTGTTTGGGTGGAAGGAAAGAAAAACTGGATCCACGGGACCCATTGCAAGAGGGTCCCTTTACCTCTGCCTCACGACCGGTGGGTCCAGAAGGGGATTGCTTACTCTGAGACTGAAACTTTGCCTCGCTTCCTGCTCTTTAGTGATGCACAGGTAAAAGGAACAAACTCTGCACGCGAGACTGACGACATCCTGCAAGGATCTGTGCCACCGTCAATGCGATTGAACACTACACAACCTGAACTTTTGTTCCAAGACCAGACAACACCTGGAAGAACACGTTACAATTTGAGGCCGAGAACTATGACTATGGACAAATAAAATATTGCCTTTTCTTCTATTTTTGAAAGTGCAGCTCTCTCTCCTCTGAGGAACTTGCTTATTTTTGTTTTTCGAACCGCCATCCGGGTTCTGCTGCTATGGTCGCGGTTGCCCAAGTCTTTGGGGTGCAGCCGAAGACGTTAGGTCGACGGTTCTGGTTGGTCTAAAGGAGTTGCCCTGGACCGACAGAAGCATCCCTTAGCATAGAACACCCTACCGCCACGGGCAGAAATTCTAGAGGATGGAGTTTTTCAAGATGGAGAGACCTGCCAAATCGATGAACTTTAAAACCAGAATGTGCACAGTGATGACAAGAACACGATTTTTGATAATATGCATTTTCATGTTGTTTAGTGTAATGACGTTTTTAATAGGTTGTTTTATTCACTTTTCAAGTGACATTTACACCCACTACACAGCCCACACCTCCTTCTCCTGTTTCCTCGCATTCTTTTTACCCCCTGCCTGAACATGAGTCTGCTAGAAGATTGGAGTTTGTAAATAATTAATTCGTTCAGCTTTTACACCAACACCAGTTAGTAATGAACACGACTAATTGTTGGGTGTGTGGACTTATGCCACATACGACAGATAAAGATATCCCATATTTTGTCTTGCCATTTAGCTACTATGGTTCTTTATGGGCGTTTCAAACGATGTTCCTATTTGCCATAGAACCGTATCCTCCACGTTCCACGAGAAGTAACTCAAGCAACAAGGCATTAGTGGTGGGAATCACAAATATGAGCAGAGATATTGAAACGTATAGAACGATTCCCCGAGATGAGCTGAAGGCTTACAGTAGATGGAACACAACGGAGTATGGAGTCACCTTGAGTGAAAACAAGCGAGCAAAGAGATCCTCCCCAATCTTGATCGTACCCCATCAGGGTCACCTATGTCTGCAGGGAAATGGCAAGAACCCCAGAGCTCAGTTAGGGAAGAGTGTCTGTACTGAAACGTATGTCTTTTCGTCTCAGACCTCTCCTCCATTCCTAGCAACTAAGGGTACCTACTTCATCTGCCACGATAGAGCATATACATGGTCGTCCCCTGACTTCTCGGGCACATGTTTCATTTCGTTCCTGTTGCCTCCCACCTACATAGCCGCGGAAGATTACCATAGGACAAGGACAGTTAGAGGTGTTGTGGGTAAAGACGACACCACGGGACAGGAGTTTGGAGACTTCGTAAAGGGTTTTCTGCCATTTTGGGGGCCTATGGTGAACAAGAACATCCACCAACTGACGAGGGTGGTTGAATCTACCATAGTTGAAACTGTCGGTGCCCTTAGTAACTTGACTGCGGAGCTCCAGTCGGACCGCCTTATGACTCTTCAGAACAGGGTCGCCTTAGACGTCATACTTGCAGACCGAGGTGGGGTATGTAAAGTGATCCAATCAAGTTGCTGCATCTTCATCCCAGATAACGCTTCGACAGTATACCAGGCCATCTCCAAACTGCATAAGATCTCTGAATCTATTCACGTGGATAAAGGAGACTGGTCACTGATGGGGTGGTTCTGGGAACTGATATCCGCATGGGGATGGAAGATTCTGATGGTCATTGGGATGGCCTTAGCCATTCTTTTCCTGTTCTGTCTATGTGTACAGTGTGCTCCTGCAATATGTGGCCTCTGTGCTACATTGTGTGTAAGGAAACCTGTATCAAAAAACAAGCTAAGTAATAGGATGATGCTACAGCAACACCTCAATGACTTTATGAATATAGACCTGGACTCAGATTAGCGTGAGTATAGGTTATTGCCTATGTAAGGGCAAAAGGAGGGCCTGTGGTACTGAGAATTCCGGACCCGTGTTATAAACATCGTCGCATCATGACAATTTTGGTATCGGCAGACCGGAAATTGTTTGAATATTAAACACGAGCATTTTCGTCATGATCAGGTGATGAGATCACCCAGAAATCAGCATTTCCGTTCCGAACCCTCGGGTTCCATTTTGTGAACGGCATCCATTTTTTGATTGCCCTCACATAGCCAAATGACTGAAGCCGAAACCGAGTCCGAAGGACACGTACACCTTAGCTGACTCCTCTGTGACCTGGGCAAGCTGACTCCACTGCCCAAAGTCAAACCTGTTCGGCCAGGTCCCTTCCCAGTGGCCGAGCTAGATTTGTATCAAGACACAACATATCATAAACCTTTCATCTCACACAAACCATGCCTAATCTTACACACACCTGTCCCTGATTCTTGCTTTATGACTTGCTTTACGAGGAGGAGGTGCCCGATTTTATTGGGGGTCCGTCAATATCTGATGAAAATACTGGGCCTTGCCGGGTAATCAATTACGGGTTAGATGAACTGAAATGTGGACTTGTCATCATGACTCTGCTTTTTCTTTGTAGTGAAAATATGCGAATGGTCAACTGTAAAATATGGAATGTTTGCCTAGAGCATATTATTTTGTATAAAAGAAGAAGGCTGGCTTCGTAAAAGAGAGTAGTCTCCTGAGAATATACAGAGTGCTGTACTTCTAGGATACCTGTTACTGGCTGCAGCCAATAAATACGATCTTTGACTTCACCTAGAAGACTCTGTGTTTCTGTAGTCTGAAACAGGAAGGACTCGGAGTTTTCAGGTGTGTTCCCTGGCACCGCCGGGTCCATAAAAACCCGGTACTCCTACACATGACTCCTTCATATTCCGACACAGCAGCATTCACACACGACTGGTCAGGGGAGACTTTGTCGAAGGACACCTACTAGGTAAGTACACATGCCCCCATATAGTATACTGTGATCATTTAGCTGCGCAGAACAGGCACTCACCCTCTGCTGCTTTCATTTAGGTGACAGCGCCTACGGTCTCCATGAGTACCTCCTCACCCCATATCTCAACCCTCCAACACCACAGTAACGGCGATACAATGCTGCACACATACGCACAAGAAATTGCATTGAGAGGACATCTGGCCTTTTGAAGAGCAGATTCCGCATACTTCACAAGACTGGTGGGGCCATCAAATACGAGCCTGAGGTCTGCTGCCGCATCGTGGCCGTATGTGCAATACTCCACAACATTTGCTACCAAGCGCAGGATACCTGTCGAGATATCTGGCAGTGAGTCGGAAGGGGACAACTGCCCACCTGCACATGTGCGTCATGCACGCGGGGAGAATCCTGCAGAAGGACACAGGCACCGCAACCACATCACTATTAACTGTTTCTAGTGCACACATTCCCCTCACACAACACTGCACTCATGCATAACAAATGTAATAATGACTTGAGTAGTATTTACGTTAAACCATAAATTCTTATTGTTCGTTCACAATAATGTGGCTTTTTTTGTCCATGAGTGCACATGGGAACAGTATTATGTCATACGTCCCCATGCAGGGGTAGAGGGCTTGCTTGCAGATACTGCATGGCCCTGCAGGCAGAGTGAAAAGTCTCACTGGTGCCTCCGTCCAGATGCACCCAGTCGCCTCTCGCTGTCCTCAATTGCTGTGTTGGGCCGTGATGCTGCAGTGGGCCTGCTGCTGCGGCGGCGTTCAGGCACAGGCAGCAACGACATGCTGCTGTGGCTTGACGTGCCCTAGCTGGCATCATCACCACCCCCTGGTTCACCATGGGCATCAGGCTGCATACAGAGCACTGCTGCTGTCACTTGATCCAGTGACCTGGCGACGTCCTGGCAACACTGGACCATTTGCAACTGCATTGCAAGGGACCGGCGGGAAATTTGAGCTGTTGCATTGCCAATAATATGATTAGACCTGGTGTAGGCGGACAGGCAGGCAAGCAACTGGCGGTGGCGCCGGCGGGTGATGCTCTGCTGGGAGACCAGGATCTGGTTATTCTCTCGCACAGCTGCGGTCAGCTGTCCAAAACGCTGCGCGGTATTGGTGAGCTGCCGATGTATGGCTGCCAGGTGACGCGCCTGCGTAAGATGTACCGCAAGCATGCAGCGTTCAATGGCCAGGCCAGGATCCCCTGCATTGACAGCCCTGCCCGCGCGTGTGGCGGTGCCACGCAGCTGGCGCGCCAGTCCGCGGGACTGCGACCTGACTGCGGATGTGCGCCTCGTCTGCTTTCTGGCTGCTGGTGGCGTGGCCTGTACAACTGCCGTGGGTGTCGGTTGGGGTGGTTGCTGGGCACCTGTGGCTGCAGGACTGGCCCTGCCTACATGGGGGGCTGGTGGTGGTACAGCTGCAGGAGGCTGAGATGGTCCTGGTTCAGGTTGGCTCTCACCCTTGGTGTCCTCCGGGTACTCATCTATATGTAGGGCCTCGCTGTCAGTGCTGGGCTCCTCTGCTGCACCTGTGATGTAAATGGGTGCATGATTAATGATATGTATATTGCACATGAGATGTTGCTACATGCATGCAGGCCTGCTTTCCCTGACTGGCTTTTGGAATTACTTTGAATTGACAGGTCTGCCTGTGTTGGGCTATCAGGGAATGTTTATTACACTACAACTCCCATAATGCAATAGGGCATTTCAGGTGTGCATGGCCTGCATTACTGGGGTTGACAAATTGCTAGCTCAGGGATCATGGGCATTGCTAGGGGACGGGCTCGCAGTCGCATGGCACTTACCTTGGGATTGTTGGGTGGGTCGGGACGAGTCCAGCTGGGTGACCCCCACACAGGCTTCAGGAGTCAGGGTGTCCTCCACGAGGCCCTCCAGTGGGGTGTTGGGTGTGGCAGTGGGGTCTCCTTCACCGGTGGCAAGTCGCTCACCCAGCCTCTCCACAATTCGCTCTATGGCACGCACTCTGAGGTCGTACCACCTCTTTTTCAAATCGTCTACTGACCACTGGGTCACCCCAACAGAATTAACCTTGGCGCTGATGCGCAGCCAGATGCAGCACTTGTCAGCCTCTGGCACCCTCCTGGAGTCCTTGCCAAACAGGCGTGCATGGTCTTTACAGACCCCCTCAATTAGGAACTCAAGTTCTTGCTCGGAGAACTTATTCTTCCTCTTCCTCCCTGGGGAACTGCTCCCTGCTGCTTCCTGTGATATTTTGGAGGTTGTGGATGTCCTGCTGTGGTGCTGCAAGTTCACTATTGTGGAGCTCTTTCCAGTACTGCTTCCACTTTCAGGCTCAGTGGTCTGAATGAGGGAGGGAACAGCCTACTTCCTGGTTGTGATGTCATCATTGGGCTCGAAATGCGACTTCCCGTTTTTGCGATCTGTATTTTAAATTTCTATTTTACGATTTATGTATTTTATTTTTTGGATGCAATAAATCTATGTATCATATGTTTATGTTTCACATGTAAACTTAATAAAGATTGATTGATTGACTGACTGATTTGAAATGAGTGGAGTCCGCGCTATTGACTGACTCAGTTCAGTCATACCTAAGAATTTTTCATTTCAAGGCCTTGTTTCATCAATAGATACACATAGTGCTGTTGTGCTTTGTCACTCCATGTCATGGTGTGTTATTTGGATTTTACTCAATAAGACTGTAATAATTGGTGGCCTTCTGGCAGTAGGAACTGAACGTTCACCATACAGCAGGCGGCTTACTTAACTTGAGATCTGCTGCACACACACCTAAGAGGAGCACAGCTGACTGCTGTGGGGTGTGTGTGTAATTCTAAGGAAGGGGCAGCCATATCCCTTAAATGCTTTAGCAGCTGAGTGCATCGTCTTAATAGGCTGGAAATGAGCCTGATGGCCTGGTTGTAGTACAGGGCAGCAGCAGCTATCTGGATATTTAGAAACACACGTTCCAAGGGTCAGATGTATCAAACTTTGATGCTGTGCAGAGCAGTCACCCTTGCCTCATGGTGCAAAGGCCTGCATTGGAGGTAGGATTGTTTTTGTGCATAAGGGGACATCTTTGGAGGTGTAAACTCTCTGTAAGGGTGCTGCCGAATGGAACACATGTGGAAAGAGGGAATAATGAGGGAAAATAAAGATATGTATTTATATTGTGCCTCCAACGGGAAGCTGTACACATTTGAAGCATTCCCTGGTGTAGCAGGCTTGGTATATCTAGGAATGAACCACAATCCTTGGGTGGATGCATTGAAACATCTATGCGCCACACAAGCAATGCCTTCATAGGGCAGAGTAATGCAAGCCAGTGACTTGCATCCCCTCGCAATACTCCGGACCTACCAAGGGATGCAGGGCCATGCAAGGTGGCCTTGTGTTGCTTGGTGAATCTGACTTAAGGATTCTTTTTCCCTTGCAACACCATGCACACTGCAGGGGCAATGAAATCCAATTGTAGATCTGGCCACATGTATCCTTGAGTCCATTTCGCAAACTCTCTGTCATTCTAATTCTTTTGGTTTAGTTTGCCTCTGACCCTGTACAGAACACCATTGCTTTTTAGTCTAGGTTTTTGTTATACAAATACCACATCATCAGGGTATATTTGGAGAATGGGACATGATTTCTACTTTGAATTTGATGGAACCAAGCTCCCTGAAGACATTCAGAAAAAAATTAAAATGAATTAGCTTGAACATCTTTTAGTTTGAAAGAAAGAACCAGAAACCAAGAAGATGGTACAGTGGCATATATAAATTATACTTGAAAAAATCAGTTTAACTCACCAGGTATGCTTGCTTTTCCGGAGAAGCTGCGGCAAGTGTTCTGGTCCCCAGTGAAGTGAACTTCTCCAGTCGGTATGCAGGAGTCCGAGGACTCATCGCTAAAACACTCATCACATTTATAGCCATTGGGGCTCCTATCCAGAGCTGACACTGAAATAACATAGAACAGAAATTGAGAAACTTAATGTGTTCAGAAATGGGGTGCTAAGTCATGGCTAAATTCTTCCACCCTAACAACAGTAGCATTAAACTCCACACTTTGAATGAAAATAAAATATATGTTATGTTCAACTCATGATGCACAGAATTTCTTGACTTAATTTTTGCCCGGAATAGAAATTCTTTTCCATTGACTGCTGTAGAATAGTGTGGGTTGTGGTAACTCACTAAACCTGTGCATTGTGTCACTCATTTACAAGAGTCCAGCACCATTGCAGCGTATCTTTTAATGACTCTCTGATGGCACAGACCTCACAATCATATCTATGAGTTGTGGCTTTGCATGGCCTCATAGATTTAGAGAAAAGCGCTGCCTTGCTTCACTTTACATCAAGGAGGCCTTCCATGGGTGTTGCTGTGGGTGTTGCTTCTCAACACCCTTGGAATTTAACACTGCCCCAGATGTACCAAATCACGTAAACCTGGGGCAGCACCAGAAGATGCCTCTCCAGAGTAGGTGTGATGAGGAGAAATGCTTACATTTCTCCTCATTTTATCCCCTTTCAGTGTGTGCAGCCTTCTGCAGCACACAGAATGAGTAGAATGCCTCTCGTGATTGTTATTGTGCATGAAGGTGCCTCTCCCAGCATAAAACAATTGTACCATCAACATAGACACACTTGTACCATGGTGTAAGGGTGTCTGTGTTGGCACTCGATTGGTAATTGTGCGTGGGTGCTAGCTGAAAGGAGAGAGTTGTGCCATATCATGTAAATTTGGTACATTCCTTCCCTTTCGAATCAGCATAGAGCAGCGCAGCAGAATGACATGAGCTGTTGTCCTATGCCAAATCTTTGTAAATGAGGCCCAGTATTCTCCATGTCTGGGAGACGTGAGGCAACAATACACCTTTGTATCAGGCATGCTCAAGAGCACTCTGCACCCTTGGGTTTCAAGGGTACCCTTAGAGGAAGAGGCTAAGATTAGGCTGCCCTGCCTTAGCGTGTTTGCTGGCTCTAAACTCTACTGCATGATTCTTGGTTTTAAATGTTGACTTAGTTCTTTGAAAACAATCTTTTAAAATGTTAGCATTGTTTGGGGTAAATGACTATGAAGATGTACTGCTTACCTGGAGTTTGAATTTGAGCTCGTTATTGCCTGCACATCACACAGAGTTCACATGTTGCAGACGCTTCCTTCATTTCATTTCGCACTTTGTATTTTTTTCCCTCCCCTTCCAGGAGGAGGAAGGCTTACTGTGAGCCGCCATCTTTGTGCTACAGCGCTCTTGTGGTTGGCAAGCACCAGTATTTAATGGGCTTGCCACCGAGGATGTGCAGCCGATGCATGCAGCGGGTGCACCCCTAGTGTGCAAAAAAAATGCCAAAGGCAAGACCGTCTGCACCCGTCCATGCCAGATAAGCAACCAGCACCGGCCAAGCTGCCCGATCTCCCCCATGAATCTTTATGCCCTCTGACCTTCTCAAAGTGCTTAACACGGCCGGGAAATGTAACTGCTCTTTGATACCCCATAAAATCAAAGGCACACTTACGTGTCTTAAATGTAGAACAAAACTGAGAATTTTTTAGACTAGCCCTTTGCTTGCATTCTTTGAAAACATGCCCAAGACATCAATGAGATGATCCCTGACTTACAAATTTATTTTCTATTAATTTCTGAGACATAGCTTAAGGAAAGGTGTAACCCTAACATTGCATTAGTACTTCCTTCCAATTATACCATCTGTAGAGTAGATAAAAATTAAACATGGGGAGGAGAGATGGTCATTATTCATCGTGAGTTTTTGCAATGTATAAACTTTCAGCTCTCCTCCCTAAAAGTACCAGAAACTATGGGTTTGTGTTTCAAAATGAATGGCTCCTTCTTTTTTTGTAGGAGCCCTGATTGACCGACCATCTTGCCCCAGTCTCGAATTCCTGAAAGTTTTAGGTGATGCGTTAGGCCACCTTATGGTCCGGTATTAAAATGTTACTCTTCTAGACAATTTTAATCTCCATTTAGAATGACAAAGCAATCCTGGAGCAGATAACTTCATTGAAACATTAGAAACTCTTGGACTTCACCAATTGGTCTCAGTCCCTACCCACCAGGCCTGGCACACATCGATGGAGTATGTTCAGATTTCACTTCTAGGCAGCACCCAATTTTCGTCCTATATCACTACTACCCACCCATGGCAAAATCACAGAAAGACTTTTAAATAAACAGCTTTCTGACTTCCTTGTGAAAGCCATGATATTACATGCCAGACAATCTGGCTTCTGTCCTGAACACTCAAACTGAGTCTGCACTACTGAAAGTAGTAGATGCACTGAAATTAACTGAAGAGGGCTGCAGGGAGGTGGCGGGCCGGATATAACAAGTTAGCAATCCTGCTGTGGGGGACTTACTGCTGGTAATAAAATGCAATACTAATCCTATTAAACTTATCAGCCACGCTTGATACTATTTCGCATGGCATTCTTCTATTCAGAATCAAACAAAACATTTCCCCTTTGTTTGCCTTGTCCTGGATTAAACTCTTTCTTACCAACCGAAGATAAACAGTGGCCCTTGGCCAAGTACACAGGGCTCATCTCTCAGCCCTCTTTTATTCAACATCTATATGGCTCTGCTGATTTCGCTAATATCTTCTTTTAACACTGACACAACCTCATCTGCAGATGATACACAATTGATTCTCGCCCTAGACAAAGACACGGCTAAAAGAGAGCTTAATTTTAAGCAATGTATGACAGAGGTCATCCTGTGGATGTGACTCAACCATCTTAAATGCAATATGGATAAAACTGAGATCCTTTGTGTAGGGAAGGACAACTTTCAACCCGAACCAACGGTGGCCAGAAGATGCATCTGCTCCACCTAATAGAGTACAGATCGCCAAGAACTTGGGGGTAAAATTTGATGTTGCTCCCTCTCGTTTCGATCAGAAGCTCCTGCAGTGTCAGGAATGTGCTGCAACCTTATGAAAACCCTCAAAAGGTTTTCCGATTTTATTTCCTACCCTGCAAGTAGGCCCATAGCTGTAGCACTTATCCTATCTTGATTAGACTACTGCAACAGCCTTTTCTCAGGAACTAACAAACAAGTAATATAAAAGCTCCAGGTTGTACTGAATGCAGTGGCCTGTTTGGTGCTGAATATGCCACCTCGGTCATCTGCCACTACAGCCCTCAACACTCTGCATTTGCTGCCCAGCCCCACAAAAATGTTCTTCAATCTCCTAGTAATCACTTTAGAGCCATTAGAAACTCAGTCCTAAATACCTAGCAGCTACATTCACTCATTATAGTACTGCTAGGACACTCAGATCCTTCACAGTGAATTGTCTTAAATGTCCCACCTTTAGGTATAAAGCCAAAAGAGAACAATTTGCCGCAGTTTTGAGAACAAGAGCATGGGACCTCATGCTCGCACAACTAAGGATGATAGAATCGAAAGCCCTTTTTAGGAAAGCACTGAAAACCTGGATATTCAGGGCCACAGATGCATTCTATTCCTCACAGGTATAACGGGAACACTTATCATACAAGTGAGAGAGCCAGAGAGTCAGAGAACCGGAGGGAACGAGTCGGCGTTCAGCGTTCGGCGTTCGAAGGAGCTTTTCCCTCTCATCCGCTTGCCCTGAAGAGCGGCTGAAGAGCAGCTTGACTGTGGATTGACTGCGGCGGGTGCCCGCAGAGGCATGAGACGGAGATGGAGATCCACAGGGAGGAGTGAGCAAGGGTCTGGCGCGAGGCACAGTAACTGACCGGCAAACTCTGGAGAAAGGAGCTGCCACGCTGTATCCCGACGTGCTGCTGCATCCATCTTGGACTGCTCCGCAACGCAAAGCAAGGCAGCGGCAAGGGGGGGCTTGGGCAGACTCTGGAGCCAGGAGCCAAGAGCTGCCGCGTTGTGTCCTGCTGTGCTGCCGCACCCCTCTCAGACTGCTCGGTAAGGCAAGGCAGGGGCGTGGGGGGGCTTGGGCAGACTCTGGAGCCAGGAGCTAAGAACTGCCGCGCTGTGCCGCGTTGTGTCCCGCCGTGCTGCCGCACCCACTTAGGATTGCTCTGCAAGGTAAGGAGAGGCGAGGGGGGGCCCGCAAATCGACATTGCCCCATTACCGCCCATTACCGCCTCACATTGCATCACATCGAATTGGTCTGGTCTGAACCACACAAGAGTATCTCCCAGCTTAAACGCCACTTTGGCTGATTTTCCATCGTGGGTGGATATCAGTTTTATCACCCATGAACCTGCTCTGACAAGAACCCCTGGTGGGACGAGGGTCCCAGGGGCTATGACGCCACTCCAACGCCATCCTCATTAGTCTTCACACTCTGGGGTGGACTGCAAACCCCAAAGTGCACTGCTCTATCCACCAGATGTCGCAAGTGGGGGGAGGCCACTCTGCCACCTCATCCTAACTGGGTTCTGATTGGACGAAATAATCAGGCGACCGCGAGCATCCAATTGTTTGAGACTTCAAAAGTTTCTCTCGCGCCGGCTCCAGTACCTCCCCAACTGGCTCAGACGGAGACTAAGGAGTACCGACGGAGAGGTAAGCTGAACGCAAAGGTCGAGACTCTTCTCTTTTCTAAAGAACCTTGGCCATTAAGTTTAATAATGCTGGCCCCCTCTTTCTAACTCGCATGCTTGATGCTATCGCTAATGACAAGACTCGTGAGGCTGATACTTGTTTCCCAGTAGTGTAAAGCGCCACTTAACATCGAAGACGCTGAGACGCTTATCCTCTTTGTCTAGACATACCCCGTTCTCAACTAGCATAACATCGACATTTTAGTCAGCTTTTCTAGTGAGGCAGATTGCCATTCCTAATGGGCAATCGATACTGTGCTGCAAAGAAACCTCTTATATGGCTTTGTGATACCTGCCATGTGTTTTGCTCTTCAACAAGACCAAGAAGCATTAACATACAAAATTGTTTGTTTCTTGCTTCCTATATTAGTGCGGTGCTTCCCTCGAGCCCTGAGCCGTTGCCAGGCGGGGTGGAGCCATTTACTCCTACTAACATGGTAAGCGGGAGTTATTGAACGACACATTTTTATGTCCTAATTTGTAATATCAATGAGACCAATGTGTGAATTTCACACTTGTTCATTAGCTCAATGTGCAACATCACATGATGCTTTAACTGTATGTAAGTGGTCATTATTCATGTATTAGTCTGTGTCTTTCTCTTCTCTCCCTCATAGTGACGAACATACTTTCTACAAACAAAAGAATACACCTCACATATCAGGTGATCTTTTTTCATGTTGTAAGAAATATAAGTATTGAGTCACTATTAATTTATTTTTTCACGTCACTTCACCTTTTGCAGTAGCATTTATACGTTTACAGGTCCTGATGAAAGCAATGGACTCGATAGTCCCTAGAAGTTTGCTGAAACATGTCGACGAATCTAATATCAGGGTAGATATTTGTTAAAACTACCTATGCTGCTTTTTAATGTTGGCGGAGCGAGCATATGACCTAATAAAGTTTTCTTATTATTGCTCACTTACCCAATTTTATATATTCTCACTCACCCTTTCCACACACCCCTTTTCACAGCACTGCAAATCAGTCACCCACCAAACGAATTGATGGGTAGTTTGTGACACTCGACCACTACTTGGCCGCCACTTGGTTCTCGGGAGTTTATACCATCTGACCTCTCCTTGTCTGAGCCAGTGACGTACCAATGATTGTGAACAACAGGAATGCCAAATGATGAAGGGCGGTTCCGTGTGGTGACTGATGGACAACCTGTAAGTGATCACTGGTATCCAACAATTCTTCTTTTTATTATGGTTAGATGAGTTGACATTGTTCTGTAAGTTTAATGACCCTCACATAGACTAGTTAGACCCTCTGACACTCTTTTGTTTTTCTGCAAGAGATATCACACCTTCGGGAGACGGCTTGAGATTGAAATGGAGCGGAGTTGACAGCGGGGCTATGTTAGAAACTGTGAAGAAGGAACATTCCCACCTGATTAACTTCTGTCTATCCTGTGATGGGAATTGTCTCAGGATAATTGCTGACTTTGACAAATTATGTCTTGTTAAAAAAACTTCCTTATCAGTCCCGCTGCCAAAAGAAAGAGAAAGACCCAAGGTGGTTTGACCCCGCCTGTTCATAAGCAAACAGGGCACTACGTAGGGCACTAACTACTAAACCCAGATGTACAGAAGAGGTACAGGTGGCCAGGAAACATTATAAACTTACAATTGCCGAACGGAAAACTGCATTACTGACGGAGCAGTGGGAGTCACTGGTCGGAAGTGCAAACCAGAAGAGCAGTGGCCCCTTCTGGATACCCATCAGTAAAATGCGAGATATGGGCAAACATTTAACTCTGACCAGCTGTAATATAATCAGCAGTGTATGGGAGGCCCATTTTCTAAAACATACACTACACCAACAGAGGAGACAATAAGTTTTGTCCCTGGTCGTCTGTGTTGTTTACAGATTGGTCTCCATGAGGTAGAAGTATAGCCATCAGACAGAGTCTTGGCAACAAGGCTCCTGGTCCTGATGGACTCCCTATAGATGTTATTAAGTTTAGTCCGGATTTATGGGCACCAATCCTTCTTAATGTTTTTAACAGTCTGCCCTTAGTGCCTATGCCCAAAACCTGGTCCACTAGTACGATAGTCCCAATCTTTAAAAAGGGCGATAGGTCAGACCCGGCCAACTATCGACCGATCTTACTCTTGGACAACACCTTAAAGATCTTGGGGCGAGTCCTCTACAACAGGGTGTTAAAGTGGGCAGAAGATAGTGAATTATTGGACCCCTGTCAGATGGGATTTAGGAGCAAGGTGGGTACAGTGGAGCAATGTTTGAATCTGAAGTTGGTAATTGACAAGTATAACATTGCTCGATCGTCCCCTATTTAGCTTGCATTTATGGATCTTTCATCCGTCTTCGATCTGGCCAACAGATCCAAACTATGGTCCATTCTTTTGGACTATGGATTGGATGAGGCTCTTGTTAACTTTTTAGCCTACCTCCACACTGACCTTAAGGCACAGGTTAGGATCAGGATGGGCGGGGAAGTTTCTGGACCTATTAAAGTAGGCAGGGGGGTCAGACAGCGGTGTATTTTAGCACCCCTGCTTTTTATCATTTACATTAACGGTTTAGCTAAATCCTTAAAACAGGTGACTCCAGATGTGCCAATAATTCAGGGGCAACCTCTACCGGTCCTTTTATACGCAGATGATGCAGTCTTATGGGCCGCACACCCAATGCCCTCCGCCAACTCGTTGAAACTTTTGTTCAATATATGAAGGCTTTAGACTTGCGCGTGAATTAAAAAAAATCTTTTATCATGACATGCGGCCTTGGGAAACGGAAGCTCAATACCATTTATGTAGGGACAGATAAATTAGAATCTGTGAATACATTCCCATATTTAGGGTTGGCTTTCGCGTGCGAACGGCTCGTGGAGTGGGCATTTGGCCCACGCCACGGGCAAGTTCTCGAAAGCCACCAATTCCGTCTTGAGCTTGCCACGCCCAAAGAAAATAGGAGCCACTAGAGCTATTTTAAAATTTTTTAGGTTACAGTGCATACCAGTAGCTCCATATGGGGCAGAAGTCTGCGGTTTGGGGTTAAGTCCCAGTATTCAACGGGAAGAAAACCGATTCTGCAGAAAAATACTGGGTGCCCCAATCTCATCCTCTGAGTTTATTTGTCACAAACAATTAAACCTCCTGTATGTATGTGATTTTATTAGGACAAGGCCAGCTCTATTCTGGCTACTTAGCTATCCCCTGGCTTGCGGGAGTTTTAAAGACACTGTGTGCCGTGGGTAGGGGAGATCTTTTTTCTGACTCATCTAAGATTGAGCCCAAAGATAAGAATGAGGTCAAACTAGCTTTATATGCACTTTATAACTCAGAAAGAATGGGAAGAGAATCACTTAAATCTACTGTTGTGAGATACATGGGGAATGAACTGTGTAGACAACCGCTTCCACCCTATCTTATTCTCCCTATGACCAACTGGGAAAGATCATTGTTATTTCGCCTAAGGGCAGGCTCTGTGAAATTTTTATTGGGCTTTCCTTTGGGTTACCATCACACAGCACATTACAACCCATGCCCGTGTGACGGGATAAGCACACAGAATGATTTGCACTTCCTATTTTTCGGTAAATTTTATCTAAAGTATATTAATTGGTTTTTAACTCCATATTTTAGAAAACGAAGACCCCTCTGTTTAGCGGAGTCTTATTTAATGTTGCTTTCTTTGGACACAGATGAATTAACTTTCCAAACGAGTACTTTTTTGAGACTGATAACTAGTGTACGTAAAATGATGGAAAACCCCTGAAAAATTAGACTAATGAGAGCTGTTTAAATTTGAAGGATTATGATTACTGTAAATAGATTTGTATAGAGAATGGGACTGTTTTTATTGTATGTACTTTTATGAATTTTATGAAATTTGAATGAAAGGTCTTTTGAATTTGAATTTGAATGAGTCACCGCTACCTGACATATCAACCACTTCTTCGTCTGTGGTGCCAGATGTTTCTAATAGCCTAACCAGTCCAGGTATGGCATCCAGATTACGAGCACTAAGACCGACAGAAGGGTGCAGGGAGGATGAACAACGGGCAAAAAAGAGAGCTAATGTTGGTGTCAGGAAATCAAAAGTAAAGAAAGCTGGAGGGGCGGGTCATGCAGTAAAACAAATCCCCATATAGATTAACAAATGGTAATTATGAAATCGGTTAGCACACTGACTGAGGTAGACTGTGCTCCTCTTTCCCCCAATTGATAACAATCGCTGGAAACTTAGAGCAAATTATTAAGTCGGCCATAGAATCTACACATGGGGCTATGCAAACTCAGATTGAGGAACTCATGGACAAAAAAATGAGTTCTTTGGATAAGAAGATAGACCAGCTGATCATCCAGGGGATGGGAACCCTGGTTCCAGAAGTGGCCCAGGAGGGGGACCTAGCGGCCCCCTTCAATAATAAAATAAGAAAAGAGGCACATCCCCGGGGAATGGGGTCCTCGGGCCAATAAAGGCCTAAGAAGGGGGGGTCACGTAGCCCCCTTGCTAAATATTTAAACCAAAGAAAAAATTAACCATGCCCGGGGCCGAAATTGGCCTTAAGAGGGGGACCGCGTGACCCCCATATAACTTTCAAAAAACAAAATGTAAAATAAAGGGCAGGCCCTTGGGGATGGGATACCCAGTGACCAGATAATGTAAAAGAAGGGGGAGCACACAGTCCCCCTTGCAAACCACAAAAAAGCCGGCTTTGTGCCTGAGGCTCCGCCCCTTCCCTGCAGCACTCAGCAAACACGCCCACCTGCTGCGTTGTAAGTTGAGAAACTAATTCCCCTCGAATACTGAGGGTTTCTTGGGGCCAACTAGCTCACCCGGTTCCTCCAGTACGCATAACAAAGCTGCTTTGCAGAGAGGTGTTCCAAAGTCACGCCACTTTTTACACCACTCTTGAATGCAGCTCTGTGGTGCTTACTGGAGTGACCTGGCGGGCTAGTTGGCCGCCAGGGACCCTCAGGATGCAAGGAGAATTAATCCCCTGACTTACAATGCGCAGGGGGCGTGTTTGCACAGTGGTGCAGGGAGGGGGCGGGGCCTGGCATAGCAAGTATGCAAATGCGCCCCCTGGTACATTGTAAATTGGGGGATTAAGTCCCCTTCAATCCTGAAGGTCCCTGGGGACCAACTAGCCCACCAGGTACCTCCTGTAAGCGCCTCAGAGCTGCGATGCAGAAAAGTGGTCTGAGGCCACACCCCTTTTTACACTCTGCAACACAACACTTTGGCTCTTACTGGAGGTACCTGGTGGGCTAGTTGCCCCTCACAGACCCTCAGGATGCAAGGGGACTTAATCCCCCTCCTTAGAACACACCAGGGGGCTCAAGCGCGGAGTGCTGCAGGGAGGGGGCTGGCCTGATATAACAAGTTAGCAATCCTGCTGTGTAAGACTTATTGCAGGTAATAAAGGGGTGGTTGGCCCCCAGGGTTGATGTTTTGGGCTAACTATCCCTCCTGTTACATCCCCTAAATCCCACACAGTGGGATTGCTAAAAGGTGTTTGAGGCCCACGCTCACCTTTCTCTACTACTCTGCCAACGCAGCTGCATCTTATAGTTAGAAATTAGCATTTAAAAAACCTTTTAAATCCACAAAACGAAACATAGGTTTCAAGTATTTTATAGGTAGAAAATAGCATTTAAAAAACCTTTGAAATTCACAGAAAAAAACATCGTTCCAGGCACGTTATAGTTAGAAATTAGCATTTAAAAAAACCTTAGAAATTCACTGAAAAATCACAGGTTTCGGGGACGTTATAGTTAGATGGACATTTCACTCGTACAAAACCAGATAAATTTCACTGTTATAGTTAGTGCAGTTAACTATAACTCGTGCACCTGCAATGTACTGCTGATGACGTCACATATTGCATAATTCATGACATGGTAGGTGACATCACTGATGATATCTCAAATACATATATGTATATATGTATAGATAGATAGATAGATAGATAGATAGATAGATAGATAGATAGATAGATAGATAGATAGATAGATGGATAGATATAGCTAGATATATACTCTCATTCCCTGTCACACATTCACTCTCACACACTCACTCTCAAAATTACAAAAAACTTCAGATTTTTTTATCTTATCTTGATCCCTCCGTTGGTGACTCATTGTAGCAGCAGAATTGGAATTCTGCACAGTACACTCAACTAGCAATGCATGGTTTCTAAACTGTAAACAAGGAGCCAGACAGAGCGAGCATCCCTCTAAGTTCCAATAGTCTTGGATCTCACTCCCGCTGTCACATGTCTCTCTTGATTGGTTTCAGGGATACTCATATCAGTGCCTGAAAGCCCCATTTCAGCAGATAATCAGGTTTACCTGAGTTATGCACAGTATGTCTGCTAAATCAAATGCATTTTGCCTCTGTGAGTGGACTGTGGTTTGGTTACATCCCTAACATATACTCACTCCAGACTTCTCTCTACAAAGTCTAAGTCTCATTCAGTAGATGATTTGTGGCTCAGCTCCTTCTTCCTCCTGTAATCTGGAGACTGGAAAGGCCAAGGGGACAGACCTGTGCTTTGTTAGTACTCATGAAAGTTGTGTTCTCATGAGCACCGCTAACATTACCTAAATAGTCGTCTGGCCAGAAGCCAGGGTACTATTGGTGGCTTGCAGGTGACAATTTAGGACTGTGAAACCCACATCGATGAGCTGCCACTCTTCTCATCCTATAAGGACCCGTTTGGGACTTGTAGGAACTTGTCCTATGGGAATACCTGGGGAAGCTTGTATCTCTTTCCCCCTTTTCCCAAACAATTGTCTAGATTTCCATTTTTTGAGGTGCATGATTCTCAATGAGAGACCTTCATATGTACACTTAATGTGGGGACCCAGTACTCACCACTAAATGTTTACTTTATTAGGAAAGAAAATTAGATGGGGAGGGCTGGTACCTTCTGACTCACTAAGAAGAAAACTCTAAATTTGAAAAAACCTCTTCTATGGCCCATTCCTTTCAGAACATGTTTGATGGCAATGAGGATGCTGTTAGGACAGGTACTTTCTCGCGACCTGTACTCCCCTGTATATGATTTTATGTAGTTAATTTATGTGAAAATTGATATTATTGGTGTCTGTGTTATGCTTTGATTCACAACCGTCGGAGGTTTGAATGCTCTTGATTTTGGTGTTGAGTGTTAGGGCAAAGAGGAGTGATTTACAGTAATGAACATTATCAGTGAGTAGTCATAGCACTTGCTAAGGAAAGTCTAGGTATTTTTCAAGTTCCAGCACTTAAATATGTTGCCCATCTCCAATGTTCCTGCAGTCAGAGACACAGAATATACACTCCTTCCTTATACTCTATGTAGGTAAGTGAGATCTGCTTCTTATGGTTACCCACTTTTCACTTGATGTAATGCTGTTTCTAACTTGGATCCTGCTAATCAGGACCCTAGTATCTTTGCTTTATCCCATAAATTGTTATGATAAGTACAAAGGTACACCAAGATTAAATACTGGGGTACCCTGATAAGTCTCTATTATATGGTATAAAGGTAACCAGGGCATAGGTATTCCAGAGTTACCCCATGGGCTGAAGCATGCATTACCCAACCTATGGGAGACAATTCAAACTATCAAAATGGGCCTGCCATTGTAGCCTGTGTAAGCTGGTGCCAGCTCCATGGAAAGGCATAGGTTTTCTTATATCTAGTGCACTGCACTTAAAACCTATAAGTAACCCCTACAGCAGGCCTTTTCGATCCTGAAGGCAGGGTTCTTGTGTCTAAGTGGGGAGGTGCACTTCCATGAGCAGGACACCACTACAGCCTTCGGAGTCCATTTTCTTGGGATGTAAGTGAGAGAGCCATATAACATATAGAGGGGCACTGTCTCATTCTGCGATGACCATCTCAATACTGGCTGCAACAAACGCTATCGTGTTTGGTATCAAACATGTTTGAATCATAGCTCTGGAAAGGCCCTCTGTTAGGTCCGCAGAGCTTCCAGTAACAGACTTCCAGACCCAAACAGCACAACATGGCTGCTGACGACCAGAGACACAGTTCTGCCCTCCTACTGCTGAGCTGATCTTGAGCAGGGGAAGGCAGAACAATCGGCATCCTGTCACAGAAAAATGTGATCACCTCCCAGATAGGGTTTATTGTGTTTGGGTCAGGTGGGATTGCTTGCCACCACAACATAGTCTGCGTGCAGGGCACACTTGGTGCCCTTCATGCATAGTCTGGTGCGAAACTGGACAAACGACAGGGTGGTATCTTCCCCCTTGTTTGTTTAGCCATCCTTAGGGAGGGACCTCAGAATCGTCCCAACCCTCCTTAGGGTATTTAAGGGCTTCCCTGGTGGAGCGGTGTGGTGCAGTGGCCATGGCAGTGAAGAGGTGAGGTACAGCGGCCAGGGCAGCTGACTTCGGAGCACAGCGTTCACGGTTCGATCCCCGGCTCCGGCGGCAGCTCAGACCAGGACTGTGTGACTCTGGGCAATAGCTCACTTAATTTCCACGATGGCCCCCAGCACCTTGAAACCCTTAAAGGTGACTAGTTTACGCTTTACAAATACGGATTTACATTTTCCATTTTTTAACCTGTGGGTGTGTCCCTACATTCATCATGTGACAAGATACAATTCAGAAATCCCTTCAACTTCGAAGGTCTGGGTACTCTGGACTTTGCTGGACTTTGCTCTGGGCATCAGTACTGCAACTGGGAGGACTCCTGCTGCCCTTGATCTCTTTGCCCTGCTTCTCTGCTGCAATGATCATGCTTGTCCAATCAATCAATCAATCAATCAAGGCATTTATATAGCGCACTACTCACACAGAGGGTCTCAAGGCGCTAGGGGAGGGGGTCCGCTACTGCTCGAACAGCCAGGTCTTGAGTTGTTTCCTGAAGGCGAGGTGGTCCTTGGTCAGGCGGAGGTGGGTCGGGAGGGAGTTTCATGACTTGGCGGCGAGGTAGGAGAAGGACCGTCCCCCTGTGGTGGCTCTTCGGATGCGGGGGACGGTGGCGAGGACGTGGCCGGTCGATCGAAGCTGGCGTTTGGGAGCGTAGAAGTTGAGGCGGCTGTTGAGGTATCCTGGTCCTTGGTTGTGCAGGGCTTTGTGTGCGTGGGTGAGGAGACGGAAGGTGATTCTCTTGTTGACCGGGAGCCAGTGCTGGTCTCTCAGGTGTCCGGAGATGTGGCTGCGACGGGGGATGTCCAGGATGAGTCGTTCTGAGGCGTTTTGGATCCGCTGGAGTCTCTTCCGGAGTTTGGCGGTGGTTCCGGCGTAGAGGGAGTTGCCGTAGTCCAGACGGCTGGTGACGAGGGCCTGGGTGACCGTCTTCCTGGTCTTGGTGGGGATCCACCGGAAGATCTTACGTAGCATGCGCAGGATGTTGAAGCACGACGAGGAGACGGCGTTGACTTGTCTGGTCATAGAGAGGGAGGAGTCCAGGATGAAGCCCAGGTTGCGTGTGTGGTCCGTTGGCTTGGGTGCGCTGCCGAGGGCGGGGGGCCACCAGGAGTCGTCCCAGGCGGAGGGTGAGGATCCCAGGATGAGGACTTCCGTCTTGTCCGAGTTCAGTTTCAGGCGACTGTTCTTCATCCATTCGGCTACCTCTTTCATCCCTTCGTGAAGGTTGGCTCTGGTGGTGGCGGGGTCGTTGGTGAGGGAGAGGATCAGCTGGGTGTCGTCAGCGTAGGAGATGATGTTGAGGTTGTGCTGGCGTGCGATGTCTGCGAGGGGGCTCATGTAGACGTTGAAGAGGGTTGGACTGAGCGAGGAGCCTTGAGGAACGCCGCAGATGACATCGGTGGCTTCAGATCTGAACGGGGGGAGGCGGACTCTCTGTGTCCTTCCGGCGAGGAAGGAGATGATCCACTCCAGTGCCTTCTCCTGGATTCCGACGTTGCTGAGTCGCTGCACTAGTGTACGGTGGCAGACAGTGTCGAAGGCCGCGGAGAGGTCTAGGAGGATGAGGGTTGCTGTTTCTCCGTTGTCAAGGAGGGCTCAGATGTCATCGGTGGCTGCGATCAGGGCGGTCCCGGTGCTGTGGTTGGCCCGGAAGCCAGACTGCGAGAGGTCGAGGGATCCGTTCATCTCAAGGAAGGCGGCCAGCTGCTTGTTGACGGTCTTCTCGATGACTTTTGCAGGGAACGGGAGCAGCGAGATGGGTCGGTAGTTCTTGTGGTCGGTGGGGTCGGCTGATGGTTTCTTTAGCAGAGCGCTGAGTTCGGCGTGCTTCCAGCTCTCCGCGAAGGTAGCGGTGTCGAAGGAGGTGTTGATGATGTCCCGCAGGTGGGGTGCGATGGCAGTGTCGGCCTTGTTGAAGACGTGGTGAGCGCAGGGGTCGGTCGGAGATCCGGAGTGGATGGAGTTCATCGTGCGGACAGTGTCTTCGGTGCTGATCGGGGTCCAGGCGCGGAGGGTGGTGGTGGGGGGTGGTGATTCGGTTGTGGCGTGCATCGGTGGATTGCTGAAGCTATTGTGTATGTCTGCGATCTTGTTGTGGAAGTAGGAGGCGAGGGAGTTCCAGAGGTCTTGCGAGGGGGTGATGTTGTTGTTTCCGGCGTTGGGGTTGGAGAGCTCTTTGACGATGTTGAAGAGTTCCTTGCTGTTGTGTGCGTTGTTGTCCAGTCGTTCCTTGAATGCAGTTTTCTTGGTTGCGTGGATGAGTTGGTGGTGTTTTCGGGTGGCGAGCTTGAGGGCAGTCATGTTGTCCAGTGTTGGGTCTCTGCACCAGGTTCTCTCGAGGGCTCGGCAGTTCTTCTTGGAGCTCTTGAGTTCATCGGTAAACCATGGGGCTTTCTTGCTGCCGGGTCTGCTAGGCGGGGTCCTCAGGGGGGCGAGGTCGTCTGTGCAGACGCTGATCCATTTCGTGAGGTTGGTGGCCGCTTGGCTGGGGTTCGTCGCGCTGGTGGGTGGGTTCTTGCTCAGGGAAGTCGCGAGCTGGTCTGCTGTGATCTTGTTCCAGCTTCTGCGTGCAACTTGTTTCTGTTGGTGGTGGATCGTGGTCCTTTTGAAGCTGAAGTGGACACAGCTGTGGTCCGTCCAGTGGAGTCCAGTGGCGTGGCTGAAGGCGATGTCCTTGCTGGATGAGAAGACGGGGTCGAGTGTGTGTCCGGCGTAGTGGGTGCGGGTGGTCACCAGCTGCTTGAGTCCGAGGTTTGCGAGGTTGTCCAGCAGGGTCCACCATAAAGGAACCTTCCAAGACCCGTGGGCATCAAAGACACCTGAAGGAATCTCCCTTGAAGTAAAGGAGTCACTCCCTGCATCTGCAGGTATCTCAACTAAGCTGACTGGTCTGCTGATCCTGAGCTCCTACGGACTCTGAAATGTCCTGCAACACAGATAGTAATTCTTTACATCCCACAAGGCTTGCCCTGTCCTCTCACCAAGTTTGGGGCCTGCATCCCTCGTCTGAGCGGTAGGAACAATACTCCTGCGCACTGAGTTGGCTTGCCATTGCAAATGCTTGTTGGCTTTTTTAAACCAATATGTTTGGGCTCCAAGTTGCCCCAACCTCAAGCATCTCCAGTGACTAAGATTTTCATTCCCACCGTATCACTTGTGCCGGGAAACAACCTTTACAACGCAACTTTTACAACGCACTACCATTACAACGAAACTTTTACAATGCAACATCCATTACAATGCATGCATTTACAACGCAACCCTTACAATGCATGACACTGCAACGCACACCACTACAACGCATGCCATTATAGCGCAGTCATTACAACGCATAGCATTACAACACATAGTACCCTTACACTATCCAACACTTACCCTACTGTTGCACCCCTTGGAGTTAGAATAGTATTTTTTACCCTTACACTATCCAACACTTACCATACTGTTGCACCCCCTGGAGTTAGAATAGTAATTTTTACCCCTACACTATCCAATACTTACCTTACATGCAATGTAATGTTATGCGTTGTAATGGTATGCGTTGTAGTGGAATGCGTTGTAAAGGTAGCTTCAAAGAATTCGTTGTAATGGCATGCGTTGTAATGGTATGCATTGTAATGGATGTTGCGGTGTAAAAAATGCGTTGTAAAGGTTGGCGTTGTAAAAGTATGTGTTGTAACGTCATACATCCACTTGCACAGTGGGCCTGCATCTTTTCGTGAACTGCTTGAGGTCCTCTGTGACTCAAGTATGTCAGGAAACTCACAGTTGCCACAATCTGGAATAAGACTTCACCTTGGATTCAAAAAAGAAGAACCAGAGTCATAGTTAAACCAAATCTGGTCAACACCTGGTATGACATTTAATGTTAATCGACAATTATAAGATGGCCGCCGTATTGGCAAAGTATTCTGAGCCATGTTAGTGTTTCCTGAGCAGTCTAGTTTTCGAGGGTAACGCGCGCCGATTCAACTGTATGAGAGAACGGTCATCTTAGAGTTTCCAGTTAGCGGTTTGGTGTAATTCCGCTTTCGTAGAGAGAGCCTTGTCATAGCTTAAAGTCCTGAGTAAGAACTTTCAGTCACGAAGATTCCAGTTTCTTCAGGGAACTTGTACGACGTTTGCAGTTAAGACAACCAAGCAATTCTAGCTTCCCGATAGACTGAGAATTATCATTCTTGAAAGCAGAGTCAGCTAGTTCGGTCAAGCAAGGATTCGGGGAGCAACGGAACCGAATTCAACTCAGCATTTCTCAGGAAAGACTATTCCATGAAAGCTATGCAGCGCTTAGTCCTTTAACCCAAATATTTTCAGTGCATTCGGGCTCTGTCCTTCCTTTGCGCTTTTCCTTTTCTTTCCCTCCCTCTCATACCTACCTTGTTCCCTTTCGCGCCACAGCAAAGAAATGAAGTTTTACACAGACTAAAGACTGCAGATTTCTCAGGACAATTATTATTTAAAGACTTGTACATTTAACTCCTACTTATTGTATAGGACGGAATATTAACCAACGAATCTCTTCAGTGTTAGAAGGTACAGTGTAAAGAAAGTAATTCTTAAGAGGTCAACAGACACAGTGTATAAATAGTTAAAATTATTCTCTCTCTATTACAGATAGTGAGCAATACTACAATATCACTGCAGAGGTTAATACAATAATACAGAAGAGGGGCAATAATCCAACAAAGTCTGGTAGGAAGAACCTAATTTAGAGCAATTAAAGATGGTGGGAATTGCAACTTTGTGGTGTTAAGGTTCTCTCCCTGTGTGTATTAGGCACCCCTTCAAGGCTAAAGAAAACACTACACAGAAAGACGTTTCGGAAGCAACAGAGGGTGTCAGCTGTCGGGGAGTGTCTCTTCTCTTCTCTTCCCATTCCCCTTTTTCCCCTATTGGTGACGTTGGTCTGTCAGAAGCAAGGCGTCACCGGTGGGCGGGCATAGGGATCAGCGGCCATTTGCTCCTGCAAAGACAATTTGGGTTCTGACAGATTGAAGTGCCCACGAAGTTACTTCGCCTGAGCAAAAAGTCAGAAGAGGCTTAAGACCCCAATGAAGGGAAACGCCTTGAACCATCAGTAGAAGGGGTCGCTTTGATGGCAAAAGAAGAAAAGACGCTCCAAGATTCTTAAGTTATCATGAACACCTTGCAAACGTTTACTCCTCATGCGATATTACATATGACACTTAAGTTTCGAAATCAAGAGATCCAAGGAGTAGCAATAATGTTGGATTCCGGAGCCACAGGAAATTTCTGTGATATGAAATATGCTCAGCGAATTGGCATACAAGCAATCAGAAAAGAAAGAAGTGAGCCAGTTCGTACTGTAGATGGAACTAATTTGTCTTCAGGTACAATCACTAGCCACACAGAACCTTTAGAATTAACTCAATATGATGGCCATCTAGAGATTCTACAGTTCAACTTGATTGATGCGCCTCATTTTCAGCTTATTTTAGGGCTACCCTGGCTGGCTATACATAATCCTACCATTAGTTGGGAAAACAGAATGGTTCAAATGCAATCTACCTTTTGTCAGGAACATTGTTATCATTCAAGTGATTCAGTACTTGAACCAACTCAAGCGTGTTTATTGTCTTTTGGAGGACAATCAATTGGAGTGATTGATTCAATAGAAATTCCCCACGAATATCAAGAATTTGAGGAGGTTTTTAGTGAACAGGAAGCAGAACAATTACCTCCTCATCACCCCTACGATTGTGTAATAGATTTGGAGCATGGCACCGTACTCCCTTGTAGCAGGATTTATGCACTAACCGAAGCTGAAAATCAGCATCTCAAGGAATACTTGGATCGTTACCTTGCCAATGGGTTTATAAGACCTTCTCAGTCTCCAGTTTCCTCACCGTTATGTTTTATTCCAAAGAAAGAAGGAACCTTAAGACCTTGCATAGATTATAGGGCCTTGAATCAAGTCACAGTCAAGAATCGTTATCCTCTCCCATTGATTTCCGTCCTGTTGGATCAAATTAAGGAGGCTAAGATTTTTACCAAATTGGACTTGCGTGGGGCTTACCATCTGGTTCGTATGAAAGAAGGGCACAAATTGAAGATGTCCTTCTGAACAAAATTTGGATTGCTTGAGAACTGTGTAATGCCCTTTGGACTCTGCAATGCCCCCACTGTCTTTCAACACTTTATAAATGATGTGATGGGAGATTTGCTGGATAAGATTGCTTTAATCTATTTAGATGACATCTTGATTTTCTCTAACGACCCTCAAGATCATTCAGAGCATGTGCGAACAGTGTTGGAACGCTTACGCATTCATCATCTCTATGTGAAACTTGAGAAATGTTTATTCAGTTCTTCCAGAGTGGAATTCTTAGGCTTCATTTTATCTTCACAAGGTATTACCATGGATCCAAGAAAAGTGCAAGCTGTGTCAGAGTGGCCATCACCAAAAGATGTAAAAGAAATCCAGAGGTTTTTGGGATTTGCAAATTTCTACCGACGGTTCATTAAAGGCTTTTCCAATTGATCGTTCCCATCACCCGTCTTCTATAGAAAGGAGTCAAATTCTTATGGACATCAGAAGCAGAACAAGCATTCTCCAGTTTAAAGGAAAGTTTTACTGCTGCTCCGATACTACTACATGCTGACCCAAGTTAACCTTTCTTCGTAGAAGCAGATGCGTCGGACCAAGCAATTGGGGCAGTGCTTTCCCAGCGACATCATGACACGGGGTAGTTACATCCAGTAGCTTTCTGTTCTCAAAAACTGAGTCCTGCAGAGATTAATTATACCATCACCGAGAAAGAACTTGTGGCGGTTAAGGATGCATTTAAAGACTAGAGACAATACCTATTGGGAGCCAAGCACACAGTCACGGTCTACTCTGATCACAAGAATCTTCTATTCTTGAAAACTGCGAAGACTTTGACTCCTAGACAGCCACACTGATACTTTGCTGACTTTGATTTTGTTATCACCTTTCGTCCAGGCAATAGGAATGGCAAAGCGGATGCTTTATCACGATTACATACAGAAGAGGTAGAACATTGAGTCGAACTGTAGTTCTGAAAAATTCTGGACTCGTGCAACAAACTTTGTCGTAGCATGACGATTTTTATATCAAAAGACCGATAATGACTAGTACACTATGCACAAGCATTTTCGTCATAATCGAGTAACGATTTCACCTCGAAATCGTCATTTTCGTTTTTGAACCCATGGGTTCCATTTTACTCTTGACGGCCATTTTGTGAGTTGCCCTTCACATAGGCTTGTAGCTACAGTTGAATTCGATATCAAAGGACACATACACCTTAATTGACTTTTCTGTGACCTGGGCAAGCTGGAACCATTGCCCCAGGCCAAACCTGTTTGGTCAGTCCCTCTCCCAGTGGCCGAACAAGATAGCATCAAAGCACAACAGGCCATAAACTGCTCCCATCACACACACACCCCGCCCAAATCTTACTCACACCTGTCCCTGCTCTTTTCTCTCCTTTTCCTTTATGATGAGGAGGAGCCCGGTTTTATTGGGGGTACACCGATATCTGATGAAAATGTTGGGCCTTGCCGGATAATTTGCTGTGGGCTGGACGAACTGGAATGTGGACTTGTCATCATGACTCTGCCTTTTCTTTGTAGTAAAAATATGTGAATAGCCCACTGTAAATCTAAGAATGTTTGCACTGTAAATCTAAGAATGCTTGCATGAAGCTTAATATTTTGTATAAAAAGAGAAGCCTGGCTCTGTAATGTTGAGCAGTCTCCTGAGAATATACACACCGTGCTGTTGTACTTCTAGGATGCTTGATACTTGGTTGCAGCCAATAAATTCGATCTTGACTTCACCTAGAAGACTCTGGTTTCTGTGTCTGAATCAGGAAAGTACTCGAGGTCTTTAAGTGTTGTCCCTGGCACCGCTGGGTTACCGGATCAGTACCGGTTCTGAAAAACCCAGTACCTCAGTTGGCGCCCACGTGGGGCGATACCAGCGGTACCGGTCCAAGCCTGAGGTTCGTGAGAAGCTTCGTGTGAAAATTCTGGAGGAAGGCCGCCACTTCATTGACCCCTGCATGTCGACGTGGTCCGAAAGTCTTTGCTGCGAGGTTCCCCGCTTCCCAACGGCTACAAAGGACTGCTGCCCTGGCTGTCGCCCTGATTTGGAACCTTGATGTTTGGTAGAGCGAAACGATAGACGAGTGTTCTGGTGAAGCCATCGATACCTCAGTTAAGTATAAGTGGAGCGTCTCCCAGTCCTTAGTTTGTTTAGTGTTCCTTCGGGACCGCTTTGATTTGGAACTTGCAAGCGCCAAAGCCGAAGGACTCGTGTATTCACGAGAATATCGTAATCGATAATCCTTTGAAGTTTGAAGCTAGACTAACGAGCGAAGATGCCTGGTCTTAGCAGACTTGGAAATTTGTTTTGTCTTGGTTGTAATAATAAGGACTCCCGACTGGAGGACTCGTGTCCGGTTCCTCCGATTGGAACTCCAACCTATGAACTATATGTGAAACATGGGGTAGGCCCCATCACATACAATGAAGTATGGATCAAATACACCAGAAAGGACGGTGTTTTAAAATTGCCCAAATACGGTAGTTTTGATACGGAAATCCTAGATAATCTCGAAGTTAAACTTTTTAAGAAGAAAGCCCGGCCGGCGATGTTTGACTCTTTCCGCCTATGGCATAAGGAGGCCAAACAAAAGGAAATTAAATTAGCAAAGAAAAATAAGAGGGAAAGGGGTATCTCAATAATGCAAGCTGCTATGCAGTATAAAGACAATGAAGAAGAACAGATGAGTGAGCAGTTGCACAGGCAACGTAAAATGGTAATCGATAAATGCTACCCAGTTTTGCCGCATCTTCAACAAGAAGCAGCAAAAGAGCTTGGAAAAGATCCCCTAATGTCACATTTGTTAAGTTCACCACCACCCTAAGCGCAAAATGCTACAGCACCTCCACAACCTTTAGTTGTGCAACCCATGGCTGTTACGCCCCCTGTTCCCCCACAGCACCTGTGGAAAAGTAAATTTTGCCATGTTCTGTGTCACCACGTGTCATCCATCATATGTTATGTGTGCATGATTAAATATGCATATGTACTCCCCATGTCTGATTAATGACGCAATTACAGTTGTGTCCACCTCTAGTATGCCAGTTTCCAGTCCTCGTGAATACTACGAATATCAGGCCTATGTAAAGCTACGTTGCCACGTTTCTCAGTGTGCACGTTATTCCATTATAAAGTCCCCGTTTCTAGGCCTCAAAAGGGCCCGGACATCAGATTCAGCTCCTGTCTCCTGAAGCCTCGCTGAGGAGCGATACAGCCCCCACCTGTATCCTCGACCTTTCACTTACTTCCTGCCTCGCAGTGCCCGGTGCAGCTTGGCTCTGCCTCTGAGTCTGCCAAAAGTATGTTATAGTTCCAGTTATCAGTTCAGTCCTCCTTCTCTGCATTCCTAAGCTACTGAACTGCATCAATAGTTTCCGTCATTGTCTAGCCTATGCGGCTCCACGTTAGAGAAATACTGCACTTACTGGTCATTTAATATTCTTCATCACGCACTACATGTAGAATAATGCATGGTCCAGTCTTAGAATCAAGTTAGCCTTTCCCCTCATGACTTCCAGTTTATATCAACATGTTCCCTAAACATCAGATACTAGATAGGGTTTAGGTACATGTCGCTCCGACCCTCCAGACTTTAGTCTCTGCTCCTAGCACAGAGTTCATAGCCCCCAGCTTCTCCTAAGTGATACGTCATTGCCAGTTTGCGCGCACCACCAGGTTAGAGGTCCCGGCTCCTTAGGTAGCCCCCTCCTATGTTTCAACCCATTCATGACATATTCTGTTACGTCTGCACCACATGTCTATGTATACGCCCAGTTACACCTACTTTTACTGTTATCTTTCGCGACTGCTACGCGTCACGCCTTCTGCTCCACCCACTGCTACGCCTACTGCAATGTAATGCTATGTGTTTGCGTTATGTATAAATGCTCATGTATTGTTATTAAAAGTTAGCGCGCTCATCCCAGACCCAGCCCCAGCAGCTGCTGGGCCTCTTTTCCCCTGCAGGGCCCTGCCATCCTATTCCTATGCAGGTCGTCCTGTTCCTGTCCTTATGCTGTAATAAACCTGCAAAAACTCCTACTACCTCGAATCTTGACTCTTATTTTATTGAGCTATCTGTTATGATATATGCCTAGTCAAAAATAGGGTATTATTTATTTATTTACCACATAATGGCGCCCGAACAGGGACTTGCCCTTTCCCCACGCGTCGGTGAAGCCACGCCGACCCCCTGACCCTCTGCAGCCGTGACGGAACCATACCGTGCACCGGCAGATATTTCTGCTTCAAGTATCCCTCAGGCCCACGGAGGAGACGGAGGAGGCGGTCCAGCATCCAAACGAGACGGTGGAGGAACGCGGCGAGTCCCGACCAGAGCCCAAGCCAAGAGTGCAAGGTCCGAGGTATCCGGAGGCCCACCCGTAACTGAAGTCCGAAGTTCGTCGTCCGTCCAGTCCAGTCCGAGGCCTCCCGTTCTTGCTGCCCGGTGAGTACCATTACTGGGGTAGTATCTAGACAGGGTCAGTCTAAATTGACTCCTGGTCCGTGGGTTGGTGGTACCCAGGCCCACTAACGAAGTGTTCACCTAGGTGGATACGGGTCTTGATGCGTCCCTTTATGGGACCGGTATGTTCCGTACTGTTTCAGCAGTGCATCCAGTAACTCTAGTCTGTTCCGTTCTCGAGAAATTCTGTTCTGTTTCTGTTCTTAGTATTCCAGGTAATATTCTGTCCGAACTGTTATGTTCTGATGTTGTTCAGTGTATTTCCAATGTCGTGGTATGCCTGAATTGTTTTCCCAATTGTTATTGTTTTTCGTGTATTGTATTGTGTTCCGATTCAAGTTTACAATGTCTCTCTTTTCGAGATTACGTCAGTTAAAAACTAGAAAGGGTTTGTTAGAAGAAGCAGTTCCTGTTCCGCCTAGGGACAGTCCAGGTCATTTTATGTATCAGAAACATGGCATAAGCGCCATATTGTATTTAGATTTATGGGTAGATTATACCAAACAGTTAGAAGAAAAGTATAGATGGCCCGTATCGGGTACATGGGATCCCGAATGCATCATGCGAGTAGAAGAGGCATTATGGAAAAAGAAAGCCAGACAGTCACAGAAAGACGCCATCGAGTTATGGCGTAAAGAAGCTCATAAAAGAACCGAAAAAGAAATCAGAAAGTCAGAACTAAGTAGAGAATCCCAAGAACGAGTCCAAGAAAGAGAATTAATCGAGATAGGTGAACGAGTCAAAGCCGAACAGTCAGACAGACAGAGGCATGCCCTTATTAAGGGTATGTATCCTCTTCTTGCCGAGGGTTTGCCAAAAGCGACCCCAGAGGCATCCAGTAATTTCCCGCCACCATTAGTTCCGACCAAGCTACGTCACAAACCGACCGCAGCTGATATTTTTATTTCGTCCTATTTGGACGACACAGTCCCCGGGTATGCAAATCTTGTTCACGCTCCGCCAGTCCCTGTAAATCAGGTAATTCCTGCTCCTCCAGACACGGGGGTGCCCTTAACAGCTCCCCCGGGTCAGCCCGCCATACAAGTCCAGCCCACGTTACAATTACCCACCCTGCCAGGTCGGAAAGCATCAGTCGATGATTCCAGTTTAGGGGCCACAGGAGGAGGTCTTCCTCAAACCCCGCCGCCACACAAGCGTTCATCAGCACTCGAATTACATGCTCAAGCATCACAGCGTACTCCTAAAAGTAATAAGTCTGTTACAGAGATCAGGCAAACCCTTGGCGAATGTGCCTATGACCCAGTTCCCGGCGAGTTTAATATGGTTTTATATTCCGTACGCGTAAGGAGGGTGACCGAGTATCTAGTCACCCTGCCGAATATGAAAGAAGATCTAGACAGAATATATCGTTTCGTCCGTACAGGGGATGATCCAGAAAGTATTAGTGATGCCATGTCTCAAAGGAAAGCCGAGATTCAGCGTATGATATTAAAGTTCTTAATTAATTGTCTAATAAGAGAACAAGATAACCCGTCTAAAGATCCAGCCGAAATGAAAACTCTGACAAAGTGGAGTGATAATATAGCCGAAGGAAAGCACAATACTATTGGTGCTATGGAGAGTATGTACAAGAAAATCCGTAGAGAAATAATAAGGATACACGAACAGCGTAAAGCAGCACAAGTAAGTGAGAAAGAAAGTACCTCTGAACCTGAAGAGGAAGACGACGAGAATCCTGCCAGAATAGCGTATGTAGGAAAATCTAAATTTCCAGATCGCCATTTACGTCTAGAACACAAGTCTATTTTCCATCATCCAGCACCAGAACAATGTTCCCTAGAACAAGTATTTCAAGCTACCGATCACATTCTGAAATCACGAATCGGTTACAGTGAGTTAAGTACCATGCATGAACAAGAACTAGTCCGATCAGCAGTCAGATGGATTACTGATTCTACCACTTTTCCAGACGAAATAGTGGCACAAATGTTTTTGAAAATGCCCCCAGCCGAGCAACGACTGGCGGGTATGTATATGATTCAGCACCTCATTACTCTGTATGAGGGTCAGCACTCTGATCCAGGCCCGTTACACGATATCCTGAACGAGTTACTCCAGTACAGATGGAGAGGTCTAGGTACCGATTTAATTAGTGTCATTCTAGAACAGCGCCACAAATATAGAACGTTTCTGAACCCGCATTTTGTTCATGTCTCACCCCCAGAAAGTAAATCATTCTACATAGACAGACAGAATCCGTTACGAGAAGTCCACCCAGTCAAAGGAACGGGTGGCGAAATGCAACGAGTGTTTGTATACACTCCAATCACAAAGATGGAACTTCTTGAAATGAAGAAATTAATTCCCTGTCATGACAAAGATCCAGCAGGGTTCCATAGAGAATTAAAAGACATGCTCCGTATGGGAGAATATACTTACCCAGATATCATTAAAATGTTAAAGGTCCTGTTACCCGCAGGGGTGTATGAAAAGCTAAAGGAAAAAGAATGGGAGGTGGGAGAGAAAAAGATCGATTGGACAGCTCTAGAAGCTGAAGACAAGGCACGAGTACCAGGTACCGGTCTTGGAGATAAATGTAAAGAATTACCAGAATTATTGATTCAAGTTTTACCCAGATTATTGACAACTAGAAAAGAAGACTGGGATGCAATCTCAGCCTGTAAACAGAAGCAAGATGAAGATATTAGTGATTTTTATTCTAGATTTGAAAAATGTTTCAGTATCAACAGTGGTCTCAAGACAAGTAGTGAGTCATACCCTCACCTCTTCGTTACCAAATTAGTCGAGAATTCAAGTCCACAAATTAAAAACCGAGTTTTGAAAGTCGAAAGCACCTGGCAAGCTAATACTCCGTCCCAGATGCTCCAGATGCTTCAGTACCACCAGAATAGAATCAGGGAAGAGCAAGAACACGAGAGAAAACGTATGAAAGACACGAAAATGAAAGTGCTAGTTGCACAATCTGTTCCTCAAGACAGTCAGAAGAGGGGTCCGAATCAAGCCAGTCATCCTGCAGCTCCCGTTAAAGGGAATTGCAATTATTGTAAACAGCCAGGTCATTTTATAAACGAGTGTGCAGTTCTGAAACACAACATAGCTACTGGTAAGACTAAAGAAAGACCACGTCCGCCTAGACAAGAACAAGTTTCACAGACTCCTCAGCCACAGAATGCACCACAGACAGTTACCGTACCGCAGCCTATCGCTGCAACACAGCATGTCACATCACAGATGTACCAGTATGCACAGTCTGAGTATCCAGAGTACCAGCCATATTCATGAAACAGCCTAGAGAGGGAGGTAGGCTTGCCTCTCATCGAGATATCTGTAGATCAAGAAGGTCCCTATGTTCACAGTCAAGTATTAGGGAAAGACAGAAAGTTTTTGATTGATACAGGGGCAAGTAGGACCACAATTAGTCATGCCGAAGTTCCAGGGGCTCCGCTCTCAGGCTCAAGAAATGTTTCCCTTGGATTTTCAGGAAAACCCATCGTTAATGAGATATCAAAGCCAGTTACTCTAGAAGTAGGTCCATTGTCCCGCACTACTGACCTGTTACTTACTAAGTCATGTCCAGAAAATCTATTAGGTATTAAGACACTGAAAGAATTAGGTGCAGTTATATGCTGTTCCCCAGAGGGAATACGTCTGTTCCTACGTGACTTTAAGGGTCACTATGTATTACGAGATTTTGATTCAAGACTGTCCAAAGTTCCGCAGCATTTATGGGCGCAAGGTCCAACTGATGTAGGTTACATGCAAATCACACCTTATCGTGTGACTCTCAAACCAGGTGTAGTGTTACCACGAATCAGACAGTACAGATTGCCACCTGAGGCTGTAGCAGCCTTATCCAAAATTATTGACGAGCTCATCGCTCAAGGAGTAGTTGTAGAAACTGACTCCAATGTATGTAATTCTCCGATCATTCCAGTCATGAAACGTACTGATCCAAATGCACCCCCAGTATATCGATTAGTGATTGACTTACGAGAGCTTAATAAATGTATTATTCCACAGTACCCAGTTGTCCCAGACATCTCTTCCCTATTGACAGCCATTGATTCCGAAGCCACGTTCTTCACTGTTATAGACCTCAAGAATGCATTTTTTAGTGTTCCAATTCATCCAGACAGCCAGTTTCTTTTCGGATTTTGTTTAAATGGAAGGAGCTATATGTTCACACGCGCTCCTCAAGGTTTCACAGAAAGCCCTAGTATTTACAGTCAAGCACTCAAGAGACAACTAGACAATATTCACATGCCAACTGACACTGCCCTGCTCCAGTATGTCGATGATCTCCTGATCACAGCCCGTTCTGAACGAGATTGCGAGCGAGCATCCCTTACAGTCCTGTATTTCCTAGCCGAGATGGGGCACAAGGTGTCCCCTTCGAAGCTTCAATTCTGTGTCCAGCAAGTGGTATACTTAGGACACTTGCTGTCCAAGAGGGGTAGGCAGTTGACACCAGACCGTATCCAGTTAATAGCGAGTCTTCCCCAGCCCAGAACCCAGAAGGAGGTACGTGCCTTTATCGGCCTTACTTCTTATTGTAGACAATGGATTCCGCAGTATGCATTTCTAGCCAAGCCACTGATACAGTTAACGACACAGGAGGCAGCCGTATCGACTGTTCTCCCTTGGACATCTGAACATACACTTAGTTTCAACGAGTTAAAGAAAGCCCTATGTCAAGCTCCAGTTCTAGCTACACCGAACTACAGTAAGCCTTTTACACTTTTTGTTACTGAACGTGAAGGTACAGCATTATCTGTTCTTACACAAGATCAAGCAGGACAATACAAGCCCTGTGCTTATTTTTCTAGCACATTAGATCCAGTCGCCCAGGCGTTGCCTGCGTGCCTCAAGTCAGTTGCAGCCACAGCACTAGCTATCAGACAAAGTGATTCCATAGTTTTAGGACACTCCCTGACAGTACAAGTTCCACATTCAGTAGAAGTTCTTTTAAACCGAACACAAACTCAGCACTTGACAATTGCACGTTTAACAGGTTATGAATTGACACTGTTCCAGCCACACATAGAAATTAGACGCTGCAACGTTTTAAATCCTGCTACATTGTTACCATCAGTTAATTCAAATTCTGCCACACATGATTGTGTGGAAGTAGTTAACATTACGACAAAGCCAAGACAAGACCTGACAGACATTCCGTTACCAGATCCTGACCTGACACTTTATGTGGATGGGTCATGTATGAGAACTAGTACAGGAGAACTAGTCGCCGCGTATGCAGTGACTACTGACACTGAAGTTATTGAAACACACCGTATTGATACCCTGTCCGCTCAAGCAGCAGAGCTAGTTGCTCTGACACAAGCCTGCATACACGCCAAGAACCTGAAAGTTAATGTTTACACAGATTCACGTTACGCATTTGGAGTTGTACACGACTTCGGAGTGCTCTGGCAGGAGAGAGGTTTCATGACTTCTCATGGAACCAAGATTCAGCATGGTCTCCTTATTCAAGCTCTGTTAGATGCAATACATTTACCGACATCCATTGCTATCATGAAATGCAAAGCACATACGAAAGTCACTGACATTATTTCTCAAGGTAACGATCTAGCAGATCGCACAGCCAAGCTCACAGCACAGACTCTAGACATTCCAGTTAACATGACACACACTCCAGATCCGATTACATGTATGACAGTTAAGGACCCTACACAAGATGTCATAGATATCCAGTTACATGCTACTCCCGATGAAATCAAGAAATGGTCTGAACAAGGAGGGGTCCAGACAGATCAAGGATGGTTAACTAAGGGTAGAGCCACATGGTTTCTCCCCGACTCTATGGTTCAAGTCATTATCAATACCGCACATAGTCCAGCACATTTAGGAGAAAAAGCTATGTTAGACAGTATCCAGAACATTTGGTTCAACAAGCATTTACGAGCTGCAGCCAAGCAGAAAGTCCGTACCTGTATGATATGTTGTCAGTTTAACCCAGGTAAAAGTGTCCCGGTGGAACAAGGTGGTTTCCAGCCCCCTGACCACCCTTTTGAAGTCCTCCAGATGGATTATATCCAGATGGAGCGATGTCGAGGTTTCAAGTATGTCCTTGTAGTTGTATGCGCTTTGTCCAGATGGACAGAAGCATATCCAGTCCCAGATTACACAGCCGCGACCACTGCCAAGCAGTTGGTTCGTGAGTTCTTCCCTCGATATGGACTCCCTAGAGTCGTATATTCTGATAACGGCCAGCCATTCTCATCTGAGTTGATGAAGCACGTTTCCCTGTTGTTAGGGTACCAATGGAAGTTCCATTGTGTACGCCATCCTGAAGCAGCCGGTCTCGTTGAGAGACATAATCAGACTCTGAAAATCCGTATTGCAAAAGTCTGTAAAGATAAGGGTGTGGACTGGCTAGTAGCTCTGCCAGTCGCTTTGTTTTATATGCGCATGGTTGCACATTCCAGATCAGGTCTGTCCCCGTATGAGGTCGTTTTCGGCCGGCCCCCAAACATGTGGGGTACTCCTAGACCCCGAAGTATTACCGATGTTTCATGTAATATGCTGACAGATTACCTAGCTTCCTTGATGTCTGCCCTCAACTCATGTCGTTCACAGGTTGCCGCCGCATTTCCAGACAATACCGAGGTGGCACCGCATGAAATCGTTCCAGGTTCCCTGGTGATGGTCCGAAATTTTGACAGATCAAGTCCGCTGGAGCCTCGATGGAAGGAGCCCCGTCAGGTCCTCCTCACCACCCGTACAGCCGTGAAGTTGGAAGGCCGAAAAGGATGGATCCACCTTTCTCACGTTAAACTTTTTAAAGGACTGAAACCCGTTTCTAAAAACATTTCCAAGGATTCCCAGGATTTTAAGGACTGCCAAAATATTGCTCTCAAGGACTGTCCCGCAAAAGACATTGCTACAACCCCTCCCTTGTTAGAGAAAACTCCGCATGTATAAAATAGACCCCCATAGCGAGAGAGTCAGTCAAAGCTCAATTCAATGTATCGTTTTTCTGAGTTTCATATTATTGATCAGCATAATGATTTCCTGCACCAGTTATGCATTTTTCCTGTATTTTCCAGTCTCACATGTAAATAAGTCTGCTAATGCTACAGTAGAGCACACGTTTAGTGATCTGCCTCCTCACGAATATTCATACCGCCTCGCTATGCGTAACAATTCATTTATCCGCATGTTACATTACTCACACCAGACCAGCAATGCCACTAATTGTTGGGTGTGTGGTCGACTCCCCCCTTTCCAGACACCGAAGGGAGTTCTGCCACTCTTTCCTTATCCATTTTCACATAATGGTTCGTGTGGAGCATGGTCCACGTTAACGTCATCCTCAACAGATATGTCTTTTCTTAACAGTACATGTTTCCCAGACAAGCAAGGTCTCCCCCACAGAACAGGGTTAGATCTAGAAAATGAAGTTTATAATTTAGGTAATTATTCGTCGAATTTCATGGTCCTGAATGTTCAGTCTGATACTACTCCAGACTCACCTGCTATTTCAGTACTACCAGTCAAAGGCGAATTATGTGTCCGTAATAAGGGTTCTGTACACGTAGGACATAGCGAATGTACTACTATTGTCAAGTATAGTGACAGTGGGAAATCTATTTTCAAAGCTTCACGTCATTCTTATTTTATTTGTGGTCAAACTGCATATGTTCGTCTGCCCCTCGATTGGGAGGGAACCTGTTACATTGCCTTCCTACTGCCACCTGTTTTCCTAGCCCCACCTGACTACCATAGGAATTCCTTCCTAGTACATACTAGACACAAGAGATACCTCCCGATTGTCGATTATACTGAAACTGCCGCAGAGCAATTCATTGATATAGATAAAGGTGTGTTCCCTTATTTAGGCACAGTTGTAAATAGTAAGCTAATTCGTAGATTAACAAGAACCCTTGAAGCAGTAGTAGATGAGACTGCCTCCGCTCTAGGTAACTTAACTGAAGAGCAATCCTTTATGAGAATTGTCGTTTTACAGAATCGTCTCGTCCTTGACGTCATACTGGCCGATAGGGGCGGGGCCTGTAGCGTCATCGGATCTAGTTGCTGCATTTTCATTCCAAATAACGCGCCGTCTGTTTATTCAGCTATAACCAGACTCCATAAAATTGCCCATCTGTTACACCAAGATCCAGGCACCTGGACATGGTCCGGTTGGTTCTGGAATATAATTTCCGCATGGGGATGGAGAATCCTGTCCTTTCTAGGTATTGCAGTAGCGATCATATTTAGCTGCTGCCTCTGTATACAATGTGGCCCTGCGATTTGCGGCATTTGTGCTACCTCTTGTATTCCTAGTCCCAAGCCCCGTTCTAAATCCCGTTCCAAGACAATTCGAGACGAGCAAATGATACTGTATGAAGTGATAGACGGTATCATGAAAATTGATGTTTCCTGATGGAAACGTAGTGACAAGGAGGGAATGTGGAAAAGTAAATTTTGCCATGTTCTGTGTCACCACGTGTCATCCATCATATGTTATGTGTGCATGATTAAATATGCATATGTACTCCCCATGTCTGATTAATGACGCAATTACAGTTGTGTCCACCTCTAGTATGCCAGTTTCCAGTCCTCGTGAATACTACGAATATCAGGCCTATGTAAAGCTACGTTGCCACGTTTCTCAGTGTGCACGTTATTCCATTATAAAGTCCCCGTTTCTAGGCCTCAAAAGGGCCCGGACATCAGATTCAGCTCCTGTCTCCTGAAGCCTCGCTGAGGAGCGATACAGCCCCCACCTGTATCCTCGACCTTTCACTTACTTCCTGCCTCGCAGTGCCCGGTGCAGCTTGGCTCTGCCTCTGAGTCTGCCAAAAGTATGTTATAGTTCCAGTTATCAGTTCAGTCCTCCTTCTCTGCATTCCTAAGCTACTGAACTGCATCAATAGTTTCCGTCATTGTCTAGCCTATGCGGCTCCACGTTAGAGAAATACTGCACTTACTGGTCATTTAATATTCTTCATCACGCACTACATGTAGAATAATGCATGGTCCAGTCTTAGAATCAAGTTAGCCTTTCCCCTCATGACTTCCAGTTTATATCAACATGTTCCCTAAACATCAGATACTAGATAGGGTTTAGGTACATGTCGCTCCGACCCTCCAGACTTTAGTCTCTGCTCCTAGCACAGAGTTCATAGCCCCCAGCTTCTCCTAAGTGATACGTCATTGCCAGTTTGCGCGCACCACCAGGTTAGAGGTCCCGGCTCCTTAGGTAGCCCCCTCCTATGTTTCCGCCCATTCATGACATATTCTGTTACGTCTGCACCACATGTCTATGTATACGCCCAGTTACACCTACTTTTACTGTTATCTTTCGCGACTGCTAAGCGTCACGCCTTCTGCTCCACCCACTGCTACGCCTACTGCAATGTAATGCTATGTGTTTGCGTTATGTATAAATGCTCATGTATTGTTATTAAAAGTTAGCGCGCTCATCCCAGACCCAGCCCCAGCAGCTGCTGGGCCTCTTTTCCCCTGCAGGGCCCTGCCATCCTATTCCTATGCAGGTCGTCCTGTTCCTGTCCTTATGCTGTAATAAACCTGCAAAAACTCCTACTACCTCGAATCTTGACTCTTATTTTATTGAGCTATCTGTTATGATATATGCCTAGTCAAAAATAGGGTATTATTTATTTATTTACCACACACCCACCAGCTATTCTTCAGCTGGCTCCTGTTCCTCCGGTGCAGCCTCCGCAAAGGCCATCGGCTTTTACACCTGCTCCTCCTATATTTCCTACAACTTTAACTACTATATCGACTACCACTCCTGGTACTCCTACTGACACTGCCTCTGCATCTGCCTCGTCTCATCCTGCCTTCCCACTTGTCTTTTCATCGACTTCTCCGTCTGTCCGCCAGAGAGTGGCAAGCACTGTTTCTAGTCTGTATCCTTTGTTTGGAGCGGCAAGTCCGGCTCATGCTTCTGGGCACAAACAGTTGCGCAGCCAACAGCCTGATTCTAGAGAGAAAGAAACGTTAAGCCATTTGGCACATAGATTGGTGACTAACCCGACAATATATGATCTAGAATCTGTTATGGATGTCTTCCATCAGTGGGAAGCATCAAAGCAGAGGTACGTTTTTGAGAAAATGTGTGTTTTTCTACACAAAGATTTAGAAGACAATGATTTGAACTCTAATCCGCCTGAGTTGAACCATGTACGGTTCAAATTTTCAAAAGGCACAATTGTGGGTTCGGATGTTAGGAAAGCCGTTGCGACGTTGTTATCACTTAGGACTGAAGGTGTTTCCAAGTCGTTGTTTGATTCTGATTCTTCTGTCAAGAAGAAGGGAAGACAATATCCCATGAGAGAGGTTCCCCCAGTTTGGAGAGATGGGGACGCGAAGGCTAACCCTATTATTCTGCCACATTTTCAGCGTGTGTGGGTACATGTCCCATGGAAGCGAGCTGAAGTTTTAGCCTCTAAGCAAACATTGCCTGATCCCCGCAAAAATCCTGCAGGGTATTACAAGGAGTTGTCGCAAACTGCAGGTTCATGCATTATGAATTTAGCCGATATTGATATGTTATTTGGGAATGTTGTTCAACAGCCTTTATGGGGAATGATCCGTCATACAGACCATAATCAGGAATTAGGCGACTCATGGGCTAATATTGCTGCTGCAGATGCCCTACAAATTGGTGGTGCTAAACCTAAGCCTTTGGTAGCAGATCTCCCTGGTAGGATCATTGATTACATGAAAACTATAATGCCCGCGATGCGTGTAAATTGGGATAAGTTGTCTGCGTGTAAGCAGAAGAAAGATGAAACGGTGTCTGATTTCTTCACCAGCTTTGAAGAAACATTTGTACACCACAGTGGTCAAGATATGAGTACAGAAGATGGTCAGCGACTGTTCGTCGATAAATTCGTGCACAATCTACTTCCAGAGTTGTGTAAGAAGTTGAAGGATTCGGAGAGTTCATGGGCAGTTTCTTCTTCAGCACAGATATTGGCTCCTGCACAGTATTATGAAAATAGAGACAAAGATGAGAAAGATAGAGCAGAAAAGAAAACTAAAGAGTTGAAAACGAAGGTCCTGTTACAGCAAGCATATCCGCCACGTGGTGGTAGTGGTCAGAATAATGGTGGGCAGAATAACTATCAGAATGATTACCAGCAACCTCAACAGTTTCAAAAGCCAAGAGTAGAGTATACTCAGCCACGCGCTCCTGTAGGTCCCAATCAGTGTTCGTATTGCAAGGAAGAGGGTCATTTTAAGTATAGTTGCCCTATCCTGTTACAGCGCGCAAATGGTGTGTCAAACACAAGAGGTAGAGGTGTTCAGCAAACACCTAGAGGTAGAGGACGCAGAAACGTCCCTCAAAATGCACGCTCCTTTCCACCTCAAAATTCTATGAATAGGTTTGTTCAGCAGAATAACGCATCTGGTAGGACAGCTCCGTACTATGCTGATGATTACTATGCTGAAGTTGAGTATATGGAAGGTAATGATTGCTAGGACAGCCATAGACAAAGAGAGGGAGTTGTTTCAGTTCCAGTAGATCAGAGTGGACCATACGTTGAGGTGATTACATCAGGTGTGTCAGAACCTTTTCTGTTGGATACTGGTGCTACAAAGAGTTCTATGATGCACTCAAAACTCCCTGGCGCACCTTTGTCTGGCGAAATGAATGTTTCTGTAGGTTTTTCTGGCGCCCCGGTTAGGAACCCGATTTCATGTCCTATGTCCCTGTCTGTTGGTCCTTGTGAATTCGAAGCACCCCTTATTCTGACAACAGGTTGTGGTGAGAACTTGTTGGGATTGGACCTGTTAAAAAGATTGTTTGCGACTTTGTACTGTTCCCCTTTGGGAGTACAACTTACACTAGGTAAGGAAGTGGTTTCTCCAATGTATTTGTCAAGGGATGAATTTCCGACAGAATTGTCATCTCTACCTAATATTCTTTGGGCTACTGGTCCTAACAATGTGGGTCTCTTGGAAATACCACCATATGTTGTGACATTAAAAGCTAATGTTAGGATGCCACGAATTCCCCAATACAAAATTTCAGGTGAAGGTGAAAAAGCATTGTTAGTGATCATTTACGATCTGATTGAAAAAGATGTGATTGAAGAGACAAGAGGCAACGTTTGCAATAGTCCTGTTCTGCCTGTTTTGAAACAAACTGATCCCTCTCAGCCACCTGTGTACAGATTTGTGATTGATCTTAGAGAGGTCAATAAAATAGTTGTGCCACAATTTCCAGTTGTTCCTGACATTACTGCCCTGTTGACTATGATCCCAGCCTCTGCAACCTGGTTTTCGGTGATTGACTTGAAGAATGCCTTCTTCAGCATCCCGATTGCTGAGGAGAGTAGGGATATTTTTGGCTTCAGTTTAGGAGGACGTAGTTTCCGCTTTAAACGCGCTCCCCAGGGCTACTGTGAAAGTCCATCAATATATAGTCAAGCTTTAAAAACACAGCTTGACACAATTGTTTTACCTGAAGGCGCTACCCTCATTCAGTATGTTGATGACTTACTTGTTGCTGCAGATTCTGAGGAAATCTGTAAAGAAGCCACGTTGTCTGTATTGCGTCATTTGTGTGATCTGCATCACAAAGTGTCTCCATCAAAATTACAATATTGTCGACAAGAAGTGACCTACTTAGGTCATCTCTTATCGAAGGAGGGAAGGAAACTGACCCCAGAAAGAATTCAGGCAATAGCAAAATTAAGTGTGCCAAGAACACAGAGAGAAGTGCGTGCTTGCTTGGGTATTACATCGTACTGTAGATAGTGGTTTTCAAATTTTTCTTTCCTGGCCAAACCCTTGGTGGCATTAACGTGTAAAGATACACCCAATCCTGTGCCTTGGTCTGAAGAGTGTCAGAAAAGTTTTTCTGAATTGCGTACAGCATTATGTTCGGCCCCTGTGTTGGGTACCCCCAACTACAGTAAGCCCTTTACATTGTATGTCCATGAGAAAGAAGGTTGTGCATTATCAGTGTTGACACAGTTGTTTGGAGACAAGCAGCGTCCATGTGCATATTTTTCGTCAACTTTGGATCCAGTAGCTAAAGCATTGCCAAATTGTTTAAGAGCAACAGCGGCAGCAGCTGTTTCTACTCGAAAGTCTGCGGGTTTAGTGATGAATAACACGTTAATAGTCATGGTTCCACATGCAGTGGACACGTTATTGAACAGAACCAAGATACAGCACTTAACTAGTGCTCGATTGTCTGGTTACGAACTAACTTTGTTAGCGAGCCATGTGCACATCAAAATATGCAGCACACTAAACCCAGCCACATTATTGCTAATTCCAGTTGAGACAGAGAATGCTGAAGAGCAGCATGATTGTTTTCTTAGAACAGAAGAAGAAACGAAAGGGAGAATAGACCCCCAACTACAGTAAGCCCTTTACATTGTATGTCCATGAGAAAGAAGGTTGTGCATTATCAGTGTTGACACAGTTGTTTGGAGACAAGCAGCGTCCATGTGCATATTTTTCGTCAACTTTGGATCCAGTAGCTAAAGCATTGCCAAATTGTTTAAGAGCAACAGCAGCAGCAGCTGTTTCTATTCGACAGTCTGCAGGTTTAGTGATGAATAACATGTTAATAGTCATGGTTCCACATGCAGTGGACACGTTATTGAACAGAACCAAGACACAGCACTTAACTAGTGCTCGATTGTCTGGTTACGAACTAACTTTGTTCGCGAGCCATGTGCACATCAAAATATGCAGCACACTAAACCCAGCCACGTTATTGCCAATTCCAGTTGAGACAGAGAATGCTGAAGAGCAGCATGATTGTTTTCTTAGAACAGAAGAAAAAAACGAAAGGGAGAATAGACCCCCAAGATACTCCTCTTGTTGAATGCGATGGTACCTTATGGGTGGATGGTTCATGCTTCAAGTTTCCGAATGGTGACACGACTGCAGCATATGCTGTCTCGACTTTGCATACAGTCGTTGAAGCTGCACGTATTCCACATAACTCAGCTCAAGCAGCAGAATTGATTGCACTTACGAGGGCGTGTGTGTTGTCAAAAGGAATGAAAGTAAATGTGTACATGGACAGTCAGTATGCATTTGGTGTGGCTCATAGTTTTGGACGTCTGTGGCGTGAACGTGGGTTTCTGACTTCGCATGGAGCCAAGATCCAGCATGGTCAGTTGGTGAATGAGCTTCTTGAATCACGGACCTTGCCTCTACAAGTAGCGATTGTAAAATGTAGTGCTCACAAGAAGGTGACTGATGATGTTGGTCGTGGAAATGCATTTGCTGACGAAGTCGCGAAAGAAACAGCAAGAAATGTGATGAGCAGAATGTATGTTGCAGGCTCTGCAAGATGGGTTGGTGATGTTGGAATGTGTGAGGACACGATAGAGAATGTGAAATCAATCCAATCTGAGGCTACAGAGGAAGAGATGAGCATGTGGAGAGAAAGTACGGGCAGAATGGATGCAAATGGTTGTTGGGTTGAATTGTCAGAGCATCAGAGATGGTTGCTACCCGATGCGTACGTGCTTGCAGTGGTTACAATGGCTCATGGAATGGCTCATATCAGCATGAAAGGGATTTGCAAGTTGTTGGCTCCAGTATGGCAAAATGCTGGAATTCCTAAGTGTGCAGAGAATGTGGTCAAGAATTGCATGGTTTGTCTGAAACACAATCCTGGTAGGGGAACCCCAACTCCAGCTGGTCATTTTGCACCTCCTACGTATCCGTTTGAGGTTTTGCAGCTAGATTTCATCCACATGTAGAGGTGCAACAATTTAAAATACGTACTCGCTGTTGTCTGTGCCTTCTCAAGATGGGTAGAAGCATATCCCCTTAAGGACAATACTGCCTTGTCCACAGCAAAAGCCCTTGTCAAAGAATTCTTCCCCAGGTTTGGAATGCCGAGAGTGGTCTGGAGTGATAATGGGAGTGAATTTGTGGGACGAGTGATGAAGGAAGTATGTGAAAGGCTAGGCATTAAACAAAAGTTCCACGCTGCAAATCACCCCCAATCAGCTGGATTAGTAGAATGCTACAACGGCACCCTAAAATTAAAATTGGCCAAGATTCAAGCGAGCACTGGTCTTAAATGGCCTGACGCTCTGCCCTTAGCACTCCTATCCACCAGAATGACAGTGCATTCAAGAGTGAAACTTAGTCCCTATGAAATTGTCTTCCGCCGCCCGGCCAACATATGGGGGGTGCCAAGACCCACCAAGTTTAGTGAAATAGAACACCCTGTTTTGCTTGACTATTTGTACGAATTGACGGCTAAATTGCGTGTTTTACACCAACAGGTCCATGACTCCTTGCCTCCGGTCTCTGAAGCTCCAGGACATCAAGTCGATCCTGGATCCTGGGTGTTGCCGAAAAACTTTCAGCGAACAAAGAACGATCAGCCCAGGTGGACCGGTCCACACCTCGTCCTTCTTTCCACAAGATCAGCGGTTCGAGTGGAAGGAAAGAAGAACTGGATCCACGGGATCCACTGCAAACAGATCCCTCTGTCTCTGCCCTATGACCGGTGGGTCCAGGAGGGTCTCGCCAACTCAGAGACTGAATCTGTGCCACGGTTTCTGCCTTTCAGTGATGCTCCTGTAAAAGGAACAATTACTGAACAAGAGAGTGACAATATTTTGCAACCAGCTGTACCACCGTCAGCCCGATGGGACACTACAGAACCTGAAGTCTTGTTTCAAGACCATACAATACCAGGAAAACAACGGTATAATCTGAGGCCGAGAAATACGAACTAATAAAAGTGAACTAATAAAAGTTTTTTTCTCCCAAGCACTATTTTTGGAAGCGCAGCTCTCCTATCTGAGGAACTTGCTTATTTTTGTTTTTCGAACCGCCATCCGGGTTCCGCTGCTAGGGCCGCGATTGCCCAAAGTCTTTGGGGTGCAGCTGACGACGTTAGGTCGGCAGTTCTGGTTGGTCTAAGGGAGTTGCCCTGGATCAACAGAAGCATTCCTTACAGAATCAACCTCCCATCGCGGGCAGCATTGTAGAGAGGATGGAGTTTTTCAAGATGGAGAGACCTGCCAAAACTGTGAATTTTAAGGCCAGAATATGTGGATTAATGACAAAGAAAAGTTTTTTATTATTATGCATTTTCCTGTTATTCAGTGCAATAATGTTTTTAGTAGGATATGTATCATTTTCTTTACAAGCGACATTTGCACCCACTACATCGCCCGCACCTCCTCCTACTGTTTCTTCACATTCTTTTCAACCCCTTCCTGAACATGAGTCCGCTAGAAGATTAGAGTTCATTAATAACTCCTTCAATCAGCTCTTGCACCAACACCAACTAGTAATGAACACGACCAACTGTTGGGTGTGTGGTCTTATGCCCCACACAACGGATAAAGGTATCCCTTACTTGGTCCTGCCATTCAGCCACAATGGTTCTGTGTGGGCATACAGAACAATGTTCATTTATGCACATGAAGTCTACCCCTTACGTTCTGTAACAGACAATCCTAAGAATAGTGCTCTAGTTAAGGGTATAGTAGATATGATTAAGGAAGATATTTCCTATGAGACTATTCCAAGAGATGAAACACTAGTATACATAGGATGGAACGTGACCGGATATGGAGCTACTCTGAGTGAGAAACAGCAAGCTGAGAGATCTTCCCCGATTTGGATTGTACCCCATCACGTCATCTGTGTCTGCAAGGTACTGGCAAGAATCCCAGAGCTCAGTTAGGGAAGAGTGTCTGTACTGAAACGTATGTTTTTGCATCTCAGACTTCCCCTTCGTTTTTAGCAGCTAAGGGTACCTATTTCATCTGCCATGATAGAGCCTATACATGGTTGCCCCCTGACTTTTCGGGCACCTGTTTTGTTTCGTTTCTGTTGCCTCCCACCTACACAGCAGCGGCAGATTACCATAAGACAAGGATAGTTAGAGGTGTCTTGAGTAAAGAAGACACTGCAGGACTAGAATTTGGGGATTTCGTAAAGGGTTTTCTGCCGTTCTGGGGACCAATGGTTAACAGCAGAAACATAAGACAATTAGCAAGGGTGGTTGAATCCACCGTAATTGAAACCGCTGGTGCCCTTAGTAACTTGACTGCTGAGCTCCAGTCGGACCGTCTTATGACCCTTCAGAACAGGGTCTCATTAGATGTCATACTTGCAGACCGAGGTGGGGTATGTAAATTGATCCAATCGAGTTGCTGTGTTTTTATTCCAGATAACGCTCCAACAGTGTACCAGGCCATCTCCAAATTGCATAAGATTTCCGAATCTATTCATGTGGATAAAGGAGATTGGTCTTTTATGGGATGATTCTGGGAACTGGTATCCGGCTGGGGATGGAAAATTCTGATGGTCATTGGGATGGTCTTAGCTATTCTTTTCCTGTTCTGTCTGTGCGTGCAGTGTACTCCTGCAATACGTGGCCTCTGTGCTACATCATGTGTAAGGAAGCCTGTGTCAAAAGACGAACTAAGTACCAGAATGATGTTTCAGCAACAGCTCAATGACTTTAGGAATATAGACCTGGACTCAGATTAGCATGAGATTAGGTTAAATTGCCTATGTAAGGGCAAAAGGAGGGTTTGTAGTTCTGAAAAATTCTGGACTCGTGCAACAAACTTTGTCGTAGCATGATGATTCTTATATCAAAAGACCGATAATGACTAGTACACTATGCACAAGCATTTTCGTCATAATCGAGTAACGATTTCACCTCAAAATCGTCATTTTCGTTTTTGAACCCTTGGGTTCCATTTAACGCTTGACGGCCATTTTGTGAGTTGCCCTTCACATAGGCTTGTAGCTTCAGTTGAATTTGATATCAAAGGACACATACATCTTAAATGCCTTTTCTGTGACCTGGGCAAGATGGAACCATTGCCCCAGGCCAAACCTGTTTGGTCAGTCCCTATCCCAGTGGCCGAACAAGATAGCATCAAAGCCCAACAGGCCATAAACTGCTCCCATCGCACACACACCCCGCCCAAATCTTACTCACACCTGTCCCTGCTCTTTTCTCTCCTTTTCCTTTATGATGAGGAGGAGCCCGGTTTTATTGGGGGTACACCGATATCTGATGAAAATGTTGGGCCTTGCCGGGTAATTTGCTGTGGGCTGGACGAACTGGAATGTGGACTTGTCATCATGACTCTGCCTTTTCTTTGTAGTAAAAATATGTGAATAGCCCACTGTAAATCTAAGAATGTTTGCACTGTAAATCTAAGAATGCTTGCCTGAAGCTTAATATTTTGTATAAAAAGAGAAGCCTGGCTCTGTAATGTTGAGCAGTCTCCTGAGAATATACACACTGTGCTGTTGTACTTCTAGGACGCTTGTTACTTGGTTGCAGCCAATAAATTCGATCTTGACTTCACCTAGAACACTCTGGTTTCTGTGTCTGAATCAGGAAAGTACTCGAGGTCTTTGGGTGTTGTCCCTGGCACCGCTGGGTTACCGGATCAGTACCGGTTCTGAAAAACCCAGTACCTCAGAACCACAGCCAATAATTCCAGAAGCCAAGATTGTTTGTACCCTCTCTTTAGTTTTCAAGAAGAAGTACAGAATAGTCTATCCCCTGAGGAAATGAAACAATGGGCCTCTCAAGAAACTGAAAGAAAGTTTCAGAACCAGTTACCTTACTATAAAGATGCCTTATATCTACCAACTGCAGTTCTACAAGAAAAGGCCATACAAGAATGTCACGATCAACCTTTAGCAGGACATAACGGAATAACCAAGACCTTGCATCTGATACAGCGTTATTTTTGGTGGCCTAGGTTGTCTTCGCATGTTAAGAAATATGTGCAAACTTGTGAATTGTGTGCTCGAAATAAACCTAGCCGGCAAGCTCCACAGGGCATGCTGCAACCCTCACCCACTCCCTCTCATCCTTGGGATACCATTTCAATGGATTTGATATTGGATCTACCGCTGAGTCAGGCATTTAACACTATTCTATTTGTAGTAGACACCTTCACTAAGATGTCCCATTTTATTCCACTCACTGGGGTACCAACAGCGAAGTATTTAGCGAAAACATTGTGAAGATACATGGGGTTCCCAAGGTGGTAATTTCAGATCGAGGTAATCAATTTGTATCCCATTTTTGGAAAGCTTTCCTACAAGGGTTGGGAGTAGAACCCCGGTACTCCACCAGTTATCACCCGGAAACAGATGGTCAGACGGAGAGAATTAATCAAGAATTAGAGCAGTATCTTCGTTTGTTCCTTCTGAATCGGGCTGGAAGCAGGTCAGAAATGTTATGGATGGCTGAATTTGCATTTAATAATACAAAGAGTGTATCCACTGGTTATTACCCTTTCTATTTGAACTATGGGTATCATCCTAACCCCTTTCAGACTCAACTGGATCTGGAGGTTCCGGCAGTGAAGGAATTAGTAAGGGATTTGATGGTTCTCCATCAGTCAGCAAAGATCAATTTAATTAAAGCAAAAAAGAACTATAAGACGTGCTGATAGGCATAGAAAACCTGCACCAAAGTACATAGTGGGAGATCAAGTTTGTCTGTCTTCCAAAAATCTACATTTGAAGGGTAATCGGAAGTTTCAGCCTCTTTTTTTTGGTCCTTACATGATAGAACAAGTTTTAGGACCAGTTACAGTAAAACAAAAATTACCTCCCAAATTAGGCATCCATTCAGTCTTTCATGTTTCCCTTTTAAAATAGGCTGCTCCATATGTAAGGATATCCAGACCCCCAGAACCTTTAGAGATTGAGGGACATCCAGAGTATGAAGTAAAAGATATTTTAGACTCTAAGCTGTCTAGAGGAAAGCTTTTCTATTTGATTGACTGGACAGGGTATGGCCCCAAGGATAGATCGTGGGAACCGTCCGATAATGTCCATGCCCCTCTGTTAAAAAGACGATTTCATTCTCAACACCCATCTAAACCAGGACCGATAAATCGGTCTTTGAGGAGGGGTACTGTCAGGAAACTCACAGTTGCCACAATCTGGAATAAGTCTTCCAATTGGATTCACAAAAGAAGAACCAGAGTCATAGTTAAACCAAATCTGGTCAACACCTGGTATGACATTTAATGTTAATCGACCATTATAAGATGGCAGCCGTATTGGCAAAGTATTCTGAGCCATGTTAGTGTTTCCTGAGCGGTCTAGTCTTCAAGGGTAAAGCGCACGGGTTCAACTGCGCACTTCAATTTAGCTTTGTTTGTGTATGCATGTCCGAGCCGTTTCTGCATCAAACTCGTCCCGCGAGACCTACAAAATATTTAAAGACCTATTAAAATTCCCCAATCCCCCCCCCACTCAGGTAGCCTCAGTCGGTAGATGCAATCAAATAACAACTTTCTTTCAGAACAAAATCACAACCATTCTACAAACCCTGCCCCCTAAATCTGACAAAAACCCCTCGGACACCTCGATAATTCTCTCGCCTCGGTGCCCACTCTGATCAGTGATCACACTCGGCAACTCTGGGCATTAGCTTGCCTCATCTTCACTAACGGCCCCACCAGACCGCCGGGGATGCCTGGTCTCACCCTGGAGATACCCATTAAGGGACCATCTCTCAGGGAAGCCAGGAAGGGTTTTGCAGCGGTCGAAGCGCCTTGGGACCCTATGGGTAAGTAGTGCGCTATATAAATGCCTATACATACATTTACATACACTTCCAACGGCCGGCCCACTCCTAGACAGTTTCAATCAGATGACTAATGAAGAGTTTCTAAAAACCCTTTCAGGCCTGAAAAGTGGTTCTACTAATGATCCAGCCCCCATTCATATCCTCAAACAAGTGGGACCTACCATCTCACACCTGGCCACCAACCTTATCAATGCCTCTCTTAGTCAAGGAGTGGTCCCCCATAGCTGAAAGCACGCAATAGTCAAAGCCCTACAGAAAAAACCTGGTCTTGACCCACTTGATTTCTCCAACCTTCACCCAATCTCCCTCTTGCAAGGTATAAGTAAGATCACAGAGAAGGTTGTCAATCAGCAACTATCAGCTTTCCTCGAAGCCAACAACCTTCTTCGCCCCTCTCAAACAGGCTTCCGTCCTGGTCAGGGGACCGAGACCGCCCTCCTACAAGTGGTAGAGGAAGCCAGATGCATCTTGGATTCAGGAGGATCAGTATTACTGATCCTCCTGGATCTAAGCGCTGCATTTGACACGGTTGATCACGAGATCCTGATCCAGCGACTGTCCAACATAGGAGTGAGAAACACGGCACTTGGCTGGCTCGCATCCTTCCTTAGAGACAGAACCTTTCAGGTCTGTGAAGGTAATGTGTGCTCTGACCTTTTCCCCCTCCAGTGTGGGATCCCTCAGGGCTCTTCATTGAGCCCTACACTATTTAATACATACATGGCTCCCCTGGAGGAAGTGGTCACCCCCTTTGGGATAAAAACCGTCACATACGCTGATGACACCCAAATGGTTGTGTCATTCTCGCTAGAAAGTGCCCAACTTAAAAACCTCCATGACTGTCTCGAAGGAATTCACCAGTGGATGTGTGACTCAAGGCTGAAACTCAATGGCTCTAAAACCGAGCTCATGCTACTGGGACACCAAACATCACCCCTCCCCAGTGCTATGTGGCCATCTTGCCTGGGTACCCTTCCGCAACCCAAGACGAAGCTCAAAAGTCTGGGTTTCTGGCTGGAACAGGACCTTTCTTTTAGAACTCAGGCCAAAAAAACAGCGGGCACCTGCGTAGGCCTACTCCGTTCGGCCAGGAAGATCCTTCCTCTGCTCCCAGCACCTTCTCAAAAACTCCTCATACAAGGTCTGATATCATCTGGGCTAGACTATGGCAATGCCCTCTTCCTGTCAGCCCCTGAAGCAACTATGAACATTCTGCAGAGAACCCAAAATGCCGCCGCAAGGCTCCTGACAGGCACCCCCCGTAGAACATCAGCCAAACCTGCCTTGAGGGCACTTCACTGGCTGCCAATCCGTGAAAGGGTCAAGTTTAAGGCCTTATGCACAACACACAAAGCTCTACAAGGCCAGGGTCCCCCGCTGCTCAAAATCATGCTCTTCCCATACAAACCTAACAGGTCCCTGCGCTCCTCCCACGGTAACCTGGCACGGTACACAGAACTAAGAAAGCCCGAACTGGAGGACGCCGATTCTCAGTTGCAGCCGCAACATCTTGGAACGCCCTACCAACCCATCTGCGCGCTGAACTTAATCACAACAAATTCCGGAAGTTACTTAAAACTCACCTTTTCCCACAATAAACCGCGCACACCCTTCCTTTTTTCCGTTTCCCCCCTCAGTTGTTATTGCAATCCTAGCGCTGGGACGCCTCCGGGCAGCCATGCGCTTTAGAAATCCCGTTTTCATTTCATTTCATTTAATTTCTCCGAAATTGTGAAGTGCGTGAAAGAACGGTCATCTTAGAGTTTCCAGGTAGCGGTTTGGTGTAATTCTGCTTTCGTAGAGAGAGCCTTGTCATAGCTTAAAGTCCTGAGTAAGAACTTTCAGTCACAAAGATTCCAGTTTCTTCAGGGAACTTGTACGACGTTTGCAGTTAAGACAACCGAGCAATTCTAGCTTCCCGATAGACTTAGAATTATCATTCTTGAAGGCAGAGTCAGCTAGTTTGGTCAAGCAAGGATTCAGGGAGCGACGGAATCAAATTCAACTCAGAATTTCTCAAGTAAGTCAATCCCATGGAAGCCATGCAGCTCTTAGTCCTTTAACCCAAATATTTTCAGTGCATTTGGGCTCTGTCCTTCCTTTGCGCTTTTCCTTTTCTTTCCCTCCCTCTCATACCTACCTTGTTTCCTTTTGCGCGACAGCAAAGAAAGGAAGATTTACATAGACTAAAGACTGCAGATTTCTCAGGACAATTATTATGTAAAAGACTTGTACATTTAACGAATCTCTTCGGTGTTAGAAGGTACAGTCTAGAGAAAGTAATTCTTAAGAGGTCACCAGACACAATGTATAAATAGTTAAAGTTATTCTCTCTCTATTACAGATAGTGAGCAATACTACAATATCACTGCAGAGGTTAATACAATAATACAGAAGAGGGGAAATACTCCAACAAAGTCTGGTAGGAAGAACCTAATTTAGAGTAATCAAAGATAGTTGGTATTGCAACTTTGTTTTTTTAAGGTTCTCTCCCTGTGTGTATTAGGCACCCCTTCAAGGCTGAAGAAAACACTACACAGAAAGAAGTTTCCGAAGCAACAGAGGGTGTCAGCTGTCGAGGAGTGTCTCTTCTCTTCTCTTCCCATTCCCCTTTTCCCCCCTATTGGTGACGTTGCTCTGTCAGAAGCGCGGCGTCACCGGTGGGCGGGCATAGGGATCAGCGGCCATTTGCTCCTGCGAAGACAATTTGGGTTCTAACACGGCCTGTGGGTCCTCTTGAGGGCCACCTTTGAATTCTTCTGGGCTCCCCTGATTGCGCGGGCTTACCTGAGTCCCCTACTTATGGGGAGTCTCCCTACCCTGAGTCCCTACTTATGGTGAGTCTCCTGGACCTTGCTGGTCCAGACATTGCACATCTATCAACTTACCTTCTGGTTGCAGTTGCCAATGTTTGTTCGTGCTCCCACCAAACACTGATCCCTCAACTCTCGATATCCGATGTAGGAAAACTCATGTATGGCTCCTGGTCTTCCACAGTGTCTCCTCATCCACACAGCTGCAGTTCCAAGATCACCGTCAACCCTACTGCAACCCCTGACGTCAGCGGGCATTCCTCTTCCGTACCTCCGGGTCACTCCTGAGTGGCATAGACTCTGTCCCCTCTGCTTGCAGGTTCTTCACATCTCAAATCCATCTTTGGGTTCTACTGGACACTTTCACCTTCCCCAACAGTGGCATTTTCCTGAAATCTCCCATTGAGATTGACAATGGTTTTCGACGCCACTTCACAACTATGCACCCGGCCTTCCTGGTGCAGGTAACCTGGTTCCTAAGGTATCCACAGGTGGGGTGGCTCTTTAACCTTCTGTCTTCCAAGGGGTTTCTTCAGGTTTCACTGTTCTTCTTTAAAATGTCAACCGTGACTTACCCATTGACTTTTGTTGATCCAGTGGTAGTGTTACCACACTGCACGCGGCCTCCGTTGACCACTGTGTATTCTGTGCTACTTACCGATTTCTATTACAAAGTACTGTGAGTATTGTGTATAACTCCGGCGAGGAGATATCCGAACATGTTAGTGAGTGTCTTATGATAATGACATATTTTTATAAATACACTTTGTGGTTCTTTTTTATTTAAGCTATACCTATACGATCATGTTCAAGTAAAACAAGCGGCATTACACTCCTTCTGCACTGAAGGCTGCTCTCCACAATTTCTACTTAGAGAGATGTTTAAGGCTGTCTAAGACCACTAAAATCATAATAAGGTTTTCTGGTCTGGTGCAGGGTGCCCACTTACATTTGTGTGCATCATACACAAGGCCAACCTCTCACACACTATGTCACAAATGTGTCACACTGTATGAACCTTGCAAATCCCTTCTGTCACAACTGTCAGTCAAACACTGATGTCCCTTGCCCATCCCATCAGTTACACATGACAAAATCACAGACTGCATGTCCCTGCACAGCCCCTCCTTTACTGATGACAAAATCACAGACTGCATGTCCCTTCACAGTTCATTCTTTACAGATGACAGAATCACAGACTGCATGTCCCTGCACAGTTCATTCTTTACAGATGACAGAATCACAGACTGCATGTCCCTGCACAGCCCCTCCTATACAGATATCAGAATCACATACTGTATGTCCCTGCACAGCCCCTCTATACAGATGACAGAATCACAGACTGCATGTCCCTGCACAGCCCCTCTTTACAGATGTCGGAATCAAAGACTGCACGTCCCTACATGGCCCCTCCTTTACATATATCAGAATCACAGACTGCATGTCCCTGCACAGCCCCCTGTATAGATGCCAGTGTCATAGACTGTACATATTCTAAGCATCCCCTCTTTTTAAGGTGTTGGAGTCACAGACTGCGCAGACTGCACAATCTCTCAGTTGCAGATATTGAACTCTAACTCCCCTGCACATCCCCGAAAGGTTTAAATGTTGGAGTCACAGACTGTGCATACCCTGTGCATACGCTACGCTAGAGATGTCAGAGTTATAGACTGTATGTGACTTGCATGCCCCTCTGTTACAGAACATACCCTGCACACCCCATGACTTACAGATATAGGAGTCACAGACTACATCTACCCTGCACCCTTCCTGTAAAACAGTTTTCATAGTCCACACACACTCTCATACATACCTTCCACATCCCCTGAATTACAGAAGTCAGAGTCACAGCATGTTCTACTGATCCGGAAAGAGATCATAGAGTTGTGTGCATAGAACTCTCTTCCACAGGCTGCTTGTGTGGAGGGATTCAGACAGTCCTTGAACGCAGTTAAAACAACATTATCCCCTGTTGGCACAAATACAAGTTTTGATTAAACTAAAAAAAAGATTTCATTATGAGTACCTGAGTAGACGTGGTTACCTTGAAGGAGTCTGAGTGAAACAGCCAAATTAAGAAAAAGTAAGGGTTAAATACGTTAACATAGCTTTATATCAGTGTTTATGCACCAAATGTCATTTTAAAGTAATGATAAATATCCTTCCTACATTTTTTTTATCGGGTGTCACACTTTGCCCCTACCACTTTGATGATTACTCAATTCTTTCGCTAATCTTGAGCTCAAATGCTTTTATACCTTTTTCCACACTTTTAAACCACTTTCAGTAGATCCCAGTAGATTTCCAACCTAACATTTTATGCCAACTCCATACGAAAGAAGCCTGTATTAGGCAAATCAGTAGTGACCTGATACCCATGAGAACAATCCTTCGTGGACTACAAGGCAAGGCACTCTCCAGAAGGGAACACAAGAACCTCAAACCTGTTACACTATTATTAGGCCTCTTTAGTGAGTTGTAGCTTAGTTTAGGGGCCTGTGGCACAGCGAGCAAGGGACCAAGGTAGGAATGTATGTCAGCCAGCACATGTTACACAATCAGTTGCTGCCATGTGCATACAATGGAAGAGCATTCTGAAGGTCACTGAGGCACCTTACAACCAACCCATAAACGGCCAGAATCAGTTCTTAATTTGTGCTGGTGTTTTCTGGTGCTTGACCCTGGACTTATTTCTTAACAGCTGCACATATTTATGAAAACTCACCACAAGGTGGCACTGTTAGTCTATTTTTGAAAATACACCTGAGAAAAGTAATTAATATAGGATTCATGAAATAATAATAACAAAGTGCTTGCTCGGGTCCTTCTAACAGCTTTGGTTCACCTGGTATAGTCCCAACTGTCATACCTTTAGGACTGTAATGGTATGTAGGCTCTTCACTCCATAATCCCTTCTTCCTTTGACCTCTTACATTACACTCAGTGCCTGAACACTCCTGGGAGTAGCCGTGATCTCAAGAAATATCACTATTTATTCATTCATTCATGTAGGTGTGCCATGGGTACAGGTATCTGGCAGCGCTGACAAGGACCACAGGTGGCGCAAGCTGCAGTGTCCTCCTAAGAAATATCTTGGGACCTGGTACTTATTATTTTACAAATTAAGCACTGGCCAGAATGTTAAGGACAGAGTCAGGTTACAGATGGGGCATGTGACACTTACCAACTGTGCTGTTTTCCAGCCCTTTGACGCAGTGAGTGACATCAGGAGGGCATTGCTTGAAGATACCAGAGCATTGGGTGGTGCCGAGAGCAATACAATGCTCGCAAAGTAGGCAATCTGCTGGAAAAAGAAATGTAATCTAGAGATCTGAGCAAAATTGTGCTTTTCATTCAAACATTGAGAACTAAATGTAAAAAACAGGTATGGTGCTTTAGTCTCAGAGCGGGGCACATTCACAATTTATTAGGAATAAGGAGAAGATAATAAAATTCTGATACTTAGGAGTACAAAATATAACAGAAAATACGTAATGTGTCAGAGTTTTAATTGTTTGGAGAGTAGAAAAATGAAGTAATGTAAACACAAAAGGGTGCTGAAGGAAGATTGTAACATAATGAGACAGAAAGAAACAGATAAAAACACAGAAATGGCTAAACCCAGGCGCATAGATACAGACCGAGACACAAAGAAAGAGATAAGAACAAATAAAAAGATCTAGAGATAACTAAAGACTTGACACAACCACATTTGATGAGCTGGGTTGTGTTAGAGAAACTGTAGAACAGCACCATTTTGACTAAGATATTGTGTTTTTTCTCTCTGTCTGTGCTGGAGCACTTTAGTCTTCCCTGTGCTACTCATTATTGTGCAAAGCCATCTCTGTAATGTGCCGCGTGGGTTTTGGACCAGAAGTGTACCCTTCCGCCATAAAATTCTGTGCTTAGACATAATTTTAAAATGTTGTTCATTAGAATGTTTGGAGAAAAAAAGGTTGTTTTTTTACAAGCGCCTTGCGCCACTTTTGCATAATTTTTAACATGGGAAAAGTGCACTAGGGGCTTGTAAATAAACCCCAACATATTTAGAGTGATGCAAGTACAATGCAAAGGCTTCAGTAATATTTACAAAGCCTCACACATCCTGATTTTCATGCCCTTGCATGGATTTTTTCATAGAAATGTAAAGCAAGGCAGCTGCTTGTGCTGCATTATGTTACATTTCAACTTGGGAATCGTTACATGAGTGGAGCATGGGTGTTCCCATGGATTCTGCCATGAATTTTGCTGCATTTCCAGATTTTGTCCTGTCCTGATGATGGTCTCTGGATTACACCATTGAGACCGAAACGTCGACAATTCAATCCAAGTCTCTTCTCCAACTTTTGGCTTTCTATTCATCATCTTTTAAAGAAGTCAATTTTATTTAATTTCTCTTAGACTGGATTGTTTTCTTCTGTATTTATGGATTGTTTCATCAGCTCCATTTACATAAGAAATATATGCATTTGTTAATAACTGTACACCCTTCATTTTCTTTGATGATTTATTTCTGGATGAATATAAATAATAATAATTTTTTCTAAAAACAAACTTTCTTCGTGTTGCTTTACCTTCATTCTTGTGTTCAATATCTCATTCACTGTTTGAAACCACAATTTTTTTCACGGAATCTGTTCTGACTATTGTAGCTCTATGGGGCTAGTGTGGTAGTTACCATAGATCTGGGATAACAGGTTCATAATAAATTGAACAGTTACTGCTTCATTCAGCTGCTAAGTCTAATCAACATAGACTGCACTACACTGTTAAATTCTAAGCGCCAAATAAATCCCTTGCTGGCAACCTTCCTTAGAATACTTTGATTGCCCAAGCCCGCAAGGGTATATTGGGTCACCCACCGCTATCACTAGTAGAAGATAAAGACAGCTGGGGACATTTAAACTTACAGCAGATTTCTGGGGTGAATTAAGCTCTGTCCTGATCATTACTCTCTTCATATCTATGTGTACCGTAGTGTATACTCACAACAATCAGAACTGTACAAGTTTATGACCATCTTACCTCCAGATATCAGTGCCTGGAGCATGGCCACAGCTGCAAGAAAGGCCTTCATGGTGCTAGCAGAGTAAAGATTAGGGGATGCAGTTTCTGACCTGGATCATTTGCTGGGTCTTCTGCACATCTCATCCTCAGGACATGCCTTTTATACTCTCACAGAAGGGGTGGGGCACAGGATTCATGAGTTATGTTCACAGGATGTGGCTGAACTCTTTGTGTGTGACCAGGAGCACTTCTCAGGTTGCTTGCATCATCCCTTGGGAATATATTGAAATAAACTGTAGGAGATTATGTACTGCAGATTTGTTGAGTAAATACCAAATTGTAATGAGGCCATGATTATAAGTGCTGAGCTCAATTCCAATCCAACAATCATATATAAATATGTGTAGGAGTCATAAATATGAATAATCTACTTAGGGGCATTTGCCACGTGGTGGAGTATGTCCTACGTCAATCAATCAGATAATCAATCAATCAGGCATTTATAAAGCACAGCAAATCACCTGTAAGGGTCTTGAGGCATTGGAGATATTGACTTCTGCCTTGTAGTAGGTTATTTGAACATCCAGGTCTTTTCTGAATTGGAGTGGTCCTCAGGTGCAGGGGACGGTTTTTCCATGTCTTGACCACCAGGTGCGATAACGATCTTCCTCTGTTTTTGCTTCAGCAGATCCAGGGGATGTCTGCGAAGAACAGGAAAGTAGATATACGATATCTATGTGGCTGGTGGAAGGCCAGGTGTATTTTGATGTGCGCTGGTCCTTCGTTGTGCAGCGCTTTGTATGAGTGGGTCAGGATATGGAACTGGCATCTCTTCTTGATCAGGAGCCTGAGTAATTTCTTGAGGTGGAGTGTGATGTGGATCATCTTGGGATGAGTCTTGCCACTGAGTTTTACATTGTCTGAAGTCTCTTCATGAGACGTGCAGTGATTACTACGTAGAGCGTATTTTCATAGCCCAGACCAGACCTGCGTGAATGTCCTTCTGGTGTTGACTGGGAGCCACATGAAGATCTTGCGGAGCATGAGAAGGGTTTGGAAGCAGGCAGATCAGATTGCGTAAACCTGCTTCTTCATAGATAGTTTTCTGTCCAGTGGGCCACCATGCATCTGTTCCATGGTGAGTTTTTATTCCTAAGAATGAGGACTTCTGTCTCATCTGTGTTGAGTTTGAGACAATGTCCTTCATCTAGTCAGCAATGTTCATTGTGCATCTGTGAAAGCTGGCTCTGGTGGTAGAGGGGTCTTTGGACAGTGAAAGGGTGAGCTGGTTGTGGTCGGTGGAGGAGATAATGTTGAATCAGGGCAATCTGAAGGTGTAGGCCAAAGGGGTTATGTAGGTGTTGAATAGGGTGGGACTTTAAGATGATTCTCAGGGGACTCTGCAGTTGACTTTCTTAGGCTCCGATGTGAACGCTTCAAGATGGATCCTCTGGGATCTTACGATGAGGTATGTGGTGGAGTCTGTTGATCAGGATGTGATGGGAGATGGTGTCAACAGTGGCTAACAGGTACAGGAGGACGAGGGCTGTCATTTCACCACGGTCCAGGAGGACCCTGAGGTCGTCGGTGGCTGTAATTAGGGCTGTGGTAGATATGGGTGCATAGGGTAATTACTGCTTATCATTCTTCCTTATTTTCATGCTTCTTGCTCACCTTATTAACTTCAGAAACAAACTGAGGAGTGCACAGCTAACACATGTTTTACCTCTTTCTGGCATTCAGGCCTGGGGTGTTTCAGAGCTGTGAATGAACTTTTTATAGAAATGACTTGTATAATCTCAGTTACGAAAAAAATCAGCGAATGTGGTTACCAGCCATCTGCCCCCCAAACACAAACACTGATGCACTGTATGCCAGGCGCCACTTTGCTATGCACAATGTGCCCTTTTTTACTGCGGATTGAGCTGCAACCCCGATCTTGGGACCAAGCAAAAGCTGCAGTAGATAAAAGCATGGTGGTCCTATCCTAATCAGGCAGATTGGGACCACCACATAATAAGAGCCGCTATAAGCCTTGACCCGAGTCAGGAATTTCTCTGAATTTCCCACCACTTTCACCACGGACTCAACGAGGGATGTCAGTGCATGACATTTGTAGATCCCATCCCCTGTTTTTAAACTGGGGCAATAATAGATTGCAACCAAGATTTGGGCTGGCAAAGTTGCTATATGCATTCAGGACATTGGTCACAATGGAAGCCAACAAGTCTACATATTGCTAGCATAAATCTATTGGGATCTCATTAGGTCTGAAGATTTCCCAGAGGGGCACTCATGTATAGCTCTGACTACCTCAAAGAAAGACCAGCTCCTGATGACGTGTAACATGGATGAAGATTGGATATTCTTTAACTGAATCTACTTTACATATTCTTCTTATTGGATGGACAATGTCGGGAGCGCTAATATTAACCCAAACTAATATTGGATAAACCTAGGACCATTATCTTGAATGACGGACATATTCTCAAATATTTTAGGCCCTGAAGAAGTCCATCTCTATGTGGATGAAATGTTTTGGCTAGTTTTCCTTGGCATTTATTCATGAGGCACAGTAATATGTGCTACAACCACCCCAGGTGGCTTAGCCTAAACATTATTATTAAAACTAAGGAACCTAATTTTCTGTGAGTTGTCATATTTACTCCTTCAATCAGCCCTGGATTTTAAACCCACAGCCAACACCTGCAACAATGAAAAGCAAATATACTAGGCAGATAAGAGCGTTGGGGCAGGGAGGGGGGAACTCGAAAGACGATGACAAGGGAATATTAAATAAATGATGAATTTTCCATTGTTGTCCTCTGTCAACTCCCCCCCCCCCCACTCCTGACCCCTCAATGCAATAGGCTTCTGGGTAAAAAACTGTGATTAGCTGAATGCTGATTTATTTGTCTAAAGTTGCATTTGTACGTCCACTTGATTGGCACACACTGGGGCTTTTTATTTGTTGTTTTTTAACCTTTATTGCTCAAATGCCCTGGTATTGTTAATATTGTACGATGCAATGCTTTTTTCAAATTGAAAAGATTTACATCCTCTAGGCCTGGATAGGATGTTTGAGCTTGTGTTGTGTGCTGCTTTGCTCTACTGTAATATAGAAAGTATATAATTTTAGAAAAAAGCATGCTGACATCATGTAAAACATGTCCTTCAACTTCTGTTTAGGCATTTACTTTTTTTGCATCCAGGGTGCCCTTCCTGTGTCCCCTGCATACTCCTTTGCTAATGCTGTCACTTGTTTACACCTCCCTCTTGGTCCCTTCATTTTCAGCTCTTTGCTTTCTACCTCTTTATCCCCCCACCCCCTGCTTTATGGGTCCCCACCACTGGCCAGTCCCAAGCTCTCCTGCAAAATGAACATTATGTGTGGTATAGCTACCCCATCTTGTAAAAAAGTATTCTTGCTACTGATACAGCAAACAAAAGACCAGAGGACATCCTGGTCTTGGAGAGAGACAAATCTCCTTCAGTGAGACCAGGTGGACACAGTCCAGTTGGAAAACACAATCCTCGGGAGGATTGCTGCTGTGTTCTGGGCATGAGGAAGATAATGCCCCACACACTTAGTAAGTTGCACTGGTGCTAATGCTAGCAACCGACAGAGCTCTGATGGAAGTGATTCCCACTGTCCCAGAATCATCACAGCAACCTTCCGGACAAAGAAAGAGGATCATTGTGAATGTTATCCAAATACAAATGACAGCAAAGAAGAGGAAAAAAACTGTTTTATAACATACTCCAGACCTGGAGAAATGCCTAGAGTGAAACATCATTATACTGATGGACAGGCGCGCAACGCCCATTGGACTCCAAGGGCTTCAGCCCCCCATCGTGTGTGTCAGTCCGGGATCAGACTGCTTCCCGGGCACACCCTCTGCTTAGAGCCCCTGCAGCTCCACTCTGCATTTTGCTTGAAGAATCAGCCCCCCTGAAATGTTTTATTAACGCTACCTGAAATTTGACTCTAGTTGCGCCTCTGCTGATGGGGGACCTCAATGCCAAAATTGGAAGTGAAAACTCTGGGGATGAAAAAGTCATGGGCAACCATGGCCTTGGCGGCATGAGCGAGAATGGTTACAGGTTTGGAGATCTCTATGGCCTGAACAGTCCAGTGATAGGGGGCAGTGTATTCTCATGCAAAAGAATACACAAGACAACTTGGCTGTTGTCAGACAATTCAACAGAGAATCATATCGACCATGCTGCATTGCCAAGAAGTCCAGAGGATCCTGCAGGATGTGAGAGTGATATCAGATCATCACATTCTCAGAGCGAGACTGAAGCTAAAGCTGAAAACAGCATGGAAAGAGTTGACAAACAAACACCAGCCATATAACCCCTCCCTCCTCAAACATACGCAGAAAAGGACTGAATACTCAGCCTCAGTGACTAGTTTCAGGTCCTGCAAAAAGTAAAGAATAACAGAGATCCTGTAGAAAGTCAGTGTGAGAAAGTCAAAGAAAAAGTGAAATCAACATGCCAGGAAATACTGGGTCCGAAGAAACAGATCGCAATGATTCTCTGCAAAATCTAAGTGAGAATGGAAAAGAAAGCTGCAATCAACACTAGCCAAACAAGAGTAAAAAAAAGAAAAATCTCAGAGCAAATACACCAAAACCAACAAGGTAGCTAAGAGAAACTTAGGAGCAGACAAGAAACGATTTGATTGTCTTATCTCTCAAGTCCAGGAAGCAGCAAGTCATAGAAACCTGAAAGAACTCTACCACATACTGACGAAACTCTCCATAAAATACCTGTTAAAGACAAACCTGAGAAGACAATCATGGGTAACGGAGGCCAACAACGAAGATTGATGGTGCACTTTGAATAACTGCTGAACCAGCTCTTGCCGTAGCCTTCAGCCAGCTGCCAATACAATTCAGCAGACTAACTAAGGCATCAGGCTGTAGTGTAGTTCCTATTTTTCCTATAAGCCCTGCGCATTGGAATAACATAAACAGCAGTGTAGACGTAGGACTTAGGTCATCTAGGTCTCTACTGACTATGTTAGACTTAATTTAGGTTTGCGCCAGCTAGCTCAGAGGTCACTGGAAACTTTCTTGACTGAATAGGAAGGGATCAGCTTCCCTGGCTCAGACAAGAAGGGATTCAGCTTCCGACAACCGCATAAACATGACAACTTTGCTCCCTCAGAATAAGAGTAAATCTCTAGAGTCGTGTGAAAACAATAGACAGTTATTTCACTCACTCAGATGTGCATACTTAGTTTCACCAGAGTGCAGAGAATAGAGAGACGGGCGTTTTCAATAAAAGATATTATTTATTGAGCAGTCATCCTTCTCATGCAAGAGAAATGAATTGCCACAATTGCAATACTTAATATAAAGTAAAGTACGTACAGTAAAAGGAGTATTATGAAATAATACTGTAAAAGCATAGATATGGTTTCTTAGCCATAAGACACTTTAAAATGGATAAAATATATATACATATATACATAGGCTAATGTGCTCAACTGGTGCTTCTAAAATACGCCTACCTGCCTGACCTAAGCCTAATAAGTGGGAAGGAGTAAGTAAGTAGCAGTTTGAGTTAAGTAGGTTTTTTGCCAAGAATCTGACTCAAGAATTCTCTCTAAGGGTTTAGTCAGCACTGTACCTTGGGAATAGAATGTAGGAGGTCTGGTATCTCTCTCTCAGGACTCGATATCCCAGGCAAGGGTAGGCTGGAAACACCAGAGCTGGATTTTCTCGGCAGGAGAAAAGACAGCGTCTTTCTCAGCGCATCAAAGAGGAGGGGCAGTGTCCGTGGGCTCTCCGCGTCTGCTGGGCTCTCGACAAGTAGATTAGCTGCTCTGCTCCAGAACCACCACCGTGTGTTTGCTTAAGGCAACGTCGGTATATTTATACCTGAAAGGTCCAGAGTTTGACGTAAGGTTTGGACATAGGACGTCAATAAAGATGTCACTAAGAACTGGCCGTTCTTATAGTGCTCGCAGGAGTTCTATTACAAATCAAACCAAAGCAAGCAGGGATTTCCCAGGTTGCTGGAGGTTTGGTGTGTTGAAAGAACTCGTTGTGCTTTCTAGGAATCTAAGGAAGTAGCTTTTGCCGTGCCTTGGGCTGCAAGGGCGATTTACTGAAATATGGATCTGATTCTTATGCCATTATAGGGATATTTATTGATTATAGCTGTGTAAGGGCATAAAATGGTAATATTGATTTAGGTTCCTAGATAAAAACACAATACCCACTCCACGATCGAATGTCCATCAATTACTAAAAACTAAGCAATAAAGGTGAATGTGTATTCCAATACACCCCAAAATACATTTTGCATTCGAAATGGTGTATACGAAATACACGAAAGATTATAGGTACTGTACGTTTTTAAGCAGTGTAATCATTCACTAAAAAAAATACTTATATATTTAGCTGAACGATTTGCGAAAATTACACATGAAATGTCTCTTAATACAGAAAAGAAGGTCGAGACTATTTCATCACATATAAATGAAATTACAAGTAAGTCTGCTAGAGGCTGAGGTAATATTTTGTCTCTAGAATAACTAAAAATAGAAGCTCTGTTCTTTATGAATAGTTCTACTGTAAGCAGAGTACATGTGCCCAAAAAAAAAGGTAAATTTTTTGTAATTTGGAAAAAATAATTTCGTTTTCAGGGGAAAAATAGTTCCAATTGTTTTCAGTAGTTTTTGTTTATCAAAGCTGAAGGCCAAATTCAGAGTTCAGGGGAACGCTGTGTGCCGGTTTACGTAAAAGTTATTCTTTCGGTTTAGGGGAGAACATTACTTCAGACAGATGTGCAAAAAAACAGTCTACAGCTTCAGGTGAAAGTTCGACCATGGTTGAAAATGCTGTAACCGGGCAGTCGTGAGAATGATTGCCATCATCTGTGTCAGGATCAGCAATGCTCACAGAAGGTCGTACCTGGGTGATGTTGCTCTCATTTCTTGCTTCACTCCCACCTAATCGTAGTGGTGAAGTTTCAAAGAATGCCGTCATCAGGATTGGTAACCGCTGGGGACAACACGATGCATGAGCCGTTACAGGACTCAGCAAAGTATCGATATCCATTGGTACTGCTGATTGTAGTGTAAGACAGGTGTCCAACACGCATTCTTCTCCGCATAGCATACATCGAAGCACAGGTAAGATGCAGTTCTGCCATATAGGTCTGAATGAAAGAAACCAGGTCATATTCAGATCTCTCAGCTGGGCTAATCCAAGGACTTTAGTTATGCGGTACCGATAGCGTATAGCTAGGATCGTTTCTTCCATTGTTGCTGGAGTCTTGTCTGCGTTTTGGCTTGCCATATCGGAGCAGAAGGGTCTAAAATTAAATTCCTGCTACGAGTCCCAAAAGTAGTGGTAGGCCGCCAAAGACCGAATGGACAAAATTGGGAAAGATGCTCAGGACTGCTTCGAAGGGTGTTAACAGTCCCGAAAAAATTGTCTTAAATACATGTGCGATACCACTGGTATCTGAAATATTTAGGATTTGGCTTAGCATTTCTACGAAATGCACGGGGCAATTGGTTGATAAAAGTGTATGTATCTCTGCCGTTGTCCTTTCAACTTGAAGATCATACGTTTCTTTTGATGACGTAATAGGCACTTTTGTCTGTAAAAGCACAGACTTCATTCTGCTTAAAGTATCAATTCGTATAGAAGAGATATTCAAGGGAGGCCAAATCATCTCCTCAGTATCAGTAGAGCTGTTTGGATACAATGCTTGCATACTGCAAGTGACCATGGAACTAACGCTTACGAGATATGCTTTCCCTGGCACCATGCCACAACAGCTGTGATCCGTTATTAGAACGTAACTCCCGTTAGAAAGTTGTCTAAAGAATGGCTCTATTTGTGTTGCAGGTGTGCCATGCTGGTGGCGTGAAAGGTTATTTGAAGTCCCCTCACAGGCCCCATGTAAATTAATATCTTGGCACAGAAGTATACCGCTTAGTGATCGTTTACAATTATTACCACTAAGAAATACATTCTGGTTCTTGTCACTATAACATGTATGTGTATAAGGTAATTTCCATGATGACTTAATGTACCCTTTACCCAACCTTTCATACTGGCCTGCTGGTATATACTCTTGGCATTTTTTAAATTGGAAAGTTGTTATCGGAATTGTGATTATTCCGTGTATTTTCCATTCAATGACAGGTCTTTCTGACATTGTCAATGGTAATCTCTCAAGTTTTTCAATGCTCAGAATCGTATAGTCTGCTCCTTTTTGTGCCAAACTGATTTGTTTATCAGTAAGGTTAAAGATAGAGAACAATGACGTTGTGTTGATTAAACGCCAAGGCACATAGCCTGAACGCAGATTTTGCAACGTCCAGCCTAGCTGTACAATAGAACGTAATTGGGACTGACCATGTTGTAACATTATCAAGTCCTGATCTATTATATCGATAGCAGATGATACAATACTGTCCAATGAATATATTCTGGAGGACAGAGTCATTAACCCATTGTCCACAACAGAAAGTGATTTTTCCAAATTAATACGATCAATTTCTTGTATTTTCTCTGCTGTCTCAATTTGAGTCACTTTCCATGCTTCGTTGTACGCAGCGTATATACTGGCCGCTATGAAACGTTTTTGACGCTGTTTGCGTGGCCCCATTATGAAATCGCGCAAGTCAGCACCGTCTTTGAGTAAAGTCAAGTGTTGCTTAATTTCTGCAAATGTGGATGTTTGTAGCCATTCAAGGCATAGTTTACTTACACTGTATGTTGTTACTATCCCTGGATGTTGTCTCTGGGAGTATCTAGGGTCTGGTCTGGTCATTTTTAACCCCTGTATTTTGTTCAGGAATCTATCTTGACATTTATTTGTGTCTGTTGGCCAGATTAACCACTTTTTCCAATCAGGATGTGTTCTGTTTTGAAGTAAAATTTGGGATATGTCTATCGCAATATCTGTGGTTGTATTATCAGGTATTGGCTTTGGAATAGACGGTTTATTTAAGTCTTTAATCTTGGCTAGGCCAAGACAGGTAGTCTGTTGAATGGTGTCATTCAAGAACATTATTTGTTCTGGGATCATGCAGCCTCGAAATAATGCTTCTAATCCTTGGACCTGCCATTCTTTTGTACCCCAGATGGTTTTTGTTTAAATGTTGTTTTTCCAGAAATCAAAACCAAATGTAATCATTTTTTCATAAAATGTTTCCGAATAAATCAGTTTAGTATTTGTTAGCATGTTTTTTGTCCCTGTTTTATCTAACAGTTTGTAATAAAATGTTTCTGCATCACTTGTGTTAAACCCTGAGAAGTATGGGAATTTCTCATAAAATGTTTTCGAACTGCTTTTAGGTGGAGTTGCACAATGTTCCCATTGATTATATTTAAAAACATTTCTAGGTTGAGCAGATTTATGCAAATAGTGATGTGCATAGTGGTTATAGCAATACATCTGTTCATAGTTCGATGAACCCTGTAAATAATCATGTTCTGTAAATTTTGCTGACATTACTAAATCTGAAATCATATTATTTATACTTTCAAAGTCCCAATCATCAGAGAATGTACTTGGTTTTACAAAGTCACTTAATGAAACCTTAAACTGATGAGGATATTTCAAGAGTTCGACCGGGCCATAGATTTCGTAACCCGTTATGTCCCAAACTACCCCGCCGGGTATTGGAATGGCTGTCACATTCACTGATGATAGTTCTCTTTTCTCGATGTGAGATGACTTGTGTGGCTTTAGGACCAAGTTGATGTTCTGACTTGCTGTGTCCATTGTACTGTAATAAATTTTCCTAAAATTAGAACTAAAATTAGGCAGAGTAGGAGTATGAGTACGTATAATACTATCCAAAATTCAATCAATGGTGAATTAAGATAAGTTTCTTTGAGTTGATGAAAGAGTTCTGTTGCCTTTTCTTTAAAAGTTTTTGTTGCTGGCGTTACTTCAGGGTCGCTTTGATCTTCAGAAAAGTTATCGAAATTGATGAAGTAGCCAGATGCCGTTCTGTCAATAGTTGGGATTGTTTTTTCAATTTGTCTTTCATTAGCACAGTCTGAGGCTACATCGTTGTAGACTGGTGTTTCTTATGAACTGTTTCAATTTGGGTTTCAAGAGGCACACGTTCCATGGCATTGTTGCATAGTCCATTCAAGTTCTGCGAGGGGTTTGTGAGTATTCAGAAATGTATGGGCGCACAACAGGTAGTGGTTGGGTCAAGAGAAATGTTAGCTTGTGGTTGGTGCAACTGGATCAGAGAGAACCCTCAACTCTGAAAAGCAGGGGTGGAGTAATTCCTTCCCTGTAGTTAATTATAAGCAAAATCCGATGCACACAACAAATCAGCGTGATATGAATGATCACCAGCAATTGATAAGGATGGAGTCACAAAGATGTGTTCTTTTTGTGTCGTTTTATTGGAATGCATATATTGGGAACATGAGACCAGCCGACATGTGTTTCGTCAAGCAGGGTGTTAACCCGTGACTCTTCAGGGCTGTTGAGAGGTCATGAGAGGCGGGGTCGGGGGAACAGTGATATTTCCAACCCGGTCCTGATCGGGTGTTTTCACAAAATTGTGAAAGTACTATTCGGGTACGCTTTAAATGTTCCAGTAAGCAAAACGTCGGAAAGTAGTGCTTGTGGCGTGTAAAGCTGTCTAATGTTGCCGCAGTATTTGAAGCTGGGGTTCGTGGTGGGTCCGGGTGTTATCCGGGTGTTATCGATCTCGGGTCTCGCCGGGTGCGGACCCGGCGAGAGCCGAGATCGATAACACCCGGACCCACCACGAACCCCAGCTTCAAATACTGCGGCAACATTAGACGGCTTTACACGCCACAAGCACTACTTTCCGACGTTTTGCTTACTGGAACATTTAAAGCGTACCCGAATAGTACGTTCACAATTTTGTGAAAACACCCGATGAGGACCGGGTTGGAAATATCACCGTTCCCCCGACCCCGCCTCTCATGACCTCTCAACAGCCCTGAAGAGTCAGGGGTTAACACCCTGCTTGACGAAACACGTGTCGGCTGGTCTCATGTTCCCAATATATGCATTCCAATAAAACGACACAAAAAGAACACATCTTTGTGACTCCATCCTTATCAATTGCTGGTGATCATTCATATCACGCTGATTTGTTGTGTGCATCGGATTTTGCTTATAATTGTTGCATAGTCCTTTTGTATTCACTGCAGGTTTGTCAAATGTGATTAGTCTCTCAGTTTGAACCTCTTGGATTGTTGCAAATTTTGGTATTCTGCTATATCTTGGGAGTTTACTGGGCCTACTACTTATTATTGGCCACATGATTGTGGTTTTACCAGGTTGATTGATACAACTAGGTTCTCCTTTTTACCAGCAAGGGGCGGTAGTACAACTGATCTTGTTCCGTTGACAGCTAAGACAGGTACTGCTTTTCCGTAAGAAGGCCCGAATTCCTTCTTCACCGCGATCTTCTCTCTGACCAGATCCCCAATCTTTGGAATCCAGACAGGTCTTGCTGGGACAGGTGTTGTATCTTCAGTGGTTGTTGGCTTTTGTTTTAACTTTACGTTGCTCAGGGCTTTTCTTGTTTCATTTAAGTCCTGTAAAACAGCCAAACGATCTTTGATGTCAAAGCATTTTTTCTTTATCTTCTACCACTGAAGTTAGACTATCTAAATCCTGAATATACATTCTAGTTCCGAACAATAGTTCGTACGGGCTGAAACCTTTTAGAGAATTTCTTGGCAGATTGTTAAGACTACGTTGGACACTAGTTAAATGCTGGACCCACCCATCACCCAAACCTAGTACCTTTGCAGTTATTGATTGCTTTATGTCTCGGTTTTTTCTTTCCACAATCCCGTTTCCCTCAGGATGGAAGGGACAAGAGTACCGCACTTTAATGCCCATGCTGGTCATTGCCTCTTATAAGCTCGAGAGCTAAAAGCAGGACCCTGGTCAGAATGTAGCATGGCAATTGCGTATGTGCCGATAAAGACTCGCAAATCTTTTATAACAGTTCTGGCGTCAGCCAAGCGCTGGGGCCACATTTTTAAGTGAATCTAGTCTTAAAAGGAATTAATGGGACGCTGGATTTTACGTATAGATAGCCTTATGCTAACTTACAGAAATGGCCAAGGCAATACTCCGGTTGGCTCGTTACTGTGATCTCTGTTGCAGTCTGGACAGCTTTTTGCAAATTTATAATGTTGCAGGCTCATCCCCAGCCACCAGTATTCTGATTGTAATTCTGTCAGAGATTCCTTCATCTGTTTGTGCCTCGGACCTTCACCCATGTGTGCGTCTGCTATTAATAAGACTCTCCTGTTCATGTTTGGAATTACTCTATCCCCCACTCCAGGGATTTGAGCAAAAGGAACAGAGTTTGCGTCAATTACGTATGTATAATTGAGTGGATAGTTCACGGGTAGTGCTGCACAGTTGCCTTTTGAAGACGTTTTTGCCGCCAGCATGGTTTCCCCGTCTATGTATTTTTCGGAACGCTTTTTTGTGGCTACGGAAGCCAGTTTAGTTGCTTCCACTGTGGCTGTATTAGCCAATGAATTCCCTGCAACGTGAACACCATCCCGTTGATGACTCAGAGTATGTATCACGTGAGTCTTTTGTAGTTCTTTCTGTAAAAGAACTACTTGTTCCTAAAGCGTTTTATGCTTAATTGTGGCACCTTTTGCATCTTTGTAATCGTTTTGAACCCAGTTCTGCAAATCATTATTGTAAGATTTGACGCAGGAATGCGAATAGCACACTATTAGTGTCGGGAATTCGCGATGGGCATTTTCAAGCGCCATCTTTAAAGATCTGATTTCAGCTCGCTGAGCCGAACAGTTTCTCAGTGATTCAGTTTTTGTTATTTTTGGTCTGAATTTACAGCAAAGCCAGCGACCTTTAACAATCGCGCAGGCTGCATTGTAGGATTTATCATCTACATTGTAATGTTGTACAAATCTGTCCGTATAGATTATAGAAGAGTATTGTTGGAGAGGCAGTATTTCGATTGGCAGAGGATATTCTTCTTCATATTTCAAATCATTCAGTTTTTTCATGTTCAGGACAAAATAGTATGTCACGTCCTCTGCAGCAAGAGAACTTTCCCACCGTATCCATTTGGGATCTAGTGCCACAGTTTTTAGATTAACTGGGCTGAATAATGCCTCAAAGGCTGATTCTGCTGTAAAAACAGTTATCCTTTTGCCTTGGGCTAGGGCTCTTTCTTTTGCTATAGCCGTCTGAACCGTCTTTACAGTATTTTCTGTAAGACTGAATTTTTTTTCTGCTTGTGTGTACAAATGTGATTTGTATGCTATTGGTACCGTTTCTCCCTCATTAGAGGTCAGGTACGTGAATCCGCATCTTCCTGGGATGATTCGGATTACAAGGTTGCGTGTATTGTCGCGTGTTTCTAATTTTGTTTTAGCTAACATATCTGTTTGCAGTGATTTCAAAATTTCTGTGTGTTTATGAGTCCAATTGATTGGTTTAAAATCAGGTTTTATTAATTTGTAGAGAGGTTTAACCCTCTCTGCATAATTTAGAATGTAAGTTCTTCCGAAATTCAGGAAGCCTAGTATTGATTGTAAGTTCTTCAGCGTTTTTGGTGCTTCGAGTACAGCGCATTTCTCAAAGAAGTTGTCTGCTAGGCTTTTGCCTTCAATTGATAATTCGTATCCTAAAAACAGGACCGTTAGATGGGCAGTTCGTGACTTTTTAAAGTTGAATTTGTAACCCTCGGCTGCGAACCCAAGTATTATGGTATTCACTCTTTTCAAGTGAGTATCCAAGTCGTCGTCTGTGAGATAGATGTCATCGACATAAGATAATACCTCATCATCATACATTTGTAGTAACTCTGTTACTCTGGCTGAGAATAATCCTGGGCCTGTTCCTGAATCCCTGTGGGAGTCGACAGAAATTTTTCTGACCCCATTATTGAGAAAGCTGTTAAATACCTGCTTTCCGGTGCAATATTTTGACAAAAGAATCCATGAGAGATGTCTAATGTTGTTTTGCATTTTTTGCGAACTATGTTATTCATTAGTGCCGCACTGTGCGAATTTTGTACCGCAAATGTTTTGCAACATGAGTTAAGGTGTCTGTAGTCCAAGACTAGACGATATGAATTGTCTGGTTTGGAGACAGGAAACAAAGGATTGTTCATTTGAGAGGTGCATGTTTCAATCACCCCTTGGTATTCAAGTTGATCTAAGATCTCCCTGACCTGTTTTTTAGCTTCTTGCTTAATTGGGTACTGCCTTTGTGCAGTCGGTTGACATTTTAACTGGATTTTGTGAGGAGGAGAGTTCTCATCCCATCCTACATGATTCTTATATAATGCAGGCCCTTGAGCTACTGCCCTTTTTCTGGCATATATGTATTTTCTATGTATTGGAATATGATTTGAGAAGGCAGGCATAATCATTCCTTCGCCATGAGGGCACTCCCTGACAAACTCTGGTGGCCAGTCTTTTTCAGCTAATAGGATGTCATAGCCTTTTGAGAGGTTATCCCAAAACAGACCCCTTACTTTCCTAGTCTTATCTCCCTCTATATGCAATGCTATTTCATATATTTTATGAGGTTCCCTAACTCTGGTATCTGCAGTTTCCACCTGAATGTATTCATTCGTGTCCACTGTCTCCAGATGATTCATCAGGATCTTGCGAGCTATGGTGACTTCTGCTGCGCTGTCTAGCATTGTCTGTGCCCACTCTCCATTTTTCAGCTGTGTCCTCAGTATTCTCTGCATGTTTGATTATTTTTACACTTGCTACCTTTGTTCCTTGTCTTTGGACTTGGCGTGCTCTTCCCTGTGTTCTGATCATCCTCTTCTTTCCGATTTCTGCGAAAAAGATCGAGTGGGACGTGTATCAATATTTTGATATCTATCAGGCTTTTTAAAATTATCCCTATCTCTAAGATTGTATCTTTTCTCAGAGGGCTCCTGTTGGGGAGGCTGGTGTTCTCGGTTCAGAGTTCTTTCCCTCCGCTGAGGAGACCTTCCTCTGGACTGGAATCTTTTTTCTTTGGGAGTGGATTGTTTATTTCCATCCCAGCTCTTTTTTGGAGTGTTTAGATTATTTTTAATAAATATCTTTTCAGGATTTTCAAGTAGTTGAGGTTTTACTGGTTTCCCACCCAAACTATCTCTACCTAGTTCTTCATAGGATTTTTCTATGATTCTGGCAAGTTCAATTGGTTGTTCTGCTATATCTGTTTCTTTCAATTTTTTGAGGTAAGTTATATCCTCCATTGCCAATTGAACTAACTCTCTATATGCCTTTGTTAATTCTTTTATTTTAACTAAGAGTTCTTCACTTGACATTTTATCAATGTCTGGATGTGTTGTGTAGCTGGCTAGAACCGGCCACGTTGCTCCTGGTCTACCTAGTGGACCTAGCCTGGTGATGTGATCATTATGTTTTAGGGCGCCTTTAAACCAGAGCAGGTGCTCTTGGTAATTTAGTGGGATTTCAACATCCTCGAAAGGAGTGTATTCTTCCAGAGGTTCCTCTATTTTGTAATAGTGGAATTCGTGTGTTGTAGGGTTTGCCACTGGAAAGTTTATCCATGAATAGAATACCTCTGTCTGCCCATATTCGTGTGCCTCTATCACGAAAATGACTGTACCACCTCATGGTGTCAGTCCGTTCTCTATAAGTTTTAAAGTTATAGTTTTTCTTATGTTGACCGGAATGAGGATAGCATTCGGGTCATTCTGTAGGAGACTCGTGTCATCCTCTAGTAGTTGAGCTGCTAATATAGCTGCATCCCTTTTGTCTTCACTATCTGGCATTTTTCCAGGCAGAAAGGTTTTTTGTTGTAGATCAAGTTTCAAGTAGACAAAAGATTAGGTGCACAATATTTTGGAACACTGTATCCTTCAACGTTGACTAAACCAAAAAACTCTACATAGGAATCTCTTCCTACTAAGTTCCGGCGGATTTTAACCTTTCACCCACTCCAGACGTCTATTGGAGTATTTACGGGAAAAATGGTCTGTGTGAAAAAGCACGACTGAGTTACTCTAACGTCTTGCGTTAGTTTTATCGCCTTACCAAACATTGGGCGCCATGTAGTGTAGTTCCTATTTTCCCTATAGGCCGTGCGCATTGGAATAACATAAACAGCAGTGTAGACGTAGGACTTAGGTCATCTAGGTCTCTACTGACTATGTTAGACTTAATTTAGGTTTGCGCCAGCTAGCTCAGAGGTCACTGGAAACTTTCTTGACTGAATAGGAAGGGATCAGCTTCCCTGGCTCAGACAAGAAGGGATTCAGCTTCCGACAACCACATAAACATGACAACTTTGCTCCCTCAGAATAAGAGTAAATCTCTAGAGTCGTGTGAAAACAATAGACAGTTATTTCACTCAGTCAGATGTGCATTCTTAGTTTCACCAGAGTGCAGAGAATAGAGAGACAGGCGTTTTCAATAAAAGATATTATTTATTGAGCAGTCTTCCTTCTCATGCAAGAGAAAGGAATTGCTACAATTGCAATACTTAATATAAAGTAAAGTACGTACAGTAAAAGGAGTATTATGAAATAATACTGTAAAAGCATGGATATGGTTTCTTAGCCATAAGACACTTTAAAATGGATAAAATATATATACATATGTACATAGGCTAACATGCTCAACTGGTGCTTCTAAAATACGCCTACCCCGGTGTACCTGACCTAAGTCTAATACGTGGGAAGGAGTAAGTAAGTAGCAGTTTGAGTTAAGTAGGTTTTTTTGCCAAGAATCTGACTCAAGAATTCTCTCTAAGGGTTTAGTCAGCACTGTACCTTGAAAATAGAATGTAGGAGGTCTGGTATCTCTCTCTCAGGACTCAATATCCCTGTCACCCGCAAGGTTAGGCTGGAAACGCCAGAGCTGGATTTTCTCGGCAGGAGAAAAGACAGCGTCTTTCTCAGCGTGTCAAAGAGGAGGGGCAGCGTCCGTGGGCTCTCCGTGTCTGCTGGGCTCTCGGAAGGTAGATTAGCTGTTCTGCTCCAGAACCACCACCGTGTGTTTGCTTAAGGCAACGTTGGTATATTTATACCTGAAAGGTGCAGAGTTTGACGTAAGGTTTGGACATAAGACGTAAATAAAGATGTCACTAAGAACTGGCCGTTCTTACAGTGCTCGCTGGAGTTCTATTACAAATCAAAACAAAGCAAGTGGGGATTTCCCAGGTTGCCGGAGGTTTGGTGTGTTGAAAGAACTTGTTGTGCTTTCTAGGAATCTAAGGAAGTAGCTTTTGCCGTGCCTTGGGCTGCAAGGGCGATTTACTGAAATATGGATCTGATTCTTTTGCCATTATAGGGATATTTATTGAGTATAGCCATGTAAGGGCATAAAATGGTAATATTGATTTAGGTTCCTAGATAAAAACACAATAAGGCACCTGAGAACCGGGAAGGTGGCAGGACCTGACAACATTCCCGTGTAGACACTGAAGGCAGACTTTGAAACATCAGCAGACATTCTCCACCCCATGTTTGAAAGTATCTGGGTGGAGGAAAAGGTGCCATCAGAGTTAAAAGAAGGGTTATTATTATTTGACATTTGTAGAGCGCACTGTAACCCTGCGGGCATCCTGGCGCTGAGAGATAAGTCGGAAGAGACGTTCAGCGCTGAGAACAAAGAAGAAGGCATACCAACAAGGATCTCTTACTGTTACCCCTGGGGATTATACCCTCGGAAAGAGCCAGGTCTTGATTTTCTTGCGAAACAGCAGCAGACCTTGTGTTCTCCTGATTTCAAGAGGGAAACTATTCCAAATGCGGGCTGCTGCCACGCTGAAAGCTCTTCCGCCCAGGGTCACTTTCTTTACCCTATGTATTCAGACATGGTTGGTGGAAGAGGAGCGAAGGGTACCGGTGGGCTCGTACCACTGTAACTTGCCCTGGAGCGGCTTAGGACCCTGACCATGCAGTGCTCTAAACGCAATGGACAGGGACTTGAACAGGATCCTTTGAGGTACTGGGAGTCAATGTAAATTTGTTAATGCTTGTGCTGTTGAAGATCGGCGAGTTCGGGAGAGTGCTAACTTAGCTGCTTCCGCCTGGATACTCTGCAACCTGGCAATCAGATATCCCGGCGATTCCAGTAACAGGGCATTACAGTAGTCCAGGCGGCTAAGGATGATACTCCTGACTACCGTTGTTCCTGCCTGTACAGGTAGCAAAGACAGCAGCTTCCAAAGACCTCGTATTAGAGTAAAGCAATTTCCCACCAGTTTGTTGACATGGGTCTCCAGATTTAGATTTCCATTGAAACTGACCCCCAGATTACGCACCGTATTCACTGATGTCAGTGTGCCATCTGATGTTAGAGGCCAGAAGTCTGCTGGCAGACTTCGGGTGATCCCCCCACCTTGCACTGTAGGATCTCCGTTTTCCCACTGTTAAACTGGAGCGAGTTTTCCTTCAACCATTTTGCCATTTCATGCATACAGGCATGGAAGCTATCTAGTGAGTCCGCCTGAGTGCCGTCCAGGGATATCAAAAGCAGTGTGTCATCAGCGTAGTTAATCACACTGATGTTATAAGCTTTGATAATTCCCAACAGGGGTTGCATAACAGCATTGAACAAGATGGGACTGATGGATGATCACTGCGGAACCCCATGTAGAACTTTGACAAATTTAGATTGGTACGGAGGGAGTGCCACCGCCTGCCATCAATCTGACAGATAGGATCGAAGCCAGTTAAGCGCCAACCATTTCACCCCAAAGGTTTCCAGCCTTGACAGCAGAATGTCATGGTTCACCGTATCGAAAACGGCGGACAGGTCCAGCAAGATTAGAATTGCCGACTCACCCCTGTCCGCCCGCGTTCGAAGGCTGTCCAATACCCTCACTAAAGCTGATTCTGTCCCATGACCCGGTCTAAAACCAAACTGTTCCTCCTCCAGTATGTTATCTGTCTCCAAGTAGAGGGACAGGATCCTACTAACCAGGCATTCCGCGATCTTAATCGGATAGGGCAGAAGGGAGATCGGCTGGTAGTTCTTATGGTAACAGGGGTCAAGGGTGGGTTTTTTCAAAAGTGGTGTAATAACAGCCTGCTTCCATTTAGACGGCACAGTACCTGTACTAAGGGATTGACCACATAGCTGTAGAAGAATGGGAAAGAATTCTGACCCGAGTTCCTTCATATTCTTATGGGACAAAGGATCCAATGATGAACCAGAGGAAATTCCTAGGGCCACTTGAATAAACTCCTTCTCTGAGGTAATTGGACAATTATCTAAGGACACCCCAGGAAAGGCTAACTCGACAATTCCTTTTTCATTTTTACTTCTTGTCCCTATATTCTGATGTAGCGGGGTGAGAGGAGGTATATCTTCCATACTCTCCACTATTTTATTTATTTTGTCGTGGAAGAAGAATGCCAGTCTATCACACAACTCCTCGGGGGTTAATATTGCTGTTAGTGCATTCAGGGTGGGTCGTATCTTTCACTATTCTAAAGATGTCCCTAGATTTGTTGGAGCTTTTTAGTATGATGGATGCAAAATGTTCTGCTTTAGCAGTAGCTATTTCTTTTTTATATTTTGTTATTGAGAGCCTCCAGTTTATTCTGTCTTTTTCCATGTATTCCCTCCTCCACTGTCTTTCAGCCATTTTGCACGAGAGCTTGAGGTTCCTCAAGCCCTTAGTGTACCATGGTGCTGACGGATTTCCTCTTTTTCTTATGATTTTCAATGAGGCTAGCTGTTCGAGTTTCCTAGTTAAGTATAGGTGCTGTAATTCTCTGTAACCTGCCTCTCCGGGTTAAATAAAGTTTCGGTATGAAACAAGGGCTCACCTGCTTTTGCCTTTCTCAAAAGCTCTTTCCAGTCTCGGCTGAGAAGGGTCCTGACTTGTCTAGCTGCAGGCCTTATATTGCTCAGGGTTTGAACACTAAAAGTGATTAAATGATGGTCCGTCCATCCCACCGGTAGGATATCCACCATAACAATAAGATCTTGCTCTGCGAAGATCAGATCTAAGATATGGCCTTCTCTGTGTGTCGGTTCGGTCACCCATTGCTTCAGACTCAAATTAACACAGAACTGCGTGATGTTATAAAAGGCTGTATCCAATCTCCAATTGGTCCACAGATTAAAATCCCCCAGGACTGTAAATCTGGTGTGTGTAAGTGCCATGTTGTTAATTACATCTATCAGTTCCTGCTGTTGCTGTGCATTGATAACCCCCAGCGGTCTATAGCAGATCATGCCCGATAAGGAATATCCTGACTCATCTTGAATCGAGAACACTAGAAACTCTGCGCAGGAGATTTTGTCTATGTCCAGCATGATGATGTTCAGCTCTTACTTGAAGGTAATTCCCGTTCCACCTCCCTGTCCCTTGAGTCTGGGAATATGTTGGGCCTTATACCCCACTGGGCAAGCTGGTTCCAGCTCTAGCTCCATCCCGGCCACCGTCCAAGTTTCTGTCATTCAGCATGTCATCTGGTTTTAATGTGAAAACCACTCGGAAGTGACGCTGGCAAAAGGGGAGGAGCTATCTCCCTCCACCCAAGCGGCTCACAAAGACCGCGGTGGACCGGGGACCTTCTAAGCCCTGGGATGGAGTGAGATTGCGTGCAAGTGGTAACAGGTGCAAATTAAAAAGATTCCTCAAAAGGTATCACCACCCCCTTTTCTGAATCGTTTTTGGCCACTATAGGAGTGGAAGGGTATACTCAGACATGAGTCCCTTTCTCACTGCACCATCAGGATTCAAGCAAACCGGGCCGAAGACGGCTGAAATGCCAGAAACCGGTCCCCGGTAGCTTGTCTCCTTTCTGGTGAAGAATTGGCTTGGTAGTTTAGTCTGCCCTGTTCCCATGATGCACTGGGCCAGGGACAGACTGATTTGCATATAGCCAGGTTCTGAGCTGGGATGGTGCAGTGAGATAAATAACGGTGATGGATCAAGCCCTGATCTTTGGACTGGGTAAGAGTGGTCTGCTTAATTCAGACACTCTGTTCATCACCACCCCCTTTTCTGAATCGTTTTTGGCCACTATAGGTGTGGCAGGGTATACTCAGACATGAGTCCCTTTCTCACTGCACCATCGGGATTCAAGCAAGCCGGGCCGAAGACGGCTGAAATGCCAGAAACCGGTCCCCGGTAGCTTGTCTCCTTTCTGGTGAAGAATTGGCTTGGTAGTTTAGTCTGCCCTGTTCCCATGATGCACTGGGCCAGGGACAGACTGATTTGCATATAGCCAGGTTCTGAGCTGGGATGGTGCGGTGAGATAAATAACGGTGATGGATCAAGCCCTGATCTTTGGACTGGGTAAGAGTGGTCTGCTTAATTCAGACACTCTGTTCATCACCACCCCCTTTTCTGAAACGTTTTTGGCCACTATAGGTGTAGCAGGGTATACTCAGACATGAGTCCCTTTCTCACTGCACCATCAGGATTCAGGCAAGCCGGGCTGAAGACGGCTGATATGCCAGAAACTGGTCCCCGGTAGCTTGTCTCCTTTCTGGTGAAGAATTGGCTTGGTAGTTTAGTCTGCCCTGTTCCCATGATGCACTGGGCCAGGGACAGACTGATTTGCATATAGCCAGGTTCTGAGCTGGGATGGTGCAGTGAGATAAATAACGGTGATGGATCAAGCCCTGATCTTTGGACTGGGTAAGAGTGGTCTGCTTAATTCAGACACTCTGTTCATCACCACCCCCTTTTCTAAATCATTTAAAAAACAGCAGCTTTCTTACTCAATGCGCGAAAAGCTCTCTCGTTGCGCCCAGCTCGAAGTCCACTTTATATGTAGATGCCCCCAGAAATTACGCTGACAAAAGGGGAGGAGCTATGTCCCTTCACTCAAATGGCCCTGAAAGACGGCTATAGACCGGGGACCTTCTAAGCCCTGGGACGGAGTGAGATTGCGTGCAAGTGGTAGAAGGTGCAATTTAAAAGGAATCCTCAATAGATATGTGCCCACAATTTACAAAACAGCAGCTTTCTTACTCAATGCACGAACAGCTCTCTCGTTACGCCCAGCGCGAAGTCCACTTTATATGTAGATGCCCCCGGAAATTACGCTGGCAAAAGGGGAGGAGCTATGTCCCTCCACTCGAATGGCCCACAAAGACCGCGGTGGACCAGGGACATTCTAAGCCCTGGGATGGAGTGAGATTGCATGCAAGTGGTAGCAGGAGCACTTTAAAAAGATTCCTCAATAGATATGTGCCCACATTTTAAAAACAGCAGCTTTCTTACTCAATGCACAAACAGCTCTCTTGTTGCGCCCAGCGCGAAGTCCACTTTATATGTAGATGCCCCCGGAAATGCAGATGGAAAAAGGGGAGGAGCTACGTCCCTCCACTCAAACCGCCCACAAAGAACGCAGTGGACCGTGGACCTTCTTAGCCCTGGGATGGAGTGAGATTGCGTGCAAGTGGTAGCAGGTGTTTAAAAAGATTCCTCAATAGGTATGTGCCCACAATTTAAAAAACAGCAGCTTTCTTACTCAATGCGCGAACAGCTCTCTTGTTGCGCCCAGCACGAAGTCCACTTTATATGTAGATGCCCCTGACAATGATGTTGGCAAAAGGGGAGGAGCTTTGTCCCTCCACTCAAACGGCCCACAAAGACCTTGGTGGACCGGGTACCTCCTTCTAACCCCTGGGATGGAGTGAGATTGCTTGCAAGTGGTAGCTGGTGCAATTTAAAAATATTCCTCAATAGATATGTGCCCAAAATTTAAAAAAACAGCAGCTTTCTTACTCAATGCACGAACAGCTCTCTCGTTGCGCTCAGTGCAAAATCCACTTTATATGTAGATGCCCCCGGAAATGGCGCTGGCAAAAGGGGAGGAGCTATGTCCCTCCCCTTAAACGGCCCACAAAGAACGCGGTGGACCGGGGACCTTCTTAGCCCTGGGATGGAGTGAGATTGCATGCAAGTGGTAGCAGGTGCAATTTAAAAAGATTCCTCAATAGGTATGTGCCCACAATTTAAAAAAGGATTCAGAAAAGGGAGTGGTGATGAACAGAGTGTCTGAATTAAGCAGACCACTCTTACCCAGTCCAAAGATCAGAGCTTGATCCATCACCGTTATTTATCTCACTGCACCATCCCAGCTCAGAACCTGGCTATATGCAAATCAGTCTGCCCCTGGCCCAGTGCATCATGGGTAAGCATGAGCGCAAAATCCGCTCCGATCGCGGATTTTGCGGATTTTCGGCAAATCCGCGATCCGCGAACTCTCGCGGATTTGCCGAAAATCCGCAATCCGCGATCGGAGCGGATTTTGCGGTCAAAAGTTCAAGCGCGCCTAATTAACGATGGCGCCGGCAAGCTGCCAGCGCCCATCCTGCAATAGTTACTTAATTAGCTTCAACAGGAAGCTCTAACAGATAAGATACAGCAGGGGCTCGAGCGCCTGCTGTATTTTAGCAGTTGGAGCTTCCTGTTGAAGCTAATTAAGTAACTTTTGCAGGATGGCGCTGGCAGCTTGCCGGCGCCATCGTAAATTACTTCAACAGTGGTGTCTTCTTGAATAAATATGAAGGGCAGGGTTCATTCGGGCACGACGGTCCTGGCACAATTAAATAATTAATCTGCTGCTCTGATCGGTCTCTGACCTTTTATACACACAAGAGGCATGCTCGCATGGACGCCCCGTCCGTTTGGCCCCGCCCACACACTCGAGGTGTGCACCGTCTTCCCGCCATTTACCCACTATGATGGACATTTCACTCAAGGGACCCCTGCGCACTTCGGCGCGATTGCATAGTGACACACACTTGGTCGCTGGAACTAGTTGAAGCGCAAATGCATTGACTCATTCAGCAGCCCAAAAAAAAACGTGAGCGTTGGGAGGCTGGGCATCTTTGACTTTTACGAGCGCAACCCCCGTGCTGTTCCTGTGACCAGGGGCTTCTGTCTCTTAATCTGCTGCTCTGATCGGTCTCTGACCTTTTAGACACACAAGAGGCATGTGCGCTCGCGTGGAAGCCCCGTCCGTTTGGCCCCGCCCACACGCTCGAGGAAGCCCCGCCCCCAAATCCGCAAATCCGCTGAATCCGCGGATTTTGCGGATCCACGATCCGTGAATCCGCTGAATCCGCGAATCGTGGATCCGCAAAATCCGCCCATGCTTAATCATGGGAACAGGGCAGACTAAACTACCAAGCCAATTCTTCACCAGAAAGGAGACAAGCTACCGGGGACCGGTTTCTGGCATTTCAGCCGTCTTCGGCCCGGCTTGCTTGAATCCTGATGGTGCAGTGAGAAAGGGACTCATGTCTGAGTATACCCTGCCAAACCTATAGTGGCCAAAAACGATTCAGAAAAGGGGGTGGTGATGAACAGAGTGTCTGAATTAAGCAGATCACTCTTACCCAGTCCAAAGATCAGAGCTTGATCCATCACCGTTATTGATCTCACTGCACCATCCCAGCTCAGAACCTGGCTATATGCAAGTCAGTCTGCCCCTGGCCCAGTGCATCATGGGAACAGGGCAGACTAAACTACCAAGCAAATTCTTCACCAGAAAGGAGGCAAGCTACCGGGGGCCGGTTTCTGGCATTTCAGCCGTCTTCGGCCCGGCTTGCTTGAATCCTGATGGTGCAGTGAGAAAGGGACTCATGTCTGAGTATACCCTGCCAAACCTATAGTGGCCAAAAACGATTCAGAAAAGGGGGTGGTGATGAACAGAGTGTCTGAATTAAGCAGACCACTCTTACCCAGTCCAAAGATCAGAGCTTGATCCATCACCGTTATTTATCTCGCTGCACCATCCCAGCTCAGAACCTGGCTATATGCAAATCAGTCTGCCCCTGGCCCAGTGCATCATGGGAACAGGGCAGACTAAACTACCAAGCCAATTCTTCACCAGAAAGGAGACAAGCTACCGGGGACCGGTTTCTGGCATTTCAGCCGTCTTCGGCCCGGCTTGCTTGAATCCTGATGGTGCAGTGAGAAAGGGACTCATGTCTGAGTATACCCTGCCACACCTATAGTGGCCAAAAACGATTCAGAAAAGGGGGTGGTGCTGAACAGAGTGTCTGAATTAAGCAGACCAATTTTACCCAGTCCAAAGATCAGAGCTTGATCCACCACCGTTATTTATCTCACTGCACCATCCCAGCTCAGAACCTGGCTCTATGCAAATCAGTCTGCCCCTGGCCCAGTGCATCATGGGAACAGGGCAGACTAAACTACCAAGCCAATTCTTCACCAGAAAGGAGACAAGCTACCGGGGACCGGTTTCTGGCATTTCAGCCGTCTTCGGCCCGGCTTGCTTGAATCCTGATGGTGCAGTGAGAAAGGGACTCATGTCTGAGTATACCCTGCCACACCTATAGTGGCCAAAAACGATTCAGAAAAGGGGGTGGTGATGAACAGAGTGTCTGAATTAAGCAGACCACTCTTACCCAGTCCAAAGATCAGAGCTTGATCCATCACCGTTATTTATCTCACTGCACCATCCCAGCTCAGAACCTGGCTATATGCAAATCAGTCTGCTCCTGGCCCAGTGCATCATGGGAACAGGGCAGACTAAACTACCAAGCCAATTCTTCACCTGAAAGGAGACAAGCTACCGGGGACCGGTTTCTGGCATTTCAGCCGTCTTCGGCCCGGCTTGCTTGAATCCTGATGGTGCAGTGAGAAAGGGACTCATGTCTGAGTATACCCTGCCACACCTATAGTGGCCAAAAACGATTCAGAAAAGGGGGTGGTGATGAACTGAGTGTCTGAATTAAGCAGACCACTCTTACCCAGTCCAAAGATCAGAGCTTGATCCATCACCGTTATTTATCTCACTGCACCATCCCAGCTCAGAACCTGGCTATATGCAAATCAGTCTGCCCATGGCCCAGTGCATCATGGGAACAGGGCAGACTAAACTACCAAGCCAATTCTTCACCAGAAGGAGACAAGCTACCGAGGACCGGTTTCTGGCATTTCAGCCGTCTTCGGCCTGGCTTGCTTGAATCCTGATGGTGCAGTGAGAAAGGGACTCATGTCTGAGTATACCCTGCCACACTTATAGTGGCCAAAAACGAGTCAGAAAAGGGGGCGGTGATGAACAGAGTGTCTGAATTAAGCAGACCACTCTTACCCAGTCCAAAGATCAGAGCTTGATCCATCACCGTTATTTATCTCACTGCACCATCCCAGCTCAGAACCTGGCTATATGCAAATCAGTCTGCCCCTGGCCCAGTGCATCATGGGAACAGAGCAGACTAAACTACCAAGCCAATTCTTTACCAGAAAGGAGACAAGCTACCGGGGACCGGTTTCTGGCATTTCAGCCGTCTTCGGCCCGGCTTGCTTGAATCCTGATGGTGCAGTGAGAAAGGGACTCATGTCTGAGTATACCCTGCCACACCTATAGTGGCCAAAAACGATTCAGAAAAGGGGGTGGTGATGAACAGAGTGTCTGAATTGAGCAGACCACTCTTACCCAGTCCAAAGATCAGAGCTTGATCCATCACCGTTATTTATCTCACTGCACCATCCCAGCTCAGAACCTGGCTATATGCAAATCGGTCTGCCCCTGGCCCAGTGCATCATGGGAACAGGGCAGACTAAACTACCAAGCCAATTCTTCACCAGAAAGGAGACAAGCTACCGGGGACCGGTTTCTGGCATTTCAGCCGTCTTCGGCCCGGCTTGCTTGAATCCTGATGGTGCAGTGAGAAAGGTACTCATGTCTGAGTATACCCTGCCACACCTATAGTGGCCAAAAACGATTCAGAAAAGGGGGTGGTGATGAACAGAGTGTCTGAATTAAGCAGACCACTCTTACCCAGTCCAAAGATCAGAGCTTGATCCATCACCGTTATTTATCTCACTGCACCATCCCAGCTCAGAACCTGGCTATATGCAAATCAGTCTGCCCCTGGCCCAGTGCATCATTGGAACAGGGCAGATTAAACTACCAAGCCAATTCTTCACCAGAAAGGAGACAAGCTACCGGGGACCGGTTTCTGACATTTCAGCCGTCTTCGGCCCGGCTTGCTTGAATCCTGATGGTGCAGTGAGAAAGGGACTCATGTCTGAGTATACCCTGCCACACCTATAGTGGCCAAAAACGATTCAGAAAAGGGGGTGGTGATGAACAGAGTGTCTGAATTAAGCAGACCACTCTTACCCAGTCCAAAGATCAAAGCTTGATCCATCACTGTTATTTATCTCACTGCACCATCCCAGCTCAGAACCTGGCTATATGCAAATCAGTCTTCCCCTGGCCCAGTGCATCATGGGAACAGGGCAGACTAAACTACCTATCATTTTTGTCCACCATAAGCGTGGAAGGGTATACTCAGATGTGAGTCCCTTGCTCATTGCACCATCAGGATTCAAGCAAGCCGGGCCGAAGACGGCTGAAATGCCAGAAACCGGTCCCCGGTAGCTTGTTTCCTTCCCAGTATAAGTATTGGCTTGGTAGTTTGGTCTGCCCTGTTCCCATGATGCACTGGGCCAGGGTCAGACTAATTTGCATATAGCCAAGTTCTGAGCTGGGATGGTGCATTGAGCTAAAAAACGGTGATGGATCAAGCCCTGATCTTTGGACTGGGTAAGAGTGGTCTGCTTAATTCAGACACTCTGTTCATCACCACCCCCTTTTCTGAATCATTTTTGTCCACCATAAGCGTGGAAGGGTATACTCAGATGTGAGTCCCTTGCTCATTGCACCATCAGGATTCAAGCAAGCCAGGCCGAAGACGGCTGAAATGCCAGAAACCGGTCCCCGGTAGCTTGTTTCCTTCCCAGTATAAGTATTAACTTGGTAGTTTGGTCTGCCTTGTTCCCATGATGCTCTGGGCCAGGGTCTGACTAATTTGCATATAGCCAAGTTCCGAGCTGGGATGGTGCATTGAGCTAAAAAACGGTGATGGATCAAGCCCTGATCTTTGGACTGGGTAAGAGTGGTCTGCCTAATTCAGACACTCTGTTCATCACCACCCCCTTTTCTGAATCACAATTTAAAAAAGAGCAGCTTTCTTACTCAATGTGCGAACAGCTTTCTCGTTGCGCCCAGCGCGAAGTCCACTTTATATGTAGATGCCCCCGGAAATGATGTTGGCAAAAGGGGAGGAGCTATGTCCCTCCCCTTAAAAGGCCCACAAAGACCGCGGTGGACAGAGGACCTCCTTCTAAGCCCTGGGATGGAGTGAGATTGCGTGCAAGTGGTAGCAGGTGCAATTTAAAAAGATTCCTCAATAGGTATGTGCCCACAATTTAAAAAACACCAGCTTTCTTACTCAATGTCCGAACAGCTCTCTCGTTGTGCCCTGAGAAAGGTGACCAGACTTTGCAGACAACATAGGGCTCACTCTTCTATTCACCCCAGGCAAAGAATTCAACATATTCATCCTGAACAGAATGAAGGAGCAAATTGATGCTCAGATGTACTGTTCATTATCATTGCGCAGTCAATGCAATGGATCTCCCCCCATGTTATTTTATCGACCATGAGAAGGTATTCAGACAAAATATTGAAAAACAAATATTGAGAGTCAGAAATATTGAGTTTATAATAATATAATGCAAAAATATTGCGTGCAAAATCTATTGTTGACAAGAATATTGATTTTAAGGTAAGTAATATTGATGTTAAAAATATCTATATTATTAATATCACTGTAAAAAATGTAGACGTTGTTAATACCATTTACAAAAATATCACCGTTCATAATATCATTTTTGATTATGTTATCTATTTTAGTATATATTTTAATTGTAGATGTTATAAGTTGTTGGTATCATTATTGTCAATGTTTTTTTTATATACTTTATACATTTGTGGTTGTTTTTAAATTTAATGTAATAGTTTATTGTTATTTGTAATGCCATAGTGATTTGTGGGGTTTACAGTGTTACAGGGTGGAAATTACATTAGTTATTATTATTTAATGTTTATTTAATTGATATTTGTTTAATTTTGTGAAGGTTTCAGTGCAGGTTGTGGGGGTTACAGTAGTAAAGGGTGGAAAGTAATTGATAATTGGTTATGAAAATGTCTAATTGTATGTTGTTTTTATTTATATTTTTGGTGTGGGTTCTTGTAGGGGTAAATATTGTGCAGGAAACTAATTATAATGATAAATGTTAATTATTCAAAATTATTTAATTGATAATTAAATATGTACATTGTGTATTTAAGAAATGTTTAAGTTATATATCCGGTGCGGGTTATTGAGTTTGTTTGGATAAATGGTTGGACGTTAATTAAACATAAATCATGTATTATTAATTAATTGTTATTAATTGTTTAATAGAGTACATGATTAAATAAGATAATGTGTCAATGATATATTAGGTGTTAGTTGTTGCGTTTGTCTGGATAAAGGGTGGGAAGTTAATTAGATATAATCATTTCTCAGCTAATTAATAATAGTTTACTTAATAATTATGCAAAATTTGTAATTGCCCCGGAGGGATACTGAGGTTGAGTCCGTCAAGGAATCTCATGAATTCCATTGAGTTGTAGAAGTGCTCAACTTCTCAAGGCTACAACTGGGGCAATTGGTTTTAAGAGATGTTTAGCTATGTGTACCCATTTTTTAATTGCTTTCTCATTTTTTAACTCTGACATATAAGGACTAATCAGTCCCAAAGTTAATTGGAGTAATAGCATCATTTTAACACATGGTAGTATACCCAACCTAGTGAAATATTTTGGAGACCAGGTATCAATTAGATTTCTTTCAATGCATTCGTTGGAGATGTGTATTCAAGTACGTAAGTATATGCCAAAATATTTAATATGCTTCTGTAACCATTTGAGATTTGTCTTGAATTTCAACATTCACAGCCATATTTATGTACACTATGCATTGCTTTTGCATGATGCAACAGGGTGCTTGCATTACGTAAACCTACAATGCAATTTATTAGGCTACAAAAGGCCACATTGCATGGCCATGAGTTGCTTGATAAATTCAGAGTAACGCAACGCAGCACAAAGTCTAAAAGGGTTTTCCGAGTGCTACCGGGATCTTAAACTATGTTGGTATCAGAAAGAAGTGGGAGGTGTTGTACGTTTGGGTCACTGAGTGTGACACTGATTGTATGCTAAGCCCCTGGATGTGAAACAGGGTGTAGTTTCATATGATATCAGGTGTAGCTTGTGTATGGTCAAGAGGGGCCTGTGGTTGTTTGAGTTATTCTTTTACTTCGCCTCAAAGCTGAAATTGACATTTGTGTATGTGAAATGTTCATGGTGATGCCTCAGTTAAAAGAGTTGAACTCATAGTAAATTGTTAAAACCAGTAATCCCTGTATGCGTTTCCCAATGACCAGAGTAGGACTTGGGATTCTCTAAAACCCCCCTCAAAAAACTAGGGAGCATCTGTCCCTTAAAAAGTACCCCACTTATCATGGAGTCACCACTAAAACACATGCAAACCAGGTTTCCCACACAGTTTTAAAAGCGTGACAACTTTTGCAACCAGTGGCATGCATACACCAAGTCACACATGTTTCCCTTGCCAAAGGATGGAAACTCTGATATTAATATAATCAAACACATGAGGGCACATATACAGACAAAATACTTCACACAGAAGAAGGACAGGGGAAAGGCACTGTTAGAACTATGATCTATCTTTGAGGAGACCCAGACAAATAATCCTTACCCATGTTGAGCAAACAAGGTGTAAGTAGCTCCCTGCCAACAATTGTCAACGCTGACCAGAAAGCAGGAGACCACTATGTCCTGATACAAACACAAGTAAGGGGCCAATTACGATGCCGGTCGGAAACTCTTTCAACCGACTCAGTTTTGGAATCATTTCCAACCGAATCGGGATCGGTGAATCAGAACGACTGATTACGATGCTTCCTAACACCGTTCAATAGCACTCCCAATAACTTCAACTGGAGCCTGTGTTCTGTACACAAACACAGGATCCCATGGGGAAAATGGGTGTCTGGGTAAACCTTGCACCCTGGCGCGGGCACCCCATAGTGCCTCCCACACTGTGCATGGATTACCAGAGTGGTCCCTTGGGTACCCCCACGGACCCCGACCGGAGACCCCAAAGTCAGCTTCCGACAGCTGTTTCATGTCGGGTAGGCCGACTCTGAACTGCTGTCAGAATCCGACATCATAATCGCTCAGTCGGAAACGGTATCCATAGAGCTGTATGAATCGGCCCTGACCTACTTGGGGTCTCAGAGTGAAGCTTGGAACCAATTCTGACATTCTGAACAGTTTACTACTATCGAAATCGGTAGGTCGGAAATGTTACCAAGTTGATGGAAACATATTTTCTGAACCAGTTTAGGAGACTTTCTGACCATTGTAATCAGCCCCTAAAATGCAGGAGAAACAAGATGCCATCTTTGGGAGCACACAAGGTGAGATGTGTTGAGGTGTCCAATGCTACTCACAAGTGTGCGGGACAGACTAACTGACCCCAAGGGAGATAGTGGCCCGAGAAGAAAATTAGATCTTTGCACTGACATTTTGCCATCTACTAGACCATTGGAAAAGGACCACAACGATAGACCCTGGCAAGAGGAAGGATACTTCGAATCAGAGGTCATGGCCGTCGCGGAAGACTGCATCTGGCACAGAGGAGGAGAACCCAAGTTGAACTTCTCCTACATGGAGGATTGCCTAAGACGATGTGAACGCTGTCAGGGAGAGACCAGTGGAAATTTCCCAAGCCAAAATGTACCTGTTAATATAGAGCAGCACATCAAGGACCATCTATGTGCCATGGGCACAGATGGAAAAAGAAGGACTAAGGACCAAATTGCAAACCTTGCTGGATTATATTGGGAAATGGTTCTCATGTTTTGAAAAGAACACCATGGCAGTAAATCTAGCAATAGGCAATGTCAAAAGTTTGCTAAGTAGCCTCTTCGAAGAGAAGAGATTATAAGGTGTTCATTCGAGTTCGTATCCCAGCAGTCACGTAATGTACACCGACCATGAGGGGGCTGCATTCACTCCATACCAGCACCAAATAGTGAGAGCCCTCAGGGAAATGTTCCCTGACTGCACAGATGTAGGAGGGTTAATTGTGGAAACTTGGAAAGCTGGGGAGACCATGACTGATTTTTTTGATAGAATGATGGGGACAAGAGATAGGGCAGCCATGGACTGATACAGGCCTGCAAGATGCATTTATTTATAAGAATCCTCAAAAAGAGGCTGCCCAGCAAGATACAAAGCGGTGTGGGCAGTGTAGTGGGGTTAGATACAAATCCCTGGCTGGAAATACAGGCCTGTATGTACCTTGATAAGTCCTGCTCTGGTAATAACCAAACGCCAAGTAGGCATTTGGTTATAACTGGAACTGGAACTTACGGTCCATTACGCCACTTTCTAACACATTTGTTCTGTGTCATGCCGTTGATTTTGGATTACTGGTGATTGTCCGTACATAGAAGAATATCTGGAGAGGCTACACAATTGTTCTCTCGGTACAGAATATTGAAAAACACTTGGAATTTTATGACTTTTGTTAATTGCTACCTTTGAACGTTGCTGGTCAATTGAGAAGATTCTATCTTATTAGCCCTGAGGAAGTATGTGGCTTACACCACACAAGGAAAAAAAAAGGGGTGGTGGCTCGGACTGTTCTTTTGGAAAGGTTTTATGAAAAAAAAGAAGATTAAGAAGACCCTCTCGAATTTGATTTATTATGGACTTCACAAACCTGCGCAATTGTTACCCAGCAATCCATCCTGTGTAGTAGTATTACAGGCATATACTTTGGGGCCATTACAGATCTTCAGATACTTTTTTGAATTTTGAGTGACATGTGTGGAAGGGCCCTGGCACTCTATTTATTGGACTTGGAGGCACCCAAGCTTAATAGTCATATCTCCAGAAATGGATTATGTACTTTGATGAGGACTTCTCAGCTGGAATGTCTGTTCCTTGATGCTGATCCACTGTAGCATCAAACGTACTACATTATTTTAGCCTTGAAAAAGTCCCATGGACGAAACACGTGTCAGCTGCGTCATGAAGAATAAACAGTTTGACTCTGAGCCACAGCACATTTAGGCATCCTGTTGGTGGCCAAATGCCTCTCTGTACCCCTGTTCACTGACAGTAACCACATCGTCTTCTCTGCAGAGTTCTCAACAGCTACTAATGAGAAACACAAGTGGTTCTTGATTCTCCATTTGGAACTGAAGCAAAAAGACATTCTATATGGCCTCATGGAACCCACTCCTGAAACGACAACAACGCACACATAACGCCTCAGCACGCCTGATCCTCGACATCCCTCGCCACAGCCACATCACACCCACCTGAGAGTCCTGCACTGGCTTCCCGTCAACAAGAGGATCACCTTCAAGCTCCTCATCCATGCACACAAGGCACTACACTATACCGGGCTGGCATTGTAGGCAAGTAGGATCTGCTTACTATGGTTAACTCCACTTGTTGCTGGTGTTTCACAGTTTTTTTTACTTTAGTCTGGCTGGGGCCCTGCTATCCAGGACCCCAGCCTAGCTGCTTCCTCTCTAAAATGATTGCCTGTACTTTAGGTACACTCCAATTTGGTCTTTGGGTACCCCTGTGAGTCCCCAGAATATGGTACACTATGTACTAAGGGCATAGGTACCCCAGAGGCTTACAAGGGGCTGCAGCATGTATTATGCCACCCCTGGGAAGCCTTCCAATATAACACTAAAGGACTGCTACTGCAGCCTGGGTAAGGTGGTGCTTGCACCCCTTACTAAGATATAGATTACCTATATCTACCTTTAATCACTGACACATATAAACCTATCAGTCACTCCTATGGCAGGCCTTATCAATCCTGAAGGCAGAGTGCTTGGTTTTGTGTGAGAGGGTGCCCATGCATGAGTAGGACCCCTCTGCAGCTTTCGGAATCTATTCTTGGAGGCTGTTCTGTGATGCAGCCTGACCATATACTCATATACTAAGTGCATTATAACCTTGCGGTAAATGCTAACTTTGGAATGGCTGCATGGAAACATGTCATGTTTGGTGTCAAACAATTTGGAATCCTACCCCCACCCCGCCAGTCCTGGCGGCGGGGGTAGTATTCCACTCTTCATGTACTCTTCATGTACACACTGGTCTGCCCGGTAAAAGTATAAACGAGCCTCAGCATCACAAAATGGATCCTGCAGCCACAGACACGTGTCTGACCTTCTGCTGCTGGATGAAACTCCGGCAGAGGTGGCCTGGACAATAGGTTTCCTGTCACACAGAGGTGTACCCACCTCCCAAACAGGCTTTAGGGTATTGGGGCTGGATGGGTGCACTCTGAGAGTGCCAGAAAGTCTACACGGGGGGCACATTTGGTGTCCCTGTGCATAGTCCAGTTCAAACCGGTAGCATGGACACTCAGCCCCTGCTCTGGCACAAAACTGGACAAAGGAAATGGGTGTAGCCACCCCTCTTTCCAGACCCTCCCATAGGTGGGTCCCCAGAGTATGCCCAACCCCTTTTCTTAGTATAAGTAAGGGACCCCTGGCAACAGGACTTTAGATTACACCTGGATGAAACTCTGAAACTGAATCCTGGAACTATGACACTCTACTAACGATTAGAGGATGGAAGAATCTCCCTTGGGGTCAAGGAGTGACTCCCCTGCTCAAACGGGCACCAAAGAAGCATTTGCTGGTCTGAATCTATGAAGCTCCCGCCAGACTCTGAAGTATTTGCAGCCCAAGAAGAGGATTTCCAGACTTCTCTAAGGCCGTCCCGAATCCCCACGAAAGCTGAGATCTGCAGCCCTCACAAGTGATGTGGAACCGGAACCCCTGGACACAGTGCACAGTTGCTAGTGCATTACCTTCCCGAGCTTTCCTGAAGTTGTGCTTTGGGTTATTTGTAGCCCAAACCCCAATTACCATCTGCACTAAAGATTGTGGGCCTACACTCCACGAGTGTTCCGAGAGCCTGCTTCTTGCATTTCTGCTTGAGGCTCCTTTGCGATCCGTGGTCTGTTGACTGGTGGGTCCCCACGAAGTCCATTCTGATTTTCATTGAGCTTTCCTGGTTGTTCCAGATGTGCTCTGACTTCCTACCAAGTGGTGAGTCCCTCAGACCTTGCTGGTCTGCACCGAAGCCTTTGCTGTTGCCAATGCATGTTTGTTCCAATCCGGAAACCGACACCGCAGCACTCAACATCCTTTGTGGGACAGCTCAAATCCAGAACCTGGTCATCATCGATGCCTCCTGGTCCTCGTGGCTGAAGCGTCAAACTTCACCTTCTTCACCTGAAATCACCCGACATCGATGGGCATCTGCCTATCGTGCTCCTGGTCCCTGGCTACTGACCCAGACTCTGTCCCCTCTGCTTTCAGGTTCTTCACATCTCTGATCCAGGCTTGGATCACTCCGAACACTTTCCACTTGACGCCAGCAGCACTTTGCAGCAGATCGCCATTGAAAACGACGATGAAACCCGACACCAAAAGACACCTATGCAGACGGCTTCTCTGGGTGAGGTAACTTGAGTACTCTGGTGCTCCTGTGGGTGTTGACTCTAGAACCCGCTAGTTCTAAAGGGGTTTGCTCCAAGTCCTCTTCTAAGTGTCCTTCATCATTAAAATTCCAACCACGACTTTCCCTTAGAAGTTAATGTTTGTTCACGGCTGTGTTCACACACCACACGCGTCCCCCGTGGGTCCCATGTGCCACTACCTTGGATGGTTCCTGGTGGCCACAGCAGTTCTAAGGACTCTAGGCCTTCTTTCTATGCAAGTCGTGGTTCTTATATGACTTTATTGATATATGGTTTGGTACGCCCCTATGGTTCAACGTATATTGTGCTAATTTACTGTGTGTTATTAAGTTTTCCTTATGTCCTTTTGCCTCTAGCCTCATAAAGAGACTTGAGGGATGTGTTTAGAATAAATACATGTATTTTTTATTTCTACCTGGTGTGGTTCTCCTTTCATTTGGTCATTCACAATATTATAGACTGGTAAAACAAGCTGTTTTACATTCCTCCAAGACGTAGCCTGAAGGCTGCTCTCCACAGCTACCACTAGGATAGCTTTCTATAAAGGTTGTCTTTAACCTACCATCAATAAGGGGTCATTTGGACGTGCTGGGTGCCCACTAGAATAGTGGACAGCATATGCCAGGCCTAGTTCTCACAGGCATACCTCAACAGACGTGTCACCTTCTACACCCCGATCTGCCAGCTCCGCTCCGCTGACCTTGCCCTCGCCACCGTCCCCCGCATCCGAAGTGCGACCACCGGCAGCAGATCGTTCTCCCACCACTGACATTGTGAACGGCTTTTTATATAAGATCCGGTGGTTGAAGCTACGCCTTTTTATTTACGGAGAGATAAGTTTCCTTTTTGGCACCAGAAGAGCTGTTACTGCATTTCGAGATCTTTTAAGTAATATTACGTCATTATCCACACGTCAGTGACGTCGCATTTCAACTTTGTCACATGAAACTTTCTGCATCGCCTGCTGTGTTTTTTTGAGACACGGGTAAGAGATAATTCATTACGGTTATGAGTTTATTCCCACATTTCCCAATGGCAGGTTACTCATGGGTATTCATTCTGCTTCTAGCTCGACAGTAATCGTGCCCGTTAAGGGTAAGCCCAACATCGTGATTTGAGTCATTTTATCATTCACGGGTTGTTCGTTTAGCCTCACTTTTCATCAGCATGTCTATGAGTACATTGGGTGTTAGAAGGACTTTGATCTTGGCACTATCTCATATATCTTTACTTAACGCTCCTTTGCGGTTTGACTTCCCGTCGTTTTTGAAGGACATTAATTTCTTGGTGCACATTATGATTTGAATTTTTGCTCCACGCTCTTGAGTTTTATTGGCAATCTGTCTTTTGTTTTGCACCTTTTCTTTATTAAGAGCACATTATAGTTATCTTTTTATACTTTTTGTAGAGTGCAAATTCTCATCACACATCTTTGTAACCAGCAATCAATTGTGTTGTAGATTCCAGCGGAGGACTGCATCACTATTAGTTATTATAAACAACGGACTCAACATCTAACCCCTGAGGAAGGGTTCAGACACGAACCCGAAATGCATTGGGAATGTCCTTGTTAGCAAGAATGTATATATTGAATGACCTATGTTACATGGCATCTTGTAGATGGTATATCATGATTATTTTGTAAAGGAATTTTGAAGTATTGTTGGGAAGCATATAGCTTCCAGAAATGTTGATTAGTTTTTTTAATATTTTGAAATTATAAACACACGTGATAAAGAATTACATGTTTGATATTGATCTAGAATTTTGGGATTTATGTGAATAAATTGAATGAGACAATAACTGTCTTTAGCTGTGCTCTACTCAGGATGTGGTGATTCCTCAGCCCCCCTTGGTATATTTTACTTCGAGAGAGGTGGGCCTTATCTCTCATTAGAGTAGATGCACGTGCATCTCTGTTAAAATTGAGAATTTTTTGGTTAAAACAAAAGAGATTGATTCCAAGGTGTTCAGGAACACTTTTCATTGCACTGATTGATTGAGTGGCATAGAGTACAAAAGCGTAGATGGAGTGTGGTAGAGTGGTGCAGCATATAGTGGAATAGCGTACAGGGTGGAGCATTGTAGGGTGGAGTGCCACAGAGTGGAGTGGCATAGAGTGGAATAGTAGAGAGTGTAGTGGTGATAGTAGAGTTTATTATTGTGTAAGAGCTTAGAGTTGACTTGTGTATAGTGCAGTGGCTTAGACTGGTGTGCTAGAGATACGAGTGGTGTGAAGTGGAGTGGCATGGGGTAGAGTGGCATGGGATAGAGTAGAGTGGTGTGCAGTGGAGTGGGGTATAGTTGATTGGCATACAGGGAAGCAACTTATAGTGGAATGGTGTACAGTGCTCGGGCATAGGGTATAGTGCAGTAGGGTGAAGTGTTGTAAAACTGACTGGCATAGAGGGAAGCGAGATACAGTGCAGTGGCACACAATGGGATAGCATAGAGTAGATTGGCTTAGAGTGGAGTGGCATACAACTAAATAGTTTACACTGGAGTAGGGTAGGGAGAAGTGACATAGAGTGGGATAGCACACAGTTGAGTGGCGTAGAGTAGAGTAGACAAAAACAAAGGGAGGTCTCCTTTAGAATCCAGTAGGGGATAAGGAGTAATAAATTGGAAACTAATAAAAGTCCCTGTATTCCCTATCGGAGAAAGATACAGAGCCTACAATTGATTCCAGAGCCCACTAGTGCCAAAACCCAAATAATCATCATGAAAAAACATTTTCTATAAAAACACTATAACACTACAAAACATATTAAAAATTGTATTGCTATTTATTCGTTAAAATACATAGTTATGCATACGAGCACCAAACAAACATTTGTTAAAAAGCTGTGTAGATACACGGGATCAAGTTAAAATACAAATAAAATCGAAAGAAACAAGTTGTCGACACAGCGTTTCAGTATTTGCATAAACACCTTCCTCAGGACAAATCTCTAGAAACGGTCTATTTAGTAAAACTAAAAAGGGTTTAAGAACGTGATCTATGGGAAAGCGGGAAGTGGCAGATAATCAGAGAGACCTTTTTTTTGTTAAAGATACACAAAAAAAACATAGTTTAAGGAAATGCTCTATCCCATTCAGGTGGTAAATTTATAATACCATACAGACCGGGTGACTTCCGCAAAGAACAAGTGGAAGCAGAACATACAATCACAGGTGTATACGTGACCCTACACGCATTTCCGGTAAGCATTGGCTTGAAGACCCAAGGGTATATTGCAGGCATGTAGTACATATCTGAACTAGAAATTTACAATACAATATACTCCCCGTTTTTGTCCATTTCTTTTTTCCTTAGTTACTCGTTTTTCCCTGCTTTTAATTTAGGGCCACTCGCATACCCGCATTGCTGCCACCTTACTCCCACTTAAATTTGGTCAAATCACCGCGTTTTAGCGGGTCCCTGCCCACTGTCTCGTTTGGTGGCCATCTTGGGAGGGGGGACATTGCAGGCGGCGCGGGTAGCGCTCTAGTGTCCACGCGCTCGGCGAGCATAAAGCCAGGCAACCCACAGGTGAGCACCCTTAACATCTCTGACCATAATCGCTAGGAAAGCTTTGCACCTACTGCTATTCTGCTGCTGGCTGCTGAATTTAATTCGTTTTTAAACGTCCCCGTTTTTGTCCATATCTTTTTTCTTTAGTTACTCGTTTTTCCCTGCTTTTAATTTAGGGCCACTCGATACCCGCATTGCTGCCACCTTACTCCCACTTAAATTTGGTCAAATCACCGCGTTTTAGCGGGTCCCTGCCCACTGTCTCGTTTGGTGGCCATCTTGGGAGGGGGGACATTGCAGGCGGCGCGGGTAGCGCTCTAGTGTCCACGCGCTCGGCGAGCATAAAGCCAGGCAACCCACAGGTGAGCACCCTTAACATCTCTGACCATAATCGCTAGGAAAGCTTTGCACCCACTGCTATTCTGCTGCTGGCTGCTGAATTTAATTCGTTTTTAAACGTCCCCGTTTTTGTCCATTTCTTTTTTCTTTAGTTACTCGTTTTTCCCTGCTTTTAATTTAGGGCCACTCGCATACCCGCATTGCTGCCACCTTACTCCCACTTAAATTTGGTCAAATCACCGCGTTTTAGCGGGTCCCTGCCCACTGTCTCGTTTGGTGGCCATCTTGGGAGGGGGGACATTGCAGGCGGCGCGGGTAGCGCTCTAGTGTCCACGCGCTCGGCGAACATAAAGCCAGCCATGCTGACGCGCAGCGTCATCACGCAGCGTCATCGCCGGACTGTCGCCGGAGTTTCGCCAGAGTCAAGCCCGTCTGTGCCCGTCCGGGCCCAGCCGGGCTTAGGGCACGTTACTCTGCTCAATCCATCTAGACTTCTGGCCCCCTCGCACAGGTATTCACGGGACACTCTGCTCTCGCTTCGCGCGCCTAAACATCCCAGTTGCTGCTACTATTGGGCTGAGGGTACTGCATTCAAACATTGTCTTGGGTGTCGCCCGTATAATGTTCGTAGGAACCAGGATTCACTCACTATGGCTCTACTTAATTGCAGATCACTGCCTTGCCACGCTATGGAAATTCACTCCCTCCTTGTGGATCACAGTCTAGATGCTTTATTCCTGACGGAAACGTGGTTGACCACATGTTCTGGTCCCGATATTGTCAACGCTCTCCCTCCGGGATACCTCATTTATCACCTGGATAGGCCGGATGGGAGAGGGGGTGGAGTGGCCATTGTGTATAGAGACACATTTGTTTGCAAAGCAGTAGACTGCGGCATCAACAATTCTGAAACTTGTCAATTTTCCCTTTGCATATCCTCTACTGTCTCCATCTCCGGCCTTCTTGTGTATCGGCCTCCCGCAGCGCTGGGGAATTTCGTAGACTCTCTTATGGAGGCTGTTATTCCACTGGCTGCCGCCTCGTCCAACTTTGTTATTCTTGGGGACTTCAACCTTCATTTTGATGACCCCAATGATGTAGTAGCAAGAGATGTGCTAAGCTCACTTGGTGCACTAGACTTACACCTTGCTAATGTGGGAGCTACTCATAATAGAGGTCATCAGCTTGATGCGGTTCTTGCTAATTCTGCGAACCTGCAAGCTCTCCAGATGTTGGCTCTCCCCTGGACGGATCACCATCTTATTCCGTTTAGTTGGCTGCTGGGGAACCGGAGAGACTCCGCACCTAGACAACATACTGTAGAACGACTCTGGTCGAAGCTGCCGGTGGACAGTTGGGCGGAAGAGCTTGCTAGAACCTGTCCTTACCTTGTAGATGACCCCAATATCGCTGATCAGCATTTGGGTGAATGGCTTACTAACTCTCTGGACTTACTGATTCCTAATAAAAGGAGGCTTGTCAGGGAGAGAAGAATTGGCTCTGCCCCTTGGTATACCTCCGAACTTAGGAGTTTCAGAACCTTCTGTAAAAGGCTTGAACGTGCCTGGAGGAGAGAGCAGACGGAAGGAAGCCGGGCCAACTATAAAAGAGAGATGAGGAAATATAAAAGTGCACTGAAGGTTGCTAAAAAGAACTTTTTTAGCGATAGGATTGAGAGGGCAAGTAATTCTTCAGGAGAATCGTTCAAAATTTTTAAGGAACTTCTGAAAGCCCCGGTCCCGCCAGTTGTGCATGACAATCCCAAAGAAAAATGTGAGGAATTGGCTAGCTTCTTCCATTCTAAAATAGAGAAAATATTATCCTCCTTGCCCGATATCCCTCAAATCCCGGAGCCGGCTGCTTGTCAAATATCATGCCCAATTGAGCTAGCCCACTTTGGTCCCTTTTCAGAAGAGGAGGTGATAAAAGTCCTGCTAGAGCTGCAGAGTGGATCTCCAAGTGACCCAGTGCCCATAAAATACCTCAAGCTTGTGGCCAATACTCTGTCTACCCCGCTGACCGACCTCCTAAATCTGTCACTTGTTCATGGCACAGTGCCCCAGCGATGGAAAAAGGCAGTGGTAAAAGCCTTATTGAAGAAGCCAGGATTGGACCCATCCAACTTGACCAACTTCAGGCCAATTTCACTTCTGCCTGGGTTCTCTAAAGTTGCAGAGAAACTGGTTAACCGCCAGCTCTCTCACCATCTAGAGTCCAACCACCTGTTGGGAGACTCCCAGACTGGTTTCCGTCCCGGCCAGGGAACAGACACAGCCTTGTTGCCAGTAGTGGAGGAAGCTAGAAGCACTCTAGATACAGTAGGGTCAGTGGCAGTGATCCTCCTGGACTTGAGTGCTGCCTTTGACACCGTGAGTCATCAGGTGCTCCTCCAACGTCTGTCAGAGGTAGGTGTCTCAGGGACGGCCCTGAAATGGTTGGGATCTTTTCTCTCCAACCGTTTCTACCAAGTCTGGGAAGGAGCAGAGCAGTCTGCCCTATTTCCCCTTCAATGTGGAGTCCCGCAGGGCTCATCGCTGAGCCCTACCTTATTTAATATATATATGACTCCACTTGAAAGAGTGGTCGCCCCTTCGGGGGTGAAGATCATCAGCTATGCTGATGATACTCAGCTGGTGGTGGGCCTCACTCAGCTGGCGGAACAACCTGAGGTGTTACACGACTGCCTTGCCAATGTCTATCGCTGGATGTCTAACTCTGCCTTAAAGCTTAATGGAGGAAAAACTGAGCTGATGCTCCTGGGTAATTCCAGTCCCTCCATTATTGCTAGCTGTTGGCCCCGGTCTCTTGGTGAGCCACCATCTCCCAAGAAGGAGATCAAGTCCTTGGGAGTATGGTTGGAGGAAGATCTGTCCTTCAGGACCCACGCCAAGAAGACCGCGGGGGTTTGCTTCGGTCTACTGAGGTCAGCCCGAAAGGTGTTACCACTGCTTCCTGATCCAGCAAAGAAGCTTCTGGTACGTGGTTTAATCCTATCGAGGCTCGACTATGGGAATGCGCTGTTTCTCGGCGCTCCCGAAGCGACCTTTAAAACCCTCCAACAGGTGCAAAACGCAGCGGCTAGACTTCTTATGGATGTTCCTAGAAGACAGTCTGCTGCCCCGGCCCTTAAGACGCTTCATTGGCTCCCCGTGAAGGAGCGGGTGAAGTTTAAAGCGCTATGCACGGCCCACAAAATTCTGCATGGCAAAGGCCCCCCCATCCTTTCTAACATGGCCCGTCCGTATAAGCCCCCACGTCTTTTACGCTCGGACCAAAAACATCTGCTGCAGTCAGCGAGAGTAAGGAGAGTTCGATCTGGGGCAGGCGTTTCTCTGTGCAGGTGGCGACTTTGTGGAACTCTTTGCCCCTCAAGATTCGCTCAGAGCCCAAGATCCTACTATTTAGGAAACTTCTTAAGACCTACCTGTTTCCACAGTAGGGATTAGTTGAGTCTCTCCTTTTGGTCTGTCTGCGCCGGGATGCCCCAGGGTAAGCTGAGCGCATTGTAATTTTCATATTATTATTATTATTATTATTACTCCAATTTCAGGTATTGAACATTGAACTTTGAACACATATCGGTGGCTTCTCGTGACGTAATTAAAAGAAGTGCCATATAAGCGAAGGTAAATTCTGGATAATTTTGGGCATAAAGGAAGGCAATTATAATATAGATAACAGAGAGAGTAATGCCAGGTTACCTATTTGTATCCTAAAAGGGGAACAGATCCTGACCATAGGAACCACTGGAGACTTATAATTCCAAAGAAAAAAAGGAATTCAGACTTTAAGGTAACTACTCTAAATTCGAGGTATTACATATAGGTTTTTTAACAAATAAAAAAACTCAGAGTAATGTCAAATTATGCATTATACCCTTAAAGGTGGAACAATCCCAAATCAACAGGAGCGGTTACATTTCCAGTCCTGGATAACTGCTAGCATATCATACTCATATATAGTAAAAAGAAGGAAGCCTGAAAAAATTAAGAGAAGGCATCCAAACTGAACCAAAGAAGTTGAGGTATTAAACAGCTTTTTCTGCCTATCTAGTAGTTAGGGGAATAAATTAAAAATTAGCAGCAAAAAAGCTATAACTTCGCTACATTGCCAATTTGAAACCAAGACCCACTAAGTTGCTTTGTAGAGTGCCTTAATCATGTTGGAAAGACTGTGTTAAAGTAGGGGTGGTATAGTAATGTTATAATAATATAAGAATGTATAAGAATAAGTATAATGTGTAATCAATAAATACTCTGTGTTATGAAAAAAAGAATCTGTTAACAAGAATACTAATTGTATGTTTTCTTTAATTAGAGAATTGTCCTGAGGAAGGTGTTTATGCAAATACTGAAACGCTGCGTCGACAACTTGTTTCTTTCGATTTTATTTGTATTTTAACTTGATCCTGTGTATCTACACAGCTTTTTAACAAATGTTTGTTTGGTACTCGTATGCATAACTATGTATTTTAATGAATAAATAGCAATACAATTTTTAATATGTATTTTCTTGTAGTGCTTCTATAGAAAATATTTTTTCATGATGATTAATTTGGTTTTTGTCACTAGTGGGCTCTGGAATCAATTTTAGGCTCTGTATCATTCTCCCATAGGGAATATAGGGACGTTTCTTAGTTTCCAGTAGAGTAGAGTAGGGCACAGTAGAGTAGTGTACAGTAGAGCAGCGTAGAGTAGAGTGCAAACATACAATTCAACAAAAACCCAATATAACCACGACGCTCTTTCCATACATTATCAGTTTAATACTAAGCTCACTTTTGTAGTGAGGCTTTCTTAAATCTGGGAAGCAGCATGGGTTGTGCATCATCAACAAACATCATAAAAATGGCCCAGTCAAAAAGTCTGAAAATGCAGGTACTTCATAGTTCGATGAGGGGACAAGAAACGGAAATAAACTGGAGACATGTAAAGTGTGGTGTTGGCCTTCCTGTTTCAATATCATCTTTTGATTATCCACAGCCAGAATCCATGAATCTCTCGACTTGGGGTTTACCATCAAAGATACATGTCCACCCCTCTCTTCCTAAGCCATTCCTTGAGTCTACATGGGCTACTCCATCCTCTCATTCTTCTAAATCCTTCCAAACTCCATGTAATGTATTTTGCACAGCGCATACACTAATTGGACCTTGTTTTCCATCAGTGTTTTATACAATAGGATTCTTAATCTATACATAATGGATCAGTAAATAGATGTCATTGCATTTAGTTTTGTATTTTGTTTATTTGCTTTACTGTACTAGTACTTGTGATCTTAACAAATCATCCAGGTACCTGCCAAATACAGGATGGCATTGCAAATGAAACTGAATGGAAAAAGAGCATTGTTGGACCTGGCCCTCTCTGTAGAGTCACCCTGAAATCTTTTTACATCTTTCTTCCACTTTTTGCTGATTTTACTTCTGTTGGGCTGGAGATTTTTCACACGTTATCACTGCTAACCAGTGATAAAGTGCATGTGCTTTCTCACTAAAACATGGATACGTTGGCGTATACCCATTTGAAATATTTAATATACTTGTATGTCACTTGAGTGTTATACTATATGTCCATAACCTATAAATTAAATGCTACCAGTAAGACTGCAGTGCGTATTGTATCACCTACTTAAGTTGCACCTATAAACATGTTCCAGGCCAGCCAAACCAGCCTGAATGCAGTTTTAAACTGCCACGTTGACTTGGCATTAAAGCTCCTTTGTCAAGCCATAACCGTGCCTTTTATGTCATATGAGTAACTCCTATGATAGGCCATAGGTAGGTCACAGGGCAGTGTGCTGTGTAATTGAATGGTTAAACATGTACTTTTATGTTTGACATGCCCTGGTAGTGACAAACTTCTTAATATGTTTTTCACTGCTGCGAGACCTACCCGTCCTATTGGATGACATTGGGGATACCCTATTGTATTTAATAAGATGTAAATTCCATTTAGAAGCAGATGGCTATATCATATTTAGTATGGCCGTAAATGTAATTACAAACCCATTTTAATGGTAAAGTTAGGTTTTTGATTAAAGTTGGCATTTTCTGCTCTTAATTATTTCAGACTGGGTCACATAGCTGGGTGTAGCTGACATGTAGACTTTCTGGATTCTTTCCAGACAGTCACATAATAGAGGGATTAGGTGAGCCTCAATGAGCCATATGCTGGCAGGATGGGACAGCAGAGCAGTGCACAACCCCACTTGCAATGAAATATTGTGCCTTGCCCATCTGAACTATACCGTCTAAGACACTATTTATCAGAAGTTAAAAGGTAAAAGCCCTGACTGGGCCCAGTCCACTCTTCGCATCCAAACCACACTCCATCACAGTGGCCATATTTTTTAAATTTGACTCACTTGTGTGCAACTACATGTCTGCGATTGTCGATTTGATCTTTTAGGTGCAAGTTTTCTCTTGTTTTTTGTTTTCTTTTTGCCTATGACTTAAACCTGACAGCTTTTTGTGCCAAGCTACCAAGGTTAAGCCCAGGTTTGTTTTGTGACTTTTTGAAGTTCACCTTGCTAGGGATTGTGGCAGTTACTAGACCAGGGCTCTCACACCAGTCAACCAGTATCCACATCTCTCACAAGCATGTATAGGACATTTTACCAACCATAGCTGGTCTATGACGCACCCTCAGATGTCAACTTTCAAGTAGGTACTGTAAGTAATACAAGATCTCCCAAATAAAATTGATTTGAGCATGAATTGCTATTAACAACAAATTGGCCTTATGGATGGAAGATCATCAGCATGTTCATAGCATGAGCAAGTTCCCAGGATTCCTCGATCCTTTTTGTTTGATCCCTGGGAAAAATGGTACAGTTTGCAACGCCAGACTTTCAAACTTTTCAGCCCAGCTATATGCCATCCTTTTCCGCACATACCCAGTCCCAGATGTATTAAATGTTGATGCAGCGCAACGCAGGACAACTTGTTGCTTTATGTCAATAAAAGATGGTAGGAATGTGCCATATCTCTCAAGATATGGTGTTCTACTGCTTTCTCCATGCCCTTGAACACTCAAGGCAGGCTATAGCCCATGATGATACTCTTGTGTCATGGTGCAAGGGTTCCATCTTTGCAGACTGGATTGTTTTTGTGCAGGAAAGAACACCTTCCTGCTCAAAAACAATCCTTAGAGGCGATTCCTCCTTCTATGTTTGCTTCATATATTTTTCCTTATTGTTCCTCTATCAGGAAGGTGTAGCATTTTGATGTATTCCCAGGTTTACCAGTCTTGGTCAATCTGAGAATGTGTAAAAACCCATTGGTGGGAACACAGGAACCCCCACACTGCACACCTATGGGAGACCTTCCCAGGGCACAGTAACACAAGGCAATGATTTGCACTGCCTTGTTTTACTTGAGATTTACAAAACTATGCAGGACCATGCAAAGTGGCCTTGCACTGCTTGGTCATGCTGACTTAAAGATTGTGCTACCCTTGTGAAATCTGCATGATGCAAGGGCAACACAATCCAATGATAAATCTGGCCCCAATTTTCAGAAAATCATTCTTTCTTTATTGGGCACCATTGGTGTAACTGTACTTTGGCATACCCCTCAGCACACAAAAAAGAAACAAAAGGTTAAGTTGTTGTCAGTCAAAAAGAGTGCTTAACTCTTGTAAATGTTTTAACTACATAGCATTCTAAAAATTCATAACTTTTTGTTTGTAACGTACTGCTTCAGTACAGTGGAGTGCCCCCTTTGTCTCCGAAGGCATGTCATAAATATTTATTTAAACAGTGAAGAACTCTCTGTTCACCAGGGATAAAAGTCACAGTTAGGATTAACATCAAACTGGTATTTTACTCGCCTGACCAACATTTAGGGTCACTGGAACCAAGCTGTACCCAGCTGATACGCCCATAACTAGGGTGAAACCGGTTAGGTGTGTTCCCGTTCAGGGATGAACTTATTTGGCAGTTCAGGCTGGACTGTTTCTGGACTGTTTCTATTGGAGGAGGGTCAAGACTGATTTGCGTATGACTGGGCCCAAACTGAGGTGTCATGGTGTACAGAATGACAATGGATTGGGATGCTGCCTGAGTGATTACCAGTAGGCGAGATTTATTCAACCATTCCATCCATCACTGTTTTGTATACGTATTCCCTTTCTAGAATGTGGCCTAAAACACCATCTACTAAAATCTCTGAATATTTCTAAGAATGCACCCTCCAGACAATCAAGACTAGGATAAATGCTCACCCGTCAAGGCTAGGTCCATCTCATTTATTCGTTTGATGCTCTCTGGTGCAATTCACCACACAAAGCTTGAGTTCATCAGGAGCCAGTAGACAGGAGATAAGGGGCTAAGTGTACTAGTTTTTAGTGGTGCAAATTCTACAACTTGTTATAATAATGGGTTTGAGGCTGCTCAGCCTTTTAGTTCCATGCATTGTACCCATTTTAGGAGATAATTGTTTATCAGCTCCTTGATAGATATATGACTTAAATGTACAATTTCTTACATCCCCAATCAAATAAAGAGTGTTGAAACAAAGGTCAGAAGAAACCACAGAGTAATGGTTGCCTCAATACCAGCTCAAAGTCAGACACTGATAAACTGTGTCCTTATATCTATCTGTGCATTCAGTCCTCTTCATTAGGGTAGAAGTGCAGAGACCTTCTTGATACAGAGTACCCACAGTGGGAATGACTCATGAAGCCCTTAAATGGTCCCTGAGTAATATTATTGCGTTGGAAGGAAAGTATGAATATACATAGCTGGTGTCAAAAGAGGAATCAGGCTGGAAGGAGATCGGTTGAGAAGAATTATAAACTACCAAGTCCCTTATCTATGGGGCAAGGAACTATACTGTCGATATTTCAAACCAATATGAATTCACACCCATGGATCTCTCTATGACGAGCCAAATGCTTGCACGTAGAGGGTCATATATAAAGTGTTGGCACAAAATAAAGAATTCACCGGAAAACTCCTTGAATCAACAGCTCTGGCAATACCTGACCAACTCCTCTGGAACACCGGCGAAAAAATTCTTAGAGGAGTCCCTGAGTATTACAGGTCTAAAAGAGCTATGGGAGATTCCTCTATTGTATGCACAATTTAAGCATGCAGTGAACAAGAGCTTAAAAAGACATTCTCATGTGGAGGACAAAGCCACCTTTTCTCACAGGCGTCATGCCTGGATGACTCTGTGGACATACAAAACACCGGGGCTCCAAGCATATTTTGGTCTGGGATATGGCTGGAAAACAAAAGAAGCCTTTTTAAAATATAGGTTGGGGATCCTAACTGCCATTCCATAACTACCATCGTGGCTGAGAACGAACTATGGGACTAGATGCCGGCTGTGCGGAATAGGAGTCGAAGACTTAGAACATTTACTATGCACTTGCTCGAGGCTGAACGAGGAGAGAGCAGCCCTGTTAAAAACAGCCTTTAACGAACTAAGTATCCGCTCACGCAGACAAGCAGTCCTTGCTTGTTTTGATCCTGGTCTTCCACCGCTAAATGGGAAGCTGGTGAAATTTCTGATACTAGCAGAACGGAAACTACCATGCCAAGCAGTCGGCTAAAGAGGAAATTTCGGGCTGTGACCAGCTGCTATTAACAATTTGCCACTCACGTTTATTGATTTTAGTAATGTTACTTTTTAACAATAATTTCTTGCTTTTACATTTTCTTTTTTAATTCTATTTGTGGAGATTGTTTTAATGTATTTTTTGTAATGGTTTTAATTAACCTAAACAATAAAAGTTACTTACTACTATGGGAAAATATAGTGAAAAGTGTAAACGTTTATTAAACTTTTCATTAAGTAGAAGATATTTGCTTTGTGCAGAAGGCTGCATGCACACGGGTGTTGTTATGTTCCTGTGAGAGCTGCTGCGGAGTGGGGTCTTAGTGTGATAGGGTGCACCAGCTGGGTGTCAGTGTGGTTTATCTGTCCTTGATGGTATACTGTGGTGCTTTTATGTGTTGTCTGTACAAGCTGGATGGAGGTGTCGGTGTGATATGTCTGTGAGTAACGGTGCAGTGTGGTGCCTCTGAGCTGCTTTGTATAAGCTGGGTGTTGGTTTAGTTTGTCTGTGCTTGATGGTGCAGTGCAGTCCCTTTGTGTGTTGCCTGCATGAGCTGGGTATATTTACAACAAGGGGTGGTGAGGGACAGAGTCTCTGAATTAAGCAGAAAGCTCTCACCCAGTCAAGAGATCAGGGCTAGATCCAACACCGTTTTTTAGCTCACTGCACCATCCCAGTTTCAGAACCTGGCTCTATGCAAATTAGTCTGTTCCTGTCCCAGTGCATGATGGGAACAGGGCAAACCAAACTACAAAAGCCAATTCTTACACTGGGAAGGAAACAAGCTCCCGGGGACCGGTTTCTGGCATTACAGCCGTCTTCGGCCCGGTTTGCTTGAATCCTGATGGTGCAATGAGCAAGGGTCTCACATCTGAGAATACCCTTCCACGCTTAGGGTGGACAAAAATATTTACAACAAGGGGTGGTGAGGGACAGAGTCTCTGAATTAAGCAGAAAGCTCTCACCCAGTCAAGAGATCAGGGCTAGATCCAACACCGTTTTTTAGCTCACTGCACCATCCCAGTTTCAGAACCTGGCTGTATGCAAATTAGTCTGTTCCTGTCCCAGTGCATGATGGGAACAGGGCAAACCAAACTACAAAAGCCAATTCTTACACTGGGAAGGAAACAAGCTCCCGGGGACCGGTTTCTGGCATTACAGCCGTCTTCGGCCCGGCTTGCTTGAATCCTGATGGTGCAATGAGCAAGGGACTCACATCTGAGTATACCCTTCCACGCTTAGGGTGGACAAAAATAGCCCTGGGATGGAGTGAGATTGCGTGCAAGTGGTAACAGGTGCAGTTTAAAAAGATTCCTCAAAAGGTATCACCACCCCCTTTTCTGAATCGTTTTTGGCCACTATAGGTGTGGCAGGGTATACTCAGACATGAGTCCCTTTCTCACTGCTCCATCAGGATTCAAGCAAGCCGGGCCGAAGACGGCTGAAATGCCAGAAACTGGTCCCTGGTAGCTTGTCTCCTTTCTGGTGAAGAATTGGCTTGGTAGTTTAGTCTGCCCTGTTCCCATGATGCACTGGGCCAGGGACAGACTGATTTGCATATAGCCAGGTTCTGAGCTGGGATGGGGCAGTGAGATAAATAACGGTGATGGATCAAGCCCTGATCTTTGGACTGGGTAAGAGTGGTCTGCTTAATTCAGACACTCTGTTCATCACCACCCCCTTTTCTGAATCGTGCATGAGCTGGGTGTCAGTGGAGTTGTAGAGTGCCTGTGCTTGGTGGTGCAGTGTGATAGGGTGACTGTGCTGGGAGTCAGTGTTTGATTCATTTATACTCCTGGAGATGGTAACAATCAAGCTGGTCGAGAGCTCCAGTACTAGGACTAGATAAGCCTGTTTTCAAGTCAAAATTAACTAACGTGGAAAAGCAAAATATTCTGTGAAAGAGCTTAACTGAAGACATAACAAGATCTTAAGCTACAGATTATCTGCTAGAGGAAAAGGTTTCAGCTTTAATTGTATTTGACAGACCAATCAGGTGGAGGGACTCTTAGGACAGCAATCATCTGATCACATCTCCAGGGGTGCATCAGGGAGAACAAAGTCATAACACTATTGTAAGTGTGATACATTTGATATTGCACACCATGGTGATTGCTCTAAGAAAGATTGTGAGCACGTTATTGCATGTAGGTCTAAAGTGAGCCAGCTTCCTGAGAAGAGTTTAGCGTAGTTCTGCCAGATATCACAACTCTTCTAGCTTCGCCACCCTTCCAACAATCCTGAAATCTTCTCAGCATCATCCTGGGCTGATCTTTCCAGCTGGAGAGGATGTGATCCTGAGACCTTGACCTGATAATCCCATGGAGTGATCATCTCAATACATTTCACCCACAAGGACTAAATGAGCATCAGGATGTAAATTGCGTTTTAAAGCAAAGGTTTGTCTGTGCAGTATTGTCAATTAAAAAGGACATTTATATAGAGGTACAACTCCAATGAGTGATATTGTTTCTGCTGGTGATTGCAAGTGGAAGGCCAAGGCAGCATGGCTGCTGAAGCACCAGCAGTACCTCATTTTAGTGCCTGGTTTCTAGTACTTGACACTTAATTGTAAACTCTTGCACTTATGACAGTATGCCACATGGTGGCTGTTAGACCTGGTCTCCCCCCCTATCTTTTCCATTTTTCTGATCTCGTTTTTGGTGCCTTGATGATTCTGTGCTCTTTACCACTGCTAGCCAATTGCTAAAGTGCATGTACTCCCTCCCTTTAACATGGTAATTGTGGCTCATCTCCAATTTGGAGATTAAATGTACTTGTAAGTACCTGGAGTCTGTACATTAAATGCTACAAGTGGGCCTGTATCACTGATTGTACCACCCACAAAGTAGCCTTTAAACATGGCTCAGGCATGCCACTGCAGTGCCTGTGTGTGTATTTTTAAACTGCAATTTGGACCTGCAAGATAAGCTCCTTACCAGGCCTAAACCTTCATTTGTTTACATATGTCATCCCTAAGGAAGGCTGTGGGGAACCCATAAATCAGAGTGCAATTTTGTGAAAAAGCAGGGCATGTATATTTAAGTTTTATGTGATTTGGCAGTGAAAAACTCTCAAATTCATTTTTCACTACTGCAAGGCCCTGTCTCTCCCATCGGATAACATTGGGATTCATTTTTACATCTTTTATGTGTAATTCCCAATTTTGAAGAGATAGATTTTTCAGGTTTGGCGTCTCTGGACTCAGAATTTAAAATCACAACTGATGGTGAAGTTGGATTTTAAGTTGTAAGTCTAGAAAATGCTACTTTTAGAAAGTTTTTTCTTACTTTAGTCTTTCTGTATCTGCTGCCTGTCTCTGAATACATGTCTGGAGTGTCAGCTATGTGTTGGTCTTTCCCTCTAGACAATCACACACAAAGGGAACTTAGGCGTGATGTGGTGGACCATCCTGGGCAGGATAGGAGGGAGGAGCTGGTGCTTACACCTAAATTGGCTATGTTCTGTCCCTTTACAAAGAGCTAAACTTACCTGCATATGCGCCAGGACTCTGCCATCTGTGAGTCTGCCCTGCCAAGAGGTGCCAACCCAGTCCTGGCCTCTTGGAAGAGAGACCTAAGGTGCTTCTTCAACCAATCCACCCATCTTTATTGGAAACAGTGTATCTTGCACCTGGGGCATCCTCTTGTTGCATGGAGTGGAACCGGCGCATCGCCTTCAGAACGAGTGCATTACTGCATTGTCCTCAATGTTGCGACAAAAAAGGATCAAGGTACTTTTGCTCAGAGGGCCCAAGTAGGTCCCTGTATCAGGCCTGCGTTCCATTTCAGATGGCCTGTACTTTTGACTTTGTCCTGGTCCAGCATGACCAGCTATCCCATTTGAGATCATATCGCTTCTAAATACTATTTTACAGTTTATTCTTTATAATGTAATCTCTCTAGTTCTAGTTATTGTATTTGTGTTGGTTTGGTCTTATTTAATTCATTAAAGTTATATTTCTCTAATCTGGTATGGATCCATTTTGTGTGGGTTTTCACAGTTTTACTGTTTGATGTGTTGGAGAAATAATCTACACATCTCTAAGTTGAGCCTGACTGCTCTGTGCCAAGCTACTCGAGAGTGAGCAAAGGTTTAATTTAGGGTTTGCCTCACACTTACGCTGACTAGGATTCTGGTTCCTGCTAGGACAGGGTACAAACCTCTGCCAACCAGCAACCCACTTTCTAACAATGAAGTTCTTCATCTAATTAGCACAAGAGTTTTTTTTATTAATTTGGTGCCTGGAATAGCCTGAATTTTCAGTTTTGTAGGACTGCATGGTTATCAGTTGCTGGCGAGGCAAGAGTGGTGCAAGTTACATCGGCCACCTGACAAGGCCTTTGGACTTTTTTAAAATAAATTAACCACTGAGTAGCATGACATCGCTCTGTGAAATTAACTTAGCATTGTATGCTCCAACCGTTCAGATCAGGAGTTCCCAACCTTTTCTAAGTTTACTATCATCTGATCCGCCTGAAGTAATGAGATATTTAGGTTATATTAGCACTTTATAAATGATCCATAACATACCCTAAATTAACAATGTGGCCCAAGACATGTTTTCAGTAGTCCACTGTTAGCCTTGAGCTCCTGTCAAAATTCTCTATGTGGGACAAACCCAAATCTCCTGAAATCCAACTTTGCATCTTTTACAGGAAGCCTTGGTATTTTTCTACCAACACATCAAGCAAGCTATTGAAAGTGCCACTAAAATGGCCCGATGTGACCCCAAACTACATACAGAGGTTGTAGTTGATGGTGGCGTTCTCAGGTTTGGCATCATCCATGCACAGCACAGCATACAGCCAAATGCCTGAAGGCATATTGTGGCTTACGAAAGTAAGAAGGAAAGTTAAGTAAGAAGGAACGATGGCCATTGGACAGTGAGGAGCTCTAGGAAGGATCTCCCGAGGCTGGGGATTACTCAAACAAGCTGAAATCCCTGATTAGTCTTGGATCCCAAATATTTGATCAACGAGTCATTCTCGGACCATTGACCCCAACTAGGGGACATATTCTATCTGAAGACTTACTGCCTAGGATCTGAACTCCTCTAGATAGATCAGGAGGTGCTCCTGTAGTCTGCAGCTCGCTCGCTTTGCTCGCATTGGTGGCAGAGACTGCAATTAAATGTGAGGTTGGGACCTTTTGTTGTGTTCGATTATAGATTCTGAATGAATTTCCCGATTAATGCCCTTATATAGGCACAATTTGCATTGCCCTTATATAGCCATAGAAATCCAGTCCTTATTTAGACATGGCCCATGCTGCTCAAATACAGGCATGGCTACTTCCATCCGTTCATCTATGTCAACGATTTCTTGGAAAACCAGACTCTTAAGCCGTTAGGGGCTTCCCTTTGCTTGAATATTGATTTCTCCAAGAACTCATTATTATGCATGAACATCTATTCCTTAGGGGTTCATTCATGACGTTCATATGCCTGACTTTACGTCAAAGCTGGCATTCCTAAACACCTTCAAGGTATAAATATGCCTACACTTGCTATGGCAAAGCACGGTCTGGTTCGGTGCAGTTCGACTACCTACTTGCACGACGCAGCTCGGTACAGCAAGTGCCGAAGGAAGCCAACTCTCCAGCTGACGCACTGACCAAGAATCTGACATCCTCCTGCCGAGAAATCCAGCTCCAGTTCTTCCGACTCCCCTTGTCAGGTGTTGGGAAATAGAGTACCAAAACAGAGATACCAACCTCTCTCATTCTAAGGTATTGAGCTGATTAGAACCTTGGGAAACCTTTGGCAATTCTTGGCAAAAACTAAACCTATGCTAAAGACAAACACCTACTTCTTCCCTTGTACTAGACCTAGGTTAGGTACATTGGGGTAGGTCTATTTTAGAAGCATCAGTTGAGTATTTTAGCCTCTGTTATGTATGTATGTATTTTTACATAGCAACAGACAATGCTATTACAGTATTATTTTATATTACTGTTTACGCTGTATACATTATACTTTGCATTCTGTCTAACGATCGTAGCAGCTCACCTCTCTTGCATGAGAAAGAAGTTCAGTAAACCCTTTTATTGAAACACCCATCTCTCTATTTCTGTGCAAACTCTGTAGATTGACGATTGACTGAGTGAAATAGTTATCTATTGTTTCCACAACTCTGAAGATATTGTTCCAGTACTAGGGGAAGCAAAGTTGTCATGTTTATGCGGTTGTCAGAAACGAATCCTTTCTTGTTTACTCGGCTGAGCCAAAACGTACCTGTCACTGCCACCGCTACCAGGAGGAGGAGTAGGAGGACTCCGCCACCGGCAAGAGTCAGCCACAGCAATCTCAAAAGCCGCCACCGGCCTGAGTCCGTACCGCCACACTTCGCGCCGCCGCCCCGGGATCACAACTCCCAGCAGGCTCAGAGCGGAGCGCATTACTGACGACGCGCCAGCGCTAGAGGGCGCATATCATCGGCGCAGAGGAGGACGAGCTCTGGCAGCGCCGGGCGAAGCCCGGGCCAAGGGCGGGCCCGTTTAAGCCCGTTCTTTATTTGGCATTTATCGATCTAAAGACCGCCTTTGACTTGGTCCCCCGAGACTGACTATGGCTGGTCCTGAAGGAAATGGGGCTTCCCCTACCAATCCTGACTCTCCGTGCTCGTATGCATGATGGAACTTATGCCCGTATTAGATGGGGATCACAGGAGCAAAAAACTGATAAAATCCCTGTGAATAGAGGGGTACTCCAGGGCTGTGCCCTGGCCCAGACACTTTTCACATTATTTGTGAATGGCGTAGTTTCTTTTTTGCTTGAAATTAATGCTGATGCCCCGATTTTGGCGGGTGATAAAGTCTCCGCACTACTCTTCGCGGATGATAGCTTGTTGGTATCAAAAACTCCGGCAGGATTACAGAAGCTGTTAGACCGCTTCTGTTTGTTTTGCAAGCTCAGGGGCATTGCCATAAACACATTGAAAACCAAGCTCCTTTATTTTAACCCGAGTAGATCGTCTAGATCCACCTTATCTCTTGATGGGACGCACTTGGGAATTAGAATTTCGGAAAAGCTTAAATGGCAGCTACATATTGACAAAATTGCGTTAAGTCATAGGAGGGTAGTTGGAGTACTAGGGAGGGAACATCGAGCATCCACTTCTAAACCCATTGCCCCTGTTCTGGATATCTACGCTGCAACAGCTGTAGGCTGTGCCCTTTATGGTGCAGAGCTCTGGGGCTTTGAATGTGTTGATACCTTAGTCATTGCAGAGAACAAGTTCTTTAGGGAGCTTGTATCGATCCCGAGGGGTACTCCTACTAAACCACTCTTAAGTGACCTGGGTCGTCACTCCATTAAGGACCTAGTTTCCCTACGCCCCCTCTTCTATTTGGCTCGGTTATGGCGTACCCCTGAGCTCTCAAGGTATGCTGATGGTTTAAGAAAGGTTATGAACCTTAATGGAGCCCATAAAATTAGGTGGATTTCTAATATAAAGAAGCTTTTACTGGAAACGGACCTTGCTACTGGCCGGGAGCCTGGGACATCGCTGTCTAAAATCGAAACTAAGCGAGCCTATTGGGCATGGGTTGATGATCTTGAGCAGAGGGACCCAAATCTAGGAAGGTTGACCGAGGCATTCCGACAGCACAAACCAAAGGCTCACCTAGAGCCCTATCTAGATTTCATTAGGAAACCTAGAGATAGATCTCTCTATATTCAGTTTAGGATGGGAACACTCCCCCTTTGTGACCGTATTTGTAAGTGGAAGCCACCGCATCAATTTGTGAAGTTGTTTCTGAAAATATTGCTCATTTCTTTTTTGTATGCCCAGCCTACATAAAACCTAGACAGAAATGACTCAAACCTGTGTGCCTGTTGCTTAGAACCAGGGACTATTCCATTGCACTTAGAATTCTTAAGGCTGGTGCTAGCACAACCTTAGTGTGTGGGGTGGGTAAATTTCTTAGTTGGGCTTGGTTGATTAGACTGAAGGCTATTTGATGAGATAAATTTTAGCTGTATCTTTTTTATATGCTTAAATATTCACAAAGCTGACAAAGTTTAATACTTTTTTAATTATTTATTGTAATACCAAAGGTTTTTATAAGTATTTTTTTAAGGAAAATGTATTGTCAATGAGTTGTGTTTTGTACTTGAAATGTGCTTTTATGATATTGTATATATCGAAATAAAGCTTTGATGATGATGATGATGATGTTTACTCGAAAAAGTTTCTAGTGACCTCTGAGTTACCTGGCCCACACAATTAAGTTTAGTATAGTCGACAGAGACATACTGACCTCAGTCCTATATCAAATCTATAGTGTATATTATTCCAATCTGCAGGGCCTATTGTAAATATAGGAACTACACTACACTTTAACATGTGTAACACTGCAGATCAGTGAGAGCCTAGCCCTCTGGAGCTGCACAATAGAGCTTGCTCCTGGAATCCGGTTGTTTTCTGGCTTGAAGGGCTGAGGCCTCATAACTCCCTCAACCCTCCTCTTCCTAAACTTGTCACAACACCCTCCATTAATTCTGTGGTGTCATCAGCAGCCTCCGCCTGGCTGGTGGGACTTGCGTGAGGATGTATGAGAGCACAGTGGTGGATCTGCTAAGGAGCCGCCTTTGCAGGTCTAATGGTGGAGGACAAATAGCAGGTATGAACAGTTCAGGTGCACCCAGGTGGATGTGCCCGCAACTCCGAAGCTGTGAGCCTCCATGAGAGTGAGACTGCTCTCCTTCCTCCTTCTTCGGTGGTGAGAGATCCATGAAACGAGAATGTATGTGGTTTTCCACAAGGATGATTTCCCCATGCCCCACTGAAGGGTACAAGCATTTTACTTGCTAAGGAGACGGGTGCTGCCGCTTGGGGTCTACTAAAAGGATGGGTGTTGCAATCTATGTTAAATCGGGGAAAGTGGAATCCTGCAGTTTGGAAGGCCATTTTCCTCCTCCCATTCCTCTTGAGCTGCTCGGAGATCAAAATGGCAGAGATAAAAGAAATAGAAAGATGGCAATTCACCTAAGGAATGGGAAACAAAAAGGTCTCCCATTGTTTGCTGCCTACAAAGTGGCAGCCATGTTGGAATGTATCCCATTCAACTGTTGTAATCCGCCCAACTGATTTAAGCACCCCATACGGGCTCTGTAAGAAGCTATCAGCCTCCTCGTTCTACCTTGCAATCTACCCCGACCATGTCAACTCTTCACTTTCCTCTGCACCAAAACCTGCAGCCTGCAATGGCAGTGTGTATGTGTGAAGGTACAGGGCCTCTGAGGGAGGCATAATGAGTGCTGCAGCTCTTAGAAGCCTTCCCAGATAACAGTGCCCTTGGTACCTATGGTACCTTTTACAAGCAACTTATATGTGGCCAGAAAGTTGCCAATTGGGTTTTCCAACAGTTCAATTTAGGGAAAGAACATAAGCCCTGGGTACCTGGTTGTCAGGAACCCAGGGCACACTCAGTCAAAGAAAATCAACCAACATAAGGCAAAAAGTGGGGTACAACAACGCAAAAAGGGACACCTTCCAACACTCACCACTTCCTTTTACAAGGAGTAGGACTCGCTCCTCATCTCCTAGCAATGTATAAGGATTTACTATCCCAAGGCTTCCTTCCATCTTCCCAATGGGAAGCAGTCTTTGTCACCATAGTGAAGCCTGACATGCCTGCCAATAGCTGTGACTCTTACAAACCACAGTCACTGACAAATGTTGACAACAAGATATTTGCCAAACTCATAGCCAACCCTCTTTTACCTATTTTTATGGATATTCTCCTACCAGACCAGTCTGGTTTTGTTTCGGGGTGCTTGGCTGCCCATAATCTTGGCACAGTTTGCCCTCATGTACACCATAGGGCCTCAATTGAGGTCAGACCATTGCTCCTATACGACACAAAAGCCTTTGGTTTTCTAGAATGGACATTTCTCTTTCATTTGCTCCCTTGTCTTGGCATCAGCCCATGGATTATAAGATTAACAAGCCGGCTGTATGTCTGTCCTATGGCTCGCCTCTGCCTAAGAGGCTCCAGCTTGGCTTCATTCCCGATAACTAAGTGTACCTGACGTGGCTGCCCTCTAGCTCCATATCTTTTAGACTCTGGCCATCTAGATGCACCAATACCATGCCAGCTGGTGCCTCAATGTCACTGCTCTGCAGATACTGGTGTCTATGTATGCCAATTATGTCAAACTGTATGTCCATAACCCCCAGACAAACATGTTCCCTCTTATTCAACAATTGATCCGCTTCAGTAGATACTCTGGCATCCTCATTAACGGGTCAAGGTATACGGTGTTCCCTCTCAATGAAGCTATGAGACAGTTTGAATCCTAGCACCCACTACAATGGCAACAGAGCAAAGCAGATATTTAGAAATATGACTCAACACAGAGAGCTTGATGAGTTTTAGAAGGCTAACTGTGATTGGGCCATGACCAGTAAGAGGAGCATCTACTAATCTGGTCCAGGCTCCCCTTGTTGCTGCAAGATTTGCCATAATCAAAATGATGATCCTCCCCAAGTTTCTAGGTTTATTCATGAATATCCCAATCCAACTTACAGAACACTTATTGAAGTGCCTTCACTCCAACCTGGAGTCCTTGGTTTGCGTGGGCTAGCAGCTGAGGGTGCCAAGGGAAAACTTAACTTTGCTATTCCAGCAAGGCAGCCTCAGCACCCTTAATCTATGCCTCTATGCTTACTTTGCTCAGGTCCAGTTTGTATATTTCTTGGTCTACCCCATTCTCTTCCAGCAACACACAGCAGTGTGACTTGATTCGGTGGCCCCCTGGCCACTTATGTGATTCAGTCTGTATAAACCCTTGCTCACTCTAATAGACACTGATTTGTGTTCGCTGGGCCTGGGTAGCCTGTGAAGATGAACCCAGCTCCACTGCCTCTCTACAACCTCAATGACACTTGCTCAGAGCTGTCAGCTTCCTCTGTTGGTGGAAGGGGGGTCCTGTCCACATGCACGCACATAGGGCTTCTCTTGTTCAACGATATCTACCTCAATGAGCATTTCATTATAACTCAAGGTGCGGCGAGTTGCCCCCTGTCCACTGAGCTTGATGCCTTTCTGTATCACCAACTCCACGCCACCTGCTGCATGCTGTATGCTACAGTCCCAGTGCCACTACACTTTAAACCCTAGCCCTTATACTCACAACCTCCATTCCTCGGAGGCTTATAACCCGTCTACATAATGTGAGGCAGGTAAAGGCACCTCTGTGCATCCCTGGTACTCAGACTGCCTGGGTATATGGACACAGTTCTATTTCCAAAGCGCAATCGACATACTGCTGCACCCAATCTATCACCCTCTCTCCAAACTATTGACTTAGATTTATTAATTTTCTTATTCACATTAAAATGTGAGGTAGCCTGTACCTCACATCAGTTTAATTGTACAGAATGGGACTTGGAGAAGGTGTCCATTGTCTGTGATGTGACGTTTAGGTAGCAAGCTTTTGGGCTGGCATCTTCGGTGAGGTGGCCCAGATCACTAGTCATCTCCTGGAGTGCACACCATTGTGACCCTGCTGGGGTATATAAAGGGGATGATCCCAGAGACTTTGGCGATTAATTGCCATGCTCCTTCTTCTGGCCAAGAGGAGAGTCGCCATCCACTGGGGTGGCGGCAAATGGCAAAAATCTATGGTTGGCTACAAGATGCTGTGTACTGTCAGGAACAGCTTACACACTACTGGAAACTCATGCTGTTACAATCCAGGCCCAGGGATATATGTGGGCGTTTGGTCCTACACATGGGACAGCGAAGCAGTACTGAGACCTAGACCTAGCCTCCCCCTCCGATCTTACACCTTATACGGGCCCTGGCCGAATATCTGCGATTGGAAATGTTACTTATGATGCACACTATCACCTTTAACTTGACTCTTTGCTCATCCTTTCTACTGTAGCATGTGATTATATGACTCGCTTGGCATACTCATCCCTGTGTGTCCCACTCCGCTTTCCCTATCTTTTTATCACTTTTCTTGGATGTTGTTGTAAAAATGGTAATTAAAATAAATAAACAAAAAGCAATGGACTGACTAAAAGCCTACTCTAAGCATTGTTGTTTTACACAATATATTCTCAACAACTGACCTCTTAAAGCTGTCAGGCGGTGATTGATTTGATTTAATATTTATAGAGCACATATGTTTGCCAAGGGGACATCTTGACACTGCTCATGACAGGTAACTATCCTGTACCTGGTGGCTGTTTTTTTACTACATGGGCATGCAATTCAAGTTTTGAGTCATACAGAGGACAATGCTCCAGCTACCCTGTGGCCAATCTGTGAGTGGGTATTGCCAAGTCCTTAGCAGAACCAGAAATGATGGACTTTTCCAGATGGTCCCATTCGAACCTGTATTTGAGGTAACCAATGCCAAGGCTGTGGAATGCCTTGTAGCTGAGACCAACACATGCAGTATATCCGAAGGAGCTTTGGCTCCATCCCTTTGTTGATTTTCTTTTCAATTATTTGAATGTCAGACTCTGGTCATGACTTATGAAGATAGTGTTAAAAAAATCATTAGGTGGTATGGCAAAAAGATTGGAAGAGACTTTGCATAGGTGCCAAATGCAATAGGTAGGGGCTTTACATTGTTCTCACAAACATGTCTAGTTTTGGAAGTGCTAGAGAAATCTAGTTTGTGGAGCATAACATTTAAATTTTATGTTTACAATTTAGTTGTGTGTGAATGAAAGTACAACTCCTTTTGAAAAGTGAAAGCACACCTGGGCTTTACTTTATTAAGTTGTATTGTGCTGTTGCAGAGTTTCTAACCCAAACACCCTCCCTGAATAACCTTTGAACTGCTTGACTGTGCTAGCCTCAAGCTCAAGTCCTAATGGGAACACTTGATACTCAGTTTAGGTTCAATGGTAAGATGCTCACCTCCAGACCCACAGCTCTGTTACTCTGATGCATTGCTTTCTTATGCTATGTGAATCTGTAAAAAGCACTATACCCTGCAAGGGTATCCTGGTGCTGAGCAGGTGTGTGTGCCTATGCCTACATATCATTGGTTGGTCAATTGAAAAGCCAGGTCTTCAGCTTCTTGCTGAATGTTCAGGTAGGTGGGACCTGAGTTTAATTGAGGAGTGAAGTGCCTTGAATGTGAATGTTAGGAAATTAATTTGTTTATGCATCGGAAGCCAGTGTAGTACCACCCTGAAGTGTGGAGTGATTTGAGTGCTGGGTGGGGAATTAATGGTGAGTCTGATTGCTGAGTTCTGGATGGTTTGTAGTCTTCTAGTAAGTTAGATGGTAATCCTGCCATGGACAATGTTCCCATAGACAAATCTGCTGGTGACTAGTGCATGAGTGACATTTTTTCCACTATTTCTTGTGAGTCAATTGAAGATCTTCCTCAGCATCTTAAGGGCGTGAAAGCAGGATGCAGTGATGGTGTTGAGTTTTGCTGTCATGTCCATTTGGTGCAGATAATTATAATGAGATTCCTAGAGTGGGTTCTGGGTGTGTAACCAAGGTTATATGGCTACCAGTTTGAATTCTATAGTGAGGTGATCTTACCGAAAAAGGTTACTTCTGTATTATCGGTGTTGAGCTACAGACAGTTGGCTTTCATCCAGTTAGCAACTTCTTACATGTAGGTGGTGATTTTGTGTTTTGTGTTGGGGTACTTGTCGAAGAGGAAGAGGATCCATGTTACTGTGCAGGGCACAGAGCACATTACTGTCCCAACAGCATGTAGTGTGGACTTCCCTTGTACCCTACTCAGCAAGATTGATAGATCATGATACACTGTACACAAGGCAGTATCAGAGCATGGGGTTTTCATTCACAGATTACACAGACTGTCTTTGTAACTACACTCACTATTCTAACTCTCATGAAGGTCTCTTGGAAGGTGAAATAATGGGCACTATGTTGGGGTGCATCAAGAGTATGAACTTTAAAAGCATCTATTTATAAATAATTGGATGAGGATAGGAGATCTTAAACCCTTCGGTGCATTGGATGGCCGAGGGCCATCCGACGCACCAGTGCTCATGTGCGTCGGATGGTCCCCGGCTGTCCTCGCACAAGAGTAGGGCACCAGAGGGATTCCCTTAGCCCCCCAACAGCCTCGGGAGCTGGGGAAGATCTTCCCCATCTCCTGAGGCTGCATGCACAGTTTTCCTGAAATGACGATCAATGTGCACGTCGTGCGGAAGTCATTTCAGCAGAAACTGAGACTGAAATGAGCCAAGATGCTCATTTCAGTTTCGCTTTCTATGTGCTCAGGGGGCTATCACAGCCCCCTGAGCACTCCTTCCACAAAATTCTATTCTATCTGCTACCCATGGGGCTGATGGGGGCAGTATCCCCCTATCAGCCCCCTGGGGGACAGAAATCACCCTAGATGCAAGGGAATATTTTGTTATAGGCCTCAAGTAGGGGCTGCCCAGAATGGGCATGCAAATGCCCCCACCCTACCCCTGAAAGAAAATAAAAGTCTTTCTGCCCCCCCAGGAGGCGGATGGGGGCAATAGCCCCTGATCTGCCCCCTGGGGCGGCCAAAAAGCCCACTAAGTGACATATCTTTGGGTGGAATCACTTTGCCGGCACAAATATTGTACCCCACAGCATTCTGCTTAGTGTCCCACGTAAAATGATACCTCACTTGTGTCGATGTACATTGCAGAATTGACTTAAAAGGTATGTTTTAAAAAATGTAGCGCTTGGAATTGTTGGTGCTATACCCTTAATCCCTATGTCCTGGACTCTTCTCGGTCACAGACCCTTGCCCCACCCAAACAAGTGAGGTATAATTTTACTCAGGAGACTGAGAGGAACACTGTGGGGTTGCACATTTGTGCCGGCATGGTGATTCCACCCAAAGATATGTGGACAACGAGTTTAGTAAGCTAAATGTGAGGTTTGCAGGGCATTCTTGGTAGGGGCCAAAAACCCAGGTGACCCACTTCGAAAAACCAGGTTGTTTTGGGATAGGTTATTTTGATGTCTCCTCAATACATTTTGGGCCCTTGCCTGCTGCGGGTACTTGACCCACCCACGCGAGTGAGGTATCATTTTTATCGGAAAACCTAGGGGAACGGTGGGTGGTAGGAAATTTGTGGATCCACATAGATTCCAAAACTTTCCCAGACAGAAATTTGAGAATTAAAAAAAAAATGTCAACAAAATTTGAGGTTTGCGGGGGATTGTGGGTAGGGAAATGTTGGGGGACCCACACAAGGCATACCTTGCTAGACATCCCCTGGTGTTTAGTTTTCACAAATATGTGGTTTGGTAGGTTTCCCTAGATGGCTGAAGACCCTGGGCACAAAACATCATGGGACCCCCTTGCAAAAACCAGGTTGCTTTGAGGTAGGTAATTTTGATGTTGCCTCAATTGGTTTTGGGCCCTTGCTTGTCGTGGGTACTTGACCCACCCACACAAGTGAGTTACCATTTTTCTCAGTAGGCTTTGGGGAATGCGGGGTGGGTGGAATTTTGTGGATCCACGCAGATTCTATAACTTTCCACTCCAGAAATGTGACAAAAATGTGTTTTTTGACACTTTAAGTTTGCAAGGGATTCAGGGTAACTGAACCTGGTGACAGCTAATGAAGTCAGCCCATCCTAGATTCCCTGGGTGTTTAGTTTTTAAAAATGTATAGGTATGCTATGTTTTCCCTAAGTGCTGGCAGAGTGAGAATACAAAATCTACAGCTAGGTACTTTGCAAAAAAAGGGTCAGTTTTCACTATGAAAATGTGGGGTGTCCACGTTGCATTTTGGACCGTTTCCTGTCATGGCACTAGGCCTAGCCACACAAGTGATGTACCATTTTTCTCAGAAGACTTTGAGGAATTTGGGGTTGGTGGACATTCGTGGATCCACGCAGATTCCATAACTTTCCACCACAGAAATGTGAGGAAAATGTGTGTTTTTTAAAAATATTTTAGGTTTGCAAGGGATTCTGGGTAACAGAAACTGGTGAGAGCCTGTCACGTCACCCCATCCTGAATTCCCCTTGGTGTCTAGTTTTCAAAAATGTATAATTCTGCTACATTCCCCTAGGTGCTGGCAGAGTTAGGGTTCAATATCTACAGCTAAGCACTTTGCAAAACAAAAGGTCAGTTTTCACTGTGAAAATGTGGTGTTTCCACGTTGCGTTTTCGGTTGTGTCCTAACGGGGGCACGAGGCCTACCCACACAAGTGAGGTCCCATTTTTATCAGGAGAGTTAGGGTAATACAGAATTATCAAGCAGCTGTTATTACCTATTGACTTTTGATGCATTTCTGCCTTCAAAATGAAAGATAATGCGTAAAAAAGAAGTCATTTTGAAAAATGACCTTTAATTCTCATGCTAGCATGGGTTCTCACAATTTTAGAAATGTGCAAATATCGAATGTTTATAAACTCTATATTTTGTTCCAATTTCAGAAATACAAAGGTGTCTCTCATACCGATGTTTCCATGTATATATTTTCCCAAATTAATTGCTACATACACGGTACATAATTAAAAACCATTGCAAGACGCTGCACAGTTATTGGCACTGGGTTCGTCGGGTTCTTGGTGAAACTACAATTCCTATATCCCCACAACCATAAATGGTAAGCGGATGTAATGGTATATTGCTTTCAAACAGCTGTCATTATTAGAAGAAGGTACAGGTGAAAACGTTGACACAAATGGTTGTTTTTTCAACTAATTTTCAATTTGTCCTGTATTCAACGGTTAGTTTCTGTACAGAAACCTTGAAGGATCTACACAAATAACCCCTTGCCAAATTCGGAATTTTGTCTACTTTTCTAAAATGTATTGCTTTTCAGGATCGATTATTGCTCTTATACCATTTATACCATTAACTGTAAGAAAGTAGAACGTTTAAAAAAAATAGCAAAAATAGGCTATGTCCCAGAAAAATGGCAAAACTGTGTAAAATATTTTGGTTTTCTGACAAAAGTCTGCTTGTCCCTGAAAGCTAGGAAAATTGTGATTTCAGAACCACACCCCCTTTTTTAATACCATTTGCAGGGAAAAAAACATACACTTTCATCTTTAGCCCTTTTCTTCCAATTCCCCCCCACCAAAAACAAAATGTAGATGTATTTTGGATAATTTCTGGGTCCCCTCCAGGGGAGTCCACAAACCCAGGGTACCTTTAGAATCCCCATGATGTTAGAAAAAAAATAGACACATTTGGCGTGGATACCTTATATGGTCTAAAAGTTACAGGGGCCTAAGCTCGATCTACCCAAAATAGCCAAAAAAGGGCTTAGCACAGGGGGCGAAGGCCGTCAGTGAAGTGATTAAGAAGGAACAGTGTTTACAAAGTGGTACTATTCTGGTCCCATATAAGTACATCTATCCCAAATGTCCTTCTAGGTGCAATTAAAAGGTACTCTTGTTATTCTTTAGAGAGCATCATGCCGCAAATGCCAGGTCATGAAATATGTTCCCTTTATGTTAGTGCATGATTGCCTCAAAGTGCATCTGGCGACTGTCTGGGTACACATCGTCATAGTGAATTGAATAGTGGGCACCCAGTGTACCATCACCATGTCAAAGGACAGACTGAAAGGTAAACAGTTTGATGTAAGGTGCACTTAGTAAAGTGTATAGTGGAGTTAGACTGTGGCCTCTTGCCCATAATGCTCAGTAGTCTGCGTCTGCCATCAGTTGGCCGCACTAGGCCTTGGTACTCTGCCTCCCCACCCTTGTCTGCCAGTAAACCTGACAGTCAAACCGTTAAGGGATTATGGTCACTAAATTCGCTCCCTAGGATTTTAAAGTTATTCACAGATGACTGTAGGGAGGACGATATTAGAAGAAAATATATGAAAGACCCCTTGTTGTGACCCATGAATGTGGGCACGGGAAAGTTTACACACGGGGCAGTTAAAGACATTGCGGCCACTGGATCTAATTCATTAGTCATGTTGTTTGACAACTCACCTTGAACAGAATGTTCAAAGTGGAACCCGTCTATATGCGGACAACCCAATTCCACCATACAAGCCGTAAGAGGCTCACCGCAGGGGTATATATTAAAATCACTGACTACCAGGAGACTATGTAAACAGACACTCAATGATTGTTTTATAGCATCTTCCAGGGCAAGTAAATTACTCGGCTGTGATGGAGATGTAAAGGAATTATAAAAATGAACAATTCCCCAACTCGGGCCTCCTTTATGGGCCATTATCGCCAGGATACCTGGATGTAAGATGGGCATTACTTGCAACTTGCAGTTAATAGCCACAGAGATGTACGTGACTAGACCGCCCTTAAGTCTCCCACTCCGAGATGGTCTAGCAGGAACAAATAAGGCCTTATAGCCTTCCAGAAAAAGGTTGCAATCTAACAACCACGTTTCCTGTAGGCAAATTATCAGGAATTGTTTAACATAAACCCCCCCCTCTAGGGTCCTGTAGTTTCGCTGCTAGTCTTACTATATTCCACGATAGGAAATTGTTAGAAGGCGGACTTAAAGGCCTTACACCTGCATCCCCTTCATCGTGGGTAAGTGCAATCTGCTCAGGCCCTGTATAATCACGGTCTTCCATACCAGACAAGGTGTCAAATCTGATATATAGCCCCAAACTCTGATTAAATCTAAATGGCCTATCAACGTTGGCGAACCGGGGGAATAGAATGATAGCTGAGATGTGACCTTACATGGCCACTCCAAAATAGGGGTTCCCCCAAAGCAACCGTTGTCCTGTCACTGCTATTAGACAGCCTATAAAAAAAGCCCAAGGGTAATATCTTAATGGCAGAGCCTGCTAGGGGGATCAAACTGTATTCCCTAGAGAGTAGCCGACCAGCTATGTGGGGGTTGTCAAAATTTATAATTATACAGTCCCCCATCCCTTGTTTACGTGAGTCCCCAAATCAATTAACCCTGCGTGCCATAAGTAGGTTATTAAGTATGCACGAGCCAATAGTAGTGTTTTGAGTAAACCAGTGATTTAATTTATTGATGAGCTGATCAAATTCTTCGCTCTTCCCCGATGGGAGTGCAGGAACACCCCCCAAGATCACTACGTACGGGGTTGATTCTGCTGGAAGGTAAATGGTGGGGAGAGGTGTCATATGCAGCTTCTTATCTTTTTGTATCTTATCTCTCTGCAAAGTAGGAGGCCCTGTTGATGTCGATGGAGGCTGACTTGAGACTGCGAGGTCCATAGTAGCAATCTTAGGGTCAATAGAACCATTCATAGCAGGCACCATGCTGGTAAGAGATTGCCTGACACTTGGGAGTCCTCCCTCATTACTGGAGTTATAGGCTTCTTCGTGGTTACAATTGAATTCAATAGGGGGGGCAGGTACCATCAACTTCTCTTAATTAGACAGCCTATTTCCAACAGGACTTATTTTCTGGATAATAGGATCTATTATTGTGGTCAACATAATTTTCAATTTACCCCAAAAGTCTCCCTCTATTCTGACATCAGATAGTGACCCTACCTTATTCTGATGTGAGACAAAATAGTTGTCCTCACTACTAGCACCTGCAGGGGGAACAACAACCTTGGTTCTCCTTGTAATACATGTCACACGTTTTTTTTTATTTCGTGGCACCCCGGGTCTTCCTCGCTGCCTCAGGAGAGTTATTTGGGCAGTTAGTTTTCATTTTAGCTTTCTGCCCTCTAGTTCTCGATGTAGGCTTAACTGGGCTGGGTACCTGCTCCGCAAACATGGGGGAAACTAAAATGTTCGGTGTTGCAGAAGTTCCATCTAAGCATTGACTCAGCCGTTCTTGCTGTGTAACCTGCTTTAAGGTCGGTGTACCTGCAGGAAGCACAGGGGTAAGGGAAAGCCTACCTTGTGAAGCTTGGGGCTCCAGGGATAACCTACGGTCTGTCAATAGGATTTCATTGTTAAGAACTGATTCAGCCCTTGTTAAGAAGGCTTCTAGAGTTCCTACCACGCTTTTCCCTGGATTTAGTTTGTGCCCACTCATTCTTAACAGAATATATAACTTTCAATAAAGTTTCCCACAGCTCCCCTCCACTATAAAAATAAAATGACTATCACAGTATAATGAGCAAATACATAAAAAAGAATACAAATAGGAAGAAATACATGAATCTATGCAGACCACATTAATAAAGTATTCATTGGGTCCAAAATAGCACTTATACTATAAACAATTACATTCTCAACTAGCACAACTACTGAGCGGCCAAGCACATAAATACACTAAAGTACAAGTGTCTAAGAAATAAGTTCTTGTTACCCCATCAATAGCATTCCAACGCATTAAAATGTATTTAATTGCTGCCAAAGCAAGTCCAGGAATATCAAAAAGTCAAACACTAACACTAGGCAGTTATCGGATAAGTTCCAGGACTAACAGTACCTGCACTACAGTCCTTTCTGATTTACGGAGCTCTCAGGTACTGGCTTTTGCCACACTGCACTAGTTCAGGGCAGGCTGGATCCGCTGTTGCTGAGACGGGTTCACCGACCATAAAGCTCCGTTCCCAACTCAGTACAAGTGATTCAGAGCAGCTTAAAAACACACTTTGCCCTACCCGTTGAATTCCAAATGAATGCAAGGCACGTCCCATTCCAGATCAACAGGCTTAGAGGGGGGGGGGGCCTGGCCCGGCTTCGTCTGGTTTCCGACGGGCTCAGACGGGCACGCCCTTGGCCCGGGCTACGCCCGCACGCGTCCCGCGACACGGGAACCCTGTATTCCTTATAAGCGCCTCCTGGCGCTTGGTGGGCGTGGTGGCGGCGTGCACGCAGCAAGGCTGTCAGGTGCTGTAGTCCTGGCTGTGTCCGTAGATGAAGGGCTCTGCCTCGTGGTCTCGGTGGCGGCAACAGGTCTGTGTCCCCGAGTTTACAAGGCTCAGTAGTCTGATGGCCTACGTTGTTCAGCAGTGTGGAGATGATTGTGTTGCTCCAATACCTCCAAAACAGCCATAGAAATTAATGCAAATTTCTTCCTCATGAGACTTGTATACACAATTAGTTTATAGTTTTTCGATGTGACAGTAGAAATTAATGTTATGTCTTTGCCAGGGCTGTCAATTTCATTCCTGTGGTCAGTGAACTATGAGAAAGCCAAAGAGCTTCACAGGAATTGATTATACAAAAGACTGTAGAACAATCTCACAGCCTCAGAGGCAAACAAGATCACTCATGTGGATTAAGAAGATCATAAAGGTGAGACAACTACATCACTCCATTTCTCCTCTGCCCTCCATAGCGGGTAGCAATCCTGAGGCTCATTCCCAGAGTGATCCTTATAGCCTTGGTTATAGCCTTGGTGGTACCTTCAATATCTGATGGGTGATGATCCACCATCCAGGGAGCTGCTAGAAGCAGATGTGGCCGCTAGAGTTCGGACTGGTCACGTGGATCCAAATGGATGTGGCTCCTCATGAGCATGAGCCAGGAGTAGTGCCTAAACCCAGCACTGAACTGGAGCCCAGGCAGGGAGAAAGGGGAGACAAACAGTCCATAGCCCCTCTGCTGTCACAGTTGAGTGGCCCCTCACCAACCATTTTAAGTTTGGCTGCAGGAGCTGATGTTAGCATTTGAGCTGTAGCCACTACCCCCTTTTGTGGAGAGCAAATTAATCAATCAATCAATCAGAGTAGTTGTAAAGCGTGCTACTTACCCGCGAGGGTCTCAAGGCGCTATGGGGAGCGGGGGGTGCTGCTACTGCTCGAAGAGCCAGGTCTTGAGGAGTCTTCTGAAGGCGATTATGTCTTGGGTCTGCCGTATGTGGGTAGGGAGGGTGTTCCATGTTTTGGCGGCGAGGTAGGAGAAGGATCTGCCGCCGGAGGTCGTACATTGGATGCGGGGGACAGAGGCGAGGGCGAGGCTGGTGGTGCGGAGCTGGCGGGTGGGGGTGTAGAAGCTGAGTCTGCTGTTCAGGTAGGCTGGTCCGGCGTTGTTGAGTGCTTTGTGTGCGTGGATGAGGAGCTTGAAGGTTATCCTCTTGTCGACTGGGAGCCAATGTAGGTCTCTCAGGTGAGGGTGATGTGGCTGCGGCGGGGGACATTGACGATCAGTCGGACGGAGGCGTTTTGGATGCAATGTAGTCGTCATAGGTGTTTGGCTGGGAATTAAAAGAAGACTTCAGCCAAATTGTGTTAAGGCTGCACGGATTCCTGTTGAGAACTCCACAAGAGTGTAGGGTGAGTGTGGCTCTGACCAATCCTATACTACTGAGGGGAAGGGCCCTTCGAGGGACTTATTAAGACACTTGACCTCAGGCCTCCCTCCTTTCTATCTTCAAACTGCCTCCCGGGGTGGTAGCATATGGTTTGCCCCTGAAGTCTAGTTGGCATTAAATTGACTTTGGAGGACAACAGTGATGGCCAAGGGCTATAGTGATGCTGCCCACCCTCCATACTCTTAGTTCAGACAGCTGGTGCTACCCCTGACTATGGTTTGCTGGGACACATGGGTCAGATCTTCACTCATCACCTGTCCCACTGATCAGTGGGCCAGAATGAATAGAAGTGAGCCATGTTGGACTACTAAGGTGAGCGCTTTCTGGCAACAACCAGGGCTTCACGCTTGACACAACTACAGGCACTATGGATCCCCAAGCACAAATTAAAATGGACAAAAACGCTGCCTCCAAGGGGGAAGGAAGGATTGCCCAGGGGAAGAGTCTCACATGAAGCAATACTACACAGTGGATACAACACACCTTTAATACTGTAGGCCGTTCAGGATTCCCAGTCAGTTATGGGCACCAAGATTAGAGAGGTCAAGGTCGACATGGCCCTATTGAGACATGACCTCCGACTAGCTGTAGACGGAGTAACAGATACGAAGGTTACAATTTCCATGCTGGAATACACAATGCTGGGACTCTCCTCTTAATTATCTTGCCTATCTCATGACAGAGAAAGGATGATGAAAAGTGACTTGTCGATACAATCTCTGGTTTGTTGGGTTCCTGGAAGCAGCAGAGGACACACCACCAGAAACATTTCTAGTGGATCCAGTCCTGCTTAGACAATGGACACCTTTGTCTCCGCTTTGACACTGAGAGCGCCACAGGTCACTGGCTCAGAAATCTCCACTGGAAACCCCACCTCGTCGTATGATAGCCAGATTTTAGACCTACAGAGACAAAGATGCCATCCTGAAAGGGGCAAGAGCAAAGGGTCACCTAAATCTCAATCTGGACACATTCTGATCATCCCGGGTAACACCCGTCATGTCTAATCACAGCAAAAACTGCATGATCTATTTAAGCAGAAACTATGGAACATGAACCTCTCATATATGCTCCTCTAGCTCGCACTGTGGGCAGTGCTTCATGATTCGAAGTTGTATTTCTTTGATACTCCACAGGAGGCATGGGCCTGGTTTATGGAGCAGCAACCTATTGCACCGACCAATCCTATGCAGTGGCAGACAATCACTCAGGGACCGATGGACCTACAGAGGCAAAGCGTCACAAATAATCAAGACGGTGAAAAGAGGGCTCGTCACAGACCGAGGAGACAAAAGGAGGGAAAGGGTCTTTTAAAATATAACTTAAAACACCTGCTTCTGCTGTAACAGTGCAAGGTCAGGCTTCGGTTAATGGATGATTGATGTGTTAATGAAGTGAGGATGAGCAGATAAGGTATAGAACACAGTCTGAGAAAGAGAATGATGAATGTTGTTAATTGTCATTCATCAATACACGGGTGGGATGCAAGGATGCAAAATAGGTTACCTGTTACAAGGGCCAGCAATTGTCGTTAATCTATCTCATTCACACAAATCCAGTAATATTCTACACAGAATAATTCACTTTGGCTATCACATACTGCCATTTCCATTTCACACAGAAAATAGAAATGTGCAATGTTTTAACAAATTTGAGCCACTGGTAAATACTTGGGCTGCATGCAAGTCCATAGATAGTTTGCCCATAATGCCAACTCAGTTTGGATTCAGCCTTTTACAAATCAGCCTCAGTCCTGCTCTAATATGATTTTTGCTGTTTGGTCTTGTTTTATTCATTAATAATGTACTCTATGAGGCTGATTACAACGACGAACAGACTGGAGTCCGTTCGCCATTGTGGTGGTGACCGGGACCGTCTGCAATACATGTGGCTGTTCCGCAAACCAAATTAGGATGCGACCACCACCATGGTGGTTGCGTCTTGCATTTTAACATTTCAGCAGGTGCTGCTGATAGCAGCACCCGCTGTGATGTTAAAAAAGCATGTTGTACATTTCAGTGAACTATGTGGCAGGCACCACATGATGCCTGCCACTTAGTACACTGTTATGTAGGGGGTATTACCATCGTTAACCCCAAGTGTAAATACACCTCCCCCCAACACATTGGGGGCCGCAACAGGCTCCAGAAAAGAATCTCTGCCAGCCTTTCCATGATGGTTTCGCCGCCATGGAAAGGCTGGATCAAAGCCTGCATCATAATATGGTGGACAGTGCCTGCTAGGCACCACCACCATTTTATGCATGCAGACTGCCCGCCAGGCAATCGATACAATTAATACAAATAATAAATACATATATTTCATTCATTAATTAAATTATTTCCACCTAAAATAAATACTTTTATTTTATTCAATTAACATGTAAAATAAAATACACCTGTAAATAAATGTGATTAGCATTTTCTAAATAAGCACATAACTATCAATACAATTAAATTAGTGCTATAATGACCCAAAAGAAATAAACTACAAATCACAGCCACCACTAAAAATATACCACCAATTAAATAAACACTGTAAAAGAGAGAAGAAATGACATACAAACTATTATTAAAACTGCAAATACTCGAGAAGGCCGAAACTCTGCCAGATTGCTACCAGAACAAAGGACCTTTAAATATACCCTTCAAACACCAATGTTGCAAATTAAGTATAATGCCTACTTCATTTAAAAACTATAAATTACATGAAATTGCAATATTAACAAATTGCAGAGTCGGAAGTGCTGACCTGAGGTCGGGCGTTTCCTATCAGCAGCGATGTTCGTCAGAGGCAACATTGTAATCAGGTCCTCAGTGAGGTAGAAATACCACCCGGACTGTCAATAAGTCACAAAGAAGAACAATTCCTTGTTTATGACAACAAATGTCATGAAAAAATAATTCTTGTCTTTAAAACGGAAGAAATTCAAAATATTGATAATGGATGGGACATTTAAAATATTTCCCAAACCATATTACTAGCTGTACAACATCCAAGGGGAATACCGCAAGAATAATATCCCTTCCTTCTATGCACTCTTACCGAAACAACTAAACAACCTGTATAAAACTCCTAACCCAAATAAAAAATAAAACCAACCATTCCTACCCACAAAAACCTATTGTTGACTTTGAACAATCAAGCTATCTTTAAAATTTTCATCACACAGTCATACAAGGGTGCTATTCCCATTTTAACCAAAGCATATTAAGACACCTCTAAAAATCTACCCTAAGGGTCCTATTATGATGCCGGTTGGATGAGCGTCCGAATGGCATTGTGGCAGAAACAGAACCACCTGGACAGGAGTTGGCAGTTCTTCATTCCGAATCACGATGTAACCACCTTTACATTGGTATTACTAATGCAGCATGTGCTGCGGGCAGCAGCACAAGAAACAATAGTGGAAATGCACTTTTTTAACATTCCTGCACCGTGTGGCAGGCACTGCATGCTGCCTGCCACAAGGTGCAGGGGTGTTTAGTGGGGTACCATAGGCGTCCCTAGGCCTCATAGTGGAGGCTAGGGAGAGATGAGAGCTCTGCTAGTGACACCAAACTCTGGGGCATATTATCAAGGGGGTTTATCTCCACTTTTTTGGCTTTAAAAGCCAAGAAAGCGGAGATAAAATTATTTCCCTATTACCTAGCTGTCTCTAACACCAGTTAGCGACAGCTAGTAGGAGATAGCGACCATCTTGGGCCCCGCTTTGCATGTCAGTGATATTTATCACTAATGACATGGAAAGTGGGCGTGCCAAGATGTTAGCGACTGGAAACAGTCGCTAACTTCGCTATCTCCTATTACCAACCGTTGGAGATATTCGCGCTAAGTGCCCCTGAGCAGTTCTTAGCCATTTTATCCAATGGTAGGTGGATAACATAGCTAAGAGCATTAGCTCGGTATTGCATGAATATCGCTGACTTTTCAGCGATATTCATGCATTTCGTCCGATTTTTATAGCTTAGGAGATAAACCTTGATAATAGCAAGGTTCCTAAGCGATAAAAATCGCCGCAGCTCGGCGATAAAATATCGCCGCTAAACCAACATAGCGATAATTATCGCTAGTTGTTGGTAATATGCCCCTCTGTTTCTGTTTGCCTTCCTGTGGCAGTTGGACCAGCATAGAAACGCAGACAAGAAAGGGACATCGTAATCCCTATGGAGATGCCTGAGCAGACACTTCCCGAGCAGTGGGGCGAAGGACTCCTTTAGCCCATTGGAAGAGCGGTCCCTCCGCCTGCTGCTTCCGAGTGCCGTATTGTATTGCTACAGTCGGGCCGCAGGGCAGATACCAGTCAGACTGCAATCAACAGCATTGTGTCAGAAACAAACCCTCCCAACAAAGAATTGTAGGTCGGCGTTCCGAATTACGATGCAACTACCTTGACTGCGATCATAAAGTGTATGTTTACTACTGCCACTTGTGCTGCTGGATACAGCACAAGCAGCAATTGTAAACATGCACTATTTTAACATTCCTGCACCGGGATGCAGTGAAGGCCGCAGAGGGTTCCCCCGAGTTGATCAGACCGCCATAGAAAGAAAGGCAGACCAAATACACATTGTAATCCCTACGATGGTCTTTTATTACTTTACTTAATACAAATATTTGTAACTTTAAAAATAGATTACTAAAGAAATAGCGTTATAAAAAAACACAAATAAATAAAGAACATTTCCCACCCACTTTAAATAAATTAAAATGGCTTACTGTTTCGTAGCTGAGAACCTTTATCTAAAGAGCGGTAACAGGATATTAATCCTTCGACATCTATTTTCTAAAATTATCCCGCCCAAAATACGACTGTGCAAAAATAAACACCCCAACGTAATCCTCTGTAGAGTAGTACCATTAAAAACAGACAAAAAAAATTAAAAAAAGAAACGCTCCATGACTTACAAAAAATGAAAAAAATTTAAAATAATTATACTAGGAACAAAACATGCAAAAAAAAGAAACCTATATTTCACTTTAAAACACTTACAATGACTCAACACATACTCAATTAACCATGACTAAAAACCTAAAACACTACATATCATTAGAAACTTCAAACACACTGCACAATGTAACAACATCAAAACTAACACAATGCGTATCCTACACAGTACCTTACTCTCACCCCCACTCTCAAATTACCTTCGAAATAGGTTAAAATAACCTTACCCTAAATGATGCAACACTGCTTGAAACCGCGAGCTTCTCTCTTAAAAACAGTCCAAATAATAACAAATATAGAATACAAAATCTACTTTGACCGCAAGAAAATGTCTGCCTAATTAAACTGGAAAAAACGCAATTTTCCTTTGAACACAATGGAAACTTTTTTTAAATGTATATATTTAAATTATTTAGAAATGTAGAAATATTTTAAAAAATTAGTTATACTTTTGAATAAAATTGTACAATATAAAATATAATATTATAATACATGTCATATTTTTTATATATCATAAATTCTTTACTTTGTTGCATTTAAAAATTATGTTTTCAAGTGAAGAAATGTTTCAGATATAATGAAAATGACACAAAAGCCAGCAATATATCAATACAAAATACTACTTGAAATGTATTTGTTTATTAATATGATTTACTCTAAAATATAATATTAAATAATAGTATAAAAACATATATATTTATTTAATATACATGTAAAATGTGACACATACAAATACATGCATTATCATTTATTGAACTGTTTCTAAAATATATATTTAATAATCAAGATAATCAATCAAATTATGTAATATATATTTAAAATATTATTCCAAAAGAACTGCGAAACATACACATTATAAAACATGTTAAAAATGTAATACAAATGTATATCAACATACAAAATAATAAAAAATATTTTTCATCTCAATTTAATAATATTATCAAACATACTATTTAATATATATCATTCTAAAAGATGTACTTTTTGAAAATAATGTATTTTTTTTCAAAACTGCCCTTCTATATTCTTTACATAAAAAAATAGCAATTGTATTTTTTTAATGTTATAAAAATAAATAAAAATGAAGCTGTTGAATGAAATCAAAAACGTTATCTTTGTATTATGGGCCCAATATAGATGTCTATCGGAGAACCTCCTGAGCTTTCCCTTCGACCACTGTGTTTTGATTACGGTGGTTGGAGGAAAAACTGCAAGGAGATTCCGATCCTCTTCGAATGGGCTCTGTCAGCCCTTCACAGGAGCGGAATAGTAATTCCTTCAATGACGGCACAGCCAGGCTCGACTCCACAGCCGGGATCATGATGTCAGTTTCCGACAACCTTTACATGTCAGCCTTTCAGATATAGAAAGGAAGTCAGAAAGTGACATTGGGGGCCCCTTCAATGCTGACCCTCCACTTAGGACCCTGGGGAACACCTATGGTGACCCACTGAACATCCCACTTCCAATTATTTTACCCCCTCAAAATATAATAAAGTTAAACTAATAAAATTAGATAAAAATATTGTTTTTCTAAATTTAATTACAGTATAACTTAAATAAAACACTATACAACAAGCCATTGTTTGTAAAATATATACATAATTTATTTTTTAATCTTTAGAAATAAATAAATTAAACAATAAATGTGAACACAACATTTAATATATACCAATTTTAAAGCATTGTAAAATAAACATTATGCACACCTTCTAACGACTACTTAAAATGTTACCATACTTTTTTTTTATTTGAAAACATTTAATTTATAATAATCCCTATTTCATTTCAAACCTATCTCAAATATAAAAATATAGTGCATAAGTTATAAAAGAGGGCCTCAATAGGATGACTTCCATCCCCCGCCATCCATTCAGAATGGTGACCGTCCATTACAAGGCGGCTGTCCTACATGGTGCATTAGGATGAGACCCCCACAACAGCGGTCACATAGTCTATTCATTGTATTGCGGCGGGTGCTGCGGTTTGTCACTGTCATGAAAAGGCTGGTGAAGTTCCTGTTTGGGGGTCCATTACAGGCCCTTAAGTGGGGAGGGGGTGTATGTGCACTGGTACCCCCCTACATTTCAGTGCACTATGTGGCAGGCACCTTGTGGTACCTGCCACGTAGTGCACTATAATGCACAACATGCATTTTCAACACTGTGGCGAGTGCAGTCAGCAGCACCCGCCGCAATGTTAAAGATGCAAGATGTGACTGCCATGGTGGCGGTCGCATCCTAATGTGGTGTGCGGAACTGGCGCATGGATTGCAGACAGTCCTGGTCACCACCATGATGTCAGACAGACTCTAGTAAAGCTGTTGAGAATACAGATGGGCACTCCACAATGAAGATAAGAGTAGATATTTCCTGTGTTAGTATTTGTTAGAGGACTATACCAACCAGAGTCCATTGCAAGGACTAGGAGAGTGTGAGGTTACTTAGTCCTAGCTGATTAGTATGAGCAAATGTCCAGTATTTGTCAAGCGCAAACAATTACCCGAAGGTGTCAAGGCCCTGGGGGACATCAGGAAGATTAAGCGAGCTATTGCCCAGAGTCACATGGTGCTGGGCAGACCCGTGCCGTCGGAGCCGGGGATCGAACCGTGATGCTTAGCGCCAGTCGCCCTGGCCGCTGCGCCACACCTCTTCCACTAAATGTAAATGTCCAGTGTGAAATGACGTAGGAGGTGTCTGGGACATTCATGGCCAAATATAGGTCTCCTCATTACACCTCAGAGGCCACAAGAGGTCCACCTCCCCTTTTTAGTTTTATATTCAGCAGAGAATTTTTGGTCGAAAAGAAAGCTGCCATTTCACCTTCAACGATCAATCATGGTAAGAATCAAACTTTTTCCATGTCCCTAGATAACCTTTTGGCACAGGCTGTGGGTATAGTAGAGCCCCTTGGCAATGCAGCCAATTCTGTCCCAGACATTGTAAAGGGACCTATTTTGGTTAATGTTGATGTACACTGTGATGGAATTTTAGCTAGTAGCAGATGCATATTTTTTAGCATCCAGCTCTCTAGTCCGCAGTAATGACCCAACAAACTTCAAAAATACTTTTGTAGATAGACTGGTTTTAAAAATTTAGTGTGTTTTTCTACCTAGGCTAAACTCCACTATGGAAAGGTTATCAATAGTTGAGTCACATCTCAAAACAAATATTGGAACATTGGGAGCTACTTTGAAGACAATTGAGCAGTAGCAGCCTATGCGAACTTCTGTAGGCCCGCTGCTCTTAACATTTCAAAGTTCTAATCAACAGCCTCTGCCTTTCTCTTTCCCCTGTCTCTCAAAAAGATATTAATTAGGCATAGGAAAAAGAAAGGCAAAGGCCATGCAGGAGGACAAACGCAGCCTGCACCATTCCCTCCTCCTGTAGCTCAGTGGTACTAGGGCTTCAGATAAAGGGAGGGTGAATGCTGCTCAGTTCCTGGGTCTCCCTGACTTGTTCAGCCAAGCCAGGTAAAATGAGGGGCTGACTTCAGCTCCTTTGCATAACTCTTGTTGTGCATGTTCAAAAGTGTACAGGCATGCAACCGCAGTGAACAAAGGTTTTGGAGTGGAGGGGATTTCAACCCCCTCGGGCTCCGTGGGACCTTTGGTTTACTAACTAGAACACATTCAAATAGGTCTAAGGCCCACCTTAGCTGGCCAATACCAGCCATCGAAGGATCGTTCCTTGGTAAAGGCCCTCACCTTTGCCTTGGGCCTTTAATTCTTGGCCAGAATTGCATGCTAAGGTGGGCTATAAAGCTGTATTATCAGTACATCTACTTCTAGTGTAACTATTTCCATGAGGCTAAAGCATTCCTGTAGCTTGTTGTTGCTGACACTTCATAATGGGGCAGACAAGTGGAACAACTTCACTTGGTCTTAGCAGAAAGTCCAGTACAATCTTTAACACTTCACAACAGAAGTCCTCTCCTGTTTTTCCTCCAGTGATCGATCTTGTACAAGTTCGAGTTGCTCCTATCAGGCGAATACCCCAGCTTGAACCCTCTTTCATCACAGTATTAGGAAATTTCCTAGTTCTATTTACTAATCTGACTGAGACTTTCTTACAGCTTAAAAACAAGGATAAGCAACTGTGTTTGATTCCACAGTAGACATTTTTAAATCTCTTTCAATTAGGTGGTGCGAAATTCACATTATTTGCTTCTCTATATATATATATGTGAAAAAATTACATGAAATTTGTGACATTACAATTCAGCATTTAGCACTATGTTTCAGTGTGAAATGCGTTCCTGCATCAATTTTAGACACAATAACACATTTGTGATTACAAAAATGATCTAAAAAACAAAAATCCCTTTGAATAACAGTTGTTTTCGATCTGTTGTTCCCATGTGTTAGTGGTACATTCATACTTCATAGTCGCGGGATAATTCCTGTTTGCAACGAAGCACATGTCGGCTGGTTATCGTGTGCTTTTTTGAATAATAAATTGAAGATTGAACTTTGAGACTTTTGGACCTTTCATAACTATTTTTTGATTGACACCTTGTTCATGTGTGCCCGGCACTTATTTGGCATTATTAGGGTCTAGGGTTATCCTTACACACACTTAGGGGTTTTAGGGAATTATCCCCTTGCCTGGTGGCACCGTATACTTAGAAACAATTTACACAACCGTTGATATAGCAGTGCGCCCTTATAAATGTAAATGTAAATGTGGGTGTACTTGTAAAGCGCACTGCGACTCCATGGAGTATCCTGGCGCTGAAGACCGCTGGGGAACCCGTCCTGGTTTTCCCTGTGAGATGGTCCCTTTCTGGGTATCTCCAAGGTGAAACCAGGCATCCCCAGCGTCTGTGGGGGGCCGTTGTAGAGATGAAGCAAGCTTAATGCCCAGAGTTGCCGAGTGTGTTCCCTGGTTAGAGTAGGCACCGAGGCGAGAATTATCGAGTCCGTTTTGACCCTGGTCCACGACCCTGCCGCGTCGAGAATTGAACCCTGGTCCCGGGCCGTTCTCTGCTTACGGGTCTGCCGCCTCTAACCAGTGAGCCACACCACTCCACACTTATCTCCTGAGTCACTAAAAAAAAATAACGTTTTTTGTACATTCATACTTTGTTTTCATAAGTTTATCATGTTCATTTAGGCTGGTTTGAATGCTTTGCATCCATCCACCGATCACTTTTTTGTATACCTCATTGTGATGCCTTAAACGCAACAGATATGCCCAGACATGCAGGGTTCCTTGGATCATGGGTATTCATATAGATGTATTCAAGTGTATGTATCTCAGTCTCTAACATTTTGAGTTTGCTACAGATGCATTTCAATATGCCATTGTGATGGAAAGTGGAGTGTTCTGCTGTGAGACTGGTTTGGCTTCATTATGTGATAGTCTCACATTACCCCAAGTAGGTCCTCTGGATTCACACTAATACATCCCTAGCTCATTCCTGGTAGTGTGGCACAGAGCAGTCAGGCATTACTGCAGGAACATGTGTTAAGCATTTCAGAGTGCCATCATGAACTATAGGAAATAGACACGTCTCGAAAGCAGTATGTCACCAATGTATAAAATTGAAGCAGATTTGTATATATATGTATTCAAATAAAATGAAGATAATCAAATGAGTATAACCGCACTTATGGATTTTCCACACGTTGAAATAGCCCATCCCCATCGCCCACAGTAGACAAGAGGCCTGCCGTGATCTGAAACAACAAAACATCCCCAACTCAAAGCCCAACCCAATGTAGGCTTGTAGAAACATAGTTTTTTGCCAAGAAGCCAAGACCTCGATGGTTAAGGTACTATTTGTATCCCTCTGTTATCTGACGAGCCCTTCCAAATTTTTAAGTGTTTTTGGGGGCAGCCCCTTGCTTGATAAATCAGGTGTTCCTGCTCATACAGAAATCCACGCCCTTAACCCAGTGCTCTCTACTGAGGGTATCAGAGCTCTTCCATGTACTGGGAATACCTTCTTTAGCCACCATCAGGCCCAACCAAAGTAGCCCTTTTTGTTATCTGTTGTACCCAACATTGTCTGAAACATGTAGAATGACCAAACCATTCTTTTTTGAGGGTAAATACTCTATTGCAGGAACTCCTACGCCTTACCACTGGAGACATAGTGCTACATTTTAGGACAGTATACCTGTTGGTGCTCAATGATTGATGGTTTGAGGGGTTCGGATATCTGGCATAAGCAGAGGGAAGATGGGTCTTAAGGGCAAAATAGCTTCCTGCACTTGCTGCATGGTGGTGAAGAGCCTTGCAAAATGATGAGCCCCAGGAGAGTGGTGCTAGCTAAATGGAACGAAGTCACAAAGGCTGCAGGATGGGAAGGCAGAAAGACACGAGAGACTCCCTTGTGCTAGGGGATAAGAATTCCCCATGTGGCAGTACTACAAGGGCAAACATGAGGGATGCTATTGGCATCACAAGGATCGGGTATGTCCTCATGAACGGGTTCCTCAATACCTGTTTTTTCACACAGGTATTGAGGAACCAAATTGAGGAGTTTCAAATCCACTGTTCCCAAATCTTGGGATTCCTCCTTCTCTGACATGGTCTCACCCCATATGCCTCACCACAACTCCTTCCAGTCTTACCCTAGGTAGAGTTGTGCAAATTGTAGTCGAATACAGCGAATTAATTTGGGACCAAATTGTAGGTGGGAAAATAATGCAAAGGGATATTCCCAGTCCACAAATTCAAAAGCTTTTTTGAAGTCAACCCTAAGAAGGGTTTGATGTCCAGGCTGGCTGGCACTCATCTCAATAGCGTTTTGGACTTGTCTGATTTAATGTTGTGTGACCCTGCAGAGCATAAAACCAGACTGATCAGGGTATAATACCTTCCCGATCACACTAAGGAACCAATTGGTCAACACTTTAGCCTAGATTTTTACCTGTGTGCTTAGCTATGAGGTCAGCCGCACTCCTTAAAATGGGTACCCACCTGACCTGGCTTTGCTAGCTCTGCAATGTCAGCTGCTTCAAGATTCAAAGCCTCTTGGAAGATCTGTAGTAACAGCGGGCCTACTTAGGGCCACATGGACCAGGTACCTAGTCCAACCAGAGCTGTGCCAGGGCTGCTTCCATTTCTTTTGCAGTGATGTTGCCTCCAGCATTTCCCTATCTGCCCCATCTAGCTTAGTTATTGGGAGGTCAGCTGTGACGCACAGGAGGTCATCCCTCCTTCCCTCAGAGTGGGCACTTTACAGTCACCCTTAATAAGAGTCAAAGGTTTGTGCTATATCCATGCTACTCCTCTGCAAGGAACCACCAATCTAGTTCTCTAATGCAGTCTTCTAAATCTTTGATTGTATTTTGGAACCAGAGCTTCCGGCCACTATTATAGCTGATAATGTCTCCATGCATGGTGGCCTTCAAGGCCTTGCACGGGACCTCCAGGTATGCCACAGATCCTTTGCTTTCTCTTATATACCTTTCACCATATGATTACAGGCCTCTCAGAAGTCCCCAGCAGGCACCAGCGGCTTAGGCACCATCCCACTGCAATGCCTCTTGGCCCCCATGCAAATGTAATTTGCACAGTGGAGTGGTTTGATAAGCCGTGCACCAAGGTGCGTGCTTTTGGAATTTTATGACTCTGCCATCCAAAGTATTTGATAAACAAACCGAGAGTTGGGCATGTGTAGCTGGGTATAGAAAGTATTACAGCACTCAGCTGGGTGATGTGCTTGCCAGACATCAAGCAGGGACACATTACACATGAAGGTTGGAAGGGAAGTTGGCTGCAGCACGGCTGCCTCTGTGGTGGACAAGCGATCGAGACTAGGGTTGTGAACATCGTTGAGGTCACCAGAGCAGCTCCTTAGGGAACGTCTGCCATCCCTTGAAGTCTGGTAGGAAGCCTACTTGGATACCAGTGCTAGTGGTTGCTTTGAAGCTCACCGCCTTCATGAGCACTTCACTAGCCATCTTGTCATTGAGGGTTGTGCTACTTTCCGCCCATGCACCCCTTTGTTTCTGCTCATAAGATAGTTTACAGCTCCTGGTGAGGGTCAGATTCCTGTCTTGGTGGCAGCAGCTGTAACCTGTCAGCCAGGGAACAGGGGAGGCTGTGCTAATCAGAATATGCACCAAGGTGGGCAACCTTTAAGGCAGCCACCTGGGTGCATGTTATAGCCAATTCAACTATGGTAAATTCTTGGGTTTGATGAAAAAATTTGTTTGATACCAAACATGACATTCTTCAGTGGGACCATAATGAAACTGGCAACCTGGGGATGCCCAAGTTACAGCCCCTGTTATCCTTTGGCCCCCTGAACACTCATTGTATGCCTTAATCGTAAGAGGCTACTAGAGGAACATATATGCTTGCACACCTTTAACAATGCATCCTGCCTCCTAGGCTCATGAGACCTATTAGAGTTGACTGGCATATATTAAAAATAATGCTGTTACCTTGCCAATCATGGTGAGGGCAAAGGTAAGTTTGAGCAGTTTGCACTGCTCAAACTTGGCTTTATTTGCAGGCCTGGTGTCTTCTGTTTACGTGGATCACTCGGAGTGGCACAATCAGTGCTTCATGTCCTGGTAACCACTTTAACTCCCATTCCCTGGCTATGACCTGTACCATTATCAACGACGTATAAGGGGGATAAAGTCCTTGTCAATTGGGGATACCAATTCACATGCATGATATTTTAAGGGGAGAGAGCACTGGCAATGAGGCTTGGTTAACAAGCTCCAGTGTACTTTCAGAGTCATAACCATTAGCAGTTTAGAAAAAAATGTAGGAATGACCATATAAAAAGGGCACGTTCTACTCATTGACTCTGGAAATGCACTTCCCCTGCACAACTCATTTAGAATACTTGCTAGAATGTGAATCATGCTACCACTGAGCTCTGGTTATTGACAAACTAGGTCTGACTGGTCTGGCATATCTTGTCACTGAAGACACTAACTGGTAGCCTATCCGGTTAGATTCTCCATGGCATCGCTATTCTGCATGCGTCCAGAACATGTATTGTTACCATGAAAGGGGAGTGTGTGATGGACTGCGTCAAGCCAATAACATTTTGTGGGTACTCTGCCAGACTCTCGGTCTGTCAGATCTTATTTATAAATGAGGGAACCTTACTTGACCAACAATTGAGTGCCCTGTTGCTCAATTGATAGAAAGCTTAAGGGAGCACTAGCAGTCAAAGGGAGGATGTTACACTAATGGACAGTATTTTGTGTAGATGATGTAATGTATTTTTTTTGTCCCTCACAACCACAGAAAACATGGCGGTGAGGGACAAAACAAATAATATCCCTCACACCCTGGAAATCAGCAAGATTCATCAAACACTCCCAGATTAAAGTTTTTTTCTGAAAAACAAAGACTTTGAAAAAGTTTGGTGTGCATCCATTTACCAAACATTTTGTATCTTGGAGGAAACCAATGTGAATGTGACTCCTTTCAAGGTGCAGAGATGCTCTGTGTGCTGGTGAACATCACTGAATGTGACAGATGATAGTGTGGCAGGATTGTTGAGATAATGAACTCAACTTCCCGGATGACCAGAGTACTGTTTGTCAAACCCTAAATCAGACCCAGGGCTGTTCACTTAAGTGATTGGAGCTTCAGACCAGTACAGTGTAGGAAGATCTCCTTTGATATGTCCAAACTAGTTTCCCCTGCAACTAGGACCACATGCTTATTAACTATATTTTAAAACTATTACCACCTAAAGCACCAATCCGTCGAGTCATTATCTCTGGAACTTTCACAATTAGAAAAAAATATTCCAGTGTTGACATAGATTTCTTAATGTACTCTGAATATATGATTTGTATTCTGTACTGCAAAGTCTCAACTGCTGTTAATCAGGCTGCACAACTTTGAAATGAGCACTCAAGCAACTCTCCCTCTCACTATGGATACCCTGTTTATAAGTGTGGTTGTTGCAGATTGTGGCTGTGAAGCAGAGAGGTACCACCCTTGTAACTTGAATCCCTATTTTTAAAAGTACTCTTCATTACTGATGAATCTCTAGCAAAGGGCACCTTATGCAAATTATGGTCAGTGACAGATTATACTCATATGAAACCAGTAAAATGATTCAGTTAAAGCTGGCGGAGCTAAATTTAACTAACGTCTCACAATGCACTGCTCATGGCCTTTTATATTACATCACTCATGACATTACCAGTGACATCCCTCATGGCATCACTGATCTCAAATTACATAACTGGTGAAATCACTGATAATGTCATCTACAGAACGACTCACACATCCGCTCAAATACCCATACAACCACTCATACACCCACTAGCACACACCCATACTATCACTCAAACACCCACACAGGCACGTACATGTGCACTCCCTCACCCATGCAGCCACTCACATAAACACTCACTCTGCAATACTGTCTCTAATACAACCAATCAGTTAATCAAACACCCACTCAAACAGCCACTCAGTCACCCATACAGCCACTTAAACATATAGCCACTCACCCATATAGCCCATAACACAGCCACTTAGTCACCGATACAGCCACTAACATATCCACTCACAGACCCACACCGACACTCATACACCCACTCACTCACCAATAAAACACTTACATAAACCCAGAGGGCTGCTCGCTTTGTAGGGCACCAGAGCATGAAGGTATTTCAATTCTAACTTTTTCAAATGTATTTATAAAATGAATTAAATATTTAAGGAAGTAATTGTGTATTTTGTATTTAGTGTTTATGATATGAGATATTTATTTTACTTGAATTATTTGTAACTGATGAATTATACTATATAATGAGCAAATTTGAAAAATAATTTGCTTATTTACATAACACTTAAAACATATAAAAATACTGATATACATATGTATGCATGATGTCCAACAACTAATCTTGTACATTAATGAAGTGACGATTTCTTGAAATGCTTGTAATTGTATTGCCTTTTATGATTTCTTGAAAATCGAATAAAGTGTATTTTGACTGACTGACTGATATGCATATGTAATTTGTTGATCAGTTTTCATTCTCCAAGTTCGAAATTCATCAGCAAACCTATATATGTGTTGAATATTTCCTTCACCAGTTTTCAAATGTATAAATGGTATCTCACTTTCCACAAAAAAAACTTATTAAATGATTATTCAATTTCAGATTAAATTATAAAAATTTTACAATTGCCTTCATGGACACTGCATCCATTGGTGTTGCTCACACTGGCACACTGGCACCATCTAGAGCAGTCTTTAAGACTGCATTAATGATAAAAGAGTGTGGGGAAATAGACACAGGCAGTGGCAAAGGAAAACTGAAATGTTAATTCGGAGAATATTCATTAACAGAAAGATAACCTTTAATAAACTGCCAACAAGTGGATATTCTGAATTGTCCCTTTGAGGAGTATTGAGCATTCCCACAAGTGCCCTAAGCATGAAAGCAGGTGGATTATTACATTGGGGCATGAATATATGGTACAGACATGAGCTTAATTCTTTTGCACATTTCTGATACACATGGTTATTAAACTGATGAGTGCATTTATGTACATGGAGGTATTTTTATATGAAATAAAAATTATTTAGTTGATAAATTACCTGGAAAAGTAGCACTTATATAGCTGAAGTTCTTATTGGTCATTTTGCAGTATTTCTATTTACTCACTTGATGTGAGGTTGTTGATGATTCTTGTGTGCCTTTTGTTGTAGGGCCTGGTTGCCTTCCATGTGTTGTTGGTCTGCTTTACTGCTGCTCTTGTTCTAGGATGATATAGTGGCTTGAGGTGTAGATACTCTTGCTGCTCTTCTTTCTGCTTTTTCTTATTCAAAGATCCTGCCCATCTTTCTCAAGCCCCTAGTCATGAGCAGCAGGCACAGTTGTGTAGCCTTTCGTGCTGAAAACCTAGGCCCATATTCATCAGTATTTCTCACAACGCAATCCAGCAGGCGACCTTGCTTTGCTGAGCTGTCAGAAAGGGCGGGCAAGTATGTGTCACATGTAAGATTTCATGATGCATTCCTTCTCTATGACTGTGCTGGTGCATAAACTGCTGCTTAGCGCCAACGTGGGTACCTTAGAAACATGGAACAAGTGTGTCTGCATTACAAGCAACATTATGTTTGGGCAGGAACCTGATACTCTTCAATGCACATATGAACCATCTTGCAAACTTTATCTGCACCCATAATATTAACATCCTTTCCTAAGCCAATGAAACTCATAACCACCTGCATGACTGAATCATCTGACAAAACGAAGGCCAACTGTCTCAGAATTACCATTGGCAGGACTCATTTTAGGATCCGCAGTAAGAATACCTCGCTGTGTGACTCTGCTTGGTAGCTAGCTGAACCTGAACTCTCGCCACCACCAACACCTGCGTAAAGAAGCCTGGTCAAGTCAAGAATATTCCAGCTTCCTTTTTCAACACCCTGAAGATTATGAACATCTTCAAATACTTCTTACCAGCATACCCAAAACCATCATAAGGGGTATTTTCAAAAGCAAACTTACCTATAGGATCTCCCTCTGATTTAGGCTTTCTACACATCTTGTCAAACATTTTCCAGGCTTTCAGAAATCCACAACAAGAATTTGACTAAACCCTCCACTCCACACAAACATGACATATACATACCAACCACAGTTGATAATACTCACTAAGGGTTTCAAAGCACTACACAACCCTGGCACAGCATACCCCATAGACAGCTCTCCTTTCACAAACCATACAGGCTGAATCTACTTGCACACACACCATAGATATGCTAAACATGGTTCATAGGTTATTTCTTCTCCTACCATGCTTATAATGTGTGGAACAATCTGAAGTAACATTGCATAGGCTATTCCTTTGTCATTGAGTTCTGCAAGAAGCTGAAGACATGGATATTCCCTCTTGATTGCCTTTGGTGATACTACATCCACACACACTCACACACATGATTGTTAGCATTTGGGGTACCACAGAAGGATTGCTTGCAGTTAAAGCAGCAGGATCCCGGTCTCTGGAAGCTAGTTGAGATGCAGCACTCGGTGTTGATCCATCAGATGTTTTAACATGCAGCTCTCTCCATGAGAGTATTTTTTGCTATCCCTTCTCGAAAGTTCTTCATACCAAAGATCGCATTCAACAATCTTTGTTAACACCTTTTTTCTGCAGATGGTTTGGGTGTCGTGACTGTTCTTTCTCTTGTTTCTGCTGCTCTTTTTCCTGTTCTCTTTCTCCTCCTGATGCCATTTTCTATGATGGTTCTATGATGGTTTACCAAAAACACAGGAAAAAAGAAAGAGTTTCTACTGAGCGGTAGAGGTGCAAAGACATACCAGATGAAAAAGAAATTAGAAGGACATCTCTGTAGGAGAGAGTGGCAGGTGTTCCAACCAATCAAATAAATGTGTTGCTCCATCACATGGGATTTTTGGTTCTGCCCATCTGCATTTCAAGTGACATCCCTGAATTTCACATCATCCTTCTTCACAGGAAGTGATACCTTTGGGGTTTTCATCTTATATCTGAACAGAAAGCAACATCAATCCACTCACCCTCCCAAGATCTACCTAATGGCTGCCACAATGTGGATAGGCAGCTAACATGCCAAGGGGAACCTCACCTGTGTGTGTCCGTGCCTGATTGATAAACAATAACCATCTTAAAATTTATTCAAACAAGACTATCATTGCCATTGCTAGAATCATGGATTTCCACATTTTGGCCTGTCACAATGGGCTCCCCTCCTCAGTCCAAAAAGTCAGTTAAGAGCCTTGGAGAACTGATTGATGTAAATCTGTTTATGACGCCCCACTTAGGGGCTGTTTTCATCCTTATTATTACAATTCTGCAAAATCAGAAAGATTAGCAAATGTCTCTCCTTCGAGGCACTCATTCAGGTTATCATTTCATTAGTCATCTCAAGGTTAGACTATGCTAACTCCCTTTACTTGGGTCTTCCTAAGGGCCTGAACCGCAGACTACAATTAGAAATAAATCAAACAGCCAGGCTATTGAACCAACAACTCCAGAATTGCCACATCACCCCCCTGTTGAGGAAACTTCACTAGCTGCCAGTAGAACATCACTCTATCTTTTAGACTGTCTGCATTATTTTTAAATCACTACAGAACTGTAGACCTGCTTTCATCTCTGCTCACATTCAAAAATACATCCCTACTTGCAACTTAATGTCTTTGAGCTCAAACCTTTCTCACCACCCCCTCAGACACTTTGATGCTCCAGCTTCTCAATATCTGCCCCTCATTTGAAACGCCGTCCCACCTGATATCAGGTCTGCCCTCTGTGATCCCAAATTGAGGAAACTCCTAAAGACCTGCCTTTTTGGGCTAGCACATTATTACATAGTATGTTGCATGCAATGATTCTGTCACCCGAGGGCCATGAAATTGTATGGTGTATGTACGTTCTACAAATAGGAATAACATAACATAGGTCAAATAACACTAATCTCAATGATACTTCAATTCAACAAATGGTACACATAGCCAAGTGGCCTGATTATAATTTGCTACATTATGAAACCACCTTAACCATGAGTACTTTAATATTGCTGTATAATGATTGTGTTTAACTCTATGTGTGAGTCGATGTCGCCTCTAAAATGGAAGTTAAACTTTCTCAACAGGGCACAGTAGCTGGCTGCATCGGAAAACACCGCCACAAGTTCATACAATGCTGTTTGGATAGACCACGGAAAAAGATTTTCTGCTGCATAAAAGATCCCGGAGAGAGTCTCCTTGTTCTCGAAAGGTATTTTAAAGATTAAAATTGAAGCTAATTTCAAAGAGTTTATGGATATATTAAACTACCCTATCGATCAAGGGCTTCAATATACAATTTACATTGGGAGTGGTCCAAATTGCTAGTTTTATATGTGATTGGTCTAATAGTAAAGTAAAGAGCTCCAGGAGACGAAGTTGAAAAAATTCTAACGTGACACAATCGATTACAAGCTGAACGAGGCACACACCTAGGCAGAGGTGTATGCCCAACGACGATTTACCCCTAAACCTAACACTTCATCAGAAGAGAGCATTGCAACTGAAAAAGACACCGACAAAGCATGTTTACCTTTTAAAAAAACACAACCAAGTGTTGATGAGCAAATGAGTACAAAAGCAGGACCTTCAACAAAATCAATTTCTTTTTTACCCCAGGCACCAGACCTAGGCCAACCTCCAGATACAAATGCAGAGGCAGGAAGCAAAAAACCAGGCGAGGACAAAGAAAAGGACAAAGACAAAGACAAGGGGAAAGGGAATAAAGGATTGAGGAGTCAGGATCTCTATTTGAGGATGACATTTAATTCTTCAAATTCATGAGAGTGCCAAGACTTAGGAATTTTTGGAAAACATTGTCCCAAGCCAATATATTGCAGAAGAGGAACAGGGCTTGTTTAAACCCAAGAGTACCTTTGAGGCCCCCGTGTCGCACAAAACTCTGGACGTGTTTGAATCATTAGTGAAGAATTATTCGAATAAATTAAAGTACCAGCACAGAGTACAATCACCTGCTAACTTCAATCGTGCATAGAGGAGTATTCTCACACAACTGAATAGAAAACAGGATGTTTCCTTTCAAAAGGCAGACAAGGGCGGAGCCCTGGTAATGATGGATACTATCTTTTATGACAGGAAAGTGGGGGAACATGTTAAAGACACCAACACATACATGCTATTGGATAAAGATCCAACGGATGAAATTTCCAAATTATTAAAAGTCATCATTGACAAAGCTCTCGATAACAGCTGGATAGATGAAAATACTGAAAAATATCTAGTGAATCAATTCCCATGCTGGCTTAAACTTTATATGCTCCCCAAAGTACATAAAGATTTACAGGACCCTCAGGTCCTTTCTTCCTCTTTCTGTACTTCTCTTGCCTCTTTCTTCACCTCCCTTTCTTCTTTCTGCACTTCTCTTGCGTTTTTCTACACTTTTCTTGGCTCTTTCTCAGTTTTCTTGCTTCTGAGTGTGCCTCTCTTGTCTCTTAGAGCAACTATGTTGCTTCTTTATACACGTCTGTTGCTTTTTTCTGAACTTCTCCTGACTCTTTTTGCACTTCTGATGTCACTTGTTAAGTTCCTGCCCAACCCGCACACTGCAGGAACGAAGTATGTTCCAGCCTCTTCCCCGACTCACCAGTCACTCACAAAAAGTATTCAATGAGTAAACTGATGACCCAGAAAAGGGGGTGGATATCAGGGAGATACCAAGTCTACCACCCCTTATGTAAATAACGAACAGCTCCTTCCTCCACGCTGCTGCACCTGTACAAACACAAAGCAGAAACACCTTACAATACAAACTCTCCCTGAAAACCTGTTGTCAGTGACCATATCCTGCTACCACAATATATAAAAGGCTTACCAGTCAAGAGCGCAGGGTTTGTTTCATGGAGACAGCAAAACAACCTGGTTCCTTCCCAGATATCGTCTCTGGGGTTAAATAGCTGGTCGAGCCAAGGTTTTCTCAACAGGTGTCTCTCTGCCCGTTATAGTCTTCGGGGGAAAAACATTCATTGAACAAAAGAAAAAAAACCCTTTCACGCTTAAATAGCAACGTGAATATCAAAAACGGGAAGGCTAAAAACAAACGGGGTAGTATCCACAATATACCCAGGAGCTTCAGTGTCCTCCAGGATTCGAATGAACTAGCGGAATGGCCTAAAACGTCATTTCCGCTTCCAAAACGATGTGGAGTGGCGTCTACAAGGAACGCGTGAAAGCGAAAGGATTCGCTATCGAAACACCACCCAGCCTCTTTCAGAAAAATAATACAGGGATCAAAAAACCAACTAGAGGGGGAGCAGGAAACGAAAATCTTTCCCAGGGAAACCTAAATGCAAAAACAATACGGAAAATGGGGAACACGGGATCCTAACTAGCTAAACTCACTATGCAGGGGACAAAAAAACACAAGGGAAAAAACAAGGTCGATTAAAGGGACTAAACAGGACGACTCCAAAAAAGGAAGGGGAACAAAAAAGGGAAGTATTTCTTATGAGCCCGCAAGAAACAACAAGGCGATTCCAGGCACACCGAAGCCAGCAACAGGAACCCACAGGTGAGCAATAATAAGCCCCGACAGCAAGGTAGGACTTACTGACCAGTCATGTGACAACAGGGCATGGTCACTGAAAGAGTACTGCGCCTGGTTCCTAACAGTACCCCCCCCCCAATGACCCTCCCCACAGGTCTGGGCTTCAGGGGATGCTGTCTATGGAACATCCTCACTAAACGAGGTGCATGCACCCCTCCAGCTGGCTCCCACGTCCTATCCTCTGGGGTATATCCCTTCCAATCAACCAGATAGTATAAACGTCCCCTCCTACGTCTGGAATCAAGTATAGCCTGGACCTCAAACTCCTCTTGTCCATCGACCAACAAAGGGGCAGGAGGGGGTAACACCTGATCAGAAGGGACATATGGCTTCAACAAAGAGGTATGGAACACAGGATATACTTTTAGATCCTGGGGCAACTGGAACTTTATAGCCACTGGAGAGACCACCTGAACCACCGGGAAAGGGCCCACAAAACGTGGTTGCAGTTTTCGAGACCCCTGCAATCTCAGATTGCGAGAAGCCAGCCATACCTGGTCACCCACTTGATAAGAAGGAGCGGGGACCCGGTGACGGTCGGCCTGCAATTTCATAGCGGCCTTAGCTTCGTGCAACCGTGCTCTCGCCACCTCCCAGATGTCACTCAACCTCTTACACACATCATCAATGGCCGGCACATGCCCAGTAGGTTGAATAGCTAATGCTTTAGGATGGTACCCCAAAGAACAATAGAAAGGAGTCATACCCAAAGCGGAATTTAGACTGTTGTTATACGCAAATTCCGCTATGGGTAGAGCAGTCACCCAATCACACGACAGGGACGAAATCTAGCACCTCAAGTACTGTTCCATTGTCTGGTTGGTGCGCTCAGTCTGGCCATCGGACTGCGGATGGTATGCCGATGACAACCGTATTTCCGTCTTAAGTACCAAACAAAGCTCGGTCCAAAAATGGGACACGAACTGAGCCCCCCTATCGGACACAATAACGGACGGTAAGCCATGCATCCTCACCACTGAGGTCATAAAAACCACAGCCATCTCCTTAGCTGTAGGGATCTTGGCTAGCGAGATGAAATGCGCCATTTTCGTGAATAGATCCACCACCACCAAAATGGCGGTGAAACCAGAAACAGATGGTAAATCCGTCACAAAATCCATACTGATGGTATGCCAAGGAGAAGGAGGGACTTCTAAAGGTTGCAAAAGACCAGAGGGCTTACCGTGTGAGGGCTTACTAATGGCACACACCGGGCAAGCGGACACATAACACTGGATATCTCGTGCCACCGTCTCCCACCAGAACCATCTTAAACATAGCTCCTTCGTCTTCCGCATCCCAGGATGTGCCACCAATGCGGAAGAATGACACCACTCCAAAACCATCTCTCTCAGGGCTGGAGGAACAAACAACCTACCCTCGTTGTACAGTAACCCATCTAGAGACACCATCTGGTGTAATGCCAACCAAGGAGTCAAATCCACCTGACGTAACCGCTCTTTCACTAGTGAAGGGAAATCATCGGTGGTTACAAGCCCGATGATTCTCTCACTCTCAATCATCGGTCTATCTTCCTTCACAGAACTCACTTCATCTGGAACCACATGGATCCGAGAAAGGGCGTCAGATTTGATCTGCTGCGCTGCGGGACGATAGGTTATAACGAAATCATATACATTGAAGAATAGAACCCAGCGCATCTGGCGCGGAGTCAAAGCCCGAGCCGACCGGAAGAACTCTAGATTTTTATGGTCGGTATAAATTGTAATGGTGTGCCTAGCGCCCCATAAATAATGGCGCCACTCTTCAAAGGACAGCTTTACAGCCAACAACTCCCTCTCCGCCACTGTGTAGTTGCGTTCTGCCGGCAACAGGGTTTTAGAAAAGTAAGCGATAGGGTGCATATGGCCTGTACTCTCCTCTCGCTGGGATAATACCCCACCCACCGCACACGAGGAGGCATCCATTTCCACAAAGAACGGCAGGGCAGGATCAGGATGCGTCAGCACAGGTGCTGACGTAAAACTCTTGATCAACAACCGGAAGGCGTCCTGAGCCTCGGCAGACCAAACGAAGGGAACCCCCTTCCTCAACAGACGGGTCATAGGTGCCACTATGTCTGAAAAGTGAAAAATAAAACGCCGATAGAAATTGGCGAAACCCAATAGCACCTGAATGTGCTTCACCGTAGATGGAATAGGCCAGGTCACAATAGCCTGAATCTTCTTTGGGTCCATTCGTATGCCTTCTGCTGAGATAATAAACCCCAAGAACTCAACCTCTGAAGCGCCAAACTGACACTTCTCAAGTTTAGCATATAGTTGATGCTCCTGCAGTTTCTGTAGCACCTGTAACACATGCTCTTGGTGTTCGGCAGCAGTGTTTGAGAATATAAGGATATCATCCAAGTACACAATGACAGTCCTGTCAAGGTACTCACCAAGGACTTCATTAATAAAGTACTGGAATGCCGCTGGTGCATTGCATAAACCGAACGGCATTACACAGTACTCAAAAAGGCCCTGTTTGGTCTTAAAAGCCGTCTTCCACTCATCCCCCGATTGAACTCGAATGAGATGGTATGCGCCCCGCAAATCCAATTTGGTAAACACCGTGGCTGTGCGGAGCTGGTCCAACAACACGGGGATGAGAGGAAGAGGGCACTTGTTCTTCACTGTGGCCTTGTTTAAGGCTCTATAATCCACACAGGCCCTCAACGTCCCCTCCTTCTTTGGTATGAAAAAAATCGCAGATGACACTGGCGAACAGGAGGGACGGATAAACCCTGACTTCAGTATCTCCGCAATATACTCCTTGAGATGTTGTTCTTCGGGTTCTGACAAGGCGTATATACGACTACATGGCAAAGGGATACCGGGCACCAACTCGATCCTACAATCAAAGGATCGGTGTGGAGGAAGACCCTGAGCCTGACCTTCATCAAACACCTTCTTAAAAGCAGCATACTGCGGTGGAACTGAACACACCTCCGTACCCGTGCAAGACAGAGGGGGGATCCTTTCATGGGCCTCTCTGTAGCAATGTTTCAAACAATGTACTGAATCCAACGTCACCAAACGCTGCACCCAATCAATCCTAGGGTTGTGCTCTTGTAACCAGGGAACCCCCAACACCAACCGAAAAGACGGAGCGTCAATTAAGTCAAACACCACCATCTCTGAATGCCCATTCTCACACAACAATCTTAAAGGAACGGTTTGACGTGTGATGCACCCTGAAGTCAATTCTGTTCCGTCGATGGCTCTCACCGGCTCTGGGTGTTGCTTATACAGACAGGATATCCTCAGTTTATCTGCCAATGATATATCTATATAGTTACCGGTGGCCCCAGAATCCAACAACACTGACACCGGTACTTGTTCCTGTACCGAAAGCAACAGATAGGCGGATATAACAAAATGCCTAGGAGCCGTATCCACTGCCCCCACTACTTCATACCGTCCCCTTACTTCATTCTCCGATTGGGTGTGGCAATCCACATGGACAAAGGCAACCCTCTTACAGCTCTCTCCACAGCGCGGGGACATGCCGTGAGGCGTCACCAGGCGCTTTATAAACCCCTTTAAACTAAACTAAATCTTACCATACCCAGCACCGGATGGCTTCACAGGACATTCCCTGGCAAAATGCCCACCCTGTCCACAATACAGACAGAGATTTAACTCTCTTCTCCTTTTCTTTTCTTCGGGGGTCAAGGGCCCTCTTACTCCCCCTATCTCCATGGGTTCAGGGATGCTCTTATGCTCCCCAAGGGGTTTGATGTCCAGTTTTACGTAACTGCGGGATACTTGATATCGACTCCGATCTCCCCGCCTCTCAGCCAATCGATGGTTGAGTTTCACAACCACGTCTATGAACTCAGCACAATCGTCTGGTGGGTTCACTACCTGTGATACAATGTCCTTGAGTTCCTCAGACAGACCCTGGTAGAACAAAGAAGTCCGCTTCTCCGCCGGCCAATGGGTCTCAGACACCAACCGGTTGAACGTAGCTATGTATGTTAAGAGATTCTGTCTGCCCTGCCGTAGCTTTAATAATTCCGAGTCGCTTGCCTGCAAAAACGCATGCTTGGCGAACAGCCCTCGCATCAGCTCTTTAAACTCCGCATAATTGTTCAACACACGATCATCACATTCCACTAAAGGTATAGCCCACTGAGCAGCAGTGCCAGCCAAGTATGAGATTGTGAAAGCGACCTTAGCTGAATCATTAGGAAAAGCCCCAGGTCTGCACATGAAATGTAACTGGCGCTGATTCATGAACATCCCATATTTGTCACTCTCTCCCGTAAACCTCTCTGGGGGGGCCAATGGTACCGGAACAGGGGAGGTGACAGTAACAGCAATCGGGACCCCACTTCCACTAGCGTTCTGTCCTGCCCCTCCATACTGAAACGTGGCATGCTGTAAAACGGGGGCAGTCCCTCTCACATGTGCCTGTTCTCTTGCTCTCACAGCCCCCAGTTCCTGTCTAAGACCCACATTCTCCTGACGTAAGTCCTGTATCTGGGACTGTAAGGCAGCCAAAGCCCCCATCACATCCTGCATTGTGGGGACATCAGTGCCCCCACCCACTGCTCCTCCCGCATCCACATCCATACTCGTCCGGGCAGTGTAACACTTCGTGGGCTTATTATTCTGTTAAGTTCCTGCCCAACCCGCACACTGCAGGAACGAAGTATGTTCCAGCCTCTTCCCCGACTCACCAGTCACTCACAAAAAGTATTCAATGAGTAAACTGATGACCCAGAAAAGGGGGTGGATATCAGGGAGACACCAAGTCTACCACCCCTTATGTAAATAACGAACAGCTCCTTCCTCCACGCTTCTGCACCTGTACAAACACAAAGCAGAAACACCTTACAATACAAACTCTCCCTGAAAACCTGTTGTCAGTGACCATATCCTGCTACCACAATATATAAAAGGCTTACCAGTCAAGAGCGCAGGGTTTGTTTCATGGAGACAGCAAAACAACCTGGTTCCTTCCCAGATATCGTCTCTGGGGTTAAATAGCTGGTCGAGCCAAGGTTTTCTCAACAGGTGTCTCCCTGCCCGTTATAGTCTTTGGGGAAAACATTCATTGAACAAAAGAAAAAAAAACCTTTCACGCTTAAATAGCAACGTGAATATCAAAAACGGGAAGGCTAAAACAAACGGGGAAGTATCCACAATATACCCAGGAGCTTCAGTGTCCTCCAGGATTCGAATGAACTAGCGGAATGGCCTATAACGTCATTTCCGCTTCCAAAACGATGTGGAGTGGCGTCTACAAGGAACGCGTGAAAGCGAAAGGATTCGCTATCGAAACACCACCCAGCCTCTTTCAGAAAAATAATACAGGGATCAAAAAACCAACTAGAGGGGGAGCAGGAAACGAAAATCTTTCCCAGGGAAACCTAAATGCAAAAACAATACGGAAAATGGGGAACACGGGATCCTAACTAGCTAAACTCACTACGCAGGGGAAAAAAACACACCAGGGAAAAAACAAGGTCGATTAAAGGGACTAAACAGGACGACCCCAAAAAAGGAAGGGGAACAAAAAAGGGAAGTATTTCTTACGAGCCCGCAAGAAACAACAAGGCGATTCCAGGCACACCGAAGCCAGCAACAGGAACCCACAGGTGAGCAATAATAAGCCCCGACAGCAAGGTAGGACTAAATTTTATCCCTTACTGACCAGTCATGTGACAACAGGGCATGGTCACTGAAAGAGGACTGCGCCTGGTTCCTAACATCACTGTCCTGTACATTTCATTTTTTTTCTGCACCACTTGTGCTTCTGTTGGCACTTCTCTTTCTTCTTCCTGCACCTCTCGCTCTTTCTGTACTTTTATTGCCTATTTCTGCACTTATCTTGTTTCTCCCTGCACCTCACTCTCTTCTTTCTGCACATCTCTTACTTCTTTCCGCACCTATTTTTATCTTTCTGCTTCTTTTTCTTCTTTTTGCACCCTTCTTCCTCTTTTGGCACCTTTCTTCCTCTTACTGCACTTATCTTGTCTCTTTCTGCACATTTCCGTCTCTTTCTGCTTCTCTTGCTTCTTTATGTACTTCTCTTGCTTCTTTCTGTTCTTCTCTTGCCTCTGTCTGTACTTCTCTTGCTACTTTATTTTATTTATTTATTTTATGTTCTTGTATAGCGCAAGAATCGACCCCTTACGAGGTATCTCCGCGCTTTGCTCGCAGGATGGAATAGCTGCTATAGAACAGAGGAGGTTGTAAACTGATGTATGGAAATTTTTTATTCTTCCTGGAATAAGACGGTTTTTAGTTTCTTCCTGAAAGAGAAGTGATTATGGGTTTGTCTGAGGTCAGTTGGAAGATTATTCCAGAGCTTGGGCCCTACCAGAGAAAAGGCTCTGCCCCCTTGTCTGGTTTTTTTGACAAGAGGGGTTTTAAGTAGCAATTGGTTGCTTGACCGTAAGGCTCTGTCAGGTTTATAGAAAGGTAGCTTTTGGGACAGATAGTCAGGGCCTTTCCCGAACAAGCACTTGTGGACAATGCAACAGATCTTGAACTTGGTGCGTTGTCGTATTGGCAGCCAATGCAGTTCACGCAGCAGGGGTTTGGAAGGGGTTCTGGGGGGGGCGTTCAGGACCAGTCTTGCTGCTGTGTTTTGGACTACTTGGGAAACTTTCTCCACTTCTCTTACCTCTTTCTGTACTTCACTTGCCTCTTTATGGGAAACTTATAGTTAGAAAATAGCATTTAAAAAACCTTAGAAATTCACTGAAAACACCACAGATTTCAGGGACATTATAGTTAGGAATTAGCATTTAAAAAACCTTAGAAATTCACTGATAAAACCATAGGGTATATTGATGTTATAGTTAAGCTGACATTTCACTCGCACAAAACCAGAGAAATCCAGCTGTTATAGTTTGCTGGGCTAACTATAACTCGCACTCCCATAATGCACTGCTGATGACATCACATATTAAATCACTCATGACATGGTCAGTGAAATCACTCATGACATTATCAACATAATCTCTGATGCACTTACTCACACCCCAATATAACCTATCATACACCCACTCCAAATTTCAGACTACCATTCTCGAAACCATTGACACACCAATACCAGCACGTACATACCTACTCACTTATTCATATGTCTACATACACATTAACTCACTCACCCATACATTCACCCATACAGCCAGTAACTCACCAATACAGCCACTGAGATATCTACTCATACACCCACACAGCCACTAATATACCATCAGTGACCCATAAAGTTACTCACACACCTAGTGACTCACTAAAGAGTCAATCACACTGCCATTTACTACCCTATACTGTTATACACATACCACCTCACTTATTCAAATAGATACTAACAGATACATGGCAAGACAGAACGTACTGACTCGCCGGGCACAAAGATAGTAGGGCTGTATGGAGAAGGGTACACAAGACATGCAAGTCATGTCATGAGCAGACAGTGATACCCTCCTATCAAGAGCACAATTGAATCTGGAGAGCAGAGATTCACCTAGACATTTCTTATGTGCATGCGGGGATGGAAATGCAACTAGATTTAAGAGTTGTGAGTGCGTGGCATCGTGACAGTGGCAGTGTGGAGAGTGCAGCGAGGGAGCGCAGGAACGAGGAAAAGCTGCTGCCACTTCAAAAACCTCCAAAACCCCTTTAAGTTCATCTACCTTGGGCCTCGCTTTTACCGCAACCTCTGCTTCCAACCTCCCCGCTGCCAAGTTGCCGAGCTGCTTCCTGTGACAGCTGTATGGTGACATCCATCTACGGTGGGGTAATCGAGGCAAGGCGAGCTAGGCCATCGCTAGACTGGTAGCTGCAAAGAGCACGCCCTAGGCGTTACTGTGGAGGGCGCCCAACCAGGTTTGGATGCTGCTTGCTGTGTGGCCTTGTGGTCCCGCTTGCTGCTAGTGGCCCAGCTGGGGCATAAGCACTAAGCACCAAGGGGAATAGGGAGAAAAATCTGTGAAGACTTTTTCTTTTAATCTTCAAACCACCCCCTAACCCCTATTATTACTGAGTCATTGATTGGGACGCGCTGCTGTTTTGCTGCCAGATGTTATGTGGTGTGTTGCTGAAAGAGGGACTTCAAGCCCCAGAAGGCCGTGTCCAGGAGGAGGCATCCTATGTCTTTTAAGCCCACAAGGCACTCCCTCTGCCTGAGAATTATGGGAAAATGGAATGGGAGGGCAGCAGTGCCACAAGGTACTACTCTGGACACTTTCCTGGTAAGAGCTGCAGGAATTATTGACAAGGAGATCGAGCTTCTCCCATGCAGGTTGTCCTGCTCCCCAGTCGCTGGATCTCATTCCAGATTGCCCAGCACCTCAAGAGTTAGTACAGGTCAACCTGAGGAACAGGTAGAGCCAGGCTCAGTTCCCTTATTTCCCAGCTCTAGCACCAACGGATCGGGGGTTTACACAGAATCAGGACCTGGTGGACCAGGTGGAGAGATGTTACCATTCAGTGGGTTGAACGTTTCTTGCCCAGCCGACGTGAACACTGGGGTCATCGGTGTGGAACTTACTCCTATGCCAAGGAACACTGGGCTAGGGAGAGGACCTGGAACTGGGCTAGTCAAGGGAGTTAAAAGGAAATGCCCTTTGACCACGAGTAAAGCTAAACACCCCAGAACAGAGTGGTTGGTGCAATCGGCTAATTCATTGCTGAGTGTAACCAAAGGAGATCAGGAGATATTGGTGGAGGCCTACCCCTGGAGTCTGACTCATACGTAGTGGTACTTGGAAATGTTACGGCTCTACCGTAGAGTAGCATAGAAGCCTCTGATCAACTTAAGAATATGCTTCTCTACTATCTATCTCACAACATTACTTTGGATCTAAGAACGGAAGGTTTTATTAACATGGTTCGAAGAGTCTCGTAGGTTGGAACATCCAGCAAATATATGGAAGGAGACTGCGTTGTATTCAACTTTAATAGACCTCAGCAGGTGGACAGGGTTCTGCATGCAGTCATGCAGAATAATCCCTGTGATCCTGTATCATCTATAGTAGCCATCCTCTTGCTTCTTGAAATATTGTCTGGATAGTAAGTAAGACTTATAAAAGGTTTTGATGTTATATGTCTCCAGGAGACATAGATCAGCAATTTCCTTGAGGGATACAAGACATTTTCTGTGCCTGCAATTCCAAGAAAAGTGGGAAGACATAACAGTGGTATGATTACTTTTGTTTCCTTGGACGCAAACTGTTTTATGAAGATGCTGCCAACGGACAACCCTTGCGTGCAGGAGTTATTATTTTCAAAGGGGTCTGACAAGCTGTTTTATTGAATTAATGAATTGAACTCCCCAAGATGTTTATAATATTTCTAGGTTATGTGTGTTTATCAATAGCATGATCTAAAAGTCTAATCAGAATGGTTTTCTTATGTTGGCGGGGGATTTCAATCTTCTTTTATGATATATCCCCTTAATATAGGATGTCCACGTTCAGCGGGAAGCCATGCAGAGCATACAAAGCAGGATGAATTACTTAATCTATTAGTGGTAGAACGGGATCTGACTGTGGCAATGTGTCTGGAGGATAGTAAGGGGAGGAATCCTGTACCCACCTTCTCAGTGAGGAGGTGTGCATCTTACATTGATTTTATGTATGTGTCTACTCCCTTCCTCCCTTTTCTGATGGAGTTTTCTATTATGGAGAGTATTTATAGTGATCACAATCCCTTATGTGCAAAAGTGAGTTGATTTGAGTTAAGGAATGACAGGTCTAAAAGAGGTCATAGATCAGGGGCGAAGGCTAAGGTTCATCAGTACCTTTCTAGGAGTCCCTCGCAGCCAGGTGTAAAGAGGAATTAGATATTTAGCGTAAAGGGCAGGATGCGCCGGGGATCATCCTGGATGCATTTACTTCTATTTCCTTTGTTATTTTGGATATCCTAAAGGCGCCACCCATGCACTCAAATGAACATACCCCAAGATGGTTTAACTGCAATTGTTCTAGTACACCAAGGGAACTGAGGGGAGCACCAAACCCAGGGTCCCAGTTGTAGTGAAAGCTTGTTGATTGCAGTATAAGCTAGAACAAGTGAGGCGTACGCCCGAACTCAGGGACAAGGCTTGAACTAAGCTTGCAGAGGCCAGTACCCTAAAGAACAGTGAAATGTTTTGGAAAATAGTTAACATTTTGGGGCAGGAGATACTGGACAGGCCCTGGATGCACATATAACAGAGGAGGAATTGGTTGGACATTTCCAGGAAACATTTTCTAGTTAAATTGAACCGAGACAAGAGGAAGGTTGGGGGACAGGAAATTCTGCACTGGTTTTTAATGCTGATGAGGTTAAAAGAGATGTTGAGGGAATGTACAGAAATAAGGCCCCTGGTCCAGATGCATACCCCTGACCTTTTTTTAATCTAATCCTCAACTTTCAGTGCCTATACTTTCCTCCACAATTAGAGCTGCTATCAGAAATACTCCTCCTACGTCTTTGTCAATATCTACCATCATTCCCATCTTTAAGGAAGGTAGGGGGGACTGCACCTCTTGTTATAGGCCTATATCTCTGCCGGACTCAAGTGTAAAGGTGGTGGTCACATTTTATTCAAGAGTTTAACTACTTGGGCAGACGAAAATAATATACTGGCTGATATCTAATATGACTTTCACTCTGGGAGGTCAACAGTGGACCAATGTCTTAGCCCTGTATATGATTATAAATAAATACACTGTTGCGCGTTCGAGCATGATTTACCTGGCCTTATTGGATTTGTCGTCAGCATTCAACTGGGTGAATAGAAGTACATTTTGGGAGACACTTTGGTGCATGGGAGTAGATATTAACATTATCCTCTTTTTACATGAGCTGCAGAGGGATACTAAAGTGGTGGTTCGCTATACTAATGATGGCAGAGTACCCAGTCAATTCCTGATACAGAGAGGGGTACGACAGGGATGTATATTGGCACCTTTTTATTTAACTTATATATTAACAATTTAGAGAAGGGTTTGATAGCCACACACGCAGATGTCCCCACGGGTGGGCCAGCGTGGCCTACCTGTATTATTATGTGCGGACGATGCGGTTTTTATGGCTCGTACTGCAAGGGGGGGTTCAAACATTACTTAACTCCTTTATGTCCTTTATGGAAGACCGAGACCTGCGAGCTAATTCCAAGTCACATGTGATGCAGGTAGGTCATAGGCAAACCAAATACTTCGATTTTAAGGTAGGGACCATCCCTGTCCCCAGGACAAATGTTTTCTCCTATATAAGAGTTATACTGGATGTTATGCTAAACTGATGCTCTCTAAAAAAGAGTGAACAGGGTGGTCTCATTTGTGCCAATGCAGCTATTTTTAATCTTGCTTCTAGGTAAAAAATGGTTGGTGCCCTACTATAGATTTATAGATCCAGGTGTGTATCTCAAGTTATGTACGGTAGTGAAATCTGGGGCTACACTCCCAACGAGGAGCTTCAAACAGTGGTAAATACGTTTCTGAGATGACTATTATGTGCCCCACAGGTAACAGCTACTTATAGTGTCCATAATGAATTGAGTGTGCCCTACTTGAGAGACTTGCTTTCTTTTCGTCCCTTATTTTTCTGGCTAATCATCTGCTCAAACGAAGGGAGTACCCTTAACAAGGCGATATTAAGGGTTGTCTGGGTCTAGATGGTGCTCACCGCATACCCTGGTTCAATTATATGCAGGATGGATTTAGGAAATTAGTTAGGCCCGTTCTCCTCTGCACTCCTGATATTATTAGTAGGAAAGGCCTGCCCTTGGCAAAGGAATCCTTTTTTTGATTGAGCGTGATGGAAAGAGAAGAATGTTAGCTAAGGAAGCCTTGGGTGCAAAGATACAATCTTGTAAAAACAGTCCCTATCACAGAACATACCATTTAGGGCTCCCAAGCTCATATGACCGCTTTTTATTGACCAGATTTTGTCTTGACTTATGCCATCTTCTACTTACGCACCCTAGAGAGTTCAAGGAAGGTGAGATCTTGCTGCCCTGGGGCTGAAACAGTACGCTCAAAAAGACATGCTCCATTTTTTTAATGTTTTGTAGCAATTACGAGACACCTAGGAGGTCCTTTTTAATCCCTATTTTAAAACATGCCAATTTTAAACAAGTGCAACCCACTTTTACCTTTTTATTAATGCTTTCAGGGAGCACTGTATGGCTTGTTCTTAGCTTTTTAAAGGCAGCAGTAAGGCTTAGAGCAACATGTGAATACTTACTGGGGGAGAGAACAGAATATAGAGCCAGCATCTACACTTCTTAAACCATTTTATTGTAAACATTATGTGCTTGGTGTTGAAAAAGCCGAATAAAGTTTTCATTGATTGATTATCCAACACGTACTTACTCCCTTACACAATCACTGACACAAGCACACACTCACCCATACAGCCAATCTCACAATCACTCACTCACACATCCAGTCACGTATATACTCTAACACTCACATATACTGCCTTTCCAATATTCAGTTACTCACCCATGTACCACTGAAACATCCATTCGCTCATTGACAGAGCCATACGCACACTACCTCACCCATACAGCCCCTACCAGACAGAGTAATGAACCCATATAGCTAGTGAATCACCCACTCATGCATCCATTCTGGGAATCACATACCTCCAACCCACCCACACAGCCAATCAGGCACCCATACACATACTCAGACAATCAATAACTCATATAGACAATCATATAGCTACTCACCAACCCTGCATTCACTTACACACCAACTGACAGACTGCTACCGACTACCTACCGGCGGACGCCAGTAGGTAGTTATAGTTAGGACCTACTTTCCATAGGAAATCGGCAACATTCTATTGGGGATAACTTTTGCGAATTTCTCAAAGAAGATGGCCCGCTCCTCTCCGCTTCTTTCCTGAAAGTTTGGGGGTATTCGTAAAGTGGGGGCTGAGAAAAAAGGGGGGTCCCAAAACGTGTTTTTCCCATGCTATTTTCCATAGGAGGATTAGACACGGCTACACCCTGAACGGCTGAACGGAATTACAAGAAATTTGGCAAAATGGAAGAGTGTGGTTCGCAGATTACTCTTTTGCTTAAATGGTGTAAATCCCTCCAGTAGTTCTTGAGAAAATCGAAAGGAAAAAAAATATATATATCTATAAGCACGCACCGTTGCCTGCACCTTTGCGCGCGAGCTGAATTCTGATTTGCTGTTAGACGTCTGTCAACATTCGATTCGGTGGAAACCAGGATGTTTTGGAGGCCATTTTGACAGTGCGAGGAAGAAGAGAGGCCAAAATAAAAGTAAAGACCATGAAAAAGGGGCAGGGTAGAGACTCCCTGACCCCTTAGGTCTTCTCAGGGTGTCCCTGAAGGACCCCGAAGGCACAAAAAAATACATATATTTTTTTAAATTGCAGGGTGCGAGCACATTGCACACACCCCTGGAGGCAGAGGAGAGTTCAAAACAAAAGTGGAGAACGTGAATAGGGGGTAGGGTAGAGACTCCCTGACACCCTAGGACTTCTCAGGGGGTCCCTGAAGTATCCTGAAGGGCAAACATTTATTTTATTATTTTTTAAATCGCAAGGTGTGCGCACGTTGCACGCACCCTCGAGGCAGAAGTGAGTCAAAAAGAAAAGTAGAAAACGTGAAAAGGGGGCAGGGTAGAGACTTTCTGACCCCCTAGGTCTTCTCAGTCCCTGAAGGACCCCAAAGGGCACAAATATATATTTTATTTTTGGGAAAAAATCGCGAGGTGCGCACACGTTGCACGCACCCTCGAGGTTAAAAATTGCGACGTGCGCGCACGCCAGAAATTAAAAAAAATACAGTTAACTAACAAGTTTGAGTGTTTAGATGTTGGTTGGCTCTAAAAAGAGCTGTTGTGTTCATTGAGTGTTTTTTGTACCTACAAGTAAGTACCGATGCAGAGTCTAAAATTCAAGAGGAAGACTCTGTTTCCCTCATCTGTGAAATGTACACCATCTCCTCTATAAATGCCTTGCATGTTGTACGGCAAGTTGTTGGGGTATATAGAACCCATACCATAGTCTCTGAGGAAAGCAGAAACAGTCTTATTCACATGTTTCCTTGCTTTCTCAATCTGTGGACAATATTGGTTGGACCAGTTCCATTTTTGCCTTTGGCATATATTAGAATATACAAAGGCAGTTTGTGGAAAAAGTGACATCAATTGCCCAAAGGTGTCCTTTAAAAGCATTTCCAGCCGTACCCCAGTTAAAGTGCCTAGGTCATTGCCACCACAGTGCACAATTATGAGTTCAGGGTGTGGGAGATGCAAAAAGGATTTTACCAATGGCATCAATTGGTGACATCTCAATCCTCTCTGGCCAATCCACATAATATCCACATTTGGTAAATCAAGGTTGAGAAAGCATCTATTTGCTGCATACCTTTCACTCCAGAACATATAGCTGTGTCCTACAATCCACACTCTAAGCATCTTGAAGGGAGATCTGGTTGTACTCAGATGGGCTCTGGAAATGAAATGGCAGTTTGAAAAGTAGGAGTTTAGAAAAAAATGTGGATGAGATTCTGTGTACTTGAAAAAAAGAAATGATTGGTGGTTTCTGAAAATAAAACTAGGGTGCATGCTACTGGTTTTTTTTTTAGGGGAAATGCTAATGGTTGAGAGAAAGTGATTGAAAGGAAAATTGCACAGGATTCACTGCTGTATTGAAAAGTCAAACACCCTTGTTTGATTTGCAGATTAACTTTTCACCTGTGTGTTCAGTTAGGTGTCTATGGAGTGTTACCATGGTAACAGGCAGAGAGAGCAGTGGGGGAAGGTTGCATTTTATGTGAGATTGAAAGTGTTTCAATCTGAACCAATTAATGTTAGTTTGGTTTTGAATTTGTGTGGGAAGAAATTTGATTGGTTATCTTCAAGAATATGAGTGTAAAATGAGAGGGAAGCTATTCCATTTTGTGCTTGCAGTGACTGGTGCACTATTCAGAGATTCTGCTTAAGAAAATCTGTTGTATGATTGACACTGTTCTAAAACTACAAAAGCATTTTTAAAGGTGAGTTGTTAATTTGTAAGGGGATCTTTGTTGTGCAGTTTAAGTTAAATTGAAACATTTATTCCAATGTGGAAGCAGAAGTTTATTTGTACAGAGTCTGATTTTGAATTTGTCTGCTTTGGGAAAAATATTGTGAAAGGAGCATTTGGTATTTTGATGTGTTTGAGGAGATATTTTTTTGCAGTACAGTGATGTTGTTAAAAATGATATAATAATTTGCTTAGTTGGTGTGTTTTAAAATATGGCAAAAGATGTAGTCATGGAATGAGTCATTCCTTAGGACAGTTAGTGCTATAAAGTCCAAAGCAGCATGTGTGTCAAGCCTCTGAATTCCTAAATAGTCTCCATGCTGTGTAATAAAGATCCTGGGTGTGCTGTAGAAATTGCATACCAACTTTTTCAGTAGCATGTAGAAATAATTTCAGTGAATTCTCATTTCTACATACTCAGTCCCATCTTGAGTCCCTACACTGCCTGAACACCACTGCACGGAAAACAACCTTTACAACTCAACTTTAACATTGCACTACCATTCCAACGAAACTTTTACAACGCAACATCTATTACATAGCATGCCATTACAACGGAACCATTACAACGCATTACACTACAACCCATACCATTACAATGTATGTAATTAGAAGGCAGTCATTACAACGCTTACCATTAAAACGCATACCATTACCATCCTACACTATCCAATACTTACCCAACATGCAATGTAATGTTATGCGTTGTAATGATATGCATTGTAAAGGTAGTATGCGTTGTAATGGAATACGTTGTAAATGTAGTTTTTAAAAATTTGTTGTAATGGTACGCGTTGTAATGAAACGAGTTGTAATGGATATTGCGTTGTAAAAAATGTGTGTAAAGGTGTGCGTTGTAAAAGTGTGCGCTGTAACGTCATACAACCCCACTGCACTGTCCTAAAATCTGAAACAGCACTCCCAGCAAGACTCTCTTTCACTGTAGTAATCATTTTACGGAATTGCAAGGCATACTGTCATGTCTCTAAGATCACAGTGTGAGTCAGAATTAATTTCAGAAAAATGTGGCAGAATAATTTGCTTAGTTGATGTGTTTTTAAATTATGGTGATACATGTAGTCATGGAGTGAGTCAGTCCTTAGGACAGTTAGTGCTATAAAGTCCAAAGCAGCATGTGTGCCAGGCCTCTGAGTTCCCAAATAGTGTCTATGCTGTGTAATAAAGATCGTGGGTGTGCTGTAGAAACTGCATACCAAATCTCTCTGTAGTATGTAGAAATAATTTCAGTGAATTCTCATTTCTACATTCTCAGTCCCAGCTTGAACCCCTACACTGCCTGAACACCACTGCACGGGAAACAACCTTTACAACACAACTTTTACAACGCATTACCATTACAACAGAACTTTTACAACACAATATCTATTACATAGAATGCCATTACAACGGAACCATTACAACGCATTACACTACAACCCATACCATTACAATGCATGTCATTAGAACGCAGTCATTACAACGCTTACCATTAAAACGCACACCATTACCATCCTACACCTACCCTTCTGTTGCACCCCCTGGAGTTAGAATAGTAATTTTTACCCCTACACGATCCAATACTTACCATACATGCAATGTATTGTTATGCGTTGTAATGGTATGCATTGTAAAGGTAGTATGCGTTGTAATGGAATGTGTTGTAAAGGTAGTTTCTAAAAATTTGTTGTAATGGTATGGTATGCGTTGTAATGACATGAGTTGTAATGGATGTTGTGTTGTAAAAAATGCGTTGTAAAGGTGTGTGTTGTAAAAGTATGCATTGTAACATCATACAACCCCACTGCACTGTCCTAAAATCTGAAACAGCACTCCCAGCAAGACTCTCTTTCTGTGCAGTAATCATTTTACGGAATTGCAAGGCATACTGTCATTTGTCTAAGATCACAGTGTGAGTCAGAATTCATTTCAGAAAATTGTGGCAGAATAATTTGCTTAGTTGATGTGTTTTTAAATTATGGTAATACATGTGGTCATGGAGTGAGTCAGGCCTTAGGACAATTAGTGCTATAAAATCCTTTGCAGCATGTGTGCCAGGATTTGGAATTTCCAAATTTTCTCCATGCTGTGTAATAAAGATCCTGGGTGTGCTGTAGAAATTGCATACCAACTTTCTCTGTACCATGTAGAAATCATTTCAGTGAATTCTCATTTCTACATTGTCAGTCACAACTTGACCCTCTACACTGCTTGAACACCACTGCACTGTCCTAACCCCTGGAACACCATTTGTACCAAAATCTGCTAAACTCTTTCAACACTACTGCACTGCTCTAAACTCTGAAGCAGTACTCCCAGCAAGGCCCCCTTCCACTGTAGTAATAACTTTACTGAATTGCAAGGGATACTGTCATGCATGTAAGATCACAGTGTGAGTCAGAATTCATTTCAGAAAAATGTGGCAGAATAATTTGCTTGGTTGATGTGTTTAAACATATGGGAATACATGTACTCATGAAATTGATAAAACTAGTTTTGTATTATCTATTAGTAAAAATAATAAAATGAAGTGTTTATATTTTTCTGCTAGGTACAGCAACATAATAAAATGTATTATGGATCAAAATCAGAAGAACATTGAAGTCACTTTTGAAATTTCTAACACTCTGATAGAGGACTTAAATGTACCTTTTGTGGACAGCAGCAATGAAGAACAACCTATTGGTGCAGGAGATATAACCTGTGATTTTTTGAATGAAAGTTTAGATAATAAATTAATTTAAACATTGGGTGATATTGAGTTTAATGTGTCAAGTTCAGAAGTAGATGAAGATGTTACTGAAATTGCTGATAACATCATGCTAGATGTTCTATTACAATATAAAATGTCACAAGAATACATTTATGATTAAAAATTCAAAATGATTTGAGAGAGTCTTCTTGTACAATTGTAATCTTCGAGCTAGTAGCCAAGTTATTGTGGTATAAACTGAGTCTTACAGCATAGTTTTTATTTCCAGGTGTATATTGTTTGACTTTTGGCAAAGTCTCTGTGATTGTTGATTTCCTATTGTACAGAGGTATTCAAGAGAATGTGTGTTTGTATGCACTGTGGTAAAAAATTAGACTATATGTGATCTTAGACACATGACAGTATGCCTTGCAATTTAGTAAAATGATTTCTACAGTGAAAGAGAGTCTTTCTGGGAGTGCTGTTTCAGGGTTTAAGAGTGTGTAGTGGTGTTCAGGCAGTGTAGAGGGTCAAGGTGAGACTGAAAATGTAGAAATGAGAATTCACTGAAATGATTACAACATGCTACAGAGATGTTTGGTATGCAATTTCAACAGCACACCCAGGATTTTTATTACACAGCATGGAGACTATTTCGGTATTCAGAGTCCTGGCACACATGCTGCTTTGGACTTTGTAGCACTAATTGTCCCAAGGCCTGAATCATTCCATGAGTACATGTATTCCCATATTTTTAAACACATCAACTAAGTAAATTATTCTGCCACATTTTTCTGAAATGAATTCACACTGTGATCTTAGACACATGATAGTATCCCTTGCAATTCAGTAAAATGATTACTACAGTGAAAGAGGGTTTTGCTGGGAGTGCTGTTTCAGATTTTAGGACAGTGCAGTAGTGTTGAAAGAGTTTAGCAGCTTTTGATAGGGATGATGTATTAGGGTTCAGGACAGTGCAGTGCTGTTCAGGCAGTATAAGGGGCCAAGGTGGGACTGAGAAGATAGAAATGAAAATACACTGAAATGATTACTACATGCTACAGAGAGAGTTGCTATGGAATTTCTACAACACACACAGGATCTCTATTACACTACATGGAGACTATTTGGGAATTAAGAGGACTGACACACATGCTGCATAGATTTGTATAGCACTACATGTCCTAAAGTCTGACTCACTGCATAAGTACATGTATTCCCATATTTTTAAACACATCCAGTAAGAAAATTATTCTGTCACAATTATCTGAAATGAATACTAACTCATAGTGTGATCTTAGACACATGACAGTATCCCTTAAAATTCAGTAAAATAATTACTACAGTGAAAGGGGTTCTTGCAGGTAGTGCTGTTTAAGGGTTTAGGGCAGTGCAGTGGTGTTTCAACATTATAGGGGCATTCGCTGAGGATGGTGATTCTGGATTTAAAGCAGTGCAGTAGTGTTGATAGAGTTTAGTAGGTTTTGCTAAGGATGGTGTATCAGGGTTTAAGACAGTGCAGTGCAGTTCAGGCAGTGTAGGGGGTTAAGGTGGGACTGAGAATGTAGAAATTAAAAATCACTGAAATGATTAGTACATGCTACAGAGAGAGTTGCTATGACATTTCTACAGTGCACTCAGGATCTTTATTACATGAAGTGCTATAAAGTCCTATGCAGCATGTGTGTTAGGTCTCTTAATTCCCAAATATTATCCATGCTGTGTAATAAAGATCCTGGGTGTGCTGTAGAAATGCCATTGCAACTCTCTCTGTAGCATGCAGTAATCATTTCAGTGAATTGCAAGGGATATTTTGATTTGTCTAGAATCAGAATGTGAGTCAGTGTTTTTTTGGGGAATATTGTGATAGAATCACTTGCTCGATGCATGTGTTTGCAGATATGAGAATACATGTACTCATGGAGTGAATCAGACTTTAGGACATTTTATTTATTTATTTATGTAGCAATTTGTAAAGCGCCTGGTGACCCGAAGGCATCCCCGCGCTATATTGAATGTATTATCCAGAGGAGAGGAGAAAAGAAGGAAGGGACTTTATTTTGGGAACAAGAGCGTTTTCAGTTTTTTTCTGAAGTTCAGATAACTGGGTTCCAGTCTAAGGGTACGGGGGAGGGAGTTCCATCCGGCAGATGCCTTCACTGAGAAGCGTCGGCCTCCCGTCCGTGTCTTCCTGTATTTGGGGATGTTGGCCAGACGCTCATTCTCAGACCGAAGGGATCTGGGGGCCTTATAAGGAGTCACCAGGTCATTAAGGATCGTAGGACCAACTCCATTCATCAATTTGTGTGCAGTGCACATGGCTTTGAATTCCACCCTTTGGCGCACTGGCAGCCAATGCAGGGCCTTAATAGCAGGTTTGGCTGATACTCTGGAGGGAAGGTTCATAAGTAGTCGGGCTGCCGCATTCTGTGTGCGTTGAAGTTTAGCCAAGGTGGCCTCTGGAGCTCCCAGGTATACCATGTTACTGTAGTCCAACCGTGCCAATATAAAACCTTGGACTAGGAGTTTTCTAGATGCGGGCGGGAGTAGGGGAAGAATCCTCCGGGTAGTCCGCATAAGCCCGAAACAGGTACCTGCTGTTTTGGAGGCTTGCGTTTTCATCGTAAGCTCGGGTTCCAGCCAGACTCCTAAGGTCTTAATTTCTTGTTTCGGGGTAGGAATTTCCCCGAACACGTCTGGCCAGACCGATGGGGGGATAGTCGGCCATTGCTTTCCCATGAGCATGACTTCGGTCTTTGACCCGTTTAATTTAAGTGATGATTCACACATCCAACTGTGTATTTCCGTGAGGCAGTTTGCCAGATTGTCCGGGTGGTCGTCCAGTTGGGATAGAGAGACGACTAGCTGTGTATCATCTGCATAACTTACTATTTTAATCCCGAAGGGGGTCACCACATCCTCAAGAGGGGCCATATAAGCATTAAAAAGCGTGGGGCTTAGAGACGACCCCTGTGGGACCCCGCTCATGAGGGGGAGGGTGGTCGAATGGTGATTGCCATCCCATACCTGGAACGAGCGTCCGGTGAGAAAGGACTCTATCCACCTGATCGCCGCCCCTGTGAGCCCTGCTACCGCCAACCGATGGAGAAGGACATGGTGGTTAACTGTGTCGAAGGCGGCACTAAGATCCAGGAGGATCACTGCCACTGACCCTCCTGAATCCAGAATGCGCCTTGCCTCCTCGATGACGGCAAGAAGGGCGGTATCTGTGCCATGGCCAGGACGAAACCCAGTTTGGGATTGCCGTAGGATGTTATTTACCTCGAGAAATTGTGACAGTTGTCCATTGACCAGTTTCTCGGCTACCTTGCTGATGCAAGGAAGGAGTGAAATTGGCCGGTAGTTTGCCATATCGGCTGGGTCCAGCTGGGGTTTTTTTAGGAGTGCTTTAACTACTGCACTCTTCCAGCTAGAGGGAACAGAGCCCTGGGCGAGCGAGCTGTTTATGAGCTCCGTGATCGTGGGTATGATGACTGGGGCTACGGTTTTGAGAAATCTAATGGGTGCGGGATCCAAAGGTGATCCGCTTTTCATTTTGGCCATGGTTAAATCTACCTCGTTACAGGTTACTGCCCTGAACGTCGCTGGTTGAGGGCGCAGGCTGCTTTCTGTCTGACTGGTTGTTGTTTCATTGTCCATGTGACTTGGTAGACATGGAGGGGGAAGGGAAGCTAAAATGCGGGCTATTTTGTCATTAAAATAGGTAGCTAATTCATTGCTTCGGTCTATCGGGGGGGAGTTGGAGGCTGAAGGAGCTGGTATTTTCAATAGCTCTTTTACGATAAGGAAGGATTCCCTTGTTGAGTTGGTGGAGTTTTTTATCCGTATATCGTAGTGGGAAGCTTTGGTGTCTTTCAGGGTTGATTTGTAAATTCTCACTGATTTCTGGTAAGCTTGATTGCTGGCGTACTGCCAGTCTTTCCTCCATAGCCGCTCGGCATTCTTGCAATTTTTGCGTAGCATCCGAAGTTCCGGGGTGTACCATGGAGCGTATCCTGGTTTCCCGTTTTTCTCCTCCCGGGTTCTAATGGGAAGTATGGAGTCCAGGGATGTGACAATCCACTCTCTGAATTTACTGTCAGCGATAGCCGGATCTACCGAGTAAGTAGGGGTAGTTGATTTCAGGGTTCTGGCCCAGTCTTCAGTGGAGAGCTTGGACCATGTCCTGTCCCTGGTGTAAGTGGGAAGTTTGTGGGGTTTCCTGAAAACTCCTGGCAAATGGAAGGAGACTAAAAAATGGTCCGTCCAAGGGAGGGGAAGGGACTTACTAGCTTGTATGATGGGGATGCTCGTGAACACCGGGTCCAGCAAGTGACCTTTGTTATGTGTAGCTCCGGAGTTTAAGAGGTGGAGGTCGTAGGCCGCCAGGTCTGTGATCAGTTCGGCTGCCCCTGTATCTAAAGGGTCATCAAAATGAATATTCAGGTCTCCTAGTATCATGAAGTTGGTGGTGGAGTGGGCCTGCGATGCTACCATATCCAGGAGAGCGCTGGAAAAAGAACCTGGATGACCAGGAGGGCGATAGACTAAGAGGCCTGATAATGAGTTTGTCGGGGTCAACTGGATCGTAAACTGAAGGCTTTCAGAATCAAGGACGTGTGCGTCATTGGTTTTGCAGGGGAAGTGGTCCCGATAGATGATGGCGACACCACCACCCCTACCGGAGGGACGAGGTAGGGACTGAATAAGAAAGCCCGGGGGGTAGCTAGGACCATATCTGAGTCCGAATGAGAGGAGAACCACGTTTCCGTCAAGAACAGAACGTCGATCTCATGGTCTTCTATGAGATGGTTGATTAACATCGCATGTTTGGGGAGGGAGCGACAGTTCAGAGTGGCGAGTATAAGGGCTGAGAGCCTGTAGGGTCGATTGGAGAGTTTGAGCTGGACTGGGTGACAGAGGGTGCAGCTGGTGAATGGTCCTTCAGGATCATGTACATACTTACAAGAAGTAGCGATGGTAGGTCTGAGACTTAAGAGGTCCCGACGTGAGTAGGTTACTTTAGAGGCAGCTTTGTCTGACAGGGGTTCTGGCCCTAAGCCCGGCCGTGCACGGACAGGGGGGGACGGGCTTGCCTTAGGCGCGCCTTCGGCGCGCAAACGCCGCTCCCGCTGTGCTCGTCCGCTGCGCTGGTATGGCCGACACATTTGTATTGAGTGTTATGGGCGTGGCCTCGCAGTGGGTGTGGCTCCGCCTTCGAACCGCGATGGCGGTATGGCTGCTTACCCTGTGTCAGCGCTGGATGTCGCTGTATCAGGGGGAGTCTAGGAGGGCTGCTCAGCGCGTGTAGGCTGGCGCTGTCAGTGCAGGTGAGGTCAGTGCTTTTTTAAAATCAAAACAATGAAATACAAAGTTTTAAAAACATGAAGCAAACAGCAGTCCTCCGGCTTTCCGCCTCAGAGGATAAACAAAACAATAGTGCGTCGCGCTTTCAATCAGCGTTTTTGAAGGTTTCCTGGTAGGCGTGGCCTACAGTGCTTTATACTCCTAGCCCTTACATGATACCATACACTGCCCAAGCACAACTGCATTGTTCTAAACTCAGAATTATCAGTCCCACCTTGAACCTCTACAGTGCCTGAACACCACTGCACTGTCCTAAACGCTGAAATACCAACCCTAGCAAAACCTGCTAAACTCTTTCAACACTACTGCACCGCTGTAAACCCTGAAACATAATTTTCAGCAAATGCCCCTATAATGTTCAAACGCCACTGCACTGTCCTAAACCCTGAAACAGCACTCCCTGCATGAACTCCTACACTGCCCGAACTCTGCTGCTGTGCCTTAAAATTAATTATGGAGTGAACCAGACTTAACAACATATAGTGCTTTTAAATTTTATGTAGTATGCTAGTAGTGGTCTACAATTGTAAAAATATATATATATATATGTTTTTTTTTCTTCACAACAGATTTTAATTATCTACAGAAAGAAAAAAGAATATGTCGTCTAAGAGTGAGAGAAGAAAAAGATATAAACAGGCTTACATTTCCATGATAAAAGAAGTACAAGATTTATCTAAAGAGCAATGTCTGGAAAAAACAAAGAAAGCTCCTGGTAAGTCAACAAAGGATTTTATAAGGAAAATAACACAATTTAAAAAATCTGTGGACAATCAGGAAAAAAAATATCTGTAACTACAAAGAAAAACCATAAAAAAAAGAAAAATGATGGAAAAATATGTGGCAAACATAGTCTTTATAGTAATAGATGAAAAAATCAGTTTGTTCAGATTCGGAAGCGAATGTTTCATAACAGAGTTGTTGTAAATTTATTAAAAAAATGTAAAGAATTATAAAAGAAAACCAGCTTTTTATATGAAAAAAAAACATATACAGACAATTGTTGACTAAGCTTTGGAATTAGAAAAAAAATTGTTTGTTTAGTAATCAGTAGGATTCGAACACTAGATAAGCCAATCAATGTTATGAAGGTCAAAAGTAAGTGGAAAAGACTAATTAATAGAACTCATTTTTGTAATGTTTTTTCTGGAGAATGGAAACATAGTTCAAGTTGTGAGCCATTTTTTAATGAAGAGAGTTACTTTCAGAGTAATGATTTGTTGCATGCAGTTGACACCCGTGGTCGAGCTTATGAGGTTAAGAATGGTTCTCCAATTGAAAAAGAGAAAATTGTCCCTAGAAGTGCAGAAGAGGTGTTAGCTGATGAAGTTTTAGGGAGACGTCCTAAGGCTCCAGTGTACACTTGGAATTGTAGAAGTATTTGTAGTGTACAACAGGATACAATTGATTTTTTTCTGAATATTTTACGTAAGTACGCTAAGAAAAGTGTAAAACAGAAGATTAAGATGTTGCAAGAATTAGACCCCTGCAGAGTGAGAGAAAAAACGGGGTTTGCAAGGTCATTCTAAAAAAGTATGTCAGAGTGTTTTTCACCATTTTAGGATGTTAGCAGTGCATCATACTGAAGTGAGGAAATTAGTGAGAAGGTTGTATTATGCAAAAAGTCCAGCACTAATGTTAAAAGTTGAACAGTGCTCTTTTGCGTGGATCTGTGTTAGATGTGATCAACATTTGTGAAGAAATTGAGGTTAGTTACTTTGGTCCTGCAGAAGATAGTGCAGAAACAGATACATTAATAGAAGGAAATGTGGAAGAAAATTTACAAAATTTTAGTATAGAAAATTTTGAGCAAGAAATTACAAGGTTTAAGGTCATTTCAGATAAAAAGCCAAACTTTGCTTGTATTTGTTGTAGATGAATTCATTATAAAGATCAGCCAGGTTAGTTGATCTATATTTAAAAAGTGAAAAGGAGAATAATAATGATTGGAAGGAATTTGCAACTTATTTGTTGGTAGAGAATTGTTTTGATTTGGGTTCTGATCAACGTATTTGTAAATATTGTTATAATAAATTAGATGAGAATAAGATGCCTGCTAGAGCTGTTCATAATAATCTTGAGTTGGTAAATATTCCTTCTGAACTGATGGATTTAAATAATTATGAGTCTATTCTCATTAAATGTGTGCATCCATTTCAGGCTAGTGTTCGCATGGAGCCTAAGACAGGGAAATTGCCTCCTTCAGATTTACAGAGAGGATTAAAGGGAAGAGTTGTATGTTTGCTTCTAGATTTAAAGAAAAATATTGAAACAATTGGTGTAGAAATTGTGGAAACTAGGAAATATCATTTGGAATACTACTATGATGGTTGTTTTTATTTACAATGCATACAATAAAATGCCTGGCTTGGAATGTGGCGGGGCTAAACAGCAAAAATAAGCGATGTCTGGTGTCCGAAGAAATAAGAATATATAGCCCACATCTTATATTACTCTCTGAAACACACCTAGCTGGCAAAGATAAAAAAATACTACGTCAACTAGGATATGACACTGTCAGTTGTACTACATTTGGGGCATCAATAAGAGGGGTCGCGATTCTTAAATACAAACGACTTAAAGTCGAAACTTTACTAACTGCTTATGATAAAGATGGCAGATGGGTAATAGTTCAAATGGATATCAAAAATCAGAAATATGTCATTTGTGCGATTTACGCTCCAAACCAAGATGAACCTAAGTTTTTTGATGATTTGAATATAAATTTGTTGGGTTGGGATGGGGCGCTTATCATAATGGGGGATTTTAACTGTATTATGGATTACCAAATAGACACTTCCAGGCCAGGGAGCTTCCAGCGGAAGCGCAAAACTAGAGCGTCAATCTTAGATCTATGCCGTACTCATAACATAAAAGATGCATGGCGATATTTACACTCAAACTCTCCAGGCTATACATATTATTCTGCACCCCATAAACTCTGCTACCGGTTGGATATGGCTTTCGCTAACACAAACTTTTTAAACACCTGCCTAATGGAGGTCTGTCCTAGAATCTCTTCCACAATCCTATAATGCTAACTTTTGACATCTCACATAGAAACATCTGCCCCAGATTATTTTCTTTTCCTAGACATCTAATAACAGACCCCGTTTATATCTCACAGCTAAAAATTCACCTTATCGAATTTATAGAAACCAACCAAGACTCTGCCATATGTAATATAGTTTGGGACGCCTGTAAGGCAAGTATTTGGGCGTACACGCAAGGATATGTGATTAGACAAAATTTTGAACGCCAAAAACTCAATCAATCTCTGACCTCGAGTATTTCGGCTCAAGAAGCATTGTTGCCAACCGCACTACGTCTTAATCTGCCAACGGTTGTAGAAATAGGCCTCAAACTAAACCAGTTGAAATCAGAAATAAAAGCTAAATTAAAAAAAAAAAATAGTACTAACCTTCACAAATATAAGATAGAACAATATGAGGGTGGTGATAAAATCGGAAAAATCTTGGTGTATAAAGCAGCAGAAGATAGAGCCAGTACTATAATCGCTAGCATTCGGGGCTCTGACAATTTACTATATGATCAACCTTATGACATTCTAGAACAATTTGCAGAATTTTATAGGACCTTATATACTCCAGAATCCACTTCAAATGAAATAGCAATACAGAACTACTTAGATGAGCTTCCTTTAGTTTCACTTAGCCAATCAGAATCAGATCTTATGTCGGAAAACATCACTGGGCAAGAACTACGTCAAGCTATTACCTCTCTACCCTCTGGAAAGGCTTCAGGAGAAGACACAATCCCGCTAGAGATCTATAAAATCTGTCTAGAGGAACTTGCACCTCTGTTATTACGGGTAATGCAATCGATTGGGGAAACCAGTAAGGCACCCAAATCATGGAATAGAGCCAAAATAACATTCTTTCTTAAAAAAGGCAAACCAAAACAGGAAAGAGGGTCATATGGACCCATTTCTCTGATTAATACAGACGCAAACATTTTTTCAAAAATTCTAGCTACCAGATTAGCTCCCCTTATGCCTAAAATGGTTAACCCCCAACAACACGGGTTTGTTACTGGGCGGGATACTACCATACACGTCAATATGGCTATTACAGCATTTGATGTGGCTGAAACTGAGTCCACCCCACTTGGTATGATATTACTGGATGCTGAGAAGGCTTTTGACCGGGTGGGGTGGGACTACTTATGGCACGTTATGACCAAAATGGGGTTTAACGGATATTTTCTAAAGTGGAGAAAAGCACTATATGACAATCCTTCTGCATGCATTAGTTATGGGGGTCTGACCTCTACAGATTTTCTGATACTGCGGGGCACCCGTCAAGGCTGTCCCTTATCACCGTTATTATTTGCCCTATCACTTGAACCATTTTTACACTCCCTTCAAACACAACCCAAAATTATACCGTTTAAATCTAATGAACAGGTGTTAAAAATAACAGCATATGCTGACGACATTGCTGTATATTCTTCTGACATTATACAGACTTTAGAAGGAATTAATATAGAGGCTATCAAATTTGGCAAAGTATCCGGGTACAAATTAAATACAAATAAGACACAAATCATAGCTAACTACTCACCAACAACAAAAGTCCCTGAGCTATGTAAGACTGCTACTTATTTAGGCGTTAAAATTACATCGAAAATACGAGAAATAAATAATCTCAACTACAACGAATTAATTAAATATACCATCGTCACATTAAAAAAATGGCAAAGATTACCTTTGAACTTAATCGGCAGAATCAATCTTATTAAAATGAAGATACTCCCTAAATTTTTATATTTATTTCGCTCCATCCCATCTACTCTAAATAATACTCTTTTCAAACAGCTTGACGGGATTTTTAGTAGTTTCATATGGGGATATAAAAAAGCCAGAAGATCGCTGAAGCTCCTCAAAAACAACACAGACAAAGGTGGTTTAAATTTTCCAGACTTAAAACTATACTTTTGGTCGTCGTTTATTAGGCGCCTTCGATCTCTACTACACAGGGAAGACACTCTTTTCTTTCATGTATTTATGTTAAAATCTGAATCCAATATGTTTTTACAGCGAGTCAACGACCCTAATTATTTTAAAAGGGTTAAATTTAAGACCGCCAAAGATATTATCAGGATATGGAATAATATCCTGGCTTACTGCAAAACGTCTTTTTACCACCCGAAACTACAACTATGGGACAATCCTGGCCTCCCGGGGATATTCAACGATGGAATGACTAATAGATGGTCAACCCATGGTATCAATACTCTGAGGGATCTATATGGGGCACAAGGGTTTTTAGATTTCCATACCTTACAAATTCTTTACAATTTGACGGAAAACATGAGGTTTAAATACATACAAATACATGATTTCTTAGTTAGAAAGAAACAGTTATATAATATCTTAGATTCTGACATTTGCAACTGTCTATACTCTACCAAAAACAAATCAGTGATAAGCGAGGCATACAAACATTTTTGTCCTGTTAAAATCGATGACTGTCTACAATTAGCTCAAAAATGGAGCAGTTACACTGGTTTAAATATAACGTCTAAGCAAATCAGAGGCTCTTTAGCTAACATCAATAATGCTGTACGTTCATCTAGTTTAAGACTACAACAGTTTCGCACAGTTTGTATGTTATACTATACACCGGAAAAGATCTCAAAGTGGGCCCCTAACAACACTCAAGGGGATCGCACTAAATGTCCCAAGTGCCTTGCTTATGCAGCAGATCTAGAACATATGCTGTTCTCTTGTCCAATGCTAAAGGATTTTTGGGGGGAACTAATTAAAATGCTAAAAATCTAAAAGATATTTTTGCCCACGCTTACCGCATCAATTGTATTACTTGATCTATATCCTACCATTCTATCTCAACCCGCTCTGATAACAATCCTTATGTCCTGTGCCAAACTTACATTGGCTAGAACTTGGATTTGTCCCAAGCCTCCCAACATTTGGGAATGGTGGTCATTAGTCAACGAAATCCACTCTATGGAACTGGGGTTAGCCAATATCAGAGGAACTCACTCACGAAAAAAATTTGAAAAGATATGGGGCGATTTTATCGATGGACCCGGGTTTGTTTAAACGTTTAAATGTTTAAATGTCTGTGTCATAGATGTATCGATATACTTTTTCTTTTTTCTTTCTGAAATGTGTTCCAAATGGAAAATCGAAATCAGTTATTGTGAAGATCGTGCAATTTACATTTTGTATTTTATTTTATGAATCTTTTTATGTCTCTCTCATTAATTTGCAAATAAAAAAAAAAGATTTAAAAAAAAAAAAGAAATTGTGGAAGAGGAACCTCTAGTTATTCTAGTTAATCGCGTTCCTACGAAGAGTAAGAAAATCTGGCAAGAATTAGTGGATGTTAGGAAAGTGAAAAAGGCAACGTTGTATTTGGTAAAAAATAATCCATACTATAAAAATGTATATGTAGGAGAAGAGGAAACACCTGTAGAAGAGGACAGTGATTTGCCAAATGGACAAATTGAAAAAGTGGATGTGTCCAGAACTGAAGAAATTTATGAACATTATAGTGTGCATCCACTTCACTCTAAAGAAGTGATGGGGAATACTATTGAGTTATTTCAAATGAAAGAAGCGAAAGGAAGTCCAATTAGTGTATGGGAAGAAAGCTTGGAAGCTCGTTGTTTCCCTCAGGTATTTCCAACAGGCAAAGGTGGACGATATGATGAGCGACCTGTGCCGATTCCTGCATCTGAATACCGGACTTCAAGAATATATGCAGAAGATCCAAGGTTTCGCCAATGTATTCCATATTTGTTTCATCTTCTGTTTGAGAGTGACTTGTCTGGAAATTCGTATTCAGTGAACCATATACTAAAAAGTGGAGTACACTTGCAAAATGTTTCGTCAAAGGGTTTTATGGATAAAGTGCAACAGAAAACATTTAATTTGCCTTTTTTGCTGTTCTCAGAATATATTGAATTGAATATTGAGTTCAATTCTACTCATCACATAACAGCGGGCAAAAATAAAAGATAATCAATAAGATTGTCTTAAAAAAAACATTTAGCATTCTCAATAACAATCTAATAAATAGAAATAAAACATATGTTAAATGATTTTTTTGTAAAATAACAAAACATTATTATTAATTTTCATACACTATTCAATATCTACATGGCCCCACTCACACAAGTGGACCACCATCATAACCTCAACATGATATCCTACGCCAACGACACCCATATCATCCTTTCCCTCACCAAGGAGCAACATACTGCCAAAACCAACCTCCACGAGGGAATGAAGGCCTTCGCCGAGTGCAGGAGGAGCAGTCATCTGAAGCTGAACTCAGACAAGGCGGAGGTACTCATCCTCGGACCCATCCTCTCAGCCTGGGACGACGCGTGGTGGCCGACTACACTGGAAACAGTACCAACACCCACCAACCATGCACACAACCTAGGATTCATTCTCAACTCCTCCTTTTCCATGTCTAAGCAAGACAATGCCGTCTCTTCCTCCTGCTACCACACACTCTGCATGCTCTGCAGTATCTACTTGTGGATTCCGACCGAAAGAAGAAGAACAGTGACACAGGCCCTCGTCAGCTGCAGACTGGACTATGGCAACGTACTCTGTGCAAGAATCCCAGTCAAACACCTACAACGACTACAACAAATCCAAAATGGCTCCGCCTGACTGATCATCAATGTCCCCTGCCACAGCCACATCACCCCCCACCTGAGAGACCTACTCTGACTCCACGTCGACAAGAGGATCACCTTAAAGCTCCTTACCCACGCTCACAAAGCACTCCACAACACCGGATCAGCATACCTTAACAGCAGTAATCCTGAAAGGACAAATTTTTTTCCTAAAACTATGGCTTCAAGAATATTGGGTAAGAATTTGGTAATTCTTTAGGCAAACGTTGTTTAAAAACCAATTGACTATCATTACAATGTTTCTAACCTTTAGCACATTTTAAATCAGCAGTTTAATGTCCAGATGTTGTTGAAGGACCATCAAGAAAAATAATTGCTACAGCTGCAAACGTTCTTCCTGATATTGATACCTGAGTAGCTACAAATTTTTTTATTAAAGTTTCCAATTTTCTTTCATCAGCTGTACAACGTTGCATCATTAAAATGACATACTGTCCATATCTTTGAATAAATAATCTTGATGACATTTGTGATTTACATTGCCTACACTCCATGTTTTGACTTGCTCCTCTAACTAGGTTGTTAAAAGACACTGATTTACAGTCTGGTAAAGTCAAATATATAAATATTTCAGTGTCTATGTTAGTGCTACGTGTAAGCAAACAATTTTCACAGTCAAAAAGATTTTCAAAATCTATACCTTCATCTTCCAATACAACAAGCATATGCATTAGAAATTCCTGAAATCTTGCTGAATATTCTGCGTAAATTGAGTACAACCAGAACATATGTCCAATACATTACGAATATCAGAAACACTGTATTTTACTTGTATCACTACTACATTTCTCATAAACAGAATACAGCACGAACAAAATCTTTTTTCCCAATTTTCAACAATTTGCTGTTGCAAACTTTCAAGAAAAAAAACAACATTACCAACTACATTAGCATAGCAGTTGACACCAGAACTATTTTCAAACTGATAACCAACAATCTCTTCAACAGTGTCCTTTTTCTTTTTTCTTGCAATCTCAACTTCATCTTCACTATCGATATTCTCATATCTTCTTTTTCAACCTACCACATGCTTTTCAAATACAATATATTGACCTAAATTGGGAGCATATTCTCTTCTCAACCTATTATACTCTTTCACACAATTTGCATCTGCACTAATCTTTCTCTCATCAACATCAATCAAGTACAATCCAGATAAAGTTCTGACTCGAGACAAAGCAACATATGCCATACCCTCTTTAAAAACGGTACTTCCAATATTCACCAAAGCACTCGCTCCACTTAAACCTTGAGATTTATGAATGGTCACCGTATACGCCAAAGAAACAGGAAACTGTTTTCTGCGAGCATACAAACCTTTTACAAGCAAAAACCGAACTGAACAACGACTAAATTATTGTACTTCTTGTAATTAACTAAATCAACAACTTTACCCATTGCTCCATTTACTAAACCTTTTTCCACATCCAAATTACGTCGTAAAATTACCCAACAATTTACGCGTGCATATAGATTCTTTTCTAAACCAGCAGTTTTCGATATCGATTTCTCTAAAAATCCAATTTCCTCTTCAACTTTTCTGTCAAAATAATAGTGATTCCTTCATGCTCTATTTTATCAATAGCTTCCAGTTTTATAATTTCTTCATTTTCCAACTTTAAAATTTCTTCATTGAATGTAGAACATTCACGCAGTGTTGGCATTAAGCAGATTACAGATTTGTTTTCAGCAATTCTCATATATATTTTCTCAGGAACAATATTTTCATTTGGAAAATGAATTGGAAAGTAATCGTCTCTGTAAAGCTTGTTTGCCATGTTCAGTCACTTTTCCAATTCTTATATCTTGAAGAATAGTTCCATAATCAGCATAATTTGCCTGTCACATATTTGTAATAGGTTCCTTATATTCAAAATATAACCAAATGTTAAAATTTCCAATGCTACCCAAAGACTTTCTGGTATCTTCATGCGCAAGTGTTTTAAATACTGGTTGTCCTTTTATAGGAGTAACTTGTAGTAGATCTCCAAAAACTATGATGTGTTTTCCTCCAAATAACACATCGTACACTGTTTTAAGAATTTGCAAGCATTAAGTTTGATACCATGCTAACCTCATCAATAATGAGAAGTGTCATTTTCTTTAAGACGCTTGAAACTTCACAACAAGCTTCTCCAGATAGCTTGTGGTATTCCAATTTGTTTTCATGCTCTACTGGTAGCATTAGTAAACAATGTAAAGTAATTCCTTTAATATTGTGTGCTGCCAACCCAGTTGGAGCAGTGACAACACAAGACAAATGCCACTCAGTTGTTTTCTGTAGATAAGTTGTAATTACTTTAATTAAAAAACTTTTTCCTGTTCCAGCTTGTCCACTCACGTACATTCGGATAGGTTGAAATAACGAGCATGAGCACTCTTTCTTTTCATGAAGTAATCCATGGTCAATCTGTTTTCTCACTTGGTCATATGTTTGATTTTGGTCCACATTTAGTTGTTCTTCCAAGTTTCCTAAATTTGGTACATCTTCTTGAGCTTGATACCTTGCTGTAGCCACCTCATCCATGGCAGTTGCTGCTTCATTTTGAACAATTGGTTCTCCTAGTGGATCCTGACTCAACGGAGCAGAAGTTTGACTGTCTTGAGAACTGTCACTAGCAACCTCAGCTGCAATTGTAGCTTCTTGCTCAATTTCGTCATTCAACATTTTCACATAATTAGCAAAAACAGGACATACTATAGTATCTTTAGTTGCGTTGAACGAATCTTCGTAGCTCTGAAAATCTCCAAGTAATTCCAATTCTGCACGCCACAGCTTGAAGAGTTGCAAAGGAGCTAAAAGTAAAATTCCCTTTTGTCAGGAGTTTCGCAACTCAGTTTACGGTGATTAATCAAATGTCCTTTTCTTTGTTTTACTACACATCCTTCAGAACCAATCACAGCATACATACCATTATTGATGTTTTCTGTAATATACCGATTAAAAGTATAGTTTTGCAGCACTTCATAGAGAAAATTGTTCTCAAGATGATGACTTGTATTTGGATAATTCGTATCCAACATATTTGTTTTCACAATATCTGTACTTTCTGGATAGTTTTCAGCTAAATATTCAATTTCTTGTACAGATTTAAGTACTCGATTTCGTGTTGCAGCAAGACCCAAACTCACCCAAATGATTCTTCTAGATTTGGAGTATAGACTTGAAGATGATAAGCCATCTGAGCATTCATACGCTCCAATTTCTCGATGAGATAACATCTTCAAACTGTAACTGTATAACTTCTTATTTAGACTCTTCTCGTGGGAAATCTCTTCCCACACTTCCGTCAAAGCCGTCTTTTCTGATTTTTTTATGTAGGATATTACATATTGAGCAACAGCAATGGAATTGTCCGCAACGTATTAAATATCCATGTTAGCATTCCACATGGACAAAATAACTGGGTTAGTATAATTGCCCTAAGGCCTTCTTTGCTGCATGAGTACTTGGATACTGACTGAAGGATTACAGTTCTGCAATAGGAGTGCATGACTGAATTTATAAGTGCTTCACTTTTAGCACAGTGAATGGATTAGCACATACTACTGAATGGCTCACTAAAATACTGAAACAGCAGTCACAGAGTGTTTGGTGGAAGTGTAAGGATACAGACTTGGGAATTAAAGGTATAAAAAACAAGCGTGCAGGTGGATAGAAGACTGCATACATAGTGCATAGGGGTTTGAAGCAGTCCATGCCCTAAGGCCTACTTTGCTGCATGACTACTTGGGTACTGACTAAATGATTACAGTTCTACAAGGAAAGTGCCTGATTTAATTTATAAGTGCTTCAGTTTTAGCACAGCGAATGGATAAGCACATACTACTGAATGGCACACTACAATACTAAAACAGCAGCGACAGAGTGTTTGGTGGAAGTCTAAGGATACAGACTGGGAAATTCAAGGTATAAAAGACAAGTTTGTAGGTGGATAGAAGATTGCATGCATAGTGTATAGGGGTTTGAAGCAGTCTATGCCCTAAAGCCTACTTTGCTCTAAGAGTACTTGCGTACTGACTGAATGATTGCAGTTCTGCAAGGAGAGTGCCTGACTGAATTTATAAGTGCTTCAATTTTAGCACAGTGAATGGATAAGCACATACTACAGAATGTCTCCCTACAATACTGAAACAGCAGAGACAGAGTGTTTGTTGGAAGAGTAAAGGTACAGACAATGGAATTGAAGGTATAAAAGACAAGTTTGCAGGTGGATAGAACACTGCATGCATAGTGTACAAGGGTTTGAAGCAGTCCATGTCCTAAGGCCTACTTTGCTGCATGAGCACTTGAGTACTGACTGAATGATTACAGTTCTGCAACGAGAGTACCTGACTGAATTTATAAGTGCTTCACTTTTAGCACAGTGAATGGATAAGTACATACTGCTGAAAGGGTCACTACAATACTGAAACAGCAGTCACAGAGATTTTGGTGGAATTGTATGGATACAGACTGGGGAATTGAAGATGTCAAAGACAAGTTTTCAGGTGGATAGAAGACTCCAAGCATAGTGTATAGGGGTTTGAAGAAGTCCATATCCTAAGGCCTATTTCGCTGCATGAGTACTTTAGTACTGACTGAATGAAAACAATTCCGCAACGACAGTACCTTACTGAATTTATTAGTGCTTCAGTTTTAGCACAGTGAATGGATAATCACATACTGGTAAAAGGGTCACTACAACACTGAAACAGCAGTGACAGAGTGTTTGGTGGAATTGTAAAGATACAGACTGGGAAATTGAAGGTATAATAGACAACTTTGCAGGTGTATAGAAGACTGCATGCATAGTGTATAGGGGTTTGAAGCAGTCCATGCCCTAAGGCCTACTTTGCTGCATGAGTACTTGTGTACTGACTGAATGGTTACAGTTATGTAAGGAGAGTGCCTGACTGAATTTATAAGTGCTTCAGTTTCAGCATAGTGAAGGGATAAGCACATACTACAGAATGGCTCAGTACAATATTGAAACAGCAGTGACAGAGTGTTTGATGTAAGTGTAAGGATACAGACTGGGGAATTGAAGGTATAAAAGACAGGTGTGCAGGTAGATAGGAGACTGCATGCATAGTGCATAGGGATTTCAAGCAGTCCATGCCGTAAGGCCTACTATGTAGCTACCTACTGCATTTTACTCTACAACTCTAACTCATTTTGCAAATACATAAGCGATTTGCTGCACTATTTGCACCAACATTACATCAAAAAAGTGACACAATACAACCACAAAGAGGCACAAGGGCTTGTAAATCTGCCCCAGAGTGTTTGCAGCAATGTATGTATACAAACTGAGGAATTGTAGATTTGAATCACAAGTTTTATTATAGACAAGCAACAATATAAATTACTCTTGAAGGGTTAATATGACTGCACACATTCCAGAAATATAAATACTGCATTTTATTGTACAATCATGAGTCATTTTGCGAATACAAAAGCAATAACCAATTTCTAATTCTATCAAAACTTGAAAAAAACAATAGATTTTTAAGCAGTTATGTGTCTGAAAACACAAAACATACAAAAATACTTCACTCAGAATAATTCCTAAATGCACAAAGACGCACATTTTGATTCTGGACAAAAAATATTAGACCTTTCCATTTTATCAAAACACATTTACTAGTCTAGAAACGACTGAAGTGACTAAACACATACTATATATATGACTGCTGAATTTTACTATACAATCCTGATTCATTTTGCAACTACATAGACAATTTACTGCATTATTGGCACCAACATTACATCAAAAACTGACACAATAGAACAACAAAGAGGCACAAGGGGCTTGTAAATCTGCCCCATAGTTTATGGAGTAGTGTATATATGCTGACTGGGAAATTGTAGATTTGAAACACAAGTCTGATTCTAGACAAGCAACACTATTAATTACTCTTGAAGGGCTAAAATGACTGCATACATTCCAGCAATGTTAAATACAGCATTTTAGTGTACAACCATAACTCATTTTCCAAATACAAAAGCATACAAAAATGTTTCTCTCAAAATTATTCCTAAATGCACACAGACATACAGTGTGATTCCAGACAAAAAATATTATACCTTGCATTTTACCAAAACACATTTACAAATATAGAAACGGTAAAGTGACTGCACACATTCCATGCGCATAACTACTACATTTCAGTGCACAACCATGACTCATTTTGCAAATTTATAAGCAATTAGCTGAAATTTTTGTGCCAACATTGCATCAAAAAAGTGACACAATGGCAGCACAAAGAGGCGCAAGAGGCTTGTAAATCTGCCCCAGAGAGTTTGCAGTAGTGTATGTATGCTGACTGGAAAATTATAGATTTGAAACACAAGTCTAATTCTAAACAAGCAACACTATTAACTACTATAGAACTGGAAAACTGACTGCACACATTCTACATGTTTTACTACTGCACTTTCATGCACAAAGCTGACTCACCAAACACATTAACTTACCAAATGCCTTTATCACAATGGTTATCCAAATTCAGACCAACTCTGAATGTAATTCTACACCACTAAACTACTCCTTGCAATTTAGAAGGATAAACACATTACTCTTATTAAACCAAAATGCACCACATTCATCCCCTTACAAGTTAACAACTCACCTTTCAAATTGATTTGTAGATTAAGAACAATGTCAGTCACACAACATATATTCTTATACAGATTCTCTGTACTTCACTGTTCTCAGCAAAACCAGAAAATGGCAACCTTTCCCTCTCATTCTTCACATATATACATGTAAATAACAAATCAAATTGCTTCCCACATTAAGTCAAAAGCAAACAGACATTTTTATTGGTTGAACATTTGAACCCTTTCCAACTGACATAACTTTGAACCCTACCCCCAACAGATCATGCAAAACTCAACTGACCACAGAGGTCAAAAGTTCAGCACACTGTAAAACACTCCTCCTTCACAAGTTTAGACTCTGCATAGGTACTTACGTATAAGTACCAATAAAGAGAAAAGCTCTTGTTAGAACCAGCCAACATCTAAACACATAAGCTTGATAGATATCTGAAAAAAAAATTTTTTTAATTGGTTTTTTCTTGCTTAGGTACACGTACGGGACGACTTAGAAACCTCACAGCATACATGATACGGCCGAGCAAGGTACGCGTATCTCTACTTTAAATAAACTGTATAATGTCCACTTGTAGTAGTACTTCCAGCATGGAAAACAGTAGTAACTGTTGCAAAAGTTGTTCCAGAATATAGATACTTGATTAGCAACAACATTTTTAATTTTGGTTTCCACTTTATTTCCATTTGGTCGACAGCCTTGCAGCATTATAATCAAATATTTTCCATTGACTCAGGAACAGTCTGCCATAAGATCGGTTGCTCTCCAAAACCGCCTTGTCCTTGACATCATCCTGGCTGACAGAGGCGGAGCCTGTAAAATTATCGGCTCTAGCTGCTGTGTTTTCATTTCTGATAACTCTCCGTCTGTAAATACGGCTATAACAAAATTACACAAGATAGCCGCCAGCCTACATCAAGACCCTGGCACTTGGACATGGTCTGACTGGTTTTGGACAATAATATCATCCTGGGGATGGAAATTGCTGTCAGCAACAGGCATAATACTCCTGGTAATAACTGGATGCTGCCTTTTCATCCAATGTGGCCCCGCCCTGTGCAGACTATGCACTGCAAGCTGCATTCCACCACGTATCCAGCAGAAAGAAAAGGAAAGAATTATGCTACAGGAATGCATAGACCATCTCATGCAAATTGAGATATAAGTACAGGTACACTCTGGGGCAAGGAGGGAATGAGGAAATAAAATTTACCATTGTGCCCCATCGTTTCCCTTCTTCTGCCTGGTAGCCATTGGATTCAGACAGCACCCATTTTGTGTGTGTCATCCATTTTGTCTTCAGACCCACGAGCAAGACACCCTGCCTCTGGCACCCCCCGTTCATTGACCACACCTTCCTGTGGTTTGGCCAATTCCCAGACCCAGCAAGATAGTTCCTGTTCTGAGAGATAGTTCCTGTTCTTAAACTCTAAGCCAAGAGATAAACCCCCCGGATGAGGAAGTGCCTTCAACTGAAAAGAGCATATTGAGGAAGGACCTTCAACTGAAAGGAGCACATTTCGACACATCGCATGCACTCTCACGAGACACAAGACACACCCATACCTTGACACATCTGGTTAGAAATTACTGCTTGTCACTTCCCTCTTTTACTTTCTTCTTCTTTTTGCCTACTGCCTGAAACTGTATAAATATTCTGCTTTATGAATAAAACATCAGACCACTCCTGAACCTGCTGGGTGATGGAGCTCTCCCTTAACTCGAGTTATGGAATTAAGCCTCATCTCTGCACCACGGACTCCTCTTTCTTTGCCTTCTGATAGCATTCTAGAAATTCCGATTGATGGGGTATTAATTTATTTACCACACTCTGTCAACTATAGTCCTTGAAGATAATAAAAACTCTTCACATCTATCTTCCCATTTGTAAATGAGTTCAAATAAAGTCTCAAACTGAATTCCTTCATCTTCTAGTACTCCAAGCATAACCATCAGAAATTCTTGTGCAGCCTGCTATATATTAGCACTGAACGTTAAAGATCCAATACATGTATCCAACAGTTGGCGAATATCAGAAGCAGAATGGATCTTACTTCTATCAGTTCTCAATTATTGAAATGAAGTGTAAAGTGCAGAACATAACGTTTTTTCCTGACTTTCCAAAATTTCACCACAAACATCTTCATGATAAAACATAACAGTTAGAATAACATTACCATAGCAGTTGACACCAGAAGCATTTTCCAATTGGTATCCAACAACATCATCACTTGTTTGTATTATCTGCTTCTTTACATCTTTTCTTTTCTGTCAATTTTCTTTCTGCTTTTCAACCAGAGTTAACTCTTCGACATGTTTGCGTTTTGAACACACAACAAGTTTCTCATAAATAGGATATTCACCTAAATGAGGAGCAGGAAACCTTTTCAAACGATTATATTCTCTTACACAATTAACATCAGCACTAACCTTGTTCTCATTAAAATCAATTAAATACAAACCAGACAACTTTCTAACTCGAGATAATGCAAAATGTACCATTCCCTCCTAAAACACAGTTCTTCCAACATTTTCCAAAGCATTATCTACACTTAAACCTTGTGATTTGTGAATAGTTATTGCATATGCTAAACAGAAGGGAAACTGTTTTCTACAAACATAAAAGTCTTTTACAAGCAAAAAACATGCGCAGAACATGCAATCTGCCTTACCTCTGCAATCTGATCAAATTTGACTTTCAAAAATTCAATTTCCTTTTCAATGTTGATATTTCACAAAATCAACAACTTTCCCCATTGCTTCATTCACTAAACCTTCTTCTACATTCAGACGACGCTTCAAAATTACCCGACAGTTCAAACATGCATCTACATTTTTTTCTAAGCCAGCTATTTTTGATACAGACTTTTCCATAAAATCCAATTTAGTCTGTAGTTTTTCGGAAAAAACAATTGTTATTCCTTGATGCTCGATTTTATCAATAGCTTCAATGTGAACTATTTCTTCATTTTCCAATTTCATAAGTACTCTATTAAATGTATAACTCTCTTCCACTGTAGGCATTAATCAAACTAAAGACTTTTTTCTTTTATTTTCTTGTACATTACTTCTGTTGGTGAGTTTTCATTTCTAAACAAGTTCTTTAGTAGACGACTTTGAAAAGCTTGTTTACCATGTTTGCTTAGAACACCAATTCTTACAACTTTTAGAATATTTGCATAATCTTAACCTCTTGCTTGTCGCATATTCTGAGTGAATTCTTTATATTCAAAATGTAACCACAGATTCACATTTCCAATAATTCCCAAAGATTCCTTAGTGTCTTCATGTAGAACACTGGTTCTCCTTTTACAGGGGTTAGTTGTAGCTGATCTCCAAATACAACTAAATGTTTTACCCCAAAGAGAACGTCGTAATCTGTTTTTAATACCTGTTGCATTCTTAAATGTACAAAAGCAAGCATTAAGTTTGAGACAATGCTCACCTCATCAATATTTAAAAGTTTCATTTTCTTCAGCACTCTTGACACTTCATAAGAAGCTTCTCCAGACAACTTTTGATATTCTAATTTATTATCATGCTCAACTGGTAACATCAATAATCTATGCAGAGTAACTCCTTTAACATTGGGTGCAGCTAATCCAGTTGGAGCTGTTACCACACAACATAAATGTGAACCAGCAGTTTTTTGAGAATAACTGGTCAAAACTTTAATTAAAAAACTTTTACCTTTCCCAGCTTGACCGCTGATGTACATCAGAAGACGTTTAAAAGATGAACACAGACGTTCTTTTTTTTCATGCAACAAACCATGTTCTTTTTTTAAAATATATTTTTATTGAAAGTTTTTACAAAAAAAAAAAAGTTTTTACAGGCTCTGCTGTGAGCCAGTGGAGAGGCAAGATGGCGGTCGACTTAGTCCGTAGTGTGTTGGACCGGTGCTGGGGCTGGAGAAAAGAAGCTTTTCGGTAGCTAAATGATAGCTACTGATATCTAAAAAGCATGGCAAGGCTATGGTTATGGCAATAATATTCGTGTGCAAAGGCAAGAAAAACCATATCAACAGCTCAACAGCTCAATAATCCCTGATGGCGCTGGTTTCATTTAAAGCTGAGTTAAATGCACCGCCAGGAGCTCACCTGAAGACTCTGGGGTCCCTTACCGGCTTCGCTGTCATCCGCTTCTTGTGCAGTGCTCGGCGCTTGGGTGTTTGTGTGGAGAGAGGAGGCGAAGCGGAGATCGAGCAGTGCACGGTCTGTCCTGTGGAGGAGGAGACGTTCATGGCCCCTAAGAACGCTGGAGCCGCCGCCGCAGCCAAGGCGAAGGCTGCTGCAGCGGCAGCAACAAGGCAGGCTCGACGTGAGGAGCAGGGAGCCAGCGCTGGGGCGGCTGCCGGGTTGGACACTGCTGGTGCCGGAGACGCTGGAGCTGGGAAACGAGGAGCCGTGGTGTCAAGGAGGGGGAGTACAGCCGGTCCCACAGTGGCTGACCTCCTTCGACGTGCACCGGCGGTAGCGCTTCCGTGCAAGCCAAGCAGAGTAAGCCGGGAGAGCAGGCTGTTCCTCAGAGTAGCCTCGCAAACGCTGAGACTGCAGCAGCAGCGCCCAATAATGAAGTAAGTGGGCTTGTGTCGACAGGGGAGGCGGCAGCGGCAGGGGCAGATGTAAACACTGTTGCCATATCCACAATCACCCAGAATCAGGTAGAAAATGCCTAACCTGCACCTATGCTGACCCATCCAAAAGCTAATAGCAATATTAACAACAACAGCAATATTGTAGATGCCGATAGGGTGGAGGATGACAGAACAACCACAGCATTGACAGCATTGACATCTGTGCCCTGTTCGGAGGTGCTCTTTTCTGATATAACTGTTCAGGAGAGGGATGTGCATAATTCACAAGGCGACATTCCCACTGCAAATGAACTAACTATTTCTACTGACTCCCAGACCCTATTATTGGACAAAGTGACAGAGGGAGATGATTTGGGCAATATTAGAGCTGTTGATACAGACGCGGAAAAATACCCAAGCGACTTTTACTCTTTCTCTGATGACCTTGGATGGTCCAGCGATACTTGTTCTTTATCGACTGAGGGGAGTGATAAGGATAATGATCTAGGCCCCCAAAAAACTGTAATAAGAAGAAAAAAGGGGCACTATGGCGCAACGGATCTGGCATGGGACTATACCCCTACAACACAGCTCATGCCTCAACAATCAGCCCAACATATGCCGATAAATTCAGCACATCCAGTACAACCTCTTCAACAAATTGGGGGCCCTGATCTCACAGAGACACTCTCTGATTCACCCGCAACTTTGGATACAGTTATGGAGACAGTGCTCCAAGCAATTGCAGCCCACAGGGAAGAGACTTCACACGATGGGCGTAAAGCCCAGGCAGCCCTCCGTAAGGTGCAAGGGGTGGTACGCAGGTTAACTAAAACTGTGAATACATTTGGGGATAGGATGACTGATATTGAGTCTCGTATCGTCTCTAACGAAACTGAGATTGCAGCAAATCATGAGCTAGTCGAGTCACATGAAGCGGAGCTTGTAGACGTAAGGTGGAAACTAGAGGACTTTGAAAATCGCCTCAGAAGAAATAATCTTCGCGTCTTAGGAGTTCCAGAATTAGCAGAGGGGCAAGACGCACGCTCTTTTATCATTTAAATGTTTCGAGATTCTTTTCCGGATCTATCTAGCTGGAACTGGGACTCAGAAATACAGCGCGCCCACCGGGTGCCCATGTATGCGAAACAGCCTTCAAGAACCGGGACTTATCCACGTGCAATACTAGTCTACATCGTCAATTTTTTGCTTAGGCAAGCAATTTCTGAGAAAGCTAGGCCAGAGGCAAAGCAAGTTAGTGGTAATATCTCATATTTTGTCCGCCCTGATTTTAGCCACGCAACTGTTGAAAGGAGGTGGCGTCTTCGCCAGTTGATCAAACCTTTCCAGGAAAAGAAAGTGGTGGCATACTTAAACAATCCTGCCCACCTCAAAATAATTAATGGGGCTGAGACAAAATTCTTTACGTCCGAAATTAAAGCTAAAGAGTACCTAGAAAGTCTCTAGCTAAGCTTTATCCTACTCTTTCTGCAGGATATATGATGATATGAGCAGGGTACGACTCGACATATGGAATAAATTAATTGTATAATTACATCCACAATAAGCTCACTAATCACGCAGTGTTACTAGCTATCTTTACCTATTTTAGCTACCATTAACTATTACCTGCAGAGGGGCCTGCTAGTGATTCGTGTTTTTCTCTTCTCTTGGTTTAACGTTTAATGTTGCTGTGCTTTAATTGCTAGAAATTACCTTAGCTACCAATTTCTTATAAGGATATGTTTACAGAATAATTTTGCGACTCTAGCGCTGGTCTGGGGAAGCACATTCATCAATAGACTCTTATGGAGTCTAATTGTCTCACTTGGGGTATTGGGGGGGAAGTAGTAGGTGAGGGGTGTGGTTGACAGTCAGAAAGGGGGAAAAAAATAAGGGAGAAAAAGGCAACTTTATATGCATACTGAAATTCCTAAAACCAATAAAGAGATTATTTGTCAAAAAAAAAAGAAAGTTTTTACAACTGTTTTTTACCCACTCTCCCCCACCCCAACAGGACCTTTTGACATAACCTTGAGTCAGGATTAGACATATACATCCCACTTCTACTTGATATCAGAAAAAAGAAAAAGAAAAAAGAATACAGAGATAAAAGAAAACAAAGAAAACGCATATATTAATTAAATAATTCTGACTAAACCAACCCTATAGAGGGTGGAGGAAGATTGGGGTAGCCCTGGTGTCGCATGTGCTCAATCCCCTCCTTCCAGTCCGTAATTGGGTACCATATTCGTAGCCCCAACGCTCTTCCCTTTTTCCCCTTTCTTGCATATATTGCTTTTTCTAGATTATAGCTATTTAACAACCTAGCTGTCCATTGCTGCACAGTAGGTGGATTTCTATCCCGCCAAGTGGTAGCAATACATAAGCGATATACAGCCATAGCTATAAACAGAAAATATTCATTCTTGTGCTGGGACATCACAACAAACCATGTTCTATCCGTTCTCTCACTTGCACATATATTTATTTCTGTTCAACATTTACTTGTTCTTCTAACTTTTCCAATGTTATATTCTCCTTGTGTGCTTGTAGCATTGCAATTCTGACTTCATGCATAGCAATCGCTGCTTCATTTTCCAGCATTGGTTGTCCAGAGGATTTTGACTACATGGACCACTACTTAGACTATCTTGAGTACTTTCATGAGCTATTTTAGTATAATAGTCTTTTCCTATTCAACTTCATCATTACACATTTTTAAATATGTATGGAAAATTGGATATCCAATGCTATCTTTACAAACATTAAAAGAATCTTCGTAGCAGTCAAACTCTCCAAGTAATTCACTTTCGCTACGCCATGGTTTAAAAAGCTGCAGAAGTGATAAATAGTATAATTATTGCATATCTGGAGTTTCACAACTAAGTTTCTTGTGGTTTATAAGATTACCTTTTGCATGTTTTACTAAACAACCATGACATCCAACTACTGCAAACTTTCCTCCTTTTAAATTCTGTTTAACATTTATTTTGAAGCTGTAATGTTGAACTACTTCATACAGACATAGATGTTCCAGATATTGACTCCTTTTCAGATAGTATGTGTCCAACACATTAGTTTTAAGAATGTCTTCTCTGTCTGGCTCATTTGCTGCTAATTGTTCAATTTCTTCCAACGATTTCAATACTCTATTTCATTTGCAGGCAAGACCTTAACTTACCCAAATCATTCCTCGTGACTTTGAATATAAATGTGAAGAACACAAGCGGTCCGAACATTCATACGATCCAATTTCTTGGTGGGAAAGCATTTTCACACTAAAGCTATACAATTTTTTGCTAAGGCTATTCTCTTGTGCAAGTTCTTCCCACATTTGTTTAATCTCTGTTTTTTCAGATTTTGTTATGTATGATGTAACATAACGTGAAACAGCAATTGAGTTTTCTGCAACATACTGGATGTCCATTTTTGCATTCCACATTTTTAAAATGACTGGGTTGTAGTCACTGATATACTTTGACACTTCTGTTCTTTTTATGTTGTAGGTATTCTTTGGAGATTTTCGAGTTATTGTGTGCCTTACAGAAGAAAAAAAGATGTTACTCTTTCATTAGAAATGACTGGACGGGAAAAACCAAACCGACATTTTGCGTAAAAATTTCCTTTACACTTGTATTTTCTTCTGCAATACTTTCCACAACGATGACTTTCGAAACGCAAAACTTGCTGTCTCAAGCTTCTATCTCCTCCTTCACTTGGAATCTCACATGTCACATATTGTTGGATGAAAGACAATACTGTTTCATCAGAATCATTTTCAAATTTAGGTGCATCCTTAATCCATAGTAGCATACGTATATGAGGTGCACCTCTCCAAAAGAAATCGGTAACTTTACCAAGAGGTGGATTCTTTTTATTACAGATAAAAGACATCATAACTTGAAACTTATGATTAAAATATCTTCACACATTTACAGGATCCAATGAACACAGTTCACCAGGAGTCTTTCTTTAAAAAAAATTATATTGGAATTCGCTTCTCTTAGAAACTCACGCAAATCTTCCTATGCATTCTCTGCACAGCTAAAAGTGTGACAAACCATGTTGGTGTACCTAAGTTCCATAACATACACTTGAGTTCTCCATGAAGACGATACCAAATCTCATTTGTTCCACGTTGACATGCCATCAAATTGATGAACTATGCTTTTAAATTTTCATCTGTTTCTTGAACTTTCTCGACAATTTCTTTTGCAGAAAAAAGTGATTAATGAACTCCAGCTTTAAGTATATGATTCACTGCATACGAGAGAGAAGACAGATCACTTTCAAACAAAAGGTGAAATATGTAAGGAATGCACTGTCGAAATCTAGGATCTTCAGAATATAATCTTGTTGACCGATATTCTGAAGCTGGAATCCGTACAGGTCGGTCATCATATCGTCCACCTTAACGAGCTTCCGAGATTTTCTCCCATACACTCATTGGAGTTCCCTGTTCTTTTTTCATTTGAAATAACTCAATGCTACTTCCTATCAATTCTTTTGAATGCAAAAGACATATTGTGTAATGTTCATAAATCTCTTCAGTCCTTGACTTGTCCACTTTCTCTATTTGACCACTTGACATTTCAGAATCATCTTCCAAATGTAATAGCTGTTCATCCACATTTAAATTTGTGTAATAAATATTGTTCTCTACAAGATATAAGGTAGCCTTTTCAACTTTATGAACATCCACAAATTCTTGCCATATTTTCCGAACCTTTGTTGCTACACCATTTACTAAAATAACTACTGCCTTATCTTCCTCTTTCTCTCCAGCTATAGTTTCAATGTTCTTCTTAAAATCCAAAGGTAAGTACACCACTCTTCCTTTCAGCCCTCTTTGCAAGTCTGTTGGTGGCAGTTTACCTGTTTTAGGTTCCATCCGAATTATAGTTTGAAAAGGATGAACAGATTGATTTAGAACCGACTCATATGTAATCAATTTGGCCAGTTCCTGCGGAATAGCTACTAATTCCTACTTATTATGCACTTCTCTATCAGGCATTTTGTTCTCTTCTAATTTGTTGTAACAATATTTACATATACGTTGATCACTACCTAACTCAAATCGACCTTCAACAAACAAGTAAGTTGCAAATTCTTCACACTTACCATTGTTCTCCTTTTCACTTTTCAAATACAAATCAACATTCCTACTTTGACTTTTATAATAATTACGTCGACAACAAACACAAACTTGGGGGTCGATTATGATTGCAGTGAATCCGCATCCTCCGGGCCGGTGGAAGCCACCGCCGGCCCGGAGGATGCAGATTCACTGCCGCGGACCCTGAAAACACCCCCCCCCCCAGATCATGATGGGGGTTGGATCAGCGGGGGACGGCAGGTCCATCCGCGCTGATCCGCAGGGTGTTGACCGCAATTTGGTGGCGGTGTCTGCAAGACATCCCCAGCCAAATTACGATGTGTGTGCAAACATGCTTTTCCGCGGCGGATTTTCCGCCGTGGAAAAACATGTGTAGATTTACTTCTGGGGGGCCATTGCGGTTCCCCAGAATATCGGGGGTGGCGGGTGCACATGGGAGTACCTATGATACCCGTCTGCATTTGCCTGTTCAAAGCGGCAGGCACCGAGCGGTGCCTGCTGCTTTGTGCATGCAAATGCAAAGCATGCATATTTAAAATTGCTGCTTGAAGCAGCACCCGCCGCAATGTTTAATAAACGGGATGTGACCGCCAGGGTGGCGGTCACATCCTAATTCCAATGGAGGGAACGTCGCTGTCCCTGCGGACGGTCCCTCCATCCTAATCGATGTCATAGTTTGATAATTCAGAGTACACTACATTACATTTTCCAATTTCTTCTTCAAACTGATCAGTGCTAATTACTTTCTCATCTCCTCCAACATCTGTAATTGTCAAACTTTCCCATTCTATGAACTTTCTATGAACTGCTCTTCCGAACCAAAATATTGCATTTCAATATCACCACACTTTTTTTTAATATCTGAAAAAGAACCATAGAAAAGACTTGAATTCAGATCACTTAAACCTGATGCGGGACTTTTTACATAGTATAGTTTCTTTACAAACTTCCGCATTGCTGAATGGTGTACTTCTAACATTCTCAAATGATGAAAAACACTTTTACAAACTTTTCTTGAAAGACAAGCCAGAGAATGCCCATACTTCGCAGTGTATGTTCTTACATTACATGGATCTAGTCCTTGTCACAACTTAATCTTCTGTTTTATACTTTTCTGAGTATACTCTTGTAGCAAATTAAGCAATATATCAATGGACTCCTGTTGAATACTACAAATACTACTACAACTCCACTTATGCACAGGAGTTTGTGGATGTTTCCCCTGCACTTCTTCAGATATTACCTCTTCTGCACTTTTACCAACCATTTCCTCCTTTGGAAGAGGACATCCATCCTGAACTTTCCTCATTAAAAAAGGCTCAGTAGTAGAAGTATGTCTCCAATGTCTACTAAAGATTTTACAAAAGTTGGTTCTGTTCACAAATCTTTTTTTCTACTTTTGTCTTTCAATACTTCAAGATAATTCCTTTTCGTCAAATATATATTTTTCTTCTCTTTTCTTTTTTTTTACTTCTTTTAGGCATTTCCAAATGTTAATCCAACAAAATAAATTTCTGAAAAACAAAAAATAGATTCAGTTATTTTTCACATTTGTTCACTATGTTAAAATAATAACATACAATTACAAAACTTCCACTAACGACTTGCAGACCTAGTGCTGCAACGTGATGGAGCACGACAGATGAGCACTAGGATGACAAGTAGTGCCATAGAACATATAGCAAGTATTTATTTAATTATTTACATACTCCTTTACAATTTTTATATAACTGCACTTCCTCATACTTTTCACCTCTCTGCCACACCCCACCACCCGACAGCACTTTCTCTGCAAACCATCGCAAAAACTTTATAAATAGTATTTTTATAAATGTTAGTCCATGTACTTAGGATGACGTTATCAACCAAACAGCAAACAAAAAATGTCCATTGATAGGCTAACAATTTTATCTACAACTTCACAAACATAACACTGCACCCATGTCTTTAAGTGAAGGGGATGTCTGTGGGGATGTGACCACCAGCACTTTATTTTTGGGGGCCTCGAAACGGGTCGTTAGAGGGCTTTTTTTTGGGATTCACAAACGTTATCCGTTTTTTTTCTTTTTTGCACTGCAGTGAGAATGTGAGAGCATGCACATTGCTCACTACTTAGAAGTGCAGACATCATTCCAAGTGACTCACATTGTAGGAAAAGGGAAATCCTTTAAAGAGAGCCATTTTCTCTCAGGATTGCCCTTCTCTTTTTGCAACGCAGGAGCAACATCATTGTGGGGTGAATAGCAGACACACCTCCAGGTGTGCAACGCCCATTGCCCCGGAATCTCTGACACAGATTTCCGGGCGCACACACAGAGGTGCACCCGAGTACTTTACCGGTCTTCAAAACATCATTATTTTGTAAAGGAGACTCTGTTCTTTTTCACTCCTTTTTGCAGCCCCTACATCCACACTCTGCCTACTGCTGAAAGAATTAGTCTCCCCTGAAATTTCGCTCTGGTTGTGCCTCTGCAAACAACCACAAGCAGGCAATTCCAGCACAAACATGCTCTCACCTTACACATGGTCTTGTTTTAGTGCTATGAAAACACACACTTTGCCTGCCTCACTTAGACGTCGATTATGATGGCGGACGGACCTGCGTCCGTCCGCCACCCCCGAGGTGGAGGGACCGGCCGCAGGGGCAGCGTTGTTCCCTCCATACCAATTAGGATGTGACCGCCACCCTGGCGGTCACATCCTGCATCTTTAACATTGCAGCGGGTGCTGCTTCAAGCAGCACCCGCCGCAAGGTTAAAAAGTGCATGCTTTGCATTTGCATGCACAAAGCGGCAGGCACCGCAAATGCAGGGGGGTCCATGTGCACCTCCACCCCCCCTTCACCCTGGGGGCCTGCAAGGGGCCCCCAGAAGCAAAGGTCCACATGCTTTTCCACGGCGGAAAAGCCGCAGTGGAAAAGCATGTTTACACACAAAGCCTAATTTGGTTGACGGTGTCTTGCAGACACCGCCACTAAATTGCGGTCAACACCCCGCGGATCAGCAGCGGACGGACGGACCTGCCGTCCGCCGCTGTTCCCACTGCCATCCTAATCTGGTGGTGGGTGTTTTCTCAGAACGTGGCGGTGAATGCGCATCCTCCGGGCCAGCGGTGGCTTCCACCGGCCCGGAGGATGCGGATTCACCGCAATAATAATCGACCCCTTAGTTCTCACACACCCTCTTTAATATGAACATAAAAGATTTTCAATTACATGAAGTGAAGGTGGAAAAGTATAGCATAGGCATACGTATTAAACATAAATGTAGAGAGTAGTAAAAGTAATTATTTTAAAAAGGAGTAAATACAGGAGGGTAGAAGTTGTTTTAATCTTTAAGAATGGGGAAGTGAAATAATAAAAGGGAGTAAAAAGGGGGAAGTTAACACTAAGGGCTTATAGGATGGAAAACCTAATTGGAGTAGAGTGAAAATGTAAAGGTAAAGAAAAAAGTAAAGCGGGGCGATACAAGACATATGGGTAAAAAAGAAAGGGAAGAGGAGGTGAGGGTGGATTCCTCATAGAAAGTGAGGTAGTATGGGGGTAACATCCCCTCTACACAATAAAAAGAAACTGATTAATTCAAAAATGCTTTTCTCCAGCTCTAGGTTTGATCAAACTGGTGAAAAACATTAGTAAGGAAACATTTGTCAAAAAAGGTCATTAACAAACATTAGTTTCATTGAAACACAAACAGTCGAAAAATAGGGCTGTCTGAAAGTCACAATCAAGACATGAGGCCAGATAACAGGTTTTCGAATGTCAAACGTATAGACTTTTAATGTATATGCATCCACAGTGATTTGATTAGAATTTTATGAAGCGCTCGAGTGCATGGAGGCGTCTTGGCGCTGCTTCTGTTTGTGAATAGAACTGCTGTATTAATTACTAAAAAGCCATGTTTTGAGAGATTTTCTGAAGGACATGATATTTTTCTTCAGTTACAATGGAAGAAAGTTCCAGTTTGAAAGTTCCCACGATGAAGCTTCTATCACCCCAAGAAGCTCGATTGAATTTGTGGATCACTAAATACTTGGCTGTGGAGAATCTAAGTGTTCTGGAAGCGGAATAAAGTCGCTCTACTTACCCGATGAAGTATACGAGAAGTGGGGACTTGGATGGTTGACATGACCTGGCTTCAGCAGTCCTATCCGTGTATTGCCAGCCCTCACTGTAGACCTAGCTTGATAGTACCTGGGTGTGAGAGACGTGGAGGCTGCTGCTGCCCCCCACCCCTTCCTCCACCCTCCCTCCCATCGCCTCCTGCTGTCGCTTGGAGCAGCAGTTGGGACTGAATGTTTCTTGACACCTTGGTAGCTGGTACTGCACTGCCTGTGTGATTAATGCTCTCAGGCCAACCAGTCCGGAGTGAAAGGTGAAAGGTATTTCCCCTTTACCCGGCCACCAACAGGAAGACGTACCCCATGCAACAGATAACCCCAACAGGAGTCATCACGACGTCAAGGTCAAAAGAAATCCCAAAATTACGGCACCAACCATGAGGTGTGCAGCATCGGGCCCGGAGTTGAAACAGACCCACAAAGAACAGTACCTTGGAAGAGCAAAAACAAAGACAGCTCACGGCGTTGAGGAGGTGCGATGTCATTGGCGCATTGCGCCGTCTGTTCCTTGCTTCTGGGTAGATGATGCTTCGGGACCTGGATGCTTGTGCAGGCTGGGGAAGCGTCGGTTCCTGACCGGAGAGGAGGTGATGTCACAATGTTGCCGAAACCACTTTTCCGTACGATGTCACAATGTCGATGGATTTTTGACCACCCCCTTTGATGCAGATGATGGCGTCGCTCGCCGGCACCGGTGTCGCAGGATTCCTTCAGTAGCACCTAGAACAGCAAGTTCTAGATGTAGGCAAACAGAAGGGGTGAAGTCTGGTATCTCTGAGACTTTGGTCAGTAGCAAGCTCAAATCAAGCCCTTGGAGTAATATTCTGCAAGATGATGAAAGTTCTTAAAAAGCTCCTTCTCCTCTCCTTGGCACTGAAGACACCACCCAGCAACACAGAACACTGGCAGGGAGGCAGTCCAACTCCTACAGCTTCTTTGGTTCTTCTCCTTGGCAGAGGTTCATCTTGTTGTTCCAGAAGTGATCTAAAGTCTTGTGGTCTGGGCCCCAATTTTTATAATAGCAAATCCTTTGTCCTCTGAAGACAGAGGGTCCTGTACCCAGTCCAAACCAGTTATGTGCAGTCCTGGAGCAATTTGTTGACAAACCTCCCTCTTTCCTTTGACAGTGTGGGCCAGGATCATCAGATGTACCACAGGAGGTGGAGCCAGCATTGTGGAAGGCAGGCCCAGCCCTATTCATGGCCCATATGCAACTCCTCCCACCCATCTACATGCAGATAGCTCTATTAAGCCTTGTGCTGACTCACCCTGTCTCCTGGAATCCCTTAGCCCCTGTCTCTCAAACTCCAGACAAGGAATACACAACCTAGCAGGGGCAGGCTTGGATAGTTAGGCAAGATAATACAGACTTTCTAAAATGGTATTTTCAAACACAGTATTTTAAAACCAACTTGTTAGAATTGGGGGTCTCTGGTTGGCACAGGTAGGTACTTGTGACAAGCAGGGACCCTCTCAACTAGTCAGGGCAAGGAATTACGCTCTCAAAATAACCCCTGCTCACCCTCTAGGTGGCATTGCGCGAGCAGTCATGGCTTATTTCAGAGGCGATGTAAGTTAAGCAGTTGTGACCACATACAGTAACTCAGTGACAACACTATAAATGGACACTACACGGGTTTTATATAAAACATAAGTATACTTTATCTAGAGTTATCACAAGACCAATAAATTACAAAAAGAATCCACAGTACTATTAAGTTTCCAGAGTTCAGGTTAAAAAGGTCCTGTGCGAGTCGTTAGCCTTGTCCGGCTACAGCGTTGCTGAGAAGAACACAGAGTCTAACAAATCCAGCAGACCGCGGTGGTCTGGGCCCACACAAATGTCGACAGACTCAATCACAGTACCTTTTACTTGGGGCGGCCGACACGGACGTGCGAGCCGAATCCGGTGATCATCGCGTTGCAGAAACGAAGCATTGCAGGACGCATTGTCCCTCGATGCAGTGCAGGCAGCGGCCCCTTGACAGAGTCAGTGGATCCAAGGCTTGCGTTGCAGGGCGAGACGGTGCTTCGATGCGGTGCTTGCAGATTGCGGTGCGGCGAATGAGTCGGAGTTCAGGAGCTGGCATCGATCAGTCCGGACAGTGGTGCGATTCGGGCGGTGCGTCACAAAGCATGCGAGGCGTTGCCCAACTCCGGTGCGGTCACAGGACTCGAAATCAGCAGCAGTGACCGCGTCGGTCAGAACAGTTCGTTTTGGTGTAGTGAGGCGTTGCGCTTCGCAGTGTCCTTCCAGTCGCGGTGCAGGCTACGGCTTGTTGACAGCGTCACGACGGAGTTGGTGAGCGCAGAACTTGCGTTGTTCGAGGCGGACGTTGCTCGGTGCGGTGCCTACAGGACACCGGGCCGGTCGTGAGAGTCGGTCACAGCTCCTGCCTCTGTAGCCACTTGTTTCCATCAGCAATTCACAAAGGTTGGTAAAGTCCACTGGTCCTGGGACTTCGGTCAGGGGGCAAGCTCTCTTCCAAGCCCTTGGAGATCTTTGCACAAGTTGAAAGAAAAGTCAAAAGATCTTTCTCCTCCCTTTGGCAGCAAGGTAACCACTGCAGGCCAATCCCCCAAGCAGCACTTCAGCTTGGGAATAGTCTCTCCTCAGTTTCTTCAGGTTCTTTCTCCTTAGCAGAGGTTTCATCTTGCAAGTCCAGAAGTGATCTAATTTCATGGGATCAGGGTCCCCATACTTATACCCCTAAATCCTTTGTTCTCTGAAGGGAGAGGGGCCCGTGCCCAGTTCAAGCCAGTTCTAATCACTCTGTTTACCAGACTTCTCCTTTCCTTTGACAGCGCAGGGCAATCACATCAGATGCCCCATAGGAGGTGGAGCCAGCATTGTGGAAGGCAAGTACAGTCCTGGAGCACTTTGTTGACAGTCTTCCTTCTCTTCTTTCAGTGTGCTGGGCAGAGACATCAGATGCACCACAGGAGGTGGAGCCAGAATTGTAGAGGGAAGGCCCAGTCCTATTCAGGTCCCAGGTGCAACTCTTCCCTCCCATCTAGATGCAGATCTCCCTATTCACCACCGGGATGCCCCAGCTTGTCTCTTGGAATCTCCCAGCCCTGTCTCTCACAAAACCAGACAAAGGAATACACAACCTTGCAGAGGTAGGCTCAAATGGTTAGGCAAGCAAATACCTACTTTCTAAAAGTGGTATTTGCAAACACAGAATATTAGTATGTATTTTATTATTCTGAGTCAAGGCATACTAAAATCGAATTTCTACCATGTTCTCTGAGTCTGCTAGGATTATAAACATGTAACAATCCAGCAGCCCATTCTGGCCTATGAAGAGCAGTAGCCTTGCAATAGTGAAACACGAAAATGGCTGTAATTCACTATTAGGACTTGCCACACACATCAGGGCTTGTCCTACCTTGCACTTACAATTCACCCTGCCCCTGGGCCTACCATAGGGGTGATTAATATGGAGTCAAGGGAATGTTTAGGGACCGGCAAGTGGGTGCACTTGCCCAGTCAGCATGACAGTACCAGACTGCACTCAGGTTCTGCAATGGCAGACCATAACACGTTTTACAAGGCCGCTTCTGTGGGTGGCACAACCAGTGCTGCAAGCCCACTAGCAGCATTTGGAATTACACACCCTGGGCACACTCAGTGCCCTGTACAAGGGTCTGACAAGTGAACCAAATATCCAATCATGGAACCACTAATCAATACATACATTAATTTACAGAAGGGAGAGCATATGCACTTTAGCACTAATCAGCAGTGGTAAAGTGCCCAGGGTCATAAAATAGCCAACAACAGGTCAGAAAAAATATAGGAGGGGGGCAAAAAGTTCAGGGATGACCCTGCCAAAAGGGCTAAGTCTAACACAACTTCACTAAAAGATGTATTTTTTCATTCTGAGTTCAAGCTTCCTAAATTTTTATTTCGACCATGTTCCCTAGGTCAGTTAGGATTATAAGATGTTATAATCCAACTGTCCATTCTGGCCTATGGGAAACAGGTAGCCTTGCAATAGTGAAAAACAATGTATTTTATTATTCTGAGTCCAGGCATACTAAAATCGAATTTCTACCATGTTCTCTGAGTCTGCTAGGATTATAAACATGTAACAATCCAGCAGCCCATTCTGGCCTATGGAGAACAGTAACCTTGCAATAGTGAAAAATGAAAATGGCTGTAATTCATTATTAGGACATGCCACACACATCAGGGCATGTCTTACCATAAACATGCAATGCACCCTGCACTTGGGCCTACCTTAGGAGTGTCTGATGAAGAAAAGGGAAAAGGGAAGATTTAGGGACTGGCAAGTGGGTGCACTTAACAAGTCAAGATGGCAGTACTAGACTGCACACAGGCTCTGCAATGGCATGGGGGGTGAGACAGAACACTTTTGATAACTTTTCTTTGCTATTAGGGATGCTGCCGATATTTGGGAATTGTCATTTCTCTGAAATTGTCACTATTTTGTATTATTCTGCAGTGATGCTGTTATGCCAAGTGTCATCTTTGTAACCCAGAACTTCTGCATTCTATTATTCTGTATTGTACTTTTGAATAAACCTAATTAACTTTTCTAATTTCCACTCTAGAACCCACTTTTGAGTCAGTTCTTTCTTCATTTCACTGTATTATTTTGAAGTATCTATTCTTGTCCATGGGACACAGTGCCTCATGAATTGTGTATTACACCATCCCAATCCACCCAACTCCAGGCTGCACCTTTAAGTGGTAAAATGAAGGCGTACAGAACGTCCAAAAAGCACTCTATTCCAACTCATACTACTAAAAAGGTCATGTCTTTCATCCCACTATACGACTTCTAAAATGTCAGACAGGTACTTGCAATCTCTAGGCTTGACTACAGCAGGGAGATTGTAGCTGACACATCAAAGCTCACCTCATACCTACAAATGCTCCACTCATTGCAGCTGTGAGATAAGTCGTGGGAGCCATAAGCAATGACCTCATTACTCCCCCACTGATCACTCTTAAGTAGAGTGGCTCCATATTAAAACCTGATGTATTCTCAAAGTGGTTAGTAGTACTCACAAAGCAAGTCATGTGGCATTTGGCTTTAGGAAAGCACGCTGTACTGAAACAGCGCTTATCTCAGTGTCTAAAGAGGGTAGGGCCATCTTAGATCGAGATGACAAGGCTGCGTTGGTCCTCCTGGACCTATCCGCAGCCATTGACACGCAAGACATACAATCCTGAAACAATGACTGAGGGAGATAGGCATCCAAGGATCTGCTCTGAAACTTTCATCTTCTTTCCTAGATGACTGGGAGCAAGCAGTGAACCCAGATGATGTTTAGCTCAAAGCCCTTCACGCTGCCCTGTTGTGTTCCTCAGGGTTCTTCCCTGAGCCTCACCCTGTTTAACATATATGTGGCCCCGTTCTTGAGCCTTATAAAGTCAATCAGCTTTATTAATATAACCTATACCGATGACACTCAAATTGTGGCTCCCATAAATAAAGAAGTTGACAAGATGACCCCTCATTTTATGAACTGCATGCTGGCAATTTTCAGCTATGTATATCCAGGGCCTAAAATTGAATTGTGAAAAAATGAGGTTCTTCTCTATGGAAAGGATACTTCGATTTGGAATAGCTCATGGCGGCCACCAGCGCATGGCTCTCTTCCTAATCCGGTGCAAAAGCAAGGAATATTGGATTTTTTTATGAGTCCAAGCTTCCCTGTAAGGACCAAACCACTTTGTTGGCTTCTTCCTGCTTCCACTCGTTAAAGGTGTGGAAGAAAGATCTTCCTTTTCTGCCATCAGACTTGCAGAAGGTTGTGGTCACCTCCCTGGTGCATTCAAAGTCAGACTACTGCTGTGCTGTTTATGTGGTAGCTCGACAGAATGTTTTGAATACACTCCTGAGGCTGCAGAATGCAGAAATCCAGGTACTTAAAAAGATTTTTAAAAAATTGAACCTGTGTCAAAAGCCAGGCACAAAAAAGAATTGCATTCAAAGCACTCTGCATAGCATGTAAATCACTCTTTTTTTGTAGACCCTTCCCTGCTCAGAGACAAACTTAGATGGTATATCCCAAACAGATATTTGCTTTCAGCCACAGCAAATAAAATTTGTGCTCCAACTATTTCCAAAGCTACTTGAGGAGGTAGAAGTTTTTCATATGCAACCGCTCACCTCTGGAACCAAATGCCTGATCATTTAAGGAACATTCTCAAACATTTGGCTTTTAGAAAGCTTCTCAAAACTGGTTGTTTACCTCTACTTTTTAATCTTCTCATGCACTTGTTTCAGTCCTTTACATTCCAAGCAGAGCCTAGACCCCTTTACGGCAGATGTTGTGCTCTATAAATAAATTAAATGAAATTGAGGACCCATCAATACATGGCCACAAACTTACGCAGTCCAGGGGCAGCTGGTCTCTGCAGAGTTTAGGCACTTTTTTGGCCAACTAGATTTAAGAAAGAGGGATCTTACTCACGTTCCTTCACTGCTATTGCTTCAAAGATGCACAGCTCTTTAACTCCAGAGGGGAGATTCACACAATAGAACTGAATAACTGCTACTGCTCCTGCTGGAGCAAGGATCTGCACGTAAAGCAACTTGTTTGAAATAAACTGCAAAACACTAATAAACATGTTTAGTCTTATTAACAATGCACCACACGACATTTCTACTATCTAGGGGAAGCTTTTCAAGGTGTTTTACTAACTTTTCTGCGCATGCACTCACGTGACATGGCGTATTCTCTCTGCTTGGTGGGAGTGTAATGATGTTCCATCTTGGGTCCTGGAACTGGGCATGCGCCAAACTAACCCGAGTCTACAAGCCATGGCATTGAATTCATGCCAGCTCCTGACTTGCTAGAAGATGTTCCTGGGAAAATGACCTCCTGAACCTCCAAGAGGATGTCAAATTATTCATTGTTTTAATATTGGAACATTCATTGTTGGGCGGAATAAAAGTGCATGGGGAAATAAAATATTGGGCAGGAACATCGATCTGAATATTGAAGAGCATGACCTCAGACCTGGTATGGTCTGATGACCTCTCCTCGTCTTTTGACCAATCAAATTGAGGGAATACACAAATTTGCAACATTGGGGGGTGGTACATTGCCCAGGAAAATTATATTTGTAAGGTAGGCTTAGCTCGTTAGATTGTCTGACTGTCAGGGTATGGGAAGCTCGGCACTGGTGTCACTGTCAGTAGATGAGAAGCTTGGCACTGGTGTCACTGTCAGTGGATGGGAAGTTCAGCACTGGTGTCACTGTCAGGGGATGGGAAGCTCGGCACTGATGTCACTTTCAGGGGATGGGAATCTTGGCACTGGTGTCACTGTCAGGGATGGGAATCCTGGCACTGGTGTCACTGTCAGCGATGGGAAGCTCAGCACTGGTGTCAGTGTCAGTGGATGGGAAGTTCAGCACTGGTGTTACTGTCAAGGGATGGGAAGCTCAGCACTGGTGTGACTGTCAGGGGTGGGAAGCTCGGCAATGGTGTCACTGTCAGGGGATGGGAAGCTCGGTACTGGTGTCACTGTCACAAGATGGGAAGCTGGGCACTGGTCTCACTGTCAGGGGATGGGAAGCTTTGCACTGGTGTCCCTGTCAGTGGATGGGAAGCTCAGCACTGATATCGCTGTCAGGGGATGGGAAGCTTGGTAGTGGTGTCACTGTCACAAGATGGGAAGCTGGGCAGTGGTCTCACTGTCAGGGATGAGAAGCTCTGCACTGGCGGCATTGAGATGAGAAGAGGTTGTCGATGCTGGTGTTACTTTTAGAGGTCGATAAGCGAGGTTACGATCTCAGGGCAAGGATGGGAATCTCAGCAATGGTATCACTGTGAGGTGATGGGAAGTTTGTACACTTGTTATTGTAAGATGGGGGTCTTGGTGTTAGTGACATGGAAAAGGGAAACTCCACCCAGGCATCGGTGTGAATAGCTGGGAGGCCTGGGCAAAAGGTATTATGAGAAGAGAAACTCAGAGCGGGAGTCACTGTGAAGGGAAGCAATAGGAGGCCAGGAGATTCAGATATTAGAAGTTATAGCCTGCAGTGAAGGCCATGTGAGGAACCACACAGCTGTGCACTGTTAGAAGACTGAAAGTAACATAACTGTGAAGAAGATTCACAAAATCTTGGCAGCAAGGAATGGATATTGAGAGAAGCATGAAATTCCAGGGTTCTAAATTGTCCTAGTGTGACTGGAGCATCAAGTCAGGAGATATTGTTAATTATTTGGACTTTAAGTACTTAACTTATTTAGGGAGAAACAGAACTACAAGTCCCTGATTGAAAAGTAAAAGCTGGAACTGGATGATTTTGTCATGGGCCTGGGGTGAGGGATCTTGATAGAGAGAGATGGAAAGGGAAAGGGAAGACTGATTTGGGGTAGAGTGGAAGAATATGGTATAATCTGTAAAGTTAAGAGTGCTGAGCAACAATAGAACAGAAACTGAGAGGAGAGAATAGTCAGAGGACTGGGAGAAGGAGGAAAGGTTGAGAGTAGCACATAATGTGAGAGGAGTATGGAAATATACAGTCAAAGAGATAGAGATACATGGAGACTGATAAGAGCGAAGTAAGGGCCAAGAGATTAGGAAGGCAGAGGGAGATTGAAAAGCAGACAGTAACCAGATACAGAAGAGAAAGACAAAAGTAGAAGAGTGATGAAGAAGAAGTGGGGAAGGGGTGAATGCAATGTAAGTGAAAATCAGTAGACAGTAGAGGGGGTAAGGTGTGCATGTGGGTATGATAAAAGGTGGTATGTGGTGAGACACAAAGGAAGCAATGGAGGTAAGCTTGGATAAATACAAGGAAAGATACTGGAAGAACAAATATCATTATGAAAAAGTGAATATGTAAAAGGCAGAGGAGGGAACGTGAAAAAGACAAAAAGACAAAAGGAGAAATAGGAAAGAATAAAGGGGAAGAAAATATGAGAAAAAGATACACCACAGTTGAACAGAGATGGGAGGTAAAATCAAAGTAGAGTGATCCCTCTTACGTCGCTGATTTGAGCTTCCAATGCTCCTGACTATGCTGTGGATTAGCTTCATACATGGGATTGTGTGCAGAATCCATGGCCTAGTCACAGGTATCACACAACAGAGAGACATGTGGATGGTTTCTATTTTCTGGCTGCACCCACGTGTGCATCGTTGCATTGGTTTCATTACTGTTCATACTTATATGTCTTATTTGACACGTCTCTTAAATATTATATATCTTACTAGCCTTACACTGAAAGACCAGGGACGTGGCGGCAGCTGTGGGGCTTTCAGAAGCAAAGAGATCCAACCCAAAGACTGCATCACCAAGAACAGCTGGATCTGTGAAAATGTGATCCGGCTGAGTATTGGGTGGTGAATACAATTAGTGTAGTTCCAGATATCCAATGTGAAATCCACTTTTTATCATGTGAAATAAAAATGTAATCCATTCTCAGTAGATTCTATATTACATGCGCAGAGTAGTCATCCAGTGAAATTGATACAGAGCATCCCCTATGGGGAGCTCTTGCGTATCAAAAGGAATGACACAAGGGGAGTAGACTTCGAAAGACATGCAGTGGAATGCATAGATAGATTCAGAGCACGAGGGTATGAGGAATCTACACTTCAGAATGCATTGAGTCGAGTGAATAAAATCCCTAGGAGCCAACTGTTAAAGGTAAAGACCAAAGTAGCAGATGAAAACAAGTTTTGTATGATCACCACATTTTCAGAGGATGTGGGGACCATGAGACAAATTTTCCCAAAAAACTGGAACCTTTTAAAATTGGATCCAGTTATTTATTTATTTATTTATTTATTTTTGAGACTTATAAAGCACAAACAAATGCCCTTAGGCGTCTCGGCGCTATAGATTCCGTGCACGATTCAGGACTGATTTTACTGATTAAACATCCATGTTTTTATCATTTTACAAAACTGGAGCAATGATTGACATGAACGAATCTGCAATGGTAAGGCATTCCAGAGTCTGGCTGCTGTCACCACGAAGCGTCTATCTCCCCAAGAAACAGTCTTAGTGCGAGGTACCACTAGTTGATGAGCCATCGCCGATCTGAGATGTCTGATGGGGCAATAGGCAGCAAGCTGTTTTATAAGAAACTGAGGGCCCTGTTTGTGTACAGCTTTATAAGAGAGGCAAAGAGTTTTGAATTTTATGTGATTCTTGATCGCCAGCCAGTGGTAGTTTCGAATCACCTGCGAGATCGATTTGAATTTGGGGGTCCTGGAAAGCATTCCGGCCGCAGCATTTCGAACTGTTTGCATGTTATTGATGACCCTACATTGTGCGTTGGCAAACAGTCCGTTACAGTAGTCCACGGATGACATTACCAGTGTGCTGACCAGTAACTTTCCTGCACTTTCTGGTAAGTATGGGAGTATTTTCTTAATAAGTCTAAGCTTATAAAAGGCTGTTGATACGACTTGATCAGCATGAGAGACGAAATTCAGGTTATCGTCAAATACGATTCCCAAGTTCCTGACCCTCGAAACCGGGGTGGGCAAAGATCCCAGTGATGGTGGCCACCAAGAAATTGACCAGATCGGAGATAGTTTCCCAAAGATAACAACCTCCGTCTCCTCGGAGTTAAGTTCGAGGCAATTACTGGCCATCCAGTGCTTGATGGCTAGCATGCCTTCTTGGAAGCGTTCAGCCACCTTCTCGCTGTCGTTGTTTATGGCCAACACCAACTGTGTGTCGTCTGCAGAAGAAGTGAGGCCCATCCCATAGGTTTTAATAACTCTGGCTAAGTCCGACACATAGATGTTAAAAAGTGTCGGACTTAGGGATGAGCCCTGGGGAACTCCACACGGCAGGGTTAGTTCGGCCGACTAAAAAGGTCCTAAGGTGACTGCCTGTGTTCTTTCCGACAGGAAGGAAGCAAGCAGATTTTTTGTTCTGAGTTTCAGGCCCATGGCCGAGACACGGTCGATCAGGACGGAATGATCGACCGTGTCAAAGGCCGCTGATAAATCCAGTAATATAAGCAGAGCAGTACCTCCCTGGTCTCTAATGAGTCTGATGTCTTCGGTGGCTTTGATGAGGGCGGTTTCGGTGCCATGAAGCTTGCGGAACCCGAACTGCGTATCATCCAGGAGATGATGTTTCTCAATAAAATCAGAGAGTTGTGTGTTCATCGCTCTCTCTACCACCTTGGCAAGAAAAGGTAAACTAGCTATAGGTCTGTCATTTTTCAGTTCCTCCATATCCAACTGAGGTTTTTTTAAGAGCGGTTTGAGGAGGATATTTTTAAGCATATCTGGGTAAATCCCTGCGTTAAACATAGAATTGCAGATTTGGGTTATCACTGACACTATTGAATTAATGATAGGAGAGAAGACTTTAGGAGGACAGGGATCTATAGCTGATCCTGATTTTATGGTTTTAATAATATCTGCTATTTGTTGTTCATTGACTTCATTAAATTGCAATAAGCAGTGATCGGGGGATTTAGTACTAGTTAACTGTGCATTAAGATTGACTCTAGTGGAAAATTCTAAGTAGATGTTGTTTACTGTTTCATAGAAATAGTTGGCCAAGGCATCACACAGAGCTTGTGAAGGGGAAGGGGCAGCATCTGGTGTTCTTCCTGCTAGTTGTTTCACAACTTGGTATAATTGTTTATTTGAGTTCTTAGCAGTTTCAATTTGCTGACTATGGAATTTTCTTTTTTCCTCCATAATCAACTTTTTATACTTAGCAAGTTCCTCCTTATAGCGCATTTTCTGTTCTATGGTATAAGTTTTGCGCCAATGTTTTTCGTAATTCTTGCATTTCTGTTTCTGTTCTCTAAGTAAGTCTGAGAACCACGGTGCCGAGGGAGAAGACCGATTTTTAGAAATAGTTTTCTTAGGCACCAATAAGTTCATAGCGTTGCTTATCCAGCCCGTGTATTGTTCGGTAGCTGTATTAGGATCAGTAGAGATGGCCGGGCAGGTGCTATTTAATAGCGCTGTGAGGTGTGTATTATTTATGTCTTTCCAGACCTTAAAAGTCCCTTGGTTAATTTCAACCGCCTTCTTTGTAGGAGGGCAGTTAATTAATATTTTAAAAATGATGGCGTGATTGTAATTGTAATTGTAACTGTGTTTTGTATCGCGCCAAATCACCGACAGGTCTCAAAGCGCTACTGACCAAGTACAGCAACAAAGATGGAATGAAAGTACGTGGGTGTCTGATCTAAATAGCCGATTGTTGAGATGGAAAAGCGTCCTTGAAGAGTAAGGTTTCCAGGGACTTCCTGAAGAGGAGGAGGTTAGGTTCTCTGCGAAGCGCCTCTGGTAACTTATTCCAGGTGGTGGGGGCCTGAACTGAAAAAGATCTGCCTCCTTTAGTTGTTAGCTTGAAGCGTGGGCAGGATAACAGAAAAGATCCGGACGATCGCAGGGCGCGCTTTGGTTCGTATAGCTTGAGCCTTTCTTTTACATAAGCTGGCGCCTGTCCGTGTACTGCTTTGTGACAGATACACATACTCTTGAATTCGACTCTCTGCGCTATAGGCAGCCAGTGTAGCCTATAGAGCAGAGGGGAGGCATGAGACCTCCTCGGCAATCCAAAGATCAAGCGTGCTGCATCATTCAGGATAACCTGAAGACGATTGATGGAACTCTTTGGGAGGCCGAGGTACAGCGCGTTGCCATAGTCTATTCTAGACACTATGGTGGCTGATACGATGGTTTGCAGCATATTTCTCGAGAGCAAGGGGGCGAGTTTACGTAGTTGTCTGATCAGGTTGGTACAGGAGCCAACTACGGTGGATACTTGGTTGACCATCGAGAGTTCCTGGTCGATTTTCATGCCGAGGCTCTTAACACTGATGATCCGACCATGGAAGCGGAAGGATATCTTGAATGTGAATTTCCTTTAAATTAGAAAATATGCCATCCAGCATGTGACCAGCCTCGTGCGTAGGTGAGGTGATCAGCTGGGAGAGCCCCAGTGTCTCCATATTGGTCAGTAAGGCCAGTGTTTCCTTGTGATCAATGTTTTCCAAATGGAAATTAAAATCACCTAGTACCGTGAAAGAGTCCTCAATCACTAAAGATTCTAACATTGTGTTTAGAGAGGATAGAAATTCTGTGCGCGCTCCTGGGGGTCTGTAGAGGAGTACTCCCTTAAAGTTGTACGATGGGGTTAGCATGATAGAAAAGTGAACGGCTCCACATGTGATAGAGGGGACTGGGTATGTTCTTATGGGAAAAAGGCTGCGGAAAATTATCGCCAGACCACAGCCTTTCTTTCCCAGTCTGTCCCGCCATTGAACTCTGTAACCTTCGGGTACGGCAACCACCAGATCAGGTTTGGACGCATTGTCCATCCAAGTTTCCGTAATAAACAATATGTCGATGTTCCTGTCAATAATTAAATCTGCTGTGTCCTGTCTATGTTTGGCCAAAGACTGGGCGTTAATGAGTGATAACACTATGTTGATGCTTTTGTTGTTATTTGCGTCGACAGAGTTAGTGATATCATTTACAAGAGGCAGGTTGGACTTACAGTGAGGACAACTTGTTACCTTGTTTTTCAATATGTACTCTGGTTCCACCCGTGTGCAATCGCTACCTGGGGCTGGACGAAGCTGAGTTAATTCGCTCCTGTTGTATGCGATCAGGACTCCTGTCATCTTCGGGCCAGGGGGTATGGCCCTGGGTCCGGTCCCGGCGCGGACAGGCTGCAAGGGCGGAAGCTATTCGTCTTTTTTTAGGAGGAGAGGAGGGTGGGAGGCAGCCAACAGCTGGTCCACAACCCTTGCAGTCCACCTAATATGGCGCCTACCCCTCTCTCCTTCCGCGTCAGCGCCTAGTCGGCTGTGCGGAGAGCAGGGTTGGTGATGCGGCGAGGGACAGGTATGAGCAGCGATTAAGAAAATATTAAAAGGCAAAAGACCAAATGAAATTACACACTTTAAAAAATTAGTCAGCAGGCCTAACCCCCGGCTTTCCGCCTCAGGGGAGAATCGAGCAGTGAAACAACGCGCGAAGCGCTAAAGCGCGATTTAAATATCAGGGAGGGCGGGAGGCAGCCAACAGCTGGTCCGCAACCCTTGCAGTCCACCTAAGATGGCGGCTTCCCCTCTCTCCTTCCACGTCAGCGCCTAGTCGGCTGGGCGGAGAGCAGGGTTGATGATGCGGCGAGGGACAGGTATGAGCAGTGATTATGGCAATATAAAAAGGCAAAAGACCAAATGAAATTACACACTTTTAAAAATTAGTCAGCAGGCCTAACCCCCGGCATTCCGCCTCAGTGGAGAACCGAGCAGTGAAACAACGCGTGAAGCACTAAAGCGCGATTTAAATATCAGGGAGGGCGGGAGGCAGCCAACAGCTGATCCGCAACCCTTGCAGTCTACCTAAGATGGCGGCTACCCATCTCTCTCCTTCCCCGTCAGCGCCTAGGCGGCTGCGCGGAGAGCATGGTTGGTGATGCGGCGAGGGACAGGTATGAGCAGTGAATAAGGCAATATTAAAAGGCAAAAGAACAAATGAAATTACACACTTTTAAACATTAGTCAGCAGGCCTAACCCCCGGCTTTCCGCCTCAGGGGAGAATCGAGCAGTGAAACAACGCTCGAAGCGCTAAGGCGCGATTTAAAAATCAGGGAGGGCGGGAGGCAGCCAACAGCTGGTCCGCAACCCTTGCAGTGATGTCACTGACCATGTCATGAATGATGTAATATGTGACATCATCAGCAGTGGATTGATGGCGGGCGAGTTATAGTGAGTACAACTAACTATAACGGGGGAATTTCAATGGTTTTGTATGAGTAAAATGTCTAGGTAACTATAACTGGTGTGAAACCTATGGTTTTTTCAATGAATTTCTAAGGTTTTTTAAATGCTAATTCCTAACTATAACGTGTGTGAAACCTGTGTTTTTTTCAGTGAATTTCAAAAGTTTTTTAAATGCTAATTCCTAACTATAACGTGTGTGAAACCTATGGTTTTTTCAGTGAATTTCAGAGGTTTTTGTAAATGCTAATTCCTAACTATAACGTGTGTGAAACCTATGGTTTTTTCAGTGAATTTCAGAGGTTTTTGTAAATGCTAATTCCTAACTATAACATGAGTGAAACCTATGTTTTTTTCAGTGAATTTCAAAGGTTTTTGTAAATGCTAATTCCTAACTATAATGTGTTTGAAACCTATGTTTTTTTCAGTGAATTTCAAAGGTTTTTTAAATGCTAATTTTAAAATGTATCAATTATTAACTTTTTTGTGTTATTATACAAATGTTCTATATTTTTAACAATACTAACTACTAGCATTTTAATTTTGATTTATGTATTATTATGTACTAATTTTGGATTATTTTAATAATTCTGGCTTCATTTTTTTTGTGGGTGTTTTTTAAGGTGCGCGCACGGTGTTTGCACGCATGCATTTTTTCATTCCAAAAAGTCATTTCTGTAAATGTAATGTACATAATAACCCAAGACATTCTGTGACATAACTGTAAAAATAGTATTTTTGACTTTTTATAGCCGTATATTAGCTTTAAAAGCAATTACGAAAATCGGGTAAAACGTCATTCATATGTGACTCGTGCGCGCACGTAAAGTCATGTGACTTGAAAACAACACTTTTGATTGGTTTATAGTAGTTTCTTTTCCAAATCTTCAAAAACCCCACCCACTTCCCTCACAAAGCTGTTTCAATTTCCAGGGATTAACATCTACAAGGAATTGTTTGTGCTTTTCACCTTCTGAAAATGGCAGAACAGCAGCAGCCACAGCACTCTTCCTCTGATTCAGATTCTGGAGTTTGTTCCTGAACAGCCACCTCCAAAGAAAACCAAGGAGTCTTTAATTTGGAAGTTTTTCACATATCCAGAGGGGCAAAAAAAGGTAAATGCTTCCAAGGTCACTTGCAAAATCTGTGGTACCATCCTTTCAAGAGGTTGATGCCACCAAACATTATTCTTTCAACATTGCAACTATGATTCTGCATGTGAAAAATCTTCATCCCATCAACTATGCTCGGGCATCTACTCAAGACCTCAGGGACAATCCTCCAGCTGCTGTCCCCAGCACCTCTTCTTCGGGAGCATCTCGATCTGCAACTGCTCTAGATATCCCGCCGGATTTTGCAGACGTACACATACGTTGCAACTATTGTTGTGCTATGGAGAGCAAAGCATACGTTGCAACTATTGTTGTGCTATGGAGAGCAAAGCATCGATTTAATCGTGGCAAAGAAAAGGCAGCACAGATGCTCCCGCCGTTAATTTTTTTCCTTTTATTATTTTTGTTCCTGTTCCTGTTGAGCAGTTTTTGGTTACCTGTTTTCTTTTTTGTTACAGAAAATCCCCCAAAAATATAAAATTGTTAAAAAAAAAAAATGAAAACAAAAAAAAGATTAAAAAAACAGTTCTTCTAAGAAGTAACTTCACTTCTCCAAGAAGAGCTATATTTCTTATATACTGTGTCATACTTTTTTTGAATGAATGTGTAGTGTATAAATGAATGACTGAGTGAAGGGGAGGAAGGGACTGAGGGAATGAGTGAACAAAGGGGAGTATGGTGAGTGAGGAAAGGGGATTGAAAGAGAGACTGAAAGAAGAGGACTAAGGGTAGGGGAGTGAGGTAAGGAGAGTGAAAGAGTAAGGGAATGGCAGTAAGGAAAGGAGAGTGAGGAGGGAGTGTGAGAGAAGGGGAGCGGGGAATGGAGACAGGGAAGGGGAGAATTGGACAGAGAGGGGTAGTAGAGCAGGGTAAGGGGGTGAAGGTAAGGGAAGTGGATTGATGGTGAGGGAAGAGGTATGAGGATGAGAAAAGGTGGGTAAGGGAAAGTGAGAGAATGGGAGTGAAGGAGACAGAAGGGGAATGAGGGGATGGAGGGAATTAGGGAAGGGGAGTGAGGGTAGGGGAATAAGGAATAGAGTGAGATAAGGAGAGCGAGGGGGAGTGAGGGAAAGGGAGCGGGAAAGGGAAGTGGTGTGAGATACAGATAGGAGGAAGTGGAGTGGGGAAAGGGGAGTGATGGTGAGTGAAGGGCAGTGACAGTTAGGAAAGGGGTATGAGGGTGAGGGAAGGTGAATGAGGGAGAAGGAAGACAATTAAGAGAGAGGGAAAGTGAGTGAGGGAGAGAGGAGGAGTGCTAGAAAGAGGGAGGAAAGGAGACTAAGGGTTAGGGAGAGAGAGGGAGGTAGAGAGTGAGAGAGAGGGTGAGCAAGGAACTGAGAAGGTGTGAGGCAGTTAGAGTGAGTGAGACAGAGGGAGACAGGGAGAGAAACATGGATGAAAAAAAAGTGAGGGAGGGAGTGAACGAAGGGGAGTAAGTGAGGGAGTGAGGAAAGAAGAGTGAAGGAAGGAGAGTGAGGGAAAAGTACTGAGGGTGACTGAAAGGCAGTAACAGTGAGAGAAGGGGTATGAGGGTGACGAAAGGGGAATGAGAGAGAAAGAAGGAGATTAAGAGAGAGGAAAGGGGACTGAGGGATAAAGTAGGAGTGAAGGAAACAGAAAGGGAAAGAGAAGAACGGTGAGGGAGAGAGAGGGAGAGAGTGAAAGAGAAAGAGAGGGAGAGCGAGTGACTGAGAGGGAGTGAGACGGTTAGACTGAGTGAGACAGAGGGAGAGAGGGAGAGAGAAATGGAGTGAAGGGGAGTGAGGGACTAAAGGAATGGGAGTTAGCAAAAGGGAATGAGGAAAGGGTAGTGACGGAAGGGAACTGACGGATGGAGTGAGGGAAAGAGAGTGAGGGGGAGTGAGGGAATGGGAGCAGGAGAAAGGGAATGGGAGTGATGCACAGAGAGGAGAACATGAAGTAGGGGAAGAGGAGTGTGATTGAGTGAAGGGCAGTGACAGTGAGGGAAGGGATATGAGGGTAAGGGAAGGGGAGTGAGGGAAAAAGAAGCATATTTGGAGAGAGGAAAAAATAGTGAGTGAGAGAGAAGGATTTATGGAAAGAGAGAGGAAAGAAAAGGAAGAGTGGTGGAGAGAGAGGGAGACAGTGAGAGAGAGAAAGAGAGGGAGAGTGAGGGACTGTGAGGGAGTGAGGCAGTTATAGTGACTGAGACAGAGGAAGAGACTTAGAGACGGATGGAGGAAAGGGGAGTGAGGGAGGGAATAAATGAAGGGGAGTGAGCAAAAGGGAGTGAGGGAGTAAGAGAAGGGGAGTGACTGAAAGTGAGTGAGGGATGTTGTGATGGAAAGAGAGTGAGGGGGGAGAAAAAAGAGTGAGGGATAGAGCAAAAGAAGGGTAGTGATGGAGGAAGAAAGGAAAGAGAAGTGAGGGACACAGAGGGGAAAGAGCGAGCAGGAGAAGGTAAGTGAGGGTGAGGGAAGGATACTGATGGTGAGAGAAGGAGTGTAAAGTTGAATTAAGGGGAGTAAGGAGAGTGAGGGAAGGGGAGTAAGATGAGTAAAGGAAGGGGACTAAGAGACAGAGTGAAGAAAGTGGAAAAGGGAAAGAGAAATAAGACAGTGATGAGAAAGTATTTTTTGTCTGTCATTCTTACCTTATAAGTAATGAAAAGTTAATAATACATTTTTCATAAATATAGTATCTGTGGAAGAGAAGAAAAAATTGAGTTATAATATATATTTCACAATACAAAATAATTTGTACAATACGTTATGTATCTGATTTTGCTGTTCTCAGAATATATTGAATTTCACTGAAAACAGTGAGTTCAATAGTACTCATCATATAACAGCAGGCAAAAAAAAGACAATCAATAAGATTGTCTTTAAAAAACCCATTCAACAGTTTCATTAATAATGTAAAAATTTCGAACAGCAATTTTTTACGTAAATATGGGACATCTCCAACAATCACAAAGTAACAAAACATTATTACTTCTTTTTTATACACTAAATAAAGTTATGTTCAAACATATGCTAACAACATTTACCCAAAATAGTAATTTTTTGTTTCAGATACCATTCCTCATGGCCAAATAGTATGTGTGAAATCCTTAGTTTGGAAGATACTTAATAGTACTCTTAAGCGTCCGTTTCCCAACCTTCTGAATCAAAAGCACCAACATCTTTTGTACCATCTAACAATGGTTATACCTCCACCCGATGCTATTTATCATGCACATAGAACCTTAATCAACTAGCATGCTATCAGAATCTCAACATCATCGGGTAGGCCGATGACACTCTACTCATCCTTTATCTTACCAAGGAGCTGTGTACCATTAAAAGAAACCTCTACAAGGGAATAAAAAATGGCACCAACATCTACAACAACTACAACATATCTAAAACACCTCTGCCTCACCGATGATCAACATCTCCTGTGATAGCAAAATCACCCACTATCTGATACACTTACACTACCTCTACGTCAACTACAGGAATCGTGGGAGTATTCATATTTGTACCGGTAACCAGTCCCAAACAAGTACTTTTCTGGATTGTTTGATTAAGAAATATAATTTGTGTTGGTATGAGACAAGTAGGGTACAAGGACTCAGTACGGTGCACTTGCTAGAACTTAAAGCCACAGATGGATTTCAACTCCACATTTGCATTCCAATAATCAAAGCCTTTGGGGGCCAATTCAGCAATAAAGGACAAAGAATAAACTAACGTAGTTAGTGTAAGCATAAATTTGTTTGATGATGGGGTACACCATTTAAAATAATATGAGGCTGGGTCTGTGAGGTTATAACTGGTGAAGTATGTATACATTTGTTATTGTGTTGTGGAACTTCCCATAGATGGTGTAGGGAAATGATCCCATTGTGTATAATTAAAAGGTGGACACTGTCCACAAGTTCTATACAGAAAATGAAGCTCATAATGTTGGTAACAAAATAAATAGGCATAATTAGCAGTATAGAGATAAAAATTGTCTGTATTAAACACAGTGTAATATTGTAAATTAGAAAACAAGGAATTCACACAATTAACATCCCAATCATCTGATTGTACACTGTGAGAGACCACATCGTCAAAGAAACATGGAAGACATAAGGTATTTGTAAGATCTCTGTAGGACCATAAACATCAAATGGTGCTTATCCCATTCAATGCCATCAGCAATGGAGACAGCTGAAATGTTAACATGGGCTTGTTCTTTTCATTTTGTGGGATGACAAATGTGGTGCCAATACTCTGTCAAATAGTTCCACAACAGAGCGCTCAGGGAGATAATGGATATTTATCAAGAGGAAAAACACAGTCATGAATCCAATCCAAAGGAAGGCGAACACCATTGAAAAATCGATCCAAATATATATTCAAGGTGGCATCAGATAAGTATGTTTCAACAAAGCGATGAAGACACAAATTTGTGCAGGTGGTGGTAAAATAACAGAAGATAACAAAGAACTGTCTGATAAGAAATTATCTTGATTGATATAATAATGGCTGGAACTCGGGGGGCTGTTCAAGAGTTAAAGTTGAATCTAGTTCTGCTATAGAGGACTCCAAAGGCAGGGTAGCATAAGTAATTTTCATGGTAGAATACATAGAAGGTAAAACTGTTAACTGGTCAACTGAAGACTCGGTCACACCTTCAGGCTGCGGAAGTGAATCAGAAGAAACAGAGTTCATATGCTGTAGTAAAACATCCAGATGAGGGATGGTCCTAGGAACCCTATTCAGAATCGGCCAGATGGTGTAACTTGACTTGGTCAATCAAAATAAAGCAATTATCTTTAGATCCAGGTAGTGGAGGTAACATCACACCTTGTGTGCCCTTAAGACCAAGGACTGAAACCAAAAGGGACCAAATTATTTTTTGTTCATCACCTTCTCCCGGACAAAATCTCTTACTTTTGGCAGCCAGCCAGAAACCGTAATCAGCACTGCTGCATCCTTTTGTGATAGCAAATGGGTTCTTTCAAGGGCATCATGATTCTTTTGTAGATCCTCTAACATAGCAAAGTGGTATCTACATCAAATGTTCGGCAGCCGCCACAATGTCTAGACCATCAAGGTCTGGTACAAACATCTTAACACCAAAGAGCATTTCGTACAGGGTCCACCCATCCAATGATCTTTGAGGGATATTATTAAGTGCACGTTGTACTCCATATAAATGAATTACCAGCCACGGCCTGTACCTAGAAACCTTGCAGTTAAAAATTGCTTTAAGTCACAGTTTATACGCTCCACAACAGAATTGCCCACAGGCATACATGGAGACAAGAAACTGCACCTGCATCCTCATGGACTTCATTGAATCACGTTATGCCTTAGAGACAAAAGCCGGACATTGGTTAGAATGAAAGGCGCCACAGGCATAAGTCCTGACAAAGGCATGCAAATCTTCTATAACAGCATGAGCGTCAGCACAGCGCTGTGGCCAAACCCAGTGGAACCGAGCGCAACAATCCACTGCAACCAAAATGTATTTGAAAGCATTATTGGATGTCAAAGTACCCCAATGATCAAGATATATACATCCAAATGGATGGTTAGAAATGTAAAGGTGAGTCTGGGGTGAGCAAGATACAGTAGAACTCTTAATTTGTTGACAAATGTAAGATGAAAGCAATTATTTACGAGTCTGCTGGTATAAACCCTGCCACCAATAGCGTTGCTGTAAAGGAGAAATTGAAGCCGACACCCCCGCATGAGCAGAAGCCATGCCCTCATGTGCAACCACGATAAGCAAAATTCTTTGGTTCTTGTTGAGAATCAAGTAATCATCACCCGTAAGAGAAGTTACTGCAGGTACATTGTAAGTAGTCAAGTGATAAATATAATGAGAAGGGAAACCCTGAGGAAATAATATACCCTCCCTTGTTACAGCAACAGCCACCAAACATTTTGTCATCAATCTTTGTCATAGACCTTGTAAGAGCCCCTACTTTAACTGTGGCTACTCTGGACTGGCTGATTCATCAGCCATAGAATTACCAACAGCGTGCACTTCTGCTGGAGAAAAACTTGCGTGGAACCAATGGTCAGGTGTACGGTACCATCATTATAGATTATACATTTGTACTGTTCAAGAGGACGGATTGACGAAGGAAATGGATGACCATGTTCATATTGAAGAAATTACTGTGTTTGAAAAGAAGGATCAATATTAAAATTGACATCAGCGGATGTCAAATAAGTAGTGCATTGTATCCATCGTGGATGCAGTGCTTTAGAATTTGGTACGCTAGCTTTTGTGACTGCCTCTAAGACAGGCACTGGTATTATGACAAAAATGCTTTTAGCTTGAGCCAGAGAGTGTTTTTTTCAGAAGCGCCATCTGCACAGCTGTAGGAGTCTTTTCAGTAGAAATAAAATGCAACTCTGCAGGAGTATAAAAGTGCGATTTGTTTGCAATGGGAATTGTGTCCCCCTCATTTCACATAAGTGAAACCGAGTGCACCTGGTACAACCTGTATGACCAAATTGGTAGTATTCATCCTACTTTGTAAATATTGCGCTGCAAGAAAATCAGTCTACAAAGAGCACAGTACAGCGGTGTGTTCCTCAAGACAATTGGAAGATCAAAAAGAAGGATGTATCGAAGCGTATAGTCGCTTGATACGCTGAGCATAATCAGAAATGTAGGTCCTGTCAAAGTTCAAGAAACCCAGCAAAGACTGCAATTTCTTAAGTGAAGACGGGGGTTGTAACTTAGCACATTTCTCTAGGAGATGGGGTGCTAACCCCCTTCTCTCATTGGTCAATTCATAACTGAGTAACGGCCAAAAATGCTATATGCAATTCGGCAAAATGGAATTTGTAACCCAAAGCAGCAGAAAAGTGGGACGATGCGACCCACCTGTGCCAAATGAGGATTTAATTCATCATCAGTTAAGTACATGTCATCGACATATGAAAATGCATCAGGGTAAATTTCCTTTAAAAGAGACAATATATATGTGCCACAAATCCCCAGGGGCTATTCTCATCCCTATAGGCAATCTTGCACACCGCCTCTAATTTCCATGAACTCTGAATGCGGCCAAGTCACAGCTCTCCGGAGCCAATGTGTGACTGGAAAAACCATTAGAAATGTCTAATGTGGTTTTCATCTTTTTATGCATAATATCATTCACTAATGCTGAACTGTGTGTATTCTCTACCGCAAAGGTATGGACATGACTATTCAAATGCCTATAGGCCAAAACTATATGATATGAACTATCCGGTTTCAATATCGGAAAGAGATGATTATTTATTGAAGACACACAGGGCTCGATCATTACCTTGATATTCCAATTGGGCGAGAACATCACTAACGGACGTTTTACCTTCTCGTTTAATTGGATACTGTGGTTGGGATTGCGGAGTACATCATAATGGAATAACATTCGTAGAAGAATCCTTATCCCAACCACCTGATAGTGATACAAAGCAGGAGCAAAGACTAGGTCCCACTCCCAAGCATAAGCCTGTTTTGTCTCATCAGGTACATACTGTGAAAAAGATGGCAGAATTACTCCTCCCCTCCAGGAGAAGTAAGGATGAATGGGGGAGGCCAATCAAACTCTGCCAGTAAAATGTCATAGGAGGACATCATGTTGTTCCAAAAAACAGCATTGACAGTGCATTTAATATCACCCTCAATTTGAAGGTTTACATGATAAAGTCTGTCTGGGGGAGCGACGCAGGTGTCCATGGTTTCATCAGTCATAAAAGTGTCAGTTACTTTCCCCTCCAGAAGCTGGTGGAGTGTCTGGTACATTACGGTAACTTTCACCGCGCTGTCGAGGAGAGTTAACACCCAACTCCTATCCAGGAGGAGGGTTCTCACTGTCTGGGGCATATTTCGCTGTTAAAGCAGCAACTTTTTTCTTCTAAAACTGGGGTCCATATTGAGGTGGATCCTCCCTTTTGACTTTTATATCAAACTGGCGCTGCAGGACCCACTGCTGTTGCATGGCCTTGCCTTGTCTGCGATCGTGTTGTCCACCCCAACCCAATTGTGGGTCCGATGATTTCTGAAAGGAACAAGGAGAACGGGGATCAGGAACCTGAAACCTCTCTTGTGTCTTAATTTTAGAGCGATCACATAAATCATATCCATTTTCAGAAGCATCTATGATTCACGAACCAGCCAGAGACCATGGTTTCTGTTGCCGCTTATATTGTCCCATGTCTCCAGACAGGACATCCCACTTTGTACAGAGGGGGTTTACCCTGAACTTGAGTAGATAATCTGACTCCTAAACTATTGCGTCCTAATTTAATATAAATGTCTGCAACAATAATCGGTAACTGTTGTTCCTGATCAGCGACTGCTATTGCCTCAAGGTGTTGGCAAACCACTTCACATTTAATGTTAGCAAGTATCATTTTGAAGACTATGGGAAAAAAAACACTAACTGGATCACGAAAGCCGGGGCTGGACCTGCCTCGTGTTCGTTCTGTACTTTCTTAAGAACACTCAGAAGATTGCTCATGCAGGGAGTGCCACTACAAAGTGCATATGAAGAGGCAAATCCAACCCCCAAGAGTTCGAGTCTGCCAAGGGAGGAATCAGCCCACTTGGCAAACAGATAGTAATGATCCTTCCTGTGTTTCTCTGCAGGATTGGTGTGTGGCAAAAGCATCAAGCTTTTCAAACTTCTGAGCTATCCAAAATGGAACATCCTCACGATTTTGAGGATATTTTCCCATCACTGAATTAAAAATGACAAGGCTTATCACAAGGCCTTGTATTAGTGCTGGAGTGCAGCTCCAGGTGGAGTGACCATAAAACAATTGAGAAATTAATTGTATTACGCGTCTATAGAGAAGAACTACTTGAGCGTATAGTAAATGTAAGTCCACCACATTAGCATTGAGATCCCTGGGATGTGGTGTAAAACCAGCTATCACTGGGCATGTGGCCCCATCAGTACTTAAGGGGCCCATACAAACAAATCAGATAGGGAGGGGGAAGAGTGCCATTAAACCAAATATGGTGCTCCCAGGACATAAGAGGTACTTCAATCACTACATAAGGACAATACACTGCAGATGCTGCAGAAACCGTATAAGCATAAATTAAATTATCATTTATATCCACTGCTGGAAGTGGGACCCAGGTATAAAAGACCTCAAAGCGGTACGCTGCATCCGCTTCAACCACAAAAACGGAGCTCCTGCATTTGGGACCCGTGCTGTAACAAATGCTGTTTAACCGCTGCACTGCAATGTGCTACAATGGTCATCATTTGTGCCAATGCAAACACATCAAAATGGAAATTAAACGTTAGCACAATATGGGTAAAAAAACTTTTATAATTTAAGCTTTAAAAACTTACAGCAAAATATGTGTACCGTACAATCTGAGAAAGCTAAACCCTCACAGAATGGACCTCTCTGGGAACCACTGATAGGGTATTGTGGATAAGCATAAGCGCTACTCAGGTGTCTTGCCTAGAAGTACCAGGCCAAACATTGCTGGTGCCATGTTGCATGGATTCTGAGAGATCACAGAACCATGCTTGGGATTATGGGACCTTAGTAGGCACGAGACTGCGGTATCCTGACACTTTAGTACCCATGACCCCGAGACCGACTAGCTATAGTGTCTCACTTGCCCCCTACTAACTCACAGAGGAGCAAGTGATTAGACACCCCAGAACACATCACTCCTGACTCTCTCAGGAATCGTAATTTGCAAGACACACCCTTTCGCTCACCCTCTTGTACTCATCCACAACAAGATCTGACAGAAACAGAAAACACTTTAAAATGTTTATTTTAACTGACGTGCTCTAGTATGCAGAATACGTGCCACAATCAGTAGAAAAATGCCTTTATATTAGAAGATCTCTGGGTTTTATCTGCAGACCCCGCACCTCAGTCTATAAATGGTAGTTCTACATCACAGGTGCTGTCATGCTCTTCTCCCTGGAAAGATCTTGCTCCAAGCCGTTACCTTTCTGTGTAGTCCCATATTACCAAAGTACGTGTTCCAAGCAACAGCTGCATCTGCATGTTTTGTCTAGGTGTTAGGGCCTGACCAGAACAAAATAAAAAGGGGCATTGTTGTTCAACCTTTTTCACTATGTGCAGTCTACATCCCAGGAATGAGCAAGTCACGAAAACAACAGCATGTTCTATGTGAACTTTTCAGAGTAGCAAATGCAAACAAATTTGTGTAGTAATGTGTGCAAGCAGGAGACAGGCAACAACGTACTCATGCTAACATAGGGAAGACGACAATGCCCCTATGGGCCTCGTGACAAGACCTTCATTGTCCTTTTTCTGCTCCCATGCAGATAAATCTGAATTCCTGTTGTCAGGGGGACACCTAAATGTTATGTTATATTATAGGAACTTGTAAAGTGCAACGGTTATCCGGAGGTGTCCTGGCGCTCGTTATTATCCCTAAGTTAAAGAAACGGTAAACAGCAATTACAGGTTGAAATGCTAGGTCTTTAGACTCTTCCTAAATGTCAGGAGATCTGTGCTGTTTTTCAGGAAAAACGGAACGTCATTCCAGGCTTTTGTAGCGCGTAGGACAAAGCTTCTTACACCCAAAGAAGCTTTTTTTGTCAGTGGTACTATCACCAGCGTGGCTTCCATGGAACGCAGCATTCTTTTTGGCCAGTACCATTGTATATGCTGTTTCAGGTACTCTCGGCCTGTGCCCTGAAGAGCCTTGAAAACTGTACAATGGGCTTTTAAGCGCATCCATTTCCTGACAGGCAGCCAGTGAAGTTTTTTAATTTCCTTGGAGATGGAGGCAAATTTAGGTGTGCCCGAAAGCAACCTCGCTGCCGTATTTTGCAGCAGTTGGAGTTTGTTCATGAAGTGTTCCTGTAGGCTCAGATAGAGGCCATTACAATAATCGAGTCTAGACAGGAAAAGCGCCATGACCACTGTCCGCTGGCTGTCAGCCGGTAGAAAGGGGAGAATTTTCTTGATCATTCTAAGCACATGGAAGGTGGCAGATGACACTGCATTAATCTGATTGCCAAAATTAAGCTTGTCATCAACCATAGTACCTAAGTGTTTTACCTTCCTTGAAGGAGTAGGAAGAGTGCCCATTGTTAATGGCCACAGGTTCAGGGTATTGGCATCATTCCCAAAAAGGAGGACTTCTGTCTTGCCTGAATTTAATTTTAGGCAGTTTTGTGTCATCCACCTCCTTACAGCTTCCATACAGTAGTGGAACTGATTATCTAATTCAGTTCTCTGACCAAGCCTCAGACCATCTGCGTGTCATCAGCGAAGACGGTCAGGTTAAAACCAAAGGAGCTGATCAGTGAGGCTAGGGATGAGACAAACACATTAAAGAGGCTAAACGAAGACCCATGTGGCACTCCACAAGGCAGGGTGAAAAGTTTAGAGTGAAATTCATCCAATGCAGCTATTTGTGATCGCCCAGATAAAAATCATTTTAGGAGCTTCCACGCTTCACCTTGAGACCCACATGCCAACGAACGGTCCATCAATAGATCATGATGGACCGTATCAAAGGCTGCCGACAGGTCGAGTAGGACCAGTGCGGCCTTATCTCCCTTATCCAGGGCTTCCCTAATCTCTTCCGTGGATTTATTAAGTGAAGACTCAGTAATCTGGGGTACAAAAGGGGGTGGTGATGGACAGAGCATCTGAACTAATCAAACACTCACACCCAGTCAACAGATCTGGGTTTAATCCATCACCGTTCTTTAGCCCACTCTGCCACCCCAGTTCAGACATGGCCATATGCAAATCAGTCTGACCCTGTGCCTCATGGGAACAGTCCAGCCCGAACTGACAAGCCATGCCTTCCCTGGACCGGAAACAAGCTTCCGAGGACCGGTTTCTGGCATTTCAGCCATCTTCAGTCCAGCTTGCTTGAATCCAGTGGCAAAGTGAGCAAGGGACTCACGCCGGAGCATACCCTGCCAACTTATGGCGAACAAAGTGGTACAAAAGGGGGTGGTGATGGACGGAGCATCTGAACCAATCAAACACTCACACCCAGTCAACAGATCTGGGTTTAATCCATCACCGTTCTTTAGCCCACTCTGCCATCCCAGTTCAGACAATGCAAAATCAGTCTGACCCTGAGCCTGATGGGAACAGTCCAGCCCGAACTGCCAAGCCATGCCTTCCCTGGACCGGAAACAAGCTTCCGAGGACCGGTTTCTGGCATTTCTACCCAGATCTGTTGACTGGGTGTGAGTGTTTGATTGGTTCAGATGCTCCGTCCATCACCACCCCCTTTTGTACGACTCGGTACCCTGACCTTCTCTAAAATTGAATTGTGTTGAGTCCAACACTTGGTTTTCACGTAGGAAGGCACTGAGTTACACATTTATTGACTTCATTTTCGCTGGTAGCAGAAGGCGGTATATCGGTCGAAAGTTATTTGGATCCTTAGGATCAAAGCTTTGCTTCTTCAGCAAGGGTAGTATAGAAGCGAATTTCCACAGTTTTGGAAAATGCCCTGTTTCAAAAATTGCATTAAAGAGGGAAGTGAGTGCAAGGGCTATGGGTGCCGGGCACGTTTAATCACCGAGACCAGGCAGGGATCAAAGGGGGAGCCTGATCTTGTTGCCAGGAGGAGTTTCATTGTATCCGTTAAGGATATATCAGCAAATTTGTCAAAGACAAGGGGAGGGTCCTTAACTGGCCTCCTTCTTTCCAGCAAAACCTCAGGCTCTGCGGAGTGTGGGAGGTTAAATGCTGAAAGAAAGACCTCCACCTTATTCAGGAAGAACATCGCAATGTCCTCGCATAGTTCCTGATTTGACGCCATTTTTGCTGGACGGGGGAGGCCAGATTTGATACAGTTTAAAAAATGTAATAGGCCGCATTTTTTGCTAAACTGATTTGATTAGTGAAGAAATATCTGATTCCTCATATTTTTTTCTCCAATTTTGGTTTTGCAAGTGAGTTTCTTTTTCCTCAGCTCCTCCGCATACCAGGGAGCTGTTGGGTGAGATCTTTTGGGAAATCGGTGTTTAGTTTCTAATGCCCCTAAATACTGAATTTAGGGGCATTCAAGGGAGTGTATGATGGTAGCCAATTAGATCTTACCCCTGGGATACCTATACCATCTATATGACCAGTTCAACTTAGGGGTGTGCCTAACCTGAAAGTGAAACATGCCTACTGACTAATTTCATGCCTGCTCTGCTGCCAAATGAGCACGAGGGCAGGGGGTGGTGTTTCTTAGGTCACAGATCAAAGAAAGCAGAGGCTTGGAAGCCTCTGGTCTTGATATTCTAATTCACAAGCTGGAAGTGGTGTGATCACCTTGTGCTGGAGCAGGCATTGTTTCTGGCCTCTAAGAGCACAGACTCTCACCTACAGGGGAGTCAGAAACTCATCTGTGGTTGCAGACTGACCCTGTTTTAGCATGGCTCCTGGTTGAAAGAGGAGGCAATGCTTCAAGGTTTCAGGGCTTGGAACTGGATTGGAATCATACAGTTGGGGGACATATGGTCCAGGACACACATACGCTCCTTTCAGGACCCTTATACATACCCAATTCTATGAATATCTTCAGGTCTGACCTTACATTCTCTCCACACTCATGTCCCAACATCTGAAACTCTACCATAATGTAACTTCCTGGAAGCCAAACTCCTCATAGGAAACCTGGGACGAGGAGGAATCTCTCAGACCTACTGTAGCCTGGTAATCAACTTGCCTGGCATGCTGCAACATCTCACAACCATATGGGAGAGATGGTTGGGTCCCATAGAAAACAAAGATTGGCATGACGCCTTGATGGCTCCTCCTGAACTTACCATTTCTTCTCAACTGCGCCTGGTTCAAACATATTTCCCTCTCTGTTCCCTATCTCTCCCCGATCTGCATGTACAGGGCAGGCCTTCACCCTAACCCCTCTTGCCCCATATGTGGAATTAACCCAGCAAGTTTTTACCACATGGTGTGGTCTTGTCCTGTGGTGCAGAACTACTGGACCACAGTGATCAGGGATTTATCAGATCTCCTTATGTAGGAGGTTTCCTTTGCCCCTTGTTGATTCTGCTTGATGGGTTGGAGGTCTCTGGGAAAACAGGGTTTGAGCGAAGATTTCTGGGCCTTGCCCTCCGGGTTGCTAAGCGAGACCCTGCAGCACACTTGATGTTCCCTGCTCCACCTACCCAGATGGAGATGAGATGTAGATTGATGTGCACAACAGGAGCTGGTGGTCTTTGATGCCGGGGGCTGTCCGCATAAACATTGGGGGCATGGGGGAAGTAGTTGGGTCAATCTATCTGAGGATGTAATGGATACATAATTTTGGACAATAATAATAATAATAATAGGCACATTTGTAAAGCGCATTGTTACACTCGGCCAGTGTGTCCCCGCGCTGTAGTGCTAACTGTCGTGCTCGCTACACCCTATCCTGAACCAGACGCAACTATCCAAAGGGGAAGAGATAGGTTTTCAAGTTTTTCCTGAAAGTGCCCTCCAAGCCCTCTAACCGGAGGCTCAGAGGGAGCTTGTTCCATTCCTGTGCAGCCAGAAAGCGGAATGATCAACTACTCATCCTTGCCCTCTTAATAGCAGGAACGCACACCAAGCCCATCCCACATGATCTAAGTTGGCATGTGGGAGAATAGAGTGAGTAGATCAGACAAATAGGATGGACCCAACCCCTGAATGATACGGTGGCAGACACACAGTGCCTTGAACAAGACTCTCTCCCTTATCGGCAACTAATGGAGGGAAGCCAGCGCCATCTTCGAGGAGGCTCTCCTCGGAAGCATAAGAACCAGATGAGCTGCTTCGTTCTGTATGCCTTAGAGTCTTTGCGTGCATTTAGCCGTAGCACCCAGGTACAGAATATTGCCGTAGTCAAGGCACGATGTCACCAAGGCGTGCACCATGGTCTTCCTGGTTGCAGTGGGCAGCATGTCCAGGGTTTTACGCATGCCCTTCAGGACTCCGAAACAGGCACCTGCACCCGCCTGGTGTGGTACTCAAAGCAGAGCTTAGTGTCCAGCCATACCCCCAGGTTCTTTGCATGAGCGCAGGGCATGGGGGTGGACCCCAAACTCTGGCGCCACCATGCCGATGACCACACTGACGGAGCTCTCCCTACCACAAGCACCTCAGTCTTATTGCTGTTCAATTTCAGGCAGTTGCTAGCCATCCATAATGCCAGCTCTTTCATGCATGCCACGAAATTGAAGGCTGCCGTATCCTGTGCCTGTGTCAGGGGGACCACCACTTGAGTGTCATCGGCGTAGGACCCTAATCCCAAATCTGTCAGCAATCTCTGCTATGGGATACAATGTCTATCCTAATTAAGATGTACTGCTTGAGAGCCATTAGTTTGTACAGACGCAACCCAATTTTCTGTATTGTAATGCATGTGTGTCAATTAAATAAAAGATTATTTCAAAGAGTCTGACCTTTTAATTCAGATATTTATTAAAAGAGATTACTCATGCAGGTATATATAGATTTTTTTTCTCTCTCTCCCCCTCTGCCTGTCTCCCTCCCCTCCCCTCCCCCACCTCCTCCCACTCCTACTTCTCTCCTTTCCCCTCCTCCACCTCCACACCCTCTCCTTCTTCCTCCTCCCCCTCCTCCTGCTCCTCCTCTTCCTTTCCCATCTCCCTTGCACTCCTCCCTCCTTAACCTCCCCCTCTCCCTCCTCCCCATCCTTTCCTCCTCCCCTGCTTCCTCCCCCTACCCTTCTTCCTCCCCTTTCCCTGCCCTCCTCCTCCCTCCTTCTCCTCCTCTCCCCATCTCCCCTTCCACTCCCCCTCACCTTTCCCATCCCTCTCCTTCCACCTCCCCCTCCTCTTCCCCACCTCCCCCTCCTCACTCCTCTACCTCCCTTTCTTCCTCCTCCTCCACTTCCCTCTCCCATCCCCCTTCCACCCCCTCCCTTTTCCTCTCACTCCTCCACCCCCTTTCCCACCCCTTCCTCCTCCCTCTCTCTCTCCTCCCCTCCTCCTCTTTACCCCTCCCCCATCCTTTACTCCTCCCCTGCCTCCTCCCCCTCCTCCTTTGAAATATGTAAATAAATACTAAAATGTACTTGGAGGAATAGAGAGGACAGGGAGCAGGCCTTGGCTGTGGTGGGGACTTCAGGAATGGGTCCAATACACGGCCTAACATGATCATCTGGGCATGCTACACCCAGTGTAACACTTTTGCTTGACAATCTCGGGCAGTGTGGTAATGCAGGGACATTGCCAAAAATGCATTATTCTAACACGAGATTCGTGACACTTAGCAGGGCTGCAGGGTATAGTCACTTCACGAACATCTGATATAAATACAAACAAATGGCGTGTGTACTGATGGGAGGTTAAAAGAAGTGGTAATTGACGATCATTTCATGAAGATGATGCATCAGCACCACCCAGTGGCATAAACAGGTCTCTGCAGCCTCCACACTCCTGCAGGGGGTATTTCAGTCATACGGCCTCTTAGTACAGATGTAGGGTCTGGGCAGATGACAGCCAGACACCCACAGGGCTCCACTTCCGATGTAGGCGCACTCCCCAAAGTCTGTGATTGTACATCTGCGAAGAGAGAGACAGAGACAGGGTCAGAGTCAGACAGAGTGAGACAGGGTGAGAGTTAGACAGAGTGAGGCTTGAATCTCTACAAAGGCTTTATTTTTATTTTTCAATGACAACTATTGTGTAGTTGTACTTGTGAAGTCAGAAAAATCTAACTGTGATACCATTTATGCAGACTCCTAAAAGGGAAATGCAAAACCAACAGTTGATGGACAGAATGCAGAACAATGTCACACATACATGCCAGTACAGAGGTCTGGGCCTAAATCCATTGGATTTTTGCTCACCAAGCCATTCCAGTTTGAACCCAGCCATATGCAAATCAGTCTTGCCCTGTGCCCCATGGGAACAGTCAAGCCTCATCAGCCAGGATAGCTTGACTCCAGTGGCGTGGAGAGCACAGGACTCACGTTTGAGCATACCCGTCCCACTCGAGGTGACAAATGCAAAAGGGAGCAGATGGAGTAGAACTGAGGTCAGCAACTGTGGCGATGGGCCCCGTCAAGCGCCTTGTTATATTTCTTAAGACCCAGGCCCTCTGATGAGGGCACCACGGGGCAGTTCTGGGACATTGGAAGCACCACACCTGCTGGGAAGGGTAGACTGTCCGCTGGAATGTTCTGGAAATATATCCAAAGCCCCTGATGTCAGAGGATTCACTTGCTAAACTAAAAAAAGTTTGACTCTAGAAAAATAAAATGATCCATTCCAAGCTTTTCTATTGAGCCAAGGTTTGCAGGAGTAAGTCAATGATTAGCCAATAAAGGTTTACGGAAGGTGTAAAACGTAAGTCCTTAATTAGTCAACAAAAGATTACAGGAGGAGGTGCTGATTAAAGTTCACTTAATTGTCAAATGGTGCATATTAAGTCATTTTTACAATTATTATGGTACAACTATTTATTACAAATGGTGTTTACCTAAACTAATAAAGGTTTGAAAGTAACATGTCATTAATCAGAATGACTGAAGTTACCTTTACAGTGACTTCTCTGTAGCCTAATACACTGGTCCCTTTCTCAACATGTGGTCATCTGCGCCATCTAGTGGCAGGATTATGAACTGCTTCTATAGGAGATTCCTACATATTGCTTTGTGTTCTGGTGCCTCAGTTGCACATCCCCCATGATTTTCTAGTAATGTAGAGTGGAGCAGGAGGAGGTTCACAAAGGAAAACAATCCACCGACTGAGAGTGGGAGACACAGAGAAGCGGACTTCACGCTACTCTGACATCCGGGCTCTTTCCATCCTCACCCTGGAATGAAGCAAAGCAGAATTGCTTTTCCGCAAGGGGAGCTGCTGCAAAAAAGCAATGCCGGCTCCCGCAGGAGGGAGGGAGCTGGTGGGACTGTGGGGGCATTGGGGCTCCCCACACGGTCTCAGCGCGGCCTCCTGATGTGAAAGCAATGGGTGCACAGCTCCTGTAGTCACGCAGGGTGCGCGGCTCCAAGCAAAAATAATTAAGATTTTTTTATATTAACCTAGATTATATGTTGGGTTATTGGGTGGCTCTCAAAAGAGCCCTTGTTTTGATTGGGACATTGTTGTAGCTACATGTAAGTGTGGATGCAGAGCTTAAGGTTGTTGAGAAACACTCTGTTCCCTTGATCAGTGAAGTGTACTCCATCACTTCTGTAGATGCCATCCATATGGAAATGTAGATTGTGTTATAGATGGAGCTCATCCTATGGTCTCTGAGGTAAGCAGAAGCAGCGTTATAGACACTTTTCCTATCATTTTTCAATCTGAGAACAAAAATGACTGGAACACTTCAATTTCTGTATTTGGCATATGTTAGAGTATACAAAGACAATTTTGGGGAAAAGCAACATCAATTCTGCAAAGGTGTCCTTCATTAGCATTCCAGACCTACCCCAGTCAATGTGCTTAGGTCATTGCCATTACAGTGCACAATTATGAGGTCAGGGGCTTGGAGATGCAAAAAGGTTTTAACCAAAGGCATCAATTGGTGCCACTTTAATCCTCTTTGTCCAATCTATTTAATCTCTACATTTTGGAAAGCTAGGTATTGGTCAATACCTCTGTGTTCAGCATACCTTTTGTACCAGAAAACATAACTGTGGCCCACAAGCCACACTCTAAGCATATTGAAGGGAAATCTGGATGTAATGAAAAGATGTATGTAGCTGATGTAGTCAGTTGGTAGAATGAGAGGTGTGTAAAATGGTGGACAAGATGCAATTAAAAAAAAAATTATAGAATTGAATGGCTGTTTAAGAACATTCTACATTCAAAGTAGAGTACATTTTACTTTTTTTTAAAAGCATTCTTCCTATTGGTTAGTAAAAAATGTTTGAAATGTACACCAGAAAGGACAAGATCCTATTTTGCCAAGTCAACCACACCTCTGTTTGTATTTGCAACATTGCGACCTGTGAGTTGAGTTGAATATTCCATGAACTGTTACTATGGAAATTGGCATGACGCTGAATGGGGGAAGGGTTAAAAGTTAACTGTGCTTTTAAAATGTGAAATTGTAATTTATATATAAGTAATATTTTCCTTCCAATGATTTTTCCCAAGTCAGTACTCTCTTTAGAAGTGGTGTTTAATAAAAAAAAGTGTTGCATTTATTTGTTATATCTTTAGGAATTTGCGACTCCATCGCGGTGGTGCACGAACGGGGTCGCGACTTCTAAAAAAAAGTAGGGACAGCTTGAGCACGTCTAGAAGTCAGTTGCTAAGGGTTATCATGTGTAACCAATACAAATGTGTTTTACGATTTTGCAAAAAATCTGGGAAGCAAGGCGATTTGTTACTTATGTGTATGTGTGGGGAGAAAGAGAGGCAAACTTTGCCATTACTGGTTTTACCTTGTTGAGTCTGGTGCATTATATCGATTGTGTGTAAAAGAAAATCCTGTCAGAGTTTGAGAGATTTTATATTGAACAGATTTGCAAGGTGAGTTGAACATTTGTGAGGTTTATTATAAATGTTTAACATATTTCAAAAACGGTGTTGTTTAAAATATATTATTAAATGTGAAGATGTATATTGTACTTTGTCGTGTATTTCTATAGGTTCTGAATCGATCCCCCTATTCCTGACCCTATTCTGGTTAAACTTACTAGCTAGTTAACTAACAGTCAGCCCATGAGGCAAGAAAACCCCCATGATGCAGATACCGTTATCTGACGCAGTCACACTACGGCACAGGAACGTGTTATCTGATTAGGTCATAACGCTTGAGATCTAATTAGACAAGCGACATTCCTCCAGCCCCTGATAAGGCATACGACGTTCTCATAACAAATCAAACCTATGACAACCTGGATAATCCGTGCGGCCATTGTTTTGATTTCACAGAGAACTTTAGTAAAGAATGTGCTAACGAGCAAGTCGTATGACATCTTTATTGACGTACCTATGTCCATCCTTACGTCAATCCCGGCACCTTTAAGGTATAAATATTGCCGACCTTGCCCTATGCAAAACACACGCGTGGTGACAAGACGGAGCAGCCATACTTGCCGAAGCAGAGAGCAGAAGCAGACCCCGCAGGCAGCAGCCCCGCCTTCCTGACGCGCTGAGAGACGCGCTGCTATCTCAAGCCGAGAGACCCAGCACCGGCGCTTTCGGGCAGCCCTCGCAGGCAGCCTGGAATATCGAGAGCAGAGAAAGAGATACCATTCCTCATCCATCCTAAATTCCAGGTACAGAACTGAATAACCCCTCCTAGAGAATTCTTTAGTTATTCACTTGGCAAAAACAAACTTAACTTAAACTGTAACTTTCTATTCCCGCCCACGCATTAGACTTAGGTCAGGTACACGGGGTAGGCATATTTAGAAACACCAGTTGAGTGCGTTTAGTCAAATGTATATGTGTATGTAAATATATTTTAATCATTTTAAACATCATATGGCTCAGAAACCATATCAATGTTTTTACAGTATTATTTTATACTATTGCTTCTAATGTATGCACTTTACTTAACTATAAGTATCGCAATAATATCGATCCATTTCTCTTGTACGAGAAAAGAGACTGATCAATAAATAACATCTTTTATTGAACACGCCCGTCTCTTCCTTTTCTCTACATTCTGATGAGACTAAGAATGCACGTACTGACTGAGTAAAATAATTGCCTTGTGCTCACACGACTCTTGAGATTGACTCTTGATTAGGGGAGAGCAAAGTTGTCATGTTCTATGGTTGTCAGAAACTAAATCCCTTCTTGTCTAATCAGGGAGTTAATCCTTCCTTGAACATTCGAGAAAGTTTCTAGCGAACTCTGAGCTTAGCTGGCAAACCCAAAAATTAAGTCTAGTATCGACAGTAGTAGACCTAGTTAACGTCTGGCCTAGGCCTTTACTGCTGTAGGTACTATTCCAATGCGCAGAGCCTATTGGGAAAATAGGAGCTACACTACATGGCGCCCAACGTGTTTGGAAAGGGCGATAAAACTAACGTAAGACATTTAGAGTAACTCAGTCGTGCTTTCTCACTCAGACCCCTTTTCCCAAATACTCCAAAGACGTCTGGAGTGGGTGAAAGGTTATATCCTCCAAAACCTCGCAGGAGGAAACTCCTATGTATGGTTCTTGGTCTAGTCAACGTTGAAGGATAAAACAGTTCCAAAATATTGTGCATCTAATCTCTGTTTCCATAAAGAAACCTGATCTGCAAATAAACATAATACCATCCTGTCAGCAAAATGGACAGCGATGAAGAACGAGAGGTTACTAGATTAGCTACTGAAATAGCAGATGCTGATGCTACCATGCAAGCAGCAGACGCGGATATAATACTCATTCCGGTCGCCAAAAGGAGATCTATAACCTTAAAACTTATAGAAAATGGACTGACACCAAGAGGTGGCACAGTCATATTCGTAATCGAGGCACACGAATATCGGCAGACAGAGGTATACTATACATGGATACATTTTCCAGCAGCTAATACTATAACAAAGTACTTCCACTATTACAAAGTAGAAGAACCTCCTAATGAGTACACTCCTTTCGAGGAGGTGGAAGTACCACTCAAATTCCAAGAGCATTTGCTCTTATTTGATGGCGCCCTAAAACATAATAATCACATTACAAGGCTCGGTCCTTTAGGAAGACCAGGAGCAACGTGGCCGGTCTTAGCCGGATACACACCATATCCAGACATCGAAAGAATGCCTGCAGCAGAGCTGTTAATACAGCTAAAACAACTACTAAAAATACACAGACAATTAGTTCAGTATGTAATGCGGACTTCAACAATTCAGCCAGCGATTAAACTTCCACAGCTGACCCCTCACCAGGGGAACACAAATAAAATTACACCACAGAACATCCAATCCTGCCTAGGTAAAGTTCCAGCTAAACGGGAACAGATACCATTCTGGTTGGCACAGAAAATTACCCAAATAGAGGCGGTGTTTCCTGACACCACCCCATTAGAAAAACACAGAATTCTGACTATATGTCTCCCAATGGGAATCGCACCACACATTGAGGACTGTGACACTTGGGGTACAGTCTTTGCTTCCATCTACACAAAAACGCACGGTGTTCCATCCATTTCGGTAATACCAGATGTGCTAAAACAAATTCAAGATGAATATGGTCCAGAACCTGCTTTAACTCTTGGTATGAAATTACTAAAAGACTTCAAGCAGGTCTCGGCTATATTACTAGCCAACATAAAGGGTGAAGCAGCAAACGTGGCGATCCGCCAGAGGTTAAAAGAGACAGATATAGCAGACCAACCAGCTGAAATTGCCAGAATCATAGAAAAATCCTATGAAGAAATAGGCAGAGATAGTCTAGGTGGAATACCAGTAAAACCGCAACTGACTACAAGTCCAGAAAAAATGTTTTTTAATAATAATAATAATTCACCAAAAAAGAACTGGGATGGAAACAAACAATCCAATCCAAAAGAAAAGAAATTCCAGTCCAGAGGAAGGTCTCCTAGGCGAAGAGAGAAATCTCCAAACCCGAGACAAAGGTCACCTCAGAGTGAACCCTCTGGGAATAGATATAACCTTAGAAATAGGGATAATATTAAAAAACCTGATAGATATCAAGACATTGATACACGTCCCTCTCAATCTTTTCAGAATTCCTCGCAGAAATCGGAAAGAAGAGGACGATCAGAAGAGCACGCCAAGTCCAAAGACAAGGAACCTGCTCAACTGAAAAAGAAATCACAATTTCCAAAAAAGAAGGTAGCCAGTATCAAGGTAGTTAACAATGCCGAGAATACTGAGGACACAACTGAAAAACGGAGAATGGGCTCAGACAATGCTAGACAGCGCAGCAGAGGTGAGCATAGCTCGCAAAGTCCTTATGGATCATCTGGAGACAGTGGACACGAATGAATACCTTCAAGTGGAAACTGCAGATACCAGAGTTAGCAAGCCCCACAAAATATACGAGATAACATTACGTATAGAGGGAGATAAGACTAGGAAAATAAGGGGACTATTTTGGGATAACCTATCCAAAGGCTATGACATCCTTCTAGCTGAAAAAGACTGGCCACCAGAGTTTGTCAGGGAGTGCCCTCATGGCGAAGAAGTAATTATGCCTGCCTTCTCGAATCAAATACCGATTCATAAAAAATATACACTTGCTAGAAAGTGGGCAGTGGCCTTAGCACCTGCTTTATATAAAAATCATGTAGGATGGGATGAGGATTCTCCTCCTCACAAAATCCAGTTAAAATCACAACCTACTGCACAAAGGCAGTACCCAATTAAGCAAGAAGCTAAAAAACAAGTAAATGAAATACTAGATCAGCTAGAATACCAGGGGGTGATTGAAACTTGCACCTCACAAATGAACAATCCTTTGTTTCCGGTCTCCAAACCAGACAATTCGTACCGTCTAGTTTTGGATTACCGACACCTTAACACATGTTGCAAAACTTTTGCAGTGCAAAACTCACACAGTGCTGCACTAATGAATAACATAGTGCGCAAAAAATACAAAACAACCTTGGACATCTCCAACGGATTCTTTTGTCAAAACATAGCACCAGAGAGCAGATATTTAACTGCATTCTCAGTAAATGGCACTCAAAAACAATTCTGTCGGTTAGCCCAGGGGTACAAGAACAGCCCGGGGGTATTCTCAGCGAGAGTAACAGAATTACTACAACTATATGATGATGAAGCATTATCTTATGTCGATGACATTTACTTAACAGATGATGACTTGGAAACTCACTTGAAAAGAGTGAACACCATAATACTTGGTTTCGCTGCAGAGGGTTACAAATTCAACTTCAAAAAATCCAGAATTGCCCATCTGAAAATCCAGTACGGAGGATATGAATTATCAAGTATTGCCTGGTTGACAGTCTTTTAAGAACTGAAAGAATTGGAAAATCTAAAATATGAAAAAACGTATCCTCTGCCAATCGACATTCTGCCTCTACGACATTACGCCTGTGTAATCTATACAGACGGACATGCTCAACCCTCCGTTTGGGGAGAACGTGCATACAATCCCACATGTGAGATTACAAAAGAAGTGTGGCACGGAGGTAAACTAAGACCTCTATTAACAAAATCACACTCAGTAGAAACTAATTCAGAACTACAAACTGAAATATTAGCTTTGAAAATGGCGCTAGATAATGCGGATCGCGAATTCCCGACACTTATAGTGTCAGATTCATATTTCTGCGTCAAAGCATATAACAAGGATTTGCAGACCTGGATTCAGAACGATTACAAAGATGACACGGATGCACCAATAAAGCAGAGACTGCTCTGGGAACAGGTAGCTCTTTTGAAAAAAGAACTACCAAAGACTCACGTGACACACTCACTGAGTCACCAGCGTGATGGCGTTCACGTTGTAGGGAATTCATTGGCTGAAACAGCCGCAGCGGCAGCCAGTAAACCGGCTCCCGTAGATCGAAAAAAAGCGTACATTAAAATACATTGACGGCGAAACATTGCTGGCAGTAAAAACGTCATCAAAAGGCGACTGCTCGGCGTTACCGATCAACTATCCACTCAATTACACATACATCATAGATGCAAACTCCATTCCTTTTGCTCGAATCCCTGGAGTGGGGGATAGAGTGATTCCAAACATGGACAGGAGAAACTTGTTAATCGCAGACGCACACATGGGCGAGGGTCTCAGACACCTTAAATTAAAAGATTCTCTGGAAGAATTACAATCACGGTACTGGTGGCCAGGCATGAGCCTGCACTACACCATGTTTGTAAAAAACTGCCCAAACTGCAACAGAGATCGCAGTGGGGAGAGAAGCAGTTTAATACCTCGTCGTATCAAGGCAGATAACATCACCACTAAAAAGAATGGCTTGCGATTAACATATACAGGCTAGTTCCCACTTATAATGTAGATCCACAGCACTCGGCTGACGTCCGGACTGTTATACAAGATTTGCGAGTCTAAATGGCATATACGCTAAGAGCATGCTACGTTCGACCATTTTTTTCTTTTTCTCAGGCAATCCAGCCTGGGGGGGGGAAAGAATGGCCAAATGAGCACAGCCCAGCGGGAATCTTCTCACTTCCTTCCTGAGGGTATGGGATGGTGTAAAGAAAAAACCAAGACAGAAAGCAATCTATAATAGAAAGGATATTAGGTTCGGGAGCTGGGTGGGTCAAACATCTAATAAGTGTCCAACGTAGTCTAAATAACTTGCCAAGAAATTCTCTGAAGGGATTCAGTCCGTACGAATTATTATTCGGAACTAGGATGTTGATCTCTGACCTTGATAGTCAGACTTCAGTGGTAATAGAAAAAAGCTTTGATGTCAAAGACCGTTTGGCTATTTTGCAGGACTTAAACAAAACAAGAAAAGACCTGAGCAACATACAGTTGAAAGAACAGCCAACAACCACTGAAGAATCACCACCTGTCCCAGCAAGACCTGTCTGGATTCCAAAAGTCGGGGATCTAGTCAGGGAGAAGATCGCGGTAAAGAAGGAATTTGGGCCTTCTTACAGAAAAGCAGTTCCTGTCTTGTCTGTCAACGGGACAAGATCAGTTGTACTACCGCCACTTGCTGGAAAAAAGGAGAACCGAGTTGTATCCATCGACCTGGTAAAACCACAACATGTGGCCGATAACCAACGGTAGGCCAAGTGGACTCCCAATAAGTAGCAGAACACCAAGGTTTGCTACCAGTACAGAGGTCCTATCAAAGAGGCTCATCACATTCGAAACGCCTACAGAAGAACAACAAGGACTATGCAACAATGCAATAGAACTAAGACCTCTGAAAACCCAAATAAAGACATTTAGCAGAGACACACCAATCTATACAGAAGTACCAAGTGAAAATGCAAGAAACAAAAATCCTGAACCAATTGGAACAATTGACAGAACTGCATCCGGTTACTTCATCAACTTCGATGATTCCTCTGACGGTTTCAGCGAACAAAAGACACAGCCATCATCAAAATCCTTTAAAGACAAAGCGAAGGAACTTTTGAAACAACTAAAAGAAACATATCTGATTTCTCCATGGATTGAATTTTGGGTGGGTTTTGGTGCATTTATCCTCATACTTTGGCTCATCATGGTATTTACCTTGGGACGCTTCATTGAGGGAAAATATGCTAAAATGGACACAGCAAGTCAGAACATCAACTTGGTCCTCAAACCACACACATCTTCACACGTCGAGAAACGAGAACTTTCTTCAGAACTTTCTTCAGCCAACTTCACAGCAATTCCAATACCTGGTGGGGTAGCCTGGGACAACACTGACTATGAAATTTATGGTCCGGTCGAGATCCTGAAATATCCACACCAAATCAAGATCTCCTTGAGTGACTTTGCAAAACCAAACTCATTTGCTGATGATTGGGACTTTGAAAGTATTAACAATATGATGTCTGACTTAGTAATGTCTGCTAAATTTACAAAACATGATTATTTGCAGGGTTCTACAAATTATGACAGCATGTACTGCTATAACCATTATGGTAACCATTTCTTGCATAAATCTGCACAACCTAGAAATGTTTTAAATTTTAATCAATGGGAACATTGTGCTACACCTCCAAAAGGGAGCTCAAGAACCGTGTATGGCAAATATTCATATTTTTCAGGGTTTAACACAAGTAATGCGGAAACATTTTATTTTAAATTGTCAAACAAGACAGGGACCAAAACCATGATAACCAACACAAAATTGATTTATTCTGACTTATTCTTTGAACAAATGAATACTTTTGGATTTAATTATTGGGACAAAAATGTTGATTTGCAAAGTGTTTGGGGTACAAAAGAATGGCAAGTACAGGGTATAGAAGCTTTGTTTAGAGCCTGCATGATCCCAGAACAAATGATATTTTTAAATGACACTGTTCAACAAACCACCTGTCTTGGCTTAGCCAAAATCAAAGATTTAAATAACCTGTCTATTCCAAAGCCAACAATGTTTAGCAATAACTCTGATACAGATGAAGAAATAGACATAAACCATATACTTAACCAAAACAGAACACATCCTGATTGGAAACAATGGTTGATCTGGCCCACAGATACAAATAACTGTCAAGATAGATTCCTGAATAAAACACAGGGTTTCAAAATGACCAGGCCAGACCCTAGATATCCCCAAAGACATCACCCAGGGATAATAACAACCTACAGTGTGGGCAAATTATGCCTTCAATGGCTACAGACTTCCACACTGCCTGAAATTAAGCAACACCTAACTTTACTTACTGATGGTGCTGACTTGCGTGATTTCATACTGGGACCACGCAAACAGCGTCAAAAGCGTTTCATAGCAGCCTCTGTATATGCAGCATACAATGAGGCCTGGAAGGTTACTCAAATTGAGACAGCAGAAAGAATACGGGAAATTGACCGTATTAATTTGGAAAAATCACTTTCTGTAGTGGACAATGGGTTAATGACTCTGTCCTCCAGAATTTTTTCATTGGACAGCATTGTGTCTTCAGCAATCGATATATTATCGCAAGACTTACTGTTATTACAACATGGTCAGTCACAATTGCGTTCCATTGTACAGCTTGGCTGGACGTTACAAAATCTGCGTTCAGGCTATGTGCCTTGGCGTTTAATCAACACAACGTCACTATTCCAAATCTTTAACCTTACTGATAGACAAATCGGTATGGCGCAGAAGGGTGCTGATTATACAATCTTGAGCATTGAAAAACTAGAAAGATTACCGTTGACAATGTCAGAACGACCTGTCAGTGAATGGATAATCCACGGAATCATAAATATTCCAATCTCAACCTTCAGGTTTCAATACTGCCAAAAATATATACAGGCTGGCATGTACGAGAAATTGGGAAAGGGGTACCTTAAAACAACTTGGAACCTGCCCTATTCACATGCATGTGTCAGTAACAAAGGACAGAAAGTGTTTCTTAGTGGCAACAATTGTGCTATGTCACTAAGCGGCACGCTTCTGTGTAACGGTATTAGTTTGCACGGAGCCTGTGAAGGGAATTCATACAACCTTTCATGTCACCAGCAAGGCGCACCTGCAACTGAAATAGAACCATTCTTTCAAAGACTCTATAATGGGAGTTACATTCTTATTGTAGACCGCAGATGTTGTAGTCTTATGCCCGGGACTCCTTATCTCGTCACTACGACGGCGAAGGTCAAGTGCTGTGGACGTTCTTTGTTCCCCAGCTCCTTTCCAGACAGGGAGGCAAGGGCATGGCCCGGTCTGAAAATTACTTCTATTCGAATAGACACTTTAAGCAGAATGAAAACAGTGCTTCTTCAGACGCCTACAAGGCTCACGTCATCTAAAGAAACGTATGATCTACAAGTCGCAAGGACGACTGCAGAGATACATACATTATTATCAACCAATTCCCCCGTACATTTCGCGGAAATCCTGAGCGAAATCTTAAATATTTCTGATACCACTGGGGTCTCAAAGGTATTTAAGACAGTATTTTCGATGGCATTAACACCATTCAAAGCCATACTGGGTATTTTTCCAGATTTCGTCCATTCGATTTTTGGCGGACTTCCCCTGATCCTAGGACTAATTGCAGGAATCCTATTCCTGGTCCTTATTTTTCGTTATGGCAACCCATGTCACAGATCAAACTCTCGCGACAATGGAAGATACGATCCTAGCCATTGGATACCGGGACCGGATATCAAAAATCCTGGGACTCTCCCGGCTTAGAGACCTGAACATGACTTGGTTTCTATCATTTCGACCAATGTGGCAAAGGTGTGTTTTACCTGTACTAAGGTGTCTGCTATGCGGAGAAGAATGCGTGTTAGACACCTGTCTGACGCTACAATCGGATGCGCCGGTGGATGCAGATACACTGTTGGTTCCTACCAAGGTTCACGCACTGTGCTGCCCTCAAAGGCTGCCAATTCTGATGACGGCATTCCTGGAATCTTCACCACTGCGATTGAAGAGTAGTGAAGTTCAAGATGAAAGCAGCATCGAACAGGTACGACCTTCTGTCAGCAATGCAAATCAGAATGTCAATGGAGACAATCATGCGCACGAATGCATGGTTACCCCTATTTCCGACTTAGAGGAACTTTCCCATGAAGCTGTTGACAGTTTTTTCGAAAGCCTGAATGATATGATGTTCTCTCCGGAACAGAAATAGAGACTTTTGAGTAAACTCGCACACGGCGTTCCCTGAATTCGGCCTTCAGCTTTAAAAATAAAGTCACATGAACAATTACAATCCAGTTCACGGACAGCAACTTTTTTCAGCAAGCCCCTAAAATATTTTTCTATATATTTTTTCCCGGGACACTGATCTTCTGCTTAAAGTAAGAAACTATTCCTAGAGAACTAAGATTTCTATTTTTTTAGATACTTTATAGACTTTATATAGACTTTAGCTGCCCGCTGGTATGTTCACAAAATATATTATGTGATGAAATGGTTTCGACCTTTTTTCTGTATAGCCATATTAAGAGCCATTTCATGTGTATTTCTCATATACCAACAAGCAATAATGCATAACAATGCGTGTTTACTTTTGCATTTAATTCATAGCTTAAGTACATACAATATATATGACTGCAATTTTTCAGTATATTTGAAAATTTCGAAATGCATTTATGTATTTTGGGGTGGTAAGGTATACACTATATTCTATAGTATGTTGTACTATGTTATACTATGCATAGATTAGTAGATATGACCATAGTTAGCGTGGAGTGGGTGTTGTGTATTTCTATAGGTTCTGAATCGATCCCCCTATTCCTGACCCTATTCTGGTTAAACTTACTAGCTAGTTAACTAACAGTCAGCCCATGAGGCAAGAAAACCCCCATGATGCAGATACCGTTATCTGACGCAGTCACACTACGGCACAGGAACGTGTTATCTGATTAGGTCATAACGCTTGAGATCTAATTAGACAAGCGACATTCCTCCAGCCCCTGATAAGGCATACGACGTTCTCATAACAAATCAAACCTATGACAACCTGGATAATCCGTGCGGCCATTGTTTTGATTTCACAGAGAACTTTAGTAAAGAATGTGCTAACGAGCAAGTCGTATGACATCTTTATTGACGTACCTATGTCCATCCTTACGTCAATCCCGGCACCTTTAAGGTATAAATATTGCCGACCTTGCCCTATGCAAAACACACGCGTGGTGACAAGACGGAGCAGCCATACTTGCCGAAGCAGAGAGCAGAAGCAGACCCCGCAGGCAGCAGCCCCGCCTTCCTGACGCGCTGAGAGACGCGCTGCTATCTCAAGCCGAGAGACCCAGCACCGGCGCTTTCGGGCAGCCCTCGCAGGCAGCCTGGAATATCGAGAGCAGAGAAAGAGATACCATTCCTCATCCATCCTAAATTCCAGGTACAGAACTGAATAACCCCTCCTAGAGAATTCTTTAGTTATTCACTTGGCAAAAACAAACTTAACTTAAACTGTAACTTTCTATTCCCGCCCACGCATTAGACTTAGGTCAGGTACACGGGGTAGGCGTATTTAGAAACACCAGTTGAGTGCGTTTAGTCAAATGTATATGTGTATGTAAATATATTTTAATCATTTTAAACATCATATGGCTCAGAAACCATATCAATGTTTTTACAGTATTATTTTATACTATTGCTTCTAATGTATGCACTTTACTTAACTATAAGTATCGCAATAATATCGATCCATTTCTCTTGTACGAGAAAAGAGACTGATCAATAAATAACATCTTTTATTGAACACGCCCGTCTCTTCCTTTTCTCTACATTCTGATGAGACTAAGAATGCACGTACTGACTGAGTAAAATAATTGCCTTGTGCTCACACGACTCTTGAGATTGACTCTTGATTAGGGGAGAGCAAAGTTGTCATGTTCTATGGTTGTCAGAAACTAAATCCCTTCTTGTCTAATCAGGGAGTTAATCCTTCCTTGAACATTCGAGAAAGTTTCTAGCGAACTCTGAGCTTAGCTGGCAAACCCAAAAATTAAGTCTAGTATCGACAGTAGTAGACCTATTAACGTCTGGCCTAGGCCTTTACTGCTGTAGGTACTCTTCCAATGCGCAGAGCCTATTGGGAAAATAGGAGCTACACTACAACTTGGTTTCATTGTACTTGTGCAATCACCCAGGCACTAACTCATGCAAGGCTACCATCCCCTGAGCATTACCCATGCAGACCTCTAACCACCTACACACTACTGATTTACTCCTCCAATTAACCAGGTAGTAACCATGCAGTCCAGTAATTCCCCTGTCACTACCCATGCACTCCTCTAATCACCCATCCAGCATCATGTACTTATCCAAGCACTCCGCCAAATCCCAAGCACTTATAAATTCACGATGCACTGTCCTTGCAGCACTGTAATTATCCAGTCACGACCCATGTTCTCATGCAATGACCTCAGCACTAACTCATGCACTGCTACAATCTCCTGAGTACTACCCATGCAGTCCTCTAATCACCTTGGCACTACTCATTCACTTTTTCATTTACCCAGGTAGTACCCATGCACTCCTCCAGTAACCCAGCCAGTACCATGTACTAATCCAATCACCAAAGCTAAGCACTTATAAATTCTCCATGCACTCTCCTTGCAGTACTCTAATCATCCAGGCACTACTCCAGGCACTACTCATGTACACATGCAATGACCCAGACACTAACACATGCACTGCTACAATCTCCTAAGCACTACCCATGCAGATCTCTAACCACCTACACACTACGGATTCACTCCTTCAATTACCCTGGTGATACCTATGCAGTCCGGCAATCCCCCTGTCACCTCCCATGCACTCCTCCAATCACCCATCCAGTATCATGTATTATCCAATTACTCTGCCAAATCCCAAGCACTTATAAATTCACCATGCACTCTCCTTGCAGTACTCTAATCATACAGTTACTACCTATGTACTCATGCAATTACCCAGGCACTAAAACATGCAGTGCTATAATCCAGTGTGCACTATCCATGCACTTTTCTAAACACCTAAACACTTCTCATTTACTCCTCCAATTACCCAGGAAGTACCCATGTTCTGCAGCAAACACCATGTGATTTCAAAAGAAAGCATTTCATTGGTTTTTATGTATAACGTGTTTCTTTGGTAATAGAATAGTATATTTCTATATAGTTATATTAATAATATTAAATGTATTTTACATTTTTTTCAGATATTTTTCATCATTAAGAAAGACTGTCCATGACCAAAAAAACTGAAAAGAGAAAACAAGAAAGGAAACAGTAATATTTAAAGAAAAGATAACAGCAAGAATTAGATGAAATACAATATGCGGGGAAAAAAGAAAAAGTCTTGCGGTAAGAGAACAAAAGAATTTATTAAAAGACCTTCAAGGAGTAGAAAGGGTTTTGACAATGTAGAAAATAGAAAGAATAACTCAAGAACAAAGAAGAATGAATTGAAAAAATGACAAATTAATGGCAAATCACGTTCTGAAAAAAACAGTCTATGCTACAAGAAGAATGAATCAATTTTGTGAACTAGGAAACGTATGTTTCGAACTAGAGTAGTACAACATTTATTAAAAGATGGCAAGAAATATAAAAGAAGATCAGCATTTTATAAAAAGAAAAAACAGATTGAAACTATTGTTAAAAAGGCTTTTGAATTAAAAAGAAAATTATTCATTTTAGTTTTAAACAGAATGCAATCATTAGATAAACCAATGCATTTTATGGAGGACAAAAGTAAAAAAAAGTGATTAATTAACAGAACTAACTTTTGTGATTTTTTTGGTGTGAATGGAAGCACACTTCAAGCTCAGAGCCAGTTTTTTAAAGAAGAGAGCTATTTTCAAATCAATACATTAGTTCATGCAGTTGATACCAGTGGTCGTGCTTGTGAAGTGAGAAACGGTTCTGCAATTGATAATTCCTAGAAATGTAGAAGAAGAAGTGATAGCTGATGAAGTTCTAGAGAGATGTACTAAAGCCCCAGTGTATACTTGTAGTAGTATACAACAGGAGTCTATTGATATTTTACGCAATTTCTCACGAGAGTATAGTAAAGAATAAGTGTTAAACATAAGAGTAAGATGCTGCATGAACTAGATCCTTGCAAAGTGAGAAAAAAAACTGGTTTGCAAGGTCATTCTCTGGCTTGTCTTTCTAGAAAAGTGTGTCAAAGTGTGTCAAAGTGTTTTTCATCATTTGAGAATGCTAGCAGTACATCACTCTCAAATGCGGAAGTTAGTAAGAAGATTGTACTATGTAAAAAGTCCTGCAATAATTTAAAGTGACTTAAACAGTGCTTTTGCATGGGGCAGTATCAGATGTAAAAAATAGTTTGTGATGAAATAGAGTTTTGGTACTTTGGTCCTGAACAAGAGTGTATAGAAAGTGAGAGATTGATAGAAGTAGGTGTTGAAGAAGATGTGGAAGATAGTAGTACTGAGAGAGCACAAGTTTGGAAAAAATGTATAAGTGTACCATATTTACAAGCACGTAGTTAGTTAACATGTACTTTGCACCAGAGTGTTTATATTTAGAAGTGAAATACACCGAGTGTCTTATATTCAGTGGTGAAATGCATAGAATGTTTAAGTAGAGTAACAATAATCATAACTGTGTGAGACTAATGTAGAAATGTTTGGGATGAATATGAAAACCTCATGTTCTCATGTTAAAGGAATCATGTTAGAGTTGAATAGAACTTTACAAAAACCAGTATAATGTGTAGGCCTCATGGCAATTCACAGAAAATCTAAACGTGCTGCTAAAATAATGTGAGACAAGGTTGACGTGGTTCTTCCAAATGTATTATCGAACTAAGTTTGAAATATATGCTTTATAGATGTGTTGTTTTAGAAACGTATGCTAGTTAAGAATGTTGTTTAAATCAAGTTAATGTTTTAAGAGTGCAGGGACCTGCTTCATGTAAATCAAGTAGGCCTGAACTGATAATGTCATCTCCTTTGATGTGCCATGTGCTCGTTAAGGAAGAAGTCGAGAGGTGTCCAGCACAGAGCTTGGAGTGTGTTTTATGACTTAAAGATATGGTGGAGTCTGGAATTTGAGGCCCACTGCAGGACGAGCTGTATGCAGGTGCGAGGGTCCTAATCAGCTAGAATGAAAGGGACTTTGTTCTGTGGCGCTTGGCGCAGGCCTGTAGGAGTTTCCAGGAATTTCAGGGGGTATCAGCGCACTGGAGAAGAAGCCTGGGAACCAAGGTCAACTTTAACGAGGGTCTTCAAGAGTACCATCATGGAGTTTGCCGCGCAAAGAGATACCACGTGAGGGGCGTCCCAAGGGGCGTTCCTATCAGAAATGTGATTTGGTATTAGGGCAAGAGACCCGGGAGGAGAGCAGAGCAGATGATTTTGGGAGCCTAAGGAAGCGGATGGGTAGGCAGATAGGCTGATCAGAAGAGACCCATTATCAGAGAAGAGACAAAGAGAAGTGCGTGATCTTCTTAGGAAGTCACCACGGCTGACACCTAGAGGGGTAAAGATCTTGCTAAGTAGGGATGTCACTTAGTATAGTGTAGGGACAGACTAACCTTAATTTTCTTTTCTGTAATGACTTTGAGGTTGCAACTTGTATCCATTTTGGCAACCCTTATGGTTTTTGAGCTTGTACTTATTATTTTGTTTTTCAGACTCAGACTATTCAAAAAGTTCATGTTCATAGTGATACCGATTTATCTTCTGAATCTCATTTTGAGAAGTTTGTATCTTCAGTTATCTTTGACTTTATATTAAATCTTTGAAACTTAAAATTTGGTCAGTGGTCATTTAGAGTGGTGTAAGTTCTTAAATTGATTGACTTATTGTAAGATTACCTTTTACTCAATGACAGGTACCAACGATTCAGTCGACATAGTTTGGGATTTGGTAAGGTAACTAGTAACCAGTAATCCCGCGTTAGCAGTTGGTAGCAGAGTGAGGATGGTTATCTTCTTGAGGAAGGTAATCTAGAGAGGTTAGATTACCCCAAGGCCCCTAGACGTCGAGAGACGAGCAGCGGAAGAATCGTGTGCCGAAAGGTGCAGACGGTGCGAGAAAAGCAGCAGTATCGGAGGAGAGTGAGTATAAAAAGGGTCATGCGTGAACAGATTGCGGTGATTTGTGTTGTATTTGTATTGTAATGTCTTGCGGAGTTGAATGCCTGTAGTGTGAATGAGAGAAGGTTGTGAGCGCGCGCAACCTGGTAAGCTGGTTACCTGGTAAACGGGTGAACTGGTGAAATCTTAAGTTCAGGCCAGAGCTTAAGTGGTTTTGGGTGTATCGAACATCCAGGGTAGTTGTCGACCATAGTACGGAGGTCACGAGGTACCATTGACCGCCGTGGATCCAAGATAGGGGGAGTGTAAGAGTGAGTGTATGAGTAACGGACGCTGGTCGAAAGTTACTGTGTGTGAGTAACCTATCGGAGAAGGCGATTGTCTGGAAGTAAACGGAAAGATATTTCGCCAAGTTAAGGTGACAACTACAGAAAGACTGTGGGCGTACAGTCAAGAAAGGTGATCGCTTGGACGGAAGTAATCATTTTTCAGAGTATGAATGGGACGCGTGCATGACCGAGGAGACGAGCTGAGAAAGGAGGGGAACTGCTGCGAAGGGGGACGGGTGATGTCGGCTAGAGCCGCGCTGTGATTGAGCGGTTGGTGTGACGTTAGCTAGATCCGCGCTCTGGTTGGGCGGCTAGAGTGACGTCGGAGGAAAGTCGCGTACGGATAGGCCAGTTAGTGAGAACGGCGCTGAGATTGGTGGAGTGTCATCAGGAAGTAAACAAACGCAGAGAAAAGAGAAATCATGAAGTGTTTTAAGTGTTTGAAAGGGATTTTTAAACGTAAACGAAGTGAACATTATTACGGGGAAGAGGCTCCGCCAGAGGGTACACCAGCTCATTATATGGCAACGAATGTGGGGCTGCATACGATATTATGGATTGGGGCTTGGAATAAGCTTACGGAAGGGAATGAGGAAATGCAGTTCCCGAGGTACGGGACGTTTAAGTTAGAGGTGTTACATCGGCTAAAAGCAACCATGTCCTCATTGAAACCCTCACCTAGACCTACTCAGTTTGAGGCCCTTAATGCATGGATTAGGGCGGCACACGACAGAAATTTGAACAGGCGTCAACAAAGACTGACGCGATTGGTAAGAGCAGTGCGAGATTCTAAATGGGATGAGGAAGCAAAGCGGTGGAGGGTACAGGTTATTGAGGTGGAAAAAATGTATCCGATGAGGGAGGTGGCAGGAGGAGGAAACCTCATGGAAGAAGACAAGGAAAGCGAGTCGGAAGACAATCTGATAAATAGATTGTTAATGGATAGACCACCTCCGAGAGTTGAGGAAATTGAAGATAGAGGGCTTGCAAGGGAAGATGGGAATGCCATAGAGGGGTATACACCACTCCCTATATCGGAATGGACACCTATCAAAGGTGGGGAGACACCTCAACATAGTACAGCACAGAGTGTAGTGGGAAGGTTTGTGGTGCAGAAAACGCCAGCCACCGAAAGGGTTGAGTCCTTTGGATTGCCAGATGCTCTTCAAGTGCCTGTTACCATAGGACCTATAGTATCGATCTATAACCCAGAGAGAGATAGAGAGGAAGAACAGAGGCAATTGGATAGAGAAAGGATCGAGATGGAAAGGAGGAATAACGTGACAAATGCATGGAAGCAATTGCCAGGTTCGGTAACATGGAACACCCCATTAGATACATCTGTAGGTCTCAACACGGAACAGGGAGGTCTGAGAGGACCGATGGACCTAAGGGGACCACGGCCAAAATCCTATACAGAATTAAGAGCTGATTTGAGGGAATGGGATGGGTCCGCAGCAACCCCGAGTAATAGGTCGAGAACGGAACCAGAGTGGGAAAGCAGGGGTAACGGGACTGTATCTCACTGTGGGGCCAGCGAAAGCAGTCAGGGTCGGGAAGGCCGAAGTCCCGAGAATAGAGGGGATGCATGTCTTACAAATCAGAGAGAACAGCAGGAACAAAATACCAGGAGTATGGAGTGTGAGGAGGTGTCTCGCCTCACGCAAACAGAGGGAGACCAAATAACGCAAGAGTACAGGGATAGGTTTAGGTGCACTCATCACTCACACGCACCTGGGGAAAATGTACAGCACTGGCAAAGAGGGAACAGTGAAAGGTCACGTCATACATCGAGTGATCGGAGGTCACAGATGCATGAGGAAGAAAGAGGGAGTAATGGAACATCTTGCCCTGCATCCCGTGAAACTAGCCAGGATGGGGAGAGAGAGGCTAGGAGGCATGAAGGAGTGTTTCACCACCCACCCCGAGAAGATGGAAAGGCATGGGACCTAGAGAGATGGGAACAGGGGAGGACTCCCTATAATTCACCAATACCTAAACGTAGATCTCGGAGCTGGGATGGGAGAGATGCGGATGGAGGAGCTAAATTGAGTGTCTTGAAAGCTGAAATTAAGGCAAAAAGGCTTGATGTTACTAGTTTAAAATCAGATGTTGACGAGATAATAGATGGAACATTACCTTTGGAAAGGATAGAATTGTATGAACAGGATGAGTTATTGTTCATGGCAAAGGATATTACTAGGAAAGCTAGAGCGTTTCATGAGAAACTGACTGATTTGGCAGACAGGTATGCCGTGGATTTATCTAGGACAAGGGCATTACAGAGTAACCACAGATTACAGTACGCAGACCAGGATCTAGATGAGAAGAGAACTACTGGATTAAAAACACACATAAGAGAGCTGGTATCAGGGATAAGAGTGTGGAGAGAATTGGACAAATGGGAAGAAAGATGGTCGAAAAAGGGCACAGTTAGGCGAAGTACAAATGTGATGACCCCTGAGGGAAGGGTAATGCAGATGGAGGCATTCCCTTTGCGAGAAATATCAAATGGAAATTATGTACATGTGCCCTGGAGTAGAGGAGACTTAGCTGCATTTACCAACTCATTTCCGAAGTTGAGGGACAATCCAGTAGAATGGTATAAACAGGTAGAGAGGTTTGTCAAAATCTCGAAAGTACTGTGGATAGATTTGAACACGTTGTTTGACATCGTGGTCCCATCTGATTTATGGACCCCGTGCAAGACTAGTGTTGAATGGCCAAATACTGAACCAGTGAGGGATGCTCGGACTAATGGACCGTCCGAGATTGTCATGCGAAAGTATGAAAGGGTAATAGCATGGCTGAAAGATAAGGTACCACCACAGGATATAGATTGGGTGAAAATAGACCGAACAAGGCAGGAACCCAAGGAGACAGTTCACGAGTTTTATGAAAGATTATTGAAAACATTCAAGCAATACAGTGGACTAGATGTAATGGATCCCAAAGATATAGGGCAGTTTGTGTCAAAGTTTGTCTTGGGGTTGAGACCTGATATTTGTTTGATGATACAGCAACATTTAATCTGTTGGCAGAACAAACCACTAGATGAGATTTTACGTTATGCGAGGTACTGTAGTGACGAGATAGATTCTAAAGCCAAGAATCTAAAGGAGAAATTGATGGTGGTGCAAATGCAGTCCGCTGGGAAGGGTGGCCAGCAGAAGCAGGGGATGGGACGAAAACCAAACGGTCAGAACAAAGATAATGAAGAAGGGCAGAGACCTAGGATAGACTTTGCCACTTTAAAGAAAACGACAAAGTGCCATCAGTGTCACCAGGTGGGGCATTGGCGACGCGAGTGTCCCTTTAACCCTGAAAATGGAGAGCTAGAAGTAGAAGAGCAGGTTCAAGAAGTCCCAACACCAAAGGTGACAGTTCCAGGAGGCAAGGTGGCCAAAGGGGGGACTTCGGCCCCACGGGCCCAGTTCCCACAGCCACCGAAGGTAGCAACAGGGAGTAAGGTCTTTAAGCAGATGCCTCTCTTCATCGAGGAAGAAAAGTGTTACTACATTGATCCATTGACAGGACAACGTGTGAACAGTGAAGAGGACTGTACCCTCGGGGCAGTCCTAGAAGTGGATCAAAGAGGGCCATTTGTTGAGGCAGAAGTGGCAGGGTGTCCCACTACGTTCTTAGTGGATACTGGGGCTACTCGTTCGACTCTGAGATCAGCGGTGGTTCCAGACTTGCCAATGTCAGGGGAAACTATTCAGGTGGTAGGAGTCGCAAATAAAAGAATGACTAGTCCCTTGACAGAACCAGTGTCTGTGAAAATTGGAAACCACATGAACGAACATCAGTTTGTGGTTTGTGACTCGAGTCCGGTATGTCTGTTAGGAAGGGATTTGTTGTGCAAATTGAATTGCACCATATACTGCACCCCACAAGGAGTGGAGGTACAGACTACCGACGATGATGCTACCTTTAAGGTGGCCAATTCAAAATTCTGTGTAGAACTATATCCTACTCTGACTGTAGAAGATCTTCCCCAAGATTTAAGAGATGCAGTGGCGTCAGAGGTGTGGGATTTCACAGGAGAAGATATAGGATTGATTAAAGGGGTAGAACCGGTAAAAATTCTGGTAAAACCAAATGTTGAGTTTCCAAGAACGCCTCAATACAAATTGTCCCAGGAAACGATTGCGGGAATAAAACCTGTGATCGAGTCAATGATACAACAGGGAATACTGAAAGAAATCGTGGGTAGTCCTTGTAACTCCCCGATTATGGGTTTGCAGAAACCTAGCGGGAAATTCAGGATAGTGCAGGATTTACGAAAAATTAACAACATAGTCGTTTCATGTTGTCCCGTGGTACCGAATCCTTCAGTGATACTGTTTCAAATACCATGTCAAGCAGAATGGTTCACAGTGATAGATCTTTGCCAGGCTTTCTTTTCAATCCCATTGGATGAAGAGAGCAGATATCTTTTTGCTTTTAAAATGGAAGATCGCGTTTTAACATGGTGTCGAATCCCACAAGGATTCACAGACAGTCCATCCATCTTCAATCAGTTGTTGAAAAAGAATCTCGAAAATCTAGTACTGCCCCAGAACTCGGTTCTGGTCCAGTACATAGATGACCTACTTGTTGCGTCAGAGACAGAGGAAGCCTGTAAAGCAGATTCAATTGCCTTACTGAACCATTTAGCTGAAAATGGACATAAGGTATCTCCGAGCAAGTTACAGTACTGTCTGACAGAAGTACAGTATTTGGGGCACCGGTTAGAGAAAGGAAAACGTAAGGTGTCACCAGAGAGGATTGAGGCGATAATGAAGATGAATGCGCCTACAACACAGAGAGAAGTTAGAATGTTCCTAGGAATGGTGGGTTACTGCCGACAGTGGATAGTTAACTTTTCACTGAAAGCAAAGCCCTTACAGAAACTGACACACAAGGAGGTGAGTGATCCGGTACCATGGGACGAAGAATGCTTGGTGGCGTTCTTGCAGCTGAGAGACGATTTGTGTCGTGCTCCGGCTCTGGGAATGCCCGATTACGAGAAGTCATTTTCACTCTATTGTTGTGAGAGAGAGGGATGTGCTTTGTCAGTCTTGGCACAGACCCACGGAAATGCCCGTAGACCAGTTGCATATTTTTCGGCTACATTAGATCCAGTAGCCGCAGCGTTGCCCGGGTGTCTCAAATCCGTTGCTGCAACGGGTGTCAGCATTGAAAGGAGCGAGAGTATTGTGATGGGACATCCAGTGGTGGTGTATGTACCACATTCAGTTGAATTGCTAATGACCAGGACGAAGACGCAGCATCTGACCAATAGTAGGCTCACGCGCTACGAGCAAGTTATCCTTGCTGCGGAGAACGTGACTCTTAGGAGATGCTCTGTCTTGAATCCTGCTACTTTGATGCCATTACCTACTGTAATAGAAGGCGAAGGATGTGAAGACCACGATTGCCTTGATGTGACTGAACTATGCACGAAACCCAGACCAGATATTGTGGATGAGCCGTTGTCTGACCCCGATGAAATTTACTTTGTTGATGGCTCATGTTTAAGAGACGATACTGGTCGGTTGAGAGCAGCTTATGCTGTTTGTACTATTACTGGAGTTGTGGAAGCCGCTTGCCTGGAAGGAGTACATTCCGCCCAGGTAGCAGAAATTATTGCCCTAACTCGTGCCTGCATAGCAGGAAACGGAAAGAGAGTCACCATCTACACGGACAGCCAATATGGTTTCGGTGTGGTTCACGATTTCGGGCAGTTGTGGTCTCAGAGGGGTTACATGACCTCCTCTGGTTCGCCCATTCGAAATGGAGAATTTGTGCGGCTGTTGTTAGAAGCATTACAAGGTCCAGTTGACATCGCAATAGTAAAGTGTGTAGCTCATACTAAAAACACAGATTTTGTGTCACAAGGCAACAGATACGCTGATGAAGTCGCACGCTATTGTGCGGAACAAAATTATTCTTTCTCAAAGGTGGAAATAGAAGGTGCAGAAGAAAAGACTGAATTAAGTATGATGTTAGAAACTGTAGACACTTGGGAGGATTTAAGAATAATGCAGGAGAACGCACCTGAAACAGAGAAAAAGGCATGGGAAATAGCAGGTTGTGTGCGAAGTGAAATGGATTTTTGGGTTTCAGCAGATGGGAGGTCTGTGTTACCTGAAGAATTAGCTAATCCCATGGCGAGAGAAATACATGGTCCAGTACATCTAGGAAGGGATGCTATGATGAGAGTGTTTAGGCAAACTTGGTATTGCCCTAAATTTAGAATAGCAGCAGAATCAGTATGTAAGCGATGTGTCACCTGCCAACAACTGAACGTAGGTAAACGAACACCAGTCACACTGAGTCACATTGGGAGGTCGGGGGGGCCTTTCAATAGGATGCAACTAGATTTCATCGAAATGCCAAGAGTTAATCGCCTTCGGTATGTGTTGGTGATTGTATGCGTATTTTCCAGATGGGTTGGAGCGTACCCTACACGTAGGTGCGATACACTCACAGTGGCTAAATTGTTGCTCAGGGAGTTGATACCGCGCTTCGGGGTGCCTGCCTCTCTGGAATCGGACAGAGGAAAACATTTTAACAGCGAAATAGTGAAGATGTTGTGCTCCACACTGAATATCGATCAAAAGCTGCATTGTAGTTATCGACCAGAAGCTTCAGGAATTGTGGAACAAGTGAATGGCACATTGAAGAATAGATTGGCTAAAGTAGTGGCATCCACATCTTTGAGTTGGCCAGATGCTCTTCCTTTAGTGCTCATGAGCATGCGCAGCACACCTGACAGGAGGACAGGTCTCTCTCCCCACGAGATCCTGATGGGGAGGGCCATGAGACTTCCCACAGTTCCAACTACTGCCCTATTGAATATTACAGATGATCTGATCTTGGATTATTGTAAAGGACTGTCTGACGCCATCCATTCTGTGTCCCTTCAGGTGCATGCGGCTGAAGTTCCAGCATCGAGGAACCTGTGTCATGACCTGAACCCAGGGGACTGGGTGTTGGTTAAAAAACACGTCCGGAAGAACTGCCTAGATGTTCGCTGGCGTGGGCCCTTTCAGGTAATCCTGATAACGAACACCGCGGTGAAGTGCGGGGGGCTGCCAAATTGGATCCATGCATCCCATACTCGAAGACTTCCAGCACCTCTAGAAGGAACAGCTCCTATCCCAGACGAAAGCCCGGAAGTGGAAGAAGGGTTGCAAGAAGGGATTGCAGCAGCTGAGGAGGTGTCGGAAGAAGTTGGGAACGCAACGAATTCAGAAGAAGAGCGAAGGCAGGACGGCAGTGAGACGGAAGACGCAACTGAAGGAGAGAGCAGAAGTGAATACGACTCAGACTCAGATCCGTATCAGAGCGACCAAGAACCAAGTGAGAGGACAAGGAATAGGAGAATAAGGCTTGGAGCTGCCACTTGGCCAGCAAGGAGAAGAAGGCTAAGTTTGAGGTCGGCCCAGGAAGAAACGCTTGCTCCTATATCCGAAGACTCAGATCCAGAAGAAGATATCCAGGATCAAGCCGAGGAGGGTCTTAGAAGATCAAGGAGGGTGCGAGTGCCTAGTAGAAGATACTCTACTCCCGACTGGACCTACCTCGTTGCAGATGTCTGGGGGGCACAGAACCGGGAGGATCCGGGAAGTGGACCTGGTCAGGACTGACCCGATCATCACAGTGCAAATAAGGTTCTACTGCCAGGAGCGGAGACCGAAAGGTTGCTGACACTCAACATCGTTCATCCTGCTCTCCTGAGCGGAATAAGAAAATTGATTTTAGAGACAGTTGAGTTTCCAGTTTGCTGTTCACGATATCCAATATTGGAGGGAACTCTTCTTCGTTTGGAAATGCTTGAGCGAGTAGTAGAAATTCTAGGAGCACTCATTGTTGTGGATTAATACCATATTGCGAATGTCTTCAAGGGGGCGCAGAACTGGAAAGGTGAAGAAAGTGATCCTGATTAGAACGGACCCCTTTGTAATTGTGGATGTAGAACTGATAGTACCAGGAGTAGAAATTGAAAAAACGCTAACTCTCAATTTCGTCCGTCCACTTGTCCTGAGCGAAATAAGGAGAATAATCCTAGAAAAAGTTGACTTTCCATGTTGTGGTACGAACTGCCCAGAACCTGAGGGAATGATACTTCGGATGGACATTTATGAAGACGTAGTGTCCCTCCTTGAGCCATACATAACTTTAGATGAAAATAAGACTTTTGAAAAGAAATTGTAAACTTGTTGCAAGATAACCTAGCGCCGAGTGGAAGAAGAAAAGTGATAGGGGTTTCATTTTAGTGGATGGAGAAGGGCTAGGGTTGTCTATTTTCTACTGGACTTTGAACTGTTTTGCGGAAACAAATTGTCAAGCTTCCAAGTGTTCAAAAGAGAGACATTGCGAGAAAGAAAGACTTTTGGCTCCGAAAAGAGAAGAAGTGAATGCTGGAAGAAAGTCAAGAACTACACTGTTTGAGAACATGGAGGCTGGCAACCCGAACCGCAGGGCAAAATGTATAGTTGTTACATTTTTAGGAGTAGTGGTTTCTCTTATAATTTTAGTGGTAACTGTTTCATTCCTAGTGGGACACGAGAGGGATGAAAATGCAGTCAAGGAGGTCAAGGGAGTGTCAACACCGAAAACTACCATTATTAAGGAAAAGGGAAACATCAATGATAAAGACAAAGCGTTGTTAGATGCAGAAATAAAAAGGCTACATACAGATGAGTCACAGGGAAATTACAAGTCAAATGCTTATGCTAAATTGCTTTATGAATATGTTGATGCCATGGAAGTGAAGGATTGCTACGTTTGTATGCAATTACCAGCTTCTGTGGAGGAGGGTATCAGATACCATCATCTTCCATTGACATATGGAATCACATGCAGTTTGTTGTTGAGCATATTTTATGGACGAGATGGATTTGAGTATTATTTCTCGAATTTCGACTCGACATTGCCAGAGGTACCGAATTTCAAGCATTTGAACAAATGGGACTATTACAAAAGCGAAGACAGATTACACAAATGGTTTATTCCATGGAAAACGTTAGATACTTCACATGCTCGAAGAAACAATCTGACTTGTCAAATATCAGAAGTTGAGAAAAAGTTTATAGGACAGGTAGATACTAGATACAGGAGGCAGAAGATTTTGAAGGCATCAGGACAATGGGAAACAGATTGGACCAAGGAGGAAAGGGCACATCAAAGAAAAGGTAGTATTGGTCCAATTGCTTTGGATAAGGAGAAACGGGGGAAACTGTGCATTCACAGGAGTTACTCCTATTATGAGAATTTTTATGTAGGTCAAGTCAATTGTGAACATGCCTTTCAATTGGAGTACTACTCTAAGGACTTTTTGAAAGGGATGCAAGCAATACCAAACGTATATTTTGTATGTGGAAGAAATGCCTATGTGAAGTTACCAGATAATTGGTACGGATCATGCTATCTGGCTGTTGTCTTCCCTAAAATATATCATGTTGAGAATTTAGACACGCCAAAGAAAGAAATACCAACTAGATGGAAGCGAGGGCTGGGTGCAGCAGAAGTAGTTGGAGATGTACTCGGTGCTGCATTCCCTTTCTTAGGACTGATATTGAATGACATTAAGATCAGGAGGTTAGCTACAGTCGTAGATAGGCTATCTGCCAGTACTGCAAGATCATTGATGCTGATAGAAGGGGAGATGCAATCGATTAGGACAATGGTTCTTCAGAACCGACTTGCTTTAGACGTTCTGTTAGCTAAAGAGGGAGGAGTCTGTAAGGCTTTGAAGGTCCAGGAATGCTGCACTTACATTCCAGACAATTCAAAACCTCTAGAGAAGTATATACGAAACATCACTGCCATACACTACGAAATTGAGGATCTGGCAAAAGTAAACGTGTGGGAAAAAGTAGGTCATGGAATGGGTAAAGTTGGAGGTTGGTTTGCCAACTTAGGAAAGGGTATCGTTTGGTACATACTGAAACCCATCATCATAATTGTGATTTGCGTAATCACTTTGTGGGGATTGGTGCGTTTGTATCAATGTTATAGAGCAAATAGGTTGCAGAGAACTATGAGGAAACAGGAGGAAGAGTTGACAGCGATGCAAGATACTCAATACAAGAGTCTGAAAGCATTAGAGAGTATGAAAAGAAGTGGCACAGCCATGACTTCACTTTGAAGGGTTCTACATTTTTAGTGTCTTGATGGTGATGACCCCAGAAGGTCATCAAAGGGGGGACTGAGAGAGCACAAGTTTGGAAAAAATGTATAAGTGTACCATATTTACAAGCACGTAGTTAGTTAACATGTACTTTGCACCAGAGTGTTTATATTTAGAAGTGAAATACACCGAGTGTCTTATATTCAGTGGTGAAATGCATAGAATGTTTAAGTAGAGTAACAATAATCATAACTGTGTGAGACTAATGTAGAAATGTTTGGGATGAATATGAAAACCTCATGTTCTCATGTTAAAGGAATCATGTTAGAGTTGAATAGAACTTTACAAAAACCAGTATAATGTGTAGGCCTCATGGCAATTCACAGAAAATCTAAACGTGCTGCTAAAATAATGTGAGACAAGGTTGACGTGGTTCTTCCAAATGTATTATCGAACTAAGTTTGAAATATATGCTTTATAGATGTGTTGTTTTAGAAACGTATGCTAGTTAAGAATGTTGTTTAAATCAAGTTAATGTTTTAAGAGTGCAGGGACCTGCTTCATGTAAATCAAGTAGGCCTGAACTGATAATGTCATCTCCTTTGATGTGCCATGTGCTCGTTAAGGAAGAAGTCGAGAGGTGTCCAGCACAGAGCTTGGAGTGTGTTTTATGACTTAAAGATATGGTGGAGTCTGGAATTTGAGGCCCACTGCAGGACGAGCTGTATGCAGGTGCGAGGGTCCTAATCAGCTAGAATGAAAGGGACTTTGTTCTGTGGCGCTTGGCGCAGGCCTGTAGGAGTTTCCAGGAATTTCAGGGGGTATCAGCGCACTGGAGAAGAAGCCTGGGAACCAAGGTCAACTTTAACGAGGGTCTTCAAGAGTACCATCATGGAGTTTGCCGCGCAAAGAGATACCACGTGAGGGGCGTCCCAAGGGGCGTTCCTATCAGAAATGTGATTTGGTATTAGGGAAAGAGACCCGGGAGGAGAGCAGAGCAGATGATTTTGGGAGCCTAAGGAAGCGGATGGGTAGGCAGATAGGCTGATCAGGAGAGACCCATTATCAGAGAAGAGACAAAGAGAAGTGCGTGATCTTCTTAGGAAGTCACCACGGCTGACACCTAGAGGGGTAAAGATCTTGCTAAGTAGGGATGTCACTTAGTATAGTGTAGGGACAGACTAACCTTAATTTTCTTTTCTGTAATGACTTTGAGGTTGCAACTTGTATCCATTTTGGCAACCCTTATGGTTTTTGAGCTTGTACTTATTATTTTGTTTTTCAGACTCAGACTATTCAAAAAGTTCATGTTCATAGTGATACCGATTTATCTTCTGAATCTCATTTTGAGAAGTTTGTATCTTCAGTTATCTTTGACTTTATATTAAATCTTTGAAACTTAAAATTTGGTCAGTGGTCATTTAGAGTGGTGTAAGTTCTTAAATTGATTGACTTATTGTAAGATTACCTTTTACTCAATGACAGGTACCAACGATTCAGTCGACATAGTTTGGGATTTGGTAAGGTAACTAGTAACCAGTAATCCCGCGTTAGCAGTACTGAGAAGTTCGAAGAAGAAATTATGAAGTTTAAGGTAATTTGTTGTGAAAGACCAAACTATGTTTGTATTTGTTGTTGACAAACTCACTATAAAAATCAAACTATGAATGTTGTTCTGCATTTAAAAAGTGAAAAGGAAATCAATGATAAGTGGAAGGAATTTGCAACTTATTTGTTGGTAGAAGATTGCTTTGATTTGGGTAGTGATCAATGTATTTGTAAATATTGTTATACCTCATTAGAGGACAACTAAATGCCAGCCAGAGCAGTATATAATAACCCAGAGTTGGTAGGTATTCCTCCAGAACTGGTAGATTTAAATACATATGAGTGAATTTTGATTTAATCTGTGCACCCGTTTCAGGCTATTGTTCTTATGGAGTCTAAAACAGGTAGGTCATTTCCCACAGATTTACAAAGAGGATTAAAAGGATCAGTTGTGTATTTACCTTTAGATTTAAGGACAAATATTGAAACTATTGGTGTAGAGAAAGAGGAAACTGAACCTGCAGTTATTCTAGTTAATGGTGTTCCTACGAAGAGTCAGTAAATATGGCAAGAATTAGTAGATGTGAGCAAAGTGCAATAGGCGACGTTATATCTCATAAAAAAACAATGTTTACTACAAACATTTGTATGTGGAAGAAGAGGAAATAGTTTTAGGGGATGATAGCGAAATTTCAAGTGGCCAAATTGAAAAAGTGGACATCTCCAAAATGAAGAAATGTATCAACATTATAGTGTACATCCTTTACATTCAAAGGAAGTGATTGGAAATACTATTGAAAATTTCTGAATGAAGAAAGCGAAGGGGACTCCCATGAGTGTTTGGGGAAAAAAGTTTGGAAGCTCGTTGTTTTCCACAGCTCTTTCCCACTTGAAAAGGTGGACGATATGACGAACAACCAGTACAGATTCCCGCATCAGAATATTGAACAACAAGATTGTACTCAAAAGATCCAAGATTTCGACAATGTATCCCATATATATTTCATCTTTTGTTTGAAAGTGACTTGTCTGGACTTTCATAAGCAGTGAACCACATATTTAAAACAGGAGTTCATCTTCAACATGTTTCTGCAAATGAGTTTATAGACAAAGTACAACAGAGAGACGATCATTTAGAATCTCAATTGATTAATTTGATGGTGCGTCAATGTGGTACTAATGAGAATTGATATTGTCGTCATGGAGAACTTAAATGTATGTTAAGGAACTTAATAACCCCTATGTGGTTTGATACGCTAAGCTGTGCTAAATACGCATGGGACGATTTACATGAATTTCTACGAAAAGCAAATTCAAATATTAAAAACATTGAATTCAAGACACCTGGAGAACTGTGTTACTTGGATCCTGTAAATGTGTGCAGATGTTTTAATCATAGGTTTCAAGCTATGATGTCTTTTATCTTCCATAAAAACAATCCACTTCTTAGAGAAGTTATTGATTTCTTTTGGAGAAAGGAATATCAAGCTAGAGGTGCTCTTCATATACGTATGCTTTTATGGATCAAGGATGCACCCAAATTTGGAAATGATTCGGATGAGACTGTTTTTACTATGTTACATGTGCTACACCAAAAACAAGCAAAGAAAATACCTTAATACAAGACTTTTTATAGTTTCAAACTCATCGATGTGGCAAAGATTTCCACGTCCAGTAATATCCAAAGGAAGAGTCAACAGTTTCATGTCATCAGTGAAGCCTACTATCAATAGAAAATCTCCAAAAAATACTTACAATTTAAAAAGAAGTGAACAATTAAAGTATATTAATGATTATAATCCAGTGATTTTGTCAATTTGGAATGCAAATATGGATATCCAGTTTGTGAGGATAATTCCATTGCTGTTAATCGGGATGTAACGTCATACATAACAAAATCTGAAAAGACGGAGTTGAAAGAAATGTGTGAAGAAATTTCCGAGAAGACTCTTAGTAAGAAATTGTACAGCTTTAGATTGAAGATGCTGTCCCATCGAGAGATTGGATCCCAAGAATGTTCGGATCAGTTGACCGTTGCAAGTTTATATTCAAAGTCAACAAGAATCATTTGGGTTAGTCTAGGTCTTGTTGCAACACGAAATTGAGTACTTAAATCTATAGAAGAAATTGAATATTGCATTCTGGTAAAACAAGCTGCTTAACATTCCTTCAAGACTAAGCCTGAAGGCTGCTCTCCACAGCTACTACTTGGATAGCTTTCTAAGGTTATCTTTGACCTCTTAAATCATCATAAGGGTTGTTTGGACTGGTACAAGGTACGCACTTTAATTAGTAGACAGCATATACCAGGCCAACTTCTCACAACATGGCAGTGTAACACTTCATTCAGGCTGCCATGGTAGGCCTGGGGCAAGTTTTAGAGTGCTATGTAGGTGGGTGGCACAATAATGCTGCAGACCCATTGGTAGTGTATAATTTACAGGTCCTGGATATAGGTTATACCACTCTACAAGGGGCTTACAAGTACATTAAAATGGCCAATTAAGTATATGCCAATCAAACTATGTTTATGAGAGTCAGCACAAGCACCTAGCACTGAGGCCAAAGGAAGCAAAAATCCAGCAAAATTGGAGACAAGCAGGCAAAATTTAGGGGGAAGACCACCCAAGGCAGACAGATCTAACACCTAATTTCTCACAGTAGTATATCTCAGTACCTGGAAGCATAAATGATGGTTGCTTCTTGAAGATTTGACTTTTGAATAAGAATGCCTGCTAGCTATACGTGGTGGTCTCTACTATTATGAAACACTAGCCTTGCAATCACTGCACATTGTTGTTTTCCTCCTCCCTGGCACCCGTTCCCCTTTATTTCCTCTCCTTACAGAACTGTTTTATTACTCAGCCCTGTACTTGCTATCATCATCAACAAAGCTTTATTCGACAGATTGTCATAAAAGCAAAATCCAATACATAAAATATCCAGTAAAAACAGATAAAATGGATAATATCTCACAAATGTAAAAACAATCCATTAAAAAGATTATAAAAACAACAGTGTTAAAATGAATGTTCAGCTCATATAAACCCAGCTCTTAATACAAATATTAATACAAGATAGTACAACGAACATATAATTCATTTGGGTGCCTTATGTAAACTCATCTATATACATGTCTATAAAGGATTTGAGGTTACAATAAATGATACACATTGATCATGATGCAGCAGTCGCTTTGGATCTTATAATCCATGCCCATCCTAAAAATTTGGCTACGGCAATGAGAAGTGGTAACCATGTTTCAGTACAAATTAATCTCAAATCCACATTACATTTACTGGTGTAAACTCATCTATATACATGTCTATAAAGGATTTGGGGGTACAATAAATGATATACATTGATCACGATGCCACAGTCTCTTTGGATCTTATAATCCATGCCCATCCTAAAAATGTGGCTACGGCAATGAGAAATGGTAACCATGTTTCAGTACAAATTAATCTCAAATCCACATTACATTTACTGGTGCCCAGGGTTCTGCAAATAGGAGCCAGCCATATTTGCCTTGGAACTATATAGGCGGAGCACACATAACAAATGGGCCAAAGACTCTGGACTTTCATTGCAACTAGGACAAAAAGTATCCACAGCTGCCACCCACCTTGCAGTAAACGATTTAACGGGTAAGGTGCCCACTCTCAGTTGAAACAAAATCTTCCTATCATGTGGCTTCGTAATAGCGTCCCAATAAGCTTCTAGTTTTTGTAATGGTTTAGACATAAGGAATTGACCCTTTAATGTTAAGGGATCACTATTCCTAAAAGTGTTGGCATCCACCCATCCCCAGTAAATGTCCTTCATTTTCTCCCTCGTCGGGAACCGGGTGTTCTTAGGGTTCTCCCATGAGGCCACCAAACCAATATTTGCTAATACAGATCTAACCTGCTGTAAGCAAGAAATGTTCTTAAAACAGTCAGCTCTTATTAGATCTTTAAAACCCTCAGCATAAGGTGAAAATTCAGGAGTTGTCCTGAGTCTCCACCAGTACAGCAGGGGGCGTAGTCTAGCACTGTCTGCCAAAGCCTTCCTACCTAGTTCATAAAGTAATGGCTGTACCTGGGTGCTTTGTGGAAGGTTAACAATTTTTCTGAGGAAGCTATTTTCCGCTACAGACAGTTTGGAAAGATTTTTAAAGCCCCATAGCTCCGCCCAATATAAAACTGCACTGGCAACTTTCAGTGAAGGATGCATTAAACTTGGCTAATATGGTACCCGCTAGCTGGCGATGTTTCAGTGCGGCCATATCCAGATGCTTACCCAAGTTCATATTGTCCTGAATAATGACGCCCAAATATGTGAAGTCTTTCACCTACTCCAGAGGGCGCTTATTCAGCAGCATTGCTCCTCCTGATGATTTTTGCGGATTAAATGTCATATATTTTGTTTTTGAGACATTTATCTCAAGACCCCGCATAAGGCAAAATTCCTCAAAAAGTATTAATGCACGCTGTAAGCTGCTCAGAGTTTTTACTATTAGGAGGGTGTCATCGGCGAACATAAGAATTGGGATTCTTACACCCGCCAATTTAGGAGCGTCCGTTGGGGTATCTTCCAAGAATTTTGCAATCCCATTTATAAAAAAATAGAAAACAAAGTTGGGGCCATAACACAACCTTGTCTTACCCCCTTATCCACTCTGAATGAGGAGGTATCCTGACCCTGACTTCCCCACCTAAATTTCCCATAGGTGTCCTAATGAAGTCTAGCTATAAGGGATTGTAGATCATGGGACATCTTCAAATCATAAAATACTCTCCACAGTCTTTTACGGGAAACAAGGTCAAATGCTGCACTTAAATCTATGAAGCGATACAAAAGTGGATGATGGACGGAGCGTTTGAGCAAATCAAACACTCACCCCCAGTCAACTGATCTGGGTTTAATCCATCACCATTCTTTAGCCCACTCAGCCACCCCATTTCAGACATGGCCATATGCAAATCAGTCTGACCCTGTGCCTCATGGGAACAGTCCAGCCCGAACTGCCAAGACATGTCTTCCATGGACCGGAAACAAGCATCCTGGGACCGGTTTCGGATTCATAATCCTCATCAGCCAGGCTATCTTGAATCCAGTGGCCAAGTGAGCAAGGGACTCACGTCTGAGCATACCCTGCCACACTTAGGGCGAACAAAGCGATACAAAAGTGGATGATGGACGGAGCGTTTGAGCAAATCAAACACTCACCCCCAGTCAACTGATCTGGGTTTAATCCATCACTATTCTTTAGCCCACTCAGCCACCCCATTTCAGACATGGCCATATGCAAATCAGTCTGACCCTGTGCCTTATGGGAACAGTCCAGCCCGTACTGCCAAGCCATGTCTTCCATGGACCGGAAACAAGCATCCTGGGACCGGTTTCGGATTCATAATCCTCATCAGCCAGGCTATCTTGAATCCAGTGGCCAAGTGAGCAAGGGACTCACGTCTGAGCATACCCTGTCACACTTAGGGCGAACAAAGCGATACAAAAGTGGATGATGGACGGAGCGTTTGAGCAAATCAAACACTCACCCCCAGTCAACTGATCTGGGTTTAATCCATCACCATTCTTTAGCCCACTCAGCCACCCCATTTCAGACAGGGCCATATGGAAATCAGTCTGACCCTGTGCCTCATGGGAACAGTCCAGCCCGAACTGCCAAGCCATGTCTTCCATGGACCGGAAACAAGCATCCTGGGACCGGTTTCGGATTCATAATCCTCATCAGCCAGGCTATCTTGAATCCAGTGGCCAAGTGAACAAGGGACTCACGTCTGAGCATACCCTGCCACACTTAGGGCGAACAAAGCGATACAAAAGTGGATGATGGACGGAGCGTTTGAGCAAATCAAACACTCACCCCCAGTCAACTGATCTGGGTTTAATCCATCACCATTCTTTAGCCCACTCAGCCACCCCATTTCAGACATGGCCATTTGCAAATCAGTCTGACCCTGTGCCTCATGGGAACAGTCCAGCCCGAACTGCCAAGCCATGTCTTCCATGGACCGGAAACAAGCATCCTGGGACCGGTTTCGGATTCATAATCCTCATCAGCCAGGCTATCTTGAATCCAGTGGCCAAGTGAGCAAGGGACTCACGTCTGAGCATACCCTGCCACACTTAGGGCGAACAAAGCGATACAAAAGTGGATGATGGATGGAGCGTTTGAGCAAATCAAACACTCACCCCCAGTCAACTGATCTGGGTTTAATCCATCACCATTCTTTAGCCCACTCAGCCACCCCATTTCAGACATGGCCATATGCAAATCAGTCTGACCCTGTGCCTCATGGGAACAGTCCAGCCCGAACTGCCAAGCCATGTCTTCCATGGACCGGAAACAAGCATCCTGGGACCGGTTTCGGATTCATAATCCTCATCAGCCAGGCTATCTTGAATCCAGTGGCCAAGTGAGCAAGGGACTCACGTCTGAGCATACCCTGCCACACTTAGGGCGAACAAAGCGATACAAAAGTGGATGATGGACGGAGCGTTTGAGCAAATCAAACACTCACCCCCAGTCAACTGTTCTGGGTTTAATCCATCACCATTCTTTAGCCCACTCAGCCACCCCATTTCAGACATGGCCATATGCAAATCAGTCTGACCCTGTGCCTCATGGGAACAGTCCAGCCCGAACTGCCAAGCCATGTCTTCCATGGACCGGAAACAAGCATCCTGGGACCGGTTTCGGATTCATAATCCTCATCAGCCAGGCTATCTTGAATCCAGTGGCCAAGTGAGCAAGGGACTCACGTCTGAGCATACCCTGCCACACTTAGGGCGAACAAAGCGATACAAAAGTGGATGATGGACGGAGCGTTTGAGCAAATCAAACACTCACCCCCAGTCAACTGTTCTGGGTTTAATCCATCACCATTCTTTAGCCCACTCAGCCACCCCATTTCAGACATGGCCATATGCAAATCAGTCTGACCCTGTGCCTCATGGGAACAGTCCAGCCCGAACTGCCAAGCCATGTCTTCCATGGACCGGAAACAAGCATCCTGGGACCGGTTTCGGATTCATAATCCTCATCAGCCAGGCTATCTTGAATCCAATGGCCAAGTGAGCAAGGGACTCACGTCTGAGCATACCCTGCCACACTTAGGGCGAACAAAGCGATACAAAAGTGGATGATGGACGGAGCGTTTGAGCAAATCAAACACTCACCCCAGTCAACTGATCTGGGTTTAATCCATCACCATTATTTAGCCCACTCAGCCACCCCATTTCAGACATGGCCATATGCAAATCAGTCTGACCCTGTACCTCATGGGAACAGTCCAGCCCGAACTGCCAAGCCAAGTCTTCCATGGACCGGAAACAAGCATCCTGGGACCGGTTTCGGATTCATAATCCTCATCAGCCAGGCTATCTTGAATCCAATGGCCAAGTGAGCAAGGGACTCACGTCTGAGCGTACAATGCCACACTTAGGGCGAACAAAGCGATACAAAAGTGGATGATGGACGGAGAGTTTGAGCAAATCAAACACTCACCCCCAGTCAACTGATCTGGGTTTAATCCATCACCATTCTTTAGCCCACTCAGCCACCCCATTTCAGACATGGCCATATGCAAATCAGTCTAACCCTGTGCCTCATGGGAACAGTCCAGCCCGAACTGCCAAGCCATGTCTTCCATGTACCGGAAACAAGCATCCTGGGACCGGTTTCGGATTCATAATCCTCATCAGCCAGGCTATCTTGAATCCAGTGGCCAAGTGAGCAAGGGACTCACGTCTGAGCATACCCTGCCACACTTAGGGCGAACAAAGCGATACAAAAGTGGATGATGGACGGAGCGTTTGAGCAAATCAAACACTCACCCCCAGTCAACTGATCTGGGTTTAATCCATCACCATTCTTTAGCCCACTCAGCCACCCCATTTCAGACATGGCCATATGCAAATCAGTCTGACCCTGTGCCTCATGGGAACAGTCCAGCCCGAACTGCCAAGCCATGTCTTCCATGGACCGGAAACAAGCATCCTGGGACCGGTTTCGGATTCATAATCGTCATCCGCCAGGCTATCTTGAATCCAGTGGCCAAGTGAGCAAGGGACTCACGTCTGAGCATACCCTGCCACACTTAGGGCGAACAAAGCGATACAAAAGTGGATGATGGACGGAGCGTTTGAGCAAATCAAACACTCACCCCCAGTCAACTGATCTGGGTTTAATCCATCACCATTCTTTAGCCCACTCAGCCACCCCATTTCAGACATGGCCATATGCAAATCAGTCTGACCCTGTGCCTCATGTGAACAGTCCAGCCCGAACTGCCAAGCCATGTCTTCCATGGACCGGAAAAAAGCATCCTGGGACCGGGTTCGGATTCATAATCCTCATCAGCCAGGCTATCTTGAATCCAGTGGCCAAGTGAACAAGGGACTCACGTCTGAGCATACCCTGCCACACTTAGGGCAAACAAAGCGATACAAAAGTGGATGATGGACGGAGCGTTTGAGCAAATCAAACACTCACCCCCAGTCAACTGTTCTGGGTTTAATTCATCACCATTCTTTAGCCCACTCAGCCACCCCATTTCAGACATGGCCATATGCAAATCAGTCTGACCCTGTGCCTCATGGGAACAGTCCAGCCCGAACTGCCAAGCCATGTCTTCCATGGACTGGAAACAAGCATCCTCGGACCGGTTTCGGATTTATAATCCTCATCCGCCAGGCTATCTTGAATCCAGTGGCCAAGTGAGCAAGGGACTCACGTCTGAGCATACCCTGCCACACTTAGGGCGAACAAAGCGATACAAAAGTGGATGATGGACGGAGCGTTTGAGCAAATCAAACACTCACCCCCAGTCAACTGATCTGGGTTTAATCCATCACCATTCTTTAGCCCACTCAGCCACCCCATTTCAGACATGGCCATATGCAAATCAGTCTGACCCTGTGCCTCATGGGAACAGTCCAGCCCGAACTGCCAAGCCATGTCTTCCATGGACCGGAAACAAGCATCCTGGGACCGGTTTCGGATTTATAATCCTCATCCGCCAGGCTATCTTGAATCCAGTGGCCAAGTGAGCAAGGGACTCACGTCTGAGCATACCCTGCCACACTTAGGGCGAACAAAGCGATACAAAAGTGGATGATGGACGGAGCGTTTGAGCAAATCAAACACTCACCCCCAGTCAACTGATCTGGGTTTAATCCATCACCATTCTTTAGCCCACTCAGCCACCCCATTTCAGACATGGCCACATGCAAATCAGTCTGACCCTGTGCCTCATGGGAACAGTCCAGCCCGAACTGCCAAGCCATGTCTTCCATGGACCGGAAACAAGCATCCTGGGACCGGTTTCGGATTCATAATCCTCATCAGCCAGGCTATCTTAAATCCAGTGGCCAAGTGAGCAAGGGACTCACGTCTGAGCATACCCTGCCACACTTAGGGCGAACAAAGCGATACAAAAGTGGATGATGGACGGAGCGTTTGAGCAAATCCAACACTCACCCCCAGTCAACTGTTCTGGGTTTAATCCATCACCATTCTTTAGCCCACTCAGCCACCCCATTTCAGACATGGCCATATGCAAATCAGTCTGACCCTGTGCCTCATGGGAACAGTCCAGCCCGAACTGCCAAGCCATGTCTTCCATGGACTGGAAACAAGCATCCTCGGACCGGTTTCGGATTTATAATCCTCATCCGCCAGGCTATCTTGAATCCAGTGGCCAAGTGAGCAAGGGACTCACGTCTGAGCATACCCTGCCACACTTAGGGCGAACAAAGCGATACAAAAGTGGATTATGGACGGAGCGTTTGAGCAAATCAAACACTCACCCCCAGTCAACTGATCTGGGTTTAATCCATCACCATTCTTTAGCCCACTCAGCCACCCCATTTCAGACATGGCCATATGCAAATCAGTCTGACCCTGTGCCTCATGGGAACAGTCCAGCCCGAACTGCCAAGCCATGTCTTCCATGGACCGGAAACAAGCATCCTGGGACCGGTTTCGGATTTATAATCCTCATCCGCCAGGCTATCTTGAATCCAGTGGCCAAGTGAGCAAGGGACTCACGTCTGAGCATACCCTGCCACACTTAGGGCGAACAAAGCGATACAAAAGTGGATGATGGACGGAGCGTTTGAGCAAATCAAACACTCACCCCCAGTCAACTGATCTGGGTTTAATCCATCCCCATTCTTTAGCCCACTCAGCCATCCCATTTCAGACATGGCCACATGCAAATCAGTCTGACCCTGTGCCTCATGGGAACAGTCCAGCCCGAACTGCCAAGCCATGTCTTCCATGGACCGGAAACAAGCATCCTGGGACCGGTTGCGGATTCATAATCCTCATCAGCCAGGCTATCTTGAATCCAGTGGCCAAGTGAGCAAGGGACTCACGTCTGAGCATACCCTGCCACACTTAGGGCGAACAAAGCGATACAAAAGTTGATGATGGACGGAGCGTTTGAGCAAATCAAACACTCACCCCCAGTCAACTGATCTGGGTTTAATCCATCACCATTCTTTAGCCCACTCAGCCACCCCATTTCAGACATGGCCATATGCAAATCAGTCTGACCCTGTGCCTCATGGGAACAGTCCAGCCCGAACTGCCAAGCCATGTCTTCCATGGACCGGAAACAAGCATCCTGGGACCGGTTTCGGATTCATAATCCTCATCAGCCAGGCTATCTTGAATCCAGTGGCCAAGTGAGCAAGGGACTCACGTCTGAGCATACCCTGCCACACTTAGGGCGAACAAAGCGATACAAAAGTGGATGATGGACAGAGCGTTTGAGCAAATCAAACACTCACCCCAGTCAACTGATCTGGGTTTAATCCATCACCATTCTTTAGCCCACTCAGCCACCCCATTTCAGACATGGCCATATGGAAATCAGTCTGACCCTGTGCCTCATGGGAACAGTCCAGCCCAAACTGCCAAGCCATGTCTTCCATGGACCGGAAACAAGCATCCTGGGACCGGTTTCGGATTCATAATCCTCATCAGCCAGGCTATCTTGAATCCAGTGGCCAAGTGAACAAGGGACTCACGTCTGAGCATACCCTGCCACACTTAGGGCGAACAAAGCGATACAAAAGTGGATGATGGACGGAGCGTTTGAGCAAATCAAACACTCACCCCCAGTCAACTGTTCTGGGTTTAATCCATCACCATTCTTTAGCCCACTCAGCCACCCCATTTCAGACATGGCCATATGCAAATCAGTCTGACCCTGTGCCTCATGGGAAGAGTCCAGCCCGAACTGCCAAGCCATGTCTTCCATGGACTGGAAACAAGCATCCTCGGACCGGTTTCGGATTCATAATCCTCATCAGCCAGGCTATCTTGAATCCAGTGGCCAAGTGAGCAAGGGACTCACGTCTGAGCATACCCTGCCACACTTAGGGCGAACAAAGCGATACAAAAGTGGATGATGGACGGAGCGTTTGAGCAAATCAAACACTCACCCCCAGTTAACTGATCTGGGTTTAATCCATCACCATTCTTTAGCCCACTCAGCCACCCCATTTCAGACATGGCCATATGCAAATCAGTCTGACCCTGTGCCTCATGGGAACAGTCCAGCCCAAACTGCCAAGCCATGTCTTCCATGGACCGGAAACAAGCATCCTGGGACCGGTTTCGGATTCATAATCCTCATCAGCCAGGCTATCTTGAATCCAGTGGCCAAGTGAGCAAGGGACTCACGTCTGAGCATACCCTGCCACACTTAGGGCGAACAAAGCGATACAAAAGTGGATGATGGACGGAGCGTTTGAGCAAATCAAACACTCACCCCCAGTCAACTGATCTGGGTTTAATCCATCACCATTCTTTAGCCCACTCAGCCCCCCCATTTCAGACATGGCCATATGCAAATCAGTCTGACCCTGTGCCTCATGGGAACAGTCCAGCCCGAACTGCCAAGCCATGTCTTCCATGGACCGGAAACAAGCATCCTGGGACCGGTTTCGGATTCATAATCCTCATCAGCCAGGCTATCTTGAATCCAGTGGCCAAGTGAGCAAGGGACTCACGTCTGAGCATACCCTGCCACACTTAGGGCGAACAAAGCGATACAAAAGTTGATGATGGACGGAGCGTTTGAGCAAATCAAACACTCACCCCCAGTCAACTGATCTGGGTTTAATCCATCACCATTCTTTAGCCCACTCAGCCACCCCATTTCAGACATGGCCATATGCAAATCAGTCTGACCCTGTGCCTCATGGGAACAGTCCAGCCCGAACTGCCAAGCCATGTCTTCCATGGACCGGAAACAAGCATCCTGGGACCGGTTTCGGATTCTTAATCCTCATCAGCCAGGCTATCTTGAATCCAGTGGCCACGTGAGCAAGGGACTCACGTCTGAGCATACCCTGCCACACTTAGGGCGAACAAAGTGATACAAAAGTGGATGATGGACGGAACGTTTGAGCAAATCAAACACTCACCCCCAGTCAACTGATCTGGGTTTAATCCATCACCATTCTTTAGCCCACTCAGCCACCCCATTTCACACATGGCCATATGCAAATCAGTCTGACCCTGTGCCTCATGGGAACAGTCCACCCCGAACTGCCAAGCCATGTCTTCCATGGACCGGAAACAAGCATCCTGGGACCGGTTTCGGATTCATAATCCTCATCAGCCAGGCTATCTTGAATCCAGTGGCCAAGTGAGCAAGGGACTCACGTCTGAGCATACCCTGCCACACTTAGGGTGAACAAAGCGATACAAAAGTGGATAATGGACGGAGCGTTTGAGCAAATCAAACACTCACCCCCAGTCAACTGATCTGGGTTTAATCCATCACCATTCTTTAGCCCACTCAGCCACCCCATTTCAGACATGGCCATATGCAAATCAGTCTGACCCTATGCCTCATGGGAACAGTCGAGCCCGAACTGCCAAGCCATGTCTTCCATGGACCGGAAGCAAGCATCCTGGGACCGGTTTCGGATTCATAATCCTCATCAGCCCGGCTTGCTTGAATCCAGTGGCCAGGTGAGCAAGGGACTCACGTCTGAGCATACCCTGCCACACTTGGGGCGAACAAAGCGATACAAAAGTGGATGATGGACGGAGCGTTTGAGCAAATCAAACACTCACCCCCAGTCAACTGATCTGGGTTTAATCCATCACCATTCTTTAGCCCACTCAGCCACCCCATTTCAGACATGGCCATATGCAAATCAGTCTGACCCTATGCCTCATGGGAACAGTCGAGCCCGAACTGCCAAGCCATGTCTTCCATGGACCGGAAGCAAGCATCCTGGGACCGGTTTCGGATTCATAATCCTCATCAGCCAGGCTATCTTGAATCCAGTGGCCAAGTGAGCAAGGGACTCCCGTCTGAGCATACCCTGCCACACTTAGGGCGAACAAAGCGATACAAAAGTGGATGATGGACGGAGCGTTTGAGCAAATCAAACACTCACCCCCAGTCAACTGATCTGGGTTTAATCCATCACCATTCTTTAGCCCACACAGCCACCCCATTTCAGACATGGCCATATGCAAATTAGTCTGACCCTGTGCCTCATGGGAACAGTCCAGCCCGAACTGCCAAGCCATGCCTTCCATGGACCGGAAACAAGCATCCTGGGACCTGTTTCGGATTCATAATCCTCATCAGCCAGGCTATCTTGAATCCAGTGGCCAAGTGAGCAAGTGACTCACGTCTGAGCATACCCTGCCACACTTAGGGCGAACAAAGCGATACAAAAGTGGATGATGGATGGAGCGTTTGAGCAAATCAAACACTCACCCCCAGTCAACTGATCTGGGTTTAATCCATCACCATTCTTTAGCCCACTCAGCCACCCCATTTCAGACATGGCCATATGCAAATCAGTCTGACCCTGTGCCTCATGGGAACAGTCCAGCCCGAACTGCCAAGCCATGTCTTCCATGGACCGGAAACAAGCATCCTGGGACCGGTTTCGGATTCTTAATCCTCATCAGCCAGGCTATCTTGAATCCAGTGGCCAAGTGAGCAAGGGACTCACGTCTGAGCATACCCTGCCACACTTAGGGCGAACAAAGTGATACAAAAGTGGATGATGGACGGAGCGTTTGAGCAAATCAAACACTCACCCCCAGTCAACTGATCTGGGTTTAATCCATCACCATTCTTTAGCCCAGTCAGCCACCCCATTTCAGACATGGCCATATGCAAATCAGTCTGACCCTGTACCTCATGGGAACAGTCCAGCCCGAACTGCCAAGCCATGTCTTCCATGGACCGGAAACAAGCATCCTGGGACCGGTTTCGGATTCATAATCCTCATCAGCCAGGCTATCTTAAATCCAGTGGCCAAGTGAGCAAGGGACTCACGTCTGAGCATACCCTGCCACACTTAGGGCGAACAAAGCGATACAAAAGTGGATGATGGACGGAGCGTTTGAGCAAATCCAACACTCACCCCCAGTCAACTGATCTGGGTTTAATCCATCACCATTCTTTAGCCCACTCAGCCACCCCATTTCAGACATGGCCATATGCAAATCAGTCTGACCCTGTGCCTCATGGGAACAGTCCAGCCCGAACTGCCAAGCCGTCCATCACCACCCCCTTTTGTACCACTTTTGGTCGCCATAAGTGTGGCAGGGTATGCTCAGACGTGAGTCCCTTGCTCACTTTGCCACTGGATTCAAGCAAGCCGGGCTGAAGACGGCTGGAATGCCAGAAACCGGTCCTTGGAAGCTTGTTTCCGGTCCAGGGAAGGCATGGCTTGGCAGTTCGGGCTGGACTGTTCCCATGAGGCACAGGATCCGACTGATTTGCATATAGCCATGTCTGAACTGGGGTGGCAGAGTGGGCTAAAGAACGGTGATGGATTAAACCCAGATCTTTTGACTGGGTGTGAGTGTTTGATTGATTCAGATGCTACGTCCATCACCACCCCCTTTTGTACCGCTTTAGCCGCCATAACTGTGGCAGGGTATGCTCAGACGTGAGTTCCTTGCTCACTTTGCCACTGGATTCAAGCAAGCTGGGCTGAAGACGGCTGGAATGCCAGAAACCGGTCCTCGGAAGCTTGTTTCCGGTCCAGGGAAGGCATGGCTTGGCAGTTCGGGCTGGACTGTTCCCATGAGGCACAGGATCCGACTGATTTGCATATAGCCATGTCTGAAATGGGGTGGCAGAGTGGGCTAAAGAACGGTGATGGATTAAACCCAGATATTTTGACTGCGTGTGAGTGTTTGATTGATTCAGATGCTCCGTCCATCACCACCCCCTTTTGTACCGCTTTTGGCCGCCATAAGTGTGGCAGGGTATGATCAGACGTGAGTCCCTTGCTCACTTTGCCACTGGATTCAAGCAAGCCGGGCTGAAGACGGCTGGAATGCCAGAAACCGGTCCTCGGAAGCTTGTTTCCGGTCCAGGGAAGGCATGGCTTGGCAGTTCGGGCTGGACTGTTCCCATGAGGCACAGGATCCGACTGATTTGCATATAGCCATGTCTGAACTGGGGTGGCAGAGTGGGCTAAAGAACGGTGATGGATTAAACCCAGATCTTTTGACTGGGTGTGAGTGTTTGATTGATTCAGATGCTCCGTCCATCACCACCCCCTTTTGTACCGCTTTTGGCCGCCACAAGTGTGGCAGGGTATGCTCAGACGTGAGTCCCTTGCTCATTTTGCCACTGGATTCAAGCAAGCCGGGCTGGAGATGGCTGGAATGCCAGAAACCGGTCCTTGGAAGCTCGTTTCCGGTCCAGGGAAGGCATGGCTTGGCAGTTCGGGCTGGACTGTTCCCATGAGGCACAGGATCCGACTGATTTGCATATAGCCATGTCTGAACTGGGGTGGCAGAGTGGGCTAAAGAACGGTGATGGATTAAACCCAGATCTTTTGACTGGGTGTGAGTGTTTGATTGATTCAGATGCTCCGTCCATCTCCACCCCCTTTTGTACCGCTTTTGTCCACCATAAGTGTGGCAGGGTATGCTCAGACGTGAGTCCCTTGCTCACTTTGCCACTGGATTCAAGCAAGCCGGGCTGAAGACGGCTGGAATGCCAGAAACCGGTCCTCGGAAGCTTGTTTCCGGTCCAGGGAAGGCATGGCTTGGCAGTTCGGGCTGGACTGTTCCCATGAGGCACAGGATCCGACTGATTTGCTTATAGCCATGTCTGAACTGGGGTGGCAGAGTGGGCTAAAGAACGGTGATGGATTAAACCCAGATCTTTTGACTGGGTGTGAGTGTTTGATTGATTCAGATGCTCCGTCCATCACCACCCCCTTTTGTACCGCTTTTGGCCGCCATAAGTGTGGTAGGGTATGCTCAGACGTGAGTCCCTTGCTCACTTTGCCACTGGATTCAAGCAAGCCGGGCTGAAGATGGCTGGAATGCCAGAAACCGGTCCTCGGAAGCTTGTTTCCGGTCCAGGGAAGGCATGGCTTGTCAGTTCGGGCTGGACTGTTCCCATGAGGCACAGGATCCGACTGATTTGCATATAGCCATGTCTGAACTGGGGTGGCAGAGTGGGCTAAAGAACGGTGATGGATTAAACCCAGATCTTTTGACTGGGTGTGAGTGTTTGATTGATTCAGATGCTCCGTCCATCACCACCCCCTTTTGTACCGCTTTTGTCCACCATAAGTGTGGCAGGGTATGCTCAGACGTGAGTCCCTTGCTCACTTTGCCACTGGATTCAAGCAAGCCGGGCTGAAGACGGCTGGAATGCCAGAAACCGGTCCTCGGAAGCTTGTTTCCGGTCCAGGGAAGGCATGGCTTGGCAGTTCGGGCTGGACTGTTCCCATGAGGCACAGGATCTGACTGATTTGCATATAGCCATGTCTGAACTAGGGTGGCAGAGTGGGCTAAAGAACGGTGATGGATTAAACCCAGATCTTTTGACTGGGTGTGAGTGTTTGATTGATTCAGATGCTCCGTCCATCACCACCCCCTTTTGTACCGCTTTTGGCCGCCATAAGTGTGGCAGGGTATGCTCAGACGTGAGTCCCTTGCTCACTTTGCCACTGGATTCAAGCAAGCCGGGCTGAAGACGGCTGGAATGCCAGAAACCGGTCATCGGAAGCTTGTTTCCGGTCCAGGGAAGGCATGGCTTGGCAGTTCGGGCTGGACTGTTCCCATGAGGCACAGGATCCGAATGATTTGCATATAGCCATGTCTGAACTGGGGTGGCAGAGTGGGCTAAAGAACGGTGATGGATTAAACCCAGATCTTTTGACTGGGTGTGAGTGTTTGATTGATTCAGATGCTCCGTCCATCACCACCCCCTTTTGTACCGCTTTTGTCCACCATAAGTGTGGCAGGGTATGCTCAGACGTGAGTCCCTTGCTCACTTTGCCACTGGATTCAAGCAAGCCGGGCTGAAGACGGCTGGAATGCCCGAAACCGGTCCTCGGAAGCTTGTTTCCGGTCCAGGGAAGGCATGGCTTGGCAGTTCGGGCTGGACTGTTCCCATGAGGCACAGGATCCGACTGATTTGCATATAGCCATGTCTGAACTGGGGTGGCAGAGTGGGCTAAAGAACGGTGATGGATTAAACCCAGATCTTTTGACTGGGTGTGAGTGTTTGATTGATTCAGATGCTACGTCCATCACCACCCCCTTTTGTACTGCTTTTGGCCACCATACGTGTGGCAGGGTATGCTCAGACGTGAATTCCTTGCTCACTTTGCCACTGGATTCAAGCAAGCCGGGCTGAAGACGGCTGGAATGCCAGAAACCGGTCCTCTGAAGCTTGTTTCCGGTCCAGGGAATGCATGGCTTGGCAGTTCGGGCTGGACTGTTCCCATGAGGCACAGGATCCGACTGATTTGCATATAGCCATGTCTGAACTGGGGTGGCAGAGTGGGCTAAAGAACGGTGATGGATTAAACCCAGATCTTTTGACTGGGTGTGAGTGTTTGATTGATTCAGATGCTCCGTCCATCACCACCCCCTTTTGTACCGCTTTTGGCCGCCATAAGTGTGGCAGGGTATGCTCAGACGTGAGTCCCTTGCTCACTTTGCCACTGGATTCAAGCAAGCCGGGCTGAAGACGGCTGGAATGCCAGAAACCGGTCATCGGAAGCTTGTTTCCGGTCCAGGGAAGGCATGGCTTGGCAGTTCGGGCTGGACTGTTCCCATGAGGCACAGGATCCGAATGATTTGCATATAGCCATGTCTGAACTGGGGTGGCAGAGTGGGCTAAAGAACGGTGATGGATTAAACCCAGATCTTTTGACTGGGTGTGAGTGTTTGATTGATTCAGATGCTCCGTCCATCACCACCCCCTTTTGTACCGCTTTTGGCTGCCATAAGTGTGGCAGGGTATGCTCAGACGTGAGTCCCTTGCTCACTTTGCCACTGGATTCAAGCAAGCCGGGCTGAAGATGGCTGGAATGCCAGAAACCGGTCCTCGGAAGCTTGTTTCCGGTCCAGGGAAGGCATGGCTTGTCAGTTCGGGCTGGACTGTTCCCATGAGGCACAGGATCCGACTGATTTGCATATAGCCATGTCTGAACTGGGGTGGCAGAGTGGGCTAAAGAACGGTGATGGATTTAACCCAGATCTTTCGACTGGGTGTGAGTGTTTGATTGATTCAGATGCTCCGTCCATCACCACCCTCTTTTGTACCGCTTTTGGCCGCCATAAGTGTGGCAGGGTATGCTCAGACGTGAGTCCCTTGCTCACTTTGCCACTGGATTCAAGCAAGCCGGGCCGAAGACGGCTGGAATGCCAGAAACCGGTCCTCGGAAGCTTGTTTCCGGTCCAGGGAAGGCATGGCTTGGCAGTTCGGGCTGGACTGTTCCCATGAGGCACAAGATCCGACTGATTGGCATATAGCCATGTCTGAACTGGGGTGGCAGAGTGGGTTAAAGAACGGTGATGGATTAAACCCAGATCTTTTGACTGGGTGTGAGTGTTTGATTGATTCAGATGCTCCGTCCATCACCACCCCCTTTTGTACCGCTTTTGGCCGCCATAAGTGTGGCAGGGTATGCTCAGACGTGAGTCCCTTGCTCACTTTGCCACTGGATTCAAGCAAGCCGGGCTGAAGATGGCTGGAATGCCAGAAACCGGTCCTCGGAAGCTTGTTTCCGGTCAAGGGAAGGCATGGCTTGGCAGTTCGGGCTGGACTGTTCCCATGAGGCAGAGGGTCAGACTGATTTGCATATAGCCATGTCAGAACTGGGGTGGCAGAGTGGGCTAAAGAACGGTGATGGATTAAACCCAGATCTTTTGACTGGGTGTGAGTGTTTGATTGATTCAGATGCTCCGTCCATCACCACCCCCTTTTGTACCGCTTTTGGCCGCCATAAGTGTGGCAGGGTATGCTCGGACGTGAGTCCCTTGCTCACTTTGCCACTGGATTCAAGCAAGCCGGGCTGAAGACGGCTGGAATGCCAGAAACCGGTCCTCGTAAGCTTGTTTCCGGTCCAGGGAAGGCATGGCTTGGCAGTTCGGGCTGGACTGTTCCCATGAGGCACAGGATCTGACTGATTTGCATATAGCCATGTCTGAACTGGGGTGGCAGAGTGGGCTAAAGAACGGTGATGGATTAAACTCAGATCTTTTGACTTGGTGTGAGTGTTTGATTGATTCAGATGCTCTGTCCATCACCACCCCCTTTTGTACCTTAAATCTATGAAGGCAGCAAACAAGCTGCCTTTTTCCAAGACCACCGTTTTCCAGTAAAGGAGAGTGAAGCGAAAGGTCTGGCCGATGGTACTTATGCCCGAACGAAAGCCTGCTTGAAGAGGAGACAGAATGTCCTGCTCACTAAGCCAATCCTGGATTTTGTCTAATACGAGGCGACCCATGATCTTTTTAGATGAATCAATTAAACTTATAGGTCTATAATTCCCTGGATGTGGCTTATCCCCTTTTTATGTCAAGCCTGGCGTACGCAGCGTGAAGCGCTGTCGCCAGCGAGGCTTATTGTTGTGTACTTGCCTCGGAAGTGGGACAGGAGATGGGCACGCACAGAGCTTTTGGTGATTTGCGCAGGTGTACGTGCACGTACAGCCACGCGCTGTACACATCACCTGTCCCGCTTCCGAGACAAGTCAGGCTCCTACAATAGCATTACATTTTTTGTAATGCTCACGTGCACTCCCACAAGCCCCACTTACCGGCTCTTGTGGGGGCTCTGCGCTGCTCCCTGGCTGGTCTCCTCGTGGCAGGGGGCCTATTTTCTGGTCACACGTGGGGCTCCATCATGCTCACAGGAGCCCCGCAGCAGCATTCACAAAGTCGGGGTAGGCTCCCGTCGGGCTTCTATCTGCGGGGGGGCTCCATGCCTCCATCACATGGGCTACAACACGCGGGGTTCCCTCAGCTCACGGGAGCCCCAGACAATGCAGCGCGCTCCATGCCCCAGGCAAAGTTGGCCGCACGCATGCGCAGTGCGTAAGGGATGCGTGTGTGTTGCTGTAAATACGCGTGTCAAGCGCTTTCACTTTCATTACCCCCATTGGTTTGTTTCTTTTCTTTTTAAAGAGCACCATTTGCAATTGAGCTATACATTACGCGTGCTGTGTAGACGAACCCAACATGTCTGCAAACACTGCAGAGCTCGCGAGCTGCCAAGGAGCTCCTTTGAGTTGGGCTTTAGCTATGCATTATGGGATTCGTAGTCCCATTTATACCAATATAGATTCCAAAAAGGAAAGCCAAAAGCCGGAGGGGATGAAATACAGAAATTTGGGACCTGGGAAATTTGAGAATTCTGCTGGAGGCCACAGAACACTTTCCAGCGAAGGCTCCTTTAGACGGAAACACTAGTGTTTTCAAGGTCCCTTTGTATGCGGCTCATCTAGTCCAGGTATTCCCTTTTTATTTTAGGACTTATACTGCTCATTTTAAAGTAGGATCAACATTACTTCGAGGCTGCACAAGCAAACATTTAGTCCTGTCTATAAATCCTACAATAAAATGCGAGGGATCCCAGAAAAATGGGAGCGGAGCCATATTTTTCCTCACTTCGAAAACCTGCAGCTGTGGAAAATAAACTCTCCCTTGGCCATTTGACAGAACTGCTTTAAGTAAAGCACAACTAGAATCAGAAATGGCAGTGATCGTGGGGTTCTGCTATTTGAAATATTTGAAAACGAGATACCGATGTGCCCAAAACTGCTTGGTTAATGCACAAGGAAGCTGCATTGATAAAATATCTGTGCTCCACGTGGAAGTGACATCATGCCCTGAGGATCTTAAGAACGTCCTACCAGACAATGGGGGAATTATTTTCCAGAGAAAGGCGTCGCTCGCAGTGATAGGGAGGTTAGGGGTTTGCTAGCCACATGCAAATGTGCCTCTGGCTTGCTTTGCATTTTCCAAGTCGATGCAGTCAAAACATGTAAGGATTATTGCCGGACTATGCAAATGTACACTCAGATGCTTCATGTAACATATGCACACCTATGCCCCCACACAAGGAGCGAGGTGAAGAAATGGGTAGTAACATTTGATGGGTAGTGATAAAAAGGGAAATAGTGTTGCCCAATTTAGCCTTGTCGTTTCCTAGAAGCCACCAGTGCACCTCCGATCATGGTCACCTAAGAGTTCAGCTTGGACTCTAGACACTTTATTTATTACTCTGGCAAACCAGGCATGATTATCACCTCTAAATCTGTACTTTTTCATTCTGCCTTCTAGCTCTTCCCACACATTCTCTTCTCCTGTGATTTGCTGTGAGCCCACCTGGCTTCTCACATGATTGGTTGTATCTTTAAAGCTATACTCAGACTGCACGCACTGCTACTGAATTGTACTCACAACCAAAGAGCATAGCTGCAGATTGGCCACTGAGTGCCAAATTACCCTTTTTGTCTGCCCACTCTGTAAATCCTCGAAAAGGGCTGGAGTGTCGGCATGCCACTGACATCAGATGCCAGGGCGCGACAGTAAACACACATTGTTTTCCACCTAAAATAAAATAGCATATCATACTAATTAAAATTCCAAACATGAAATACAATACAGCTCATTGTCAACAAGCTTGGGAGATCGCCTGGGTGTGGTTATCTTCCAAATCACCTCTCTCTCTCTGTATAGTGCCCTCGCCCAGCGACTCACCATCGGCCCCTTGTGAGGGCCGTTACACATCTGCCAGTTGTGGAAAGCTGACCAGCTCAGGACTCTTCCAACTATGATTGAGATCCTCTGAGTATGGCAGAATTATTATATGGGTCCCTAGGAGACTTTCAAAGACCAGTTTATTCTTTATCTGTTTGATAATATATTATAATATATCGAGATTCTGGATGACACTCTCACACTATCACTGTGGCACCATTTGTTCTGGTTATTGTCCAAGGAGCATATTTGAGAGATATTCTAATCTTCCCACCTAGAAGTCTTTCTTGAGCAATCACCAGGTCTCCTACCCTAAATATTGATGAGTGAATACTGGACCAAATTCATATTGCCTTTCCTCCTTTGTTTTGCTCATTGTCTTCTTACGAAGTAGTTGGCGACCATCGCTCAGTAATAGGTATAACATAATTCACTCCATGTGCAAACAACTCAAACGTAGAGAGCACTCTAAGAAAATGATTATTAAATCACTCCAATTCTTTCTACTGTTCAATTCCAATGTGCATTGTCCCCTAATATGGTGCATATAACTCCACCTCACCACTTATCTGTGCCTTTGCAGACTGATTTTTCTATGATGAATCTTCCAGTGTCCAGCTATTCACAGAATTCAGCCCCTTTAAAAAATAGAACTGTTGTTTATTTTCAGATCACATGATATACAATGAGTAGCTCAATTCTTTTGGAGCTCCTGGACCACAGTAAAACATGCAATGAATGTGACTAATTCTGCATCAATTACTATCATCAGATATCAAAACCCAGGTGTGGTAACAAACAGTTCTATGTAGACTTCCCTGCAGGATATTTGGCATTCATCCTCTGTTATGATCACAGCTGGGGCATTTTCATAGCCAGATGCCTGATGGAGTTCAATTGTTGGTTCGTTCTTCAAGCATCAAAGTCAGGCAAACAAACTTGTTCCCTCAAATGAGCTCTTGTCTGTAACCCTGTTTGGTGAGCCAACTCACTGTATGATCAGAGTTATTAGTTGAATGAAACTAACAGGGCATATACCTCTCAACATGACACTTTTGGTAGTCATGTCGAGTTTATTCTTCACTCACCATTGCTTTCTGAAAGTGGACTGAGCTTGGCCATTACAATGTTAGTGAACCTCAGGAAATAACTTCCAGTTCGGGCCCTTACAGGATTTCACAATGTTGAGAGCTAGTCTGCTTTGGGACAATCTCCCAGTGTTACTAAAAGGACATATTCCTCACTGTGTTCTACAGCACTCAAACATTAATAGGGAAAACACAAAACAAGACAAATCCCAAACCTATTTGAAACAAGCATTTGCAATGCAATAGGTCTCACATTTGTGAAAGTTTGAGCTGTTGGCATTGTAAATGACAATGTTTATTATGATGGTTCTGCCTTTAGTAAAGCGGATGTTGACTTTGCACTACAGTCTGTGGCAGGATAGGTAACTTTCTGGGGTATTTTAGCTGTCAATCATTGGAATCAAGATGTGAATTACCTTCTAGCAGTGGATCACCTAGCCCCACAGAGCAATCAAAACCAGAGACAAGTGGAGAATGTCTAAATTGTATTAGAGAGTGATCTGGAGAGGATGTACTAAACTCTAGAGCTAACAAATTCTCAACCAAATCATGTTCCTTTAGTATTAGCTCAATACAATCAACAGGAATTCCCAGTAGGAGCGAGTCTTTCGGCTCCAAATATGTCTTCTCTAACTTCAGAACTGCATCCCCTAACATGTCGAATCCAATGGATTGCCTTGTTTTTAAGGGACTCTATGCTTTCTCTTGTATTCCCACTAACATATTTAGGGACATTAACCATATAAATCTTTGGGTGCTGGTGTAGATCTCGTACCGGGGGTGTACTACGATTGTGCTGCCTAAAAGTGTTTATAGGGAGCCCAACACTCAATGTTGTGTGCCTAATTTGGTTCTGTGGTATGTCTGATTTTAAAATAGATGCATAGGTGACTTTTATTTACGTGTTGGTTTTTAAAACATAAATGAAAGGCATTGCCATTTACAATGCCAATAGCTTAAACTCTCGCCAATGCAAGAGCTATTGCATTGCAAATGCTTGTTAAATATTGGGATAATCACAGGCCCTTTCCAAGACTCTGGAACCGGTGCACCTTTGGCAATTTCATTCATTAGAATTAAAATATAACAGCTCCATATAGTTTTATCGGCTTGAATTCCATCGGGGGGCCTGACGCTTTGCCTCCCTGCGGGGTGCCCAGTGCAGAGTCAACATCCGCTTTACTAAAGGCAGAACCATCATAATAAACAAGAAATGTCAGATAACTCCTCATCCTCATTAGAGAGCTCATATTGTGATTAGAAGTGCCTTACCCATTGGTCTTGACTTACATAATTAATCAGTTCTGCATGGCGGACATCCCTGCCCCTACTTACTACATCCCAAAATACTTTCTGGTTTTTATTTTCACAGGCCCTTTTAAGTTCCTGTCATCTGCTATCATCCCAGGATTTCTTTGCCACTTCCTGTGCTTTCTTATATTTCTGCCTAGCTGACCGAACCATAGGCATATCACCATCCTTTATTGCTTTCCCCAGGGAACTACGGGCCTCCTTACATTCTTTATTAAACCATATACTTTCCTCCTTTTGATTGATACCCTTGTTTTTGGCAGTCTTAAACAAAAGTGCAAAGGTGTCTAAAAAACTCCGCATGAAAACCCACAACCTCCTCAGATGGTACCTTGTTGAGCAAAAGTTCTTCCAGATCTAATGTTGCATTATTTACATCTACTGACAGCATAGCTAGGACTTCAGGCTTTACTAACAGGTTTGCCCATTTCAGCCGCCTCATATTATTTAAGGGAATAAAATCTAGGGTTATCAGATCCCCTTCAGAGTAAGATGTACATTTTTCTGCCCTTATTTCAAAGTCCGCAGATAATGGGTTATGTTCACTCACAATATGATCAACTACCCTCATATCCCTTAGTGCGTGCCAAAATTGGCAATGAATTAAAACAAAGTCGATACGGCTTTGGCTAGAGCCATTAACGGAAGTACATGCACCATCTCTGTCTGACTGAGTTCTGCTGTTTGTAGCCCTCAAACCTTTCTCCATGCAGAGGGAATTCATCTGTATTATGGCATCTGTCCATTTTTTAACTGGGATTAGGTCTAGTTTCGGGATCCTCCGTAGCTCATCTTCAGCATCATAAAAGTTAGAGTTCCCATTTAGAAGGGGTTCAAAGGTCAAGGTAAAATCAACCGCTAATATTACATCTATGCCCCTAGAATGTTGGTCGAGCAGAGTGTCCAGGGCTACTAACACCTCTGACTTTCTTCCCTTGGTACCCCTTGCATAGATCGTATATACATCAAGCTTTTTACCCTCACCCCACAATAGTCTAACCGCTAGTATGTCCTTATTATGAGACTCTAAAACCTGTACAACAAAACCAGTTTATTGGTGAACCCAGACTGTTAGGCCTCCCGAGGGCTGTCCTTTTCTACCGGTGATCGCAGGTACATAATAATTCAGGTAGCCTATGCAGTGAATTGGATCCGTTGCCCAGGTTTCCTGAAGCAGGCTTACAGTGTATTTAGCGACGAAAGACTGCCACTCAGGAGAGCTAATCTTAGAACCTAAACCGGTTATATTCCATGACAACACAGACAGGGATGTCATTAGTGTTTTTCCTGGGCACAGTGTGGGCATAGTATTCGTCGTACCAATAAATATATCGATAGCTCCCTTATCAGTCGCAATACTAACCTCGGGGTGAGTAAAACTCGGAGAATTACCACAAAAAATTGACCCTGAGGCTTCCATAGATAGCAGTACACTATTATCTGGTGACATAATGCTCAGTATATCTATCTCCTCCCTAGGCTGATGAATGATATTACTACAGTCTGTGGCAGGATAGGTAACTTTCTGGGGTATTTTAGCTGTCATACATTGGAATCAAGATGTGAAGTACCTTCTAGCAGTGGATCACCTAGCCCCACAGAGCAATCAAAACCAGAGACAAGTGGAGAATGTCTAAATTGTATTAGAGAGTGATCTGGAGACGATGTACTAAACTCTAGAAGTAACAAATTCTCAACTAAATCATGGTCCTTTAGTATTAGCTCAATACAATCAACGGGAATTCCCAGTAGGAGCGAGTCTTTCGGCTCCAAATATGTCTTCTCTAACTTCAGAACTGCATTCCCTAACATGGCGAATCCAATGGATTGCCTTGTTTTTAAGGGACTCTACGCTTTCTCTTGTATTCCCACTAACATATTTGGGGACATTAACCATATAAATCTTTGGGTCCTGGTGTAGATCTCGTTCCGGGGGTGTACTACGATTGTGCTGCCTAAAAGTGTTTATAGGGAGCCCAACACCCAATGTTGTGTGCCTAATTTGGTTCTGTGGTATGTCTGGTTTTAAAATAGATGCATAGGTGGATCCACCCAATGATATGAGCTCTTTTCTAAGACTATTTACATCTCTGGTGATTTGATGATGTGGAGCAACAGTCTTAGACCGGGCACCCATAGAAGTTAAAGCAGTATAGCTTCTCTGCTTAAATATCTGATTAGGATGCTCCGACTGATTTACTCTATGGCTAGAACTTTCTATGGGGGAGGGATCCTTTGTGATAGAGAGCCGAACTTCGAGGATAGTTCTACCAACTTTAAACGCATTTGTGTTACTTCTGCTTTTAACTCACCAATAGGAGCGGGAAGCCCCTGTAAGTCAGTGATATTACATATGTGAGGTGGTAGAGGAGTGCTACATGATGACATCCCGGGATTGTTTACAACCTCATCTACCGTTTCTTGCTCTTGCAAATCTATAAGGGGTGAGAACCTATTTGTACACACAACCCGTATTTCCCTTACCTCAGAGGAACCAGCCTTGCTTTCCCCTATAGTGCTATATTTTCCTGCCAGACCCTCCTTTTGGGGCTCAAAAATGTCTCCTTTACTCGTTTTGTGGAACATTGCAGGGATTGTTATCTGTTGGGCTATGGTGGTTTTAGCTAAATGGGGGGAGCCTGTGGCTGTATCACTACTGGGAACCTGGATTGATGTTTCACTAGATAAAATATCCTCACATTCGCTTATCAGCAAATCTATCCTATCCAGGGTACAATTGTTAGCTGTTTGCTTCGTCTTTAGAGATTTCCTCACCCTTTTTCCCTTACAGTCTCTACCACTCTGCCTCCCTCCCATAGCTCCACTGATACCATCCATGGTTTTCCTTTTCTCCATACTTGGACTCCATCCCTATAAAAAAAATAAGGTCTTAGTTACTCAGTCAGATACTGTACTTGCTTTCAGTGAGTATCTGTTTTGACATTGGTGCTGCAGGTCCTCATCTCTGAAGCCTTCAGCAGCATCTTAATGCTCAAATTAATTGCATATATCCCTATGCTAAAGTAAAGTAAAGTCCACATTTGTAAAGCGCACAATCACCCATAAGGGTCTCTAGGCGCTGGGGGCCGTCGGGAAGATTAAGCGAGCTATTGCCCAGAGTCACATAATAACCACTAATCATGTTTGGGTTACGGAGTAGCGTGCTACTCATCAAAAAGTGCTTCAACAACTCATATGGGGTAGCAAGCGCTATATCAATGCAAACCTTTTCCCTCTTCTGTCCTTCTCAATCCAAATAACTGACTAAAATATCCACCTCTCAAATTACTTTCATATTTCACTATACTAATTCACCACTTATCCTTTAAGGGTTTCAGAGTAGCTTTCTACTCGCCGAGAAAGGGCTTCAACACCTCATCAGGGATAGCAAACACTATATAAATGCAAACATTTTCCCTCTTCTATCCCTCTGCTATCCTTCTCAATCCAAATAACAGCCTAACATATCCACCACTCAAATGACTTTCATATTTCACTTGACTAACTCACCACTAATCCTTTATGGGTTCTGAAGTAGTGTGCTACTAGCCCAAAAAGTTCTTGTTGCCTCATCAGGGGCAGTAAGTGCGATATAAATGCAATTACAATACAATAAAGTGCTTTGATGACTTAAGAAAACACTGAGCCCAAAAGCTTGGTAGAGAATATCTTAAAACAGCACTTCCAGTGCTCATTTTATGTGACATGGACCGGTGTCTAGTCCACGCTCTCGGCTTGTGACTTCCAAACTCAGAGCCTGTCCAGGTGTTCATTACACACTTGTATCCATTAACCATAGTGTTTATTCAGGTGGGACACAAACACATAATGTTTCTAATATTAAATTATTAAAACGTGCCAGAATCTTACAGGCTGCTGCTGCAGGTGGTCCCATTCGCCCACTGGATTCCATCCCGTCTCTTCCTCAGACCGACCCACACGTGGTGCTCACAGGAAACAACCATCAAGAAATTCTGCAACAGAAAAGAAAAACAATCCAGCTATTTTTTTCAAACAATATTGAACTGAATGAGCTAATCAATCAATATTTATATCAAACATGTATGTCCTTGCATATGGGATCATATAGTATCCCGTGTTGCCCTCTAACTATCGGCCTGCTTCCTTGTTGTTGGCCTTCTCTAAAATTTTGGAAAAACACATCTACGCTCAGCTTTCCAATTTTGTAGAATAACAAAAGTTCCTTCACTCATCCCAATCAGGTTTCAGAGCCGGTTTCTCAATGGAAACAACACTACTTGGGGTAACATAAATACTGCTTCGTCACCTGGATGCTGGAGACACTCTGGCCGGTGTTTTGCTGGACTTCAGTGCAGCATTCAGCCCTACATTGACTTATTTCATTTCTTGCCAACCTTACTTTCCAAGTCTTTTCCCCAACAGCCAGCTCTGATACCCATACTTCACCTTATGGGGTACCCATGGGTTCCATTCTCATCCCTTTACTATTCAATCTTTATGTTAGACCTTTAGCTGATGTAGCTGAAGATGCTGGGTTGTCCCTGTTTTCTTTCGCAGGCAACTCCCAGACTATCTTTTCTCTTTCTATGAAGAGTGCAGCCGAGATTACTCCCCTCCAGTTGGGCTTGGTTAAAATTGCATCATGGATGCAGGCTAATTACCTTAAGCGCAACGGAAAGAAGACAGAGGTCTTGATATTGGGTAAAAACAAGGATCTCTGGGGACCACAACATTGGCCTAGTGAGATGGGTGCACGTCCTCAACCCTCCAGTCAAGTCCGTAATTTGGGTGTCAATATTGATGACTCACGAACCACGCAACATCAAGCTGTCAAGGTGGCCACCACGTGTTTTACCATCCTGAAGTGACTAAAAAAGATCATTTGGATGCTGCCAGAGCCCACCCAGAGAACAGTAGTCCAGGTTCTAATCACCTCAAGACTGGACTACGGTAACGTTCTTTACCATGGGATCAACAAGGAGGTGACTCGCAGGATGCAAATGGTTCAGAACTCGGCTGCAATATTACTTTGCCAGGTTCCTAGAGCCACCTCTGTCTTCGGTCACCTGCAGGACTTGCACTGGCTCAGGGTTGAGAACCGAATCAAGTTCAAAGCCCTGAGCTACATGTTCAAAATCAAAATAGGTGTAGCACCTCAATACCTGCAGTCCCAGGTCTGTCCCTATGTGCCTCCTCGATGCCTTGGCTCATCTACCCAAGGGAAATTTTCGGTGCCCAGAGTCAGACTATCTCATGTGGGTGGTAGATCGTTTGCATACCTTGGTCCCTCCCTCTGGAATTTCCTTCCCACCTCTATTCGGAATGAAACAGAGTATGTCCAATTTCCCAAATCACTAAAAACTTGGATTTTTAACCAGTAATCATTAAAACTATTACATGTTCTTTGATCTGCCAGGTGCTGGGAACCCCTTTTTGGGTAGTGTTGCGCCTTATATATTTTAATTATAATAATAATAATAATAATATAGTAGGAACCTATTTAAACATAGATTTTAAACACATTATAAAGGACTTCTTGCTCCCCAGTTTTGTTGTCAGTGTGTCTGGTATTTATAGGTCATTTTTGCTGCTACAAGTTGTTACCAAGGTTTTTATAATTGTTTCTTGTTTTTTTCTGATACTCCTTTTCACACAGCGCCAAGATGTCTATGATGGTGATCGAGCGCTTACAAAGATTAAATAAACACATTAAATACTTTTCCGGATATTCAGTAGGTATGCCAGCTCACATGTTTCAAACCCTCCTCTTGAAGAACTGGGGATAAGACCTGGGAATCATCACAGGAGGGACACTGAATGTTCATAAAAGAAGTAAATGAGACTCAACTGCCAGTAGAGGGGCAGGGTGGGGAGCAAGGGGGGTGTAGGTGGGAAACACATTTTTACTGCCTGGGGTGTCAAACATCCCTGCATGCCTCTGAATGAAAGGTAAGTGGTCCTATATATATTATTTTCTAGTTTCTTGTCCTTACCAGTTCCTTCTGGGTGTCGAAGAGTGCAAGGGACCCATTGTGCGAGGAGCAGATTCTCTGGCTCTCATCCCAGTCCCCCTCCTTGTTATACATCGTGGAAAAGTAATAACATCTGTTTCCACTGAGGAGCCAATCCATGGGGCAGCTCAGTAAGCGAAGAGATGAATAGTGCCCTAAAAGCAGAAAAAGTGAAGTAATCAGCTGCCATAAGACACAAACATATGAAACACTATGACGGACAAGGAATGACAGTGTGAATCCGCCATAAGTGCAGTGCTGTGAGCGGCCTGTGACGAGAAGACCTTGTGTGTTGTGCACAGCTTCTACGTGACACCATGAGTGAGAACAGATAATGTGTTCAGGTATCTACTAATATGTCTGTGACATCTCTGCACTGTGAAGCTGTACAGTGCCCATCCAATGTAATATACAGGTCTGGGGACAGGAGAGGTATGGAGGAATGGCAGCTGGTGGTCCACCGCCTGCCTTGTGCTGACACAGAACTGAGGGACAATGCCTCCTGCATCCTGGGGGTCTCACCAAACCTGAAGGGAGTGTCAAACAGGCCCAGAGGAAGCAGAGGATTGGTGAGACAGTGAGACATATATGATAGACCTATTTCTGTAGAGACAGAGGGTCTGCAGCTTGTGTGGTGATGGACAAGGATTGAAACCTATATGGAGGTGGAATTGTGGGACACCAGATATTTTCAAATATTTTGGAAATGAAAGAAATACCTAAGACTCACCAAGGGGAGAGGATATCTGAAATCCAGGAAAGGACTGGGAAGGGGTTGAGACATCCTGCCGAAGACAGACGAGGATGGGAGGACATCAGGGGCTGTATTATCGAAAGTGCTCAGTGCACACAATAAGTGCATGAGCTTGCTTTTTCACTCAAGCAAGCAAGACCACTGACTCATTGTCAGTGAAATTGCCCTCCCTCCCTCGTAGCTCCACCATTAGTGAGGCCTTCCCCGAGCCCCTGCACTCTCGAGTGTTGGTGTTCGAGGCCCTCCTCCACCCGCCGGTTTTCCGTGTGCCTCATCCCTGGTGGTCCAGTGGACCTCTGTCTCCATTCTCTTGCTGCGCTTTTTCTCTCCCTTTTCACTTGTTTTTTCCCTCACTTCTATCTCCCCCTTCCCTCTCCTTCTGGGTCTTAACCTCCATTTTCTGTTGTTTTCCCCTCATTTCAAGCTCCCCCCTTCACTCTCCTGTGTCCTCTGTGTCTTTCCTCCACTCTTTCATGCACTTTTGCTGCCTTATTTGCACTTTTCGCTCTCTTTTTGCCTTTTTCCTTTTGCATATTTTAGCCCGTTTTTCCTTACCGCTGCTTCCCCGTGGCCCTTCCCCCCAGCACGAACAGTGCGACCGGCCCAATCCAGCTCCCCTCCCTGCTCCCGCCTCCCAGCTGTCCAACCCTCCCCGACCACTACTTAATGGCGGCCACTGCGGGGAAAGGCGAGCAAGACCACTGACTCATTGTCAGTGAAATTGCTCTCCCTCCCTCAGAGCTCTACCATTAAGTGAGGCCTTCCCCGAGCCCCTGCACTCTCGAGTGTTGGTGTTCAAGGCCCTCCTCCACCCACAGGTTTCACCTGCGCCTCATCCCTGGTGGTCCAGTGGACCTCTGTCTTCATTCTCTTGCTCTGCTTTTTCGCTCCATTTTTAATTGTTTATTCATTCACTTCTATCACCCCTTCACTCTTCTTCTGGGTCTTAACCTCCATTTTCTGTCGTTTTCCCCTCATTTCAAGCTACCCCTTCACTCTCCTGTGTCTTTCATCCGTTTTTCACTCAATTTTTACCCTCATCTCATCCTCCTCTTCTCACTCTCCACTGTCCTCTGTGTCTTTCCTCCCATCTTTCTTGCACTTTACTACCTTATTTGCACTTTTCTCTCTCTTTTTGCCTTTTTCCTTTTGCCTTTTTTAGCCTGTTTTGCCCTTCCGCTGCTGCCCCCGCAGCCCGTCACCCCCAGCACGACAAGTGCGACCGGCCCATTCCAGCTCCCATCCCCGCTCCCGCCTCCCAGCTGTCCAGCCCTCCCCGACCCCTACTTAATGGCGGCCAAAGGCAAGCCCGTCTGCGCCCGTCCGCGACCCAACTGTGACCAGCGCCAGGAACCCTGGATCTCTGCACCGCCAACGCTATGACCCAGCGGCACTCCACACTCTCAACCCAGGCCGCAACAACAACTGCAAGCTAGCATCACCAGCCGACACCCACGGACCCTTCAGCTGTCACTGCTGCTGGCACACCTGCAGCACTGCCAAGACCACTGACCCAGCGCAATCCGCCAGCAAGAACACAACCAAACCGAAGACCCTGCAATGTTTCCTCCTCAATGTCCGATCCCTCCACAAACACGCCACAGAAATCTGGGACCTCCTCGACAGCACTACCACGGACGTAGCATTTTTTACAGAAACCTGGACCAACACCACCTCGAGACCGCACACCGCCATTGCCATTCCCCAAGGTTACAAGATCTCCAAGAAGGACCTCCCCACCCCCCCTGGAGGAGGAATTGCCTTCGTCCACAAATCCACCCTCTGCCTGCGCACACTCCCCGACGAGCCCACAGACCTGATGGAATACCTTCACTTCAATATACTGGCCAGCCCTACCTCCACCCTCCATGGAACCCTTATCTACCAACCCCCCGGACCCCGCAGACTTTTCGCCAACTCCATCACAGACATCATCTCCCTGCAAGCCATCGCGTCCAACTACACCCTACTAGGCGACCTCAACATTCATCTCGACAACCAACTGGACCCCAGCATTACATCCCTCCTGGACAATCTTCACAACATTGGACTCTGCCAGATCATGACCGAACCCATGCACTCAGCAGGACAAACCCTCGACCCCTTCTTCACATCAGGAAACTCCATCACCTTCAGCCATACAAACGAACTCCCATGGACTGTCCAACGATGCGTCAACTTCACCTTCAGAACACGCAACATCCACAGACACCAGCACATGCTCCCATGCAGAAACTGGACCAGAATCACTGATGGACGACCAGCTAACCTCATCACTCAGCAACTTCACCCCAACCCTCATGGAAAACGACAACGCCAATACAGCAGCCTGAACCCTGAACAGATGGATCTCCGACAGCACCAACACAATAGACACCCTCAAGAAAAACAACAACACCCACGCCAAGAAAGCTATATGGTTCACCACTGAACCCCGTGAGTCCAGACACGCTTGCTGCCACCTCGAAAAGGCCTGGAGGAACACAAAATCCACAGAAGCCCACAACAACTTCAGAGCCGCCTCCAATGCCCACCACCAACTCATCAGAAAAACGAGGAAAAAAGCGATTGAAGACAGAATCTCCACTCATGCACACAACAGCAAAGAACTCTTCAACATCATCAAGAAGTTCCCCCAACCCGCCAGCGAGTCCACCCACATACCTCCCTCACAAGATCTCTGCGACAAATTCAGCACCTTTCCACCACAAAATCAAGAGCATCTACGACAACTTCGATGAAGACAACCAACACACTAAACCCTCACCAACAACCCCGACACCCTGAAGCCAGCGATCGACTACTACCAGCCCTCACCACCGAAGACACACTGAAGACGATTAAGTCAATCCACTCTGGGGCCCCCACGGACCCCTGCCCCCACCACATATTCAACAGAGCCGCCGACACCATTGCACCCATGCTCTGCCGCACCATCAACTGCTCCCTGGCAACTTCCTTGTTCCCTGACAACTGGAAACACGCTGAGATCAACCCCCTCCAGAAGAAACCCTGAGCGGACCCCACCGACCTCAAAAACTACAGACCCATCTTGCTGCTCCCATTCCCAGCGAAAGTCATCGAGAAAGCCAACAACAGCCAACTCACCAGATTCATCGGCGAGCACACAATCCTCGACTCCTCCCAATCCGGCTTCAGAAAAAAACACAGTACGGAAACCGCCCTCCTTGCCGCAGCAGACAATATCCTTACCTTACTGGACAAAGGAGAAACAGCAGCCGTCATCCTCCTTGACCTCTCAGGGGCGTTCGACAGTCTCTCATCGCACCCTAATACGCAGACTCCACTATTCTCCTCTTCACTGAAAAAGTATAAAATTGCTATAGCTCTTGCTAAATCCACTTATTTTTCCACTAAAATTATGGACTCTACAAATAAGTCGAAGGACATATTTGCCATTGTGGAAGAACTATCTAACCCAGCCAGACTTACATTAGGGCCACTTCCCTCCCAAATCCTGTGCGATTCCTTGAATGCTTTCTTTATTGAAAAAATAGCAAAAATTAAATCTAGTATTGCTGCTCAAACCTTACCTGCTCACTCCCTAACCTCTGAGCCCTCTAAATACTCCAACTCTCACACTCTTACTGCTATTCCCCCCATCCTGATGGCTACTTTTCTTTCGCTTCTGCACAAAATTTCTTCTGGCTCTCCTCGTGATTGCTGTCCTCCCTCGGTTCTTCGAGCAGCTTTCATCTCCTGTCCTGAGCCCCCCCTGGCCCTCATAAATAGCTCTTTGGTCACTGGGGCTGTCCCCCGCTCTTTCAAACAAGCCGAGGTGGTTGCCATTTTAAAAAAACCTTCTGCAGACCCCTCCATTCTGAGCAACTACCGCCCTATATCCTTTCTCCCCTTCCTCAGCAAAGTTCTGGAATCGCACGTGACCCACACACTCAGTTCCTTCATCGAGGACTCGTGTGTCTTAGATTCTAAGCAGGCAGGGTTTAGACCTGCGCATTCAACGGAGGCTGTCATTCTCTCCGTGATGGATGAATTGCGCAGAGGGGCTGATGTTAACACCCGACAAGCCCTGGTCCTTCTGGACTTATCGGCCGCCTTCGACACGGTCGACCATGGGATCCTGGTCGACCGTGTCGAGGAGGCCGGCATCCGAGGGACCGCCCTTGACTGGGTTCAGTCCATTTTGACGGGACGACAACAAGCTGTCAGGCTGTCTCAGTTCTCTGCCACTCAGGTTGAGCTGTCCTGTGGTGTTCCTCAGGGCTCTTCATTATCCCCTCTTCTTTTTAATTTGTATTTGGCCACGTTACTCCGTGCTCTCCGCGGGTTGAACGTTATCGCGTTCAACTACGCGGACGATATCCAATTGATTTTTAATATTGATTCTTCTGAGGATTCCATCTCTATTTTTCAAAATACACTCTGCTTCATCAGTGACTGGATGAGCTTAAATCACCTGAAGCTCAACCCCGACAAGACTGAACTAATTCTTGTCGGGGGAGCTTCCAACCCATGGCAACCTTCCATCTGGCCTGCCAGTCTTGGAAGCCCTCCCTCTCCAGTCCACTCTGCCAAAAGTCTGGGTGTCATTATCAGCAATGATCTTTCAATGACTCCCCAGATCAGTGCAGTGGTGTCCGCCAGCCACTTCCAACTCAGGAAACTCCGGAAAATATCTCGCCTTCTTACCACCGAAGCGCTCACGTTAGCACTCCTGGCGTTAGTGATCAGTCGACTCGACTATGCCAACGCGCTATACGTCGGTATTCCTGAGTACCAACAGAGAAGACTCCAGCTGATACAAAATCAGGCTGCTCGCCTGATTTTTCACCAGCCCAGAGATCAGCACGTCCGTCCACTCTTAAAGAGTCTTCATTGGCTGCCGGTTTCCGCCCGCTGCCAATTCAAGTTAGGTTGCACCATTTATAAGTCTCTCTCTGGTTTAGGTCCCTCTTTTATCTCCTCTCTTCTTCACTCTTACACTCCGTCCCATACCTTACGTTCATCCCAAATGGCCCTGCTATCCGTCCCTAGGTTCAAGAGGAAAAAACACGGGGACCTGAGGTTTTCTCTTTTGGCCCCATCCTTCTGGAACTCCCTTCCTCTCTCCCTTAGACTGGCACCTTCATATTCTGGCTTTAGATCACTTCTTAAAACCTTCCTTTTTACTATTTCGTATTCTTAGATTCTGTTTCCTCTTTATTTTCACCACGCCCCAGCACAGCGCCAAGAAACCTAATGGTGTTAGCCGCGCTCAATAAATTCTTTTCAAATCAAATCAAATCAAATCACTATACAGGGTTCCAAGACAAGGCCCTCGACTGGATCCGCTCCTTTCTCTCCGGCAAAACGCAGTGGGTCAGACTCCCCCCTTTCCTCTCAGACCCTACAGCTACCACCTGCGGAGTCCCCCAGGGGTCCTTCCTCAGGCCTATGCTCTTCAATGTCTACATGGCTCCTCTCCCCCCATCATCAGAACCTACGGACTCAACAGTGGGTCATACGCAGACGACACCCAACTCATCCTCTCCCTATCCATTGAACCCAACACCACCAGACACAACTTTTGAGAAGGCATGGAAGCCGTGGCCAAATGGATGACAAACAGCTGCCTACAACTAAACACAAACAAAACGGAAGTACTCATCATGGGCCCAAACCCAGATGCCTGGAACGACACCTGGTGGCCCCCCTCCCTCAGAAGCCTGCCCACCCCCACGGACCACGCACGCAACCTGGGAATCATCCTGGACTCAGAGCTCAATATGGACTGCCATATTAACCCTTTCTCGTCCTCCTGCTTCCACAACCTCCACCTCATAAGTAAAACCTTCAAATGGATCCCCCTCGAACACAGAAAGACCGTCACTCACGCCCCGGTCACCAGCAGGCTCGACTACGGCAATGCACTCTATGCCGGATTAAACAAAAACCTCACCTGCAAGCTACAGAACATCCAAAATGCTGCCAAATGACTGGTCCTCAACCTGACAAGTCACTGCCACATCTCCCAGCACCTGGGGACACTCCACTGGCTCCCCATCGAAGCTAGAGTCACCTTCAAGATGCTAACCCACGCTCACAAGGCCCTCCACTACACCGGACCAGCATACCTGAACAGCCGACTCAAATTCCACGCACCCCAAAGGACCCTATGATCACCCCAGCTCTCCTACGGCGTGGTCCCCCACACCAGAAAGACCAGATCGGGATGCCGTTCCTTTTCCTTCCGAACTGCAAGTGCCTAGAACGACCTTCCGCTCCACCTCAGACAGATAATATCCCACGACGCTCGCGATACAGTGTTGGTTCTCCTGCTGTTATTTTCTCTCCTCTTTCCTCATGGATAGATATGGACTGCTGTTTTCTTGCCATTGCTGCTCCTTCATGCTTGCAATTTTCAGATTTGATTGCTGCAGTTGGTAACTTTGTTCATACTGGTCCACTATATGTCTGCTGGTTGGGCATCCCCCTTCTGACAGGTTGATATAGTGACCCTTTATTTCATTTGACCTGGGTCTGCTTATTTGACAACCATATTGTGGATACTTATAGTAGCCTTTTATGCAGTCATTTTATGGAAGCAGGTTCTTTGCAACCTTTTGCCTATCTCATTGGATCAGTGTTATCCTGTATCCATCTTTTTTTAACCTTCCTCTCATTGTTAAAGATGGCCAGTGATTTGCATGTATCTGCCAAACCATCTTCTTTGGGCACTAAGCCTAAAAGAGCATTAAATGATTGTCAATATCCTATTTTATCATCACATAATCCTGTGTTAGACTCTATCTTAGATGAAGTACGTTTTTGCAATCTTTCATGGTTACCACCAATGGAAAATTGCAACAGATTAAGGATCGATGGATAGATATGGAAGGGAAGGCATTGGAGTGGGAACAACGTGTGGGAGACTTGCTAGACTGATCCACTAAAATTCCCATGCTGGAACAAGAAATCCAGAAGCTTAAGTTACATACTGAAGACCTTGAGAATCGTAATAGACAGAACAATCTGCGTCTTTATGGTCTTTCGGAAAAGATTGAGGGTCCTGATCTCCTGGTCTTCCTGAAGAAATTTTTATCAGACCTTCTGGATCTTCCCGCTACACCTCCACTGAAAATGCAATGTGCACATTGTTTGGGTTGTCTTCAACCTCATTCAACAAAACCACATGAAATACAATGCTCTTTCTGGAATTCACTGATTTGATGCGTGTCCTAAAGGTGGCTAAGCAAAAATGTTGGCTTATTTTGTGTGGTCATAATTTGTTTATATCCGAAGATGTTTCAAATGTAACCAACGCTCGTTGTGAAGAATTCTTAGCCCTTCGTCCTCAGATGAGACATTTGAATATTCAATACGGCATTCTTCATCCTTGTCTTTGCAAGACCACCTATGAAGGCACCTCACGATTGTTTGATGATCCGGTGAAGCTGAAAACTTTTTTGCAAACCATGGCAAATCATAAAATGGATATCACTCCTTAATATTCTCTAAAATGTTCACTTTTCTCAGAACTAGTTTTCTCTGTCCTCTCCTTTGACCTGTCCTCATATCTTGTTAATGTAATATTAATATTCCTATTAATTTCATTGCAACCTTCAATTTTATTTATTTATTTATTTTTCTCTTCTTTTCTCCATATCTCACTTTAAATTTTATGGCTACTCCTTTATAACTTTTATAGTTCCTTCTTTTCTCTGTCGCCGTTCTTGTTTTTGATGTAAGTATGACCCCAGCTTGCCCTCCAAACTCTGCAATTCAGATCTGGATCTTTATCCTTGATCTGTCCTTCTCTTTCCTTCATATTTATTTTTCCTTACCCCACATTCCTTTCTTTTAAATGTTTCTCCTCCTGGTTCCCTACTATTACAATTTTTCCTTAGCATGAGTGTTCTTTCTTTTCTTGATTCTCTTTCGCCTGCAATTATATCTCTTTTATGCTTTTTGATGGTTGTTAAATGGTATTTCTTTGTCCTCTTTATTGAGTTTGCAGCTTGTTGTTCCTGTTCTCATATGTCTCCCCTTACCCTACAACAGGTTTAACATTGTCTTGTGGAATGTACGTGGTCTTGGTCATCTCGTTAAGCGTAAAAAGGTACTTTCTCATTCATCCAAACTTAATGCACATGATACTTTTCTACAGGAAACTCACTGTAATGATGTGGAATCACTTAAGCTTAAACGTCAATGGGTTAGTCAGGTTATTTTGCTACTGCTGTTAATTGTTATGGTGGTGTTGTTGTTTTATTCCACAAGTCAGTGAATGTGCATATTTTATCAACAGAATGTGATTTGAATGGGTGATGGGTTTTGGTTGATGCCATTATATATAAAAAACTAGTCACTTTCTTCAACATCTATGGCCTGGTTAAATCTGATTGCAAATGTTGGCAAAATATTAAATGTTAATTATCTTCTACCCCTAATCCGAATATAATCGTAGAGGGTGATTTTAAGGATTGGTTAAACCCCTTTTTGGACAGAAAATGTAAAAGGTAAAATCAAGCCTGACAAATCTCACAAAGCCTTTCAATCCGCCATCTCCTGTTGCCCATTCTATAACGTATGGAGAACTTGTAATCCTGATGTATATGAATTCACATTTTTCTCTAATGTTCATCATACTATCTCCCCTCCATCCAATCCTCCGAAATTAGTTCTATTTGTATTTCTGACCAAGCCCCTGTGTTATCTACTTTTGATTTGTCTCTCAGTAATTGCAAGCAAGGCTAATTCATATCTCTTTGACCAAAACTTCATTTTAGAAGTCATTTCCTTCATTAATGAACTTTTTCATTTTAATTGCTCCATAGATACCTCTGTCCATAATAATTGGGATACTTTTAAGGCCTTCTTTAGAGCCCTTACTATTGCCTATTCCGCTAGAAGCAAAAAGGCGTTAAATACTGAATATCTATCAGCCCTTCAAAAGATAAAGCCTTTAGAACATAAGTACTTCTCTTCAAAATCCCCCTCAAGTTTACAAGATCTGATTAAATCTAAGTCTGCCCTGAACAAGATTGCTACAGTCCATGCTTGTAATAGTCTTCCTAAAATTAAGTAAATATCATGGAAGCCAAAATAAGGTGAGAAAAATGTTAGTCAATTATTTGAAAATCAATTCAGAATGAAAAACTATTGGCCCTATTCGTTCTGAGCAGAATAACAAATTATTATCCTCCGACTCTGAAATCGTGAATACCTTCCAATCTTATTATGAACTATTATATACAGAAGATACAACTCCCTCAGCAAAAGATTTTGAAACTTTTTTGGGGGGGAAAACACAAATCTCCTTCTACACCGAATATTTTCTTATCCCTTGAAGAGGATATATTGTACAGGAGATCACTGATGCCTATAAAGCTTTAAAAATGGCTAAAACCCCTGGCCTGGATGGTTTCTCCATTTAATTCCTCTCATCCTTTACTTCCGTTTTTGCCCCTAAATTACTGGAGCTTTTTAACTCATTTTTGTCTAATACTAAAGCAAATGGTTCCTTTTCGGAAGCCCTTATTATTATTATTCCCATACCAGACAAAGACACTACCTTTGGAAAAACCTTCGTCCTATCTCACTAATCAATTATGATTGTAAAATCTTTGCAAATATTTTAGCATCTTGTTTGGAGAATGTCATTCCACCCTGTCTTAAGCCTGACCAAACTGGTTTTATTAAGGGTAGACCTGCATTCGACATTGCCAGAATGTTTTCCAACATCCTTACCCTTGGGGAGAACTACTCCTCTGCTATAGCTGCCGACTCGCTTGATGCTGAAAAAGCTTTTGATCGTATAATTTGTCAATTTATGTTGTATGCTCTTCGATGGTTTGGTTTTGGTGATAAATATATCTCACTTTTCAAATTGTTATATATTGAACCACGTGCCTGTGTATTTGTTAATGGTTATTCTTCTCCCTATTTTTATCTACACAGCGGCACTAGACGGGGCTGTCCCCTTTCTCCATTACTTTTTCTTCTTTGTTTAGAACCCTTCCTTTAACGAATCAGATATAATCCTGGTATAACTGGTTTCAAATTCAATTCTCATGAAATGAAGCTCTCTGCTTATGCAGATGATATCTTCATTTATATGTCCAACCCTTCCAATTCCCTAGACCCTTTTATACAAGAGGTTGCCTTGAACTCAAGAGTCTCTGGATAAAAGTTACACTTCTCTAAAACTGAGATTTTACCACTAAACTCATCCTGTTATCGTTACATGTTTGACAAAACTAATTTCACCTGGTGTTCCAAAAAGATGAGATACATAGGAGTATGGTTTTCCTCAAATGTACCCGACACATTAGTTCACAATTTCACTGTCTTAAAACTTGAACTGCATAAGCTGTTATCATCCTGGTCTCCGTTATTTTTATCCTGGTGCAGCAGATTAGACACCATTAAAATGATGATCGTACCTCATGTTCTTTTATGCTCTAGATGTTACCCTTTAAAATCCCTAATTATTATTTCTCCCAGATTGATTCTATTTGTACTAAATTACTCTGAAACAATAAGCGTGTTCATTTTGCTTTATCTAAACTAATTTGAACTAAAATGGAGGGTGGTGTGCGTTTCCCTGATTTTAAGATATATCATACTGCTTTTTTAATCCGCCAATTTTATGCTACGTCTAAGGATTATCATGACTCTCCCATTTCAACATGGGTTGTTTTTGAACGTTCATTGTTGCATGATTTTTCCTTTCAAGATGTTTCTATTACTAAATGTACTTTCATTTCCAAATACCCAATTTTAAAGTACTCCTATCACGTATTACACACTCTTTATACCAAAGGATTTTACTTTTATCAATCTTTTCTGGCCTCTTCTTTCTGGAATAACCAATTTATCAAATTTTGCCATAAATCTTTTTATTTCAAACACAGGAAAGAGAAGGGTTATTTTTGATGTCCATCATTTGATAGTCAATAACTCCATAATACTATTCCCTCAACAACAAGAAAAAAATGGTCTATCCGACTCTTACATTCAACAGTACAACCTATTATTTCCTGTACTTCAAGCCTTTCTATTAAACAATACTTTTAAATCTAATGTAACTTCTGTCATCCCTAAGTCACCCTTATTTAATATCTCTATGGATACTACTCCAAGAGCTTCCTTTATATATAAAACTATGTTTTCCCCTACTGCTATAAGTAATAAATCCGCTATTGAACTGTTGTGGGAACATGATTTATCTCCATCACTTTCTATTCATTAATGGGATCATATGTGGCAAAAACCTTTAAGACCTCCAAAGATGCTAATATTACTCAATCCTTATACTTTACATATAATAGAGTGGTTGTAACTCTCCAATTTCTTCATAAAATTGGCTCTTCTATCTCTCCCTTGTGTTGGTCATGTCTCTCCTCTGATGGTACATTGACACACCTATTTTATTATTGTCCTGAAGTACTTGAATTTTGGAAAGTTATATGGTCTAAATGTTTATTGGTTTTCTCATGTAATAGTCCACTCTCTATTCACAATATTGTTTGGGGAACTTTATCTGCTGAGTTTGACCATCTTCCTTGAAAAACTATTTTATTTGAACTTTTTATTGCTCTTGCCTTTAAAGTTATATTAACTTGTTGGAAAGATAACTCTAAACGATCGTTTTGATATGGTGGAACTTAATTTGTGATGAACTTAGACGAGCTTCTGTTTCTTCTTCTTCGATATCTCAAAAGATCAAATCTGAGTTATTATGGTTACATTTTACTAATTTTCTATCCTCACACTCATCCTTCTCCTTATGCTTTTGTCTTTCTTCATCTATCACTCTTTTTTCTTTCTCCTCTCTTTCCTCTTTTCCCCTTTCCATCTTCTCTCTCCCCTTTTATCAAAAAACAACTGAATAAATTATGCACTTATGCTATATAAAATATGTAGTATTTTTATGCTTTTATTCTTATTGTTTTCTTCTTCTTAATAGTTTTTAATGGAATTATACTTTTCTGATGTTATTAAGGGTTCTCTTGTTTAAATGTATTTGTTAATTTTGTAATTTTGTTAATTTCTCACACCTCTTTTAATCAGTATATCATTCATCACTATGTTTAATATTCCCAATAAAAAATATTTAAAAAATATAAACGTATGTACAGACCTATCCCCGCACAGAGGTGTTTAGGATCCTCATCTAAAACGAAGCCCACACTGGACTGGGCTTTGGTGGTTGTGGACTATAAACGTATGGAAGGATCACTGAAAGAATATCGACTACCAAAATATCGACTACCCAAAATATCGAGGAAAAAATATCTACAGCAAAAATATCGAGTTTGTATGTACAAACAGGTAAGTACAAAAATATCGAGTACAAAATATCGTTTACAAAAATATAGTTGTAAAAAATATCGTATTTACTAAAAACAGTGTTAAATTAAATTAATATTAATAATTAATTACTAAAATATACTTAAAATTACTTAAATTAACTTATAATAATTAAATAATTAATGAAAGTTAAATACATATTTTTTTATTTCATATTTATTAAACATATATATATAGTAATAAAATATAATAAAATAATACCCAAAAACTGAAAACTGACCCTGAACCCTAAAAATACCCCTTTACCCAAAAACTGAAAACTGACTCTGAACCCTAAAAATACCCCTTTACCCAAAAACTGAAAACTGACCCTGAACCCTAAAAATACCCCTTTACCCAAAAACTGAAAACTGACCCTGAACCCTAAAAATACCCCTTTACCCAAAAACTGAAAACTGACTCTGAACCCTAAAAATACCCCTTTACCCAAAAACTGAAAACTGACCCTGAACCCTAAAAATACCCCTTTACCCAAAAACTGAAAACTGACCCTGAACCCTAAAAATACCCCTTTACCCAAAAACTGAAAACTGACCCTGAACCCTAAAAATACCCCTTTACCCAAAAACCCAAAACTGACCCTGAACCCTAAAAATACCCCTTTACCCAAAAACCCAAAACTGACCCTGAACCCTAAAAATAAAAACATTTTTTTTTACTATCTATAGTATATACTTACATATTTTCACTTTCGATATTATTTACAGTCGATATTACTGCACTTACCTTAAAAACGATATTTTGGCTGTCGATATTCTGTCCGGTCGATATTTTGTCCAAACGATATTTTTTCCTCGATATTCTGTCCAGACGATATTTTGGAGTCGATATTATGTCTGTGCACCGTATGTACAGACCTATCCCCTACACACAGGTGTTTAGGATCCTCATTTAACTTTGAAGCCCTCACTGGGCTGGGCTTTGGTGGGTGTGGACTATAAACTTATGTACAGACCTATCCCCTGCACACAGGTGTTTAGGATCCCCATCTTACATGAAGCCCTCTTTGGACTGGGCTTTGGTGGGTGTGGACTATGAACCTATCTAGAGACCTCCCTTCTGCAGTGACGTCAGCACTGAACGTGCGCTCACTCGGAAGTGACGAGCGCCACGGGAAAAAAGGGTCAGTTTTATAAGAACAAATTAATATTGGCCAGTAATTAGATAAATAAAGATCTGATCTTCCAGGGCTTTGGCAGGTAGACCTGCACCTGACCTTCACCTGGAGACAGGCCTCCCTGGCTGCATCACAGGCTGGTACATACAATCTGCTGGGGCAAGAGGGGGAGTTGGTGAGGGGTGGGCGCCCCCTACAGACAGTGCACACACAGGGGCTCTAATGAGAGACTCTACCCTCTTGGCTGCTGAATGAGGGGGAAAAGGTGATAAAGTTCTGAACCCCAAGCACACCTCACCTGGCACTAGGTATACATAGGTGGTTGAACAAGATCAGACACCTGAGGAAGGAGGGGCTGATGCTGTTGGAGTAGGAGAGGTGACATGGGCCTGAGGCACCTAAAACATCATTTGCACTCCACCACCTCTAGAAACATGTGTCACAGCACTCAACACTGGTTCTGCATATGTGTGACATTCCCTGACACTGGCTCTATATACATGTGTGACAGCATTTGACACCTGTGCACCGGCTCTATGTGTATCAGTGTGAGAGCACCTGCACTTCTCACACTGACTCTAAGTGTGTGTGTGTGGGTGTGAAAGCACCTGACACCTCTGGCACTAGCTCTATTTCTAGATGACAGCACCTGACACCTCTGGCATTGACTATGTGTGTGTGACAGCACTTGAAACTTCTGGCACTGACTCTACATGTGTGTTGCAGTACCTGACACCTCTGGCACTTGCTCTATGTGTGTGTGCGTGTCTGTGTATGTGTGTCTGTGAGCCACTACCTGACACCTCTGGCACTGAATATATGTGTGTGTGTTTGTGACAGCACCTAACACCTCTCGCACTGGATCTATGTGTGTGACAGCACCTTACTCCTCTGGTACTGGCTCTATGATTGTGTGCGACAGCACCTGACACCTCTTACCACTGGCTCTATGTGCTGGTGTGTGAGACAGCACCTTACTCTTCTGGCACTGGCTCTACGTGTGTGACAGCACTTGACACCTCTGGCACTGGATATACACCTGTGTGTGTATATGACAGCACCTGACAATTAATCAATCTGTCACTGGATCGAAGTATGTGTGTGACAGTACCTGACACCTCTGGCACTGGCTATTTGTGTGTGGCACTGGTTCTACATGTGCGTGTGTGTGTGACAGGTTGGCACTGGCTCTACGTCTGTGTGACAGCACCTGACACCTCTGGCACTGGCTCTGGCTCTGTATGTATGTGTGTGTGACAGCGTAGGCACTGGCTCTACATGTGTGTGACAGCACCGGACACCTCTGGCACTGGCTCTATGTGTGTGTGACAGCACCTGACACCTCTGGCACTGGCTCTAGGTGTGTGTGACAGCACCTGACATATCTGCCACTGGCTCTACATGTGTGTGACAGCACCTGAAACCCCTGGCACTGGCTCTATGTGTGGGTGTGTGTGACAGCACCTAACACCTCTGGCACTGGTTTTACTTGTGTGTGTGACAGTACCTGACACCTCTGACACTGGCTCTAGGTCTGTGTGTGTGACAGCACTTGACACCTCTGGCACAAGCTCTATTTGTGTGTGTGTGTGTGACAGCACCTGACACCTCTCGCACTGGATCTATGTGTGTGACAGCACCTGACTCCTCTGGTACTGGCTCTATGATTGTGTGCGACAGCACCTGACACCTCTTACCACTGGCTCTATGTGTGGGTGTGTGAGACAACACCTTACTCTTCTGGCACTGGCTCTACGTGTGTGACAGCACTTGACACCTCTGGCACTGGATATACACCTGTGTGTGTATATGACAGCACCTGACAATCAATCAATCTGGCACTGGCTCGAAATGTGTGTGTGACAGCACCTGACACCTCTGGCACTGGCTATTTGTGTGTGGCACTGGTTCTAAATGTGCGTGTGTGTGTGACAGGTTGGCACTGGCTCTACATCTGTGTGACAGCACCTGACACCTCTGGCACTGGCTCTGGCTCTGTATGTGTAAACGTGTGTGTGGGTGTGGGACAGCGTAGGCACTGGCTCTACGTGTGTGTGACAGCACCGGACACCTCTGGCACTGGCTCTATGTGTATGTGACAGCACCTGACACCTCTGGCACTGGCTCTAGGTGTGTGTGACAGCACCTGACATATCTGGCACTGGCTCTACATGTGTGTGACAGCACCTGAAACCTCTGACAATTGCTCTATGTGTGTGTGTGTTTGACAGCACCTGACACCTCTGGCACTGGTTTTACTTGTGTGTGTGACAGTACCTGACACCTCTGACACTGGCTCTAGATCTGTGTGTGTGACAGCACTTGACACCTCTGGCACGAGCTCTATGTGTGTGTGTGTGTGACAGCACCTGACACTTCTGATGCTGGCTCTATGTGGGTGCGTGACAGTACCTGACACCACTGGCTCTAGGTGTGTGGGACAGCACCCGACATGTCTGCACTGACTCTACATGTGTGTGACAGCACATGACACCTCTGGCACTGACTCTATGTGTGTGTGTGTGTGTGTGTGTGAAAGAGAGAGCACCTGACACCTCTGGCACTGGCTCTACACGTGTGTGTGACAGTACCTGACACCTCTGGCACTGGCTCTATGTGTGTGTGACAGCACCTGCCACCTCTGGCACTGGCTCTAGGTGTGTGTGTGTGTGTGACAGCACCGGACACCTCTGGCACTGGCTCTACATTTGTGTGTGACAGCACATGACACCTCTGGCACTGGCTCTACATTTGTGTGTGACAGCACATGACATCTCTAGCACTGGTTTTAAGTGTGTGACAGCATCTACCACCTGATACCTCTGGCACTGGATCTATGTGTGTGTGTGTGTGTGTGTGTGTGACAACACCAGACACCTCTGGCACTGGTTCTAGGTATGTGTGTGACAGCACCTGATACCTCTGGCACTGGCTCTATGTGTGTGTATGTGACAGCACCAGACACCTCTGACACTGGCTCTAGGTGTGTGTGGGACAGCATCAGACACCTCTGACACTGGCTCTAGGTGAGTGGGGGACAGCACCTGACACCTCTGGCACTGGCTCTACATGAGTGTGTGACAGTACCTGACACCTCTTGCACTGGCTCTATGTGTGTGTGTGTGTGTATGACAGCACCTGACATGTCTTTGCACTAGCTCTAAATGTATGTGTGACAACACCTGACACCTCTTTCACTGGCTTATGTGTGTGTCTGTGTGACAGTACCTGTCACCTCTGGCACTGGCTCCATGTGTGTGTGGGACAGCACCAGACACCTCTGACACTGGCTCTATGTGTGTGTGTGTGTGACAGCACCTGACACGCCTGGCACTGGCTCTACCTGTGTGTGTGACAGCACCTGAAACCTCTGACAATGGCTCTATGTGTGTGTGTGTGTGACAGCACCTGACACCTCTGGCACTGGTTTTACTTGTGTGTGTGACAGTACCTGACACCTCTGACACTGGCTCTAGATCTGTGTGTGTGACAGCACTTGACACCTCTGGCACGAGCTCTATGTGTGTGTGTGTGTGTGACAGCACCTGACACTTCTGATGCTGGCTCTATGTGGGTGCGTGCCAGTACCTGACACCACTGGCTCTAGGTGTGTGTGACAGCACCTGACATGTCTGGCACTGACTCTACATGTGTGTGACAGCACATGACAACTCTGGCACTGACTCTATGTGTGTGTGTGTGTGTGTGAGAGAGAGAGAGAGCCCCTGACACCTCTGCACTGGCTCTACCTGTGTGTGTGACAGTACCTGACACCTCTGGCACTGGCTCTATGTGTGTGTGACAGCACCTGCCACCTCTGGCACTGGCTCTAGGTGTGTGTGTGTGTGTGTGACAGCACCGTACACCTCTGGCACTGGCTCTACATTTGTGTGTGACAGCACATGACACCTCTGGCACTGGCTCTACATTTGTGTGTGACAGCACATGACATCTCTAGCACTGGTTTTAAGTGTGTGACAGCATCTACCACCTCTGAGACTGGCTCTACGTGTGTGTGTGTGTGTATATGTGACAGCACCTGATACCTCTGGCACTGGATCTATGTGTGTGTGTGTGTGTAACAGCACCAGACACCTCTGGCACTGGTTCTAGGTATGTGTGTGACAGCACCTGATACCTCTGGCACTGGCTCTATGTGTGTGTATGTGACAGCACCAGACACCTCTGGCACTGGCTCTAGGTGTGTGTGTGCCAGCACCTGATATCTCTGTCACTTGCTCTACATGTGTGTGTGACAGCACCTGATACCTCTATTACTGGCTCTATGTGTGTGTGTGTGTGTGTGTGACAGCACTTGACAACTCTAGCACTGACTTTACATGTGTGCGTAACAGCACCTGACACCTCCGGCACTGGCTCTATGTGTGTGTGACAGCACCTGACACCTCATGCACTGGCTTTATGTGTGTGTGTAACATCACCTAACACCTCAGGCACTGGCTTTACGTGTTTGTGTGACAGCACCTGACAACTCTGGCACTCGCTCTAGGTGTGTGTGACAGCACCTGACACCTCTGGCACTGGCTCTATGTGTGTGTGTGTGTGACAGTATCTGACACCTACGGGACTGGCTCTACTTGCATGTGTGTATGTGTGACAGGACCTGACACCTCTGGCACTGACTTCACATGTGTGCGTAACAGCACCTGAAACATCTGGCACAGGCTCTATGTGTGTTTGTGGCAGCATCTGACACCTCAGGCACTGTCTTTACATGTGTGTGTGACATCACCTAACATCTCAGGCACTGGCTTTACATGTGTGTGTGTGACAGCACCTGACAACTCTGGCACTGGCTCTAGGTGTGTGTGACAGCATCTGACAACTCTGGCATTCGCTCTAGGTGTGTCTGGACAGCACCTGACACCTCTGGCACTGGCTCTACATGTGTGTGTGTGTGTGTGTGTGTGTGACAGGACTTGACACCTCAGGCACTGACTCTATGTGTGTGTGTGTGTGTGTGTGTGTGTGTGTGTGTGTGTGTGTGACAGAACCTGCCACCTCTGGCACTGGCTCCATGTGTGTGTGTGACAGCACTAGACACCTCTGACACTGGCTCTAGGTGTGTGTGGGACAGCACCAGACGCCTCTGACCCTGGCTCTAGGTGTGTGTGGGACAGCACCTGACACCTCTGGCACTGGCTCTACATGAGTGTGTGACAGCACCTGACACCTCTGGCACTGGCTCTATGTGTGTGTGTGTGTGTGTGTGTGTGACAGCACCTGGCATGTCTGGCACTGGCTCTACATGTGTGTGTGTGTGACAGCACCTGACACCTCTATCGCTGGCTCTATGTGTGTGTGTGTGTGACAGTACCTGACACCTCTGGCACTGGCTCTACATGACTGTGTGGCAGCACCTGACACCTCTGGCACTGGATCTATGTGTGTGTGACTACCTGATTTGTCTGGCACTGGCTGTATGTGTGTGTGTGTGTGTGTGTGTGTGTGTGTGTGTGTGTGTGTGTGTGTGTGTGACAGTACCTGACACCTCTGGCACTGGCTCTAGGTGTTTGTGTGTGTTTGTGTGTGTGGAACAGCACCTGACACCTCTGGCACTGGCTCTCTATGTGTGTGTGTTAGTGAGTGTGTATGTGAGTGTGTGTGACAGCACCTGACACCTCTGGCACTGGCTCTAGGTGTTTGTGTGTGTGGGACGGCACCTGACACCTCCGGCACTGGCTCTATATTTGTGTGTGACAGCACATGACACCTCTGGCACTGGCTCCAAGTGTGTGACAGCACCTGACACCTCTGACACTGGCTTTACGTGTGTGTGTGTGTGTGTGTGTGTGTGTGTGTGACAGCACCTGATACCTCTGGCACTGGATCTATGTGTGTATTTGTGACAGCACCAGACACCTCTGGCACTGGCTCTAGGTATGTGTGTGACAGCACCTGATACCTCTGGCACCGGCTCTATGTGTGTGACAGCACCAGACACCTCTGGCACTGGCTCTAGCTGTGTGTGTGCCAGCACCTGATACCTCTGGCACTGGCTCTACATATGTGTGTGACAGCACCTGATACCTCTGGCACTGGCTCTACATATGTGCGTGACAGCACCTGACACCTCTGGCATTGACTTTACATGTGTGCGTAACAGCACTTGACACCTCTGGCACTAGCTCTATGTGTGTGTGGCAGCAACTGACACCTCAGGCACTGGCTTTACATGTGTTTGTGACATCACCTGACAACTCAGGCACCGGCTTAACGTGTGTGTCTGACAGCACCTTACACCTCTGACACTGGCTCTAGGTGTGTGTGACAGCACCTGACAACTCTGGCACTAGCTCTACGTTTGTGTGTGACAGCATCTGACAACTCTGGCACTGGCTCTAGGCGTGCGTGACAGCACCTGACACCTCTGGCCCTGGCTCTACGTGTGTGTGTGTATTTGTTTGTGGGTGTATGACAGTACCTGACACCTCTGGCACTAGCTCTATGTGTGTGTGTGTGACAGAACCTGACACCTCTGGCACTGGCTCCATGTGTGTGTTTGACAGCACCAGACACCTCTGACACTGGCTCTAGGTGTGTGTGGGACAGCACCTGATACCTCTGGTGCTGGCTCTACATGTGTGTGTGACAGCACCTGACACCTCTGGCACTGGCTCTACATGAGTGTGTGACAGCACCTGACACCTCTGGCACTGGCTCTATGTGTGTGTGTGTGCTTGTGTGTGTGACAGCATCTGACACCTCTGGCACTGGCTTTACGTGTGTGCATAACAGCACTTGACACATCGGGCACTAGTTCTATGTGTGTGTGTGACAGCATCTGACACCTCAGGCACTGGCTTTACGTGTGTGCGTGAGAGCACCTGACACCTCTAGCACTGGCTCTATGTGTGTGTGTGTGTGACAGCACCTGACACCTCTAGCACTGGCTCTATGTGTGTGTTACAGCACCTGACACCTCTGACACTGGCTCTATGTGTTTGTGTGACAACACCTGACACCTCCTGCACAGGTGTGTGTGTGTATGTGTGTGTGTGTGTACGAGTATGAGTGTGTGCACCTGACACCTCTGACACTGACTTTAAGACCAATCTCCAACCTAATGCACTTTATGAGAGTAGGAGACTTACCGGTCAGTGCAGCCAAGGCCACCACCACCAGGAGTAAAAGTGCACAGACAGCACAGAGCACGAGCAGCACTCGGGAGGATACAGTCTCTGTAAGAGAGGAGACAGCACAAGGGGTCAGAGAAGCTTCTGGTCACAAGATGCAGTGAGAGGATCTCTACAGGATAGGTGGGTGATGGGCCTGTACAGGCCAGGGCAGGTACAGGGGTCAGCTGGGTATCTGTTACTAGCAGCACTTGGGAGGAATTCATCCTAATAACTGGACCTATATAGTGTCTGACGTCATATGTGAACTTCAGACACCTGTAGGCTTCTAGTCGCTCAAGAGATGGGCTTTCAGTACTGCAAGGCATAGAGAATATGACTCTACAGGCTAGGACAGTGTCAAGATTTAAAGCTTCTGTCCTTTACGCAGAGAACCTGGAACCTCTAATATCTGACACCACAAGGTGGACTCAACTCCCCCGCTTCTTGGCGCTAGAAATGAGGCTACCGGCGCAGGTTTTTCCGCCGGAAGCACAGTTGTGGCTTTACCATGTAGGGATCACTAAAGGTTTGCTCAGAAATAACCAACTTTTCTGCTAAAGAGGCCTTAAAAAATGAACTTTTTTTTTAACACTATTTTATTGAATTTGAAATCCGGGTTGCTAGTGAGATGTATTCTCAGACTCATCTCATGAAATGACTCCTCAGCAGTAAAACACGTACTGGGGTGACATTCATGCAGACATCACAGCTCATGCTCCCTTCTGCTCCTCAGTTTGATGATCAGATAAAAGTGAATACATTCTTTAATTTTAGGTCAAGCCTAGTGCAGCGCGCATGCGCTGCTCTAGGAAAACGACCTCTTGAAATCGCTCTGGACTTCCGGCCTAAGGCTTGCGCTTACGAGCAACATGAGCGCGCGCACTCCACTGCAGCTGCATTCCTCGCTCGTGTTGCTCATGAGCGCAAGGCTTAGACCGGAAGTCCAGCGACCAACATGAGCGCGCGTGCCACTACAGCTGCATTCCTCGCTCCTTTTGCTCATAATTGCAAGGCTTAGACCAGAATTCCAGAGGACGCTGCAGTGCTTCCACCTTCGCTGCTGCATGGCCGCGCTTGTGTTTTTTTTTATTTCACAAACATTTTTATAGGGAGTTTCAACAAAAGAAAAACATTACATACAGTTCGGTAACAAATGAAGACTAAAATCAGACTGTGAATCATAAGAAAATACAAGATCATGGTATAATGATAACAAATAATAGAAAGCAGATAATAAAAAGGTAAATCAGGCATATTGATGCAGTTGGTCATCGACTCTTGGAGGCATTGTTTCAGATATAGTAATCCACACACACAGCCATTCGAGAGAGGTGTGGGGGTGCGCAAGTGGTAGGTAGGTGCGCTTTAGGGCCAACAAGTGTGGGTTGTAGTCAGTGGGGCATTCCTGAGTGTAGGTGTGGGTTCCCGGGGAGGGGTTCAGCCCCAGAAACTAGAGCGCAGCGCGTGTGATCATGGGGGTTTATGAAGGCTAAAGTAGTTGTCTAGGGAGGTCCACATTTTCCTGTGAGGGTGGCGCCAAGGGGTGTTCATGAGTGATATGTTGTCAGCGCCTCTTAAATTGGATCCCCAACTAAGCCAATGTGGGAAGGATGCCTTACGGGTGTCCTTCATATTGTTCAGGATTATCTTAACAGCAGCAGTGAGTAGGAGGCCAAGCAAGGCCTTGTCGTCATCATTAATTGCTGTAGCTTTGGTAAATCCGAATACCTGGGTGGAAAATTCTCGTGGTAGGGAGATGGAGAACACCTTAGCAATGAACTAATTCTATCCCAATAGCCTGTAACGCACGCGCATTTAAAAATGAAGTGTTCGAGATCACCTCCCTCCTCAGTGCAGTTCCAGCATATGTCGTCGTCCCTAATGTTGTGCAAGAAGAGGCGTTTGGGGGTCCGGTCCAAAAGGCTTTGTGGAGGAGCCAGAGTTTAGTCTGGGAGAGAGTAGGGCTAACTTTGTGACGTGTGGTGGATTCCCACGTTCTGGCCCACTCCACCTCTGAGATTGATGTAGAGGAGTGTGATTCCCAAAATAGTCATAATGGTTCAGTGAGGTTGGACTGTTGCGGGCTCATCAGCTTATATAGTTTAGAGACTTGGTGGCCTAGCCTATTGAGGGTAGCTAGATAGCCAGGGAGGGATGGTGTGTTGTTGCTAAGTTTCGCTTTGGAGATTGCCACCTTGACGTTCAGGAAGTTGTAAAACTCTTTTTCACTAAGGCCATATCTATCCCGCACTTGAGCAAAGGAGAGTGGTCTGGAATCGTTAAATAGTGAGGTGTGGGAAGAATATCCCTCTTGCAACCAAGGTTGCATTGTGTAGCGGTTTTCCTTTGTATGTCAATGTGGAAATGTGCCATAGAGATTCCCATTTTGACGGTTTGAACTGGTGCGGCAGATGCTTGCTTACTTTTAGGAGGGCTGCTTTTGTATTTTTAAAAATGGGACCTGAACAGATGGAGGAGCGCAGTGCAATGGCAAGGAAGGATGTGGGATCAAGGAACTGGAGGAGGGCCCTTTCTATGGTGAGCCAAACTGGGGTGTATCCTGGTTGTGGCGCCAGCCAATGTGAGCCCTGTTTGGCGAGAAAGGCAGTCTGGTAGACTTTGAAGTTCGCTAGGTTAACCCCACCTTGGGTTTTATCAAGGCGTCTTTTTTTTCTTATTCTGGCTCTTTTCCCCTTCCATGAGAAGGTGGATATCAGTGTGTCCAATTTGTGGTGAAAGTCCCCAGAGAGGGTGAGGGGCAGCATAGTGATGAGGTAATTGACCAAGGGGGAAATCATCATTTTGACGGTTTCAACCCGTCCCCACCAGGTGATAAAGCGAGGAGACCAGCCTTCTAGGAGCCGTTTAATTTTGTCTAGGGTAGTGGCCTCGTTGTGGCGAAGTGTCTCAAGCAAGGAGTCCACAAATCCAATTCCTAAGCATTTTTTAAAGCTACTTTGCCATGTGAGGCCAGAGTCGCCTAGGACTTCTCTGGTGGTATGTACATTAAGAGTTTTGAACTCCGATTTGTCCCGGTTCAATTTGAAACTGGAAAGGGCTGAGTACCTATCAATTGACGTCATAAGGACTTTTATGGAGTTCTCAGGGTCCTCCGTTGCAATTAAAATGTCATCGGCCTATGCCGCTAGTTTCACCTGAGTGTCACCAAAATTCACTCCTTATTGCGCTTAATGTCAGTCAGGAGGGGTTCAAGGGCCAGGAGCAACAATGCAGGGGAGAGGGGGCAACCTTGTCTAGTGCCTTGGTACAAACGGAATCAATTGGAGAAGGTGCCATTAATGGCGATTCTGGTGGATGGCGAAGAGTAGAGGGTCATAACCATATTAATATACGAGGGACCTAAGTTGAAGGAGTGCATGCAATGTTGTAGGAAGGCCCAAGAAACTTTGTCGAAAACTTTTTCGGCGTCTAGAGTTATGGCCACCATTGGAGCGGGGGAGGTCTTGGCTTTCTCTAGGATATGACACAATAAACAAATTATATTCAATCAAATTAAATGAAACCTCTCTGAAAACAACCGAAATTCACAGCTTTTATACAGTAAAAGTCACAATTACAACATAGCGGAATTACTTCATTCCGTATGCGTTTCAATACATGCTAAAAACAAGTGAGGAGTGACTGTTGGTGAACAAAAGTGAATAGTGCAGTGTTATTCAGTGACACTTATATACAACTTTATACAGTATTGTACACAGGAGGGGGGGGGGAGGAGGAAGGTTATTAATTTAGAGGTCAGAGTTCCGAGTTAATGCTCCAAGGAAGCAGATGGTTACTGTGCCCGTTCCTGGAGGTTACTTGACCAAAGTAGTACGTCGACGTTTCGACCCTGATGTGCCCCAGTTGGTGGTCACGGCGGGTCTTTAACAAGACAATGGTGGGTAGGGGCGGGAGGAGGGACCTAGAAAGGCAAGGAAAGAAGTTTCAGAGAGGTGTGGAGCTAGGTTTTATCTAAATTGATTGGTGTGAGTACCTCATACTCACAGGTGGTTCTGGACTCATAGGCGGAAGAAATCACACCCTGTGGAAAAGCCGGGAGGTCAATCTAGGGAGAAGGTATGCGTAATGAATACCAGTATCAATTGTGGTATCAATGATAGGCAATTCATGCACGTAACTAAGTTGGTTCTGAGTAGAATAAAGCATGCATGACCCCCATTCAATTTGTGGAACCTAAAGAATAAGTGAAATGAACCATTAAAGTTAATCTGTGGATTCAGTTCCAAGTAAAGTGGGGTGAGCACTAGTGGACCCACTGTAGTTATGCAGTCTGAGATGGCAAAAACGTGATGAGACCCACATTCCTTGAAGTCAGTACAGCGTGTACAAAACCGGCGCTCATCGCGGGTGAGTAGAGCACTCGCAGTGTAATGACAGATAGGCTAAGTGCTGTGTGACTCAGCGCAAAACGCTCGTAGAGATTGTAACAACCACCAGTGCCTAAGCGAAAATGCCAACTACTTGTGACAAAGCGGGGTAAAGAGCACTCACGGTGCGCTCTTGGACAGGGGGGAACAGACTTACCCTGAATCAATTGGTATATGTGCCTTCAATGCAAAAGCCGAGCGCCGTCTGGTCTGTCATGCAGGAACTCAATCGCGGAAGGCGCCGAGCTCGAGGACGTTATGCACGTCGGTAACCTAGCAACGCCGTAGCATTGACTAGGTGCGTCATGACAGCAGCAGAATACAAGGGCGTCATAGGCTGGAAGTCACGCTCCCCTGGGTTGCTAGGCAACTCAAATGCGTCTATGTAACGAGCAGGGGAAATATCGATTGAAAAGTTGTGCGTGAAGACTCTATGGTAATACGAAGTTAAAATGGACTCGAGTGTAGCGTCCATACCAAGGGCAACGTAGATACCTAGGGGGTAGAGCTCAAGGATTTAGAAGCTCTATGGTACTGAAGTGATAAGTGTATGCACAGGGCAAGGGAGTGGAACCAAACTTAGCGTTACAAACATATGAAAACTTATTTATACAGAAAAAAGTACATATCAAGTGGGGTGGAACCAAACTTAGCGTTACAAACATATGAAAACTTATTGATATAGACAAAAGTACATATCAAGTGCAATATGTAATGGTACCTCATGCAATTCATGAATAACATTCCAAACAAGAGGAGCGAAATTCCAAGGTTAGTACATTCTCTCTCACAATTGTCATTGATGGGGATAAGAACAAAGGCTTTTCATCAGTGGGCGAAAGGAAGGGAAATACATTATCTCTCACAATTGTCATTGGGGGTAAAAGAACAGGAGCTTTTCATCAATGGGCAACGGGAAATTACATTATCTTAAGATTATAATAGGCCCATTTGTTTCGAGATCTCTTCATGTTCGTTTTATCCCTGACTCACAGAGTTCAAAATATGGATCCATTTACACTCCTTTCTATTGAGCACAGAGGTTAAGCAGCATCCTCGTGGATTTGCATTGATTTTTTCCAATATGCGCCAGCGCATACTGTCCGGATCATGGTTCTGGCTGACAAAATTATCCACCATGGGGGCTCCCTGGGTCTTACAGCGGATTCTACTCATATGTTGTAATATACGAGCCTTAACCTTCTGTGTTGTTTGGCCCACATATGGTTTTTCACATGGGCATAAAATGACGTATATGACATTAGAGCTGTTGCAATTTGTCAAGGTAGGCAATGTGTATGTCTTGTTGTTGTGAGTGAATGAAAGTCCATCAATGCACAGGGTACATGCTTTGCATGTGCTGCATTTGAAGTGTCCTTTCACAGGGGGCAGGCCCAGATGGTCACGGAGAGTCACTGGTTTAGGAGGTTGTAAGAATGCTTTTACCACATTGTCCTTTATGTTACGCCCTCTCTTAAAAGCAAATAAAGGACTTTCGTTCATGTTGAGCTCGGACGCCACCAGGTTCCAGTATTTCTTTATGGTTTTCTTCATGATGTTGCTCCTAGAGTGGAAAGTAGTGACACAGACCAGGTTAGGGGATGCCTCTTTCTGTTCTTTCGGAGCGAGTAGATCCTCTCTAGGGTAGTACCAGGCTCTCTTTTTAGCACGTTTGAGTAACCCCGACGGGTAACCACGTTCACGTAGGCGATTGGTGAGTATCTCGCACTCCTTGAAAAAGTCTGTTTTTTTTTGTGCAGTTACGTCTCATCCGTAAGTATTGCCCGAAGGGCAAGTAGTCGCGTAAATTACGCGGGTGATGAGAGTCATATTTCAGGAGGGTATTTCTCTCCGTTGACTTTCTGTAGAGGTCACAGAGTATTAGTCCGTCTTCAACTTTAAACAGTAAATCAAGAAATGCGATGCTTTTTTAAATCATAGCTTATGGTGAACTGAATATCATTACACCTTGAGTCCAGCCAGAGGAAGAAGTCGTTTAGATCAGCTTCTGTGCCTGTCCAGATCATGATCACGTCATCAATATATCTTTTCCATATTGATATCGAATTGACATATGGATTTTCTTCTGTATATAGATGTTGTTTCTCATATCGGTCCATGTATGAATTTGCTAGGCTCGGGGCATAAGTCGCGCCCATAGCCACCCCTTTACATTGCAGGTAGAATTGTTGTTGAAAGATGAAGTAGTTGCGTTTCATCGCAATCTCCAAGAGGTTGATTAGAAAATCAGTAGGTATCCAATGTGGCGCCGGACGTTTATCCAGCATACTCTGTATAACAATGATTGCCTCATCTTGGGGTATAGATGTATAATGAGAGGCAACATCCAGTGTTACCATGAACTGAGTAGCTTCATCATATGGTTGACCTTCCAGTAATTGGATGATATGCATTGAATCCCTCACATAGGATTTTGTTTCAGATATCAGTGGTTGGAGAAAATGATCAACAAATTGGTTCACAGGTTCCAATATGGATCCACAACCTGATATAATCGGTCTTCCTGGTGGTAGGGATGCGGGGTTCCTTTTTGATTAAAAAATCTCTTTCAGGGTGACTCAGGAAGCCTTTATTGACGCCATCGTCAACTAGAGTCTCAATCAGTGTTCTGATGCTTGATGTGGGATCTCTCGCGGTTAGTTGGTAGCTTTCCTTTACATCAAGTTGACGTTTGATTTCAGCTACATAGTCTTCAGTGTTTTGTAACACTACTGCTCCGCCCTTATCGGCAGCCTTGACGATGATAGAGGTATTACTGCCGAGGTTTTTCAAAGCAAAATTCTCCTCCTTTGTGATATTATATTTGATGTAGTGTCTTTCTTCTAGACTCGTCATCACCTCGTGCATGACTATTTGTTCGAAAGCCAATATTCTTTGGCTCATACAGTAGGACCCGGGGGTGAAGGTCGAGGGTGGTTTAAATGGAGTGGCTGTTGTTTTTGGGATATAGTCATTTTTGCCAAAATGGTATTTCAGCCTTATCTTGCGGAAGAATTTTTGTAATTCCAGTTTTGTTGTGAAAGCATCAGGTCTGTGGGTGGGAACAAATGAGAGTCCTTTGCTTAGAACACTTCTTTCTGCAGCCGAAATATGGTGGTTAGATAGATTGATGATGGGATCTGTAGGGGAGGTAGTTGCCGGTGTTTGATCAGAGGAGTGCTGTGCCGGGTTGTTCTGGATAGCTTCCCCCATCGTCACATCGGGTAACTCAGTAAACGCTAGGGTTGATTCTCTTCTGATTCCCTCACGGGTTTACATCATGAAGAAAACCGTAAAAGAAATACTGGAACCTGGTGGCGTCCGAGCTCAACATGAACGAAAGTCCTTTATTTGCTTTTAGGAGAGGGCGTAACATAAAGGACAATGTGGTAAAAGCATTCTTAGAACCTCCTAAACCAGTGACTCTCCGTGACCATCTGGGCCTGCCCCCTGTGAAAGGACACTTCAAATGCAGCACATGCAAAGCATGTACCCTGTGCATTGATGGACCGTCATTCACTCACAACAACAAGACATACACATTGCCTACCTTGACAAATTGCAACAGCTCTAATGTCATATACGTCATTTTATGCCCATGTGAAAAACCATATGTGGGCCAAACAACACAGAAGGTTAAGGCTCGTATATTAAAACATATGAGTAGAATCCGCTGTAAGACCCAGGGAGCCCCCATGGTGGATCATTTTGTCAGCCAGAACTATGATCCGGACAGTATGCGCTGGCGCATATTGGAAAAAATCAATGCAAATCCACGAGGAGGCTGCTTAACCTCTGTGCTCAATAGAAAGGAGTGTAAATGGATCCATATTTTGAACTCTGTGAGTCAGGGATTAAACAAACATGAAGAGATCTCTAAACAAATGGGCCTATTATAATCTTAAGATAATGTAATTTCCCGTTGCCCATTGATGAAAAGCCCCTGTTCTTTTCCCCCCAATGACAATTGTGAGAGATAATGTATTTCCCTTCCTTTCGCCACCTGATGAAAAGCCTTTGTTCTTATCCCCATCAATGACAATTGTGAGAGAGAATGTACTAACCTTGCAATTTCGCTCCTCTTGTTTGGAATGTTATTCATGAATTGTACGAGGTACCATTACATATTGCACTTGATATATACTTTTGTCTATATAAATAAGTTTTCATATGTTTGTAACGCTAAGTTTGGTTCCACCCCACTTGATATGTACTTTTTTCTGTATAAATAAGTTTTCATATGTTTGTAACGCTAAGTTTGGTTCCACCCCCCTTGCCCTGTGCATACACTTAGCACTCCAGTACCATTGAGCTTCTAAATCCTTGAGCTCTACCCCCTAGGTATCTACGTTGCCCTTGGTATGGACGCTACACTCGAGTCCATTTTAACTTCGTATTACCATAAAGTCTTCGCGCACAACTTTTCAATCGATATTTCCCCTGCTCGTTACATAGACGCATTTGAGTTGCCTAGCAACCCAGGGGAGCGTGACTTCAAGCCTATGACACCCTTGTATTCTGCTGCTGTCATGACGCACCTAGTCAATGCTACGGCGTTGCTAGGTTACCGACGTGCATAACGTCCTCGAGCTCGGCGCCTTCCACGATTGAGTTCCTGCATGACAGACCAGACGGCGCTCGGCTTTTGCATTGAAGGCACATATACCAATTGATTCAGGGTAAGTCTGTTCCCCCCTGTCCAAGAGCGCACCGTGAGTGCTCTTTACCCCGCTTTGTCACAAGTAGTTGGCATTTTCGCTTAGGCACTGGTGGTTGTTGCAATCTCTACGAGCGTTTTGCGCTGAGTCGCACAGCACTTAGCCTATCTGTAATTACACTGCGAGTGCTCTACTCACCCGCGATGAGCGCCGGTTTTGTACACGCTGTACTGACTTCAAGGAATGTGGGTCTCATCACGTTTTTGCCATCTCAGACTGCATAACTACAGTGGGTCCACTAGTGCTCACCCCACTTTACTTGGAACTGAATCCACAGATTAACTTTAATGGTTCATTTCACTTATTCTTTAGGTTCCACAAATTGAATGGGGGTCATGCATGCTTTATTCTACTCAGAACCAACTTAGTTACGTGCATGAATTGCCTATCATTGATACCACAATTGATACTGGTATTCATTACGCATACCTTCTCCCTAGATTGACCTCCCGGCTTTCCCACAGGGTGTGATTTCTTCCGCCTACGAGTCCAGAACCACCTGTGAGTATGAGGTACTCACACCAATCAATTTAGATAAAACCTAGCTCCACACCTCTCTGAAACTTCTTTCCTTGCCTTTCTAGGCCCCCCCGCCCCTACCCACCATTGTCTTGATAAAGACCCGCTGTGACCACCAACTGGGGCACATCAGGGTCGAAACGTCGACGTACTACTTTGGTCAAGTAACCTCCAGGAACGGGCACAGTAACCATCTGCTTCCTTGGAGCATTAACTCGGAACTCTGACCTCTAAATCAATAACCTTCCTCCTTCCCCCCCCTCCTGTGTACAATACTGTATAAAGTTGTATATAAGTGTCACTGAATAACACTGCACTATTCACTTTTGTTCACCAACAGTCACTCCTCACTTGTTTTTAGCATTTATTGAAACGCATACGGAATGAAGTAATTCCGCTATGTTGTAATTGTGACTTTTACTGTATAAAAGCTGTGAATTTCGGTTGTTTTCAGAGAGGTTTCATTTAATTTGATTGAATATAATTTGTTTATTGTGTCATGAGCTAATATTGCCTTTCTTCGAAGTAATGCATTCTGCTACCCAACAGAACCACTTTTCGTTTTAATCACACTTACCCAGGTTCTGAGGGACACAGGGTTACCCCCTTTTTTGTTAAACTTTCTCTAGGATATGACACAAAAGTCTGGTATTATCGTTTGACATTCGATGTTTTAAAAACCCTACCTGTGAGGTACTGATCGGTTTGGGGAGCAAACCATTGAGTCTACCCGCCAGGATCTTCGCATACATTTTGCAATCTAGATTTATCAATGAAATGGGGCGGTAATTCTTGATTAAAAGCGTTCTTTTTGCCGTCTTTGGGAATCACGATAATGGTAGCCTCGCTCATTGAGGGGGAGACGCTGCCACTGGCGGCAATTGAGTTAAAGAGTGTTTGGAGGATGGGGGTAACTGTTTGTCAAAGGCCTTATAGAAGGCCGCAGAGAACCCGTCAGGGCCTGGTGCCTTTTTACTTTTGAGGGTTTTGATGGAGGATAAGATCTCAGAGCTTGTAATGGGGGAGCCTATGCGTACACTATCCTCCTCTGAAAGTTTAGGGAGATTCAGGGACTCCAAGTAACTAACACAGGCATCCGTATCAAGGGTCAAATCTTTTTTGTAATGGTCCTCATAAAAGGATTTAAAGGTGTCTACTATTTTGGCCTGTTTAGTTGCTAGTAATTGTGTTGTATTCATATTTTTTCTTGACTAAGAGATCAAGAGCTGTTGCGTCGTCAGGGTTTGATTTGTGAGCGGCCTCTAGGTTCCTAATATCTTGTTCGAGCTTTTCCAGATCTTTATTTAGCTTCTTGTTGGTTCCGGCTCTGATGTTAATGATAACTCCCCGAATTGTGGCTTTAAGTGCGTCCCACACAGTGGAGGGAGCTGTTTCAGGAGAGACATTCACTGAAATATATTCCTCTATGGCGCCAATTATTTGCTGTTTGTTCTCAGGGTCGGCTAGGGTTTTTTCATTGAAGCGCCATCGCCTAGGGGGTAGGATCAACCGGGAGCCAGCAAGTTTGGTGCTAATACATGCGTGATCGGAGACTAATTTTGGGGCAATGTCTGTTTCCTCAATGAGGTGGGTAAAGGAGCTCGAGATAAGGATAAAATCAATTCTAGAGTATGAAGTATGTGGGGCTGAGTATATAATCCATTCCATTGGGGTTCTGGAGGCGCCAAGAATCTTTTAAGAGAAATCGGTTACAGAGGCGCGTGAGTACCTCGTGTGAGCGAGAGGGATGAAACATGCATTTAGATTGTCGATCAAGTACCGGGTCCAGAGGAAGGTTAAAATCACCACCTACTACTAACATGTCGTCTTGTGGGATATTTTCTGTGGCCCGGGAGACCGAATCCCAGAATTCCGGCACGTCAGAATTGGGGCCGTATATGTTCACAACGTGGATAGGGTCATCGTCCCTTAGAAGATGTGTGATGAGCAGCCTGCCCTCCGTGTCATGTGTGTGCGACACAACTGAGAGGTTAGATTTTTTAGCAATCAGAGTGATCACTCCACCTTTCTTGTGTACAGCGGGGGAGCAGAGTGTGTGCGAGACCCAGTGGAGATTAATGAAACGTGTGTCCTCTTCTGAAAGTTTGGTTTCCTGCAGTAAGAGAATATGCCCTTTTGATTTAGCGAGGTATTCAAAGACTTTCCGTCTCTTTACCGGGTGGTTAAGACCCTTAACATTCAGGAAGACTATATTGAGGTTTTCTGATAAGGACTTAGTGTCGACCATCGGTATCAGCCGGTATCGCTAATTGGAACATCAGGGTAGTGGAATAGGGTGTACAACCTACTAGGGTCTGCAGGGAAGGTCTGAAGGATAGACCCATCCAAGGTCTCAGAGTGGCGTGTGAGTCATGTGTCCTAACATAGATGTGGGATACTGCATCCTGAAAAGAATATGAAGCATAACAAAAAGAAACAAATATTATACATGTCAACTCCCTTTTCATCCCCCCTCCTCTCCCCCTCCCTCCTCTTCTCCCTTCCAAACCCTCTTTCCTCCCCCTCAACCCCTGTCCCTCCCCTCTCTCCCCCAACATACGTACGTAGGGAGTACGACGGCAGTACCGTCACTAGGCCGAACAAGGATAATAAACAGCATATTAACAACAGCAATAACTCAGTCGGGACAATTGTAGGGCGATCAAAACATCTCAAAATAGGACATGAACAATACACTATAGGTCCCGAGACAAGAGGTGTGATCTAAGATCGTTTGAAAGAGAGCGTTGGTGGTATGGCATCTAAAGGGAGAACTGGGACCCATCTGTGACGCGTTAAGGCGAGCACGTATCACAAATAGTTCACAACAGGGTATTCAGAGATGTTTTAGAGACATATATACCCCATCCCCTCCATCAGGGGTCAGTAGCATTAAAATACCTTAACAGCATGGGAAAATAATTAACGACTTATTGCAAACAGTTATCAGAGCTCAGCTAGCTCAATAAATGGTTAACAATACAGCATGTGTGCCAAAGAGCCCTTCTAAGGTCGGCAGTAGTAAGACAACTTTGAATTAACATATTTAACGAGTGTAGAACTTATTGCTAAGAACTAGCTGTTAATAACTGAAATGCCCTAAGCAGACACCTAGGGCATCACTCACGGTACAGGAAGTTCAATTTAGAAGACACTGGAGTGCAGTCTCTGTCGAAGTCAACTTCTCAGGGAAGGCCGGCTTAAGAGTGAGCGTGGCATGCAGCGCGGCAGGCATAGCCACCGCAAAGAGGCTAGGTGTGACACAAACAACAGACTTCAGGCTGAAACAGAGTCATGGGAGTCATGGATGGTTGTCTTTCTCTTGTTTGATGTGCCGCTCGACTGGTTCATACTCTGTGCTGGGCAGTCCTCCAGATGACACGCTAAGTCCCTGGGCTCTGTGTAGATGTGTGGTCTTCCATTCTCAATGATTTTAAATCTAGAAGGAGAAGGGAATGTTCTTTGTTTTGAGTTTGTCCCGTAGCTGGAGGAATCGCAGCTCAACCATGTCTTTAGAGAAATCTTGAGTGAAGATTATGCGTTGTCCTTCCCACGAGATGTGATGATTCTTCCTTGCAAACTGGAGGATAGCCTCAACATGTTGGAATCTGAGAGGCTTGCAAATCGTGGCCCTTTCCTTTTTTTATCAGTGAAGGTGGGGATTCTATGCGCCCTGTCCATCTCGAAGCCGTGTTGGAAATCGATCTTGGTGATGATTGGAATCCACGTCTCTAGGAATGCTACTCACGATTCTGCGTTCTTTTCGGAGTTCTCTGGCACACCAAAGATGCGGATGTTCCCCCGTCTATGTTTGTTTCTCACTACTACTGCTTTCCACACACTGCCATACCAGGGGCGTGTCATGAGGGACGTGCTGACTGACATCCAAAGGCAGAAATGCAGTGCAGCATCACAGCAAGTGAAAGTAAACTTCCGAGTGACATGCTTCTACTGAGCTCCCTCCTTCTGTGCATGAGGTTCACTGCACATGTGGTACAAGTCCCTGCACTTCCCACTTCTGCATCTTCATCACTGTGGGCCACTCAGAGACTGACCCGAAGCCCCTTTAAGTGAGGCATCACAGCGAGTGAAAGTAAACTTCCAGAGTAACATGCTTAGTCGGTGCTCCTTCTTTCTGTGCATGAGAATCACTGCACCTGTGATACAAGTCCCTACACTTACCACTTCTGCTACTGCGTCTTCATCACTGTGGGCCACGCAGAGACTGGGCAAGGCCGAGGGCTAGCATAGCGCGCGCCGACATTATGGCGGTTGCACCAGTCCCCGGGGGCAGGAGGGAGGAGGAACGTTGCCGCGCCAGTCAATGACGCAGCGCTCCCAACCCCAGGGGTGTCCAATTAAGGAGAGGTGTCGAGCTTGAACCGGAAGCACTTTTGTGCTTCCAGTTCAAATGTTCAGCCCACGTTTGGGCAGTCTGGTCTAGACTGGCTAGCGTGGGCGCCCCTCTTTAAAAGGGAGTGGTGGGGAGCTGAATAGTCTCTTGTTCTTGCTCCCCACAGGATAAGACACTGGCTGGCCATGGCCTGTAACCTTTTTATTCTTTTATTTTGTTACAGGTATTCCTTGCAAGTTGCGGAGCAGCAGGAGCGGATTGTTTTTCTCTTCGCAGGTGTCATGGTCGCAGAGGGCGAATTTTCGGACTGAGGCACGGCATCGGTTCGCTGGTGTTTTTCCTGGGTGCTGTTTGTAGCGAAGAGGTGATTGGTGGGCTGGTGGCAGCGGTGATCCCCAGAAGGGCAGGGGGCTTTATCGGCGGGAAGTATCTCTGGTGATCGGAAGAGCTAGAGGCTGAGGCCAGTAAGTGGGGGAGTAGTAGTGAGTGCCAACGGAAGCTGTGGACGGCAGGGGCTAAGGGTGCATGTGTGGGCACAGCATTTATTTGGCAAAAAGGGAGCCAGGGGAAGAGTCTCCGGCATTTTCATTGTGTTGTGGGCCATTTGGAGCCTTTTACTGAAATAAGCGCACATTGGGAGCGAGGCGTGAGGAATGGGGAATACGTGAGAGGGTAGTGGATGACAGGGAGATTTGCCCAGTCAATAAGGCTGTAGCGCGTTGAGTGTTTTTCAGAGTATTTTGCGACCTACATCCGATTTGTTCATTGCAGCACGTTAAGGGGCACGAAGTGGGGTTAGGGGACATCACCCTGTGGGCAGACTTATATATAAGAAACCACGCTGTGCAAGAGGTGTGGGTGCTTGAATTATTGTGTGCTGGTGATTGACTTACATAGGCATGCTTTGGGGTCAGGGGCAGCACCCTGAGACAGTGGTTAAATACAGAATACCAGGAGGCGCAAAGCTGTGTGTGCTGGGTGCACACTGTATTGGTGCGCGCTGCGCAAAAAGTATTGTATTTTTCACCTCAATTGCAGTGCTCAGCGACAAACATGGGGAAGGTCGAGCGGACAAGAACGTTTCCCTCTCTATGCATGAAGATCGCTGGTGGACAGTGGAAGAGCCTGTTGGGAGATCTGGTGGGCAGTGCCGGCAAGCCAGCATTTTCACTGCTTCCAGGAGCCAAAGAGGGTTTGAGGGAGCGACTCACCTGAGCCTAATGGGTTAGCCAGTGGGTCTTGGCTCTGGTTGCGTGAGTGCACAGGCTGGCTGGGGCTGCTGCTTCTTCCAGGTAATAGTTGCCACAGTCGTCTCTGGCTGTGTGCAGGTGATGAAGCAAAGCTTCGCATATTTTGCGGCTTGCCGAAATCAAGAACCTCGTTTATGTATAACAAGGTAATAAATGTACGTCTTACTAACATTTATATTAAGTTTGAGTAAAGTTTAAGACGCTTGCCTATGTGTATTTCTAATGAAATTAATCCGTGTCCTTTAAAATGGCCGTCGCTTGTATTTTAGTTACTGCGCATGCGTCAGCCACACTCACGTGTCCTGACGCGTCTGCAGAAGTGGAGGGAAAGTTATGCGCATGCGTAATTCATAGCTGTGCTTATCATGTGGTACTGCTCGTGCCACTGCTCTTGTGTCCGTCTCAATGTAGCTAACATTTAATTGCATAAGTTTATTTCTTGATGATGAGTTAAAAGTACAAACCCTGTGATGTGTTTTCATAATGACATTATTATGTATTAATTTGTTTTCGCTTACTTTTCATGTACCGCGGGAAATGGGGGTCTGAGTAAGAGGAGAGCCATATTGGAGGTCCCTTCTGCGCCTGTGCGACATTCGGCAGCACGAGGGACCTTGGCTGATGGAACATAGCCAGCTGGCAGTGATGGGCGAGATGCTCCTGAGAAAGTCACCTCTGCCCTGCGAGAACAGCGAATGTGGCTCCTTATGTGATACATTGTAATGTTGCGCTACTGTTAGCTCATGGGAACCCCAAACCCGTTAGGCGGTACCCAAATATGTAAATGAAGGCTTCAAATTGCGTATTGTGATTGGTGTGTTACCCAAACCCTACCTTAGGACCAATCGAAATTGAGGGATTCTGACACTTTGCAACATTGGGGGGTGGTACACTGTCCCCAAACTGTATATCTACCCTGGGTTCACCTAGTGAACCGTCCGACTTGTCTGGTTTAGCTGACCTGTCACTGACCCAACGCACTCAATAGGTGACTGAAGATACAGAGCGCTGTGGAGCACTCTGTCCGAATTTGACCGTAGACTAAGGTTCTACTGAACCTTAAAGTGTTGGCAAGCACTTAGCTGGGAGTTCGCTGACCCAATCGGGGTCTTGATCGATAGCTGCAGAGCGGGTGGAACGCAGGCGTTGCTTCCGAACTGTGGGTTCCGGTCCTGTCCTGAAGAGGGTCCTGTCCTGAGGGTTTGCTGTCCTGTCCTGAGGGTCCTGTCCTGATTCCTATTCCGAGGGTATCCTGTCCTGTCCTGGGTGTCCATTCTGCACCTGCTGTCCTTTGAGGGGTATCCTTCCTTGAGGGTTTCCTGTCCTTAACTAACCCGTGGCCAGGGTTTGGTTTCCACACCTTTCTAGGTAAATATTACTCTGAACCTCTTGAAAATTCTTGCACCTTCTGAATTTCTAACTTTTGCTTTAATAAAGTTTAAACATTGCATATGTGATATTTTCCATGCCTTTTCGCAACTACTGAAAGTCATTTACATTTTCCCTAAAGTTTATTCCTATGTCTTCTCATTGGTTAGAAATTATATTTTGCATAGCAGTGTGTCATATTCTGATATGGTCTAGAACTTCGTTGCCTAGATTGTTCAAAGGCCCATTCACCTTAAGTGAAGCGTGTTATTCATTATAAACTCTCCTATAGTCACCCACACTTAGTCCTATCCCTGTTTAGATAATACTGACTTTACATAGTATTTTCTGGTTACAATTTATTAGTACTTTGATGATTACTCTGTCATTATTTCTTTCTGCCTATGTGATTTACGTTATCTTGGTTATTGATTGCCTTATTTTACTGTATCTCATGCAAGAAAATATTGAACTTTAGATAAACATTTTAAAACTTCCAGTTGTCCGTGGTCATTTAAACAGTATTTGAATGTTATTGGTTGGGTTTGTATTTTGCTGCCTTTCCTTTACAGCTAGCTCCCTGATTCATTGTGGTCATTAGGCACCCGCATCGGTGGATGGTAAGTCGGGTGCACCGAAAATTGGTAGCAGGGAACACACACACACCAACTTGATAGAGCTCGTGAAGTCACCTGATCGATGTATATGGTGATTTGAAAAGTATATGGGCCCCGAAGCCGGAAACGGCGAAAACTGTTGGTCGGGTGGTCTCGCGCGCTCTATCAGTTTTCTGGTAGCTAGAGGATGGTTAGGGACTAGTTGAGAGCAAGGCAGGGATTAGTTGGACTAGTTAAGTCGGAAGCTGCTATTATATTAATGCTGCTATAAGAGCGGCTGTTCTAAGGGAACTGATCACTCTCTTGTGAATACGCTGCTGAAATTCATGAATTGCTGTATTGTTATTTTTTTGTTCTTATATTGTTATATGTACTAATCCATGCAATTGTCAATCGTTTAGTTAAGTGTTGTCCGAACTCCCCGGGGAATTGAAAGGGCAAGTGGTGAATAGAATCCATTGTCCTGAGGTCACAGGTTCGAGGAAAGTTAGGTGCAGGTTAGGATAACCGGGAAGCACTAACTAGGGTTTTCTGAATACATGTGTGAATAAATGACAGTAACGGGGTTCATTGGCAAAATTCCCATAGTGGCGTAACCTAGTAAGGGTCACATCGGAAAAGTAGCAGGTTCCTCGGAGCTAGGGTGAAAGCAGAGGGGTCCGCTGAGAAACCTTAAACTCGGAATATATCCCGGAAAGAAGTGGATGAGTTTAGGGGAATAACAGGTTCACCGATGCTAGAGTGAAGGGTAGGCGGAAGAGATCTGCCCGCAGCGAGTGAAAAGTAAATGGAAGTAGTTTACTTGCTGTAAAATAATTCTTTCTCTGTCTAGACACTTGAGCACTGTGGCGAATGTGTATTTGTTGTAAAATAACCAAGCACTGAGCACTTTAAAAGTAAGAAAGTTTCCGTTACCTTGTGAAAGGAGGGAGTCAGTCGCGAAGCGCCTCTGACGTCACTCTGTGCCGCGCTGGGATTGGTAGAAGCAGCGGGCGGGTAGCGGAGCTGAAATTGTAAAGGAGGGGTGAGCGCCGGAGCGTGGGAACTGTCTCACGAAGGGGCCGCGCACCCATTGGCGGAGCTTATTTTGTGTCGCGCACCCATTGGTTGCACGAATTTCTGAAGCGCGTTCTGATTGGAGGTAGTTTGTAAACAAAGTTAGCGCAGAAGTCGTATGTGGCACTCGCAGACTACAGGAACTCGACCTGATCCAAGGCACCTAGGGTTTGAAAGGGATCAGTGGAAGACTAATAGATACGATATTATGTACGGAACCAAGAGAAAAATGTCCCTTGTAAATAAAGTGAAAAATTATTTTAAAACGGACAAACCGATTAAATCTAGGGAAGGTGTTCTTGTCCCAGCACCCAATACTCCTGCCTCATTCATGATGTTTGACCGAGGGTACAATACCTGTGTGTGGCTGGAGAATTGGGTGAAGTACACAAAAGATGACGGAGTATTGGCTTTTCCGTTAGATGGTACTTTCAATGGTAGGATCTTATTTAATTTAAGAACCCGAATGAATGAACTGCATCCCAGACCGAGACTAACGCAGTATGAGGCATTAGAGGAATGGGAGATTGAGGCTTTTGAAAGAGAAAGACCCCGAATGGACAAGGGTTTGACCAAGTGGTACCCCAGGCAGAAACAGGAATCCAGGGATAAAAGGATGAAACAGTGGAGGCAGAGCATGATTGTTGAGGGTCTGTTTCCCATGATGCCGGCATGTCATAACATTGGAGCGGGTGAGAAAAGCACTGAAAAATGTAAGCATTGGGGGGCCCTGGGGGATTCAGATGATGAACTAATAGATGACATCTGTACCAGAAGTCCGCCACCTTACAATGAGGGAACCCGACCTTCCAGTGTAGGAGATGTTCCCCGACGCCACTTCCTAAAGGAAGAAGACAGGTCCCTGGGACTGGGAGGGGGTGGTCAAGTATTACCCTATCCTGAGAAACCCGAACTGGCGGAAACAAGGGATATATATCCCAAAGTGCCCGCAAGTCAGGAAGAAAAATATCCACGTACGAAAACTTTTTTCCCCAGACCCTTGTATGAAAGAGATGAGAAACCCTCGAATTCGGGACTGCCTTTTGTTCAACCTCCATATGGGGAAGAGCGCAGGTCCTTTAATACTGGAACTTTATTCCCGAAACCAAATTATGGGGGAGGACCAAGTGAAACGCATCCTACTGCCCCGAGTTTTACTCCTCCATTGACCCCCCAGATATTACATGACACAACTCTAAGAAGGGTACTAGTGGAAAAGGAGCAAGAGGCTCTAGCTAGACAAAGAACAGAAATAATTCAGAAAATTTCTCAGATAAATACCAGTCCTGAGGCATTGACTATTCCAGTAACTATTGGACCGGTGGTCCCGTTATACGGAAATGGTCAGGGAAATCCGATTACTCCAGTCATGACCCCAGTCATAGCAACCCCGAGACAGGAACCAATCATCATAGATGATCAGTCCAGTGAGTGCGAGTCTGAAGTTGCGTTCTTGGAATTGCCAAACAAACAGACTGGAAAGGGAATACAGCAGAGGTATAACCCTTTTAATACAAAAGAAATTAAATTAGAGACAGCAACAGGTACTAGGAATGTCTCTCTGGTAACTCCGGATGAAATTGAGAGTTGGAGTCGTGAATTAGAAAAGCAGACTCCGCAAACAAAGCCTTTAGACCTCTACAAGCTGAGGGTTGAAATAGAAGAATTAATGGCAGGAAATGTGGGGTTGGATCGATTGAATACCTACTCTGAGGAAGAATTGTCGTTCATATGTAAAAGCTTTACAAGGAACACCAGAGTGCTCCATGAAAAACTGACCGAAACAGCAGTTAGTATGGGGGTAGATATCTCAAAATCCAAGCCCTTACAGAAACCGTACAGAGCAGACTTCTCAGACAAAGATATAGAACACCTGAATGTGGCAGGGAAGAAGTTGCAGATTAAAGAACTAATGGGGGTACTGCAGAAATGGGGAGATGTGGAAAAATGGAGAAGCAGGTGGGCGAAAAAGAGGGAAGAGGTTCGCTCCCGACAAGTGACTCCCGAGTTTGCTTTAAGAGAGGTAGAAAAACCTGAGCAGTTATGCCCCATGCGCGAAGTTCCAGGAGGGAAATATGTGCATGTCCCCTGGTCTAGGCAGGATATTGTGTCCTTCACGAACGATTTTCCAAAATTACGAGAGAAACCAGTTGACTGGTACCGGCAAGTGGAGAGGTTCGTGAAGGTACAGAAATGTCTGTGGAAAGACCTGGATGGGTTTTTCGACATTGTGGTTCCAGTAGATTTATGGACTCAGTGTAAGATAAACATAGATTGGCCCAGTGAAGAGTATCCCAGAAACAAGGAAACAGGGGAGCCATCAAAGGAAGTCATGCGAAAATATGAGCAGGTAATTCAGCACTTGAAAGAAAAGGTGCCCGCTAAGGAAACTGATTGGACAAAAATAGATAGAACAACACAGGAAAGGGACGAGACAGTGCACTCCTTCTATGAGAGGTTATTGCAGGTATTTAAAACATACAGTGGTATTGACAACATCGACCTGAAGGATATGACGCACTTTATTTACAGGTTTGTAAATGGTTTAAGACCTGAAATTTGTCAGTGGATAAAAGACAATAAAATCTGTTGGCATACTAAGAAAATGGATGAGGTCCTGCGGTACGCTAAGTACTGCGAGGACGAGATGGCAGAAAAGAAAAAGGCCCTTAAGGAGAAGGTTATGTGGGCTCAGGTGAAGCTCGCAGAACAACAGGAAAAACAATTGAGTAACATGGTTAAAAATGCGGAGAACAAAAGTCCTGGGGGAGGGGGTGGAGGAAAGCCCCGGCCCAAATTTAGCAGGGAAGAGGCTATGAAAAAATTTCCCTGCCATCAGTGCGGCGAAATTGGACACTGGCGAAACGAGTGTCCCCAATTAGTCGATGTTAATGAGAAAACTCCTGATTTAATTCCACAGACGCAGAAAGAAAGACCAAGACAGACTCAACCCCAGGTAAAAACAGTTCAGGTGCCTCGAGCACCCAAGCAGGTATACAGGGGAAGACAGGCAGAAAATGAAGAGATAGAGGTTTGGGAAAGCGGGGAGAACAGAAATACAGCAACTTCGCAGTATCTGCTGAATGATACCTTCCTTTGTAATGATCAGGACTGACGGGGCCTGAGAGGGGAGGACGAGGAGTGCGTACTTGGCGCTTCCTTGCCGGTAGACCAGTCTGGACCATATATTGAAGGAAAAGTTGACGGAAATGATGTCACCTTTCTGTTGGACACTGGCGCTACCCGTTCTACTGTAAGAACAGTGGACGTTCCAAACCTACCCCTCTCGGGAGAAAATATCCAAGTAGTAGGTGTATCTAATCAATTGATTAGTACTCCTGTTACCGAACCAATGGAGATTTCAATTGGAAATTTTAAACAGATGCATAGATTTGTCGTCTGTGACACCAGTCCAGTGAATCTACTGGGTCGTGATTTGCTGTGCAAAATGAACTGTACCATCTTTTGCACACCAAAGGGTGTTGAAATACAGACCCCAGATGAAGACGGCATTTATAAATTATTGTTGCTTAGGCCTGACTCAGAAATTAAAAGATTGACCCTGCAGGACTTGCCCCAAGAACTACAGGAAGCCGTAAAGCCAGAGGTGTGGGATTTCACTGGAAAGGATGTGGGGTTGATGAAAGATGTGGACCCCATACAAATAGCCATCAAGGACAATGCAGTATATCCTAACACTAGGCCCTACCGAATGAATGCTGAGGTGAAAGCAGGTGTCACTCTGGAAATACAAAAATTATTGGAAGGAAACATCATACAGGAAGTGATGAGCAGCCCATGCAACTCACCGATTATGGGCATCAAAAAGCCTAGTGGCAAGTATAGGGTAGTGCAGGACCTGAGAAAGGTTAACAAAATTGTAGTTCCTTGCTGCCCTATTGTCCCAAACCCTGCAGTGATATTGTACCAGATCCCTTGGGATGCTGAATGGTTCACTGTGATTGATTTATGTCATGCATTCTTTTCGATACCCCTGCACCCCGACAGCAAATTTCTTTTCTCATTTGCCTTCGAGGGTCACGTGTATTGTTGGAACCGGGTCCCTCAAGGGTATACAGAGAGCCCCTCTATCTTTAATCAGATCTTGAAAAAATGTCTAGAGACTTTGATCTTACCTGGGAACTCTGTGTTAGTACAGTACATAGACGACCTTCTACTGGCGTCTAAAAGTCACAGGGACTGTGTAGTTGACACCATTGCCCTCCTAAATCACCTGTGTGAGAAAGGGCATAAAGTGGCCCCTGACAAACTACAGTTCTGTGCAAAATCAGTAAAATATCTAGGACACCAGATAGAAAAGGGTGTCAGAAAAGTCACTTCAGAAAGAGTGAGAATAATTCAAAAAATGCAGTTGCCCCGTACTCAAAAGGATGTCAGAATGTTCCTGGGGGTATTAGGGTACTGCAGGCAGTGGATTCTGGGATTTGCAGCCTTAGCCAGGCCCTTGATAAAAATGACCACGAGAGGAATGCCAGATGTTGTACAGTGGGACGATGAAAGTCTAATGGCTTTCACAAGATTGAAAAACTGTCTGTGTACAGCTCCTGCGTTGGGAATGCCAGATTATTCCAAAGAGTTTGCCCTTTTCTGTGACACTCGCGATAATTGCGCATTGTCTGTCCTGACTCAAGAACATGGCACGACCAGAAGGCCTGTGGCTTATTTCTCTGCCACACTGGACCCAGTAGCTGCTGGGTTACCAGGCTGTCTGAAAGCAGTAGCTGCTACCTGTGCAAGTTTGGAACAGAGTGAGTCCATTGTCATGGGTCATCCTGTGACCGTGTATGTTTCACATGGAGTGGTAATTCTATTGACCAGAACTAAAACACAGTATCTCACCCCTAGTCGGCTGACTAAATACGAGAGGATTCTTGTGGGTGCAGCAAATGTGAGCATTGTTAGGTGCGGTATTCTGAACCCTGCCACCTTACTCCCCGACCCCTTGGAAATGGAAGGTGGGGATGATGATGAACATGATTGTATTGACCTGACAGAGTTCAGTACCAAGCCACGCCCTGACATAAAAGAAGTACCATTGCCTGAGCATGATAAAGAACTATTTGTGGATGGTTCCTGTCTAAGACATGAATTAGGAGGCTTGAGTGCTGCTTATGCAGTAGTGTCTTTCACAAAAATTGAACAAGCAGGTTACCTATATAACATCAAGTCTGCACAAGTAGCCGAATTGATAGCCATGATAATGGCTTGCAAAATTGGGAAGGACTTACGCATAACAGTGTATACTGACAGTCAGTACTGTTATGGCGTTGTGCATGACTTTGGCCAATTATGGCTACAAAGGGAATTCATGACTTCCTCAGGTACTCCCATTCGGAATGCAAAAGTTGTTCATGACCTTTTAGAGGCCATCCAGTTACCCAAAGAACTGGCAGTGGTAAAATGTACTGCTCATCAAAGGAGCATGGACAGAGTATCTCTGGGAAACGATTATGCTGATCGAGTGGCTCAATGGTGTGCCAAAGATCGGTATATTGTAAATCCAAAACGAGGGGGGCCAGGAACCAGCTGCCAGCTTCAGGTGTTTGAGGAAGTGCCTACATGGGATGAGGTGAGAGAGTGGCAGGAGTCGGCTCCTTGGCAAGAAAGAGAGAAATGGAAGGAGGATGGATGTAGACCGAGACGTGTGGATGGTGTCATCATAGGTCCAACTGGTATGCCTGTGTTACCCCGACACTTGCTTGGCACAATGGCAAGATTAATACATGAAGGATCACACATTGGTAGGGATGCCATGATTCTGGTATTCCAACAGACTTGGTACAATAAAAAGTTCAGGAAGGTAGCAGAGTCCCTCTGCCAGAGGTGCCTGTCATGTCAACAGATGAACCCAGGCAAGAGGACAATGGTTGAACTGAGCAAGATTGGGAGGTCAGGGGGTCCCTTTATAAAGATACAGGTTGATTTCATCACCATGCCCCGTTGTGAAGGGAAACGATATGTCCTTGTCATTGTTTGCGTATTTTCAAAATGGGTAGAAGCTTACCCTACTCCTCAAAGTGATGCACTGACAGTAGCGAAGTGTTTACTAAAAGAACTGATACCTAGGTTCGGAATACCATGCATTATTGAATCAGATAAGGGTGGACATTTCCAGAATGACATACTGGCTGAACTCTGTAAGGCCTTTGGAATAAGGCAGAAACTCCATTGTGCATACCACCCAGAGGCTTCTGGAATAGTGGAACAAGTAAATGGAACTATCAAAAACAGACTAGCAAAGCTGACAGATGCTACTGGCATGACCTGGGTGAAGGCCCTGCCCCTGGTCCTGATGGGACTGAGAAGTGTTCCAGACCGCAAGACAGGCCTAAGTCCCCATGAAATCATTATGGGAAGAGTGATGAGACAAGCATGGGTGCCAGGAAGCAAACTGTTGAGTATTACTGATGATTTGGTGCTTGAATACTGCAGAAGATTGGGTGACCAAGTGCGTTCTATCTCTCGCCAGATTGGAGACGACGGCATCCTCAATCCAACAACTCCTCTCCACAGCTTGGTTCCAGGAGACTGGGTCAAAATAAAGAAGCACACTCGATCAAGCTGTCTGGCACCAAGGTGGGGAAAGAAACGCCAAGTAATCCTGGTGACAACCACTGCAGTGAAGGTCGCAGGTGTTCCTCAGTGGATCCACGCCGGACACACCCAGAAGGTATTGCCAGACAAAGGATTTGAAGAACCAGGGCAACAAGCAGAGGACCCTGAAGGAGCCAGACCAGAAGCAACTGACAACGAGCAGCCCAGCACCAGTCAGGTTGCAGGAACAGCAGACGTTGGCCCAGGAGTAGTTGACTACGAACTGCCAAGAATCCAGCCTGCTGAAGAGGTCCAGGAAACTGAGCCAGGAGTAGCTGAAGACGAGCTGCCAAGCATATGGCCAGAAGAATGGATACCGATGATTGATCTGACCGAAGATCCTATCAGAACAAGAGAACGACTTAGTGAAGGTAGAGAGTGGACTAGTCAGGAAAGGCAAGGCACAGGCGAAGATCCTCAGCCGATTGAGATTCAAATCAAAACTGAGGAAGGAGAAGGTCAGACAGGGACAGAGCACGTGATTGATACAGAACAAGTGAATAAGACTGAACAAGTGCCCGATACTGAACACGTGCAGGATACAGAACAAGTGTTTGATACTCCTCCATTAACTCCTGATGTGGATAAGGGACAGACTAGACATAGAGTAATAGTTCGAGCAGAAGAAAATCAAGAGATCGAAGTGCTTGAACAGGATCAGATAGGGTTAGAAAAACGGGTTCAGGAAACAGAAACAGAAACAGAGACAATTGAAAGCCAAAAACAAAATATTCCTGAACAAGGCCAGATTAGCAACCAGGCAGAAGAATTTGATGCTAGCCCTGGAACTAGTCAGATAAGGAAAGTAGGAGAAGAAAGTGGAGAAGAATTACCACAAGATAAAGAGAACAAGAGAATAAGAAAAGAAAGTGAAGTCAAAGTACCGACTAAGAGACTAAAGAAAAGAAACAACCTTGAGCCTAGGTTCGTAAAAAGACTGAGACTAAGGATAAAGACAGTGGAAGAAAAACGTGCAGAAGCAAGAAGAAGTGCTCGAATAGCAGAGCAAGAAGAAGACACTTCCAAAAGAAGGAGTGAGCGAATAAAAAGACAAAACAAAAAGTACAAGTCTCCTGAATGGACACTGGTTTTGGAAGAACTTGAAGATCTTGATATAACTGACGTGAGCGACGGAGAACCTGTCCCAGAGTACTCAGCTGAAGAGGAAGACGAGCCACCGTGAATTTGCACAAAGTAAGCTAGTTGTGTAAAAAAGTAAAAAAGGAGGGGTGAGAACACTCCTACTGAGCTAAAATGTCTGATTCAACAGTGAATGGTAGTCCTAGTTGCAGCAGGTTTAAGACGTGTTGCAAGGTGTGTATATGTAGTGTAGTAGTACTGATAGTTATCTGGATAGGATTAACAATTTTCATTCCCTTTGCTGTAAGTAAAGATACTAACATTGTCCCTACTGAAGTTGTAAATACTGACAATGAGGAGCTGACAACACAGAGTGTAGAAAGACATGAGAGAGCATTGAGACAAACTAAACGAGACTTAGAAGCATCAGATGAGAAAGGACTACATTATCATGGAATGAAAAACAGGACACATTTGAATGTTTTCGCAAACTTGTTAATACACTATGTAGAGACTATGGAAATTGAAGATTGCTATGTCTGCATGAAGCTACCTACTTCGGTGGCTGAAGGCGTGACATACCATCATCTGCCATTGACATATGGAATTTCCTGTAGCATTTTAGCTAGTTTATTTTACAAAAGGGGACCGTTACAGTATTATTATTCTAACAATGACGTGATCTTTTCTGAACTTCCTATACGTGGGAACTTGAATCCTGTACATACCAAAACTGACACCATAAGATATATGGGAGACTACTTTCTGACTATTGTGGTAAATAAATAAATAATACCCTATTTTTGACTAGACTTATAGCATAACAGATAGCTCAATAAATAAGAGTCAAGATTCGAGGTAGTAGGAGTTTCTGCAGGTTTATTACAGCATAAGGACAGGATCAGGACAACCTGCATGGGAATAGGACAATAAGGCCCGGCAGCTGCCGGGGCTGGGTCTGGGATGAGCGCGCTAACATTCAATAACAAAACATTGATTTATATACATAGCGCAAACACATAGCATTACATTGCAGTAGGCGTAGCAGTGGGTGGAGCAGAAGGCGTGACGCGTAGCAGTCGCGAGAGATAACAGTAAAAAGAGGTGTAACTGGGAGTATACATAGACATGTGATGCAAACGTAACAGAATATGTCATGAATGGGCGGAAACTTTGGAGGGGGCTACCTAAGGAGCCGGGACCTCTAACCTAATGGTGCGCGAAAACTGGCAATGACGTGTTACTAGGAGAAGCTGGGGGCTATGAACTCTGTGCTAGGAGCAGAGACTAGAGTCTGAAGGGTCGGAGCGACATGTACCTAAACCCTATCTGGTATCTGATGTTCAGGGAACATGTTGATATAAACTAGAAGTCATGAGGGGAAAAGCTAACTTGATTCTAAGACTGGACCATGCATTATTCTACATGAAGTGCGTGATGAAGAATACTAAATGACCATTAAATACAGTATTTCTCTAACGTGGAGACGAGAAGGCTAGACAATGACGGAAACTATTGATGCAGTTCAGTAGCTTAGGAATGCAGAGGAGGAGGACTGAACTGATAACTGGAACTATAACATACTTTTGGCAGACTCAGAGGCAGAGCCAAGCTGCACCGGGCAGCTTGGCAGGAAGTAAGTGAAGGGTCGAGGATACAGGTGGGGGCTGTATCGCTCCTCAGCGAGGCTTTCAGGAGACAGGAGCTGAATCTGTGGTCCGGGCCCTTTTGAGGCCTGGAAACGGGGATTTTATAATGGAATAACGTGCACACTAAGAAACGTGGCAACATTACTTTACATAGGCCTGATATTCGTAGTATTCACGAGGACTGGAAAATAGCATACTAGAGGTGGACACAACTGGAATTGCGTCATTAATCAGGCATGGGGAATAACATATGCATATTGGTCATGCACACATAACATATGATGGATGAAGCGTAGGGACACAGAACATGGCAAAATTTACTTTTCCACATTCCCTCCTTGTCACTACGTTTCCATCAGGAAACATCAATTTTCATGATACCATCTATCATTTCATACAGTATCATTTGCTCGTCTCGAATTGTCTTGGAACGGGATTTAGAACGGGGCTTGGGACTAGGAATACAAGAGGTAGCACACATGCTGCAAATCGCAGGGCCACATTGTATACAGAGGCAGCAGCTAAATATAATCGCTACTGCAATACCTAAAAAGGACAGGACTTTCCATCCCCATGCGGAAATTATATTCCAGAACCAACCGGACCATGTCCAGGTGCCTGGATCTTGATGTAACAGATGGGCAATTTTATGGAGTCTGGTTATAGCTGAATAAACAGACGGCGCGTTATTTGGAATGAAAATGCAGCAACTAGATCCGATGACTCTACAGGCCCCGCCCCTATCGGCCAGTATGACGTCAAGGACGAGACGATTTTGCAAAACGACAAATCTCATAGCAGATTGCTCTTCGGTTAAGTTACCTAGAGCGGAGGCAGTCTCATCTACTACTGCTTCAAGGGTTCTTGTTAACCTACGGATTATCTTACTGTTTACAACTGTGCCTAAATAAGGGAACACACCTTTATCAATATCAATGAATTGCTCTGCAGCAGTTTCAGTATAATCGACAATCGGGAGATTTCTCTTGTGTCTGGTATGTACTAGGAAGGAATTCCTATGATAGTCAGGTGGGGCTAGGAAAACAGGTGGCAGTAGGAAGGCAATGTAACAGGTTCCCTCCCAATCGAGGGGCAGACGGACATATGCAGTTTGACCACAAATAAAATAAGAATGACGTGAAGCTTTGAAAATAGATTTCCCACTGTCACTATACTTGATAACAGTAGTACATTCACTATGACCTATGTGTACAGAACCATAACTACGGACACATAATTCGCCTTTGACTGGTAGTACTGAAATAGCAGGTAAGTCTGGAGTAGTATCAGACTGAACATTCAGGACCATGAAATTCGACGAATAATTACCTAAATTATATACTTCATTTTCTAGATCTAAACCTGTTCTGTGGGGGAAACATTGCTTGTCTGGAAAACATGTACTGTTAAGAAAAGACATATCTGTTGAGGATGACGTTAACGTGGACCATGCTCCACACGAACCATTGTGTGAGAATGGATAAGGAAAAAGTGGCAGAACTCCCTTCGGTGTCTGGAAAGGGGGGAGTCGACCACACACCCAACAATTAGTGGCATTGCTGGTCTGGTGTGAATAATGTAACATACGGATAAATGTGTTGTTGCGCATAGCGAGGCGGTAAGAATATTCGTGAGGAGGCAGATCACTAAACGTGTGCTCTACTGTAGCATTAACAGACATATTTGCATGAGGAACTGGAAAACACAGGAAAAGTGCGTAGCTGGTGCAGGAAATCATTATGCTGAGAAATAATATGAAACTTAGAAAAACGATACATTGAAGTGAACTTCGACTGACTCTCTCACTATGGGGGTCTATTTTATACATGTCAGAAACAATTTAACCGTTTCACCTAGGGGAGGACTTATACAATCAAACTGACTGACTTATTTTACTAGACCTGAGCTTCAACTTATACTCCTGTTGCGGAGTTTTCTCAAACAAGGGAGGGGTTGTAATAATGTCTTGTGCGGGACAGTCCTTTAAAACAATGTTCTGGCAGTCCTTTGAATCCTGGAAATCCTTGGAAATGTTTTTGGAGACTGATTTCAATGGATTGAAAAGTTTTACATGAGAAAGGTGGACCCACCCCTTCCTGCCTTCCAACTTGACGGCAGTTCGGGTGGTCAAGAGGACCTGACGTGGCTCCTTCCAACGTGGTTCCAGCGGACTTGATCTGTCGAAATTTCTGATCATCACAAGGGAGCCTGGAACGATCTCGTGCGGTGCCACCTCGGTATTGTCTGGAAATGCGGCGGCAACCTGTGAACGACATGAGTTGAGGGCAGACATCAAGGAAGCTAGGTAATCTGTCAGCATATTACATGAAACATCGGTAATACTTCGGGGTCTAGTAGTACCCCACATGTTAGGGGGGCGGCCGAATACGACCTCATACGGGGACAGACCTGATCTGGAATGTGCGACCATGCGCATATAAAATAAAGCGACTGGCAGAGCTATTAACCAGTCCACACCTTTGTCCTTACAGACTTTTGCAATGCGGATTTTCAGAGTCTGATTATGCCTTTCGACTAGTCCAGCTGCTTCTGGATGGCGTACACAATGAAACTTCCACTGGTACCCTAACAACAGGGAAACGTGCTTCATTAACTCTGAGGAGAATGGCTGACCGTTATCAGAATATACGACTCTAGGGAGTCCGTATCTAGGGAAAAATTCACGAACCAACTGCTTGGCAGTGGTCGCGGCTGTGTAATCTGGGACTGGATATGCTTCTGTCCACCTGGACAAAGCGCATACAACTACAAGGACATACTTGAAACCTCGACATCGCTCCATCTGAATATAATCCATCTGGAGGACCTCAAAAGGGTGGTCAGGGGGCTGGAAACCACCTTGTTCCACCGGGACACTTTTACCTGGATTAAACTGACAACATATCATACAGGTACGGACTTTCTGCTTGGCTGCAGCTCGTAAATGCTTGTTGAACCAAATGTTCTGGATACTGTCTAACATAGCTTTTTCTCCTAAATGGGCTGGACTATGTGTGGTATTGATAATGACTTGAACCATAGAATCGGGGAGAAACCATGTGGCTCTACCCTTCGTTAACCATCCTTGATCTGTCTGAACCCCTCCTTGTTCGGACCATTTCTTGATTTCATCGGGGGTAGCATGTAACTGGATATCTATGACATCTTGAGTAGGGTCTTTAACTGTCATGCATTTAGTCGGATCTGGAGTATGTGTCATGTTAACTGGAATGTCTGGAGTCTGTGCTGTAAGCTTGGCTGTGCGGTCTGCTAGATCATTACCCTGGGAAATAATGTCTGTAACTTTCGTATGTGCTTTGCATTTCATAATAGCAATAGATGTCGGTAAATGTATGGCATCTAACAGGGCTTGAATAAGGAGACCATGCTGAATCTTGGTTCCATGAGAAGTCATGAAACCTCTCTCCTGCCAGAGCACTCCGAAGTCGTGTACAACTCCGAATGCGTAACGTGAATCTGTGTAAACATTAACTTTCAGGTTCTTGGCATGTATACAGGCTTGTGTCAGAGCGACTAGCTCTGCTGCTTGGGCGGACAGGGTGTCAATACGGTGTGTCTTGATAACTTCAGTGTCGGTAGTCACTGCATACGCGGCGACTAGTTCTCCTGTACTAGTTCTCATACATGAACCATCTACATAAAGTGTCAGGTCAGGATCTGGTAACGGAATGTCTGTCAGGTCTTGTCTTGGCTTCGTCGTAATGTTAACTACTTCCACACAATCATGTGGGTCTAGATTTGAATTAACTGATGGTAACAGTGTAGCAGGATTCAGAACGTTGCAGCGTCTAATTTCTATGTGTGGCTGGAACAGTGTCAATTCATAACCTGTTAAACGTGCAATTGTCAAGTGCTGAGTTTGTGTTCGGTTTAAAAGAACTTCTACTGAATGTGGGACTTGTACTGTCAGGGAATGTCCTAAAACTATGGAATCACTTTGTCTGATAGCTAGTGCTGTGGCTGCAACTGACTTGAGGCACGCAGGCAACGCCTGGGCGACTGGATCTAATGTGCTCGAAAAATAAGCACAGGGCTTGTATTGACCTGCTTGATCTTGTGTGAGAACAGATAATGCTGTACCTTCCCGTTCAGTAACGAAAAGTGTAAAAGGCTTACTGTAGTTTGGTGTAGCTAGAACTGGAGCTTGGCATAAAGCTTTCTTTAACTCGTTAAAACTAAGTGTATGTTCAGATGTCCAAGGGAGGACAGTCGATACGGCTGCCTCCTGTGTCGTTAACTGTATCAGTGGCTTGGCTAGAAATGCATACTGGGGAATCCATTGTCTACAATAAGAAGTAAGGCCGATAAAAGCACGTACCTCCTTCTGGGTTCTGGGCTGGGGAAGACTCGCTATTAACTGGATACGGTCGGGTGTCAACTGCCTACCCCTCTTGGACAGCAAGTGTCCTAAGTATACCACTTGCTGGACACAGAATTGAAGCTTCGAAGGTGACACCTTGTGCCCCATCTCAGCTAGAAAATACAGAACTGTAAGGGATGCTCGCTCGCAAGCACGTTCAGAACGGGCTGTGATCAGTAGATCATCGACATACTGGAGCAGGGCAGTGTCAGTTGGCATGTGAATATTGTCTAGTTGTCTCTTGAGTGCTTGACTGTAAATACTAGGGCTTTCTGTGAAACCTTGAGGAGCGCGTGTAAACATATAGCTCCTTCCATTTAAACAAAATCCGAAAAGAAACTGGCTGTCTGGATGAATTGGAACACTAAAAAATGCATTCTTGAGGTCTATGACAGTGAAAAACATGGCTTCGGAATCAATAGCAGTTAACAGGGAAGAAATATCTGGGACAACTGGGTACTGAGGAATGATACATTTATTAAGCTCTCGTAAATCAATCACTAATCGATATACTGGGGGTGCATTTGGATCAGAACGTTTCATGACTGGAATGATCGGAGAATTGCATACATTGGAGTCAGTTTCTACAACTACTCCTTGAGCCATGAGCTCGTCAATAATTTTGGATAAGGCTGCTACAGCCTCAGGTGGCAATCTGTACTGTCTGATTCGGGGTAACACTACACCTGGTTTGAGAGTCACACGATGGGGTGTGATTTGCATGTAACCTACATCAGTTGGACCTTGCGCCCATAAATGCTGTGGAACATTAGACAATCTTGAATCAAAATCTCGTAACACATAGTGACCCTTAAAGTCACGTAGGAACAGACGTATTCCCTCTGGGGAACAGCAAATAACTGCACCTAACTCTTTCAGTGTCTTAATACCTAATAGATTTTCTGGACATGACTTAGTAAGTAACAGATCAGTAGTACGGGACAATGGACCTACTTCTAGAGTGACTGGCTTAGATATCTCATTAACTATTGGTTTTCCTGAAAATCCAAGGGAAACATTTCTTGAGCCTGAGAGCGGAGCCCCTGGAACTTCGGCGTGACTTATTGTGGTCCTACTTGCCCCTGTATCGATCAAAAACTTTCTGTCTTTCCCTAATACTTGACTGTGAACATAGGGACCTTCTTGATCTACAGGTATCTCGATGAGAGGCAAGCCTACCTCCCTCTCTAGGCTGTTTCATGAATATGACTGGTACTCTGGATACTCGGACTGTGCATACTGGTACATCTGTGATGTAACGTGCTGTGTTGCAGCAATAGGCTGCGGTACTGTAACTGTCTGTGGTGCATTCTGTAGCTGAGGAATCTGTGAAACTTGTTCTTGTCTAGGCGGACGTGGTCTTTCTTTAGTCTTACCAGTAGCTATGTTGTGTTTCAGAACTGCACACTCGTTTATAAAATGACCTGGCTGTTTACAATAATTGCAGTTCCCTTTAACGGGAGCTGCAGGATGACTGGCTTGATTCGGACCCCTCTTCTGACTGTCTTGAGGAACAGATTGTGCAACTAGCACTTTCATTTTTGTGTCTTTCATACGTTTTCTTTCGTGTTCTTGCTCTTCCCTGATTCTATTCTGGTGGTACTGGAGCATCTGGAGCATCTGGGACGGAGTATTTGCTTGCCAGGTGCTTTCGACTTTCAAAACTCGGTTTTTAATTTGTGGACTTGAATTCTCAACTAATTTGGTGACGAAAAGATGAGGGTATGACTCACTACTTGTCTTGAGACCACTGTTGATACTGAAACATTTTTCAAATCTAGAATAAAAATCACTAATATCCTCGTCTTGCTTCTGTTTACAGGCTGAGATTGCATCCCAGTCTTCTTTCCTAGTTGTCAATAATCTGGGTAAAACTTGAATCAATAATTCTGGTAAATCTTTACATTTATCTCCGAGACCGGTACCTGGTACTCGTGCCTTGTCTTCAGCTTCTAGAGCTGCCCAATCGATCTTTTTCTCTCCCACCTCCCATTCTTTTTCCTTTAACTTTTCATACACCCCTGCGGGTAACAGGACCTTTAACATTTTAATGATATCTGGGTAAGTGTATTCTCCCATACGGAGCATGTCTTTTAATTCTCTATGGAACCCTGCTGGATCTTTGTCATGGCAGGGAATTAATTTCTTCATTTCAAGAAGTTCCATCTTTGAAATCGGAGTGTATACAAACACTCGTTGCATTACGCCACCCGCCCCTTGGACTGGGTGGACTTCTCGTAACGGATTCTGTCTGTCTATGTAGAATGATTTACTTTCTGGAGGTGAGACATGAACAAAATGCGGGTTCAAAAACGTTCTATACTTGTGACGCTGTTCTAGAATGACACTAACTAAATCGGTACCTAGACCTCTCCATCTATACTGGAGTAACTCGTTCAGAATATCATGCAACGGACCTGGATCAGAATGTTGACCCTCATACAGAGTAATGAGGTGCTGGATCATATACATACCCACCAGTCGTTGCTCGGCTGGGGGCAGTTTCAGAAACATTTGTGCCACTATTTCGTCTGGAAAAGTGGTAGAATCAGTAATCCATCGGACTGCTGATCGGGCTAGTTCTTGTTCATGCATAGTACTTAATTCACTGTAACCGACTCGTGATTTCAGAATGTGATCGGTAGCTTGAAATACTTGTTCTAGGGAACCTTGTTCTGGTGCTAGATGTTGAAAAATAGACTTGGGTTCTAGACGTAAATGGCGATCTGGAAATCTGGATTTTCCTACATACGCTATTCTGGCGGGATTCTCGTTCTCTTCCTCTTCAGGATCAGAGATACTTTCTTTCTCGCTTACTTGTGCTGCTTTACGCTGGTCGTGTAACCTTATTATTTCTTTACGAATTTTCTTGTACATACTCTCCATGGCACTGACGGTCTTGTGCTTACCCTCGGCTATATTATCACTCCACCTTGTCAGGATTCTCATTTCGGCGGGATCTTTAGACGGGTAATCTTGTTCTCTTATTAAACAATTGATCAGGAACTTTAATATCATGAGCTGAATCTCGGCTTTCCTTTGAGACATAATCTCGCCAATACTTTCTGGATCATCCCCTGTACGGATGAAACGATATATTCTGTCTAGATCTTCTTTCATATTCGGTAAGGTGACTAGATACTCGGTCACCCTCCTTACACGTACGGAATATAAAACCATATTATACTCGCCTGGGACTGCGTCATAGACACATTCGTTAAGGGCTTGTCTGATTTCTGTAACAGACTTATTACTTTTAGGAGTACGCTGTGATGCTTGAGCATGTAATTCGAGTGCCGATAAACGCTTGTGTGGCGGCGGGGTTTGAGGAAAACCTCCCCCTGCGGCCCCTAGACTAGAATCGTCGACTGACATTCTTCGTCCTGGCAGAGTGGGAAATGGAACTGTAGGCTGGACCAGGGGTACCGTAACAGGTACTCCGGTGTCTGGAGAAGCATGAATTACCTGGTTTACAGGGACTGGCGGAGCGCGGACAGGATTTGCATATTCGGGGACTGTGTCGTCCAGATAGGACGAAATAAAAATATCAGCTGCGGTCGGTTTGTGACGTAGCTTGGTCGGAATTAATGGTGGCGGGAAATTACTGGGTGCCTCTGGGGTCGCTTTTGGCACTCCTTCGGCAAGAAGAGGATACATACCCTTAATAAGGGCATGCCTCTGTCTGTCTGACTGTTCGGCTTTGACTTGTTCACCTATCTCGATTAATTCTCTTTCTTGGGCTCGTTCTTGGGATTCTCTACTTAACTCTGACTTTCTGACTTCCTTTTCCGTTCTTTTATGAGCTTCCTTGCGCCATAACTCGATGGCATCTTTCTGTGACTGTCTGGCTTTCTTTTTCCATAATGCTTCTTCTACTCGCATGATACATTCGGCATCCCATGTACCCGATACGGGCCATCTATACTTTTCTTCTAACTGTTTGGTATACTCTACCCATAAATCTAGATACATTATGGCGCTTATGCCATGTTTCTGATACATAAAATGACCTGGACTGTCCCTAGGCGGGACAGGAACTGCTTCCTCTAACAGACCCTTTCTAGTTTTTAACTGACGTAACTTGGAAAAGAGCGGCATTCTAAACTTGAATCGGAACACAATACAATACACGAAAAACAATAACAATTGGGAAAACAATTCAGGCATACCACGACATTGGAAATACACTAAACAATATCATAACATAACAGTTCGAACAGAATACTACCTGAAAATACTGAAAACAGAAACAGAACAGAATTCTCGAGAACGGAACAGACTAGAGTTACTGGATGCACTGCTGTAACAGTACGGAACATACCGGTCCCATAAAGGGACGCATCAAGACCCGTATCCACCTAGGTGAACACTTCGTTTGTGGGCTTGGGTACCACCAACCCACGGACCAGGAGTCAATTTAGATTGGTCCTGTCTAGATACTACCCCAGCAATGGTACTCACCGGGCAGCACGGAACGGAAGGCCTCGAACGGGACTGGACTACGACGGACTTCGGACTTCGGACTTCAGTTACGGGTGGGCCTCCGGATACCTCGGACCTTGGACTCTCGGCTTGGGCTCTGGTCGGGACTCGCCGCGTTCCTCCACCGTCTCGTTTGGATGCTGGACCGCCTCCTCCGTCTCCTCCGTGGGCCTGAGGGATACTTGGAGCAGAAATATCTGCCAGTGCACGGTATGGTTCCGTCACGACTGCAGAGGGTCAGGGGGTCGGCGTGGCTTCACCGACGCGTGGGGAAAGGGCAAGTCCCTGTTCGGGCGCCATTATGTGGTAAATAAATAAATAATACCCTATTTTTGACTAGACTTATAGCATAACAGATAGCTCAATAAATAAGAGTCAAGATTCGAGGTAGTAGGAGTTTCTGCAGGTTTATTACAGCATAAGGACAGGATCAGGACAACCTGCATGGGAATAGGACAATAAGGCCCGGCAGCTGCCGGGGCTGGGTCTGGGATGAGCGCGCTAACATTCAATAACAAAACATTGATTTATATACATAGCGCAAACACATAGCATTACATTGCAGTAGGCGTACCAGTGGGTGGAGCAGAAGGCGTGACGCGTAGCAGTCGCGAGAGATAACAGTAAAAAGAGGTGTAACTGGGAGTATACATAGACATGTGATGCAAACGTAACAGAATATGTCATGAATGGGCGGAAACTTTGGAGGGGGCTACCTAAGGAGCCGGGACCTCTAACCTAATGGTGCGCGAAAACTGGCAATGACGTGTTACTAGGAGAAGCTGGGGGCTATGAACTCTGTGCTAGGAGCAGAGACTAGAGTCTGAAGGGTCGGAGCGACATGTACCTAAACCCTATCTGGTATCTGATGTTCAGGGAACATGTTGATATAAACTAGAAGTCATGAGGGGAAAAGCTAACTTGATTCTAAGACTGGACCATGCATTATTCTACATGAAGTGCGTGATGAAGAATACTAAATGACCATTAAATACAGTATTTCTCTAACGTGGAGACGAGAAGGCTAGACAATGACGGAAACTATTGATGCAGTTCAGTAGCTTAGGAATGCAGAGGAGGAGGACTGAACTGATAACTGGAACTATAACATACTTTTGGCAGACTCAGAGGCAGAGCCAAGCTGCACCGGGCACTGCGAGGCAGGAAGTAAGTGAAGGGTCGAGGATACAGGTGGGGGCTGTATCGCTCCTCAGCGAGGCTTTCAGGAGACAGGAGCTGAATCTGTGGTCCGGGCCCTTTTGAGGCCTGGAAACGGGGATTTTATAATGGAATAACGTGCACACTAAGAAACGTGGCAACATTACTTTACATAGGCCTGATATTCGTAGTATTCACGAGGACTGGAAAATAGCATACTAGAGGTGGACACAACTGGAATTGCGTCATTAATCAGGCATGGGGAATAACATATGCATATTGGTCATGCACACATAACATATGATGGATGAAGCGTAGGGACACAGAACATGGCAAAATTTACTTTTCCACACTATAGGGAACATTGACATAGCAGACGCACACAGAGATAACTTGACTTGTTCTTTGCGTGAGCAGGAAAAGATGTTCCTGAACATGGCAGAGAAAAGGAGAATTAAAATTCAGAAGAAGGCTAATGACGAAAGTCAGAAAAAGCCAAAGTGGGCAGAAAACATGGAAGGCACCTCATCTGGTGGAGCGGGTCCTGCTCTGTTGCTGGATTTTGAAAAGAAAGGCAAGCTATGTCTTCACCGCGAGAAGACTAGCTATTATAATAATGTTTTCATTGGTTCCAGTGAATGCGAACATAATTACAAGGTAATTGGAGGTTGGGGTTTCAAAAATGGGTCAGAGCCTGTGTTTCCTGGAATTTATTACATTTGTGGGGACAAGGCTTATTTCAAATTGCCGGATCACTGGTATGGGAGCTGCTACTTTGGCATTGTTTTCCCGAAAATATACCATGTGAATGGAAAAGCTGGAAGCAATGAAGATACTAACGGCTTAGTGCGTAGTAAAAGAGAGAGTATAGGTGAAATTATGGGTAGTATTTTCAGTGCACTGATACCTGGAGTGGGAGTGGTTCTGAACACTCACAGAATTTGCAAATTGTCTACTATAGTAGATGTGCTGTCTACTGAAACAGCTCATGGATTTCTGCTGGTCAATACCGAAATGGTTGCGATCAGATCAATGGTTTTACAAAATCGACTTGCTCTTGACACCTTATTAGCGAAAGAGGGCGGAGTCTGCCGGATGTTGAAGGCGCAACATTGTTGCACTTATATTCCGGACAAAAGTGTACAGATCAAAAGATATGTGAAAAACATTACTAATTTGGCAAAGGAACTGAAACCACTCGAGGTTGATAGTGCCTGGAAGAGACTGGTAGATGGTCTCTCAAATGTAGGTCATTGGCTTGCTAGCATAGGTAAAAGCTTATTATTTAAAATTCTGATGCCAATTGGTATTATAGGTCTTATTATACTTTCCATTTTCTTATGCTGTAAATGCCGCAAGTGCACCAAAAAGCACGAGGTAAATGCAAGAGGAGTGAAACGAAGTGTGGATGAGATTGAATTAGAGGAAGTGAATGATCAGATATACAAAAAGGTGAAGACTTCTCACCCTGCTAAAACTGAAAGAGAAAAGTTAGAACGGTTGCTGGAAGAAATAGAACTTTATAAAGTGTGAAAGAAAGTTGGCATCTGGTTCCATTATAATTTGTGATGATAGTAGATATCATCAAAGAGGGGATTGATGAAGCAAAGCTTCGCATATTTTGCGGCTTGCCGAAATCAAGAACCTTGTTTATGTATAACAAGGTAATAAATGTACGTCTTACTAACATTTATATTAAGTTTGAGTAAAGTTTAAGACGCTTGCCTATGTGTATTTCTAATGAAATTAATCCGTGTCCTTTAAAATGGCCGTCGCTTGTATTTTAGTTACTGCGCATGCGTCAGCCACACTCACGTGTCCTGACGCGTCTGCAGAAGTGGAGGGAAAGTTATGCGCATGCGTAATTCATAGCTGTGCTTATCATGTGGTACTGCTCGTGCCACTGCTCTTGTGTCCGTCTCAATGTAGCTAACATTTAATTGCATAAGTTTATTTCTTGATGATGAGTTAAAAGTACAAACCCTGTGATGTGTTTTCATAATGACATTATTATGTATTAATTTGTTTTCGCTTACTTTTCATGTACCGCGGGAAATGGGGGTCTGAGTAAGAGGAGAGCCATATTGGAGGTCCCTTCTGCGCCTGTGCGACATTCGGCAGCACGAGGGACCTTGGCTGATGGAACATAGCCAGCTGGCAGTGATGGGCGAGATGCTCCTGAGAAAGTCACCTCTGCCCTGCGAGAACAGCGAATGTGGCTCCTTATGTGATACATTGTAATGTTGCGCTACTGTTATCTCATGGGAACCCCAAACCCGTTAGGCGGTACCCAAATATGTAAATGAAGGCTTCAAATTGCGTATTGTGATTGGTGTGTTACCCAAACCCTACCTTAGGACCAATCGAAATTGAGGGATTCTGACACTTTGCAACATTGGGGGGTGGTACACTGTCCCCAAACTGTATATCTACCCTGGGTTCACCTAGTGAACCGTCCGACTTGTCTGGTTTAGCTGACCTGTCACTGACCCAACGCACTCAATAGGTGACTGAAGATACAGAGCGCTGTGGAGCACTCTGTCCGAATTTGACCGTAGACTAAGGTTCTACTGAACCTTAAAGTGTTGGCAAGCACTTAGCTGGGAGTTCGCTGACCCAATCGGGGTCTTGATCGATAGCTGCAGAGCGGGTGGAACGCAGGCGTTGCTTCCGAACTGTGGGTTCCGGTCCTGTCCTGAAGAGGGTCCTGTCCTGAGGGTTTGCTGTCCTGTCCTGAGGGTCCTGTCCTGATTCCTATTCCGAGGGTATCCTGTCCTGTCCTGGGTGTCCATTCTGCACCTGCTGTCCTTTGAGGGGTATCCTTCCTTGAGGGTTTCCTGTCCTTAACTAACCCGTGGCCAGGGTTTGGTTTCCACACCTTTCTAGGTAAATATTACTCTGAACCTCTTGAAAATTCTTGCACCTTCTGAATTTCTAACTTTTGCTTTAATAAAGTTTAAACATTGCATATGTGATATTTTCCATGCCTTTTCGCAACTACTGAAAGTCATTTACATTTTCCCTAAAGTTTATTCCTATGTCTTCTCATTGGTTAGAAATTATATTTTGCATAGCAGTGTGTCATATTCTGATATGGTCTAGAACTTCGTTGCCTAGATTGTTCAAAGGCCCATTCACCTTAAGTGAAGCGTGTTATTCATTATAAATTCTCCTATAGTCACCCACACTTAGTCCTATCCCTGTTTAGATAATACTGACTTTACATAGTATTTTCTGGTTACAATTTATTAGTACTTTGATGATTACTCTGTCATTATTTCTTTCTGCCTATGTGATTTACGTTATCTTGGTTATTGATTGCCTTATTTTACTGTATCTCATGCAAGAAAATATTGAACTTTAGATAAACATTTTAAAACTTCCAGTTGTCCGTGGTCATTTAAACAGTATTTGAATGTTATTGGTTGGGTTTGTATTTTGCTGCCTTTCCTTTACAGCTAGCTCCCTGATTCATTGTGGTCATTAGGCACCCGCATCGGTGGATGGTAAGTCGGGTGCACCGAAAATTGGTAGCAGGGAACACACACACACCAACTTGATAGAGCTCGTGAAGTCACCTGATCGATGTATATGGTGATTTGAAAAGTATATGGGCCCCGAAGCCGGAAACGGCGAAAACTGTTGGTCGGGTGGTCTCGCGCGCTCTATCACAGGGAGTGAGTAAAGACTATGAACAAGTAGACCCGGGCAGGAAATTTCATCCGCAATGGCCCCTAAGGTGCGGCGGAATGAGAATCGTTCACGCACTGACGTTATGCTAAAGGCTTTAATGTAGCAAGTGCAGGTCATGGGGCAGGCCTTCAATAGGTTACAGGAAAAGGTGGATGGTCCCGAAGTTGTAGAGGGGCGGCCCAGACGGCCCATTATACCGCCTAGACCCTACTCCCCATCTTTGCCTAAGCGGAACAGGCTCAAGCTCAATGGGAGAGGGGCGGGGGGGGCCGGGACCGGCACCAAGGGTGTCATTGCCGGTACCACATGCACCGCGCCAAGCCCGCAGGGTAGTGGGGGGCCATGTAGTCCAGTGCCTTCGGGGCCAATAGAGGGCCAGGCTCTTATCCCAGTGATGCCTCCTGAGGGAGGTCCAGTGAGAGCCACTTCAGAGCAGCCGAACATAGCATCCAATCTGGCGGCACTACTCCCATGGCTAGAGAAGGTGGGGAACTGGTCTCACGCTGCGGGGGCATCCAGCAGCGGGGGCGATGCAATCGAAAAGTCCAGACAAATATGGCTGAATTCAGTAAAGAGAAGCCAGATGGGGTGCCGGCAGTACCGGCGGGGGGCGCAACGCCTTTTGTCACGGTACATGCCACTGGTGGCGAAGACGTGTTGGTGACAATAAACGAACCAAGGGACGCAGAAGCACATGGGACGGCTGATGCATCAGTACCATCAGGTACGAGTAAGACATTGCCTCCTCTAGGCTTGGGGGAGATGCGTTCCGCTAGGGAACACTTGGGGCGGCATTTATCTCAGAAGACCAAAGAAAAGATCTTGAAGGGGGCATATGTGAGCATTTTTTCTCTTTTGATAGATGAGGCAGAAAGGGATGAGGCAAGGAAAAACAAAGAATGGACACATCACAAAGAGTGGTCAAATATAATTTTGAAATACAGGGTAGAAGAGAACTTGGTCAATTGGATACAGGATTTCACTATTTACATGGCAGTCATGTTGGAACGTTTCCCAGAGTTTGAGTCTGAAATAGCATTTTATCAGCATAGGATCACCATCGCGCATGCAACAAAGGGGGGCGATGGGTAGAAAGAATATGATAAAGAATTTAGAAGGGCAAAGGCGCAGACCCATCATTAAGATGGAACCAGACTGACATGTTCATTCATTTGAAGCATTTAGTCCCAGGCCCATCAAACAGCATGCGGGGGCAGACACAAGACAGCGGGCGATTTCAGCCTTTTAGGGGAGGTCCCACCGGTAACGCGGGGGCATCGCAGGAAAAACAGGGAGCACAGGAAAAAATGATGTCTGTTTTGATTACAACAAAAGAACCTGCAGTAGAGCACCAGGTGCATGCATGTTCAAGCATTCCTGTGGTTTCTGTGGTAACGTTTCCCACCCTGAGTCCAAGTGTTTCAAGAAATCCAAAGAGAAAGGGGTCAAAAAGCAGAAATGAGGAGGCACACCTAGAAAATGCTAGATCCCCTATTAACTTTGGCGCCATGATTTATTGGGTAAACATGTACAACTGCCCTAAAGCTGCAAAGATAATCAGGGAGAGGTTTGTAGAAGGTTTCAGGATCCCAGCGCAGGACTACAATGGGGTGACACACTGTAGAAACCAGCTGTCGGTGAGGTCCAATGAGGGAATAGCAGCAGCAAAAATTTAGAAAGAGGTCAAATTGGGTAGAGTGGCGGGCCCTTTTGACAACATCCCAATGGATGCCTTTGTATGCTCTTCACTGGGGGTGGTTCCAAAGAAAGCGCAAGGCGAATTCTGGCTGATACACAGTCTTTCAGCTCCCAGAGGTAACTCTGTGAACGATGCAATTTCAGATGCGTTGTGTAGTGTAAAAGACACATCTTTTGACCAGGCTGTGGACATGCTCAGATCCTTAGGGCAGGGGGCCTTGTTCACTTTCAGACTGCTGCCAGTGCACCCTTTAGATTTCTACCTGCTGGGTTTCCAATTCCAAGGGAAGTATTATGTGGACAAATGCATGCAAATGGGGTGCTCTGTATCCTGTGCCTACTTTGAGAAATGTAGCTCTTTCCTGGAGTGGGCTTTCAGGAGGGACACGGACCACCAGTGGGTGCTGCATTACCTAGATGATTTTGTTTTCTTGGGGGCACCTGGCTCGGGTGAATGTAGGTCAGCATTAGCAAAGTTCTGCGCCCTTATGCGAGAGTTCGGCGTGCCATTGGCACCCGGTAAGACGGTGGGTCCGAGCACAAAGATAGAATTCCTAGGGATTGAGCTGGATTCTGTACAGGGGGTGTCTAGGTTACCAGAGGGGAAAGTGATCGACTTCAGGGTAGCGTTACAGAACTGCCTAGATAAGGAAAAGTTTACGTTACACCAGTTAAAGCAAGTAGTGGGAATTTTGCCCTACGCATAATCCCAATGGCTCAACCATTCTCCCGCACCACTGCGCAGGCTATGTCGGGTCTCAGAAAAAAGCATCACCACACCAGATTATCCGGAGAGGTCAAGCAAAACATACTCATTTGGCAGGCATTCCTGCACGATTTCAATGGTAGGGTGGTGTGGCCCAGTGCGCCTCGGTCCAGTCCGGAACTGGGCCTGATGACCGACGCAGCAGGTAGCGAAGGTTTCGGTGCAATTCTGGGGTCCGAGTGGGTGGCATAGCAATGGCCGGGTTGGTGGAGAGACTCTGGGCTCACAGGCAACATAAGCTTCCTGGAGCTCTTTCCCACTCTGGAGGCACTGTCCGTATGGTCTGAACAGCTGAGAGATCAGTCTGTAGTATTCTGGTCAGACAACATGGCGTTGGTGGAGTGCATTAACAACCAAACTGCTAAGTGCAGTATGATGCTGTGTTTATTGAAGGAGATTGTTTTACAGTGTATGAAATTGACCGTAATTTTTAAAGCTAAGCACATCCCAGGTATATTGAATCATGCAGCTGACCCATTCTCTTGTTTTAAAATGCAGGTATTCAAGTCACACATCCCAGAGGCAGCAGCACACCCAACACCTTTCCCAGAACAGCTGTGGCAGCTTGGTGCCCCCAAGTATGGGACCTCATGGCAGTTAGCCTAGCGCCCGAAACCAGGAGTTCTTACAAAGGGGTGTTTTGGTCTTTTTGTCAGTTTTTGGGGGAAACGTGGGAGCAAAAGTGGCTCGACCCAGGGTCGTGGTGGCGTATCTTGCCTTTATGAGGGAGCAGAGGCGCACGGTAGCGGGGGCCAGGCGACATATAACAGCAATATCATTTTTTGCTGAGGTAAAAGGGACAGGGACCCCACAAGGAATTTCGTGGTGCGCCAGGCTCTGAATGGCAAAACGCTTGCAGGGGAACCAGCCCGATGCCAGGAGACCGGTAGGGTTGCAAACGTTAACTGGTCTAATGGCAGCTCTGCCGCGGGTTTGCGAATCAGCAAGTGAGGTGGCATTGTTTCAAGCAGCATTCTGCCTCACATTTTATGGCGCCTTCAGAATAGAAGAGCCAAGGAATAAAAGGGATTGGCAGGGCGGCCTACAGGTGGGACATGTGAGTTTTAGGCAGGGACTCTGTGCTGATCTCCATCCACAAGTCCAAGACTGATCAGGGAGCCAGGGAGGAGAGCATAGTGCTACACAGGGCAGGAGATCATGCATTCTGCCCCGTTGCCAGATTAGAGGCCTTTATGGCACAACGGGCACAAGTCACAGGGGGGCCTCTTTTGATACAGAGGGATGGGGCACCCCTCACTATATTTCAACTCAAGAGAGTCATGGTTATGGCCATGCAAGATGCTGGGCTGGATTCAGCTAACTTTGGGACCCACTCTTTCAGGATAGGGGTAGCCATGGAGGCAATGACCAGGGGGCTGAGGGACGATCAAGTCAAGAGGATCGGTAAGTGGTCCTCTAACTGTTAAAAGAGATATGTGCGGCTGCACATGCTTTAGCTTGTTTTCTGGTGGTGTTCATGCTAACTGCGATTTCCTTCACCCAGAGAGGAGAGGACGTTATTCACTATGAGTGCTATGTGCAGTTAGATATGTTTTAGCATGCCAGTGTGGCAATACATTTACCTATGTTCCATTCTCCACGTTTACTTGCAGTTTCTTCATCCTCTGCATCAGGGAGAAGCCTTCAGCGGTCCCCAAGATCAATAATAGGAGGCCACCGTGGCAAACAGGAGCACGACAGACAACAAGCTATGAGCAAACAGCGAAGGTGACGGCTCAAGTTCACTCTTGGCCACAAGAACAACAGGAAATTTGGGCTGTGGGGCATTCATATATCTGCCGTTTGAAAACGTTCTTTTCAGGGGCCTACGAGGCCAGGGCACGTCAGTTGGGAACAAGGATTGTGTTTTGGGGTCAGGGCGGCCTGTGCACAGGGCAATTCAAGGAGCTAGTGAACCGCGCTTTAAAAAGAAAGTAAGGGACCACCAGCCATCTGGATCCTGCACCTATGGAGTAACAAATTAGCTCGACTAGGGCGGAGGGTACTAGTGGGGAGCTTGCTCATCGAGGTGGGGTGGTTGGCAAAGAGGTGTCCAGAATCTATGATAGTCTGGTCTCACATGATCCCTAGGTTCCAGTTGCGGGGGGGGAGTCAGTGAGGTGGTTGAACCACGAGGTAAAGCGGATCAACAACAAGTTTGATAAGCCATTCAGGAACCCTATGTTGAGGTCAATAGGACATAGGTACATCAGGGGGGATCAGTGTTTTCTACAGGACGGGGTGCACCTCTCATACCAAGGAAATTAGGCCTTTATGGAAGACATCTGAACGTGGGTGGAGAGTATGGGACGCAGGGCATGACCTCCTAGTGGGCTGAGGGGGAGGCCAGGTAGTTGGGCAACTACGCCGGCCTGTGGTGGAAAGGTCATGGTTGGTAAGCATAGTCTTCGGTCCTTAGCGGTCAGCACAATGTAACTCCAGGGGCAGTGACAGCTGGTGAGTAGGCTGTCAGGGTGCGGGGGACGGGGGAGTCATTCTTCCCAGTGGACCTGGGGCCACCCCAGCACGCACATGAGCATCAGGGCGCCAGTATGCAGAGGTCTGCAGCCTCCGTGATGGAGTTTAAGGCTCAGGGCGCAGGGGGGGCCCGGTGGAAAGTCTCAGTCCGATAAGCGGTACCCCCTGCACAACGTTTATCTCCGGTGGAGTAATTTTGTAGCGTACTGGGATCTGGGGAGCTGCTAGACATTGACCTTGCCATAGACTCTAGAGGGGACACCCAGAAAGTAAATATATGCATTGTTAAATTTACGGTAGGAGTGTCTTGTGTATTAGACTTTGTTAAGGTTAGCCATGTGACAGCATTTGTCTATCAATGTATCTGTACTTTCTGCGTAATTTTGTACATAATGTTATTAATTGATGTTTTTTAATTTTAATAAATATGGCCGGGGGGTTACACCCCCCCCAATCCAAACATGGTGTGGTCTTCATGTTTTAGTTAGGGGGAGGGAGGTGCCACCCATCCCCTTAGAGTGGTGAGTCCAGTAGAGAAGGGGATTTAGGTGAGTACCAGGCCATATGACCTGAAACCCTACAAGTGAGGCATCACAGCGAGCTGAAAGTAAACTTCCAGTGAAATTCTTCTTCTGTGCTCATTCTTTCTGTGCATGAGGTTCACTGCACCTGTGGCACGAGCCCCTGCACTTCCTCCTCCTGCATCTGTATCACTGTGGGCCACTCACAGACTGACCTGAAGCCCCTACAAGTGAGGCATCACGGCGAGTGAAAGTAAACTTCCAGAGTGACATGCTTCTTCTGTGTTCCCTCCTTCGCATGAGAATCACTGCACCTGTGGTACAATTCCCTGCACTTCCCACTTCTGCTCCTGCATCTTCATCACTGTGGGCCACTCAGGCACTAACCTGAAGCCCCTACAAGTGAGGCATCACAGCGAGTGAAAGTAAACTTCCAGAGTGACAAGCTTCTTCTGTGCTCCTTCCTTCTGTGCATGAGATTTACTGCACCTGTGTTATAAGTCCTGGCACTCTATTGTAAATTCACCTTCACTGATTGGCGAGTTTGCATGTGTATGGTGTTATGGATGGATGAGTGGATGAATGCAAAAATAAGTTAACGGGGCATGAGTGCAAGCATCAGTGACCTAGTGCAAGGGTGAAGAGTCACTGAGTACAGGCTTGGACACTTGAACGCAGTGAAGATGCATTTCTGTTTATAAGACAGACCTATTGGCTTTGGCTCTGCAGTCTGAGTACATCATGGGTTGACGCTTAAAATTGGGCATTCAGAGTTGTACTCTTGACCTGGCTCCTAAATCCCTCCTGTGTGTAGAAACCCTGTAGGCGCACTCGGTGCGCTATAAAGACACACATTCCTGCTGCATGTGACCACTACACCCAGGCCCCAACAACAGCAGGATTGTTGCATTCAGACCATTGAGTACCTTGCATGGAGTGATTGAGGGGGACACAAGTGAGACCATTAAAAGGTCTGTAGATAATGCAGCCAGCATCAGGAAAGTGCAAAGAACAGCTTTTTAAGAACAAGCCTTGGCAAAGCCAGTAGGTCTCGCCTACATGAAAGGTATTCGCTTTGCCATTGTCTTTTAGCGTGGCTGCTGCTCAGTATGGCTTAAAGTTAGTGGTGTGGTGTAGAGGAGAGTGGATTGGAGTTGCATAGAGGGGAGTGGTTTGCATTGGTTTGACGTAGAGTGGAATAGCGTACAGTAGACTGACATACAGTAGAGAGGCATACAGAAACAAACTGGAGAGGCATAGAGTAGAGTGGCGTAGAGTACAGTGGAGTAAAGCAGAGTGGCATAAAGTGGCACAGAGTGGCGTCCAGTGGAATGGAGTGCATACAGTAGAGTGCCATACAGTGGAGAGGCGTATCGTAGAGTGGTGTGGAATAGAGTGGCAGAGTGGAGTGGCATAGAAGAGAATGGTGTGGAGTGAAATGAAATGGTGTAGGGTGGTATGGTGTGGTGTGGAGTAGAATGGAGAGGTGTGGAGTGGATTACTGTAGAGTGGGATGGAGTGGTTTAGAGTGGAATGGAGTGGTGTAGAGTGGAGTAGAGTAGAATGGAGTGGTGTAGAGTGGATTGGTGTAGAGTAGAGTAGTGTAGAAGTGTACAGTGGAGCGGTGTAGAGTGGCATTGTGTGGAATGGAGATGAATAGAGTGGAATGGTGTAGAGTGCCACTGGATGGCATTATGTGGAGTGGGGAGGTGTAGAGTGGAGTGGCGTACAGTGAAGTGGAGTGGTGTAGAGTGGAATGAAATGGAGTACAGTGGCGTAGAGCGGAGTGGCATAAAGTAGAGCAGAGCAGCGTGGAGTGGCATAGAGTGTCAATGAGTGGAGTGGCATAGAGAAGAGTGGCATGGAGAAGAGTAGCATAGAGAAGAGTGGCATAGAGAAGAGTGGCATACAGAAGAGTGACGTAGAGAAGAGTGGTGTAGAGAAGAGTGGCGTTGAGAAGAGTGGTGTAGAGAAGAGTAGCATACAGTGGTATAGAGTGTTATGGCCTAGACTGGAATGGATTGGCTTAGAGTAGGGTGGCATAGAGTACAGTAGCATAGAGTACAGTGGTGTAGAGTGGAGTGGTATATAGAGTGAAAGAGTGGTGTGGCCTAGAGTGGAATGGATTGGCATAGAGTAGAGTGGTGTAGAGTGGATTGGTGTAGAGTTGATTGGTGTAGAGTGGATTGGTGTAATAGTGTAGTGTAATGTGGAGTAGTGTAGAGTAGCATTGTGTGGAATGGAGATGAATAGAGTGGAATGGCGTAGAGTGCTGCTGGATGGCATTATGTTTAGTGGAAAGATGTAGAGTGGAATAGCGTACAGTGGAGTGGAGTGGTGTGGTATAGAGTGGAATGATATGGAGTGGAATGGAGTGGCATAGAGTGGAGTACATAGAGTGTCAGAGTGGAGGGGCATATAGAAGAGTGGCATAGAGAAGAGTAGCGTAGAGAAGAGTAGCATAGAGAAGAGTGGCATGGAGAAGAGTGGCATGGAAAAGAGTGGCTTACAGTGGTGTAGAGTGTCATGGCCTATACTGGAATGGATTGGCATAGAGTAGGATAGCATAGAGTACAGTGGCATAGAGTACAGTGGCATAGAGTGGAGTGGTATATAGTGTTGAAGTGCAGCATGGCATAGAGTGGAGTGGTATAGAGTGCAGAGGCGTAGAGTGGGATAAAGTGTAATGGTGTGGAGTGGCATAGACTAGAGTGGAATTAGATGGCATTGTGTGTAGTGGCATAGAGTGGAGTGGTGTAGAGTGGAGCGGAGATTCGTAGATAGTCATGCTGTATATTGGGGTGTTGTGGAGTGGAGTGGCGTGGCGTACAGTGCTGTTGGATAACATTGTGTGGAATGGAGTGGCGTAGAGTGGATGGGAGTGTCGTAGATTGTTGTGCTGTATATTGGGATGTTTTAGAGTGGTGCGGCATACAGTGCTGTTGGATATCATTGTGTGGAGTGGAGTGACGTATAGTGGAGTGGTGTAGAGTGGAGTGGCATAGATTGGTGTGCCGTATATTGGAGTGCCACTTAGAGGAGTGGCGTAATGTGCTGTTGAATAACATTGAGTGGAGTGAAGTGGCCTAGAGTGGATTGGAGTGTTGTAGATAGTCGTGTTGTAGAGTGGAGTGGTGTAGATGGGATTGGTGTAGATGGGATTGGTGTAGCGTGGATTGGTGTAGAGTGGATTGGTGTAGAGTGGATTGGTGTAGTAGTGTGATGTAGTAGTGTAGAGTGGAGTAGTGTAGAGTGGCATTGTGTGGATTGGAGATGAATAGAGTGGAATGGCGTAGAGTGCTGCTGGATGGCATTATGTGGAGTAGAAAGGTGTAGAGTGGAATGGAATACAGTAGAGTGGTGTAGAGTGGAATGAAATGGAGTGGAGTGGCGTAGAGTGGAGTGGCATAGAGTGGAGTGGCATAGAGTGTCAGAGTGGAGTGGCATAGAGAAGAGTAGCATAGAGTAGAGTGGCATAGAGTGGAGTGACATAGAGAAGAGTGGCATAGAGAAGAGTAGCGTACAGAAGAGTGGCGAGGAGAAGTGTGGCATGGAGTGGAGTGACATAGAGTGGATTAGAGTGTCGTAGATAGTTGTGCTGTTTATTGGGTGTTGTAGAGTGGAGTGGTGTACAGTGCTGTTGGATAACATTGTAGAGTGGAGTGGTGTACAGTGAAGTGGTGTTGAGTGGAGCGGCATAGATTTGTGTATTGGAGTGCCACAGCGTGGCGTGGCATATAGTGGAGTGATGTTTGGTGGAGTGGCATATGCCTTATATTGGAGTGCCGCATAGAGGAGTGGCGTAATGTGCTGTTGGATAACATTGTGTGGAGTGGAGTTGCGTAGAGTGGAGTGGTGCAGACTGGACTGCCCATAGTTGTATTTCCTGATTTCTCGGCTGGTGTACGCTCCCTGAATCTGTTCTGCTCTGTACTGTTTTGCTGCCTCTGATTACTGATTGTATTTTCTGCCCATAGTTGTATTTCCTGATTTCTCCCAGCGCCCCCTTTTTCTCCTGTTCCCCACTGCACTATTTTCCCGTCCCCGCTTCCCGCCTCTGCGGCCCCACCCCTTTTTCCTTCTGTGACCCGTTCCCGCTGCCCATTTGCCTCCCCGCTCCCGCCTCCCAGCTGCTCCTCAATCCCACTTCGCCATATACGGAGGACGCCGGGCGGAAGCGAGCAGCGGCCGCGTCGCTGGCGCGCAGGCGCGCCAGAGGCAAGCCTGTCTGCGCCCGTCCGTGCCTGGACCACGCCCAGCACCAGAACCCCTGGATCCTGAAGCCACCACAACACCAGACTGCACTACGACTCCGGCACCCTCCAAGCACGCAACCCCGGACGAGATCACTCCTGCTACCGGACCACCCCGAAGCGCGTCCAAGGACCCTTCACATTATGGAACTGCAGCTTCACCAGCATCCGGCCCACCAAACCATCAACCAGAGAACCCAACCAACTCCGATGCATCCTCCTCAACACCCGCTTCGCTCGCAAGCACGCCATCAAACTCTCGCAAACATCACCATAGCCATCCCAGAAGGCTACCGATCTCCCGCAGAGACCGCACCAATGAATTGGGAGGGGGAATCGCCATCATCCACAAGGACACCCTCAGAGTCTCGACCAACACCGACGACACCCTCACCACCGCCGAGCACATGCACTTCCAGATCCACACCGACCCGAACACCACCCTCAGAGGAACACTCGTCTACAGACCACCCAGACCCCGACCACAGTTCAGTGACTCCATCGCCGACCTCATCAGCACCCACGCCCTCGCCTCCACGGGCTACATCCTCCTCGGGGCCCTGAACTTCCACCTCGCGAACAACAACGACGCCAACTCCACCGCCCCGATCGACAACCTCGCCAACCTCGGACTCAAACAGCTCATGACGACACCCAACCACGCCGCTGGACACACACTGGACCACATCTTCTCCACAAGTCCCCACGTCTCCTTCAACCACACCACCCAACCCCACTGGACAGACCACAGATGCGTCCATTTAACCTTCAGGAAACTCACCACACACCACCGCACCCAACAGATGCCACGCCGCTGCTGGGTTAAGTTCACCGAGGACCAACTGACCACCACCCTCACCCTGGGACCACCCGCCGACCCCACCGACCCCGACACCACCGCCATCAACCTCAAACAGTGGATCAACAACTGCGCCGACACACTCGCCCCACTCAAGACCTCCGCCACCAATCACATCAACAAGAACGCCGCATGGCTCATCGAATACCTCCGGACCTCCAAGCGCACCTGTTGGAAGCTGGAGAAGAGCTGGCTCCGCGACCGAACACCAGACAGCTACACAGCCCACAAGAACGCCACCCGCAGACACCACCAACTCATCAGGACCGCCAAGAGGACCGCCTTCAAGGACGGCCTAGACAGCAACACACACACAAGCAAAGAACTCAACATCCTCGACAGCTTCAACACCGCCACCCCCACATCCACTGTTCAGACCACCACCCCTGCGACCACCACCCGCACCAGTTGCCTGACCGCCTTGTCCAACGTCAGCGACGAAGACACCATCTAGACCCATCTGACCCATGCCCTCACCACATTTTCAACAAAGCCAGCACAGCCATCGCAACCCATGTCCGGAAAAATTTCAACATCTCCTTCGAGACAGCAACCTTCCCAGAGAGCTGGAAGCACGCTGAGATCAACGCCCTACTTAAGAAACCCAAGGCGGACCCCAACGACCTCATGAACGTCCGGCCCATCTCCCTGCTCCCTTTTCCGGCGAAAGTCACGGAGAAGATCGTCAACAGACAGCTGAACCGCTACCTCGAAGACAACAACATCCTGGACCCATCCCAGTCCGGCTTTCGCCCTCATCGCCGCCACCGACGACATCAGGATCCTTATGGAGAAAGGAGAAACAGCTGCCCTCATCCTTCTGGACCTATCAGCAGCCTTCGACAGGATCTGCCACCGCACCCTAACAGCACGCCTCCATGAAGCCGGAATCCAAGAGAAGGCCCTGGCCTGGACCACATCCTTCCTCTATGGCAGAACCCAGAGCGTCCGCCTCCCACCCTTCCGCTCCAAGACCACCAAGATCATCTGCGGCGTTCCACAGGGATCATCCCTCAGCCCGACGCTGTTCAACAACTACATGGCACCACTCGGCCACGTCGCACGACAACATAGCCTCAACATCATCACCTACGCCGACGACACCCAGCTGATCATATCCCTCACCGAAGACCCCCACACCGCCAAAGCCAACCTCCACAGAGGAATGAAGGCCGTTGCCGAATGGATGAAAGACAGCAGGCTGAAGCTGAATTCAGACGGAGGACCTCATCCTCGGCCCCACCCCCTCAGCCTGGGACGACTCCTGGTGGACAACATCGCTAGGGACAGCCCCAGAACCCACCGACCAAGCACGCAACCTGGGGGTCATCCTCGACTCCGCCCTCTCCATGACCAAGCAGGTCAACGCCGTCTCCGCTTCCTGCTTCAACACCCTCCGAATGCTCCGCAGGATCTTCAAATGGATCCCCTCCGACATGAGAAAAACCGTCACCCAGGCCCTCATCACCAGCAGACTGGACTACGGGAACGCCCTCTATGCAGGAATAACAACCAAGCTCCTGAGACGGATGCAACGCATCCAGAACGCCTTGGCACGACTGATCCTCGACGTCCGCCGACGCAGCCACATCACACCCCACCTGAGAGGCCTGCATTGGCTCCCCTTCAACAACAGGATCACCTTCAAACTCCTCATCCATGCACACAAAGCCCTACACAACGCCGGACCAGCATACCTCAACGACCAACTCAGCTTCTACACCCCCACCCGCAGCCTCCGCTCTGCCAACCTCACTCTCGCCACAGTTCCATGGATCCGGAAAACCACCGCCGGCGGCAGATCCTTCTACTACCTCGCCGCCAAGACCTGGAACACTCTCCCTACCGGCCTACGACAGACCCAGGACCTGCTGGCCTTCAGAAGGCTTCTCAAGACCTGGCTTTTCGATCAGTAGCAGCCCCTCACCTCCCCCCGCGCCTTGAGATCCTCACGGGTATGTAGCGTGCTTTACAAATGGAAATGATTGATTGATTGATTGATTGAGTGGCGTAAAGTAGTACAGTTGTTAGTATAAGTAACAAAAGAGTCAATAGAAATGGCAGATAGAGTGAAAGCAGAGCAAAAAAGAAGGCGTAAGTCTGTGATCAAGGTGAGAAAGCATATTGTACATTCAAAAATACTACTGATACACTTACAAAATAAACAAATAAAAAACAGTGCATGAGAAAAAGTCATGGAAGAGCAAAACGATGCAGAACACATGGAGTTGGTCCATGTTCCAGGGAGTAACTGACACAAGACAGGAAAGGAAGCCCTTGGAAGCTAAGCAATGGAACGATCACAAATGAGTGACAATGAACACAACAAATGGTAAGCGGTGGGCGGGTTCTAAGCCCCTAATTGTGACCCATGAGCTGTGGAGCATTGACCTGACCAGAGGGCGTGCAAACTGCAGATTAGCATCAAGGCATTTTTTCCATATGTTGAGTTTATTTAAATCTTGTGTCTTTGCAGGTGCTGATTATCGATATTCAGTGGGGCCGAGTGTACAACATGTACAAGCATTGGCAAAGCTCACAGGTCTGTCAATCAATCAATCAATCAATCATATCACTTGTAAAGTGCACTACTTACCCATGAGGGTCTCAAGGTGCTGGGGGTGGGGGGGTGCTGCTACTGTTCGAAGACCCAGGTCTTGAGGAGTCTTCTGAAGGTCAGTAGGTCTTGGGACTGCCATAGGTGGGTGGGGAGGGTGTTCCAGGTCTTGGCGGCGAGGTGGGAGAAAGATCGGCTGCCGGCCATCGTTCTTTGGATGCGGGGGACAGCGACGAGGGCGAGGCCGGTGGAAAGGAACTTGTGGGCAGGGGTGTAGAAGCAGAGTCGTCTGTTGAGGTATGCTGGTGCAGTGTTGTGGAGTGCCTTGTGTGCGTGGGTGAGGAGCTTGAAGGGTTTTTTTTTTTTTTTGGTTATAAACTTTTATTCGTCATCAATTCACACACACAGCTTCCGCCTACAACCCTGGGGCCGGCAGCAAACTTAGAACAATGGCAGTACAGTAATCAAGACCAACTCACAAAAATTTTCACATCCCCATCGTCCTAGGGACCAGTTGACCAATTCTCAAAATAGTACAGCCCCGTTAGTATTGTGTGTGCGCCTCCGCCCCGAGTCCCAATCTCATAATCCTTGGTGTTTGTGGATTTGGCAGCCACCAGGAGAGGCGGTTAGTAACATGAAGTGTGTGTGTCTGACAACGAGAACCAGATCCAACCTTTCTATCACAACAATCCCCCTAAACCCCCTACCCTCTTCCCCCGACTGCCTGTGTGCCTTCCACTATTATGTCACCGCCCTGTCAATGCTATTTGTCATTCCGCCCGCGCCTACGCTGTTCTATACCCTCTCCGTCCACCCAGGTCCCACGCTCACCCTGACCTCCCGTCTAGTGTGTCTCCCAGCGTATGCAGCCTATATGTCTAAGTCTTCTAGCTTCCGTATATACCCCTGTGTCCCGCTCGTGTGCCCCCACCTGCCCCCAGGAATGTGTATCTAATCCTCTTGGCCCTCCTCCCTTTCCCTTTGGACCTCTGTCTCCTCCTGATATTCTTCCGCAGTGTTTCTATTGGAATCGTAAGTCAGATACAGGTTCCAAAAGTTTTTAGGCCTACTAACAGGGGGAAGGAGTTCACTATATAACTGTGATTGGGTACAACTGTACAGCATATCCCTGTCCCATTTTCGTTTTGTTGGTAGCGGTCCTCGCATCCAACACTGTGCCACCGCTCGCCTAGCCAGAATGAGCCCTATGTCTGCCAAGCGACGCGTCGCCAGAGGAAGAACTCTGGTGTGTCCCAACAGTGCCAACGCAGGATCTACTGGAAATTCAATCTCGAGTATTCGACTCAGCTCTAGAAAGACGTCCTCCCAGAAGTTGTTAATTCCTGGGCAGGACCATGCCAAATGTAGGAAGTCCGCTACTGGCGCATGGCAGCGTTCACATTCGGGCGACTGCCGGAGCCCTTATCTGTGCAAGCGTTCTGGAGTGTAATACACCCTCTGGAGGAAGTTAAACTGTACGAGTCTGTGCCTAGCATTCAGCGACAACTTTTTCGTATTTTGGCAGCAATACTTCCACATTGCATCACTGATCTCCGTCTGTAAGTCTCGTTGCCACGCCAGTCTGGCCTTAGAGGGTGCCTGTTCCCGGTGACGCTGTCCCATCTTGTATAATTGCGATATCAAATTGCACGATGATGGCGTTTTTATGACGTACGTCAGTTCAGGCAACTCGGGGGGCTCCTCCAGGTTTGGCCCCAGCAGCTCCTGCAGCGCCGCGCGAATCCTATGCAAGTGAAAGTGGTGCAGCAACGTCGCCGGGGCCTGGGAGGTAGCGACCTGGTCCAAGGAAACCACCCTCCCCTCCCTGAATAGGTCCCCCAACTTGAATATGCCTAGTTGATTAAGAGCACGCGTGACTCCTGTTTCCCGTAGCGGTGGTAACCACACGGCCCATTCTATCGGAACCAGAGGGGAGTACAGCAGTGAGCAGGCATGGCTCTTGGCCAAAGAGTGCCATGCGTGATTCGTCGACGCGATCGAGTCCAGAGTTCCTACTCGTCGCGTGACTGGTTCAAATATAGTAGCCGCAGGCGGGAGGGGCTTCGTGAATAAAGTCTCTAGAATCACGTGGGGGATGTTACGATCCCCGTGTATCCAGGTATGCAGGTGCGTCGCCTGCGCGACCCTATAGTACTGTTCCATATCCGGGGCCCCTAGTCCACCCTGCTCATATGGGAGGGTCAGGATTTGCCACTGTACCCTAGGCTGCTTTCCTCCCCATGCCAACCGCGTGAGAGTCTGAGTCATCGTCTTGAAGAAGGCCTTAGAGAGGATCACCGGGAGATTGTTAAAAAGAAACAAGAACCTCGGTAGTACTATCATTTTCATGAGCGCGATGCGGCCCATGAGGGACAGCGGCAACCTGCACCATCTATCAACATCCTCATTTAACTTTGTGTAGGCGACACCATAATTTTCCCTAACTAACACATCCGGGTCTAGATGCAGCTGTATGCCCAAGTACCTAACTGGGTCTTCCGACCATTGCAGTGGGTACTCCATGACAAATTTACTCGTCACCGTAGTCAGTGGGAACGCCACCGATTTGGTCCAGTTCACTTTTAGACCAGATAAGGCGCCAAATTGCACTACTTCCCTGAGTACGGGGGAGAGGTTAAGTTCCGGGTCTCTGACGTACAAAAGTGTGTCGTCAGCGTACGTGGAGATACAAATCTTATAAGTAGGGAAATTGATGCCCTCATGACAGTGGTATTCCCGGAGCGCACACGCCATGGGCTCTGCCACTAGGGCGTATAGCAAAGGGGAGAGGGGGCAGCCCTGTCTGGTACCCCTGCCTATTCCGAACGCCTCCGTGACTCTGTCTCCAATTCGTAACCTGGTCGACGGCTTATAATACAAGGCGCCTATCATTTGTAGGAAGGGTTCGCCCTGTCCCAGCTTTCTGAGTACTCTGGACATGAACGGCCACTCCACAGAGTCAAAGGCTTTCTCCATGTCGAGAAATACTGCCAATGCCTTATTCTCCGGTTTCACATGCTGCATCGTCCCCAGGACCGTGCGTATATTATACGTGAGGTTCCTAGATGGTATAAAATCTGCCTGTTCTGGGGCTACCAGTTCCGGGGCGAGCAGTGCGAGTCGAGTCGCGAGAACCTTGGCATACAGCTTGGCGTCGACATTAATCAGTGATAGAGGCCTGTATGAGCCGCAGTCCGTAGCGGGTTTCCCTGGCTTAAGGATCGTTATAATGAGTGCCTCCCGCATCGTCGGGGGCAAGGAGCCTTCCAAGCATATATCGTCAAATAAAGCTGAGAGGAAAGGGATCAGCTGTTCTTTAAAGGACTTGTAGAAGCCGACAGTCAGCCCATCAGCGCCCGGAGCACTACCAGACTTCATGCCGTCTAGCGCCTCCGCAATTTCCTCCCTTTGGATGGGCATCATAAGGAATTCTCTCTGCGAGTTGGACAGCTGTGGCATCCTGATGTAGCTCAGGTAATCGTCGATAGCCCCTTCCATTCCCGTAGACTTTGATTCATATAGAGTGGAGTAGTACCGTCTAAATTCCCCGACAATCTGTTCTTCATCTGTGAGGACCTCCCCCGTACTCGAAACCAGCTCGCCAATTAGTAACAGACGTCGTTCGTGCCGAATCATCTTGGCTAGGAGTGAGCCGGGTCTTTCACCCTCACCATAGGTGCGGGCTGTGGCATATTTACCCATATGTTGCACCTCCCTGTCTGCCTCAACGTTATATTCCGTCAGTAATCGTTTAATGTGGTCCAAGGCGTCCCCCTCGGGGTCCACCTGTTGCCTCTCTTCCTGATCTGATAACTGATTTTCCAGATATGTGAGCCTCTGCCTAATGGACTTCAGAACACTGGAGTGTTTGGCCATGGCTATCCCGTGAATGTAGACCTTAAAGGCCTCCCAGAGCATCTGGAAACTGTCCACAGAACCCGTATTGGTCTCAAAAAAGTTTTCAATTTCATTTGCGATTTCCCCTCTGAACACCTCGTCCATTAACGAATACGGGGGGAAGCGCCACGTAAAAGGGGGGATCCCGCGCACCGGCGTATCTAGGATCAGGAGGAGCGGAGAGTGATCAGACAGAGTGCGTGGCAATATTTGACAGTCCCTCAAACTATTGGATAGCTTTTGTGATGCAAGCCAGTAATCTATTCTGGTGTGTAGTGAATGATAAGCTGAGTAATGAGTGTACCCCCCTCTGGAGTGATGCCTATTTCGCCACACATCCAATAGTTCCAAGTGCACCATTTCGGTCTGAAGCGCCGTGGCAGCAGCCGACGGGCTTCTGTGGGGTCCCGCAGACCTATCCAGGGCTGGGTCAAGGACCAAATTAAAGTCCCCTCCCCACAGCATACTCGTGTGATCATACGACTTGCATCTCTGGGCCAATTCTACGTAAAAATCAGGTGTATCGTAGTTCGGCCCATAAACATTTACTAGCAATAAGTCATGTCCCTGGCCCCTGCATCTACAGATGGTGTATCGCCCCTCTGGGTCAGTCTCTAGAGGCGTCAATGTGAGTTTGGAGCGCGGGTTGACCCACGTGAGTGTCCCCCTCGAGTGAGTGGTGAAGCCTGCCGCTACACTGCATCCCGCTATTCCCTTATGCAGCAACATTCTGCTATTGAGTGGTAGATGTGTCTCTTGTAGGAGAGCGAGGTCTATGTGTTGCCTACGCAGGTAACTAAGGACTTTACGCAGCTTTCGAAAGTCATTGAGGCCCCTAACATTCCATGTCAGTGCCCGTGGGTGAGTCTGTGCTGTACCCGTCCGTGACGTACCCTTATCAGCCTCAGCCATATCCGGCAGTGTGCATTAGGAGGCTACTTTGCAAAGGTTTAAAGCGCCCCAGCGGAGCAAGGTCTGGCAGTCGACGAAGCGTGGCAACGGCAATTTCGGATCGAGCGGAACTCGTCTCAGTTGCAGCATTCAGCACCTCAGCAGTCAAACAGAACAACAACTGGTACCCAAATACAAACCCCAACATTCCCCCCGCCACCCACAGCAGACCCTCCCCAATTTGGCCATGCAGGTTCCCCTCCCACCCATCCCCCCCCTTCAACAAATTAAACAGTTCCATGTGCATAACGCTCAGAGGCAAAGGGAGCCAGCCGGCTCGTCCTAAGTGTCTGACTTTCGACTCTGTTGCCCGGCCCCCTCCCCTCCGCCCTGCACCATCAGCAATGTGCAAATGCACCAACCTGCACTTCAGTATGAAGACATCCTGCTTATTCATCGTGTTGTCCCTCCCGCCCTCGCATCCCCATATTCCACCCCCTAACCCCGCCAGCCACCCCCATATCTGGAACACCCTCAGATCACGGGACCAGAGTGCCATGCATTAATTAGTCCGTTCCTATATCCAATCCCTGGCCCCACTTATCTGTCTCATTGTCTCAGCGAGTCTCCCATCCATTGTAGCGTCCCGCTGCGTTCTAGGATAATAGGGGTCCCGCTCATGAGTTCACTGTGCTCCAGACATCGTACTCTCAGATCACTCTTGCTCGTTTAGTCGGCTCGATTCCGCTTCCTGCTGGTGCTCGGCATTTCGGTCCGGTTTCTCCCTTGCCCACTTTTTCAATGCTTTCTGCAACTCCGCTGGGTCCGTGAAAATATGCGAGTGACCTTGTCTGTTCACACGCAATTTGGCTGGGTATAACATTGCATAGTCGAGGCCCATTTCCCTAAGACGTTTCTTGTGCGGCGCGAAATGCTTGCGCGCCTCCTGCACCCTCGCTGTAAAGTCCGGGTAAATCGAAATCGCAGATCCCTCAAATTGTAGGTCCCCTTTGGTTCTTGCCAGCCTCAACGCCTTGTCCCTGTCTCTATAATTCAACAATTTCTCTATGACTGGGCGTGGTGGGAAGCCCGGATTGGGCTTTGGGCCAAGTGTGTGGTGCGCGTGTTCTACGACAAACATAGTCGAGAACACTCCGTCGCCCAAGAGCGTGGTGAGCAAGCGTTCTATGAATAGTTCCATTTTCCCCGTCTGGGTGGTCTCCGGCAGGCCCGTAATGCGGAGGTTGCAGCGCCATGACCGCGCCTCCAAATCCTCTGTCTTGTCTTGCAATGTCCTGATAAGTGTTTCCGCCCTCCGTCTCGCCGTATCCAAGTCTGTTTGGGCCTCCTCCACATCTGTAATTCGCCTTTCCGCCATATCGTGCCGTTCCGCGTGCTTGTCGAGACGCTCCGCCATGCGGTCCATTCTGTAGGACATGGCGTCCATCTTGGATCCTAGCGCCGCTATATTCGTTTGAATGTTTTGCTCCATGGAGCGGAGCATTGTTTTAATGTCCGCGTTGTCTTCCTACGGGGCCCCTGTAGGCGCCTCCTCGTCTCGTTGCGGCGGGGGAGTCTGCACTGATACTCTCCTCTGTGAGAAAGGGAGCTTACTCTGGTTTCTGTCCCCTTTCCCCATCTTAAGTAGCTTCGTGTGGTTACTGTGGTAGACCAAGCGTATTCCGCTATAACTCCTTCAGCTGAACTAGCGTTTCTCTCAGGGCCCAATGTGCGCGATATCAGGGGTCCGAGCAATATCTCCACCCCCAGTCCCCCCTCTGAAGTGACTGGAGGTTAGCAGGTCTATCAAGTCGGCGAGACTGGGTGCTCCCACAATGAAGGAACCCCGTTACCCCGTGGGTGGGGAGCAGGTGTGCAGGTCCCTCGGTGCGGCCGCCGGTGTCAGAAGGGGCAAGCAAGGGCGCACGTAGGTAGGTGCAAGAGCTAACACCTACCGAGTCACCAGTGTCACAGGTGGGGAAGAGCCTCGGTATTTGTTGCGCCAGGTTTTGCGTGTGGATAGGAGAACAGGGGCCCTACCGCTGTTGTTCTGACAATGGATGCGCTCCCTGCACCCTTCGGCTCAGCCGCCGCCTCCCCGGCGTATCTCACTGGTCGCGGTACAATGGCGCCACTGGGCTCTCCCCGCTCCGCCGATCAGGCTCACCTTCCCGCTCTTGCCGCCACTGCCGCTGAGGTCCGGGGCTTCCGATGTCACTCTGTGAGGCCAGCTATCCCCCGACTTGTCAGCGATCTCCGCTATCAGGAGGTGGAGATGCAGGGGGGCGCGCACTCTGTCCGCTGCCGCACGTCTCCGCATGCACTGCGGGTGCCGGGTGCACCAGAGGCCGCGGTCTGCGGCCCGCACCACGCACTGGAGAGCGTGCCGATTACCGCTGTTATAGGCGGCGGATTCTCCCGCTGCGCAGATCCCCCTGTTCCTCCGCTGCTCCGCCAAACGCGGGGGTGTCAGGGGTCAAGAGCAAGTTGGGCTGGTGCAGGATAATTGCAGGATTTCCGACAGTGCCGGCGGAGCCCGGGAACTAAGCGGCCATTTTCTGCGCTCGCTAGCTCCGCCCCCGAGGAGCTTGAAGGTTATCCTCTTATTGACAGGGAGCCAGTGCAGGTATCTCAGGTGGGGTGTGATGTGGCTGCGTCGAGGGTTGTCGAGGATCAGGTGTGCAGAGGCGTTCTGGATGCGTTGCAGCCATCTTAGGAGTTTGGACGTGGTTCCTGCATAGAGGGCATTTCCATAGTCCAACCTGCTGCTGACGAGGGCCTGGGTGACCATTTCTCTCGTTGTGGTGGGGATCCATTTGTAGATCCTGCGGAGCATGGGGAGGGTGTTGAAGTAGGAGGCCGAGCCGGCATTGACCTGCTTAGTCATGGAGAGGGTGGAGTCGAGGATGACCCCTAGGTTGCGTGCGTGGTCGGTGGGTGTTGGAGCTGTTCCCAGTGTGGTTGGCCACCAGGAGTCGTCCCAGGCTGAAGGGGGTGGTTCCGAGGATGAGGACATCCGTCTTGTCCGAGTTCAGCTTCAGTCGGCTTTTCCTCATCCATTAGGCGACGGCCTTCATTCCTTCGTGGAGATTGGTTTTGGCGGTGAGAGGGTTTTTGGTGAGGGAAAGGATCAGCTGGGTGTCATCGGCGTAGGAGATGATGTTGAGGTTGTGCTGTCGGGCGACGTGGGCGAGAGGTGCCATGTAGATGTTGAACAGCGTTGGACTGAGGGATGTGTCCCGGGGTACGCCGCAGATGATCTCAATGGTATTGGAGCGGAAGGCGGAGAGGTGGACGCTCTGTGTTCTGCCAGAGAGGAAGGATGTGGTCCAGTCCAGGGCCTTCTCTTGGATCCCGGCGTCATGTAGGCGTGTTCGTAATGTGCGGTGGGAGACTGTGTCGAAGGCGACTGACCAGTCAAGGAGGATGAGGGCCGCTGTTTCTCCGTTGTCTAGCAGGGTCCTGATGTCATCTATGGCGGCGATGAGGCCGGTTTCAGTGCTGTGGTTGCTGCGGAATCCGGACTGGGACGGGTCCAGGATGCTGTTCTCCTCATGGTAGCGGGTCAGTTGTTTGTTGACGTTTTTTTCGATGACCTTCGCCGGGAACGAGAGCAGGGAGATGAGCCGGAAGTTCTTGAGATCCTTGGGGTCTGCCTTGGGTTTCTTGAGTAAGGCGTTGATCTCGGCGTACTTCCAGCTTCCCGGGAAGGTTTCTGTCCCAAAGGAGATGTTGATTACTTTCCGGAGATGGGGTGCGATTGCTGTTCTGGCTTTGTTGAAGACGTGGTGTGGGCATGGGTCTAGCGGTGATCCAGAGTGGATGGTGTTCATGATTTTGCTGGTGTCCTCGTCGTTGATGTTGGTCCAGGCGAGCAGGCGGCTGGTGCGGGTGGTGGTCGTGGGGGCGGAGGTCTTGGTGGTTGTCAGGGCGGTTGCGGCGTCGAAGCTGTCATGGATGTTGGCGATCTTGCGGTGGAAGAAGGTGGCCGGCGAGTCACACAGGTCTTGCGAGGGTGAGATGTCGTTGGTGTTGGGGCTGGGGTTGGAGAGTTCCTTCACGATGTTGAAGAGCTCTTTGCTGTTGTGTGCATTGTTATCTAGGCGGTCTTTGAATGAGGCCCTTTTGGTGGATCTGATGAGGTGGTGGTGTCTGCGGGTGGCGGTCTTGTGGGCTGCGTAGCTGTCCCGTGTTCGTTTGCTGAGCCATTTCTTCTCCAGTTTTCGACATGTTTGTTTGGAGGCCTGGAGGTCTTTGGTGAACCAGGTGGCTTTCTTGCTGGTGTGGCTGTTGGGGGGTGTTGGCGAAGTTGTCGATCCACTGTCTGAAGTTGCGGGCAGCGGTGTCGGGGTCAGTGGGGTCACCGGGTGGGCTCTGGGCAAGGGTGGTGGATAGCTGGACTTCAGTGACTTTGCTCCATCAGCGATGAGGCATTTGTTGGGTGCGGTGGTGCGTGGTGGGCTTCCTGAAGGTGAAGTGGATGCAGTGATGGTCGGTCCAGTGGGGTTCGGTGGTGTGGCTGAAAGAGACGTGGGGTCTTGCGGAGAAGATGGGGTCAATCCATTGGCCGGCGGCGTGGTGGGTGTTGACTCGAGGTGTCTGAGTCCGAGGTTGGCGAGGTTGTTGATCAGGGTGGTGGAGTTTGTAATGATGGACATACACACACGGGGCACTAGGACCTGCCCGAGGGGAACGAGGGCGGGCGGATAGGGAGGAGCCAGGGACTGGGGACTTGAGTTAGCTGATGACCCAGGAGGAAGGAGGACGTGCAATAAATACGCTGCCCCCTCTACCCTGTGTCCGTGTCTCTGTGCCAGTAAGGACACTACATCTGGCGACAAGGGTACAAAGAACCTGTGGCGTGAGGAGGACGGCTAACTCGGTGCACGTCCCTGGAAGCTCAGCTTTTGGGAAGCATCCAGCATTGTGGGACCGGTGACCGCGTGGCGGCCAAAACACGGCACGAGCGTCCTCGTGCGCTGGGAGCCCACCCCAGCCATCCGGAGGTGTGTTCACTTGCCCAGAGCTCGCCCCGCTGCACCACATGTGTGTCTGGGGGCTAGAGCGCGAAGTCTGCCTGCTCGCCAGGAGCCCACCCCGGCGGTAAAATAATCAAGGAAGGCTGCCTCACCTGGTGCTTCTGCAATGACATCCACCTGAGAAGAGAGTGCGGGCTGACACCGATGATCGGTGAGTGAGAGGGAGCTGCAGTGAATGCATTCGTGTCTCCGGTAGAAGGCCAAATCTCGTTGTACATGAGATTCTCGAGGCGGCCATCTTGAAGTCAGGCGGCTCGTCCAATCCCCTGTCAGGGATCTTCGGCGGCCATCTTGGGGTCAGGCAGCGAGCCTGAAAGCAAACAAGCACTGGCGAGTGCAAATGAGTGCAAGGAAAAAATAAACAAGCACTGGCGAGTGCAAGGAAAAAGTAAACAAGCACTGGCGAGCGCAAGGACAAAGTAAACAAGCACTGGTGAGTGCAAGGAAAAAAGCAAACAAGCACTGGCGAGTGCAAGGAAAAAGTAAACAAGCATTGGTGAGAGCAAGAAGAAAGTAAACACGCACTGGCGAGTGCAAGAAAAAAGTAAACAAGCACTGGTGAGTGCAAATCCAATCAAAGAACCGACAGAAAGGACTTTTGTCAGTACGCATTGGATCAACGGGATCGTGCGATGAGTGACCCTGGTCCTATGGGTGTGATGGGAGTCTCGTTCCTGCGCCCTCCGGAGCCCCTCACTCTTGAATCTGGCGGGGGTATAGGCTTGCGGTGGCAAGAATGGCTAGAAGATTTCACGGACTTCATGAAAGGGTCCCATGTATCTGATGCTGGACAGCAATTGATCGCTCTCAGGAATCTAGTAGGCAAAGAAGTTGGACAGATCATAAAAGAGTTGCCTGCTGAGTCTGCTGCCTCCTACAAAAAGGTCTGTGAAGCACTCAACCGAAAGTTCTTGCACAAAAGGAATGTCGATTATGAGCGATATACATTCAACCTGGCATCACAAGAAAAAGGTGAGCAAATGAGTGTATTCATCACACGTCTGAGACGCTTAGCAAGATATTGTGACTTTGATAAGTTTGTCCTCCGATTGAGAATTATAGAAGGCTGTCTGTCCGAGCCCCTGAGACGCAAACTGCTCAAGAAAAGCTACCCGCTAGTCGAGATTGAGAAGATGACAAGAGTCAAGGATCAAGCCGACGAGCATGCGAAGAAGATGGAGGCCGGGAGAAGCGAGAAACGTGAGCATGCGTTCAGGATGCAGTCTCGACAAGTGCATGGACGGCCCCCACCACAAGCACGCTCCTCCAGATACAAGAAGCAGTACCACCCGTCAAGTCGTCGGCGCAGAAGTACGAGTCGCACCAAGAAAAAATCAGAACAACAACTAAAGTGCTACCGATGCGGCTATGACTTCCCACATGCAGACACATGCCTAGCACTAGGTCAATGATGCCGGAAGTGTGGTAGAGACAACCACTTCGAAAGCATGTGTGGGACTTCCCACAAGGATGATCAACGAGAACCTACCAGGCAATATCGTCCCTCAAGCAGCCATCACCATGTCAGAGCAGTACAGGACAGACGAGACTCATCCAGTGGGTCGTCACAATCCAGCTGTCACTCCTGCCGAACACACCAATCACGACGGTCGTCATCAAGAGGATCAAGATCTCTATCACCCATCTCACAGGACCACGATGAATACATATGTGTTGTGGCAGATCCTGATCGTCTAAAAGAATATCCACGGCTCGACATCAGAATTGGTTCTCACCACGCCAAGTTTGTGCTGGATAGTGGGGCGTCGCTAAATTATTTACCTGTAGCGGAATATCAAAGAATTAGAGCACCTCCCAAATTGATCAACGCACACGTGCGAGTATTATACGTGGATGTCAAAGAAACCACTCCACTGTCTTGGGAAGTTCGCGACCGATCTATCCTATCAAGATCGCAGCATCCAAGCCTACATCCACGTCATTGATGGGCCTGAGGCAGACTGCTTACTAAGCCTGCCCAACGCAGAACAACTAAGGCTGGTGGACATACTATCTCAAAGTGGATGACAAACTAGACATGACTCAGAAATTCCCCAAGCTTTTCCAAGGCCTCGGGAAGATGAGAAACTGCCAAATTAGACTTCACATCAATGAGCAAATCGCACCAGTGGCACAACACCACCGGAAAATACCATTTCATCTACAGGAAGCCGTGGAGAAGATGCTTCAAGACTTACTCGAGGCTGACATCATAGAGAGAACTGATGGGCCAACACCCTGGGTCTCCCTGGTGGTAGTAGTCCCAAAGAAAGGAGAGGCGGACCGAGTCCGTCTATGTGTGGACATGAGAGCGCCCAACACCGCAATAGAGAGGGAGAGGCCCCCACATCAGAGAAATGATCACTTAACTCAATGGAGCAAAAATATTTTCAAAATTGGACCTCAATAAAGGATTTATTTTATTTTATTTAGATAGTTTTGTATAGCGCGAACGTGACCCTTCGGTATCAGAGCGCTTCATAGATAAAACTACAATAGGTAGGTTAGGGATACATCTTGCATAGAATAACCATTCAGAGAATGAAGTAGGTAGGTATAAAGTTATGTAGTAAACCGTATCATACTGATAAAAGGTAGGTTAGGTATACGATTATAAAGCATTATAGCATACAAATGTACAATGGCGAGGTATATTAAGCTACTACTTGACATCGGCATGTGCATCGTGCATCCATATTCCAATATAATTTCAGCCAGTGTCTGTCTTCAGGGTTATCATACATGTTATTGTTTTTGCCTACTGTACTGTAAAATGTAGTATAATAACAATAGATCCAAATTGTCTTTATCTTTGGATTTTTCATTCAGATTCTGGGTAAGCATAGAGCCTCTAGGTTATCCCCAGTACAATTAGTGATTTTCTATTTACTTCCATTTGTTGTTCTGCGTTGCCACAACTATGTCGCGGTGGCGGTGATGTCCCTTCTTGCCTAAGTGAGGAATTTACTCATTAGGAAAATCTTAGCTTCTCTCTTGAATGTTGCCGTGTTAGTAATTTTCCTAACATTTGGAGGGAGTGAGTTCCAGATTCTAGGGGCTGCTCCTGAGAAAGCTCTGTCGTATGTTTTCTTTTTCCAGAAGATGGGAGGTCTCAGCAGCAGTTCCTTGGCACTCCTGGCCGGTCTGTCTCCTCCAGATAGCTCTATCTTCTGAGCCAGGTATCTTGGTGTTTGGTAGTGAAGCGCTTTGTGGGTGATACATGCCATTTTAAGTTGGATTCTTGCTTCGTATGGTAGCCAGTTTAGTGATTTCAGGTGTGGCGTGATATGATCGAATTTTCGCGATCCGGTGATGAGCCTTGCAGCTGAATTGAGACATGCTTTTAGTGGTGCCGTGGAAATTTTTAGTAGACCTGCTAAGGTTGTACATCCATATTCAATCCTTGAGATAACTAAGGATTGTACTGCCATTTTGAGATCTGCCGCAGAAATGAATGGTTTCACTTTACTAATATAGTTCAAGTGAAAGCGTGTATTTTTTGCCATTGTTTTTAATGGGCTCTCATGTCAAGGTTTTTATCTAATGTGATTCCTAACGATTTCGCTGAGTCCACTAGAGTAGGAGTGCAGTTTAGTGCTGTGATCAATTTAGACCATTCTTTCACTTCCGTGTCGTTCTTTGGTGGAGAAATTAAAAGGAACTCCTTTTTTTGTGCATTTAGCTTCAGATGATTGCTGGTCAACCAGTTTAATGACATTTTTAAGGCCTCATTCATTGACATGATATCTTTCAGACATGCAATCTTGATGTATATCTGCGTGTCGTCTGCGTACATATGATAAGATATGTTTGTGTCTTTCAGAATTTCTGTCAGAGGTTCGACATGAAGGTTGAAGAGTGAAGGAGATAGTGTAGATCCTTGAGGGACTCCGATCAAATTAGGACATGATGGGGATGGTCTCTGGTTGATCAAAAACCTTTGAGTTCCATTCTGAAGGAAGGATTCAAACCATTTCAGCACATTTCGCGATATTCCCATCCTGTTATGAAGCCTGCTTTGTAATTTTTCATGATTTACCGTGTCGAATGCAGAGGACAGGTCCAAAAGGACTAGTAGACATGTTTTCTTCTGATCTAGGGCATTGTCGACAATATGTAGGATTGCTGTTTCTGTGCTGTGGACTGTTCTAAACCCAGATTGGCAGTCGTCTAGCAGTGTGAAATTATCGATGTGGTGGCTCAGTTGGTTTTGTACACATTTCTCGATTAATTTGGCAAGTATTGGAATATTGGTAACTGGGCGAACGTTATTAGGATCTGCTGGGTCCGCTGTTGGTTTTTTGATGATGGGAACAACGTGGCCTGTTTTTAAGCAATCTGGAAGTATCCCTTGTGATAGCGAGGCATTTATTATTTTGGTCCATATTGGAATGACGATGTGGTTGATTTTTTGTAGACATTTGGCAGGTAGTGGGTCATTATAGTGGTTATTCGGTTTGATATCCGATAATGTTTTGGCAATAGTATTCTGATCATATAGCTTGAAGGTATCCCAATGCGCTTTGTTTTTTTGCTTCATCATGGTTGATTGACAGGATGGGGTAGTTCAGTCTGTGTGGTTTGTAAGGCAGGTTGTCCGCTGCCTTCTTAAGCTCTATTTCCAAAGTGTTGGCCTTGTTGGTGAAGAAGGTAGAAAATTCTTCACAGTTCAGCAGAGTTTTAGTGGTTTCTTGGGCCGTTTTGGCTAATTTGTTGGATTGTTGCTTTAAAATCTCGAATAGCTTCCTTGGCCTGTTTTTGGCGTTATCTAGTTCTGATCTAATATATTCTTTTTTGGAATTGAGGATCTTTTTGTTGAACTTATTTTTAAGTTTTCTGAGTGATTTCAGTTCAGGTGTTGTAGGGTGTTGTCTCCACTTTCTTTCAGCAATTCTTAGTTTCCGCCTATCATCATTCAGTGCCCCATTGAACCAAGGGTTTTTGTCCTATTCTGTGATCCTTTTCAGTTTTAGTGGCATGGTAGTGTTGACTATGTTTGTTATTGTTGTATTGTAGTGGTCTGTTAGGTCATTCACATTCTGCACATTGTCGGGCGGATTCAAACCTTTCTCACAGCTTTTTGCTAGCCGTTCAATATTCGCATCCTTGTTGTCCCGGGTTCATTTTTTGAGTTTAATAGGCTGCATGGTCTTATTCTTTTTCAGGGTGCGTATTAGGAAGGTTATGGCATAGTGATCGGATCAGTCACATGGCATAATTGAGTGGTTCACTATGTTCTTGTTTTTTTATATTATCCAGTCCAGTGTTGCTCCTTTTGCGTGTGTCGGCTGTGTGCATGCTTGGGTTAGATTTAGCTTGGTCAAAAAAAATTTAAGAACGCTGATCTGTTTGTCCTTCTTGTCGTCCCAGTGTAAGTTACAATCGCCCAGGAATATGTCATCAGAGTGGGTATTAGAGTTTTCCGTGATGATCTCCATTAACTGGCCTATAAAAGTAGCATTATTTCCAGGAGGGTGGTATAGGGGGATGTACGTTGTTACAACGTATGCTTTTACTACGCATGCCTTTACAATGCAGGATTTAAAACGCAAGTCGTTACAACGACTTGCATTGGGGGGTGCTGGATAGTGAATAGTATAATTTACTATTCCAAATCCAGTCCCCTTGGATAGTAGGGAAGGTGTTGGATAGTAAATTAAACTATTACCTATCCTAGAACGCCCCCAGCGCAATTTGTTGTAATGACTTGCGTTGTAAATCCTGCGTTGTAAAGGCACTGCGTGGTAAAAGTTGCTTCGTAAAGGATGTTTCCCGGTATAGGGCATGTAAGTTGCACCTTTGATATTCTGTTGATCGTATATTTAGACCTAGGTATTCACAGGGTTTGAAAGAGTCGCCTTGATTTTGGTTGATTTCTATGTCCGAATGGGATATGCAGGCTATACCACCTCCTATCTTTTTTGGTCTGTCTAGTCTCACTATGTTGTATTGAGGGGGAAGTAGCAGATCCATGACTGGAGACGATGATTCCGACAGCCATGTCTCTGTTAGGATTGCAAGGTCGATTTCCTGGTTAATAATAAGGGCCGCGATGTCTGACGCATGTTTTACTGCAGACCTACAGTTGAGCAGTAGGCATTTCAGAGGTTTTCTTGTATTACTAGAGTCCTGCTCAGACAAGTTGGTGGATAATTGGACTTGTTGTAAGTTGTTACGGTTAGGTTTCCTTTCTTTATGTCTGGATGTTCTATTAGCATCAATCGGAACTGTTCTAATTTCTTCCCCTCTACTATGTTCTGGAGGCTCATATGTCCGAAGTAGGGCTAGGGTTTCGCCATCTGTTAAATAACTAGGACTCCTATCTAGACGATTCTGCCTATTTAGTGATGACATGGTTATCTCCCTTCTTTTTTCTTGAGAATTATGCATTACTTCTTGGCTGTGTTCGACTTTGGAGAGCGTGCTTATTGTGATTTCCAGAATCTTTTCCATTTTCGTCTGTGTGCTTAGGATGACCTGTAATATATTGTCAATTTGTGCCTGTATCCCTTTGTTATCTCTCCGGGTCTGAGGCGACGTATTAGAGGTGTTCGTCCTCTCATTTCTGTATTCACTGTTTGTGATTTCTGTATTCACTGTTTGTGATATATTGTCCATTTGTGCCTGTATTTCTTTGAAGTCTCTCCGGGTCTGAGGCAATGTATTAGCGGAGTTCATCCTCTCATTACTGTATTCACTGTTTGTGATCCAGTGTTTAGGGTCTGTTCCTTTTCCTAAGTTCCTTCTCTTTGTGACCCTAGTTCTGTTGGTGGTGCCTTCATTATGTTTGGTGTGTGATGCGCCATCTGTGTCGTGTGATCTTACTGCCACTCTTGGGTGAATGGTGTTTCGTGAGGTCCTATCTGACCTTTGTGTAGTACAAGGGGAGGTTGTTGGAGGGGTGTCATCATCCATATCCTGGGAGGTTAAACGAGGGGTGGTATCTTCCAAGTCAATTGTTCCCAGATTCTTACTGGGTGGTCTACTAGTAGGATGTCACCTCATGAGAGAGCAGCGTTGATTCTTCCCTCTGTGCTTGCTCCATGGCGGTATTAACCGACAATGTGGGTGTTTCTGTTTTCTCTGTAGCCTCTTCATCCAGACTGTCCTTACTCTCCGTAATGACTTCTAGTATTGATGATCTTTGTGGATCTGCCTCCTGGTCTAGCATTGATGATTCTTCCCTCTGTATTTGTGCCGGGGCAGAACACACACATATTGTAGCTGTTTCTATGCTCTCTGTGTCCTGTCCATCCAGGCTGTCTTCAGTCTCTGTTATGTCTCCTAGTGTTGTAGAATGTTGATGATGCTGATGTTTTCTTGGTAGTAGGATGTCCGTGTCTCCTAGTGATGTTTTGTGCTGTTGATCCTGCGGTTCTCTAGGTGACATGCAGCCTGTTGTGGTAGAGTAGGTGTTGTCTAGGTTGTTCACTTGTGCATTCCGATGTAGTTGTTCCTTTGGGATCTCTACACATTCTTTTAATGTTAAAAATATGTTGTCAGATTTTTCTAAGTCATTATTGGCTGCTTGTATAAGCACTATTCCATTCTTGTACATCGTTATGCAAAGGTCTGCTCTGAGTCTTGGTGATGGTATGATCAGTATTTTTGTGCCATGTGGGATGTTGCTGACCGCTTTTATGTTGAGCATCTCTGTAATGACAGTGCGCCATTTAGCCGTTCTTCTGGTGAAAAATATCAGGTCGTTTATGATCATGCCTTTGTCTGGGTTAAATGAGGGGTCTGAGATCAATGTGTTCGGGTTTTTCCTCATTAGATTGTGTTTGTATTTTTTCACTGCGGTCTTAGATAGGTAGGATGGATATTTTATGCAATGAGCATTTATGCCTACCAATTCTAAGTTATCGGCCATCCTTGCTAGTTGCTATTCACTTACAATGGTGTTAAGGTCTCTCATGGGTGGAGTGCGCTCTCTTAAATGTTGTTCCGTTGATTTTCTATTCTTCTAGTGTCTTTTATGGGTTCAAGTGGGGTGGGACCTGTATTCTACTTTTGTAGTGCTTAATTGTATTCATTTCCCAGTCAGGACGTCTGCGGTGGTCGCCATTTTAGGGTCAGGCGGGGCAGGTCCTATTATCAGCTTGATGTGTTCTTTTCAAGTGTCGATTTTTTTTTTTTTTTACTTAAGCTCCTTTCCCTAGGTAATGATTTTTCTCATCAGCAGGGGAGGCGAGAAGTCAGCACAGACTTTGATAGGAAGCTTGTTGTTATTCCGAGATCATTTGATCGGGATGGCCCCCATTTTAGAGTCAGGCGGTGTGGGTCCTGCCTTCCCAGTTTGCTGCTTTTATCAATTCTATTTTTGTATCCTTTTTCAGTTCACAGATATGCCCAGTCCCGCTGTAGTCATTGCCTCAGCAGCATGGGAGGGGGGTAGGTCCGCAACAGCCTTTTGATTTTGAATATTTAATTGTTCCAGCTTCATTTGTGCTCGCTGGCCGCCATTTTAAAGTCAGGCGGGGCGGGTCATGCCTTCTCAGTTTGTTTCTTTATAACATTATCCCCACTATACTCCTGCGCCAGTCGTCTTATCCACTTATTCACTCACCAGCAGGGACGGTGAGTTAGCAGGTCGAGGTGGTGTGTGGGTGGTTAATTTCCCGCGACACTTACACTCGCGATCCCGATGCTTCCGCAGCGTCTTCCCCGAAGCCTCGGCTTGCTGCTCATGTTCCAAAACGCTCAGGGCGCTCTCAGCAGCAGCGGTCCAATGCGGTCCAGTTCATGCAGGCAGCGGTCCACTTGCATGCGATGCGATGTGCCGCGATCCTTCTTGACCCCAGAGACAATGAAGTCCGGTGAGGATAATGAAGTCCGGCGGGCAGGTGTGAATCATCTCCGACGTAAGCTTTTTTTTTTCTTACTCTTACTGCTCCTCGTTATTGTGTTTGTAGTCGGGTGGCCGGTGGTTCGATGAGGGGGTTATTTCATGGATTTACACCAATTTTTGGGGATCCCTACCCCAGGAGCTCTTTCATAGAGCTCCTAATTGGCGGCCATGTTCTGCTATCATCAACTGGAGCTGCATGAGCGGTCCTGATACATCACAACATTCTCAACACATCTAGGGCTGTTCAGGTACAAAAGACTCAGTTTTGGGGTGTCCTCAGCTGTGGAAAACTTCCAGGAAGCAATCCAGGGAACAATCCATCATGTTCCCCATGTACTGAACTACAGTGATGACATCCTGGTATATGGAGCCACCGCGCAAGAACATGGCACTGCGCTAGATCGAGTCTGCCATGCCCTGACGGAAGCCAACCTCACGCTCAATCAGGACAAGTGTGAATTTCATAAGCCAACGTTGAATTTCTTCGGCCACGTCTTCTCTGAAAAGGGCATGAAACCGGAAGGTAGCTGCGCTAAATGATACACCGAGCCCCGGTGACGTTGGAGATGTGCGATCGTTCCTGGGCATGGCCAGCTACTGCTCCAGGTACATACAAGACTACGCCACAATAAGTCACCCCTGAGAACTCTCACCAGACAGGGGCAGCCATTTCAGTGGTCCACTCAATGTGAACGTGCTTTCAGAGATATCAAGGAAGCTGTGGAGTCTGCTGAAAACATGGCCTACTTCAACCCAAAAAAGAAGACAGAAATAACAGTGGAAGCCAGCCCTGTGGGGCTAGGGGCCATTCTAGCACAGTATGACAGAGAGGAAGATCAGCGTCACATCGTAGCATATGCCAGCAGGAGTCTCACAGATACGGAGAGGGCATACTCCCAGCCAGAAAAAGAAAGCCTAGCTGTCGTCTGGGCCTGTGAACATTTCCACATTTTTATCTTCGGAAAGCATTTCACCTTGGTCACGAACCATCAAGCTCTGATCACAAGCAAGGGGGGGAACATGGCGGCAGCCGCTTGAGCTGCTGCAGTGCTCTGTTCATGGACTCCCGTCCGGGTGCTTATTAAGTGTTACCGGGCTGTATTTGAATGCAGTTTTCTGACATCTAAGGCTGTTTGCAGCATCGCACGCTGCAGTGGTTAACCAAACGGGTTTTTTTCTATGAAGAAAGTTTGGAGTTTATTTAGTCACTCTCGCCCGCTCGCCATTAGATGCCATGTGTTGGGAGGGGGCGTGTCTACCTGTGAAGGCTGCCGCTGCAGTGTGCATCCCGGCCGCTGTTGACTTTGTGAGCCGGCAGGAGATCACGAACGAGTGCCGAGGGTCTCTGCAGCAAACAGGGAGTTTGCCGGTGTGGGGTCTGGCCGCCCTGGAGCTCCGACGGGGATGCCGGACTTGAAGCCTTCTTCCGGGATGTCACGGAGCTGCTGCGTGCCCCGTTACAGAGGTGGAGGTGACTGGAAAATCTGCGAAGAATACGCTAGAGGTGGGGGAGCTGACGACGGATCAAGAACGGAGGGAAAGAGGTGGAGGCTGCGGAGACAACAGCAGCAATGGCGGTAACGGGGCAGAGGGAGCTTACAACTTGAGAGGAAACAAGTATAAGGGTTGCAAAGGCGAGGCTAGGAAAACGAAAAATAAGCGAACCCAGCCTCAAGATATTAGGTTTTCTGTGGACAGGGGTTTAAGCTTGCCCTCTGTTCCATGTTTTGGCGAGGCTGAGTCTGAGACTAAACCTGTGGAGTCTGTGGTGGCCAGTAATACTATCTTTGACAACGCCAGCACCAATAGCAAAAAAAAAATCCTCATACTTGACAGGCCAGGTTAAGGCAAAGCGTGCCTATACCTGTAAATCAACTAAGGGGTCTAAGGGCAAAGCTTCCAGCTTTGTGTCTAAAATAACTCCATCACTCAGGTCATTTTTTAAGGTGATCCCACAAGTGGTTTTATTACCAGATAAAAGTCCTCCCCCTGATAACCTAGAGAAGTCACCAGCAGAGGTTATAGGTCTTGAGGGGGCAATGAGTACTGTGGTCCTGCCTAATAAGAATAATACCCTAATGGATATGGCTACAGGTGGCGTAGAAAGCTCAGTGCATTTGGGAGCTAGTGTGGAGGTTGGAATGGAGCGAGATGGGGATACAGCGAGTGAGGTTGGCGATACTATTGTTTGTACATCGGGTCGCCCCCCGCCTCTTGCTTTGGTCCTGGTTCCCCCATTGGCTCCACCTTTTTTGCTGGCCCCCTCATCTTTAATATCCGGTCTGAGCTTACAAGATACTATGCAAGGAGCTACATCTGCTACATCAGTTACATCAGTTCCCCTGTCCAGTGTTATGTCATCCAACTGCACTAATGCAGACCTGGTTGCCACTTTGCAGGCGTCTTTTCAGGGAATGTTTACATCTTTGTTGGATGATATTAAAAAAGGGTCTGAGACTTCGGCGGCAAATCAGGCGGACTTCAGGTGTTTTTGTAAATCTCTGGATAAAAAATTAAGTGATCTTACACTGAGAACAGAGGTACTTGAGGACAGGGTAACAGGTATGTCCTTACATCCTGATGAAGTAAAAGTGAACATCACCACGCTTAGGAAAGATGATCCAATCTTAGCAGAAAGGATGGAGACGCTGGAGAATAATGCCCGAAGAAATAACCTTCGCATCTTGAATATCCCTGAGGATAAAGAAGGTTCGGACATTAAGCAGTTTGTCATCTCACTGTTGAAAGAAGCGTTGCGATTAGACCAGTCAGAGGAAGAATTAGCCTTAGACATCCAACGCATTCATAGAGAGCCTTTTAGAAAGAATCCCCAAAGATCCAAGCCCAGAAAAGTCTTGGTTAACTTTCATACATACTCCCTTAAGGAAACTATTTTAAATCTGGCCTTAAAGCAGAAATCTGTCATTGCGAAGGGATTCAACTTTCAAATTCGATCTGACTTGTCCAGGGCTACTCTGGATAAGCAATTGGAGTTCGGGAAGAGGCTCGAGGCTTTTAGAAGCTACGGTGAAGTGGCTCAATTAGTTTTTCCGGCAGCATTGAGAGTTATGTATAATAATAGTATGCATAATATTAGATCAGTGCAGGCAGCGGACGAGTTACTGCTGACTATGGGCAAAGAAAAAGGAGCATACAGTTAGGCTAAGCTTCCCTGATTGGTTATCTAACAATGTTTGGAAAACTAAAAATATAAAGAAAGAGATAAAGGGAAATATATGTGTATAAGGATGGAGGGAAAGTGTGGAAAAAAAGAAAAAAAGGGAAAAAGGGAGAAAAAAAAGGAAAAAAGAAGGGTGTAATCATTTTGAAACAAAATTAGTGAAATATATAACACATAACACAAACAACATATAAAACATAATACATATTACATAACATGGATTTTGTAGGGATAGCACAGGGTATACAGAATAGATCTATCTCTCTTCATTTTCTCCTTTGATATTTTTTCTCTTCTCCTTGTTTCTTCCCCGGTCATGGTTAAGGCGGGAGTCCATGATAGAGTGCTATATTCTGGTTTATCCAGATAGATAGAGCAAGGGTTTCCCAAGGGGGTGGGGGGTCAGGCAGGGGCACAGGGGGGGGTTGCAGGGGAAAGAATTAAAAAAAGTCCTAATTTCCGCTTTAATTGTCCTTTATGCTTGTTGTTGTCATTGGTGTGATCAAAGGGGCATCTGCCTGTCCTTTCTTTTCTTCTGGTTAGGGGCTTATTGCAGATCAGCTTTTATAAACTTGGTGGCACTGATAAAGCAGGGATGTGGGAATATCAGTATAATGAGTAAACTGGCTATTCTCTCCTGGAATACTAATGGTTTGCGAACTAGTCCAAGGAAAAATAACATTATGCAATATCTCCGTGACTCTACTGCACAGATTATAGTACTCCAGGAATCACACCTGGCTGAGTCTGAAATGCTTTCCCTGGTTAAAAAGAATAGGTGGACCGATATCTGCATAACAACTTCGCAATCGATGCACACTAGAGGTGTGGCAATCTTTTTAAAAAAATCTATTAAAGCGAGATTGGTCTCTAAGTTGGTAGACTCTGGTGGCCGGTGGGTAATAGCATCAGTTATAATATCGGGGTCTCCAATTACTATAGTGGGATACTATGGTCCTAATCAGGATGACCCATCGGTTTTGAAGACTATTTTTTCACACCTGTATCTATTCCCTGAACCGGTTATCTTAGCAGGCGATTTCAACATAGTTCTGGATCCCCTAGTAGATAAATCACCCTCTAACAGAGCTAAAGTCTCATCTAAAACTAGGTCTTACCTGCAAGATAGCATGAAACAATTAGGGTATAACGACATCTGGAGATCATTGCATGGGCTGCAAAGAGGAGTCACATTTTGAAACTACAAATATCATCACCAGTCTCAAATTGATTTTATTTGGATTAGCCAATCATTAGTTAACCTAGTTAAATCGGTCTTCCATCTACCATTTCATTTATCAGACCATGCGGCGTTTTTTTTAGATTTGGAAGGGTTCCCTAAGAGTCGATCAAGAAATTGGTCCTTTGATCGTTCATTGCTCTCCTCGCCAAATATCATTGATGCTCTCAATGTGGAGGTGCAGTTCTTTATGGAAGCAAATGTGGGTTCTGCCTCTCCAGGAGATATATGGGATGCACTTAAAGCATTCTTAAGGGGTTACATAACTAATAAAGCATCACATAAGAATAAGATCTATAGGGAAGCAGTGGCCTCCTTAGAATTGGAGATGACTAGAATTCAAACAGAAATTGCTAGGCATCCGGACACCCTCTCGACCACAGTACATGAGTGGCAGAATAAAGTGACCACCTTAAAAGGAGAGCTAAGGTCAGTTTTAAATGCTAGGGTCTTAGAGAGATGGGAAGCCAGCAAGTTGGCACATTTTGAGTATGGCGAGGGGGCCGGTAAGTTGTTGGCTTGGAAGACGAAGACCGAGCAAGTTCGCAATAACATTAATTCAATTACGTCCAGTGGTGTAACATTCTCCACCGATGTTGACATTAGGAGAGTGCTTCGAGATTTCTTTAGTGAAATATACTGCGAAGATAAGAACGTTGAGATAAAGCAGGTTGAAGATTGGCTGACGGGGGTCTCTCTTCCGGCACTGTCACCAGAACAAAGCACTGTACTGGAAGATCCTATCTCTCAAGAGGAAGTTAGGCTGGCAGTGCTAGAAGTAAAAAAGGTAGGGCATCAGGTCCAGATGGGCTGCCGTCTGAAATCTATAAAGCCCTGATTCAAACAATCCTCCCTTTCTTAAACGAGTTGTTTAATAAGATCCTCCAGGAAGGGATGCCCCCTCCTACCTCATGGGATAGCGCCTCGATAACACTGATATTAAAACCAGGAAAACCAGCAACTAATTGTGGGTCTTATAGACCAATTTCTATCTTAAATACAGATTAAAAAATCTTTACATCTGCGTTGGCAAATAGGCTGGGGGCAGTTGCAACAAACATCTTGCATGTAGATCAAAAGGGTTTTGTAAGGGGGCGTCAGCTATACGAGTTGACCTATGATCTCATAGGTGCCATAGACATGGCGACAGCGGCGTCACTTCCCCTTGCAGTTCTTACTATCGGAGGTCTTGGGAGAATTTTACATCAGTGAAAAATGTAGGCGCGCAGTCAGACTCCTGTATAGGAATCCGTCAGCTTCTATACTTGTCAACGGAGAATTATCAGACCCATTTAACATCACTCGGGGTACCCGTCAAGGCTGCCCCCTCTCCCCCCTTCTGTTCGATCTGTATATAGAGCCTTTTGCTCAACGGATTAGGGACAATTGTAACATCAAGCCTTTTATGTTTGAAGGATGGGAGAGGAAGGTAGCCTTGTATGCGGACGATGTTCTCATTTTTTCATCTGAACTTCGTTCGGCATTTCCAGGTGTAATTGCGTTGGCTGAGGAATTCGGATCTGTGTCTGGCTATGGAGTCAATGCTACCAAGACGGATATAATGGTCTGGAATGACCCAGTGCCTGTGACAGGGGTACAGTTAAGTCCAGTCCTGCGTTACTTGGGCCAAAATTTATATAAGGATATAAACGAGATAGTTCCATCAAATTTCTCCCTTATTGCCAAGGAGTGTCGCAGGCTAATGAAATCATGGTCTTCACTTTCGTTATCTTTACTGGGCAGATCTAACTTAGTTAAAATGACTATTCTTCTGAAGGTTACATTTCTATTTAATACCATCCCCCCCTTTTTTTTTACCTACAATGATAGCTAAACTCCAAAGTAATATATGCTCTTTTATTTGGAAAAACCGCACTCCTAGAAGTGCTTGGAAGAAGATCAGGCGCCGAAGAGAGAAGGGTGGCTTGGCGGCGCCTGACCTACAGCTCTATGGGTGGGCCTTTCAGCTGTCCCATACCAGGATCCTGCTAAAATCTGCGATAAACTCGGGCTGTGGGCACATGTTTGCAGCATTTCTTAGAGGGGAAAAGGTTGCTGATCATGAGTTTTTGTTTAAGTTTGGGGATCCCAAGTTTAAAAAAAAAGTAAAACTGAAGGTGTTGAGAGATATATCTAAAACATGGGTCAAACTCAGGCGTTCCATTAAAATTGATTATTATTCTGTTAAGGCTCCATTATGGAATTCACCTGGATCCCCGAGCTGGCTTCTGGATAGCCTTGCAATACTGCTGTGAGAGGCAGGATTGGTGGTATGGGGGGATCTTTTTGTTGATGGCAGCCTACTTCCGTGGGAGGTGTTGAGTTCAAAAATAGGGGCTGGGTTTTCTAGGTTTAAATACCTACAAATACAAAGCTGGGCACACTCACAGATTTCTGTTAACGGTAGATTTCAGTTGGGGGGTGATAGTAATATAGTGTCCCTCCTAACAGACAAGCCTCCAACTAAGAAAGAGGTTTCACTCTGGTACAATCTTTTACTGGATGAGATCGAGGGTGAGTTCCAGTTGCCTGATCTACTGTGGACCGCACATATCACTAACAACAGCATGGATAACTTGTGGTTTGAGTCTTTTAAGATCATGTGGAATATTGTCAAACCATCTTGGCTACGCTTGAAACCACCTGTTCACGCTGCATAGGGCCTACTATTCGCCACAACGCCTGTCAAAGTTTTCGGATAATTCACCTGTCTCATGCCCTAAATGCGCTTTGATAGCAGCCTCCGATTTGCACATGTTCCTAGATTGCCCACTTTTAACACCTTTTTGGAATGCAGTTTGCCTATCACTCTCCACTTTCTTGGGATCCCAAGTCATATTAGGTCCCGCGCTTGTTATCTTTGATGTTTCTCCAGAGTTTCAGGGGCTTGCAAAAAATGTACTTTTTTATGGTATTTTGTTGGCCAGAAGGGAGATATGTAGGAGATGGAAGGATCCGCTACCTCCTTCCTTGCTGGACTGGCGCACTTCTGTGCTACAAGTATCGAAGTTGGACCTCCTAAAATCAGGCAACTCACGCAAGTGAAATTCCTGGCTGTTATTAAACTGGTAATAGTTTTTTAATCAACCATGGTTTTTTTTTTTTTTCCCCCCCAAGGTCCAATGATTACGCTGCTTGGCACCTTTTGCACGTTTGTTAATACCCAATAAGGTTGACATCGGTATAGAAATGGGTATATTAATGCAGCATATGACCCTGACGGTTGTTCCAATGTGGTGTCGTTGGAGTTTGGCATTACTTACTGAGGGGCATCCCGTGCTGCACCACTTAGAGACCCTACCAGTTTACCTGTGACAGTAAGTTCATCTCCACGTGCTACTATTTGGTCTCCAAGGGCGAAAAATGAGGACAAAAAAAAAAAGCTCTGATCACAATTTTCGGAAATCCTCGAGCCAAAATGCCGCCATGAATAGAGAGATGGGGCATCAGGTTACAAGAATACACGTACACCATTGTACACAAGCCAGGGAAAGCTGCAAACCCTGCCGACTACATGTCCAGACACCCCACCCGGACCAGCAAATCCAAACGGTCGATTGCGGACGAGTACATCCATTTTGTGGTAGATCAGGTCAGACCCCCTGCTGTTCCGCTGGAAGCAATCTGTGAGGCCACCCAGCTAAAGGTGACCCTGCAGGAAGTAAAACGCTGCATACAGACCAATAGCTGGGACAAGGTGACCAAGAGATGTCCGCGTTCAACACGTCCATGATGAACTCTCAATAGCCACCAATGGTCTCATCCTAAGAGACACTCGGATTGTGATTCCAAGGCAGCTAAGACAAGGAGTTATCAATCTAGCACATGAAGGACAAAGGGGCATAGTCGCGACGAAAAGAGCCCCCCGAGAGCGGGTCTGGTTTCCAACACTGGATCTAATGGTGGAAACAACACTGAAGGACTGCCCACAGTGTCAGCTAGTGAGCCGTCCAGACCCCCCCGCACCGCTGTAAATGTCTCCACTGCCAGATGGCATCTGGCAACACATTGCCATTGATTTCTTTGAGTTGTTCATGTCGGGACACTATGTCCTGGTCATCATGGACGAATATTCCAGATTCCCCTTTGCACAACTGTGCACCTCCACCAAAGCCTCCAGCGCCATACCAATTCTAGATGAAGTCTTCGCCGCCTGGGGCATAAAATCTGATAATGGGCCCCATTTCAACAGCCATGACTTCGCCGAGTTTGCTCAACACCTAAACTTCAAACACCAGAAAATCACACCACTCTGGCCACAAGCGAATGGAATGGTTGAACGCTTCATGGCCACGGTCAAGAAAGCCATTCAGCAGGCAGAGCTCACTTGAAAGAACATTCAGACGGCGTTCAATGAAGTACTATGTGCCTACCGAAAAACACCCCACTCCACCACGGGCAAATGCCCGGCCACCCTCATGCTAGGCCGGTCAGTGCGCACCAGACTGCCGCTGATGAATTTCCCGGTGAGTGGATCGTATCCAGATTCTGATCATGAGAAAATGGCGGCCCTGGATAAGCTGAAGAAGGAAAAAATGAAGGGATACGCGGATGAAGGTCGACACGCCTCCCACGCTGAAATTCGGGAAGGACACAGGGTGTTGGCGAGGCAAGAGCAACACAGAAAGACTGACTGCAAATACCACGAGACTCCGTTGAAAGTCGTGAAACAGAAAGGAACTATGATCACCGTGGAAACAGACGGAAGACAAATCACCAGGAATGTGACCCACTTCAAGAAGTGCAGCCCTAGCGTAAAGGAACTATTGACTGAATCGCTAGTTGAGAACAATGAACATGAGACACCACTCAGCAGCAGCCAGGTATTAATGGGGACTCCCGATGAGCACGAGCGAGATACCCCTGATCCTCAGTTGCGCCCCAGACGGATCATTAGAAAACCGTCTCGCCTCATTGAAGAACTTTAAGCGGCGACCTTCAGAGACGTGAAAGCAAAGGGTGTTGATACATTGCTGTATTTTGTTTTATTCACAGAGGGGGGAGATGTAATGATGGACATACACACTCGGGGCACTAGGACCTGCCCGAGAGGAACGAGGGTGGGCGGATAGGGAGGAGCTAGGGACTGGGGACGAGAGTTAGCCGATGACCCAGGAGGAAGGAGGACGTGCAATAAATACGCTACACCCTATACCCTGTGTCCGTGTCTCTGTGCCAGTAAGGACACTACAGAGTTGGTGTTGTTGTTGTTCTCGAGGTGGAAGTTCAGGTCCCCGAGAAGGATGTAGTCCGTGGAGGCGAAGGCGTGTGTGCTGATGAAGTCGGCGATGGAGGGTGGGTCTGTAGACGAGGGTTCCTCTGAGGGTGGTGTTGGGGTCAGTGTGGATCTGGAAGTGCAGGTGTACGGTGGTGCTGAGGGTGTCGTCGGTGTTGGTCGAGACTCTAAAGGTGTTCTTGTGGACGATGGCGATTCCTACTCCAACTCTGTTGGTGCGATCCCTGCGGGTGATCTTGTAGCCGTCCGGGATGGCTATAGCGATGTCGGGTGCTGAGGCGGAGTTCAGCCAGGCCTCTGTCAGGAAGGTGATGTCTGGGGAGGTTGAGTCGAGAAGGTTCCAGAGTTCTATGGTGTGTTTGTGGGCGGAGCGGGTGTTGAGGAGGATGCATCTGAGGTAGTTGTGTTCTTTCCTGGGTGGAGGTTTGGCGGGGCGGATGCTGGTCAAGCTGCAGTTTCGGCAGGTGAAGGGTCCCTGGGTGCGCTTTGGGGTGGCCCAGTAGCAGGTGTGTCGGCCGGGGTTGAGTGCGTGGAGGGTGCTGGCATCGTAGTGCAGTCTGCTGTCATGGTGTTTGCGGGGGCCAGGTGTTGTGGCGCTGGGTGCGGTCCAGGCGCTGACGGGCTTGCCTTAGGCACACCTTCGTTGCAGCAGCGGTGCTTCTGCACCCCGCCCGCCATAAGAAGGGGAGGTGGGAGGGAGGAGCAGCTGGGAGGGGGGAACAGGCAAATGGGAGCAGGGGGTGGGGACGCAGGTGCGCAGCGGTGGGAAGCGGGAACGGCGAGGGAGCAGAAGGCAGGACGGGCACAGGCAAAGGCAAGAAACAAGCACAGAATAACAGTCACAAAGCCCAGGCAAAGGCAAAAAAAGGAAAGAATAACAGTCACAAAGCACAGGCAAAGGCAAGAAACAAGCACAGAATAACAGTCACAAAGCCCAGGCAAAGGCAAAAAAAAGGAAAGAATAACAGTCACAAAGCACAGGCAAAGGCAAGAAACAAGCACAGAATAACAGTCACAAAGCCCAGGCAAAGGCAAAAAAAAGGAAAGAATAACAGTCACAAAGCACAGGCAAAGGCAAAGGCAAAAAATGAGCGCAGAATAACAGTCACAAAGCACAGGCAAAGTCAAAAAACGAGCGCAGAATAACAGTCACAGAGCACAGGCAAAGGCAAGTCAAGTACAAGTCAAATATCTTGACTTTTTCGATGTTTATTTAAAACAAGCAAGAACTATTGACTTTATCAATGCTTGTTTTTACTTCATTTGACACTCCTAACTTCTGTGAAATTCCCGCCACCAGGTCCTTAGCACAAAAAGTTGCAAGTTCTTGCTCCGCCTTTCACTGTTGCTCTCCCCAAGGTGTCATTACATCTTCTTACCTGTAGGTGGCAGGCGCTTCCACTTCCGGCTCTTCTCCTCTCCGGGGGGTGTCTGTGTGGACCCCGCGGGTCCTGTCCTCGGTATCAGGCTCGTCTGCTCTGTCCCAAACCACTCCCTCTCTCCTGTCCTGTCCGGGCTCTCCCTCCCCCGCAGCATCTCACCCTCTGACTCCGCATCTTCTCTTCTCTCTGTGTCTTGCTGAAGCTCCCCTGAGACCCTCTTGTCTCCTTTACCCGGCAGGAGCAGCTCCCCCTTCTCACCCTTAGCCCCCTCCTTCAGAGCCTCTCCACTGTCCGGGCTCTCCATCCAAAGCAGCATCCCACCCCCTGACTCCGCATCTTCTCTTCTCTCTGTGTCTTGCTGAAGCTCCCCAGAGACCCTCTTGTCTCCATAAACCGGCAGGAGCAGCTCCCCCCTCCCACCCTCTGTCCCAGCCGCCTCCTTCAGGGCCTCTCTCCTGTCTGGGCTCTCCCTCCCCAGCAGCATCTCACCCCCTGACTCCGCATCTTCTCTTCTCTCTGTGTCTTGCTGAAGCTCCCCTGGGATCCTCTTGTCTCCATTACCCGGCAGGAGCAGCTCCCCCCTCTCACCCTCTGTCCCAGACCCCTCCTTCGGGGCCTCTCTCCTGTCCGGGCTCTCCATCCAGAGCAGCATCTCACCTCCTGACTCCGCATCTTCTCCTCCTCTCTCTGTTTCCTGGTGAGGCCCCAGCTCTGAGCCCCTCCTCTTCTCCATGTCTCTCTGACCCTGCAGGGGCCCCTCCTGTGTCTGTCCCTCTGGCTCGGTCCCATCCACAGCCCCCGGCCTCGGTCCTGGGCTGTCCTGGCCCCCGGGCTCCGGCAGGGTCAGGGGGGTGTCGGGCATTGGAGGGGGTACCCTTGGACTGGTGCAAAGTGAGGGATACCCCGAGTCGCCCCGTTTTCTCCTGGGGCTGACCTCTGTAAGGGGGGTCCCGGTCTCCCAGTCTGCATCACACACAGGACGCATCTCAGCGCCCCCCTGACGCTGCGGCTTCTCCTCGGCATGCCCGCGGTCTCGGGGGTGGGGTGAGCCTTCCTTCGACTCTATCGCTCTCACACGCGCCATCACAGGGCCCCCCTGACACCCCGGACCCTCCATCCTCTCAGCCAGGTCTCGGATGCTCCTGACCTTCGGTAGTAAGGGAACGCAGCTAGTCCCGGCTCCTTCTGACAAACCCTTGACCCCCGGCACCTCAGGGCCACCTGCCCTGCGCCCCTCCCTGCTGGCAACCAACTACAAAGTGAGAGCTGTGGAGGGAGAGGAGAGCTGTGGTGAGGGGAGCCTCACCTCTGCCCCCGGAGCCCCCGGCCTGTGGTAGCAATGAACGCTGCCCCCTCCCTCCTGCTGAACCTCTCTCTCCTGACGTCACAAGTGTGTACAGAACACCCTCCGCCCTTTGCCCCCGGCTGCCAGGTACGGGTGGGGCCCCTCACCTGGCATCAGACGCCCTGCGGCCCTCACTGCTGATAAGAAACACTCAGCGCCCTGTGACCTGGAGCAGAACTGGTGATAAAACGTTATCTCCTCCTCCCATTACTTTACAACATTTGTGAGGGGGGGAGGGGGGGTCACTGGATTCACCCTGTAAAGCACCTATAACCGGCGCTGGAACTGGAAAACATGTCATTCCTGAACCCACAGATTGGGGGGCTGGGGGTGGAGTCACGAGGGGCGGGGCTTGAAGGGCACAGGCTGACAGACCACTTCTACTTTTATTACGAAAGACCCTGGCACCGAGGCCTGCCCGTGCAGGGCCGGATTGGAACCCAACTGAGGCGGGCACTGAAGGAACAGAGGGGCCACACTCGCGGAGAGGGGCCCCTCATGGAGCGTTGAATGGAATCGGGGTCATCGGGGGAGAGATCTCTGATCAATGAATCTTTCTGAGCTCGTGGGGTCGAGACTCGATCCATCGTGTTTCTCTTCTGCCCTGTGTCCACTCTTCCCCCCGTTGTTAGTTTGATCCAGACTGCACGCTTTCCACAATGATGTTCTTTTGTGAATGGTTTTGTATTGTTAAGGGGAGCGAAAAGACAATCAGACAGTCTGTAAGGGGCATGGGGGAAGCCTGTAGGATTGACGAGAAGAAGAAGAAGCAAGCATGAGAACATGAACAAACAGACACAAGCCAATCGGGACAATGCTTGCCCCCCCCACCCCCGGGGCGTGTCTTTTCCCACCCCCCATGTGTTTCACTCTGCACCATATAAATATGCTTTTTATTTTCAATAAAAATTACTGGGAAAAAAAAGACATGTTTCTTTTTCCTCAATTCGGTTGTTTTTATTTTCCTTCAGTGGTGAACAGCAGTCCCCCCCCCCCAGCTCTTAAGATGACAAGGGGGCTGCGGTCCACCGGGCTCATCTGTCTGCGGCTGGAGACAGAGGGTGCCCCCCAGATAACACCACATGTAATCTATCTTCGGGCACAGCCCCCTCACCCACCCCAGTTAACATTACTGCCAGCTGTGACGGGCACAGCCCCCTCACCCACCCCAGTTAACATTACTGCTAGCTGTGACGGGCACAGCCCCCTCACCCCACCCCAGTTAACATTACTGCTAGCTGTGACGGGCACAGCCCCCTCACCCACCCCAGTTAACATTACTGCTAGCTGTGACGGGCACAGCCCCCTCACCCACCCCAGTTAACATTACTGCTAGCTGTGACGGGCACAACCCCTCACCCACCCCAGGTAACATTACTGCCAGCTGTGACGGGCACAGCCCCCTCACCCCACCCCAGGTAACATTACTGCCAGCTGTGACGGGCACAGCCCCCTCACCCACCCCATTTAACATTACTGCTAGCTGTGACGGGCACAGCCCCCTCACCCACCCCAGGTAACATTACTGCTAGCTGTGACGGGCACAGCCCCCTCACCCACCCCAGTTAACATTACTGCTAGCTGTGACGGGCAGAGCCCCCTCACCCACCCCAGGTAACATTACTGCCAGCTGTGACGGGCACAGCCCCCTCACCCACCCCAGGTAACATTACTGCCAGCTGTGACGGGCACAGCTCCCTTACCCCACCCCAGGTAACATTACTGCTAGCTGTGACGGGCATAGCCCCCCTCACCCACCCCAGGTAACATTACTGCCAGCTGTGACGGGCAGAGCCTCCCTCACCCACCCCAGGTAACATTACTGCCAGCTGTGACGGGCACAGCCCCCTCACCCACCCCAGGTAACATTACTGCTAGCTGTGACGGGCATAGCCCCCGCACCCACCCCAGGTAACATTATTGCCAGCTGTAACGGGCACAGCCCCCTCACCCCACACCCAGGTAACATTACTGCCAGCTGTGACAGGCAGAGCCTCCCTCACCCACCCCAGGTAACATTACTGCCAGCTGTGACGGGCACAGCACCCTCTCCCCACCCCAGGTAACATTACTGCTAGCTGTGACGGGCACAGCCCCCTCACCCACCCCAGGTAACATTACTGCTAGCTGTGAAAGGCATGGCCCCCTCACCCACCCCAGGTAACATTACTGCCAGCTGTGATGGGCACAGCCCCCTCACCCACCCCATTTAACATTACTGCTAGCTGTGACGGGCACAGCACCCTCTCCCCACCCCAGGTAACATTACTGCTAGCTGTGACGGGCACATCCCCCTCACCCACCCCAGGTAACATTACTGCTAGCTGTGACGGACACAACCCCTCACCCACCCCAGGTAACATTACTGCCAGCTGTGACGGGCACAGCCCCCTCACCCACCCCAGGTAACATTACTGCCAGCTGTGACGGGCACAGCTCCCTTACCCCACCCCAGGTAACATTACTGCTAGCTGTGAAAGGCATGGCCCCCTCACCCACCCCAGGTAACATTACTGCCAGCTGTGACGGGCACAGCCCCCTCACCCACCCCATTTAACATTACTGCTAGCTGTGACGGGCACAGCCCCCTCACCCACCCCAGGTAACATTACTGCTAGCTGTGACGGGCACATCCCCCTCACCCACCCCAGGTAACATTACTGCCAGCTTTGAAAGGCACAGCCCCCTCACCCCACCCCAGGTAACATTACTGCTAGCTGGTATACAACCTTTACCACGCAACTTTTACCACGACCTACCATTACCACGCAACTTTTACAACGCAGGACCCTTTACCACGCATACCATTACAACGCTGGTATTTACAACGCAGGTACTTTTACAACGCATACCATTACAACGTAAGTATTGGTAAGTATATAATTTTATTTAAAATATTTTAGGTTTGGGTTTTGGGTAAAGGGGTATTTTTAGGGTTCAGGGTCAGTTTTCAGTTTTTGGGTAAAGGGGTATTTTTAGGGTTCAGGGTCAGCTTTCAGTTTTTGGGTAAAGGGGTATTTTTAGGGTTCAGGGTCAGTTTTCAGTTTTTGGGTAAAGGGGTATTTTTAGGGTTCAGGGTCAGTTTTCAGTTTTTGGGTACAGGGGTATTTTTAGGGTTCAGGGTCAGTTTTCAGTTTTTGGGGTACAGGGGTATTTTTAGGGTTCAGGGTCAGTTTTCAGTTTTTGGGGTACAGGGGTATTTTTAGGGTTCAGGGTCAGTTTTCAGTTTTTGGGGTGCAGGGGTATTTTTAGGGTTCAGGGTCAGTTTTCAGTTTTTGGGGTACAGGGGTATTTTTAGGGTTCAGGGCTGGGTTTGGGTTTTGGGGTTCAGGGGTATTTTTAGGTTTTAGGGCTGGGTTTGGGTTTTGGGGTACAGGGGTATTTTTAACATATATATTTAAAAATTAATAATTAAATATTAACATAAATAATTAAAATATTAAATATTAAAATAATAATTTATTAATTAAAAAAAATATTATTAATAATTATTTTACCATATTATTTACTTACCTATATTTACGTTGTAATGGTATGCGTTGTAATAGTACCTGCGTTGTAAATACCAGCGTTGTAATGGTATGCGTGGTAAAGGGTCCTGCGTTGTAAAAAATGCGTGGTAATGGTCTGCGTGGTAAAAGTCCGCGTTGTAACGTCATATATCCCTGCTAGCTGTGATGGGCACAGCCCCCTTACTCCACCCCAGGTAACATTACTGCTAGCTGTGATGGGCACAGCCCCCTCACCCCACCCCCAGGTAACATTACTGCCAGCTGTGACGGACACAACCCCTCACCCCACCCAAGGTAACATTACTGCTAGCTGTGACGGGCACAGCCCCTCACCCACCCCAGGTAACATTACTGCCAGCTGTGACGGGCACAGCCCCCTCACCCACCCCAGGTAACATTACTGCCAGCTGTGACGGGCACAGCCCCCTCACCCACACCAGGTAACATTACTGCCAGCTTTGAAAGGCACAGCCCCCTCACCCACCCCAGGTAACATTACTGCCAGCTGTGACGGGCACAGCCCCCTCACCCCACCCCAGTTAACATTACTGCTAGCTGTGATGGGCACAGCCCCCTCACCCCACCCCAGGTAACATTACTGCTAGCTGTGACGGGCATAGCCCCCCTCACCCACCCCAGGTAACATTACTGCCAGCTGTAATGGGCACAGCCCCCTCACCCCACACCCAGGTAACATTACTGCCAGCTGTGACGGGCAGAGCCTCCCTCACCCACCCCAGGTAACATTACTGCCAGCTGTGACGGGCACATCACCCTCACCCACCCCAGGTAACATTACTGCCAGCTTTGAAAGGCACAGCCCCCTCACCCACCCCAGATAACATTACTGCAAGCTGTGACGGGCACAGCCCCCTCACCCACCCCAGTTAACATTACTGCTAGCTGTGATGGGCACAGCCCCCTCACCCACCCCAGTTAACATTACTGCTAGCTGTGATGGGCACAGCCCCCTCACCCCACCCCAGGTAACATTACTGCTAGCTGTGATTGGAACAGCCCCCTCATCCCAACTCCAGGTAACATTACTGCTAGCTGTGACGGGCACAGCCCCCCTCTCCCACCCCAGGTAACATTACTGCCAGCTGTGACGGGCACAGCCCCCTCACCCACCCCAGTTAACATTACTGCTAGCTGTGATGGGCACAGCCCCCTCACCCCACCCCAGGTAACACTACTGCTAGCTGTGATGGGCACAGCCCCCTCACCCCACCCCAGGTAACATTACTGCCAGCTGTGACAGGCACAGCCCGTCAACCACCCCAGGTAACATTACTGCTAGCTGTGATAGGCACAGCCCCCTCATCCCAACTCCAGGTAACATTACTGCTAGCTGTGACGGGCACAGCCCCCCTCTCCCACCCCAGGTAACATTACTGCCAGCTGTGACGGGCACAGCCCCCTCATCCCAACCCCAGGTAACATTACTGCCAGCTGCGACGGGCATAGCCCCCTCACCCCAACCCAGGTAACATTGCTGCTGCTGTGACGGGCACAGCCCCCTCACCCACCCCAGGTAACAATACTGCCAGCTGTGATGGGCACAGCCCCCTCACCCCAACCCCAGGTAACATTACTGCTAGCTGTGATGGGCACAGCCCCCTCACCCACCCCAGGTAACAATACTGCCAGCTGTGATAGGCACAGCCCCCTGACCCCACCCCAGGTAACATTACTGCCAGCTGTGATGGACACAGCCCCCTCACCCCAACCCCAGGTAACAATACTGCCAGCTGTGATAGGCACAGCCCCCTGACCCCACCCCAGGTAACATTACTGCCAGCTGTGACGGATACAGCCCGCTCACCCACCCCAGGTAACATTACTGCCAGCTGTGATGGGCATAGCCCCCTCACCCCACCCCAGGTAACATTACTGCCAGCTGTGACGGATACAGCCCCCTCACCCACCCCAGGTAACATTACTGCCAGCTGTGATGGGCATAGCCCCCTCACCCCACCCCAGGTAACATTACTGCCAGCTGTGATGGGCATAGCCCCCTCACCCCACCCCAGGTAACATTACTGCCAGCTGTGATGGGCATAGCCCCCTCACCCCACCCCAGGTAACATTACTGCCAGCTGTGACGGGCACAGCCCCTTCACCCACCCCAGGTAACATTACTGCCAGCTGTGATGGGCATAGCCCCCTCACCCCACCCCAGGTAACATTACTGCCAGCTGTGACGGGCGCAGCCCCCTCACCCCACCCCAGGTAACATTACTGCCAGCTGTGACGGGTGCAGCCCCCTCACCCCTCCCCAGGTAACATTACTGCCAGCTGTGACGGATACAGCCCCCTCACCCACCCCAGGTAACATTACTGCCAGCTGTGATGGGCATAGCCCCCTCACCCCACCCCAGGTAACATTACTGCCAGCTGTGATGGGCATAGCCCCCTCACCCCACCCCAGGTAACATTACTGCCAGCTGTGATGGGCATAGCCCCCTCACCCCACCCCAGGTAACATTACTGCCAGCTGTGACGGGCACAGCCCCTTCACCCACCCCAGGTAACATTACTGCCAGCTGTGATGGGCATAGCCCCCTCACCCCACCCCAGGTAACATTACTGCCAGCTGTGACGGGCGCAGCCCCCTCACCCCACCCCAGGTAACATTACTGCCAGCTGTGACGGGTGCAGCCCCCTCACCCCTCCCCAGGTAACATTACTGCCAGCTGTGACGGAAACAGCCCCCCTCACCCACCGCAGGGACGGGACGCATATCTGGTCATACCCATCTCACTTAGGGTGATGAAAGCTAATCTGCCACTGTCAGTCTTCCGAGAGATGAAAGGAAGGTCTCTGCTTGCAAAGCTGTTTTAATTTGAAGCCCTGCCCACCCCTATTCTTTGCTCTATGCTTCGCTACTAAGTGTGCCAGTTGTGTCTCATTCTCCTGCCACCCGGGTCCCTCCCCACATCTTATTTTTACACAGTTGTACGTTCTTTACATAGCCTTAATTGCATTTTAAATGTTTGAAATGTATTGTCGGCCTCTTTGCACGTGCTTGACTGGGAGGGAGGGGAGCAGACCAATTGAAGGGTTCTAGCCTAAATAAAAAAGTTTAAAAACTATTATCAATTAAGTATGGGCGGAAAATTATTTCCACTCATGGAATTTGCGGATTTTTGACAATTTCGCGAATTGTGCGAAATTGCTAAAAAATCCATAATTCTCGAGTTAGTGAGTTTTTTTGCTTGTTTGTGCTTCAAAAATACAATCTCGTCCACGTGGCGTTGACTTACCGTGATTCTGAGTTCGCCGAGTTCTTTTCCTCACAGTTTGCGTGCGCTGCGACATTTTGGATCTGGCTGCGTGATAGCGCATGGATAGCGCATAGTCATGGAGTCCCGCCATCTAGCACTGCAAGACTTTGAGAATGCAAATACGTCATAAGGGCCCGCGATCACATATCGCAAGAGTAAACAATAGCGAATACGTAGTTGCGACGCGCAGCTAACAACTGGTGTGAGATTTGAACAGCTCGCTTTCCCGAAGTCGCAAAAATAAAAAAATCCGCAATCTCACAAAAGTTCGCGTATTTTGCGAACCGCGAGTATGCTTTCTCGCGAATTCACGTACGGCGAATTCGCAAAATTCACCCATACTTATCAATATCATCCCAGAATCCATAGTTGTTTGAATTCACAGTCACATAAACTACTGTTGTTTATACTGTAAAACCTAGAGATAAACATCTCACCGCATTCCAGTCCAAGCATAAAATCTACTAGGATAATTTTAAGTACTAATATCGTGAACTTGGTTGAAAAAAGTTCATATATATGTTTTAAGAAAGTACACCTGTTCTTACTTGGTAAATAAAAGAATGGCAAAGGCTCCGTGGAGTTTGCCATTTAATCATAAAATTCCTTTCCCTAATGCTCCCTATTGTTTTTGTATATTTGGAGATCTAGGCTGTTTCAGAGTGTGTTCATTATTATTGATGAACAAACGAGGCACACAGAAGTAAGTGTGGGTTACAATTCTCCAAGGTAGCAGTTTTCACATTAAGCTAAAAGGTGGCCCTGGTTGGGCTTCCACTTTGTCTTGTTAAGCTAACTAAAATGTAACAGAAATAGTAACTTATCCCATAGGCCTAGCTGCTGGCATAATGGCAATGTGCGACTTATTAGGATGTTATACAATATTTCTCATGATTTCTGTAATACTTCACCTACAGAGCTGGTCTCTCTCTGTGGCTGTGAGATCCATATAGCAACATGAAAATAGACGGTAGACACCTACACCAGACATGGAGAGAGGATGTGGTCTTACGGCTAGACTACCGACTTTGAAGGCGGGAAACGAAGGTTTGAGCCTCGGGTCGACTCCAGACCCTTAATCTCCCCGTGCCTACAAACACAAACAAAAAATGACTGTGCCTTCGTGTAACGTAACTGGTGCTCATTGCAAAGAGCTCCAATACCTTCAGGTCGAGTTAGCGCTATTGTGGAGGAGTGTGGCTCAGTGGTTAGAGCGGCAGACCCTGATGCAGAGTTCTGGCCAGTGCCCAGGGTTCGATTCCTGCCTCGGCGGGGTCTTGGGATCAATTTCCTCGGACCTGTTAATTCTCGCCTCGGTGCCTATTCTAATCACGGGCCCCACGCTGCAACTCTGGGCAATAGCTTGCTTAGCCTCCACACCGGCCCCAACAGCGCTAAGGATGCCTGGCTTCACCCTGGGGGTGCCCAGGAGTGGACACTTCACAGGGAAAGCCAGGAGGGGTTCCACAGCGGTATGAGTATCAGCGCCAGGAAGCCGCATAGGCGACACCGCAAGGTGACCGTCTGGTGACAGTGCGCTCTATAAGTACCATGACATTTACATTTACATTTATATGAATCTGTAAAAAAATAAATACCCAAGGTGGGAGAAACTGGAATGCCATATGAGTGCCAAAACAATAGGCTGAACTGAAAGATACAGTCAAGCTAAGGTTGACTGATCGGCCGTCACAGTGTAACTTCCAGAGTAGACTTTAGCGAGTGAGTTGGCCGGTGAGGTGCTTGCAGACAGTGTTCAAAGAAATTTGGTCGGAACAGTTAAAGGAGTACGTTTGGAGCATCCAAGTAGGTCATCTTTTTCCGTAAAGGAAATGCACCGCTTTTGCAGGAAAGGAGAACTGGCAGGTGTCTCTTACTCCTCTTCTACCGAGTTATGCACCTTTAGATAAGGAGTGTGAAGAGTCCGACAACGTTGGGACTGGGATTCTGTTATCTACAGGTGGTGGTAACTGCCTCCCCCTTTGTGCCCCCAAATCAGTGATCTATCACTGTGATTGGTGTTTTACTATAATATGATTATTTATTTTGCCAAATTTCTCACAAATTGTGTATCAGAACATAATTGTTATAAACAACTCTGCGGATAATATGCATTACCTCCTCGTCCCTCCCTCGCTTCCATTACTTACGTAGTCGAGGCAACCCTGCCTCACCAGACACCCATACCATGTGATTTATCATGCGGGAGCTATAAGTAGCCCCCACCCCCTTCAAACCTCCTGTTTTTCTTTTGTCACACCTGTTGAGACTCGCATACCACGCGCTGGCCGTTTGCAGTGCTGTGGTCTTGATTTCTTTGCTGGATTTCTTCTGTACTGGATTCCTTCGTGGGTGGTCTTCTCCCGCGATTTCTTCTGCCTGCTGGGCCTGGCGGTGCCGGCCTGGGCAGCGCTCTACCTTCCCTTGCCGAGTTTGGGGTTTGCGGTGCTCCCAGGGCCGGCTGACGGAGTCGCCGGCCCTGTGTGGCTGGGGCTGTCTTTTCAGGTTGGAGGCCGGAAAGGGAAGCGGCGGCAGGGGAATTTCGTCTGGTATTCTTGGCTGGCTGTTTCTGCTCATCTTTCAAGTAAGGGCCTCGTGTGAGGCCATTTTTTATCGTTTCACTTGCGTTTTTTGGATTGGATTTCTGTGTTTTGCAGGGGGGTCCCGCTTTTCCCTCTTTTTGATTGGTTTTCTGGAGTTCCCTCCTGGTTTTGGTGCCTGTTGGTTGGTCCCTGATGCTGGGCTGCTTCCCATTTATACTACTTAGGCTGAGCTTCTGGTTTTTGGTTTAATATGTTGAAGCGTGCTTCCAAGCACAGGCATGTTTTGTCCTCCTCTGATGATGAGCCGATCCCGGCTCGCCGGGCAAGGTCCAAGGGTCCTGGGGGATTCTGCAGCCTTGCTGTCTGCTTCTGAGGTCCAGGACTTGATTGAGGCGGCGGTGGCTCGCACTCTGGAGTCCAGGGTCCCTGCCAAGCGCAAGTCTTCTTGTTCTGTGGTGCGTCCGGTAGACTCTCCCTCTGAGGACTTTTCTTCTTCAGGCGCTGCCATTCCCTTTACCTCTCCGCGGAAGTTTGTGCATAAGGTGGAGGTTCCTGCGATTCTCCAGAACATTAGGGAGAACTTGGGGTTTTCCCCCTTTTCTGCGTCTGAGGGGTCAGATGACATATTTCCTCAGTATGTTAAAGCCCCCGTTCTTGCAATGCTACTTCATGGGCGCATCAAGGACTTGATTTCTGGGGAATGACAAGATCTGGAGCGCTCCTCGGTTCCTCGCTTCTTGCAGAAGCTGTACTCCTTGGAGGAGGGGGAGGTTTCTCTTCCTCACTCTGTCAAAGTGGATGCCATGTTGGCCACCCTGATTGGTCGTACGGCGATTAATCCTGAGAATTGTTTTCTGGCTGATGCTACTGATAAAAAGGTGGATGGGGCGCTGAAGAAGGCCTTCTCTGCTGGTAACTTGTCCATGCGTGCTGGCATTTATTCTGCTTATTCGGCTCAGTCGTTTGTGTCTGACTTTGGAAAACTGGCCACGGCTATCCAAGATGAGTCGGACTGCTCTGACTTGCTTGTCCACATGGAACAACAGGCCAAGCTCTTGGATGATGTCTCTTCGGATGTGCTTCGTTCTTCTGCCATGGCTTCTGGTTCCTTAGCCCTGGCTCGGAGGAACCTGTGGATGCGGGTCTGAAAGGCGGATTCTTCGGAGAAGTACTCTCTCCTTAAGATCCCTTTCGACAGCAAGATGCTTTTTGGTGAGCAGCTGGACAGTATGATCACAAAAGCTTTTAAGGACCGTAAGCATGCTCTGCCTTACAAGGGCAAGCCGTCTGCATATCGCTCTCGCCGCTTCTGGAATCCGGCTCCTTCCTTGGCCTCTTCTTTGCAGTCTTCCCGGCAGTCCTCAAAGGCCTTTTCGGACCGTTGGCGTAAGTTACAGCCCAAAAAAGCAGCTTCCGTGGCTGGTCCCAGGGGTACGTCGGATGCCATCAAGCGGTAGTCCTGACAACGATGGCGTGGAAGGCTTGGTACCTGTGGGCGGAAGGCTGTTGTTTTTCCTGGAGTCTTGAAGTTTGGATGTAACGGATCGCTGGGCATTGAGTGTTATCAGGAGAGGTTATCCTATCGACTTTGTCGCTATTCCTCCCGGCTGGGGCACCATCCCTACTCCTGTCCCCAAGTCCCCGGCAAAACGAATGGCTCTTCTGGATGCGGTTCGAGATCTCTGGAGAAGAAGGCGATCGTCCCAGTCCCCCTGGCTCAACGGGGTAAGGGTTGTTATTCCATTTTGTTTCAGGTCCAGATGGTGTCAGGGGGATTCCGGCTGGTTCTGGACCTTAAGAGGGTGAATGGTTGGGTTCGGACCGCTCACTTCAAGATGGTGACCTTGCAGTCCATCATTCCTTTAGTGGGGGTCCGAGACTTCATGACTTCTATCGATCTACAGGATGCCTATCTTCATGTTCCGGTGGCTCGGGGGCATCAGAAGTTTTTGCGTTTTGTGATCGGCGACTCTAACTTCCAGTTTGTGGTTTTGCCATTTGATCTGAAGTCCGCTCCATGGGTCTTCACCAAGCTTCTGGCTCCTTTGGTCACTTTGGTCCACACCCATGGGATATTTCTCCATCCTTACCCGGACGATTGGTTGGTCAATGCTCCTTCATTCCGGTTGGCTCTCAGTCACACGGAGGTGGTCCTAGCCGTTTTGAGGGGACACAGCTTTCTTTTCAATGTGGGGAAATCCTTCCTTGTTCCATCCTAGGATCATCTCTTCATTGGGGCTCGGTTTTGGACGGATTTTGGGGTGGTCACTCTGCCTGAGGCTCGGGTGGACAAGATTCAATCACATATCCTGTCTCTTCTGTCCGGTCCAGTTTAGGTGGTTGGTCGTTGGCTACAGATGCAGGAGGACATGGCGGCCACGGTCTTTCTGGTTCCATGGGCCCGGGTTCATTTGCACACTCTGATGGCTCATGTTCTGGTGCATTGTTCTCCCCATTGCCTTCCCCTCTCTTCTCTGATTCCAATGTCCCCTCTGATCAGGTCGACTCGTGGTTGGTTCGGGATCATCTGCTATAGGGGGTCTCTCTATCTCCTCCGCCTCTCGTAGTGATCACCACGGATGCCAGCCTCTCGGGGTGGGGGGCCTGGCTGGGGGTTCATCGGACCAGGGGCTTCTGGTCCCCATCTCAGGGCAGGAGGTCTTCGAATTGGAGGGAGTTGGAGGCAGTCCGTCTGGCTCTGTTGGCCTTCTCCGGGTTTCTGCGGGGTTCAGTTTTTCTAGTTCGGCCGGACAACATCACTGCCATGGCTTACATGAACAGACAGGGGGGGACCAGGTCCTCATCTCTGGCTCAGGTGGCTTTGCAGTTGTTCAGTTGGGCATGTTCTCATTTTGTGGCTCTCTCAGCTATTCACATTCGGGGGGTGTACAATTCCCTAGCAGATGCTCTCAGCAGAGCCATCCCGTCCTCTGTGGATTTCTGCCTACGTCAGGAGTTGTTTGAGGGTCTGACGGTGTGTTGGGGTGTTCCGGTGGTGGACCTCTTTGCTTGTCTGGGCGATGCCAAGGTGGCCCGGTTTGTGTCCTGCAGTCGGGAGAGTTCGGCCTGGGCGGTGGATGCTCTCTCTTGCCCCTGGCCTTGTGGGTTTCTATATGCCTTTCCTCCCTTCCCTCTTCTTCTCTGCTTCCTTCTTCGGGTCCGTTCCTTGTGGGCTCCGGTGATTCTGGTGGCTCCGACGTGGCCTCGTACCTCCTGGTTTCCTCTCCTGGTGGAGATGAGGTCAGAGGTGGAATGGTTGCTGCCTATGTCTCCATCCCCTTTGGTGTTCCCGGTGTTGCAGCAGGATGTTCTGGTCAGGATGCGCTTGGCGGCTTGGAGGTTGAATGCTTAGGTTTGCTGCGTGAAGGTGTTCCGGCTGGCTTGACCTCTACTCTGCAGGCGGCTAGGCGCCCTTCAACCAACAAGTCTTACCTGAGACACTGGCGTTCTTTCAGTAGGTGGTGTCGTTGCAGGGGTTTGGACCCAGCTTCCTCTTCTTTGTTTGAGGTGATGCTGTTTCTCCAGGAGCGTGCTGCTTTGGGCTTGAAGGTTTCTTCCCTTCGTTTACAGTGGGCTGCGATTAAGGCATTTCGGAGATCTTGGGGCAATCTCTCGGATCCTGATGGGTTGGTTGGTCGCCTTTTTAAGGGTTTGGGTAATGTTCTTCCTACCCCTCTGCGGCATTTTCCCACCTGGGATCTGTCTCTGATCTTCGACGCTTTGATGTCCCCTCCTTTTGAGCCCTTGCTTTCTGTGGATCTGCGCCATTTGTCCTTCAAGACCTTCTTTTTGGTGGCCATTTCCTTTGCTCGCCGCCGGGGTGAGCTGGGCGCTCTATCTTCCAAACATCCTTTTTGTCGGATTGTTGAGGACAGGATTGTTTTGAGACCTATCCTTTCCTTTCGTCCTAAGGTGGATTCTCAGTTCCACAGGGATCAGGAGTTGGTTCTTCCTTCCTTTTTTGATTCTCCGGTGTCGGAGTCTGAGGTGCGGCTGCACTCTTTGGATGTTCGGCAGGCACTCCTGCACTATTTGGAACGGGTTGCTCCTTTTCGTTTGTCTGATTCACTTTCTGTTAATTTTGGGCCTGTGAATCGGGGTTTGCGTCCTGCTTTTCCTTCCTTGAGTCGTTGGGTTCGGTCTCTGATTTCTTTGGCGTACAAGGCAGCGGGGCACCTATCTCCTCTGGGGATTTAGGGTCGTTCCACTCGGTCCATGGAATCGTCCTGTGCGGAAGTCTAAGGGGCTTCCATTTCGGAGATTTGTCGGGCAGCCACCTGGGCTTTGCCGTTGACCTTTGCCTCTCATTACCGGATTGGCCAGGAGGTTGACCGTGCCGATGTTTTTGGGTACAGTGTTCTTTCCACTATGGTTCCTGAATAGTGGTTTTTCCCTGTTGTCTGTATTTTTTAATAAACCTGTTTTTTGCATACCTTCTTTGGTTGTCCTGTTTGGCTTTGTACTTCTCGACTACGTAAGGAATGGAAGCGAGGGAGGGACGAGGAGGTAATGTCTCAATTACTTACCGGTAATTGCATTACTCCCTCGCTTCTATTACTTATATCCCTCCCTCCCTCCCTGGTAGTCCGGGCCAACCTTTTGTTATGGTTTCGGTCTCTGTGGTAATACAGGAGGTTTGAGGACGGTGGGGGCTACTCATAGCCCCTGTGTTATAAATCACGTGGTATGGGTGTCTGGGAAGGCAGGGTTGCCTCAACTACGTAATTATTGGAAGCGAGGGAGTAGGACTCAGAGTAATGCAATTACCGGTAAGTAATTGAGACATTACATGTATTACATTTAAAAGAGCTTTGGGTTTTAGATTGACAGAACTAAACCCATTCACAAGACAAAGCCGCTCTGTTGTGTTCATGAACCTCACGTGGGAAATTCATCTTCCAAGTCGGGCCTTGTGAGGTTAGTTAAATGCAGTGAAGTGTGTTAGGTGAAGATAAAAGAAACTTTGAATTCTGTTTTTTAAGCTCCTACTACACGGAAAAAAGAGGATAAAATGGCAACATACCATTAGCACATATTTGTGAGGCTGAGTGCGACATGTTCAACTCCACACATTGACTAGGTCTTACTGCAAAGGGGCCACAGCAGCACGTGCTACCGACGAGAAATTGTGCTTATCAACTAAGTATGGTTTACAGCTTGTAATGCAGTAGATTCACATGCTCCTCCCCGGAAGTGAGCTCATGCGTCAGAAGCTCTCTCACATTCACAATGCACCTGTACACAGCTGTTTTGTTTTATGTAGCGCAAACTCTACACGAAGGTATGAGGGCGCTTTACATGAGCACCAGTTGTGTTACAGAATGACTCATTCATTTTGTTAGGCACGAAGATATTAAGTGATTTGCCCAGAACCAAAGAAGTTACTCGGGGCTTTAAGAGGGATGAAAAAACTGGGAGGGGGGGTCCTATCAAAGGGGGGGTGGCCAATGTAATTAAGGGCGTGGCTTAAAAATGCATACGCTATACATCTGTGCTTAGCAAAGTGTGCGGCCCTAATTGTATTTTGCTGTTTCTGTCATTGAATCTAGATCTATGTAACATCATACCTACACGTCAGGACTATTGGCTTTGTCAATGGTTGTTAGTTGCATAAGATAAATAAGCAACTACTCTGGCTTGTATATAATATTGAAAAAAGCTTCCACTTAAAGCCCTGGTGACACCACAACAGTATTGCTGCTCCTGAGTTTCAAAAAGAGAAGGGAAATCCAGAGAGAAAATGACTTTAAAGGATTCCCCTTCTCCCTACAATGCCCACCTGGCATGACGTCATGCCGTAACTTCTCATCTAGTGAGAAGTGGGCAGTGTGAGCACGTGCACATGATGTGCCTCCTGTCACTGCCGTCCGGAACAAGCATTAAAAATGCAATAGGTCTCGCCTTTCATTAAGTTAAAGCCATTTGCTTTGCTATACAATGCCATTAGCAAAGCAAATGTCTTTAACTTAATCAAAGGAGAGACCTATTGCATTTTCAATGCTTGTTGCTTTGAGGCCATAGGCACCAGCGGCAACTGCAAACCTGGCTCCTGCTTTCCTTGTTTACACAAGGTGTGCGATCGGGTAAACAGTGATGCAAGAAAACATGCAAATCCCACTTCACTGCAGAAGTTCCATTTCTTTTATATTTATGGAAATTCGTGAAATTTCATGAGAAAAAATGACATGATTTTGCCTTCAGATAAATGAGTCACAACCCCCATGGCACTGCAACTCCTCTATTTTAGGGCCTTTTTTCTCTCTGAAGTCCCTTCATCTGCACGTCTCTTACTTCATCACTTTCTTGTCTCTCCTTCTGCATGGACCTCCTTTCCTCTGTTCCTCTTCCTCAGCCCCTCTCACAGCAATGATGCACTTTCATTTCCTTCCACACACTCTATTTCGACATTGATTAACCGCCTTCACGCAGATTCCCTTAGAATGGGGGGGTTGTTACTTTGGTAAGGGGGCATTAAGCACACTTTAGGCAGAGTGAACCTTCAGCTCAACACCATGAAGAGGGTTTCCTTTTTAGGTCTCGCCTAGCAGCGCGCTTGCGCTGCTTAGGCAAAAAGACCTTTAGCCATCGCTTCGGCTTTTCAGCCAAAAACGTGCACGCGTTCCACTGCCTTCAATGGCAACGCGTGCACGTTTGGCGATCCCCTTGCGGGAGCGAGCTTGACACCATATGTTTTCAATTAACTTACAAACACATGGTGCCCGTGGCTCGCTCCGGCAAGGGAAACGCTTTAACTTTTGCTGACACATTTTTAGGCGCGCGCGCTTGTTCAACTTTGAGCACGAGGCCAATGCTTGTTTTTATTGTTCTCTCAATACCACGAATTTTGCCAAATTTAGAACCAAAGATTCATTTAAGTTCTCTGTTTTTGAAGATGAATATACAATGTACTCTAAATGCAAGTCAATGTCAGGTATCCATACTACTATAATAAAGAGAGAGAACCCAAACCTTTGAGGCGGGTAATCTCAGGAACACCAGCGCCAATTCAAACACCCAATACAGCATTGGAAATGTCAGGGTAAGCAGATGGACATAGGCTATATACCAGCAAAACATATACTTTAGAAGGGCAAAGTACGTTCTTTGACAAAGTAGTCCATTGGAAGTAGCGCCATCTCTGAGGTGGGCGTGTGCATTATGCGTTGGTGGGCGTGTGGGTGGGCGTGTGCGTTCAGAGACGCATGCAGCCTGAGAACATTGTCCGGGTATAAAAAAGGTGGGTGTGTGGGTGGGCGTGTGCGTTCAGAGACGCATGCAGCCTGAGAACTTTGTCCGGGTATAAAAAAGATTTACCCAAAGGACGGTAAACCTTACCGAACGCTGCCTACCCCCCGCTTTACAATGCAGCAGGCATCTCACAATGCACACGCACACACATCTCAGAATGCACACGCCCACACACAACAACGCTGAACAGCCAGGTCCTCGTGTCTGGCTTAGGTGGCTTTGCAGTTGTTCGGTTGGGCGTAGTCTCATTTTGTGGCTCTCTCAGCTATTCACATTCGGGGGGTGTACAATTCCCTAGCAGATGCTCTCAGCAGAGCCATCCCGTCCTCTGTGGATTTCTGCCTATGTCAGGAGTTGTTTGTGGGTCTGACGGTGTGTTGGGGTGTTCCGGTGGTGGACCTCTTTTCTTGTCTGGGCGATGCCAAGGTGGCCCGGTTTGTGTCCTGCAGTCGGGATAGTTCGGCCTGGGCGGTGGATGCTCTCTCTTGCCCCTGGCCTCGTGGGTTTCTATATGCCTTTCCTCCCTTCCCTATTCTTCTCTGCTTCCTTCTTCGGGTCCGTTCCTTTTGGGCTCCGGTTATTCTGGTGGCTCCGACGTGGCCTCGTGCCTCCTGGTTTCCTCTCCTGGTGGAGATGAGGTCGGAGGTGGAATGGTTGCTGCCTCTGTCTCCATCCCCTTTGGTGTTCCTGGTGTTGCAGCAGGATGTTCTGGTCAGGATGCGCTTGGCGGCTTGGAGGTTGAATGCTTAGGTTTGCTGTGTGAAGGTGTTCCGGCTGGCTTGACCTCTACTCTGCAGGCGGCTAGGCGCCCGTCAACCAACAAGTCTTACTTGTTGGTTGACACTGGCATTCTTTCAGTAGGTGGTGTCGTTGCAGAGGTTTGGACCCTGCTTCCTCTTCTTTGTTTGAGGTGATGCTGTTTCTCCAGGAGCGTGCTGCTTTGGGCTTGAAGGTTTCTTCCCTTCGTTTACAGTGGGCTGCGATTAAGGCATTTCAGAGCTCTTGGGGCAATCTCTCGGATCCTGATGGGTTGGTTGGTCGCCTTTTTAAGGGTTTGTGTAATGTTCTTCCTACCCCTCTGCGGCATTTTCCCACCTGGGATCTGTCTCTGTTCTTGGAAGCTTTGATGTCCCCTCCTTTTGAGCCCTTGCTTTCTGTGGATCTGCGCCATTTGTCCTTCAAGACCTTCTTTTTGGTGGCCATTTCCTTTGCTCGCCGCCTGGGTGAGCTGGGCGCTCTATCTTCCAAACATCCTTTTTGTCGGATTGTTGAGGACAGGATTGTTTTGAGACCTATCCTTTCCTTTCGTCCTAAGGTGGATTCTCAGTTCCACAGGGATAAGGAGTTGGTTCTTCCTTCCTTTTTTGATTCTCCGGTGTCGGAGTCTGAGATGCGGCTGCACTCTTTGGATGTTCGGCGGGCACTCCTGCTCTATTTGGAACTGGTTGCTCCTTTTCGTTTGTCTGATTCACTTTCTGTTAATTTTGGGCCTGTGAATCGGGGTTTGCGTCCTGCTTTTCCTTCCGTGAGTCGTTGGGTTCGGTCTCTGATTTCTTTGGCGTACAAAGCGGCGGGGCACCTATCTCCTTTGGGGATTTAGGGTTGTTCCACTCGGTCCATGGAAGCGTCCTGTGCGGAAGTCCAAAGGGCTTCCATTTCGGAGATTTGTCGGGCCGTGCCGATGTTTTTGGATACAGGGTTCTTTCCACTATGGTTCCTGAATAGTGGTTTTTCCCTGTTGTATGTATTTTTTAATAAACCTGTTTTTTGCATACCTTCTTTGGTTGTCCTGTTTGGCTTTGTACTTCTCGACTACGTAAGGAATGGAAGCGAGGGAGGGACGAGGAGGTAATGTCTCAATTACTTACCGGTAATTGCATTACTCCCTCGCTTTAATTACTTATATCCCTCCCTCCCTCCCTGGTAGTCTGGGCCAACCTTTTGTTATGGTTTCGGTCTCTGTGGTAATACTGGAGGTTTGAGGGCGGTGGGGGCTACTCATAGCCCCTGTGTTATAAATCACGTGGTATGGGTGTCTGGGAAGGCAGGGTTGCCTCAACTACGTAATTATTGGAAGCGAGGGAGTAGGACTCAGAGTAATGCAATTACCGGTAAGTAATTGAGACATTACATGTATTACATTTAAAAGAGCTCTGGGGTTTTAGATTGACAGAACTAAACCCATTCACAAGACAAAGCCGCTCTGTTGTGTTCATGAACCTCACGTGGGAAATTCATCTTCCAAGTCGGGCCTTGTGAGGTTAGTTAAATGCAGTGAAGTGTGTTAGGTGAAGATAAAAGAAACTTTGAATTCTGTTTTTTAAGCTCCTACTACACGGAAAAAAGAGGATAAAATGGCAACATACCATTAGCACATATTTGTGAGGCTGAGTGCGACATGTTCAACTCCACACATTGACTAGGTCTTACTGCAAAGGGGCCACAGCAGCACGTGCTACCGACGAGAAATTGTGCTTATCAACTAAGTATGGTTTACAGCTTGTAATGCAGTATATTCACATGCTCCTCCCCGGAAGTGACCTCATGCGTCAGAAGCTCTCTCACATTCACAATGCACCTGTACACAGCTGTTTTTGTTTTATGTAGCGCAAACTCTACACGAAGGTATGAGGGCGCTTTACATGAGCACCAGTTGTGTTACAGAATGACACATTCATTTTGTTAGGCACGAAGATATTAAGTGATTTGCCCAGAATCATTGGAGTTACTCAGGGCTTTAAGAGGGATGAAAAAACTGGGAGGGGGGGGTCCTATCAAAGGGGGGGTGGCCAATGTAATTAAGGGCGTGGCTTAAAAATGCATACGCTATACATCTGTGCTTAGCATAGTGTGCGGCCCTAATTGTATTTTGCTGTTTGTCATTGCATCTAGATCTATGTAACATCATACCTACACGTCAGGACTATTGGCTTTGTCAATGGTTGTTAGTTGCATAAGATAAATAAGCAACTACTCTGGCTTGTATATAATATTGAAAAAAGCTTCCACTTAAAGCCCTGGTGACACCACAACAGTATTGCTGCTCCTGAGTTTCAAAAAGAGAAGGGAAATCCAGAGAGAAAATGACTTTAAAGAATTCCCCTTCTCCCTACAATGCCCACCTGGCATGACGTCATGCCGTAACTTCTCATCTAGTGAGAAGTGGGCAGTGTGAGCACGTGCACATGATGTGCCTCCTGTCACTGCCGTCCGGAACAAGCATTAAAAATGCAATAGGTCTCGCCTTTCATTAAGTTAAAGCCATTTGCTTTGCTATACAATGCCATTAGCAAAGCAAATGTCTTTAACTTAATCAAAGGAGAGACCTATTGCATTTTCAATGCTTGTTGCTTTGAGGCCATAGGCACCAGCGGCAACTGCAAACCTGGCTCCTACTTTCCTTGTTTACACAAGGTGTGCGATCGGGTAAACAGTGATGCAAGAAAACATGCAAATCCCACTTCACTGCAGAAGTTCCATTTCTTTTATATTTATGGAAATTCGTGAAATTTCATGAGAAAAAATGACATGATTTTGCCTTCAGATAAATGAGTCACAACCCCCATGGCACTGCAACTCCTCTATTTTAGGGCCTTTTTTCTTTCTGAAGTCCCTTCATCTGCACGTCTCTTACTTCATCACTTTCTTGTCTCTCCTTCTGCATGGACCTCCTTTCCTCTGTTCCTCTTCCTCAGCCCCTCTCACAGCAATGATGCACTTTCATTTCCTTCCACACACTCTATTTCGACATTGATTAACCGCCTTCACGCAGATTCCCTTAGAATGGGGGGGTTGTTACTTTGGTAAGGGGGCATTAAGCACACTTTAGGCAGAGTGAACCTTCAGCTCAACACCATGAAGAGGGTTTCCTTTTTAGGTCTCGCCTAGCAGCGCGCTTGCGCAGCTTAGGCAAAAAGACCTTTAGCCATCGCTTCGGCTTTTCAGCCAAAAACGTGCACGCGTTCCACTGCCTTCAATGGCAACGCGTGCACTTTTGGCGATCCCCTTGCGGGAGCGAGCTTGACACCATATGTTTGCAATTAACTTACAAACACATGGTGCCCATGGCTCGCTCCGACAAGGGAAACGCTTTAACTTTTGCTGACACATTTTTAGGCGCGCGCGCTTGTTCAACTTTGAGCGCAAGGCCAATGCTTGTTTTTATTGCTCTCAATACCAAAAATTTTGCAAAATTTAGAACCAAAGATTCATTTAAGTTCTCTGTTTTTGAAGATGAATATACAATGTACTCTAAATGCAAGTCAATGTCAGGTATCCATACTACTATAATAAAGAGAGAGAACCCAAACCTTTGAGGCGGGTAATCTCAGGAACACCAGCGCCAATCCAAACACCCAATACAGCATTGGAAATGGCAGGGTAAGCAGATGGACATAGGCTATATACCAGCAAAACATATACTTTAGAAGGGCAAAGTACGTTCTTTGACAAAGTAGTCCATTGGAAGTAGCGCCATCTCTGAGGTGGGCGTGTGCATTATGCGAGGGTGGGCGTGTGGGTGGGCGCGTGCGTTCAGAGACGCATGCAGCCTGAGAACATTGTCCGGGTATAAAAAAGGTGGGCGTGTGCGTTCAGAGACGCATGCAGCCTGAGAACGTTGTCCGGGTATAAAAAAGATTTACCCAAAGGACGGTAAACCTTACCGAACGCTGCCTACCCCCCCGCTTTACAATGCAGCAGGCATCTCACAATGCACACGCACACACGTCTCAGAATGCACACGCCCACACACAACAACGCTGAACAGCCAGGTCCTCGTCTCTGGCTCAGGTGGCTTTGCAGTTGTTCGGTTGGGCGTAGTCTCATTTTGTGGCTCTCTCAGCTATTCCCATTCGGGGGGTGTACAATTCCCTAGCAGATGCTCTCAGCAGAGCCATCCCGTCCTCTGTGGATTTCTGCCTACGTCAGGAGTTGTTTGTGGGTCTGACGGTGTGTTGGGGTGTGTGGTGGTGGACCTCTTTGCTTGTCTGGGCGATGCCAAGGTGGCCCGGTTTGTGTCCTGCAGTCGGGAGAGTTCGGCCTGGGCGGTGGATGCTCTCTCTTGCCCCTGGCCTCGTGGGTTTCTATATGCCTTTCCTCCCTTCCCTATTCTTCTCTGCTTCCTTCTTCGGGTCCGTTCCTTGTGGGCTCCGGTTATTCTGGTGGCTCCGACGTGGCCTCGTGCCTCCTGGTTTCCTCTCCTGGTGGAGATGAGGTCGGAGGTGGAATGGTTGCTGCCTCTGTCTCCATCCCCTTTGGTGTTCCCGGTGTTGCAGCAGGATGTTCTGGTCAGGATGCGCTTGGCGGCTTGGAGGTTGAATGCTTAGGTTTGCTGCGTGAAGGTGTTCCGGCTGGCTTGACCTCTACTCTGCAGGCGGCTAGGCGCCCGTCAAACAACAAGTCTTACTTGTTGGTTGACACTGGCGTTCTTTCAGTAGGTGGTGTCGTTGTAGGGGTTTGGACCCTGCTTCCTCTTCTTTGTTTGAGGTGATGCTGTTTCTCCAGGAGCGTGCTGCTTTGGGCTTGAAGGTTTCTTCCCTTCGTTTACAGTGGGCTGCGATTAAGGCATTTCGGAGATCTTGGGGCAATCTCTCGGATCCTGATGGGTTGGTTGGTCGCCTTTTTAAGGGTTTGTGTAATGTTCTTCCTACCCCTCTGCGGCATTTTCCCACCTGGGATCTGTCTCTGGTCTTGGACGCTTTGAAGTCCCCTCCTTTTGAGCCCTTGCTTTCTGTGGATCTGCGCCATTTGTCCTTCAAGACCTTCTTTTTGGTGGCCATTGACTTTGCTCGCCGCCTGGGTGAGCTGGGCGCTCTATCTTCCAAACATCCTTTTTGTCGGATTGTTGAGGACAGGATTGTTTTGAGACCTATCCTTTCCTTTCGTCCTATGGTGGATTCTCAGTTCCACAGGGATAAGGAGTTGGTTCTTCCTTCCTTTTTTGATTCTCCGGTGTCGGAGTCTGAGGTGCGGCTGCACTCTTTGGATGTTCGGCGGGCACTCCTGCTCTATTTGGAACTGGTTGCTCCTTTTCGTTTGTCTGATTCACTTTCTGTTAATTTTGGGCCTGTGAATCGGGGTTTGCGTCCTGCTTTTCCTTCCTTGAGTCGTTGGGTTTGGTCTCTGATTTCTTTGGCGTACAAGAGTTCGGGGCACCTATCTCCTTTGGGGATTTAGGGTCGTTCCACTCGGTCCATGGAAGCGTCCTGTGCGGAAGTCCAAGGGGCTTCCATTTTGGAGATTTGTCGGGCAGCCACCTGGGCTTCGCCGTTGACCTTTGCCTCTCATTACCGGATTGGCCAGGAGGTTGACCGTGCCGATGTTTTTGGATACATGGTTCTTTCCACTATGGTTCCTGAATAGTGGTTTTTCCCTGTTGTATGTATTTTTTAATAAACCTGTTTTTTGCATACCTTCTTTGGTTGTCCTGTTTGGCTTTGTACTTCTCGACTACATAAGGAATGGAAGCGAGGGAGGGACGAGGAGGTAATGTCTCAATTACTTACCGGTAATTGCATTACTCCCTCGCTTCCATTACTTATATCCCTCCCTCCCTCCCTGGTAGTCCGGGCCAACCTTTTGTTATGGTTTCGGTCTCTGTGGTAATACAGGAGGTTTGAGGGCGGTGGGGGCTACTCATAGCCCCTGAGTTATAAATCACGTGGTATGGGTGTCTGGGAAGGCAGGGTTGCCTCAACTACGTAATTATTGGAAGCGAGGGAGTAGGACTCAGAGTAATGCAATTACCGGTAAGTAATTGAGACATTACATGTATTACATTTAAAAGAGCTCTGGGGTTTTAGATTGACAGAACTAAACCCATTCACAAGACAAAGCCGCTCTGTGTTGTGTTCATGAACCTCACGTGGGAAATTCATCTTCCAAGTCGGGCCTTGTGAGGTTAGTTAAATGCAGTGAAGTGTGTTAGGTGAAGATAAAAGAAACTTTGAATTCTGTTTTTTAAGCTCCTACTACACGGAAAAAAGAGGCTAAAATGGCAACATACCATTAGCACATTTTTGTGAGGCTGAGTGCGACATGTTCAACTCCACACATTTACTGGGTCTTACTGCAAGGGGTCCACAGCAGCACGTGCTACCGACGAGAAATTGTGCTTATCAACTAAGTATGGTTTACAGCTTGTAATGCAGTAGATTCACATGCTCCTCCCCGGAAGTGAGCTCATGCGTCAGAAGCACTCTCACATTCACAATGCACCTGTACACAGCTGTTTTTGTTTTATGTAGCGCAAACTCTGGCGGCAATTTCTGGCGGCGCTAGAAAAACTAGAGGCACAAACAATCTTCTGCTGAAACCTCGTAGATTCCGGAAGGAAAAAACATATAAACGCTCCTTCTCAGGAATGGCACCCAGAATCTGGAACTCACTCCCCCCCTTAACTAGGCTCATCTCGTCCACTACACTGTTTAAGAAAGAAGTAAAAGCTATCCTCATGGCAAAATACACCTGAACTGTTAAGTAGGTCACCTTAAGAAAAGGCACCGATCTGTATTATTTGTCTGACCCCGTTGCACATATGCATTATTTGTATTAGTGATTCACTGATTTACATGTTTGGCTGTGCCCTCATTTATTTGTATTGTATGCTCCCCTGACTTAATTGTTTTGACTATGTTCCCTCATGTACCCTTTCTGTGTAAAGCGCTCTGATATCTGCAAAGATCTTGTCCGCGCTATATAAAACTTTCAAAATAAATAAAATAAAATAAAAATAAAAACTCTACACGAAGGTATGAGGGCGCTTTACATGAGCACCAGTTGTGTTACAGAAGGACACATTCATTTTGTTAGGCACGAAGATATTAAGTGATTTGCCCAGTATCATAGGAGTTACTCAGGGCTTTAAGAGGGATGAAAAAACTGGGAGGGGGGGTCCTATCAAAGGGGGGGTGGCCAATGTAATTAAGGGCGTGGCTTAAAAATGCATACGCTATACATCTGTGCTTAGCATAGTGTGTATTTTGCTGTTTCTGTCATTGCATCCAGATCAATGTAACATCATACCTACAAGTAAGGACTATTGGCTTTGTCAATGGTTGTTAGTTGCATAAGATAAATAAGCAACTACTCTGGCTTGTATATAATATTGAAAAAAGCTTCCACTTAAAGCCCTGGTGACACCACAACAGTATTGCTGCTCCTGAGTTTCAAAAAGAGAAGGGAAATCCAGAGAGAAAATGACTTTAAAGGATTCCCCTTCTCCCTACAATGCCCACCTGGCATGACGTCATGCCGTAACTTCTCCACTAGTGAGAAGTGGGCAGTGTGAGCACGTGCACATGATGTGCCTGCTGTCACTGCCGTCCAGAACAAGCATTAAAAATGCAATAGGTCTCGCCTTTCATTAAGTTAAAGCCATTTGCTTTGCTATACAATGCCATTAGCAAAGCAAATGTCTTTAACTTAATCAAAGGAGAGACCTATTGCATTTTCAATGCTTGTTGCTTTTTGGCCATAGGCACCAGCGGCAACTGCAAACCTGGCTCCTGCTTTCCTTGTTTACACAAGGTGTGCGATCGGGTAAACAGTGATGCAAGAAAACATGCAAATCACACTTCACTGCAGAAGTTCCATTTCTTTTATATTCATGGAAATTCGTGAAATTTCACGAGAAAAAATGACATGATTTTGCCTTCAGATAAATGAGTCACAACCCCCATGGCACTGCAAGCCCCTCTATTTTAGGGGCTTTTTTCTCTCTGAAGTCCCTTCATCTGCACGTCTCTTACTTCATCACTTTCTTGTCTCTCCTTCTGCATGGACCTCCTTTCCTCTGTTCCTCTTCCTCAGCCCCTGTCACAGCAATGATGCACTTTCATTTCCTTCCACAGCCTCTATTTCGACATTGATTAACCGCCTTCACGCAGATTCCCATAGAATGGGGGGGTTGTTACTTTGGTAAGGGGGCATTAAGCACACTTTAGGCAGTGTGAACCTTCAGCTCAACACCATGAAGAGGGTTTCCTTTTTAGGTCTCGCCTAGCAGCGCGCTTGCGCTGCTTAGGCAAAAAGACCTTTAGCCATCGCTTCGGCTTTTCAGCCAAAAACGTGCACGCGTTCCACTGCCTTCAATGGCAACGCGTGCACTTTTGGCGATCCCCTTGCGGGAGCGAGTTTGACACCATATGTTTGCAATTAACTTACAAACACATGGTGGCCGTGGCTCGCTCCGGCAAGGGAAACGCTCTAACTTTTGCTGACACATTTTTAGGCGCGCGCGCTTGTTTAACTTTGAGCGCGAGGCCAATGCTTGTTTTTATTGCTCTCTCAATACCACGAATTTTGCAAAATTTAGAACCAAAGATTCATTTAAGTGTCTCTGTTTTTGAAGATGAGTATACAATGTACTCTAAATGCAAGTCAATGTCAGGTATCCATACTACTATAATAAAGAGAGAGAACCAAAACCTTTGAGGCGGGTAATCTCAGGAACACCAGCGCCAATCCAAACACCCAATACAGCATTGGAAATGTCAGGGTAAGCAGATGGACATAGGCTCTATACCAGCAAAACATATACTTTAGAAGGGCAAAGTAAGTTCTTTGACAAAGTAGTCCATTGGAAGTAGCGCCATCTCTGAGGTGGGCGTGTGCGTTATGCGAGAGTGGGCGTGTGGGTGGGCGTGTGCGTTCATAGACGCATGCAGCCTGAGAACATTGTCCGGGTATAAAAAAGGTGGGCGTGTGGGTGGGCGTGTGCGTTCAGAGACGCATGCAGCCTGAGAACGTTGTCCGGGTATAAAAAAGATTTACCCAAAGGACGGTAAACCTTACCGAACGCTACCTACCCCCACGCTTTACAATGCAGCGGGCGTCTCACAATGCACACGCCCACACGTCTCAGAATGCACACGCCCACACACAACAAGGCTGAACAGCACGCACACCTTACGACATGCACGAACGCTAGTCTCACTGTGATGAGATTAGCGTTCGTGCACGTCGTGAGGTGTGCGTGCCCTTCAGCGCAGTTGTGGGTGGGCGTGTGCATTCTGAGATGCCTGCTGCATTGTAAAGCAGTGGGGTAGCGTTCGGTAAGGTTTGCCGTCCTTCAGGTAAATCTTTTTTATACCCGGACAACGTCTGGACGGGCTGCTAGTATTTAAATAAATGAGCATTGCATTCTAAATACATATGCAGTGTCAACACTTTTTAAATAAACTTGGAAACAAGTACATGCAAGTCATTTCGCAGTTTCTTAAAAGTCAACACACAGTACAGTGTAAATGTATCTCATTTCCTAATTAACCAAAGTGGATGCAGTTCCTTCCAACTCACCTATGCGGACCATTTTACTGTTACACTTGTTCTGAAGGTTCTAAAAAAAGTAAATCTGTGCTCTGGTCTTACTTACCTCTGTGGATGTATGTCACCTCTTCCCTCACTGCCTCCAGGAGGTCATGTCACACAGCGTGCAGTACCCCTCCTGAACAGCACCTTGAGCGCGCGAGGTCACAGCTCTGTAGTAAAATGCGCTCCAAACTCCTGTCCTAATTACTCTGCATGGCCCACCAGAGGAAGCTGTGGGCGTGGCAGCAGACAAAGCCCAACTTCTACCGCCCCACTCTCTTAAAGGGACGCGATCCCTCGTTTGCCTTTTTTGGTGGGGTGGTATTTGCCTCATATCAATTTAACAAGGAAGATGACACTGCAAGCATGCTGAGCAGAATTTTGCCATTCTATGGTGGAAACAAAATGGGCTGCATTTATTCAGTGCTTATTTTCGGAGATAGCTTGTGTTGCTTCTATGAGGACATCTTATCTAACGATGCAGCAAGACTTCTACTGGATATTCCCATAGGTTAGCCAACGTCGGCTGGCATAAAAACCTTACATTGGCTGCCTATTAAACAGCGTGTCGAGTTTAAAGCTCTAACTGTGGTACATAAAGCAATCTATGGTGATGGTGCTGAGGATCTCCAAGCTCTTTTCACACTCTGCATCCCTAACCGTCCCCTATGATCAGCCAACCAGGGCGTTATTGATACCGCAAGGATAAGACGGGCAAGATGGGGGGGTAGAGCAATTACGTACTGTGCATCCAAACTTTGGAACAAGATGCCGCTTCTTCTGAGGACTCAATCCAACCTCCGGCTTTTCAGAAAGAGCTATGAGACCTGGCTGTTCACAGCCGTATAAGATCTCACTCCCAGCCTTTCCTCTACACATTTCAGCGCCAAGACGCCTCGGCATTCGAGCGCTTTACAAACATACACAAACGTAAACATAAACATCTAGGATGTCACCTCTTAGAAAGACCTCACACTTCACATGCAAAAATACACACATAGAATGCCCGAAACGGAAAAATAGTAGTGCAGGTACCGGATACCACAGCACCTAGTTGCTTCGGAGAAGTAGCGTTACTATTCAATTGAAAGTATTTCCTCTGCTGAGAAGTGCAGTTACTTTCACTTTCAAAATAAAGAAGCCCAGTACCAGCCCATATAAAGCACTGCACACATATAAGCAACAATTACATCACCAGGTCACCAGCTTGCGCCTAAGTTACTTACTAATACTCTATTTGTGTTGGTCCTTCTATTACTGGTGCCCCACACTTCAATGGAAACAAGCTAGACCAGACGTAGTGCGCAGCTGCAGCCTGGATGAGGCTTGATCCCTACCTTGGCAGCTGCTTGGCAGCTGCTCTGGCCCAGTATCGTCCCCAGGTATGCGCACCCACTTCTCTACCCATGCTGATGACTTTGACGGTTCCCAGAATTTGGTAAGCAGAGTGGTACTTGGGGTTTGTCCAGCGACAGGAAGGAAAAGATTGACACAGCCTGGAGATGGCTATGCCCATCATTGTGAGATGTTCCGTGGTTCCAGATTATGTTCGGTGCCTGCCTGTAAAGAGAGCCATGCCACTTCCCACCAAGCCAAAGAATAAAGTCTGGCACGTAGCGAGGAAGAGGGGAGTATGGAGTACTGAAGAAACATCCCAAAAATCTTCTTGATGCACTGCCAGGGCTCTGGGGATGAACAGGCTCATAATACCAGCCAGGAGTGTCAATTGGCACCTCCTGAGCCACAGGCGCCCCCTACCTCCAGCATTGTTGACAGGAAGGGCATTGGTACCACCCTACAGCATACAAGTAGTGAGGAACGCCTGGGAATTAGCCCTCTTCACCCCACGCTTTACACAACAACTGCTTGTGTGGACTGGAGTCAATACCACTCCTGGGCAAAGAAAGTAGCCATGTGACTCTGGTACCAAAAGAGACAAGGGGCAGCCAAGCTGACAAGAAGCTGCTGTATCTGGCCACACTACACAGCAAGTCCAATGACTGAAGCTGGCCACTGCGGCGACTGGCCCATCCTTCGCCAGTGGTGGGAACGAAGCTTCGAGCATTGGCCGTTTCCCTGCACTCGCTTCACTGTCGTGGCAGAGGTTCCAGTGACAGGAGCTGCATCAGCCGCCACACAACCTCTGCCTCCTCCTGCACCAAAGGTGTGACTGGCTTGGGAGGAGAAGAGGCAGCATTAGCACCTCCTTCATTTGAGGTCAGCATGCCCGCACAGAAAGAAAATTGTGCTGCACATCCAAGTGCCTGCCACCAGGAGTCGCTGCCTCCTCCAGTGCCTGAGGTGCCTGGCACCTTGATGGAGAGGAAAGGGCATGGCACCAGGCATCCTCTCACACCATGGTCCCCAGCAGTGAGAAGGCTGTACCAGCCCATGCCAGACTGCAGATTCATCCTGGGCACGCAGTAACCAACGGAAAATAAACACATGTCAGGATACAAGGGATGAGCATGGCCAGAGTGCTACTCTCCAGCCCACCTTGCCCCTGGGAGCTGGCACATTCCAAATGCTTTTCTCACAATGCATTACAAATGAACACGCACTCGCAGTGTGATTCTACAGAAGCAACACCATTCACTAGTCTACAAGAGTTAAGATGACTGCCCACATTTCAAATATTTCATTACTACATTAGAGAGCTTCAGGCTACCCACAACCCAACAAGGACTGGCTCCTGGACGCCAGGCGTTCCACAGCTGTACCCTTTGCCACATGTCTTTCTCAGGCCTGAGTCTGAAAGGAATAGACATTCAATGGATGAAGGGGCTTAACTAATACAGCCCAGTCATGCCTCATCCTGCTCACGCAGGTTAAAGAGCATGCTGAAATGTGCCTGCTGCTCCTGAGAGCAGCCCCTTGCTGCCGCCTGTGTGCTCGTGGTCCTGGTACCGCACAGAGGCTATGGGGTCCTATACAAGAATAGGGTGCCGCACCCCCATCAGCAGGAAGGAAATGACGAGCCCTGCCAGGCCACACGTGCTCCATCTATACCCCGGCACAAGAGAAGAGACCCGGACATGTCCTATAGGGTGCAGCTCAGCATTGAACCCCCAAGTATCAGGTTTGGTCACCCCTGGACATCATGCCACCTCTGCCAGGCCAGTGAGGACCCAGAGTGACCTCGGGGTCACTCAGGGTTATAGTTATTTATAGTTATTTATTTATATAGCGCTGAATCACCCATGAGGGTATCTCGGCGCTTAGGCTGTGGAACCCTTCCTGGCTCTCCCTGTGAGGGGCGGAGCCAGGCATCCCAACGCTGTTGGGGCCGTTGTGGAGATTAAGCAAGCTATTGCCCAGAGTTGCAGCGTGGGGCCCATGATTAGAGAAGTCGCCGAAGCGAGAATTATCGAGTCCGCGGACATTGATCCTAGACCCTGCCGAGCCGGGAATTGAACCCTGGTCCCGGGCCTGATCTCTGCTTCAGGGTCTGCCGCCTCTAACTAGTGAGCCACACTTCTCCCTACATATGATACATATGCCAATGACTCAGTACGCGTCATCGAACCTCAGATGAGCAGACAGAACCAATGAAAAGGACACAGCCAATGTCACTCCATGGACTCCTATTCCCGGCCCACAATCCACCACAAATGATTCCTTCTAGGCTGTAAATAGAGTGTCAAAGAGTGTCAGCGCCCACAGACTCCTTAGAAGGGATAGTTGTGCTGCATGTAAATGCCCAAAAATAAATAAACAAATGAATAAACTGTGAAACCCCGACCTGCCTAGCACTTGCAGAGAGCTACCAATCCACAGACCTGCCCACACATTCACCCAAAGTGGCAGCACGGCCTCACACTCGGCAGAACTGCCACACCTTTGTAGAAATTCTGCAACCCTGTGCACGACTCAGTGGAATTCGTGACCTTTACCACTGTCACAAAAGTTATAATTGCTACACAAGTTACAGTTGTAAAGGCAGCTCATGCACGAGCTCACTATCCAATCAGCAGTGAAGGCAGACATCCATGCAGTAGTAGTGACAGAACAGGTTTCTTCTGAAGGACAATACTGTGTACATAAACAAAAGGAATCCTACTCACAGTGGAAAGGGAAAGTGTCTACCACAGGTGTGGGGACACTCGGTGTTTTGTAAAATACCCCTCACACACCAACAGGCCCCTTGGTGTCATGCTTCATCATAGGGGTCTTCGCACCCCTCTAACAGGATGCGGCGTGCTGCGACCTATGACTATGCGGGAGCACTGAAAGTATAGATTATGTGTGGTGTGTGTGGTGGAAGTGGTTGGGGTATTTTAATGTGAGTGGTGGGATATAGTGAAGGTTTAAAAAGTACCTGGCTCGTGGGTGTATAGAAAAAACTTTATTCACAACGCCGGGCTGGTACTGTTAAAAGAAGTGCAGTGTGAGGTAATAATCTGTCGTGACTATGGACAGTACCTCAGGTGTGCGTCGACATGTTTCGGAGCATATGCTCCTTCTTCAGGACGGGGGCACAACTTCCCCACCTTACTCACGTATCTCTATAGTTTGTGTAAATAACCAAAAGTGCAGGACTATTTACAGTGTTTTAATGCTAGATTAAGGCTATAATGTGCCTACAGCGGTTTTTGACTCAGGACCATGCATTTGCATGACCTGAAAAAACAAAAAAAGAAAGAAAAATGAATATGGTTGCCCTGATTAGGGTGGCTCATACAGGTGCAGACACCTGGAACACCATTGGCGCATTAGCCCTGTAAAGAAAAATGACAGACAAGACATACAACATAGATAACACACATAAAGTTATTTGAAACACTTTGGTCATACTCATTGTTAAGGGTTGTCTTGCTTCATGAGCATTCAAGAACGTCTTGGGTTGATTGCTAATTTTGCAATCTAGATGGATAAAGAATCGGTTTTAGTACTCTGTACTCACTTTTAGGAAGGGAAACGGTGTGTTGTTTTACCCTATACTCACAGACTCGGGACGAGTTTTCCTCCGTGCTACCCCACACGCTGCTCCGCTGGTAGTGACTGTGGATGCACGCCATGTGGTATTTATGCTAAGATTTCCTAATTGGTTTGGCACTCATAGGATAATTGTCGGAAGCGCCTGGTGCCCAAATAAGGATAATCCGCCCACTTAGTGGATAGTTGACACACCTTGTACGACTAGGCATTCTAGCGTGAATACTCAGCGACGGGGCTGTGATGATTGCTTGAGAAGCGCATGCGTGAATTGTCTCTGTCTTGCGCACGCGTGTGGAAAGCGTCTGTTCCAGCGTGTCTCGAGAGCGCATGCGCGATTGGAAAGCGTCTGTGCCGGTGTGTGGATCTCTCAGATGCGCATGCGCGATTGTTCTCGTTGTTGCGCATGCGTTGTGGGGAAAAGTTTATTATAGCGCGAGTATCATTGTAACTACGCTAATCACAATGCAAGGCGAGTATACCCTAGTTATGGTACTGAATCGTTGGATACTGAGTACTGCGTGCATCATTGCAGCAATGTGATTGTGAGACCATAACTTTTATCCACAAATTCAAAGTAGACCTCATGGGTGTGAGAACTACCATTAAGGTCATATAGGTAAAACATGGCATAGAGCCTGCAGAGGGTACTAGATTGTGTGCCCACACACATCCAGGGTCTGAACGATGATGTCCCTTGGGGTCAACTGTCCAGTTAATCGTAATGCCCCCTACAGTTAAGTGGGTCAACAATCTAGTACCCTCTGCAGGCTCTATGCCATGTTTTACCTATATGACCTTAATGGTAGTTCTCACACCCATGAGGTCTACTTTGAATTTGTGGATAAAAGTTATGGTCTCACAATGACATTGCTGCAATGATGCACGCAGTACTCAGTATCCAACGATTCAGTACCATAACTAGGGTATACTCGCTTTGCATTGTGGTTAGCGTAGATACAATGATACTCGCGCTTTAATAAACTTTTCCCCACAACGCATGTGCAACAACGAGAACAATCGCGCATGCGCATCTGGGAGATCCACACACCGGCACAGACGCTTTCCAATCGCGCATGCGCTCTCGAGACACGCTGGAACAGACGCTTTCCACACGCGTTGAGATAAACGTTGCTAATAGCATGTTATCTCAGCGATAAAATGCAGCGATGCTTGGCGATAAAAAAAATGCTGCTAAGCCTATTTAGCGATAACTTTCGCTAGTTGTTGGTAATATGCCCCTTGTGGAGTAGGAGGTTAAGAAATCTCAGAAGGTTAGAAGATATGATCGTGATAGGGCCCCCAAAGCATCAAGGATGTCCTTTTCTGCCCCTTCAAGCTTCAGTCAGTCTCAAACTTAAGATTTAGAAGAAGAAGCTGTCCTCGGTGTCTGACATGCAAAGGTTAAGCTCGCATAAGGGGTCTTATCAATCACTGCAATAGAGCTCTTCCTGTAGTTTTGTGCTCTCCTTCTTGACATATGTATTGGGCAAGGAAAACGGTGCGGACTTATTGATGAAGTAAAATGTGTAGCTTTTGGGAGACAACATACTTCATCTGAGAAAAAAGTTGTGCTTCCAAGAGACAGACGCACCCTCGACTTTAACAGAGGCCCTGCTGTGGGATTGGTGTCACTACAACGCATGCTTTTACCACGCATGCCTTTACAACGCGGTTTTTACCATGCAGTCCATTACAACGCATAATGCTTTTAGGCGCTGGATAGTGAATTATTTAATTTACTATTCCAACTCCAGTCCCCGTGGATAGCAGGGAAGGTGTTGGATAGTATATTAAATACATTCCCTATCCTAGAGCGCCCCCCAGCGCATTGCGTTGTAATGGTTTGCGTGGTAAAAGTTGCGATGTAATGGTAGTGCGTTGTAAAAAATTCGTTGTAACCGTGCTACACCCTGCTGTGCAGTGCAGTGCCTCCGATAAGGGCAAGGTAGACAGAATCTACCCTTCCGGAAAATGTTCAGATTGACTCTCATTTCCTGAAATGTAGGCATTTCCCCATATAATGTGAATGCTGTTCACTTAACAGAACAAGCATTGGCATAGCCAATAGGTCTCGCCTTTGGTACCGTATAAGTGTTTAGCCATGCAACAGTTGATGTTGTTGCACCAAGGATATTGTGCTGGATAACTAAATACTGTGAAGTTCCCAAAGGTGAGATTTATTGGCTATGCCAATGCTTGTTAAACTTGTGACACGTCCACCCTCATCCTCCAATGATAAAGATGGGTATTTACTGTCCCCGTGTGGCTAAATGAAGTATTGCATGGGGTTAAATTGAACTGAGAGCGATGCTGAGGCCAGGGCCAGGGCAGCTTTCCTAACATGTGTGCAATGCTCAGGGCCGGACTGGCCACACCGTGCATCGGGCGTTTCCCCAGGAGGCTGATTGACGGTATACCAGTGGTGGGGGCCTGTTTTATTACTGGGGAGCGATTTTGCAGCGATTCTTCAATATTGGCCCCAGTAAAGCAGCTGGCAAGTGTTTCCAGCCTCTTTGGCCAGGCAGGGGAGCTGGGCGAGAAAATTGCCAGGGCTGCTTTGGGTTCCCAGTCCAGCCCTGGCAATGCTGCCTGAAAAACAGTGACACGGTGCTGGCTGACCCATTCTACGCAGTTCTCATTTACAAAATGCTGCACAATCATCATGTCATCACAGATGCAAAAAGCATCCTGCTTATGTGCCACTTAATGTAATCTAGAGTTAAACCTACTCTAGACCCGTGCACGCAAGCTTGCAACATGGCGTAAGGGTGTGTGCATGATGCAAGCTTGCAACATGGTGTAAGGGTGTGTGCATGATGCAAGCTTGCACCATGGCGTAAGGGTGTGTACATGATGCAAGCTTGCAACATGGCGTAAGGGTGTGTGCATGATGCAAGCTTGCAACATGGTGTAAGGGTGTGTGCATGATACAAGCTTGCAACATGGTGTAAGGGTGTGTGCATGATGCAAGCTTGCAGCATGGTGTAAGGGTGTGTGCATGATGCAAGCTTGCAACATGGTATAAGGGTGTGTGCATGATGCAAGGTTGCAACATGGTGTAAGGGTGTGTGCATGATGCAAGCTTGCAACATGGTGTAAGGGTGTGTGCATGATGCAAGCTTGCAACATGGCGTAAAGGGTGTGTGCATGATGCAAGCTTGCAACATGGTGTAAGGGTGTGTGCATGATGCAAGCTTGCAACATGGTGTAAGGGTGTGTGCATGATGCAAGTTTGCAACATGGCGTAAGGGTGTGTACATGATGCAAGCTTGCAACATGGCGTAAGGGTGTGTACATGATGCAAGCTTGCAACATGGCGTAAGGGTGTGTGCATGATGCAAGCTTGCAACATGGTGTAAGGGTGTGTGCATGATGCAAGCTTGCAACATGGCGTAAGGGTGTGTGCATGATGCAAGCTGATCCTCTTCCTCACCAGAGACCCCGACACCGCCAGAACCAGCCTACACGAAGGGATGAAAGACGTCGCCGAGTGGATGAAGAACAGCCGCCTGAAACTGAACTCAGACAAGACGGAAGTACTCATCCTGGGACCATCACCCGCCGCCTGGGACGACTCCTGGTGGCCTCCAGCCCTGGGCACCGCTCCCCAGCCAACAGACCACGCACGCAACCTGGGCTTCATCCTGTACTCCTCCCTCTCGATGACCAGACAAGTCAACGCCGTCTCCTCATCATGCTTTCACACCCTCCGCATGCTTCGCAAGATCTTCCGATGGATCCCGACCGAAACCAGGAAGACGGTCACCCAGGCCCTCGTCACCAGCCGACTGGACTACGGAAACACCCTCTACGCCGGAACCACAGCCAAGCTACAGAAAAGACTCCAACACATCCAGAACGCCTCCGCCCGACTCATCCTGGACATCCCCCGATGCAGCCACATCTCCGGCCACCTGAGGGACCTGCACTGGCTCCCCGTCAACAAGAGGATCACGTTCAGGCTCCTCACCCACGCACACAAGTCTCTCCACGACCTGGGCCCCAAGTACCTCAATGACTGCCTGACCTTCTACACGCCCACCCGCCAGCTACGGTCTACCAGCCTCGCCCTCGCCTCCGTACCACGCATCCGAAGAGCCACCACCGGAGGCAGATCCTTCTCCTACCTGGCGGCCAAGACATAGAACTCCCTCCCCATCCACCTCCGGCTGACCCAGGACCACCTCGCCATCAGGAGACAACTCAAGACCTGGCTGTTCGAGCAGTAGCGGACCCCTTCCCCCAAGCACCTTGAGACCCTCCGGGTGAGTAGTGCGCTATAGAAATACTATGATTGATTGATTGATTGATGGCGTGAGGGTGTGTGCATGATGCAAGCTTGCAACATGGCGTAGGGGTGTGTGCATGATGCAAGCTTGCAACATGGCGTAAGGGTGTGTGCATGATGCAAGCTTGCAACATGGTGTAAGGGTATGTGCATGATGCAAGCTTGCAACATGGCTTAAGGGTGTGTGCATGATGCAAGCTTGCAACATGGCTTAAGGGTGTGTGCATGATGCAAGCTTGCAACATGGCGTAAGGGTGTGTGCATGATGCAAGCTTGCAACATGGTGTAAGGGTGTGTGCATGATGCAAGCTTGCAACATGGCGTAAGGGTGTGTGCATGATGCAAGCTTGCAACACGGCGTAAGGGTGTGTACATAATGCAAGTTTGCAACATGACGTAAGGGTGTGTGCATGATGCAAGCTTGCAACACGGCGTAAGGGTGTGTACATGATGCAAGTTTGCAACATGACGTAAGGGTGTGTGCATGATGCAAGCTTGCAACACGGCGTAAGGGTGTGTACATGATGCAAGTTTGCAACATGACGTAAGGGTGTGTGCATGATGCAAGCTTGCAACATGGCGTAAGGGTGTGTGCATGATGCTCTGCAGCATAATTCTGCGAGGCGCTAGAGAGAGGGGAATAGTGCTATATTGCTGTAGATACGGCATTGTCCTTCTCATGCCCTCTCATGTGCTGCCTGCAGGGGCGTAACACAGCCCCCCCCCCCCCTGCCCCCGCAACCACCGCGCTGCAGTGGGCCCCCAAGCTCCAGGGGGCCCCTATACACGGCACTCTGGCTGCAGTGCTGCTGATTGAGCCTGGAGGGGGTCCCCCCACGTGCCTTGCAGGGAGCCCCCCCTCAAGTTTTGTTACGCCTGTGGCGCTGCGCTCAAAGTTGCTACGCTGCATTGCATGAAAGCTTTGTAAATCTAGGACAATTAATTATTTAGTCTGCAGATGAGCTAAAAGGAAAAATAAAAATAAAATATTTACCTGCATGCCAGAGAAACAGCAGAGGTTATGTACTATCAGGGTGCTGCAAGCAAACTGCAAAAAGAGACAGCTTGCTGGCTGATAATTAGTGAATGTTCACTGCTAATCACCAATCTAAAGGAGGAGAAGACCTTGTTTCATCCCACTCTGTCCAGCAATGGCTTAATTGTACTTACACCCCAGCCGCACTTTCATCATCATCATTTCGCGCCAGGATACTCAGGAGTAGTTGTGCGCGTTATAAATCACAATATAACATAACATAACATAACATCAGAACATGATGCTCGACTTACAGCACATTCATACCAAGGCCAGGAGCCCTCATCAGCTTAGACTTATCTGCTTTTAGGAATCAACTCCATCCTCCGAGAGAAGGAACACAACATCAAGGAGACGGTCCAAGCACTGGCACTTCCCAGACTCGGGTTTGGGAATACCAGCATCTCTCCAGCATTCCTTAGAGTAAAGTTGCCGTACTCAAGGCATCACTGCATTTCACAGCACAACCGATCTCAAGGGTTGGTCACTTCCTGTGCTTCCCTAATGTGACAGATTGTCTCACAAATCTGCAATTGTGGTGTATATATGCAAGAATTTAGATTATTAATTAAGGTTGGTAACTACCCAGCTTAAGCAACAAGTACAGTTATTGTCAGGTGATCCACTAAAGTCACTAAATTAACCTGAGATCAAATATTTATGCAGTACCAAATCAGTAATAAAGTCAAAACACAAGACAGGAAAAATCATAAATAAATTTAGAAAAATGTAAATAAATTTAATTGCACAAAACAACAAAAATTTTAGGGAGACGGTATTTGATTATTATAATTATTTTAAATGAAAACACCACCACAAAGTGTTCAGTACCAACTTAAGTCAATTGGTCACAGTAGAGCAGGACGTAGGTGCAATTTGAGGCTGAACACCATGGAGCGTGTTTCGGATACATGGACTAGGTTCAACCAGGTCTGAGATTTTTCCTTGGGGCTTAGGGTCATGTGTATAAAAAATGTTCTGGTCCCAAACGCTGCAATTTGGTGAATTACAGAACTTGTGACAAGAAAATGTGTGTTTCAAATGTACTACGCCCGCCAATTATTTCAGTAAAAATCTATTGAATTGCTAATTCGGTTTAGGAAACTGTTTGAAAGGGGTGTCTTTAGGGCGTTACTTCCAAGTAGCAATTCTTTAAGGCATGTATTAACGTTGTCCAACAGAAATCTGTTCAATAATAAGAAATGGATCTCTAGGGATCCCTTCCTTTTGTGAATGGTAAAAAAAAGAGTTGTAGCATTGAGTGGTCCATGGGGCTTGTTTTAAAACCTTGTATTTTATTTTTTCAATTCATCCCGTTTTACTTTAAGGAAAATGGGCTGCAGTAAAAAAAAATTCCTTTGTTTAAAAACAATCACAGATGTGGTGGTCTGCTGACTGGATCCGCCCTGCATCCCTGTGTTGGCAGCAGCTGCAGCAGATTGTAGTGGGTTGGATTGCACAACGTACATGGTTAAAATTCATGAGGGAGGTCGAATTGCGGCCCTCTATGATTCGGTATTTCGTGAACTGAAGTATTCATTCCCTTATGTGAAGTTGGAACAGTGGCCCTGCATTCTGCCACACATGGAGAACCCAGGCCACTGTTCCAACTTCACATAAGGGAATGAGTAATCATACCACGGACCATATCACGATATTCCTGATAAACAATAACGTTGTAGGCATTTCAGATGGCCAACCATCTTGTTTCATCCATGTCACACCCCTTATGAGTTCTGTTCTTCTCACAATATTTCAGGCACTCAATATTGACTACGCCTACCCTCCACCTGTCACTGATGATAGTGCTGCCCCATCGACACCACCCAGCACCAACAGTGGCCCAACAGTACCCGTTACAGTGCCAGTCATCACCACCACGTCAGCTCCAGTCAGCCCCCCCACCTGGTACACCTGGCACCAGTGCCAGTCCAACCTTGCACGCCACGGTGCCAGGGTTACCAGGGCAAATAAATGTGCAGTTTTCGCTACAACTGAACCCCACTTCAGTCTCAGTCCTGCCTGTTGAGGAGGAAGAGGAGGCGACCAACAATGTGTCCGCCGCCTCATCAAACCACCCACGCACGTCATCTCACCACTCATCCGACTCGCCTCGCCAAGCACTCCCCCACTACCCCGATCTGAACAGCCTCCGTGACACCAATGCTCCACAACTTCCGGAGCAGGAGGCCACCTCACAAGACCACATGCCATTCTGCTGTCCACACACAGGCGAGCCACTGATCACATTCGCCACTGTCCAACAACAGAATAAGGATAGAGAAGTACAGGGCCGGCCCGCACCATATCTAGTCCATTATGACAACTGGAGAGCAGCCACAGAATTCAATAAAAGTTTAGAGTGCAGTCCCAATGGAAATGCCCGAACTGACATGATCATCCGAGAAAGGCCACACAGCCCGGAACGCGACGATATATCCCAGGTAGTCTGACGCGCCTCATTAAAACTAGAACAGATAAGTGAAAGATTGTCCGACACCCTCAAGTTTGCCCACTTTAACTCACCGCATACCCAAGCAACAATGAACACCTCGTGACAACACACCGAACAGGCAAACATATTTGAGAGCACGGGAGGGATTGGGGAACTAGGCAATAGTAAACAGCAGACAGCCCATTTCCCATCGACACCTTTGCCAAGTGCGGGTCCCCCTTGGGACTTAAGCGATTATGAAGGACGACCAGAAGTACAGTACCACAGGTCCCCCTCCCCTTGCCGCCAGACAGCTGGGCCAGACCACACACATACGACGGCTGAAACAACTCAGGTCCAGCATACACCCCCAGGCATACCCCCACGGCGCCCCGCACCTGTAGCAGACCCGTTTGCCCCACCATCCGCCACAGCCATGACCAATTCCTCCGGCCAGGCACACGCCACCAATGGGACTAACACATCAACAAACCCGTTCTACCAACATCAGGAATTCCAAAACTCGGGGGTTGTGGGCGGGAACAGGAAGAATAAGAGAAAAACAGAGGTAGAAAGACTAACAGTATTGGGAACACACGGACGACCTGAGGGCATCGTATACGATGTCCCTGGAACTGACGCCCACATTAACTACCAGGTCACTGGCACCGCCTCCATGCGAAACACTCGAACTAGACCAACTAATGGCATGTTCCTCAGCAAGCCATGTGCCCTGCAGGACAAGGACTTAACTCCCAACGAGATAGTGGAGATAGGGGAAAATTCAGATTACGCGGTCATCCCCTTCATGGACAATTTGGCCGGATGGACAGAATCCTTGGCCCCACAGATGATCCCCTGGCCAAGAGAAGGGTCTTTCGACCCTCAGCATATGGCCACCGCAGTAGAATGTATACTGCAGGGTGCAGGGGATGAGGATTGGGACTATGATTATATGGAAGCCAGTCTCAAAATTTGGCAGAAATATGCTATACGATATGACACCACGAGAACGAAGCTCCCAGGTGTAGGGATAAGCCGCCAGATGCCGCTAATATACAAAACAGCAAAAGGCCCCCCCATATATAACTGCTGGTCTTATGCGGAGAAGGAAGCCATTAAAAAGAACCTCCCGCCCTCACGGAGGGTGCAAGTAAATGGATAGTGGCCCTAGAGAAAAATACTACAGGCACCAAACCAGGGGTTGGCGATATGAAAAGTTTGCTAATTTCCCTAATGGGAGGGGAAGCAGAAGACATTTTCACAAGTATCAGTAGAGGACTGATAACTATGAACGACACAACATACGATGGAGAACCATTTGATAAAATTAGGGCGGCAGTCTGGACCAAATTACGATTGCAGTACCCTGATGTACCGGATATTGGGTCTCTCATGTCACTGACTATGCAAACAAATGAAGACCCGATTAACTTCATTGCCAGGATGACAGAAAAGTGGCACCAGGAGTTAGGTGACTCCTGGAATACAACTGGAGGAAATAGCAGACTCTTTTACCACATGGTTTAAAGAGGGCTGCCAGATGATGTGCAGGAGAAATTAGATGGAGTAGTAGCCATGGAAGGAAAACCATGGCCTGAAATACAAGACCACATTATACATTTCTGCAAAAAGAAAATAGAACAGGAAAAAAGTAGACAGTTAGCTATAGAGAATGCAGCTGCAAAGTTGGTACAGCAGAAGCTTAATAAGAAAAAAGACGCCCTAGACTCTGTCATGTTGGCCGCACCTGTCAGCCAAATGACAGCAGTTACCACTTTTCCTCAGGCCGCTCAAAATACGCTCGCCACGAATTCCCAGTCCACTCCGCAGCAAGTGCAGCAGCCTGCCGTACAATATGCGCAGGCACAGATGCCACAAACACACCAGGCAGTACAGTATGTGCAAGCCCAACAGCAGCCCACAGTGCAGTACATCCAACAGCAGCCCCCGGTGCAGTACTTATCACCTCAACCCGCCTACGGTAATGGCCAACACCAGTATTACGACAACAATAGAAACACTGGGATGCAGGGAAGAGGCAATGGAATGGGACAGCAAAGGGCCCAGCAACAGTCAGGCCCACGCACTTGCTTCTATTGTCACAAAGTGGGCCACATGCAAAGAGATTGCCGTTCTAGGCTTCGGGACCAAGGCCAACAATCTATGGGCCCCGCCCAGCAAGCACCACCACAGTTCCAACCGCAACAACAAATGTATGCACAGCAACCTCAGATGTTGTATGCTTATGCCCAACAACAACCACAGCAGACTATGCAGCAGGCACAGCTCCAAACACCTGTAATGGCCCAAGCTCCACAGCCATCCCCTCTGATGCAAGTTCCCTTGCAACAGCAGCCACAGGCGTCCTCGTACCAAGTGATGCCCCAAGCCCAAACTACTCCCCACCAAGGTGGAGTGGTAGTCACCTCCAATAATCCATTTGCACAAGGCACCATCCAGCAATACCAAGCTGGAGGATACTCGTGCTAGGATAGCCCACAGACGTCTCTTGTGTGCCCGGTTTTATCATGTATCATGAGCGGTGAAGATGACCCCACCGTCCTGGTCACGATAAACAACAAAACATATAGCTTCCTCATTGACACAGGCGCCACGTACTCCTGCATTACAGGCGGACACCTGCCTATTTCTGATCAAGTAGCGGACACACAGGGATTCTCTGGGGCGATAGCAAGGGTCCCCTTTACAAAGCCAGTACCCCTACAAATAGGAGACCGGGTGCTGGAGCAACAACTGCTTTATTCACCACACTCTCCAGTCAACTTGTTAGGGAGAGATCTCATGGCAAAATTAAACATGACAATTCACTTCCATGAGAACGGTACAATGGTTTGTTCTATGCCAGGTACACCCCTAGCACGGATGATGGCACTCACGGTGGACTCTTCAGATCAAATGAGGGCTCACCCTGTGGATGAACAAGCTTTCTCCACTGCGGTGCACATCGTTATAGCCAACACCCCTGAACTCCACCAGCGCACTGTCCAGCTCCCAAAGGAATTTCTCTTTCGCCCGCAGTCCCAGCACTACCAAATATCGAACAAAAGCATGATCCTAGGCATACTCGCTCTTCACATTACACCTACTTACGGGGCATTCATAGCCGGAGACGACGATATGCGCTCCTGGGCCTGTGTAATTTTCATCGAACCCGGACACCAAGTGAGAGACATTGCAGATGACCAGCTCTTTGGTGATCCTGACAAATACCCCATAACAGAGATATTCTATCAGTATGAGGTACCCCTCTCAGTGAAAGTGGAAAACAGAACACCCGGTGCCCCACCGAAATTTGATTCAGTGCGTGAGGCAGAATTGGCACAAGTCCCGCCGCATCTGTGGACCACTGGTCCAAATGATGTAGGCCTCATCCGTTCAGCCACTCCTTTTAAAATAACACTGAAAAACGGCGCGATTCTACCGAGAATTAAACAGTACCAACTTTCTAAGGAAGCAGTGGAAGGCATTGCCCCAACAATACAAGCCCTGCTAGATCAAGGAGTCATATACCCCTGTGTATCTCCAGTTAACACCTGCCTTTTTCCTGTGCGCAAGGGCAAGACCAATCAGTGGCGCCTAGTTCATGATTTGCGTTCTATCAATAACATAGTGGTACCAGAGTTTCCCATCGTCCCAGACCCTTCTGTCATCCTCACCAATGTTCCCCCGAATGCACAATACTTTTCCGTTATTGACCTGAAAAATGCATTTTTCAGCGTCCCCCTTCACCCAGACAGTCAGTACCTATTGGCTTTTTCGTTCAACGGGGTGCAAATGACTTACCGAAGGCTCCCAATGGGGTACTGTGAGTCTCCCAGTGTCTTCTACAGAGTCGTCAAAGAGGATTTATCGAACTTCCAATGTCACAGCACCTTGCTGCAATATGTCGATGACATTTTGCTCTGCAGCACTACAGAACGAGAGTGCAGAACTGATACAGTCTCCCTCCTCACCACGCTAGCCCACCGAGGCTATAAAGTGGACAAAAACAAACTCCAGTACTGCCAAAGAGAGGTACAATATCTGGGCCAGATACTCTCAGCATCAGGGAGATGAGTCACGCCAGACAGAGTCGAAGCCATAAAAATAACACCAGAGCCCCAAACTTTCAAAGACATGCAGAAGTTCCTAGGATTAGTGAACTATGTCCGCCAGTGGGTCTTGGAATTTTCCACAATAACTGCCCCTTTGTTGAAAGCAGTCAAAGCAGCAAAAGACAGGCGAAATAAACTAGATTGGACACCTGAAATGACAGCTTACTTCAAAAAACTCAAAGATGAGATCACAAACGCACCAGTATTAGGCACACCTGATTACACAAAGGAATTTTATCTGTTCACACACTGCAATGGTCAGGTCATGACTGCAGTCCTTACTCAGAAATACCCCATGGGCCATAAGCCCATTGCCTACTTCAGCGGCATGCTAGACTCAGTCATGAAAGGTCATTACCCCTGCGAACAAGCCCTGGCTGCTGCAGCCTTTGCTGTGGAAAAAAGCACCCCCATTGTCATGGGATCCTCGCTGACACTGTACACCGAACATGCTGTCTTCGCCATAATTCAGAAAGCCAAGACAACATTAACCACACAGAGAGTATCCGGTTACGAAGTAATACTGTCACTGCCCTCCCTGAAGGTTGTCAAATGTCACACAGTCAATCCTGACACATTCTTTGCCCATCTCATTGTCGCATTAGATGACGACACTCATGACTGTGCCACATACTCCCCGGATGAATCAGGAGCAGCAAAAGAGGACCCCCTGACTGACAGCACAGTATACTTTGTCGACGGCTCCTCCACCATCGACCAGGAAACAGGGATAAGGTACACAGGAGCCGCAGTGGTTCAAGGTCAGCAGCACACGTACGAGTCCCCCGATTGCTTTGACATTGTACAGCACATTACACTGCCCCCACATTACTCAGCTCAAGCGGCTGAATTAGTGGCACTAATAGCCGCTCTAAACTGTGGGGCTGATGACCGCATCACAGTCTACTCAGACTCTGCATATGTCACAACAACGACACACTCAAGCATACTGCGCTGGAAAAGGCGCGGTTTCCTCAAATCAGATGGAACACCCGTGCGCCACAAAGATTTGCTGGAAGACTTGATTGAAGCACTCACACTTCCAACTGAGGTAGCCGTTGTTAAATGCGCAGTGCACACTAATGGACAGGACTTTGTTTCCAGAGGAAACGCCCTGGCAGATTTGGCAGCCAAAGCTGCGGCCAGGGGCCCCTTACCCGTACCTGCACCATATCACCCTATCTTACTTGCTCAGGCTATTGCTCCGTCTGAACAGACAGAACAAACAATAACACTAGCGGAACAAGTACCAAAGCATGACGATGGTGTAGCTCCAGCCCAGCACTCAGACACAAATAATGACCATTCCGACGCACCTGGTTTATGCCCTATCGATGACACACAACAATACGATCACATTGCCCAACTACATCTCAGGGAAGTACAAGAAAGTGCACCACAACAAGAGAAAGAGCTATGGAAAAAGAGGGGAGTACAGCAGGACACTGCTGATTTTATCTATAGACAGACCATGTCAGGAAAACCTGTCATGCCACAAGCCTTACTGCAGGTGGCACTGGATTAACTTCACCTTCCCGCATATGTCTCCCGAGATAACATGTCCATCACATTGCAAGCAGACTGGTTCATTCCCAATGCTTATGAACTAATACAGCTCTTTGTTAATAAATGCCTCATCTGCCAACAGTATTCACCAAACCCAACTCTCAAAACAATTGCCTCCACTATTCCTAAACCCTCTGGCCCATTCAAAGAACTACACCTTGACTATGTCGACATGATTGATCGGTGCCAGAATTACCGATATCTCATCGTGGTAGTATGCCCCTTCTCACGTTGGATCGAAGCTGGACCATGCGTCCACTGTGATGCCAAAGCAGCAGCCACATTCCTGCTCCGTGACGTCATCTCCCGCTTTGGAATTCCTTCCGCCATTAGAACAGACAACGGAAGTCATTTTTCAAACGCCATCTTCTCCTCTCTCACGACAATGCTAGGCATCAGACACAAGCTGACATCCGCTTACCACCCCCAAAGCAATGGCATTTGTGAGCACCTCAATGGCCTGCTCAAAAACAAAATAAGCAAAATTAGCGCCACCATTGGCAAAAAGTGGCTCTACTGTCTCCCACTGGCCCTCTTCTCATTAAGAAATTCCCCAAGTTCGGATCACCACCTCACGCCCCACCAGCTTGTCCCCGGACGATCCATAAATGTAGCGGTCCCTCCCAGCAGGCCCAAAACAGATAGTGAGTCATCCTCTGAGATTGTTAAGGCTGAGCTTTATGACTTCTTGTGCACACTAATCCGCGCTGCACAGTTCCTCTCTGTCCAGGTATCCAGAAGGAAGGAGAAGGGCCCCATCGATACTGAGCTCCCACCTATCCGTCCTGGGACTCTGATCTTTATCCGGAGGCACGCCAGGAAGTGGAAAGACCCCAAATTCGACGGCCCCTTTGCAGTGACTGATTCATTTCCAACTGCCGTCCGGATAGCTGAACGCAAAGCATGGATCCACCGGCGAGACGTTCGGCTCGCTCCTGTGCCTCCGCAGCAATAGACCATGAACTGAGAGAGGAAAGACACATGCCCATGGTCCCCCTGAATGAGGACAGCGTTTTCTCGTCCACTGCCGGAGAAGAAGAAGAAGACGAAGGCACACCCGTGCTGATCCAGGGATACAGCAGCCACGATGCGAAGTTATGTACTCTTGTCACATTTATGTTTTGTATCATTGTTGGAGTGGCACTAATAACTTTTAATTGCTGCGCCTATTTTTTTGCTGTAAAGAGCTTTAATGAGATAGGTAATAGAAATGCCTTACCATCCGCGGTTCCAGCAACTGTACCAGCGGTCACACTCAAACAGCAGGCAGCAACACAACACACACTAGGTCCTGAACTCCCAGAAAATAGTACTGCCAGGAGCGCACCCACCAGTGTGCATCCTGAATACTCACTCCTCACACCAGGGGAAAGAAATAGGTCATGGGATAGTTCTGCCAACATCACAGAAAGACAACAAGTGTCCCGTCGACGCCTTTCCCGTCACCACAGAACACGCCGATTTGCTATCGCCCCTTACAGAACAAAACCCCTTGTCCCCCGTAAGGATGCACATAACCAGAAGGTAGGGCACAAAACATTCGATCATCTTGTGAAGATACAAGAGGGCCTAGGGCCCATACTAGGCCTACAACTATCAGTGAGAGATCATTCAGTCCACTCTTCCCTAGTAGACAACTCCTGGTATAGGGACATGACAGCAGTAGAGAAATCAAGAACAAACGATTCCTGTTATGTATGTTATGTTATGTTATGTTAATTGGCTCTTCTATAGCGCAACGGCTACTCACAATGGAGTGTCCCGGCGCTTTGGCGAAGAGGACCTTTAATGGAAAGGAAACATAACTGAAAATAAAAGACAACACGATTCCTAAATAAAAAGCCATGTTTTTAATGCCTTTCTAAAAGACAACAGACTAGGGGCCTGTCTAAGAGCAATTGGAAGTTCATTCCAAGCACGTGGGGCCAGGTAATGAAACGAACGCCCCCCTTGTCTGGCTCGTTTGATGGATGGAACGCGCATTGTAGACAAGGAGGCGGAGCGAAGAGCTCTGCTCGGTTGGTACAAAGCAAGGCGCTTTCTAATATACCTAGGGCCCAAATCATGGAGGGCCTTATAGGTAAGCGTCAGGCTTTTAAACAGCACCCTTTTGGCTATAGGAAGCCAATGCAATTCCTTCAGCAGATTGGAAGCACTAGCTCGTCTAGGTAGACCATAAATGGCCCGAGCAGCTGAGTTTTGCACGACCTGAAGTCTTCTTACAAGATACTTAGGAAGACCTAAATAAAGGACATTAACATAGTCCAGGCGCGACCCTACCAATGCCTGGACAATAACCCTTCGATGATTCACAGAAACCAAAGGGAGGAATTTCCTAAGCATCCGTAGGATACCAAAGCACTTCCCTGCAAGACAGGCTATTTGAGGTCCAAAAGTCAACTCGTTGTCAACAATAATACCAAGGTTTTTAGCCTTGGTACTGGCATTGGCAGGGGGAAAAAGATCCTGAGGCCACCAGTTCTTCCAGTTTGGTTCGGAGACACACCCGAAAAAGAGCAGCTCCGATTTATCGGAGTTGCATTTCAGGCCATGCCTCCTGAACCAATCAAAGACTGCCTCTAAGCAGCCTCTGATGCGGGTCCCATCAAACACCTCGTTCTTATTCTGAGTGAACAAGAGCTGGGTGTCATCAGCATAAGACACGATCTGGGCGCCAAACAACTCCGCAACCTCTGCAAGGGGGGCCATAAAGATGTTAAAAAGCAGGGGGCTAAGAATAGACCCCTGAGGGACCCCCACTTCCAGGGCTGACATAGCTGCGGAGTGAGGTGGCGCCCAGATCGTTTGTCGACGGTTGGCTAGAAATGATTTAAGCCATTTCCACACCGTCCCCCTTAGACCACAATCCCAGAGTCGAATTAGGAGAGTGTCATGGGGAACGGTGTCGAACGCCGCCGACAAGTCTAACATAACCAACATGGCCTTTCCTCCTGAGTCTAAAACCTCCCTAATGGCAGTGGTGACTTCCAGTAATGTTCATACATCCCCCATGCAGTAGGGGCTGACAGACTGCTATTTCCTAAAGAGGTCCCCCCACACATCGCCATGTGCCTTCTGCACTTGTATCTTTGCCGCTTAGAGGGACAGATCCAGATAAATACGGTGGAATTAGACATTGAAGGTGTTAACAATAGAACTGTGCTGAACATACGAGCACAACTCTATGTCAAAAATAAATGGGTCCATGTCCATACCCTATTCTGCAGGGCAGCATCCTTAGGCCCCCCTTGGGCTGGCGAAACGGACTGGGTGGGAGACATTGACTGGGATATTGAGGAGAGCTGCGAGGACATTTGGAATAAGGAAGGGAAAAGATACACCTGGGATGGGGAAGGAATGTCCGAAAGTAAAAAAGCATTCAAACTAAAAAATCCTTTTCTTTGTTTCCTAGGCAATGGCTCCACCTATGTTGGGCGTAACACAGACTGTAACAAAACGGTCTTCAACTTCGATATGCAGTTTGGCACCTCCGCATTAATGGACTACTACTGGGCTTGTGGAGAACGCCTCTATCTCCACCTACCTCCTCAGTGGCTCGGACTGTGCTCTTTGGTGACTTTGCATGCAGTACATCTGGTTGTGCCGGCATCAAATGCCTCTCACATACTGACACACCCCATGTCAGGCGACGTGACATTCCTCCACCGCCACCGGCGAACAGCGGAGTACTTTGCAGGCGAAGCTCTTGGTAAAGTTCCAGAAGAATTCCGCCTCTTCAACGAGGACCAACTTTTCTTTGGAGGAGCAGTCCCAATGTTCCAAACTCAGGCTAATGCTCGCTGGCTGGAAGTGACGCGCTATGAGGTCATGAAAGCCATCAACAGCACCAGAGACGGACTAAATGCAATCAGGGAAGAACTGCGCCCATTGAGACTAATGGTTCTGGAACATCGCTACTTCCTGGACATGCTGACTGCCAAAGACGGTGGTTTGTGTCACCAAATCGGGAAGTCTTGCTGCACGTTCATACCAGGAAATGACAAGGACAACGGATCGATCTCAAGAGCCATTGAGGAATTGACCAACTTGGGAAAAGAAATGGTCGATGAAGGAGCTGCCCCTGCGGACATTAGTCCAACAGACTGGTTCAATTTTGACTGGATGCCTTCATGGCTCACAGGAATTTTGAAATTGATGATACCGATTGTTGGGATTCTCATAATACTGTGTTGCGCTTTTCAGATTGGGAGCCATTGCATTAAGAGATTAGGTTCCAAGGCAGTTGGGATGAATTATGCTAGCACAGGGATCTACCAGATAGCAAAGTATGAAGACATGGATAGAGTTCCCGGGGATGGGACGGGAGTACAAATACAGATGGGCGAGATAACAGCACCTGGCACCCACTATGACATACCCACTGCTCCCCCTCTTCCCCCAGGCAGAGACACCCTGAGCAAGAACGCTACAACCGCCCAGTATGAGCATCTGCTTAACGACCGAGATGCAGAATATGTCCAAATACTCCTTAGGTCAGACGGAGAAACAGCGAAGAAAAAAGAGCAGGCCCAAGGTACATTTAAGTGTTATGTTAATGACATGCCCTGGATACCCCCACTGCCTATAGGGTCGCCAAGATACTCAGTAAAGAGTGTGTTCATAAATGAACAAGACGGGGGTGATGATGAAGGGTTAAAATCACGTTCTACCATCTGATCACCAGAAAGAGCATCCCTTAGCTGTCTTGATAGCGAAATGTCACATATGGCCTTGCCAGAGAGAACCTGAAATAGGCTTAAAAAACCCTTAATTTGTGCTGTGCATGATCAGCATATTAAATCCCACAAACTCCCTGAATCCTGGGGTTATAGAACCAAGGCACAGGCCGAAAAGACATGTCTTAGGCTAACAAAATGCACTGGGCCACAATAAGGTTGAAAACGCATTCTCTGCTGCACTGAAAAAAAAACGTGGTAAATTGACCTAATGTGAAGTAGTAATTTTCCATAGCTTCAAGACCAACACCCACACATACACACACTGGTGCACGTTGGTACAGCTTCCTGAAAACCTTGCTAAAGTAATATTTTGAAACAAAGCTTGCACAAGTAAAAGCAGCAACCTCTCGCAATAATCAGCGCCTATCATAAGGTTCGCAGTCGCAGATGTTTTTAGAAATGTACAAAATGTTCTCTTTTGAAATGTACGTAACAAAATGTTCTTTTTTCAGAAATGTACAAAATGTTCTCCTTTGAAATGTACGTAACAAAATGTTCTTTAAAGATGTCCTTCCGGTGTCCTAGGACACATGTGGTTAAACCGCCTGCACTGAATGGGCGTAGGCCAGTGCGTCAGCATAGAACCTTGGTTCCGCAATTTCAGGTATATCAGACCCAACTGTCAGATTCTAAGGCAGAACTCTCCTGCGGATGCCTGGCATTGAGCGTGGTCTGTTCTCCGGCTAGCCGAATATCTGACTTGGGACACCGGCGCCTCTCTCAGGTTGTTGATCTCCCAGGGCAGATAACCCTTCTGCTCCTTTATACCTTTGATATAACCCTTTAGCTATCTCTCTCTTCTAGTCATTATGGGACTGGTCTCATTCCTGGAAACCACCAGCCACTGAATTTAATAGTAAAATGTTCTATTCTGAGCTAATTCTACTTGTGCCTTCCTAGCCTTGATCCCATAATTTAGGGCCCTGATAGAAATGTATAACCTATGAGTAGATCTGTCCTAAATATTTTGCCCTAATGCACTAGAAATTCTACATCAATGTACTCAGTAGCATAGGATCTTTGATCATCTGTAATCGTGTTCATTTGTATACATTTTAGTCCAGTCTTGCCTTGCGATATTTTGAGCATTTGTCATCTAGCCCTCACTCCAGACAGGGCGAAATCTGGATCTCTTGTAGGAATTTGCATGGTAGCCTGAACTGATGTGCATTTATTCTTCTGCTTGTGAACTATTAATAAAGTGCCACTTCAACTTTAAATTCTTGCATCTTACACCTTTATTCCTTGTCTCTCAGTGGAATGCTGTGTTTGTGATTTGTGTCCATGCTCGAGGTGGTGACCACTGACTGAAAGGGTCAAGATTTACCCCTTCTCAAGTTCATAGGTCAGTTCAGAAAATACGATGGAATTCACAAAAAGTCAGGGCCATATTTATCAAGGTTTTGCATTGACCTGAATTGCTTGATAAATCTGTAGTGACGCAAGGCAGCAAAAATCGCTGCCTTGCATTACTCTGCCCCAGGGAGGCATTCCCTGGGTAGGGAGTGGATGTTCCAACACATCCACCCATGAGTTTTCACGCATTACCAGAACTACTATTAGTGGTAGACCTGGGAATGCATCATAATGGTACACCTTCCTAGGTGAGGCATAAGGAGGAGAAATACCTTCATTTCTCTTTGTGATTTCCTCCTTCTACATTTGCTGCATTCCGCTGCACACATAGAAAGAGGATGATGCCTCTGAGGATTGTTTGTGTGCAGGAAGCTATCCCACCTTGCCTTGAATACAGGACCTTTGTATCCTGATAGGCGGGTGCCTGCATTCACGCTAGCCAGCCAATAATGTTCCAGCAATAGGAAAGGACAGGAATATGCTGTGGTGAATATGGTGCATTCCTGCCCTTGTCCTTTCCCTTTCACGCAGAGCAGCACAGCAAGTTCACTTGCTGCATTGTGCTGCATCAAATAACGATAAATCTTGGTCTCAGACTGCAAATTGCTACAACTATTTGTGAACCCCACCTTAGTACAAGTTCTAGAACCTAAGGGCTTTCCTCAAGGGATGTATGTCAGTACAACGCGATCTTTTAGATCGCGGTACTTGACATCACAGATTTTACGACGCAAGGTGTTACAACGACTTGCGTTGGAGGGCGCGGATTTATGAATTTTATAATTTTATATTCCAACACCAGTCCCCGTAACATTAGGGAAGGTGTTGGAATATAAAATTACAACATTCCTTATCCCACAGCGCCATCCAGCGCAAGTCGTAGTAAAGACTTGCATTGTAATAGCTGCGTGGAAAAGGTCGTGCGGTGTAAACCCCGCGTTGTAAACAAAGTTTTTCCTCCTCAAGTCATAGACTGAAGGTTCATTCCTCTTCTGACCTTCCTCAGGCCCAGTAGTGTTCAGGGAGGGCACATTTATGACTGGCACAAGGTTGTGAGTAGGGGTGACTCCTGGCTCCACCCTAACACATTAGGTAAAAGTATCCAGGCATTACCTTGCTCACTTTTGTAGCATATATGGTTTGGCCTAGTATAACCCCCACAGTGTTCCTCTGTGTCTAAATCCAAGCTGGTAAAACCGTTCGCTCCGTGTGCAGTGCCTGTGTGGCGTTCCCAGAGGTGTGGCTAGGGAAATGAGGAACCTCTCATTTGTTGTCACTTCAAACCAGCTCTGGTGGCAGTTCCATCTTCACTGGGCTTTGACCCTGCATGTCTGGGGGAACCAAAGAAAGAGGCCTGCACAGATCTGCCTGTGACAGGAAAGGCCCCTTCCAAGGTAATTAAGATCCTGGGCAATAACTAATTGATCATTCTGCTAGAGAACAGAAAAATCTCCCCATCCCCAGGCCTTTGCTTTTGCTTTGGTAGCAGTTTATACACCTTATTCAGGGATTAAGCACTAAGAGGGCTGCAGCTAGAGATAATGCAAGTTAGCCTCTATAGGTAGGGAAAAGGTAACTTTCTAAAAGTACCTCTCCACGTACGGAGTGCATAGCTGGAAATAGAGTGCTCGATCAGCTTTTGCCAGGATTCTTTACCCACAAAGTCTCTATAACTGGTGCAGTTACTAGAGAGTTGGGCTTTTAATAAATATTACCAAGAGTTCAAGAATTAAATTTTTAGGCATTTCCTAGCTGCAAATAGCATTCTTAAATGTTCTTAAATAAACAAATGCTGGATTTGCTCTTTCTTGACAGGTAGTACCCAGTGGATCAGGCGGGCCCCCCTCACCTTGGATGTCATCAATCTCATCTGCAGAGTTTCACATAGATCCTCATTTAATCCAGGATTTGTAAAGTGCGGCAAATCACCTGTCAGGGTCTCGAGACGCTGAATTGTAGGCACAGAGAGATTAAGTGATTTGCTCAGTATTACAGGATGTTGACATTGATGCTGAGACTCGAACCTGGTTCCCACCAGCTCCAAAGTTAGAAGTTCAGGCTGTTGTGTCACACTCTCTGCAACCTCTATATTACCCCATATGCCAGCATCATCCTGGCCCATGAAATAAACATCATATCCTATGCTGACAACACCTAGGTCATACTCTTCCTTCCGATAAGACGCTAAACATCCAGACAAATTACTCTGCCAGCATGACCGAATTCACCATATGGATGAACTCGGACACACATTCCATCTGACAGCCCAAGCAAAAAACCTTGGAATAATAGTGCGTACCCAACTCACTAGGACTGGCCAATTGAACGCAGTCTCCATATCCTTCTTCCACAAGCTCAAGATGCTCAAGAAGTTCTTCAAATGTCTCCCCATCGACACTCGCAGAACCATCACCCAAACTGCCATCAAAGGCAAGCTGGTCTAAGAAAATACACTCTGCTGGAATAATGCTCAATTGACCAGAAGACTCCAGGCCAATCAAAACTCAGCCGCGAGGCCCACTCTCAACCTCCTACCCCACCCTCACATAAACCCACAGCTCATAGTGCTCCACTGTCTCACAATCCACAAATGAGCACTCTTCACACTCCTCACGCACATGTACACAGCCTTACACAACATTGGCTGCAAATACTTCAACAACCACATCAACTTTCACATACCTACAGAAACCTCCTACTCACGCACACCCTCTGCATGCCCAGAAACAGATATGTCAGTCATGCCTTGCCCTAACTCACTCCTAAATCCTAGGCTAACCTGCACATCAAATTCACCTCCTTAGTTCTTGAATTCCATAAAAAACTGAAGACCTATCTCCTCGCGTGGCGCTAAACCTGGTGTGGCACATACAGATCCTGGTTCAGCACTCTGCGGGTAACTTCATCACATTGTGCATCCCAGGTTTTTTCTTTGGAACAGCCATCCTTGCTACAGTGAAAATAGCTTGTAGGTTCTAGTCACTCTATGGAAATGTTTACCATTATATTTCTACATGTATATTTGAATGCCAAGCACCCTGCCTTATGGGATGTAAGCCTACTTGAGGGTGACGTAATAACATTTAAAAGGTAGGTCTCGAGCAGGCAAAGGGGTACAGTTTGACAGCATGAATAACAATTTTACAACTGCTTTACTCAGGGCCTGTGGTGTTCACCTATTGAAAATAGCTGCCTAATTATCACTCTCCACCAGGGAGGTTACTCTTAGATGAAAAAGGAGAGTGTCAATCTCCTCAAATTCAGTAAAGCTGCCTTATCCAGATCCTTATCCACCCGGTACATCAAATATGTGATGTAACAACTTGATACAGATAACATAGGGACTGCTTCCTCCCAGTTGAGAAGACCTGCACGACACTAGGCATAATAGCGACCAGGATCCCTCAACAATTCAGTAAAACAGTCTACCAGCACACCCCGCAAACACACCCCTGGGTAAGCAGGCCACCTTTTCTCACCTCAACACATAGGAGAACTTGTTCTACTAACATAGAAATTCGTAGAAGTGACTCACCAGTAAAGGTAGGAGCATGTGTCTGTATCTGTGCTTCCAGACCCTAACATGTGCCCAAACAGCAAAGTCTCAAATTCAGATCCAGTTCAAGAAACAGCCATGGCACACAGATCTCCATGGGTGTGCTCTTTCATTCTTTCTTTCAACAAATATTTATCAATTTTAAGTGTAGGAAAACTGGGTTCTTGCTGAGGAAATACCCCCGCGTTTTGCCTGGTTTTTCATGCAACCTTGACTGAGGTGTACTGGGTCCCTCCTAACCAGGTTCCTTGTACCAGTGTCCTAAAACTCTACTGCAATTGACACAACTTTGGCAACCTCTATAAGTCCACAGTAATTGATAACCCTGGTACCTAGGGCATTTGGACTGAAGAGGGTTCACTGGGGCCGCAGCACAAATTGTGCCACTCCAGGGACCCCTCACCAAGACCATGCAAACTGCCATTGCAGGCTACGTGTCTGGGTGCAGAGAAAACCAAAGTGTTGACATGGTACACAGCCCTGTTTGCCATGCCCTATTCACTGCATGAGGCATAGGTAAATCACCCCTACTGCCGGCCTTATAGCCCCAATCTTGGATAGTGTAAGTGCACAGGGAAGCCATTAAGAGTACATGGGCTGGATTACTGCCTTAACGAGTTTCCTAGCTGCATGATGGCTTCACTGATCCTTAAGGTATTTGGTATAAAAAATGTCATCTTAATAAATCCCCATTGATGCCAGTGTTGGATTTATTAATATTTGCACACAGGGGACACCTTAGAGGATCCCCTGAAAACCTAGTGTGGTCTCTGACTAGTCTTAGCCTGCCTGCCACCACTAGACATGTTTCTGGCCTCATGGGGTGACAGCCAGTGCTCTTAGAGGTCAGGAAAAAGACCTGCTCTGTGCGGAGTTACTTCACACATATTCATGACTGGGATGACGGTCCAGAGCAGGGAGCTTCAAAGGCAGAGCCACCTTTGAAATGTGACCCAAGCCTCTCCTTCTAGCAGCAGATGGCAACCCCTCTGACACAACTTTTGGCATGAGGACAGGTGGGAAAATTAAACACGATAGGAGGTGGGGCCACAGGTAGCCTGCACCACCCCTATGGTGGGGAAGACGACTTGAACCAAACTTTTCACGATCTTGAAGATAGGTAAAATATCCTATTAGGGTCAGTGAAATTCACACTTCTCACAAGGGGTGAGCATTTAGAGGGTGTAGACACCCTAAGAGTAGGTTGCCCATTGGCTAATACCTGATACTCCCTTGTAACCCTCCTAAATTTAGTATTTTGTGGCATCCCTAGACCTTGAAACTTAGTTTCGACAGACCTAAGAAGAGCAACAGACAAAGAGCTGCTAACCCGAGAACTCGCTATCTGCTACAGAAACTTGGTGCAAACCCCTGCCAGCTGCTTTTAGGACTCAACAATCATAGACTGCGGTCCCGTCCTGCAACTGTGAGATAATCTGCTGCAGCTTGCAGGTACCAAACTGAGAAGCTCGGCTTATCGTTTTGCTGCTCTCCGGTGACACAGAAGCAGCACCTAAGCAAACCTTGGTACACAAGTTCCAGAGGGTCAGCTCTGTCTCCCCACCAAGCTTTGGGACACCTAGACCTCCCAGAGCCTATACAGTACCAATACCCAGGGTACTAGGCCCTATGCTCCGAAGGATGAGAAGAAAGAGTCCAATCCGGACTCCACCAAACCAGTACGAAGACACCTTTGTGGAATCTTGGGACCCATGAGACTCACTTTGTGAGTGGCCCAGCTGTTCCAGAATCAGCTCTACAGCCTCCGTTCCCCTGACCGTGAGAAACATTTTGACACAGGACTCTTGGCTGCCCTATCTTCACTACACCTAGCCTGCCCGGCATGGGTACCCACAAACCAGCTGTGCTCCTGTGGTCCTATGGCCCTTGTGACCTGCTCCCTTGAGTGAGACACCTCACACTTACATTTAAGTCCCAAGTCCCGATGAGCAGTGTTTTCAAGTGGCCCCCCCTTTGCAGTAGATACCAATGAAATCAGCACATTGCCCCTATGGTCAAATTCAGGATGCTCCCGAATTTCTGCTGCTGTAACATTGGTCCTGACCCGACTACCTGCTTAATTCCAAAAGGTGAATCTCGAGAAATGCATTATATTATATTAATGCATTATATGCATTTTATTTAAATCTCTAATTATAGACCACATAGACCGCAATGGAATCTCATGTCTGGGTGAAATTTTGTCCCATCCACATTGAGTACGGAACAAAGCCGGTGCAAGCACCTTAGCCCACTCTTCTGCAAATTTCAGCACCTGCTCTTTCGCCACAGTGTGTGCGAAACTAGTGAGGATTACCTCCTCCCCTCTTGGAGCAGCCAGAACGAAAGATGGGGGCCAGTCTGCCTCCACCAACAAAATGTCATATGTAGAGGTCAGATTTTCCCAAAAAATCCCCTTTATTTTACGTTGTATGTCACCTTCAATGAAAAGGACTGTTTCATATATTTCAAACAAAAGCACAGGTGCACCACACAACAAAATGTAATCAATAAGGACAGATATGAAGTCCATATCCAGAGCAGAAAGTTCTTAATTTCTTTCTTTTTATTCCATTTTCATTTTACGTAGATTAAAAACCGTGTCCAGTACTAATGACTCAACACACAGTACAGCTGACACGTTTTGTCCTAGTGCAGGACTTCTTCAGAGCAACAAGAAGATTGGGACTAGAGTCCCATGGTGGCAGCAACAGTGTCCTTTGAACTAGAGAGTATTCTCATGATCATAGCAACCTGAACAAGATAGACCCTCCCTATCAGAGTGGGGATGACATCCACAAATAGATAACTGCACTAGAAAGGGCCTGTAAGGTACAGAGTGTCCCTCAAGAGCAGTTGTCAGCTATTTTGTGGCTCTCCTTTGCTGACAAAGGTAGAGATAGGCTCCTCACTGTTAGAGAAGAGGATGCTGACAATTACTCTGTCTCGAAGAGTGCTCTCATTGATTTGTTTGGCATTTTAAAAAGAAATTGTGCATATTGTATATAGCGCGAACTTGACCCGGAGGTATTTGAGCGCTTTACATGAGCACCGTATTTACATTACACATTCAGGAACATTCGGGGAGATTAAGTGATTTGCCCATAATTACAGGATGTGGACGCAACCCCGAGGCTCGAACCCTGGTTTCCAGCACCAAAGTCGGCAGTCTAGCCGACGGACCACATCCTCTCCCTCTCAACCACTGAACAGTACAGGATTAAGTTCAAAGACACCCAGAAGGCACAGACTCAGGACTGGGTTGACTTAATAGATTGTGCTACTGTTAGGAATGGGATTTCTGGTAGGCTTGGGCAAGGGCCAAAGCCAGCCAATAATCTCCACTCTAGTCACGATAAGGGAGTTACACTCCTAAAATAACCCTTGCTCACGCCCTTGGTTGCTTGGCACGAGCAGTAAGATTTATTTTAGAGGCAGTGTGTAAAGCATTTGCACATAACCCACATTAATACAGTATACACACTTTGTTGGACTTGGCACTTCTAGCAGGTTCAACCCTGAACTTTTTGCTTTTGGTATGTGACCTGGTGATAGTGATTTTTGTTTTCTGCGCACTTTACCACTGTGTCCCAGGGTAAAGTGGGTGTGTGTGGTGAGGTTGGCCTGCCCTCCCATAGGAATGCATGGGGAATGTATGTGTCCCTGGTAGTTCCTGATGTGTGGGGAGTGCAGGCTCGAGTTTGGTATGTGCGGACTTGTGTGATTAAATGCTGCGCAATGATGTATGAGGCGTGATTGTGTCTAGTGTGGAAGTGCCACTTAGAAGTTGGCATGTTTGCGTAATTTGTGTCTGGCTTGTGATTGGCTGGAGCTGGCTGGTGAGCCTGGCTCCATGAGTCATGATAGGTCTGCCCCGGTGGTGAGTGTTGAGATTAGCATGAGTGATGTGAGGGAGGTGTACACCTGGGACCTGAATAGGGCTGGGCTTTCCCCACACAATGCTGGCTCCGCCCCCTGTGGTGTGTCTAATGTCCCTAGCCTGGCCAGTGAAAGGAAAGGGTGGCTGAGGAAAACAAAGTGCTCCAAAACCAGCTGCGACTGGTTTTTCCCTCACCCTGCACCCTGAGACAAAGGGTTTTACTGTATAAAAAGAGGCTGTGACCTCTTACAAAATGTTCTTCTTGATCCAAGCTGAGGGGGGCTGCTGCTGCTGCTGGGCACCAGGAGGACCGCCACTGGGGATTGCCTCCCTGCCTAGGAGGACCCTGTGAGCTTGATCCTGGGCCCAGCCTTGCCCTCCACCCCCTGAAGGACTTGGTGCTGGACTTTGGGGGCATTAGCGCATGAGAAGCGCTTTACATTTACTTTCTTAAGCCCTACAGCGCCTGGGAGTGCTGGATTTGCCACTAGCGCTCAGAGTGCTTTATTTTCCCTGTGGTGGCTGCCCGTGCCGCATATTGCCGTGTTTATAGGCCCCTGGCAGGTGCCCACTCCGCCAGGAACCTTGTGCTAATTACCGAGGGAGCCTACCCCTCAAAATCACCGCCGCCGGCCCGGTGATCCTCTTTGAGGCGTTGTTCCCGCCTCCGCACTCCAGGGCCGAGCTGCCATTGGCTGCAGCCGCCACCCGGAAGTACTTTGCCCCAACCCGGAAGCTGACGGGAGCCCACCCCGCGCTCCGGGGTGAAGAAGAGAAGTGGCCGGTGAGAGGGAGCCCGGGAGCCTACCCCGCCTCCCAGGAAGCCCGCGGCACCAGTGAAGCTGCCCAGAGCTCCGGCAGCCGGAAGAGGCTGCCCGCGTCCCCCGCCGCCTCCTGCGAACAAATCAGTGAGTGCAGGGGCCCCGATGAGAAGCAGAGTCCAGCCGCGGCACCGAGGAGTCAGCAGGACTCCTCAGATCCGGTGAGTGGGGCCCGGTGCTGTGTAGAGGAGAGTAGGGCGTCGGGACACATTGCCGGTGCCCCCCCCCACAGTGGTGCAGGCTTCCTCCCAGGGCATTTCCTGCCTCAGAGTCCCCCGAGCGGGACTCCAGCATCCGGGGGCATATTTTGTTCTTGACTCCCCCAGAGGGGGGGTTCCACCCAGGCGGCAAGTTGCTTCTCGAGCCCAGAGAGGCTCAGGGGCATTAATAATTCGAGCCGCAGAGACTCGTGGCGGCATATTTGTTGATGAGCCCTAGAGTCTCAGGGCACATTTTGTGATCTCGAGTCCCCCGAGAGGGACTCCAACGTTCTGAGGAGCATTGCAGAGGGTAGAGCCGCCCCAGTTGGCAGCAGGCCGCTCCCCCAGTGTGGGTCACATTATTGCAGAGCCCATGAGGCTCTAAGGGGGCCATATTTTGTTGCAGAGCCCACAAGGCTGCGGGACATCTTTATTTCGAGCCCGAGAGGCTCCAGGGCACCACATTTCTTTCTAAGCCCACAAGGGCTCCTGGGGGCACCGTTGCTTTGTTTCAGAGCCTGCCAGGCTCCCTGCTACAGCTGCCCAGCACTTAGTGGGCAGCTGCTCCATTTAGGCCCCCCTGACATTGGGGCACAGGGCGTTTCAGCCCCAGAGAGGTCAGTTGGCCTGGGGACAGTCACAGGGTGTGGCTTATGTGATTTCTGCACAATTGTTCTTTGCTGCACCTCTGAATGTGTTGTTAATGCGTCACATGTTTTTCCCTACACCTCTGAATGTTGTAATGCATCATGTGTAATGTTCTTATGCCTATACCCCTAAACGTATAGTGATACTTAGGTGATTTTACTTCCTAGTACAGGTGTTGCTAGTGAGGTTCTGGTTCCCTGCGTAATATTTTCCTAAGGTGGTTAGGGTTGGGTAGGTGGTACTTACATATTACCAGTGATTACTGGTTGTGTGCTCTACTTTTTATTTTATGCTACAAGTTATTATTCTATGTTCTACAAAGTGCTATTTCTAACCAGTATTCTAAATCTACAAGTGCATATTCCTGACAGTGGTCCATGTGGCCCTGTCCTGTACATATACCCCCTGTAAATTCTGCCCGTGCCTGTTGGCACATTGTAAAGTGTGTGTTTTTATCTAATGTGTTTGGTACAAAACAAAGGCTATTTTTATATATAACCTTGTGTGGAGTTTCCTTTGTGGTGGACCTTGGGTGTTGTTGCTGGGTGCGCGCACAAACACTTAACTTACATAGCCTCCGGGATACGCCTTACTGCTCGCGCCACATTGCCTAGAGGGTGAGCAGGGGTTATCTTTGGCATGTAACTCCCTTGCCCTGACGTAGGAATGGTGGTTTCTGCCTGACTTTGGCGCAAGCCTTAGCCAACGGGAAATCCCATTTCTAACACACTTCAGAAGGACACTGTCATGCCTCGACTCCCCTACGACACTATACCTTTAATTCCATCCACTATTTAAGACGCCAAGAACAACAGAACGATGCTTTACGTTCTTGTGTCTAGCTACTTCCGTTTTGGGTTCCGTCCCGTTTCTGCAGTGCCTGACTTCCGGTTTCTGATCTGTTTCCGTTTTCGCGTCTGGAGCGATTCCTGCCCACTCGTACAGGTTTTTGTGGGCTAGGCTTCCTTCGTTCCTCTAGCGGACTTTGTGATTTTTAACGTCTCTCCACCTGACGTTCATTTATGCGGTGATTGCAGCGCTCACTGTAATCGTGTACAATTCCCCCTTCCTTGAGCCCCGCCCGGCGGCCGGGTTCTTCTCCGGCATCCGGCTGGGTTCAGCCTCTGTTCTCCTTCTCGTCCTTAGGTGCTCCGCCCGGCGGCCGGGTTTGTTCTCCGCCGTCCGGCTGGGCTCATTTACTATTCCTTTTAGATAGAAAGGTTCCTTTATTTCCTCCTCCAAATTCCTCCTGGTGTCTCGCCCGGCGGCCGGGTTTTTCTCCGCCATCCGGCTGGGCACTGCTATTATTTGGTCATTACATTCCCCAGTTATTGCTGAATTCTCCGGTGCACGTCTTCAACTCCTCCATTCCTTGGCCAACTACATATGTATTCTGGGGTTCTTGCGTGGACCTGAGTGTGGTGTATATTACAGGCGACTCTACACAGAATCACGGTAACAGTGCTGTGCACTGCCTTAATATATATATATATTTATTTTTTTGTCTATTGATGAAGACCTGAGTGTATGTCCTGTTTCACAGATATTAATGCAAGATTTATGGTGTTGGCTCCAGCTCATTATCATATCTACAGGAAGATTGGATGTTTTACCAGTATCCTTCTAGAACATACAAAGTGAGAGTATACACTTTAGATAATAGACACTCACCAGCGTAGATTTAGAAGTTGTCTTTACTATTGTTTATTTTGTCATCTTTGTATTAGCTCAAGACGAACACCTTATTATATCCTACTTACCAGTTCTACAGTACAAGCAAATAAATGTGGTATGTAGTGGTCATATGTGTCTCATAGACAGTGTATATAGTTATATTGTGGTTAGCAAAGATAGACTGTAATGCTTATCTTCCTTTCCAGCCTACTTGTTGCCAAGTGCCCACTCTGAGTTGCCACGCATCCACTCTGAAGACCACCATCAAGTTCTGTTATTTTTTCCCCCAACCTTTCCTTGTTTTATCTCCCTGTTTTCCCCTGGCAAGCCTTTCGATGCTCTAGTGTTTGATAGTCGGAAGGCCGTAGGGGAAGGCTGAGGATTGTTCTTCGGATTCCTGACGCTCCTGCGGAACCTGCTTGGAAGTCATTACAGACACCACAACAGTTTAGAAAAATATCCAATTTTTATATATTTAAACAAGACCAAAAGTGACAAAAATCCACAATAACTTTGAGTTTTGTTATGGAATTAGCAGCCTTAATGTATATGTGCCTAAAAGGCTGCAGTAATTAAAGAAACTAACTGAGAAAGTATTATATTACAATTGCGACCTTATGTAACAACTCTTTGGCACCTATTAATGTCAGTATCTCATCTATTTCACTTTCTCTGTTAGGTTCTTTTATTACACGCACCACACCTAATATTTGGTCAATTGCACTAGTCAATTCTCGATTCAAGGTAACAGAACAGCAGCTATATCTTGCTATGTACTGTCTGGGAATGAAGGGCTTTATATCTTGCTTTAAAAACCCTTTGCACTGGCTCTCATTACAATTTTGTCTATATTCAGTTTTTATAGATCTGATCTCATCTCCAGCACTGATTCCAATCCCAGGACGTGAGTTATACACAGGTCACTCCTGATATATATAAACTTGTGTCCAGAACTGATTCTAGTCTCATGAGTTATATACAGGTCACTCCTGATAGATACGATCTCATCCCCAGCACTGATTCTAGTCCCCGGACATGACTTATACACAGGTCACCACTGAAAGATCTGATCTCATCTCCAGCACTGATTCCAATCCAGGAGTGAGCTATACACAGTTCCCTCCTGATAGATCTCATCTCCAGCACTGATTCCAAACCCTAGATGTGAGTTATACACGGGTAACTCCTGATAGAACTGATCTCATCTCCAGCACTAAATGGAAAACCTTGGATGTGAGTTAAACACGGGTAACTCCTGATAGATCTGATCTCATCTACAGCACTAAATTGCAAACCCTGGATGTGAGTTAAACATGGGTAACTCCTGAAAGAACTGATCTCATCTCCAGCACTAAATTGCAAACCCTGGATGTGAGTTAAACATGGGTAACTCCTGAAAGAACTGATCTCATCTCCAGCACTAAATTGCAAACCCTGGATGTGAGTTAAACATGGGTAACTCCTGAAAGAACTGATCTCATCTCCAGCACTAAATTGCAAACCCTGGATGTGAGTTAAACATGGGTAACTCCTGAAAGAACTGATCTCATCTCCAGCACTAAATTGCAAACCCTGGATGTGAGTTAAACATGGGTAACTCCTGAAAGAACTGATCTCATCTCCAGCACTAAATTGCAAACCCTGGATGTGAGTTAAACATGGGTAACTCCTGATAGATCTGATCTCATCTACAGCACTAAATTGCAAACCCTGGATGTGAGTTAAACATGGGTAACTCCTGATAGATCTGATCTCATCTACAGCACTAAATTGCAAACCCTGGATGTGAGTTAAACATGGGTAACTCCTGAAAGAACTGATCTCATCTCCAGCACTAAATTGCAAACCCTGATGTGAGTTAAACATGGGTAACTCCTGAAAGAACTGATCTCATCTCCAGCACTAAATTGCAAACCCTGGATGTGAGTTAAACATGGGTAACTCCTGATAGATCTGATCTCATCTACAGCACTAAATTGCAAACCCTGGATGTGAGTTATACATGGGTAACTCCTGATAGATCTAATCTCATCTCCAGCACTAAATTGCAAACCCTGGATGTGAGTTAAACATGGGTAACTCCTGAAAGAACTGATCTCATCTCCAGCACTAAATTGCAAACCCTGATGTGAGTTAAACATGGGTAACTCCTGAAAGAACTGATCTCATCTCCAGCACTAAATTGCAAACCCTGGATGTGAGTTAAACATGGGTAACTCCTGATAGATCTGATCTCATCTACAGCACTAAATTGCAAACCCTGGATGTGAGTTATACATGGGTAACTCCTGATAGATCTAATCTCATCTCCAGCACTAAATTGCAAACCCTGGATGTGAGTTAAACATGGGTAACTCCTGAAAGAACTGATCTCATCTCCAGCACTAAATGGCAAACCCTGGATGTGAGTTAAACATGGGTAACTCCTGATAGATCTGATCTCATCTACAGCACTAAATTGCAAACCCTGGATGTGAGTTAAACATGGGTAACTCCTGAAAGAACTGATCTCATCTCCAGCACTAAATTGCAAACCCTGGATGTGAGTTAAACATGGGTAACTCCTGATAGATCTGATCTCATCTACAGCACTAAATTGCAAACCCTGGATGTGAGTTAAACATGGGTAACTCCTGAAAGAACTGATCTCATCTCCAGCACTAAATTGCAAACCCTGGATGTGAGTTAAAAATGGGTAACTCCTGAAAGAACTGATCTCATCTCCAGCACTAAATTGCAAACCCTGGATGTGAGTTAAACATGGGTAACTCCTGATAGATCTGATCTCATCTGCAGCACTAAATTGCAAACCCTGGATGTGAGTTATACATGGGTAACTCCTGATAGATCTAATCTCATCTCCAGCACTAAATTGCAAACCCTGGATGTGAGTTAAACATGGGTAACTCCTGAAAGAACTGATCTCATCTCCAGCACTAAATTGCAAACCCTGGATGTGAGTTAAACATGGGTAACTCCTGAAAGAACTGATCTCATCTCCAGCACTAAATTGCAAACCCTGGATGTGAGTTAAACATGGGTAACTCCTGAAAGAACTGATCTCATCTCCAGCACTAAATTGCAAACCCTGGATGTGAGTTAAACATGGGTAACTCCTGAAAGAACTGATCTCATCTCCAGCACTAAATTGCAAACCCTGGATGTGAGTTAAACACGGGTAACTCCTGATAGATCTGATCTCATCTCCAGCACTAAATTGCAAACCCTGGATGTGAGTTAAACATGGGTAACTCCTGAAAGAACTGATCTCATCTCCAGCACTAAATTGCAAACCCTGGATGTGAGTTAAACATGGGTAACTCCTGAAAGAACTGATCTCATCTCCAGCACTAAATTGCAAACCCTGGATGTGAGTTAAACATGGGTAACTCCTGAAAGAACTGATCTCATCTCCAGCACTAAATTGCAAACCCTGGATGTGAGTTAAACATGGGTAACTCCTGAAAGAACTGATCTCATCTCCAGCACTAAATTGCAAACCCTGGATGTGAGTTAAACACGGGTAACTCCTGATAGATCTGATCTCATCTCCAGCACTAAATTGCAAACCCTGGATGTGAGTTATACATGGGTAACTCCTGATAGATCTAATCTCATCTCCAGCACTAAATTGCAAACCCTGGATGTGAGTTAAACATGGGTAACTCCTGAAAGAACTGATCTCATCTCCAGCACTAAATTGCAAACCCTGGATGTGAGTTAAACATGGGTAACTCCTGATAGATCTGATCTCATCTACAGCACTAAATTGCAAACCCTGGATGTGAGTTATACACCGGTAACTCCTGAAAGAACTGATCTCATCTCCAGCACTAAATTGCAAACCCTGGATGTGAGTTAAACATGGGTAACTCCTGATAGAACTGATCTCATCTCCAGCACTAAATTGCAAACCCTGGATGTGAGTTATACATGGGTCACTGCTCCTAGATCTGATCTCATCTCCAGGACTGATTCCAATCGTAGGACGTGGGTTATACACACTTCACTCCTGATAGATCTGATCTGATCTCTAGCACTGATTCCAATCCCAGGACCTGAGCAATACACACGTCACTTCTGTACACAAAGGGTCGCCTCAATGGAAGACGCCTCAAGCTAAGTGAATAGTTCATATCTTTAATGATGATGACTGCAAACAGGTTACAGCAAGGAGAAAGTCACCGTAAAACATCGGCCAACCAAACGCGTTTCAGAAATGTTTTCCCTTCTTCAGTGGTGTTCATCTTTGCGAGAGACAGCATTCACGCGCACACTTGATCTTCCAGGAACTTACCTCAGTGGGCGGGGTCCTCCTCACAGCATTGTGGTTCTTGTAGTGCCGGAAAATACTCCCACGTGAGTCTGCCTTCATTGCTCAGCAGTTAGTGTTGCTTAATAAAATCCTAGTCAATCGATGTGCAGTCCCACTGCATGTACCTGCTGACTTCACCAGCCGTCTTCGTGAACATTACCTCCCGAGGGCCCACAGCGGATGCATACCACCCGCACTCGTACCCTGGCCCCACTGGCACATCGATCTTGCAGGGGTCGTCTTTTAACTGCGCACGCTCTACCGTATATACGGCTCTCCCTCGGGGACACCGACTAACGCATTTATCCTCGCCGGAGCAGACAGATCAAATCGGACTGCTCGTTGCCATCAAGCTGTTACAGTAGGTGAGCCACACACCGAGATTCCGTCTCTTCCTTTCGATGCAGCAAGCATTTACGAACTTGCGGTCCCCTTGACACAGGTATTATCCTTGGTAACGCTCGCCCCATTGTGGGCCAGACTCATTTCCAGTACTTCGGATCCATCGACACATCATCGCACCCCACCTTAACTGCGCCTCAGCATTGACTCAATCCATTGCCTAGTCACAAGTACCAGTGGGAAGTTGCCTTTTGCAGCGACTACCGATATAACACGGATGCACTGTCATGTACTGGTTTTAATTTTCATGCCTTCTTTTCCCCTGAACATAATTCACTGCCAAGAACCCGGCTGTGAGTACTTTTGCTTCACTCATTACGTACAGGGTTGACACAGCACACCACACGTGACCTTCATTGTATAAACCAGGTATAAACCGCCCCCTTCTTAGCTGTCCACTTCAGTTGCTTGGGCATTCCCATTGGTCCAGTCCTCACCCATTTTATCTTATCCTTCAGATGTCCCCCAACCTTTGGTCCTGATGAGAGCCTTTATTCGCAACAGGGTCCAAACGCCGTCGACGATGAAAGGAAAACGAACCTTGCAAACAGCACTTAAAGTGTATCACAGGGCCATTTGCAGAACTCGGGCGGAGTATTATGCCTCCGAAATAAAAGTGAGCACTAATGCTGCTAAAGTAATCTTTAAGATTCTTAAAGAGCTAAGCATCCAAAAATCTGCCAGAAATATTCCCACCTCTGCTGCTCAATGCAAAGAATTGGTCTCCTTCTTTGTGGAGAAAATTCGGGGCATATATCAATCATTCGCCCCTGCGAATGCGCCTGGCCCCATCCCTCTGACGAGACTTAGCCTTGCCTCACAATTGTCGGTCATTCCCGAAATCACTTGGGAAGAGTTTGATAAATTAACTAGACATATTAAATCCGGCTTCCCGGCGGATCTCCTCAAACCTGCCCAGTTTAGAGATTCCTCTCTGTGCTGTTCTGCCCCGCTATACAAGCTTATTGATGCTTCATTTTCATCCGCTATCGTCCCAGCTAAATGGAAACAGGCATGGGTTTCTCCCATATTAAAGAAACCCACTTTAGATCCCCTGAAGCCTGAAAACTTCAGACCTATTTTCCTGCTTCCCTGGGCTGCGAAGATTGCTGAGTCCCATGCTAATTTAATCCTTACCAACGTATTGAATGCCAACAACATACTGGATGATACGCAGCACGGCTTTCGCGCTGGTCATAGTACAGAGACGGCTCTCCTGGCTATGACGGAGCCCCTTTGTTCCACTTTTGATCATGGGCAAACAGCGGCACTAGTCCTATTGGATCTGAGTGCCGCCTTTGACACCATCTCCCATCAGATCTTGCTCCACCGGCTCGAGGAGGCAGGGATCGCGGATAAGGCTCTTGCCTGGTTTAGATCCTTTTTAATCGAGAGATCATTTCGTGTCTCTACCCCTCCCTTCCCTTCTAGGGCACATGGAATTGAGCAGGGTGTTCCTCAGGGATCGGCACTGAGCCCCACCTTGTTCAACCTTTACGTTCAACCACTAGCTGCGGTCGCCAAAAAGTGGGACCTTAACATCGTCTTATATGCTGACGATATGCAGCTAGTGGTCGCCCTTACGGAAGGTACTACCATGGATCATGTTAGATTCAAAGCCAGTCTGGCCGCTGTGGCAGAATGGATGACAGCTAACTGTCTACAGTTAAATGCCGCTAAGACAGAGGTGCTATTGGTTGGAAGGAATACCCATTTATGGGGAGATCATTGGTGGCCATCTACTTTGGGGAAAGCCCCGACACCTAAGGCGGAAGTGAAAAATCTGGGAGTCTGGTTAGACTCAGCCCTCAGCTTCTGTACCCAAACGAAAAGAGTCGCCGCAACATGTTTCGGCATACAACGCAGCTTGAAACCGGTCCTGAAATTCTTCGATTCAGCCACTAGGCAGCTGATTGTCCAGTCTATGGTGTTGTCCAGACTGGACTACGCATGCTCACTGCTCCTAGGTGCTAACCAGGTGGAAATTGCCAGAATGCAATTCATTCAAAATGCTGCTGCAAGGGTGTGAGAAGTTGGCCTGATAGGTGATGTTTCCAATTCTGGAACCACCTGTTATCAGACCAAACAATCCCTTATGGTGTCTGGTTGTAAGTCAACCTTATTAGACAAGCTATCCTAGGGGTAGCATGGACTAAGCAGCCTAAAGGCTTAACTTAAGAGGTCGTGTTAAGCGAGCTGTTTTACCACATACAATCCTGTAATATCAAATGAAAGGGCACCACACAAGTATATATTATAAAAATATATGTATTTATTACTAAAAACAATCCCCAGTATTCTTTATGAATAAAGGGGCACAAGCGTTAAATCAAAAGCACAGTATAACATACAAAGTTGCACAAATATGGATGAGGGCGAGGGGCCACTCAGACCATATACTAAACAAGTGGTATAAGAGATACCAATCGAACAGTGGTTAGGCCTAGGGCCTAGGGAATCGCTAGGAGCAGTCGGGACAAGCAATGCTGAAGTCGGGAAAAGCCCGCGGGATTCGGGTGCAGTGCAGAAAGTGCACGCATGCATCAATGTTAAGCAATGGTGCGTAAAAGTTACAAAGTTAAAGTTTAAGGACACTTCCGCTGAACCTAGAGGAACAAAACTTAAGACACAGACCCTAGAGGTGTGTACCAGTGTGGGAACACCGGCGTTGCAATGTTACCTCACCCACAGGAAGCGGGTGCACAGGGTCGAAGTTGAGTCGGGTTTCGTCACGCAGGCTCTTGGTGCTTGGAGCTGAAAGGGCTGCAGGCAGGGTGAAAGAGAAGTGTCCGGTGGAGTCCAAGGGTGGACTCAAGTCGAAAAGTACCTGAAAGCAGAGGGGACAGAGTCTGGGTCACTCAGCAGTGACCAGGGTGGAACCAGGACGGTACCAGGCAGTGTCGGGCGCAATCAGGTGGTTGTCGAGGAGCTTCTCTCCGCTGTCAAGTGGGCTCTGGGGCATCTACGAAGTCCAGGAGCAGGTCACGATCTGTCCCACGCAGGCTCTCGCCGTCGGCGCTGTCGGCTTCAAGATTGGAGCAAACAACACTTGGCAAAAGCAATCCACGCGGAACCGGGAGATTGCTTCTCACTCTAACCAGGAGGGTCAGAGTGGGGGCTCCTTTTCAGGGGAGCTGGTGCAAATCTGGAGCAACCAGAATCGCAAGTCGAATTTCAAGATTCGTCGGCACAGGGGCCACAAGCCAGCTGGCAAGTGACCGGGCCAACGCGTTGAGCCAAAAGAAGCAGAAGGGCCCCACGCAGCACTCGTCGAGTGTGGAGGGCTGAACTTTGGTGCAAGAGTGGCTCAGGGTTGGGGCTTCTCAAACCCCGGTGTACAGCTTCGAGGGTCACTCGTGGGCTGCACGGTCAACGTCTCGTGGTCTTTCCAAGATGGCGTGTCCCGCGCTTCCGGTCGCCTCCACGGTCTCAGCTCTGCAGGGACTGTGGATCGGGCTGTTAGAAGGCAGGCAAGCTTGATCTCGTCAATCTCTGTCGCTCGAGTTCCGGCGGGAATTGCAACAAAGCAGACGTCGATGGCTGGATGGTGCCTGTTTGCACAGGGTGGTCACTCCTTGACCACAAGGGAGATTCTTCAGTCTTCTACGTTGAGTAGGATGTCGAAGGGTCCATAGTTTCGTTTCTTATGTTTCATCAGGATAATCTGAAGTGCATTAGCACTGCTCCCAGTCTTATACTAATTTTGGGGGCTGGATTACCTGCTAGGTCCCCTCCTATGGGTGGGACCCAGGAAGTGGGTAGATACACCCCCTTCCTTTGATCCAGGCCGCCCTGGCACGAGGGCTGGAGTGCCCCAGAACCGGTTTGGCCGGATTACGCAAGGGGCAGCCTTGTGCTCCCCAGGCAGTGTCTGGTTTCTTTCAAACCTCCCTGCTACAATCCACTATCTCCTGTCTGGGGGGGTGTAACACCTCCCTGCGACAGGAAACCCTTTGTCCAGGCCCCTTTGCTGAGTTTCGGTCAGCTTCAGGGGTTCAGACTCGTGTCTGTGGCAGAGGCATCCATTTTGTGGATCCAAGGTCCTTTTAGAAATTAACCGCTTTTAAGTAAAGTAACATGTCTTACCCCTCTAGAGGGGTGGAATGCTATCCCCGTCGCCAGAACTGGCGAGGGGATAGTATTCCAAATCGTATGACACCTTACATGACATGTTTTGATAAAGCCAAACCAAAGTTACTATATAACCGCGAGGATTATAATGCACTTAAGAGTATATGGTATGGCATTATCCTGAAACAGCTTAGGGATTTGTTCCCGACGGCTGCAGACAGGCTCAGCTCATGCTAGAGCTCCATCTCACATTAAACCACGCACTCTGCCTCCAGGATTGATAAGGCCTCCCATAGGAGTGGCTCACAGGTTTATATGTGTCCAGATATAGGTTTAGATATAGGTATACTATATCTAAGCAAGGGGTGATTACACCACCTTACCCCAGCTGAGTGATCAGCCAGTTGTGTCAATTTAAGAACCAGCCAGGGGTGGCAAAAGATATGCTGCAGCCCCTGGTAGGCCTTGGTGGCACCTATGCCCTGAGGACCTATAGTGCATGGTACAGGGGCTAACAAGGAGTCCATTTCCAATTGTGGTATGTACCGAGGGTACATGGAATCCATTTTTCAGAGAGAGCAGATGGCCTGGGGCCCTGATTAGCAGGGACCCAGGTCAATTAAGTCAAAAACCAGCTAAACACAAGGCAAAAAATCTGGGGTAACCATAGTCAGGTAGCCACCATCCTACAAAGGCCCTTAGTAGGCCTGCCCCGATTTAGTCCAACTTCTGCCTGGATCCGGAAACTTCACTGGCTTCCGGTAGTTCAGAGGATACAGTTTAAGACCTTATGCATTTCGTTTAAAATCTTAAGACTTGCTACCCCCAAAATGCTTGGTACACTGCTGAACATGTACGTCCCCTCGCGGGTTCAACGCTCGGCTGGTCAAAACCTGGTCGAAGTACCCCGGTTCAATCGAAGTAGAGCTGGCGGACGCTCCTTCCGCGTTCTAGCAGCAAAACTTTGGAACGCTCTACCAGTCCACATTCGGGAACTGGAAGGTCTGTGTGAATTCAGGAAAGCCATTAAAACATACTTATTTCCTTTGAAACAACTTCTTTTTCTGGTGCCTACCTTGTTGATCCCAGTTTTTGTTTCTTTCTATTGGATTCAGCGCCGGGACGCCCCTTTGCAGGGGCAGCTGTGCGCTTTATAAGATTTTATAACATACCATAACATAACATAAAGTGCCTATGTATCTCTCTCGTATATATTCATAATAGTCGCTTTCCTTGAAATAATAATTGCACAGAAACCTTGTAAATACTGTCACCAGTAATCACTCAATTGTCCTTTTGGTTCTTCATATATACACTGGGGACACTTTTGCACTGTGAAACTCCTGTAAATATCTTGATTTATGTTTGTAAATACAATTGCATTGTCAAAAATCCTTCGCTGTGAGCCTCCTTTTCTCTCTTTGACATCCCCCATAACCCTTCTTTATTATCGCTATTATGCTTTATTGTTACTATACCAAGTAATCATACCTCTCCACTTGGGCATTCCAGCGCACTCACTTGGGCATTCCAGTGCGCACTTGGACATTCCAGCATGCACACTCAAGAATTCAAGCACGCACACTTGGACATTCCAGAACGCACACATGGGCATCCCAGCATGTGTACTTGGGCATCCCAGCGCACACATTTAGGTTGTTCAGCGTGCACTTGGGCATTCCAGCGCACGCACTTGGGCATTCCAGCACATGCACATGGCATTCCAGCACACGCACTTAGCATTCCAGCTCACGCACTCGGGCATTCCTACACGCACAGTTGGGCATTCCAGCACCTGCTCTTGGGCATTCCTGCCCGCGCACCCATAGATTCTGACGCAAAACCAGATATACAATGATTGGCAGATCTGACTTCACAGCAAGAAACAACATTTTTTTGAATAGGAATTGTGTTTGACTTATTTGAACATTTCAAACATGGCATGCATGCTGAATTGTTCACGACTCATCTAGTGTGTGAAATGCTCAAGAAATTCAGTAGACAGAGAAAATTGACCTGAAGAGGCCCCGTTCCAGTACAAAACCTATGCTAGACTTCACATGCACCTTTTCAAAGGCGCGTGTGGTCCCAGCAGCGCCAAAAAGCCCCCACGCATGGAAAAGAGCACAGCACACCGTCTTAGGCTCAGCACTGCTTTCTCCTCTTACGTCAAGGTATCGAACCGCTGTTTTAGCGCTTCGCGCTTTCTTTGTGAATTGCTGTTTTTAACTCACCCGTTTTCTATTTGCTTTAATTTTTGGTTATTTTACCCGGTTTTACTCCAGGAACTCTTGGCCCCCCTCACTTGCACTTTAATTGGATCGCACCGCTGTTTGAGCGGGTCTGGTTCCCGGGGTGGGGTCATTTTCGTAGCGGCCATCTTGGAGTGGTGTGGTTTGCCCGGACGCCAGCATCTTCGAGCGCTCTAGTGCGCAGGATCTCGTGAGGGACGCCTACTTAAGGCGAGCTGTCTCAGAGTTGCCCTGAAGAGGTATCGAACCGCTGTTTAAGCGCTTCGCGCTTTCTTTGTGAATTGCTGTTTTTAACTCACCCGTTTTCTATTTGCTTTAATTTTTGGGTATTTTACCCGGTTTTACTCCAGGGACTCTTGGCCCCCCTCACTTGCCGGACGTGCCGGATGTGCCGGCCATGTCTGAGCTCCGCCCTGCCAGTTTTACGGTGAGTACGTCTATATGCTATTCTAGAGATGATTTACTATCCATTAGACAGCAGGTCGCCAGTTGTGATGTGGTTCCCGTGAGCCCACTGCGTGGCCCCTACAAGTGTGTATGCGGTAGGTTGGCGCTTTGTACTCCCGCTCTTCCTTGCTCTATGGGTAAACCCTCAGCACCCAGGAGTAAATGCCTCCCACGCAAGCTTAGTATTTGGAACCTGAATGTTAGGTCGCTGGTGAATCACTACCAGGCTATTCATGACCTGATTAAGGATGAGTCTCCTGATATCTTTTGTATCACCGAGACGTGGCTGCAGGAGGCTGATACAGCTATCCTTAACCTGGCTTTTCCGCCGGAATATTCGGTGTACACGCTTAATCGCCCTACTAGAGGTGGGGGAATAGCGCTTGCTGTCAGATCATGCTATCCCTGTGACTGGAGAGGTTTAAAAATTGCGGGCTGTGAAAGTGCTTCTTTCCAGATTTCTATTAGCCCCCAGTTTTCCTTCTCCGGCATGTTAATTTACCGTCCACCGGGTAGTGACGTGGCGTTCAGGGAGGCTCTTCCAGATGCTATAGGTATGCTAGCCGTATGATGTGCTAATTTCTCCATCCTAGGGGATCTGAATCTCCATTTTGAGAGTCTGACCACCCCTGCTGTCAGTAGTACTTTGGCGGATCTGGAAGCCTTTCAATTGTCCCAACGGGTTACCTATCCCACTCACGTGGGAGGGCATACTTTGGACCCTTTTTTCACTAACCTCACAGAGGCCAGGGTTTTAACTTCTACCCCTCTTGCCTGGACTGACCATTTTCTGGTTAGGATCCAGTGCCCACTGTATGAGCCCCCCTCCAAACCCATGGCCGGAGTCGTCCCTAGACGACACTGGAACAAACTTAGATTAGAGGACTTGTACCGTACCTTGTCTGAGGACCCACTTGGCCCGTTTGACAACGTGGAAATGGGCTACAACCTTTTTTGCGAGTGGATCACCCGTGCCTTGGATTCCATCATCCCGGTGACCCTGAGCAAATGTAGCGCAAGGGACCCTATCCCCTGGTACGATGGCTCTCTACGTACATTAAAGAGTGCATGCAGACGCGCTGAAAGAGAGTGGCGGAAAGCTTATGACACTAGTAAAAAAGTGCCATATCTTGCCACTATTAAATCTTACCATCGCGCGGTCTGCAGAGCGCGTGCGGCATTTTACTCTCTCGAGTTCCGCAACAGCTCTAACCCCTCCAAATCTATTTTTAAGGCTCTTAAAGATCTGATGGCAAAAAAGGCCCCTATCAACGACACAGGTTCGATTTTACATTGTGAGGCATTGGCGAATTTCTTTCCTGAGAAGGTCCAAGTCATCCGTCGTTCCTTCCCTATTTCCACACTGGATACCAGACCGTCTCTTAGGCCCGAGGAACACACGGTACTGCATACCTTCCCTTGCTTATCGGCTGAGGGTTTTAATCAATTGGCCCAACATACTAAGTCCGGCTCTCCGGCTGATCCATTGAGACCGGCTCTTTTCACTTTCTACCGGTGCGCTCTCTGATTAACCTCTCGCTCTCTACTGGTATGGTTCCTGCCAATTGGAAGCAGGCGGTGGTTACGCCCATTCTGAAGAAGCCTGGTTTAGATCCTCTTAAACCAGAGAACCACCGTCCGATATCGCTTCTCCCGTGGCCGACGAAAGTAGCGGAGGCACACGTGAATAGAGTCCTTTCTGACCACCTTTTGCGGGCAAATATTTTAGACTCCACGCAGAATGGTTTCCGTGCTGATCACAGCACGGAGACAGCCCTTCTTTTCATGGTGGAACATCTGCGCATGGTGTTAGATTCGGGTCAAACGGCGGCGCTTGTTTTATTAGATCTTAGCACCGCCTTTGACACCGTCTCCCACAAAATCCTTCTCCAGCGCTTGGAAGAAGCGGGTATTTCAGGGACTGCCCTCCAGTAGTTCCGCTCTTTTCTTGCCGATCGATCTTTTTGCGTAGCTATTCCACCCCATCAGTCCAAATTCCATCCGCTGGACCAGGGGGTCCCCCAGGGATCCTCGCTGAGTCCCACGTTATTTAATCTGTACGTGAGGCCGCTGGCTGATGTCGTCAAGCAGTGGGGCTTGACCATGGTCTCATATGCTGACGACACTCAGCTGGCGGTCACGCTCAGCAGGGACTCTGATTTGGATGCCCCTAGGTTCCAGAATGGGCTGAGGACGCTTGCCAGCTGGATGAATTCCAACTATCTCCAGCTGAACGCAAAAAAGACTGAGATAATGATGATCGGCAAGAAATCGGAACTTTGGGGCGACATATGGTGGCCTCCGGAACTGGGGCCTACCCCGACTCCGGTAATGGAGACTAAAAATCTTGGAGTGTGGCTAGATCCCGCCCTTAGTTTTGTCTCCCATACCAAGAGAACTGCCGCCAGTTGTTTTGGCATTCTGCGAGGACTAAGACCAGCATTGAAATTTTTTGATGCCTCAACCAGGCAGCTGGTGCTGCAGGCGACGGTGATCTCTCGGCTTGACTACGCCAGCTCTCTCTTGGTAGGGGTGAACCAAGCCGAAATTGCACGTTTGCAGCGTGTCCAAAACGCGGCAGCCAGAGCTGTGGTGGGTTTGCCCAGGTTTTGCTCCGCTGCCAACACTCTACGTTCTCTCCACTGGCTTCCAGTCAAGCAGAGGATTCAATTTGAAGTACTTTGCCTGTCCTACTAAATTCTTAAGGGCTCCTCTGCCCCGATTCTCACGAATCTCTTGACGCCTTATGTCCCTGCCCGCTCCTTAAGATCTTTAGGTCAGGATCTAGCAGTGGTCCCTCGGTTTAAACTTAGCCGAGCTGGAGGCCGCTCATTCCGAGTTCGGGCTGCGGCCCTGTGGAACTCTCTTCCTTTAAAGATACGTGCGTCTGATAATCTCTTTTTATTTCGTAGGGCCTTCAAGACTTTTTTATTTCCTTGAGCCTGTTTCCTCCTAGTCTACTGTCTTTGTAGTTGTGTTGTGTTGGTTACCTTGTCAAGCGCCAGGACGCTCCTTCGCTGGAGCAGCTGTGCGCTGAATACATTTTCATAACATAACATAACATAACATAAAAGTGCGCTGCAACTTTTGTTGCTACGTCGTGGTGCAAAATCATGTATGAATCTGCTCCACAGTGAAAAGGGACAGCATGGGGCCCAAAGGACACTGAGCACAGTTTAAGTGGAGAAATCCAGTTAACTGGGACCAGTTCTCACCAGCTTTGTGGTCAGTGGACCTCATGATGCAGATGCTTGTCTTACCCCCCTATACAAAGACCCCTCACCCCCACTGACCCTCCCGCTGCGTCTGATGCCCCAACGCTGAGGAGTTTTAAACTCCACAAGTCCTCGGTGCTTTCATGTTCCATCTGGTGTACTTCCAGTGGTAGGTGAATGCGTAGAAAAAAGAAAACACAGAAAGCCCATTGGAGGAAACCATGTCATGGAACACAAACCTTAGTTATGCAAAGTTATTTATAAGGAAACACAAAAACATGGAAAGATAGTGGAGACATTTTAATGGAAATGCATTGAAAATGTAAAGGTGCATTTAAATGAAAACACAGTTTAAAGAAAACTACAGTACAATTAGTTATTAGTGTCATCAATAATTCATTGAATTATAGAAGCAACAGTTGTAAAATGTTTATTTTTAAATAATGGCACTAGAAACAGAACTCCGGAACAATTGTTTGTAAAACCGTCACAAAGGTTAAAGTTCACATGCAGCTCCTGAAATTTTAGCAGACAGTGCAGGCACGCCTTCTACAGCTCGCCCTGTGATACTGAGTGCCTTTCCAGAAAACCTTCTCTTTGTAGCTTTTCTCTCTGCTGTAGATGCCCCCTCCTGTAGATAACAACAGCCTCCCACGCGGGGAGTTCATATGTTGAGAGCAGATTTGTGTCACCAAATGGTTAACTTTCCTTTTGTATGTCTTGTGGAGATAACAGAAGTCTTGTGATGCTGCGCCCTCTGCTGCCTTCCAGGTAGAATGACAGTTGATGTGACGAGAGATCGACATTCGGAACTGATGCTTCCCATGAAACAGTAGAAAATAGTTTGAAACTGAATTAAAATAGCCTTTTTTTAAAAAAAAAGGCATTCCTCCAAAAGGTTTTCCATAAAACAAGCAAACCAATGTTAAAAACATAATTCGGTAAGCACGTTTCCATTAAATTGTAAGGATGAGAATGAAGTTAGAGGGACACTTTTTTAGGTCTCGCCTGAGCCAGCGCGTGCCCTGTCTGGCGAGACATTTAGTAAGTGGGCTTTTAAAAGTATGACCACATGCTTTTGATGGCCATAAGCCTGTGGTTACGCGCGCGTGCACGCGCACAGCTATCTGCTTGTCATGGCTCATTAACTCTTGTCATGCACACACACAACCCGCCCCCTCTCTTCCTCGTTATGCATGAGATCACCTTCACTTTCGCCTCCACGCTGCTGCATCACTTTCACACCTGAGCGGCCAATGCTTGTTTCTGTAGTTGCCTTCTGCTCTCTCCCTCATCCCTCCCCTCACTCCTGTTAACTCTTCCTCATTGAATCACCCGCCTTTATCACTGACTTTTTTGCTTTGCACCCATCTCCCATTCCACGGGCTCTCTCTGCTTGGCTTTCTTCCAGTCGCAACTCCCTCTGCTCATCTTTGGCTCAGTTTGTTCCTGTCCCCTCCCTCTGTCATGGCTCTGGCTCCTCCAATTCTACCACTTTTCCCTGCACATACTTCATAATGGCTTTATCCCAAACCCCATGCCTTTTCCATGTTCATTTCATCCTTTGTCCTCTTTTTGTGTTTTACCTCATTCTTTTGCTCCTATTTGCCACTTTTTAGGTCTAGCCTACGCAGCGCGCATGCGCTGCTTAGGAAAGAGACCTCTTGAGATCGCTTCAGCTTTCCCTGCAATGCGTGCACGTTTTGGAGATTTCCTTTCGAGAGTGCGCGGCGCCATATGGTCGCACGATCCGAAAAGGGAATCGCGCAGGCTCCTCTCCTCCCCCCTGCTTCCGCTCTAGGCGCGCTTGTGCCTCCCCATGCTGCGGCGCGAGGCGCGCGCGCTGGTTCAGTTGTGTTCTCGACACGGGTACCAGTGCCTTTTACACAGCGTATCTGGGAAGCCCCTGTCTGCACAGGAAAGGTAATTTTTTTATTTCTATGAAGCAGTGCTGCAAGAAACGAAATGTATTCCACCCTTCTGCCTGCATAGAGCGAACAAAACAATCCAACAGTATGCGACGACCACAAAGGGGCTCACGCGAGGTGGTCTCACGCTTTAGCCTTGTTTTCTCGTAGTATTGCTCCTCTTTCTTGAGGCGGTCCGTGAGCGTTCTTGGTGCATTGCATGTTTTCCACAGTAAGAGGTATAAAGTATGATGACATCGGCGTGCGACATAATTTTTTTGCGTTTGGTGTAGATGTCTTTGCTTTGTAGAAAAGACCCTTTAATTTTCCTGTAAATGTGTAAATGCCGAGAAACACAGCACGGGTTTAGTTGTTATGGCAACCACATTTGTAAGTTGATTGCTATGCTTTGTGAGAGCGCAGTGAATGTAAATGCCCAAAATATCTTAAAACTAGTGGCAACCGATACTCAGAGCCAAGGCCGCTCAGAAAGCAGTGTTTTCCTGTTGCTTCATACTCGACCTTTTTCTATTGCGCATATCTGGTTCCTCTTTTAATTTATTGCCTGTAGTATTTGCTTGATTGCCCGTTTCTCAGGTTGTTTCCTTTACTTCTGGTTCTCTATTTCTTGGCTCCCTTCTTCGTCCTATTTCTTTCTAGTTCCCCTTCTGTTTCTTATTTCTACTCTTTTATCTGTAACCACTCCAATTCTGTTTCTTGGTGTGATCTGTCGTCCGATTGCTTCTTTTTGGATTCTCCTTTCTGTCCCTTGCCTGTACTCATCCCTTTGTTGACCTTCCTTCTTTTTAGCCATTACTTCCAGTTCTCCGTGTCTTGGCTCCATCTCGTGACCTTCTGTTGCATTTGCTGATTTCCCGTTCTCCTTGTTGCCTGTACTATTCTGTTTGACAGACTTCTTCCTTATGTTGCCTTTTCTCCCGGTTATCCATTTCTTGACTCCATGTGTCCTCGTTCTAGTGCGTCTTCCTGGATTCCCTTTCTATTTCTTGTCTCCATTTTCCTTTGTTGGCCTTCTTCCTATCTTTGTTGCCATTACTCTGTGTTGTCTGGTTTGTTGGTTGCGGCCATCTGATTTCTGCTGTTTATTTCTGGTTCCCCCCTATCTCCTGCAGCATGTGCTAGCTTAGATGAGGCCCACAGGCACTACACAGACTTTAATTTTTGGCCCCCGAGAAAATGTTTGAGAGTTCCCATGACTTATAAGGTCCCAAAGGCGAGACCTATTGGCTATGCCATGCTTTTTTGTTTTTATTTTCTCCTTCCATGCTAACCAGCTTGTTTGTGTGTGGCGCTCATACTAGCAAAATCTGTCATGGACTCTCTGACACATGGCCTGTGATGCTGTGTACACACCTATTTTTACAGTGTTATGCATTTTGGAGCTTGTGTGTCAGGATAGTGGTCGACAGTGTAAGTACTTTGTAAATCCACAATAACGGACTAGGTATAGACTGACACAGGTTATAAACATTGTCAAACTTAACACCCAGAAACGTGCAGAAACAAGGGTGCGCATTCATGTGCCCACGCCATTTCGGAAACATGAACTGTTGTACACGCATATAAAAAGGCGTGACTTCACACCCACACTTATGAGCATATAGCATTCACAAACATCACAGATGCACACGCAGGAACATATAGATTCTAATGCACAAACAAACATCTTCAAACATTCCTGATTCAAGTATCCTAACGCCTTCCTTACATACCCACAGGAAAATGCAGACATATACGCACATGCCCACAACCCAAAATGCAGACACACTTGAACAAGTAGACACACAGATAGTTACAGACACTACCCTGTGCACACACCAACCTTCACTGATTTATGCATACACAAAGAGGTGCCCCCACACACTCAAACATAGGAGAATGAATAGACATGCACACAAACACATTTGCAAGAGTTTAAGCTATTTGACTTGTCATTTACAATGCAAATAGCTCAAACTCTCTGAAATGCGAGACCTATTAGCTATGCCAAAGCTTGTTCTATTAATTTCATATACAACCGAACTTCCAGCTGTGGGTGAAATTTCAATACACAGGAGTAATCAGGGCCAAAATCTGGCTTTTCGCATTATACTTGTTAGGCAAAATTCCTCAAATTAGCCATTATGCCATGTGGCATAACTTGCAGTGTTTTGGGGCATAAATCCTAGGTGAACAGCCTTTACAACGAAACTTTTACAACGCACTACCATTACGACGCAACCATTACAACGCAAACCATTACAACGCATTGCGCTGGGGGGCGCTCTAGGATAGGGAATAGATTTAATTTACTATCCAACACCTTCCCTAGTGTCCCCGGGGACTGGAGTTGGAATAGTAAATTAAACTATTCACTATCCAGCACCCCAAAGCGCTATGCGTTGTAATGGTATGCGTCGTAAAAACTGCGTTGTAACGGCATGCTTGGTAAAAGCATGCGTTGTAACGTCATACATCCTAAATCCTATTGGGGGAGAAGGGAAACAATGCAGACTAACAACAAGAGTAGCCCATGTTCGCGGTCCTTGACTTTTTTTGCTATTCTTTCAGCGTGAAATGATCCTGATATCAAAAATGAGCCCACGGATGCATTTCGAGCTAAAATGTTATGCTGGGGTCGATTTGTGCGTAATTTTGTGTCATTTTGTGTGATTACGCCGCAGGGAGTACCATGAATTACACACACCCCTGCATAACACAAGTCAAGTGTAATTATAATATCTTTGGGAAGGGTGGGACAGACATATGTCTCATTTGAATATCCCTTCTGTTTTAAGATAAATATTTTCTTCCCACAGTTGTAGAGTGACTGTAACTCGGATCCCTCCTGCTCCTTTAACTAGAAGAAACTCACTCTCGCGACCTCAGGCGTGTGGGTCTAACTTTAACGCTGTTGATTGGTTTGCGACTAATGTTATGAATTTACATCAGGCTCTTGCTATAGGTAAAGGTTCTAGCGCCTGTCCTACTCTCAGCCCTGGTAGCACTCCAGGGGATAAAGGTAAAGTTGAATTAGTTTGGGAGCAGGCAAGCTCTGTTGATGAGCCGTTCCTACAGCCCTGGTCCAAGGCCGGTGACTCCCTCCCTCTCTCTCTCCTCTATGCTGACGATCTCGTTTTAATAAGTCGCACCCCAACAGGTCTCCAACATCTTCTAAACACCACTAGCTCATTCTCACACCGCAACGGCCTAACCATCAACCTGAAAAAAACAAGAATCATGGCAGTGAACTACAAAAAGATCAGGAAGAATGATTGGTTTTTGGACGGACACAAACTGGACCAAGTGACGTGCTACAAGTACCTGGGTGTTCTGGTGGATAACAGAGGGTCGTTTAAACCCCAATTAGAGTCACTACACCGAAAAGGAATCATGAGCCACCTCGCGATGAAACCCTTGAAGAAGATCCTGCCAGATCGCACGCTTGACCCCTTTCTACAGGTACTAAGAGCCCGTCTCCAACCGACACTAACATATGGGAGCGAATCCACTTTCGGAAGAGATGCATTGACACTCGACAAGGTGATCGCCAAAACCTACAGGTCAATCTTTCAGCTACCGAGCTACGCATCTCCTGCACAAATTTGTCTGGAGTTCGGGGGTACAAAAACAAACAGTGGAAAGAAGGGGGAGCTTTATAAAATGCTGGCACAAGATTAGAAATGCAGAGCCAGGCACCCTAAATACCCACCTTTGGACCGAACTGCAAAGACGAGAACGATTGTACGCCAGAGAGAAATCTGACAGAATCTCTAGAAAGTCTCGCACTGACTGGCCTCTGGAAATGCACAGTAGACCACAAGAGCTTTAAAAAGCTAGTAACAAAAGCAACGAAAATAACATCGCTACTGGAAGACAAAGAAACTCTGGCAAAAAGGGCCCATGGATGGTTAGTCTTAAATGACTATAAAACTTTAAAGCCCCAAGCGTACCTAGACCATGGGTTCAAACAGAAGACCAAGGAGAAATTCTTAAAGTTGCGCCTAGGCGGGAAACATCCTTTACAACACAACTTTTACCACGCAGTGCCTTTACGACGCAACTTTTACAACACAAACCATTACAACGCATTGCGCTGGGGGGCGCTCTAAGATAGGGAATAGGTTTAATGTACTATCCAACACCTTCCCTACTATCCACGGGGACTGTAGTTGGAATAGTAAATTAAACTATTCACTATCCAGCGCCCCAAAGCACTATGCGTTGTAAAGGAATGCGTTGTAAAAACAGTGTTGTAAAGGCATGCGATGTAAAAGCATGCGTTGTAATGTCATACATCCCGCCGAGGCATATTACCAATTCTCCCTCATTTGGCCCCATGGGAAAGGATCAAGGAAGACCAAACTTGCCGTCTCTGCGGAGCAGGCTTTGAAGATCTAACTCACATAATGTGTATTTGCCCAGGTTTAACTGACCTAAGGAGAACACTACTACGCGTAATCTGGAATCAGAAGGGGATTAGATCCTGTCGACAGGCAGTTAAACTGTGTTTCAACCCGCAAGAGACTCAACTAAACTGCAGAACTACAAAATTCCTTGACGCAGTGGCAATGAGGATCAAGGAAACACAAAAAGATGTAACAGTGCAATAGCCAGACAGTGACACTGAGCATTCTTGGTTTGGCAACCCAAATGAGGCACATCGATTGACCAACCAATTACATGAACTACAATATTTTAACTTTTGATGACCAAGTTTTTATTCTTGATATCCTTTCTTTTTTTAAACAATGTATTCTAATTGTGAGTTTTAATTAACTTGACAATAAAATCTTATCTTATCTCTCCCTGGGGTCTTCATCATACTAGGTCTTCAGTATGAGTGGGGCAGGCTAGCGCCTTGGGTGACAAAGGGCGTGGAGGCGCTACAGAGTAGATTCTCTCAGTCCCTAGGCTTCGAGGCACCCTCCGTGGAGTGATGCATAGATGTGCACAGAGTATGACATGGTACAGCGGGATGTCTGTGTGGAAGGCTCAATACTGGGACAAAATATTGGTTCTTCTTAGGGCTTTAAGTAGGCCGGATCCTTCCGGGTCTCAGACCAGGTAGTATTTAAAAAGGACATCGGATCAGGTCCCTAATGGATCCTACATTCATGTCTTGATTGAAAAATGTATGTACAACAAGAGAGGAAGGGAATGCATGGCTACTCTCCTACCCCAAAATTCATTACTATTAACAACAAAAGAACAAAGGATGAATGTAAGAAAGGTAAAGTAATGTTGGTGATTTGTTTCCTATTTATATTTCAAGCATTTCCCCTAGTCTTGTATTCCCTGAGGGTGTGAGCTATTTCCAGGATCTTGTGTTTCTGTGTGTTTTTTTGTGTGGCATGTTACTCCTATGTAGTGCCTACTTTGAACTGAGTGACCTCCATGTGTTTATAACGGGCCCTGGCTGAGAGTTCTTGGGTTGTGGCTGGAGCTTCTCTCATTGCCTCTCAGTGGGTCAAAAAGGGGTTTAGAATACACGGCCATCCAATCCTTGCCCTCTCTGCAGAGCTCACAGAGCAATGGTCATGTATTCCACTTACAACTATGATTCTGTGCAAATGTTTGTGAGGGAGGTACAGAGCTTGTCAAAATATCAACAAGGTAAAAGGAAAGGAAAATGTAGGGGCTTATTTACAAGCACCTTGTGCCACAGATGTGTCACTTTTAATATGGAAAAAGTGACACACCGGAGGCGCAGGGGGCTTGTGAATAAGCCCCGCAGTGGTTACAGGTGAGTGGGTGCATCGTGTATGTTTTGGGGGTGGTGAATTGAATGAAGTTTGAGGAGAGCATTACTGCTATAAACTCTTGTTTGTGGAGCACAGCTAAACCCCCGTGAGGGTATCCAGGCGCTAGGTTCTTGCTGGGGCCGTCAGAAGAGCCAGGACTGGAGTGTCTTTCTGAATTCCGGGAGAGAGGTTGATGCTGTGAGGTGCGGGGAAGGTATCGTTTTAGGACTTGGAGGTGAGGTAGGAGAAGGAGCGTCCTTGCTTCGGCTTCGGATACGGGGAGTGTGTGCAAGGGGCCTGGAGGTCTGGAGGGTTGGTCGAAGCTCAGGCAGTGCTTACTGGATGCTGGTCCTTGGTCTTGGAGGGCTTTGTAACCGTGTGTCAGGAACCTGAAATGGCATCTTTTCTGGATGGGGAGACAGTGGAGGGTCCTGAGGCGGGGGTGATGTGGATTCATTTGGGGAGGTTGGGATGAGTCTGGCAGCTAGGTTTTGTATCATGAGAGAGTGCAAAGAGGGTTCTGAAGAAGAGACAGATGAGGTGTTAAATAAACCCTGCATAACAGAATTCCTTCTCATATCTCTGAAGAGAGCCGAGCTATCTGTCCAGGAATGGATGGCATTCCTCCCGCCTCAGAATGCCAAGTCACCTGGCTTCACCATGGACCGCTGACTCAACCTCGAGAGTCACATTGCAGCCATGTAAGGCTGTTCTCGGGGATCAACAGCTCATCCTGGGACAGGACTTCAGATATGCAGCGGCCCAACGAAAAGCGTCAGTGACCGCCAGTCAACAGTCAACAAACCAGCAAGGACTCTCATGGACCTCGTTACTTTTTCCTTTGTCCTGGCCACCATTTTGCTGCTGTTCTCGGCCGCTTTTTTTCTGGACCCTGACCCGCCATCTTGTCTGTTCCCTCGTCCTTTACCCTTTTCCCTCGTTTCCCCCTTGACGATCCTCAAATGTTTTTTCCATTTTCTGTATTGCCGTTTCTCCATACCCTAGTATCCCTCCCACCCTGCCTTGGTGCTGTGACTGCGTCGCCCCTCCGACTCCACTTAATGGAACTCTGCTCTCCTGTTTTTTATGGGGTCTTGGCCTGAGAAAATCCACTATGTGTATATATATATGTATATAGAGATAACTCTAATCACTAGTATAGCAGTAGACCTTTGTACTCTCGACCATTCCTATGTGACTCTTAGGTGTCGATTCTGATCCGGTAAAAAGCACTCCGAATTGCAGTTCGGAGCGTTTTCCCCCGTACGAATCGCACACGTAGGCGTCCCCGTACGATTCAGCAAGTACGATCACAAATTAATGCGTCACTCCGTACGACTCGTAAAAAAACACCGTACAAATCGAAAATCCATACGAATTGCAGTCGGCTGACGCACCACGCAGCGTCCGTACGTAAATAGACCGCGCCTTCCGACCCAGGAAGTACGATCCGTGTCGAATACACACCGTACGGCTCTTTTGCTACGAGAGCTCTAAACTACCGTAAACCCACACTCCGGCAAACCCGGCACCCGGTACACGACAAGCAGGACATGAACGCCATCGTCCGTGTCATCCCTATCCTGTACGCCCACCACCTCGTATTTAGAAACCGACGACGGCGCAGAAGGTGAGTACAACGAACTCCAACATACCTGTACGTGTTGCCACACGGGCACATCTCCATTGCACGACTGTCATGTCTGGGTACGTTGCACCACACACTCCCGCACATCACTAGTGTAATACGGATAGAGGCCGCACCAACGTCATTGTCCATGGGGTACGGTACGTCACCGCACAACACCAGTGTAATACGGAGACGTCCCGCACCTACGTCACCGACCACGGGGTACGGAACGTCACCGCACATCACTAGTGTAATACGGAGACGTACCGCACCTACGTCATCGACTTCGGGGTACGGTACGTCACCGCACTCCACCAGTGTTATACGTGCAGCATGTACGTCATCCAGCTCGGGGTACGGTACGTCACCGCACAACACCATCGACCACGGGGTACGGAACGTCACCGCACATCACTAGTGTAATACGGAGACGTACCGCACCTACGTCATCGACTTCGGGGTACGGTACGTCACCGCACTCCACCAGTGTTATACGTGCCGCATGTACGTCATCCAGCTCGGGGTACGTCACGTCACCGCACAACACCAGTGTAATAGACGTGTGGGACATACGTCTGCTAAGTAATTGTATGTGTAAGTATCAGAGTGTGTGTCTGAGACCCCCCCCCCTGCCCACCTGTGCCCAGCATCAGAGTGTGTGTATGGCTAAACCCCCCCCCCCCCCACTGCCCACCACTGCCCAGCATCAGAGTGCCCACCACTGCCCATCATCAGAGTGCCCAGCATCAGAGTGCCCACCACTGCCCAGCATCAGAGTGCCCAGCATCAGAGTGCCCACCACTGCCCTGCATCAGAGTGCCCAGCATCAGAGTGCCCACCACTGCCCAGCATCAGAGTCCCCACCACTGCCCAGCATCAGAGTGCCCAGCATCAGAGTGCCCACCACTGCCCAGCATCAGAGTGCCCAGCATCAGAGTGCCCACCACTGCCCTGCATCAGAGTGCCCAGCATCAGAGTGCCCAGCATCAGAGTGCCCACCACTGCCCTGCATCAGAGTGCCCAGCATCAGAGTGCCCACCACTGCCCTGCATCAGAGTGCCCAGCATCAGAGTGCCCACCACTGCCCAGCATCAGAGTGCCCAGCATCAGAGTGCCCACCACTTCCCTGCATCAGAGTGCCCAGCATCAGAGTGCCCAGCATCAGAGTGCCCACCACTGCCCTGCATCAGAGTGCCCAGCATCAGAGTGCCCACCACTGCCCTGCATCAGAGTGCCCAGCACCAGAGTGCCCACCACTGCCCTGCATCAGAGTGCCCAGCATCAGAGTGCCCACCACTGCCCAGCATCAGAGTGCCCAGCATCAGAGTGCCCAGCATCAGAGTGCCCACCACTGCCCTGCATCAGAGTGCCCAGCATCAGAGTGCCCACCACTGCCCAGCATCAGAGTGCCCACCACTGCCCAGCATCAGAGTGCCCAGCATCAGAGTGCCCACCACTGCCCTGCATCAGAGTGCCCAGCATCAGAGTGCCCACCACTGCCCAGCATCAGAGGGCCCACCACTGCCCTGCATCAGAGTGCCCAGCATCAGAGTGCCCACCACTGCCCTGCATCAGAGTGCCCAGCATCAGAGTGCCCACCACTGCCCTGCATCAGAGTCCCCACCACTGCCCAGCATCAGAGTGCCCAGCATCAGAGTGCCCACCACTGCCCTGCATCAGAGTGCCCAGCATCAGAGTGCCCACCACTGCCCTGCATCAGAGTGCCCAGCATCAGAGTGCCCACCACTGCCCAGCATCAGAGTGCCCAGCATCAGAGTGCCCACCACTGCCCAGCATCAGAGTGCCCAGCATCAGAGTGCCCACCACTGCCCAGCATCAGAGTGCCCAGCATCAGAGTGCCCACCACTGCCCAGCATCAGAGTGCCCAACATCAGAGTGCCCACCACTGCCCAGCTCGTACATCATAAACATATCATTGTCAACCTCATTACCCTCAGGAGATAGACACATTTTAGTAGACCTAAATGTGAACATCACACCAGCTCCCAGGCACCCAGCAGTCACAGACATCATCACACAAACTACAAATCTGAAAAGAAAAAATTAGCTTTATTCAGCGGAATCACAAAAGAAAAGCAAATGAGAGTCCTCGCTCATTAAAGGCCAATGGCCAGTCCAATAGAGTCTCTGCAACAGTTTGTGCCTCCATGGGTGTCATCTCACCCAAACCTGCCTGCACATGGCGTTTAATCAGCTGTGCTGACTACGGGGGCACCATCTGTGGAATCCTCCGGCACCGCATGGACAGGAGAGGGAAGGACAGGTGGAGTGGGTGCAGGTGTAGTGGATTCATCCACACTGGTTGGGGCATCGCCGAAAGTAGATTCAAAAACCTGGCTGCACACCTCAGCCAGGGCGGAAAAACTACCACCTGAACCCGGGGACACATTGGGGGTGGAGGTACAGGGCTGTGAGTCAGTCCTACTGGGTGTGTGGATGTGTGTGTGAGGTGTCTCCCCTCTCCCTGTGGGTGTGCCTACTTGCCCTTGAGACTGTGTGCGTGGAGTTTTGAGCTTCTTATGCTGTGTGTGTGCGCTGGGTGTGTCTGACCTGTGGCGTGTGCGTGTATGCTGTTTAGGTATGTGAGAGGCAGAGGTGGATGGCTCTGAAGGAGGGGGGGGACAGATGCTGCTGGGTGTAGAGAGGTGCCGTCAGTGTTGATTCAATAGCAGCCACACTCCGACGCAGATCAGACATGGCTGATGACATGCCCTCCATGAACGACACCACCTGTGTCATCAGTTGTGTATGTCCATGGAGGACAGACAGCATGGATGCTTGACCTACTGCAATCTGCCGGAGTAGGTCCACTGTCTCAGCACTGAGGGCAGCAGGGGACACAGGGGCAGGGGCTGCGGTGCCGGGAACAAAGGAGACACGGGGGCTAGCACGGACCCTAGGCACACCAAGGAGTGGGAGGTTGGAGATGGGACTGGAGGAGGGGAGGGCAGCCAAAGATGTATGAGTGACCATTGCTGCATATTCCCCCCCCTCCTGAGAGTCTGTCTCGGATTCGTCGGCATGGTACGATGTGTCAGTCACATGTCGTCCGGCCTGCAGACTCTCCTCACACTCTGTGCCACTGCCTCCCTCTGACACCTCAAAGCAGGTGGCACTGTCGGTGTGTCCTTCCGCCTGGTCCGTGCCTGTGTCCCCTCCAGATTCAGATGATGATGCTGTGAGCAAGGAGAAGAATGAAAACATATCAGTCACCTGTACACATCAGACATATCAGCTGCAAATCATTTGGCCTTATTCCTCAACATGGCATGCATCATGAGTCACATGACACTGAACTCTGCATAATGACAAGTCTACTTGTGGACAAATGTCAGAGACTCAACGCTCAATGTATGGTAGGAGACAAGGTACAGGCAAGGCAAATACTTGTATGAGAGACACAATCATGATCCACTGCCTGACAACAGGATAGCTGATGATGCATGACAGTTCATTAGCCAACCCAGCCACCCAAATCAAGACCTGGTCATGTTTGATTCGCTTTGACTCTGTCCAACATTACAAAAGTCCTGGCCGAACTGCCATGTGATGCCATCCTGGGACCTGAAACAAGTGTTCCATCACCTCACACTGCCATCACCGCTTTGTACATCCAAAGTCACATTGTGTGGCAGACCATCAATACTATGTACAAAGAACATGCAACAGATGTAGAGAATATGCACACACGCACTGCCCAGTGTGAGTATGCAGAAGCCCAAAATATAGCACATGTACATTGTGCACCTGTAGCTAACACAAGATAATTTGAAAGTGTACCATGGACAAAGGCCACTGAGGCAGACTTCTGCATAAAACACTTGTTGAGACTCAAGAAAAGTGCCACAATATGAAGAAGGGCAGACATAGTGCACATGTGGTGCTACATTTAAGGTACGAACAGGTGTCACATACCCCCCTACAACATGATGATGTGCAAAGGAAGATGCAATCTGAGACACTGCACCATAGGAGTACATGTCAAAAACAAGCATTAGCCAAAGCAAAACTCTAATGTGTAGTAGGGCAAGGCATGTAAAGAAGCAGCTGCTGACAGAGGGACAATCAAATTCCAATGCATGAACTGCCTGTCTGACCACACCACTCAAACTATGGGAGAGTGACCATGCCTTAGAGCTCTTCAGGTACCATTTCACACACACATGACTACAAACAGACATGTACATACCCCCTTCGTGCTGCTGTCCCTCCTGCAACTGCCTATGGAGGTCTGGGAACACCACTTCCAGGACCCGGAGCATGTTGGGGGAGAGGTGGCGGCTGCCGCCATGCCGGCGTGGAGCTTCCAGCTTCAGCTGGACTCGGGCGATGCGGCGGCTCCAGCACCGGATGTCCTGCCACCTCTTCTTTATGTTTCGAAGCCTCCTGCGAGGTCCCCCCTCTCTCCGGACAGCCCTGGCGATGTCCACCCAGATTTCACCCTTCTCATAGGCATATACCTGTCACAAATGTAAAGTAACAGAACATCAGTATACCTGGTGCATGTTCCCAAGACACCCATATGTGCACAAAATACATGATGACAACAGGGCATCGTATGCCACACACATTTGCATCATTGTCCAGGAGTATGTGGCCTGTGTGCAAACACAACTGCTTTGCATGACATTGACAATCTACAGATGACATGAGGGCTGCAAAACACTCTTTGAGCATGGCACTCACTGAACAATATATGCTATATCTGGGTGCAATGCAGCACGTGACATGCTTTCACACAACACACTACGACAAATAACTCTCTTCTAACAACACTGTGCACCCTGACACTCACTCACAACAACATTGCATCTATCCCCTATTACTACACAGTGGCAATGATGTCACACACACAACAGGTGCACACTCCAAGGTATTGCACAAATCACTCACCTGATCCTCTGGTCTCCCATACAGCTTGCTGAAGTTTGGCAGGAGGGCATCCAGCAGGGCCTTGTTCTCACCATCAGTGAATGCAGGTGCCCTCTCCATGTTCAGCTAATCAGGGTCCAGAGGATTCAGAGACAGCAGCTGTGGTTAGCACACCAATGTTGTGCAGGCAAGTGCCCTCCCACAGCCACATGCTGCCTTATATCTGTGCTGTAGAGGGTCTGTGAGTCCAAGGAGTAGTGTGTGATAGGCCACCATAATTTGCATCCTATGTTCCATCCAATCACATCACACCTAAGCCCATGACACACATATGCATGGTTTGAAAATAGAGCCAGAGCTGAACAACAACTTTCGCAACATTGTATACTTTTGCCCAACTGATTCTTCAAGGACACCTGTAGGAGTTGAAAAACACTCCGTATCCATGACAACCTGGTTGCATTTTGAACAGTACACTGTTCCCCTAGTTGTTGCATATGCATTTTTTAAAATTCACACACAAGTACGGTGACATAGCCATTGGCAATGCTACACATCGAATGGTGTAACGATGCGTACACACGCACGTACCATTGGGGTACGCTTAGCTCGCGTAGAGCCGAAATGCGATAGGGAAACGATGCGTACACACGCACGTACCATTGGGGTACGCTTAGCTCGCGTAGAGCCGAAATGCGATAAGGAAACGAGGCCGACAGACGCACGTACCATTGGGGTACGCTTAGCTCGCGTAGAGCCGAAATGCGATAGGGAAACGAGGCCGACACACGCACGTACCATTGGGGTACGCTTAGCTCGCGTAGAGCTGAAATGCAATAAGGAAAGGAGGCCGACACACGCACGTACCATTGGGGTACGCTTAGCTCGCGTAGAGCCGAAATGCGATAAGGAAACGAGGCCGACACACGCACGTACCATTTGGGGTACGCTTAGCTCGCGTAGAGCCGAAATGCGATAGGGAAACGAGGCCGACACACGCATGTACCATTGGGGTACGCTTAGCTCGCGTAGAGCCGAAATGCGATAAGGAAACGAGGCCGACACACGCACGTACCATTGGGGTACGCTTAGCTCGCGTAGAGCCGAAATGCGATAAGGAAACGAGGCCGACACACGCACGTACCATTGGGGTACGCTTAGCTTGCGTAGAGCCGAAATGCGATAGGGAAACGAGGCCGACACACGCACATACCATTGGGGTACGCTTAGCTCGCGTAGAGCCAAAATGCGATAAGGAAACGAGGCCGACACACGCACGTACCATTTGGGGTACGCTTAGCTCGCGTAGAGCCGAAATGCGATAGGGAAACGATGCGTACACACGCACGTACCATTGGGGTACATTGCGACAGACATGGTCAAGTGAACGATTGTGAACGATTGTGTAGGCTGCGTCCCTGTCCACCTTCATGTCACCATTGGGAGAGTTACACCAGGAAATCACACAGCAGGGATGTAGTCTACACTCATGTCAACGATGTGGATGCATACATCAGCATGGCACACATACATCAGTATGTGCCAGGTGTGGCAGACATTGAAGAAGCACAGGGATTGTGACCCTGTGCCTCAGTAGATGTGTGAATAGCTTAAACAACATGTCATCAATCATGATGCACATGTGCATCACATACATTCAACAATTTCAACCCAATTAACGTCAGCAACATGTAGCGAGGCACATGAACACTCGAATGGGCCACAATTCAGTACAGGGAACTGGCACATGATGACAGGAACATGCCCACTGTCACAGAGGTGTCATAGCCGCACAGCATGACCCTGTGTGACCACGTCAAGTGTGTGCCATGTGCTACATAGTGCATGCTGTTAGCATATGCCATGAACAGGTCAGTAACGTATTACTCACCTCAGAATATCCCCACATGTCATCCTGGACAATGCAATTTCCGTAATACCGTACACTTGTGTGTTGGTGTGTAAATCCTCTGGCTCTGGAAGTATCCTTGACGTTGTGTGTGCCCTGATGACGTTATCTGAGTAGTCATATGTCACCTCTGCGTGCACACGTCAGGTCCTCTGTTTGTTTCTCAAGGCAGGTCCGGTCTAAGTTAAAGCTTACACATTTTCTACCCTAAATCATTGTACGAACACTTCTGAGCATTTACCTTTTATTGTCATACTCAAGACCGTGCCAATAGGGATGTCACTTACAAAGCCTGTGAGGAATGAAAACGCCTCATGTTGGCGAGTGACCCTCACCGTCTGTGTCTCCACGGTTTTCACGTCAGGCACAACAACAAGAGCTGCTCCAGTTGCGGGGAGCAGACATATGAATCCAGGTGTGATATGTCCCACAAGCCACTCTGACTCCAGCAGTTGGCACAGCACCACAATAGCTCATGGTTGGGATGTAGGAGGAGTGCATGTGTGTGGGTGTGGAGACATGTGAGACCCTTATTGGTACATCATTCCCCAGGCCAAACTCGTCAGGTAAACAAAAGACGTCAGAGACGTGTAATTGCAATAACAAATAACCACGATGCAAGTGCAATGCTGCATGGGATTAGGGTGACAGCGACCACACGGCTCTATCAGAATTGCAGCCGTCGTAGCCAGCACGACGACCTACGGTCCCAGCCCTGCATGTGACACAGGAGGAGTAAGTGCACTTCCTCATGTCCATGATGTCCCTCACCCCGCACACTGACTCTGCGTCAGCTTCTGGCCCACCGTACCCGTCTGGGGGCAGTTGCGCCTCTGTTGAAATGCCCCTGACGCCATCACTCACTGAGTGAAGGACGCAGGCGGTGCATACGTCCCAGAACCGCTGTGACAGACATGATCGGAATGTTCATGCTGGTCCCCGCTGGTTCAACTCACAACCTCACTGCCAGATCTCCCCCAGGTGTCAGCCCTGGCGCCATTCTGGGGTGGTGCTGGCCCCGATACCACACACTGTACGGCTCCGCTGTGGTAACTGTGTGGCAGAACACCGCCCTTAATGCTGCATGGGAATGTAAACATCAATGAGCTGGCCACACCTCATTACAATTGGCACTAATGAGTATTGGGAGGGTAATGAAGACCCACTGGCACGTGAGTGTCAGTCCCAAGACCACAGGACAGGTGGACTGGGGGATGCGAGTGTTGTGGACACCTAGCCAGACACTGGTGATGTCTCAACTCAAAAGATGTATTTGGATGATTGGGCATCGTTCAGTGTAGTGTTTATGTGGGCGGTTGGAACCATGGGCCTTCATCTCCCTGTTGCTGCGGTGAGGACCAACTTGTCACTCAGGTCCTTCAACTACACTAACGCTACGCTGAGCCTCTGCAGGCCTATCTTGATGAAAGTACAGTATGTATATTGGCAAGCATGTACAGCCACGCAGCATGTTTGTCAGTAGATAGGCACGTTGTCAGACCCCCACTGCCCTACCTGGACTGACCATGTTCCCTGTCCTACCACCCCATCCCAGGAAGCATCTGCATCCAGGCCTCAAAACCACAGAACACATTCCCGTTCGCTATGCTGTAGAGGGTATCCAAGAGGTACAGGCACTGCGCAAAGATGTCATCATTCTCCCTGACTCTGGGAGTGATGTTTAGCTACTTGACATCCATCATTGCCTGCTACCCACACTCTCTGTGGGATATGTTTGTGTAACAGCTGCCAGTGTATGCGTTGTAGGTATGGGCAAAACGTGGCCACGCCCTTGTCGGATGCCAATCTACAACACTGGTTTTGTTCCGGTGTGGCCTGGATAGCCACCACTCACTGGTCAGATCGATGGCACCCAGGGAGGCTAATTAGTCCTAAGCTATGTATGTATTGAAATGTGACACTTTGCTACTGCCTACTGTTCCTTATAGATATTGGTTTACAAAAGGTAAGTAACTAGTCCTTGAAAGTTCTGTGCATCTGCTGTAGGAGCATCTATGTTGTGTCCTTGCTGTGATGGCAGGGTGACTAATGTACACACACCATGCCACGTGTGTTAAAGACCCGTTCACATGTGTGATGGCATCACAGACGTGCAGTGACAAATGTAATTATCATGCTGTATGATGATGGTCATGTAATTGTCACTGAAAGTACACACCGCAACATGACTAAGGCTGAACAGTGCAAATGATGGCACATGTGGGGTGTGTGTGTATTGCAGTCAGCCGTCTGGATGTGCAGACAACCTCCTACTGACATTGACATGACGTGTCTCACTGACATGATACTTTGTCATGCTCACTAAGACCTTTCCATCTGATCGTTTGTATGCATGTCACATCCATTCCACACACTACAGGTATTTTCCTTCTCCATGGAGGAGTGTGTGCGAGCTGGCATCAGTGTGTATCCCACGCCACACTCCAAATGGTCTACATTATTTGAAGCAGTGTTGCTTGTGCCATGTACATTGTTATAGTCTTAGTCAGACAGTTGTAGACATTTCCTTAAAATTGTGTCTTGCAGGGCACCCCCTCTGGAAAGGCCGTTGCCTGACTTGGAAGCCATGAGGGAGCGCAACTGCATCCGTCGCTATCGGTTTGGCAGACAGTTGATCAAGGACCTGACGGGCAGGCTTGAGGCTCACCTACAACCACGCCACAGGTATCCAACTGCACTGACACCCAAGGTAAAGGTGATGGCAGCCCTCCATTTCTTTGCCACAGGTACATTCCAATTTACCATAGGTGATGTGGGAGGGATGTCTCAGACCATGTTTAGCCGGGTATTGGGTGCTGTTTTGGAAGCAATGTTGCTCCACATTGATGAATTCATTACATTCCCTACTCCAGAAGAGTTGACAGATGTCAAGGGGGAATTCTATGCCCTGGGCCGCATGCCACATGTTATTGGTGCAATTGATGGTACACATGTTACTCTTGTCCCACCACAGGCTCAGGAGCAAGCGTATCGCAACAGGAAACACTACCACTTGATAAATGCCCTTGTGGTGTGTCTTGCCAACATGATTATCTCACATGTTTGTGCACGTTATCCAGGATCGTGCCACGATGCTTTCATCATGAGGCGTAGCAGGGTACCACAGATGATGCTGCAGCTGCACAACCACCGGGCATGTCTAGTTGGTGAGTATACACTGTCAGCTCTGTATGTCAGTATGTCACAGCTTCAAGATCTGCATCATATGATTCACTCTTGTACATGATGTCACATTGCAGGAGACGCTGGATATCCAAACATGCCGTGGCTAATGACTCCGCTACGCAACCCCAGGACAGCTGCAGACCAGCGTTACAACAATGCTCATGTGAAGACCAGGCAGGTGATCGAACGGACCTTTGGACTCCTGAAGAGCCGGTTCAGGTGCCTGGACAAGACAGGCGGAGCCCTCCAATACAGCCCACGCAAGGTGTGTGACATCTTCACTGTGTGCTGCATGCTACACAACATGGCAGTGGAGAAGGCCGTGCCACTCTACCTGGATCCTGAGGAGCTGGAACATCCGCCCGTTGAGGATGAAGGCCTTGGCCAGGATGCCAGTGACGAGGAGGGTGAAGATGATATCCGCGGTCACCTCATCCGCAACTTCTTTTCATGATGGTGAGTCATTTCATCTTTTATGTAAGAGATGGACTATAGAGTTGCATGGGTAGCATGCTGTGTATGCAACAGACTGTAAGCAAGATCACTTGGATGTGTGTTGTGCTGTGTCACACGTTCAGTTGTAATGCTACACACATACGTGCTATGCGTGCACTTGGAATGTACAGGTGTCATACTACATCTGGCTATTCAACAGACATTGACAAAATGACATTATACCGAACTTGACCCCTTGTGTGCCACTCTCATCCACAGCTCGCCCTGCCTGTTGTCCGTTGGGGTACATCGTGGTCATCCTGCTACTGCTCATTATGATTGCATCGTCAGCCACATCAACGGAGCATGCTTGGACATGTGGAGAAGTCAATTTGGGTAAGGACTCATATGAGGCTGTTTAGCGTTGGTATGTGTAGAAACGTGTGGTACCTGTTCATGTGCATGTAGTGTCACCTTGCATACATGCTACTCCATTATGTACCTCATGACATGTATGGCCACTCCCATGACAGGATAGTCACCCCTTCTGTCATCTGTTGTACTTTGATACTCTGGTGAATGCATCAATGTGTGTAGACATTGCCACAGCAACATTGCACATACCATGGCATGACATTGTGTCAGAGATCACAACCACGGACTCTGTGGGGGATTGCAGCCTCACTGTGTGCATTAGAATGTGACTGGATCATCACCTCCAGCTTGTGGCCCAGTCCAGTGTGATTACCATGAAACCATGTGGTGTCGGTGTTGCCCAGTGTATGTTCCACATCTTAAGACAACTGTCCTGTGAATCAGTTAACATGGATGCATTGCCCCCTGCAGCAGTATATCATGTCACTGTCATGTCGTTACCTCAGTGCAGGTTCAGAATACTGCTACGCCAGCCTTCACAGTGAGTAGCAGTGATGTTTAGATGCACATGATGCCATGTATGTTTAGCATGACTAAGTAAAAAGTGTGAAAGATGCATATGTGATTTCTTGTGTTGCACCAGTGGAGTGCGGTCATTCACATGAATCTCTGGTCGCCGGCACCATTACTGTGCTATGGTAGGGTCTGATTATGTCGCTTGGATGGACATCACTTGCACTTAATATTTATTGTACATGCATATCATGTTTCGCATTGTGATGCTTACTTGACACACCAGAAGACTGGCTACAGAGTGCCTTCATTGCCTGTCGATCATTAGCTTCCTCATCATATGTGATACTAACAGCTGTAGTGGATTTGCTCAAGTTGGCCTACATGGCCCTTATGGCTAACCTATATCAGATACAGACTTTAGAGTTAGCGGTATTTGGATTTCCATATGTTTCCATTTGTTACTGAGGTCCACCTCATCTGTGCCTGGAAATGTGTTTATACTACATAGATCTTTTTGCATGGGTGCTCACTTGTGAGCGTTACACATGACTCTAATGGATGACAGACTGTCCCAGTTTTTATGTGTCTGTGTCACAGCATCGTATCTCATGTGATGGCATGATTAATCATCATTATTTTTCACCTGACAGTACACTTCACAGGTGTGACTGGTACAGTGTAGCTAATGAGGTTTTTGAAGTGCCTGTGACATGAGAATGTTGTCCTAATGCTTATTTGCCTCTGTTTCAGGTCTCCCTCCCAGCAGTTCCCATCCTCTCCTTCCCTCGCCTGATCACCCTTTTGTGTCTGTTGTTTGTACTCAGACCAATGGGCTATTTGGAGGTGGAACCCTTAGAGCATCACACCACTCTGATGAAGAAAGGTACGGCCAGTCGTTGACAGCCTTGTAGGTATTTGTAAAGCGGCATTACAGGTGACATCATGATTAGTGTAAATTGGCAATGCACATGTATGTTTGTGGAAGCTCCATGGGCTCACAATGTAAATAACATGTTGTGCATGACGTCTGACTCCTACAGAATATAGTGCCTGCTTGTGGCTCAACACACATGTCCGTCTAATGTGCACATATACTATTTTGAACGTAGTTACCTCATGCTTGTTGTTAGGTGTGTAACTGTATATTGACCACACGCATGGGGTGGGTGAAGGCTAGAATACTATGTTGTGTGTGAGGTAGATGTCTTTGTTGGTGCAGTTTGGATTTGAACACAATAGCTCTTGTATACACCTGCTGACGCTGTGTGTATTGTGCCCCACTTGACCGTAAGGGCCCTGATCCATTGACTGTGATGTGTGGTGATTACTGTGCCATTTTGTTGTCAGTGATCCTGAGTGAGGCAGACACTCCTGCCTTCACATTCACATGTCACTTTGTGCATTGCGGGTGCCCTTGTGTTATGTGTTTGTTTAGCAATTAGTCACACCCCTCCTGCCGTCATGTCTTCACTCATTGCCGCAGCTGCATACACCACCACCATGCAGCGCACACTATCCAGGAACACAGACACCTACAGGATGACCCTCCTTCCATCCATTAATAGAGCATGTTCATGCCACCCTACACACAGACAACACCAGACATTCACCCTCGTGCTATAACAATGCTTTGTACTCAGCCATAGCTGCTGCTATGCGTGTGTGTGCAACACATACTGGCACGACTATGCAGATTCACATGACATTGGGTCTACGTACCACCAGGTCATGTGCAGTGTCCAACACACACACACACCTTACATAGGCACAATATTGTACAGTGTTAGCTTGTCAACACCACTAGATCTGAAAACTGTTAGCTTACAGTCACGTGCCAGAACACAACATGCTCACACCATTTCTACATTGCTGTCACAGTCAGTCAAGTTGGCACATGGGACACACACCATGACCCTGTCTCTTGGGTGTGGTGTGATTTGCCCGTTCAGGGGTAGGTATTTGTCTGATGTGTGTCGTTGTTCTGTATGCGTTGCTCCCATTACAGTAGTATAGTACTTGTAGCTCCATAGGGGTAGGTCACCTAATCAGGTGTGCTTGTCTAGAGTGCTGCAGCCCATTGCCCACAGTCTGTCCTGCCACCGTTGTCCTGTGCGGCATTAATCACATACACAGTAATGCATCATGCTGATGGTAGCTCACATACCTGAGGACACAGTTGTAGGTACTCCCTACATGGACTACTACTTTTGTGACACTGACATGTACTCCTCAAAGTGACTCTCCTGGGCCTGCCTGTGCTAGCAGTATTGTGATTCAATCCCCCCTCCAGCATTGACTGTCCCACACAGGTGTGTCTTACCATCCATGTATGTAGTTTGTGGAAATTTCTGACCAATGTGTGTCCTCTATCAGATTCTAATCCAAGTGTGTGGATGACTGCTGCTTGTTGTATGCCTTGCATTTTTGACATTTGCAGACACATATACATGTATGCTGTTTCAAAGATTACTCACCAAATGCGTATGATATTTACATTATTTATTGGGTGATCTTGTGCATGAAACGTGAATAGGTGCTGTACAGAAAGAGGGGGAATCCAAAATTCACACCTGGAGATGGGATGCCTTACAGTTTCAGTCAACAGAGTCCAAGCCACAGTGCCTGACATCATTGGGCAGACTGTGACCAGCAAGTCCATGTGGGAGAGTCTCATAGGGGATGCTGTTGCACCCAGGGGCTATATGCCAGGTCCAGTGTCCTGGGAGAAGTCCATGGGCCACAGGCCCTCAACGTCTTCGCCGTGGACGACCCACCTTCCTTGGGGGACCCTCATGTGCAGGCATGGACGGTGCATGGGACGCTACGTCAGAGGGATCCTCCTCCTCCTCCCTCTCCTCCCTCCCTGTGGCTGGTGTTGCACTTTGCCGTGATGTTGCTGGCCTTTTGACACAGGGAGGGGGCTGCATGTTGGCAGCCATCTGACGTAGCACATGGACGATGTCCCTATGCACCATCAAGAGCTGAGCCTGGTGTGCCTCCACCCGTCCATAATGCAGGTCTTGCCTGGCTATTTGCTCTGCCTGCTGTTCTCTGAGCTGGTTGAGGGTCTCCGCAAGCTGGCTTACCTCACTGGTGTCCCGCCGGTATGCCTCAAGGATGTTACTGAGTTCAGCCATACCGGTCCCTGCAGCTGACTGGCCAGATTCTCGCCTCCGCCTTGCGCCACTCCCACCTCCCTGACCCACATGAGCACGGCCTGCGCTTGTGGGCACATCCGATCGACGGGCCCCCCGAGTGCTGGGAGGGTGGAGGTTGTCACCAACCTCAGGGGCGCCCGACAAAGGGTGTCCCTCATTTTCAGACAGGCTCGATTGTGAATCATGGGCAGCGCTCTGACCTGTCTGCTGGGATGTGGTGGGAATAGGTCCGGTGGTTGGCAGAGATGTAGCTGGTACAGTTGCTGCAGGGGTTTGGGATCCAGAGGAGCCAGGTTGGTTTGGGTCATCCACAGTGCATTGAGGGACGGCGCTGCCGGTGGGGTCTGGGTCCTGCTGAGCCTGGGACTGGGATCCTTGGCCCCCCTGGCTGGGGGGGAGATCCGCACGTTGCCCTGTGTGTGGGAGAGACAGACACTGTTAAGGCAATATCAAGTGACATGTGGTTTGGTTATCCATTATCAGCATCACTGTTCCACAGGCTATACATTGTTGACATTGTACAGTTGTGTATTTAGTGGTAGAAAAAACAATTGTACGATGAGGTATTTACATTCTTCCAATCTCTTGACAATGACTGACACAGCCATTGCTGTGTCTTGTGTTGCCGGCACCACACGTGTAAAGCATTTGTACGTTTCACGCAACATCCTGGATAGGGTGAACATTCTTATGTGTGCATCAAGCATGCACAGAGTTTAGATGCAGCATGTTGATGTAAGAGACAGAACATCATTATTTAGCATGTCAGCTACAACTTTGGATGTCTTTTGCTGTTCCATGCTGGCCAAACAATGCCAACACCGCAGGACCTGTACACCGACTTCTAGATCATGGCTTTACTACTTGGCACTTCTCTGAGACACATCACCTTGTCAATACCCATGTCCATGTTGGTACTTATGTGCATCCACAAAGGTAATGAGATGGGGCACGTGCTTTTTTAGAGAGGCACAATGGACTGGAGCTTCTGTTTTGTGCATGTATGAGTTGTATGCATATTCATATGAGTATGTGTTTTGTTGTGGTACATGGCAATTGGGACAGTGTTGCAATACGACGCCTGTCCCCCGGGGATGAGTTTCTGTAAGGGGTGTGTACAACAGGCCATGCTATTACTTTGTTTGTGAATTGCAAGCGTCCATTGTTCATGATTTGGCTGTCCCCTCATGTGGCATGCTGCCATAATGGTGGATTTGTGTTGGTGCACAGGATGTGTGACCTTGTCCTGGTGTTTGTGTTTGCAATGAGCACAGGAGGGACTTGTGCTGCCTACACCTGTGACCATTGTGTGCTACAGAGCTTTCTGAGATGTGTGTCCAGACACAGTACAGTGTAGACAGCAAATGGTGGGTGTCTTACAGGCACATAGCGGATGTTTGCTGGTACTTGTGAGACATCCCTTAACATTCTACTCTATGGAGTTTGTGAGGCCTGTGCAGTGCTTGTGTGCAACTGTGTGTGTGCCCCAGGGATGTGCGTTGAGGTGACAGAGGGACGCACACTGACTGATGGAGACAGAGGGAGAGGGAGAGGGAGACAGAGGGAGAGGGAGACAGAGACAGAGGGAGACAGAGGGAGAGGGCGACTGAGGGAGAGGCAGACAGAGACAGAGGGAGACAGAGGGAGAGGGCGACTGAGGGAGAGGGAGACAGAGACAGAGGGAGACAGAGACAGAGGGAGACGGAGGGAGAGGAAGACAGAGGGCGAGACAGGGATGGAGACAGGTAGATTGTGCTTGCTCTCTTGCTACACTGCCTTACTTTGTCACAAAATGATGCATCTCTGTAAGGTGTGTCAGCAAATAGTAAATATTTAGAAGCTGTGGTGTAGTGTCTTGTGTGATATTTACTTATCCCTGTGCATTAGTCATTATGCTTGTGTGTGTCCCTGGGACATATGGCATGAGAGCAGCCTCTTACCCTACACATTGCACTCTATGTGCCTCCCCCTTGCAAATACCACCATTTGGTAGTGTACTGCTTGGACTCATGGCCACCCACCCCATGCTGCTGGGCACTGTTGTTGGTCTACCCATGTAACTTGTGGTTTTTGTACACTCACCAGACTCAATGGCTCCTTCTATTCCATGTACTCCCACCGCTGGCAGTAGGACCATGACCTTCTCCTCCCAGGGATGGTATACAGCAGGTCTGCGGGGACCACCGCCTCCGGTGTGGTGTGCATTGGCGTAATCCTGTGCCATCTTCTTCTTCACCATCCTCCGCAGATCGTACCACCTGGCCTGGCATTCTTCCCTGGTGCGCCTGATGGGTGCAACAGCATTGACCCGGTCTACCATCCTCTCCCACATGCGTGTTCTTTCAGCCAGGCTGGTCTGTCTGACCAATGCGCCAAACAGCTGCGGCTCGACTCTGATGACTTCATCAGTAAGTATCTCCATCTCCGGGTTAGTGAATTTTGGATTCTTGTGTGTGGTCATGGTGTGTAGTGTATGTGATTGAGGGGTTGATGGTGTGTATGAATGAGGGTGTTTGGGTCAGAATGTGAAGGGGGTGGTGTGGGTGTAGATGAGATAGGGTGTATGTGTGAAGGTATGTGTCTGCAATAGTTTGTGTGCTCTCAGTTTCCTCGCAAGAATGGGTATGTTGCAAAGGATGATGGGTTGTATGTGTGATCCCTTTTATTGGTCAAATGGTGGGTGTGGCTTAATTTGAATTGTTGGGGTGGGTGTTATATGGGGTGGGTGTTGGTGTTCTCCTCTGTTTGGCTGTTTGGCTGTGACCAGGACATTGATTGTCAAAGGTGTGTACACAGGAGACATGTTCAGTGTGGTATTGCGACTCGTTAGCAAGGTCCTTGTGGTCGTTTTGGTGTTGGCGTTATGTGTGCGTGCGGTACTTGTGCGTGCGAGTGAGTGGTACGGGCCGTTGGCGGGTGGGGGGGTTCGCGTAGGCTTGGCTGAGGGGTGTGCGTGTCGTACTTGTGCGTGCGAGTGAGTGGTACGGGCCGTTTGCGGGTGGGGGGGTTCGCGTAGGCTTGGCTGAGGGGTGTGCGTGTCGTACTTGTGCGTGCGAGTGAGTGGTACGGGCCGTTGGCGGGTGGGGGGGTTCGCGTAGGCTTGGCCGAGGGGTGTGCGTGTCGTACTTGTGCGTGCGAGTGAGTGGTACGGGCTGTTGGCGGGTGGGGGGGTTCGCGTAGGCTTGGCCGAGGGGTGTGCGTGTCGTACTTGTGCGTGCGAGTGAGTGGTACGGGCCGTAGGCGGGTGGGGGGGTTCGCGTAGGCTTGGCCGAGGGGTGTGCGTGTCGTACTTGTGCGTGCGAGTGAGTGGTACGGGCCGTAGGCAGGTGGGGGGGTTCGCGTAGGCTTGGCCGAGGGGTGTGCGTGTCGTACTTGTGCGTGCGAGTGAGTGGTACGGGCCATTGGCGGGTGGGGGGGTTCGCGTAGGCTTGGCCGAGGGGTGTGCGTGTCGTACTTGTGCGTGCGAGTGAGTGGTACGGGCCGTTGGCGGGTGGGGGGGTTCGCGTAGGGTTGGCCGAGGGGTGTGCGTGTCGTACTTGTGCGTGCGAGTGAGTGGTACGGGCCGTTGGCGGGTGGGGGGGTTCGCGTAGGCTTGGCCGAGGGGTGTGCGTGTCGTACTTGTGCATGCGAGTGAGTGGTACGGGCCATTGGCGGGTGGGGGGTTCGCGTAGGCTTGGCCGAGGGGTGTGCGTGTCGTACTTGTGCGTGCGAGTGAGTGGTACGGGCCATTGGCGGGTGGGGGGGTTCGCGTAGGCTTGGCCGAGGGGTGTGTGTGTAGTATGTATTGGTGGAGCTTGCAGTGAGGCGAATGTCCCGTACGAATCAATGTTGAAGCGTGACTACTTTGGCCCGTACGTATCTCGCTCAGGCATTTCGTTCCGAATCGGAATAGTGAGTTTGTACGGACTGATTACGAATCGTACGGTGGTCTGCCCGAGGCTTATTCGTACGGGTAAACGGATGTCATTCGTACGGATCGTAGCAAATCGTACGGAAATCAACGGTAACGGATCGGAATTCGCTGGTCGGACGGTAGTTTCCCATTCATACGGAATCGGCTACGAATACGATTCGTACAACGGATTATTTTACCGGATCGGAATCGACCCCCTAGGGTATATCCATATGTATCTCCTCCTTGTGTGACTTTACATCTTGTACATTTGCAATTTTTTCTGTTTGTATCTTTTATGTAACGCACGTAATCCTAAGTCCTTATGTTTTGCAATTGGTTCTTATGTAAAGCGCTCTGACACCTTCGGGTAAAGTTTGCGCTATATAAAATTGCATTAAATAAAATAAAATAAAATATGGAGAGAGAAAGGGTGCTCATGCCTAACGCAGAGTGAATTTAACAGGAGTGACTGAGACAGCCTAACGACCACTGACCCATCTACTGACCCGTCCACAGGCCTCAGTCATGTTCAACTCACAGTCTTACAATTTCAGAAACATTTTGAATTTTAATTATTTGCTACAAAACCATTGTTGTTAGCATCTTGTCCAGCTCACAAAAGTTGGCCAAGCCAATAGTCAGGGCTGGTTTTGTGTCTGATATCTATCCAAACTCAAAAACTTAAAGCTCGGGGAGGAACCAAAAAACCAGTTGGGTGTCACACTATGGGAATCACAGACATGTAATGTACATGCTTATGCCTCTCCCCTAATTCCGTATGCCATGCCCCCTTTAGAGACCCCACACACACTTTTCTTTTCCTACTTAAAGGCCTTGTGTCTCATGCTCGAGAACTACACACCACAGCCGGCGGCCCCGAAATCATGGAGGGATGAAATCCCAGCAGCCCCGGTTCTAGCAGGGATACCCGATGGGCGGGGCCCTCCCATGGTAGCCCCATACCCCCTCCCCAAGATCCATTGAAAAGCAGAAAAGCATCCTTTGGTATACTTCTATAATTTATCTGCACCTGCAGCCATGCTCTCTGAGACTAAGGGCCATATGTATCAACAACCTGATTTGCGATTCTCAAATAGCGATTTTTTAGAAATCGCTATTTGAGAATAGCAAATAGGTATATATATGTACAAAATCGCAATTTTTTAGCAATTTCTTAGTATTCCTTAATTGCGATTAGCAAATTGCGAATCGCAATTAAGGAGTACTTTCCCATTCATTGCTATGGGCCAGGAGGCCCATTGGAATGAATGGGAAGTTATTCTCAATTTGCTATTCGCAATTTGAGAATCGCAAATTGAGAATAATTTCAAGGGTGCAGGGGTGTCCAAAGGACACCCTGTTGCACCCCTGAAATAAGCATGGGTGCACATGTGGCACACATACATGCCCTAAGCATGTATGTGCTTCACATTGCACTTTGAAAAATGCAAAAAAGTGCATTTTTCAAGGAATTTGCAAATTACCACCAACTTGGTGGTAACTTGCGATTTCTTAAGGCCAATTAGCATTTTTTTTATGCTTCTTACATTGCATTTAAGGAATCACAAAATTTGCTATTCCTTATTTTGCACACAGATTTCTTTGATACATAGCATTTCGCACTAATGCGTTGGCAAACGCCGAAATTCTGCGAATTTCGACATTTGTGAACGCATTAGTGCTTCATACATATTGCCCTAATTGTTTAACTTTATGGAAAAAATAAATCAATGCCCTGGGTTAGCTGGGGTGCCCGTGGGTATGGTGGCTGGCATCATGCACGTGTGAAAAGCAGGGGCACCTGTGAGACTCCCATTGTATCAAGAGGCCCTCAAGTACCCTCTGCACAAGGACTTATTGCCAGGGCCACTGGAGTGATGCCATTCTGCAGCCATTAAGCTTTCTGCTTAATCATGGATTTAGAGCTTTTGCCACATGAACCAGCATCTGCTACACTACTTCCAGATTTTCACAAAAAAGTATTTCTAGCTCAAACAGATCAAAAGTTACTAAAACATAGCAACACATGTTGTTCAGAGTGGGTGTCTTTTTGCAAAGGCTGACTGGTCACCTTTAATCTGCCTATTGCTATATTTGGATGTTGAGCTGGAACTAATGATGTGAAACGTTTTCCCAGGCAGTGTTAACATGTGTACAAATTAAAAAATAATGACGAAACATAATTTGTCTTTTCTTGGCGCATAATAGGGTGAATCTTACTGTATAATTCGATCTTCCCTTGACGCAGTTCCAGTGACCTTGCATGTGGCAGAAACAATCTAATAGGATTTTACTATTCCAAGAAAGTATTTCAAAATGTCCATGCAATCAATATACAGCCTAGCACTGCTTTGTTTTACATCTTTCCTACTGTGACACCTTTAAATTGTGGCATATATATGAAGGAAAATCTCAATGCCACACATTCGACTTTTCCGAAGAGAAAATACTTTAATCACTTTGCACAATCCCAAAACAGGTTCAACATAGACAGATGCAATGGAAATTCCCATTATGCAAAGAACAGCTCTCTTCAGAGGCAGCAATGGCAAGACACACTGCTGCTGCCCTGCCTACTCCTAAGCCCTGGAACTGAAGGCCTGCAGGACACCGGTGATGGGCATTTATTGTCCACCAACCAATACTCTCTTTACGACACATGACTTGATAGAAATGGAATAAAGCATTGCTGTGGCCCCTGGGGTCCTAGTGGGCTAATGCGCTTGCTGCTGAGATGTTCCTTCAATCTGTGGTTTCATAGGTTGAAATACTGCTACTAAACCTTTCATTTCTTACTACTCAGCCTTTCAACCTATTTCCCTCTTCTATCCCTCCGCTACCTTTCTCTATCCAACTGAATAACACATCCACCACTCAAACTTTTTCATATTTCACTCTACTGATTTTCAACACTAATCCTTTTCGTGTTCCAGAGTAGCGTGCTACTCGCCAATAAAGTGCTTCAACACCCCATCAGGGTTACAAGCTCTATATAAATAAAAACCTTTTCCCTTTTCTACCCCTCCCCAACCCTTCTCAATCCAAATAACTGACTAACATGTCCACCACTCAAATTACTTTCATATTTCACTCTACTGATTTTCAACACTAATCCTTTTGGGGTTCCAGAGTCGCGTGCTATTCGCCATTAAATCGCTTCAACACCCCATCAGGGTTACAAGCACTATAGAAATGGAAACCTTTTCCCTTTTCTACCCCTCCCCAACCCTTCTCAATCTAAATAACTGACAAACATATCCACCACTCAAATTGCTTTCATATTTCACTATACTAATTCAACACTAATTCTTGTGGGTTTGGTGAGTAGCGCGCTACTCACCAAAATAAAGCGCTTTAAACCCCATCAGGGGTAACAAGAGCTATATAAATACAAACCTCTTTCCCTCTTCTTTTTTGCCGCTACCCTTCTCTATCCAAATAACTGTATAACATATCCACCACTCAAATCACTTCATATTTCATTATACTAATTTTCAACACTAATCCTTTATGAGTTCCGGAGTAGCGTGCTACTCACCAGAAAAGTGCTTCAACATACCTTCAGGGGTAACAGGTGCTATATGAATGCAAACCTTTCTCCCCCTTCTATCCCTCCGCTAGCCTTCTCACTCCAAATAACTGACGAATATCCACCACTCAAACTACTGTCATATTTCACCATACTAATTCACCACTAATCCTTTATTGGTTTCCAGAATAGCACGCTACTGCCCAAAAAAAGGCTTTTCAACACCCTATCAGGGGTAACAAGCGCTATATAAAACAAACCTTTTTTCCTCTTCTATCCTTCCAATATCCTTCTAAATCCAAATAAGTGACAAACATATCCACCACATTAATTACTTTCATATTTCACTATACTAATTCAAAACTAATCCTTTATGGGTCCCGGAGTAGCGTGCTACTCACCGAAAAAACACTTTGACGCCTCGTCAGTGGTAGTAAGCGCTATATAAATGCAATTACAGTACAATACAATGCAATTTCTTGCTACTCAACATTTAATTTCTGACACAAGAGTCCGATAGCAAGCGCTGCAAAGAAATCTGTATGTCCAGCCATCAATATTGTTTTTGCGCTATGAGTTGTTTTGCTTATATGATGACATTATGTTTTACACTGGCTCATTTGGTTTTCCTGTATTTATCTTCTAGTCCCCTGATGAAGGGTCAACAAATAACCCGAATTGCTTTGGGTGTGTTAAAAACTGTGTTTGGATGAAATCAAGATATAATGATGAACGATTGAAATTGCAATCGAAGATTGAAAAAATGAATGAATAAATTCATGGAATTACAAATCATCGATTAAGTTTGTGAATGGTTTGTGAAATATATGAAATCAAGCTAAAAAAACTTTTTGTTTCAAGAAAAAGTGCACACATCCAAGGGATTGACTTGTCTGACCCATGTAGCCTCTGGCATCAATATAAGCATTCCGAGCTGCTAGGTGTCCCTGCTCCGGATAAGCAACACACTTCAGCCCTTTCAAAAATTGTGGTGTTCTGACGCATGTTTAAAGGTAGAGTGCATAACTCCTTTTGATGGGGTGGTATCTTTTCATCAGAAGTTTTGAAAAATGTGGAACTGAGTTTATCACAATTGTGGCTCTCAAGGGCAGCAAACTCAATCACCCATTGTGGGATCTAGACAGGAGGAAAGTGTGATGAGTAGAGAGTGAGTAGAGAGTAGACAGTAGTAGAGAGTGAGTAGTAGAGAGTGAGTAGTAGAGTGAGTAGAGAGTGAGTAGTAGACATTGAGCAGAGAGTAGGAGAAAGCGAGTAGTAGAGAGTAGTAGAGAGTGAGTAGTAGAGAGTGAGTAGAGAGTGAGTAGACAGTAGTAGAGAGAGAGTAGAGAGTAGTAGAGAGTGAGAAGTAGAGGGTTGTGGAGAATGAGTAGAGTAGTAGAGAGTGAGTAGTAGAGAGTAGTAGAGAGTGAGTAGTACAGAGTGAGAAGCAGAGAGTGAGTAGAGAGTAGTAGAGTGAGTCATGCCATTGACCTGCCCTATCTAAAATTTTAGAGAAACAGGTGAATATACAGTTATCCAGCTTTTTTAAAGCAAATAACTTGCTTCACTCAAGTCAGTCATGCTTTAGAGCCTGAGACAGTACAGAAACTGGTGGAAGCATCAGAATATATTAGAGGAACCCTGGATGCAGGGGGAGCGGCTGTATTGATTTTGCTTGCCATATTGACAGCATTCAATACAGAGCTCTGCCCTAAGCCACACCATTTTTTATTTACAGCTTACCCCTATTGCTCAACTAGCAGAAGAAATGGGAGAGAAAGTGATCTCCTATGCAGATGATACACAATTGCTTTCCTCTTGGAACAAGGGAGCTGAGCTGAAGGGCTGAAGATTAAAACTTGCTTGACTGCATTTTTAATTGGTTAGCAATGGCTCAACTCTAATGTAATGAGGAGAAAACAGATGTTTTATTTTTTGGGAAGACACCACTAGATTTCTGGCTACCCTTTTGGCCAGATGACGCCTCTCCCCCAGGACCACAGAAAGAGTCCATTGAAAATCTGGGTATTACATTTGACACCAGGCTGTCCTTTAGGCCTCAAGTAAAAATGTTGGTAGGCAACTGTTTCGGGATTATGAGGTCCCTAACGAATATTCAGCAAAGAAAACGGTCATCTAGGCACTGATAACATCCAGAATCGAGTATGGTAATGCATTATACTTTGGCTTACCAGAGCACCTAATGGACAAACTCCAAGCGATCCAGATTGTGGCAGCCCAGCTCGTATTAAATGTACCCATACGACCACATTTTATGACAAATCTACCTGCACTTCATTGGTTGCCTAACAGGGATTCAGTCAAATGTAAGGCTCTCATATTGGTACATGATGCTTTATATCAAACTGGCCCTCCTACATCAGAACCAGACTCAGCTTTCATAACCCTACAAGAGAGGTGAGATTCGCGAATAGAACTCTGGCAGAGATTCCCAGGATTCAGTCAGAAAAAGCAGGAAGAAGATCTCTAGTGTACCAGAGCTCGACAGCATAGAATCAGCTTCCACTGGAGCGGCGGACCATGAGTGACATAGCAATGTTTAAGATGAAACTTGAAACCGGTTTACTGTTCAAGCCTAAGTCTTATAATTTCCGACCTTTCTGCTTTTGCTCTGGGACACTCCTTGGAGTAGCTGGTGCAATATAAATTAAATATAATATTATATAATTTATCATATATCATATCATATATCATATCATATCACATCATGTCACATCACACATCACACTCTCCTGGCACGGGGTGTCTATGCTGGTGTTTGGCCCTCTCCCCTAGAATTCCCTTCCCCTAGCATCATCATGGGTGCAGGGCTCGACAAATTCACTCGACCGCTCGCATTTGCGAGTGAGATTGATTAAGGACGAGCTATTTTTAGGTCCTACTCGCCCTTTCTGGCGAGTAGGAATACAAACTTGACACTTGACCTCTGCCTCTGAAAGCAGAGGAAATGTGACAAGATAGGAAGATTTAAAGGCATCTCTATTGCTCACAAAGTAAATGAGCAATAAAAATGCTTTTAAATCTTGTTAACTTGTCACATTTGCTCAGTTTTCAGAGTTTGAGGTCAAGTTCATTTAAGTTAGGTTGAGGAGATTTTGTAGTTTATTAGACCTGCAGGTCTAGAGCATTTTGTATGATTTGTCGAGCCCTGGGGTGAATGACCCTGCACTGGAATATCAGCTATGGGGTCTATGTGGTGTCCAAGAAGGCTGACCCATATATCGTAATGGTCACCCTAAGACCACAGACCGAGGCAGGAGTGGACATATTTGTGCGCTGGTGTGGTGGTTTTGCTACCTCCAAGAACCTCTTTTTTACAAAGTCTCAGGACCAAACAGTATCCTCCCCTATCGCCCCCCATCAGCGCATCCTGTCTCGCTTGGCATGAATATCGCTAGGTTCGGTGATGAGATATAGTGCTGTGGGGTTGGTGTCATACCGGGTGATATTTACTACTGCTCTCTGAGGTTCTATTCTATTAAGTTGTATCTGGACCCTAACTCCAGATAGATACAGAGGGATGAGATATTTTGCTTTTTCGTGGGGGTATCACCTAGAATAAGCGTGGTCTATCTGCCACTAAACCGTGAGGTATCAGCGAACAAATGTAGCATGACCTGTGCGTCATTTGGGTGGCTATGGAGGTCATCTGCTGATACCACGTGTTGTGTAGAAATGTGCAATGTAATGCTTGTGGAATGCCAGTGTTTGGTTCCATGTAAGTGAGGTGAGAGAGGTGCCTAGGCAAGCGATGTAAGAATGTCAAGATAGTTCCTTATGACCAGGCAGAGTTCTAGTTTCAGATGGGCACGCAATCACCCATTCTAAACAGTGAGTGTACAAAAATACATAAACACATAACCTACAAAACATTTGCAGGTCGTGAGATGCTGTCCAAGGTTGCTGTTTGCTATCTGGGTGCCCAGGGGGTGTCTTTGTGTGAGGTAGTAAAAATAATTCTTAAAGAGTTGTTTTGTAAAAATGTGTTTGTCAAAACAGCCTGTAGTCTGTGCTCTTGAGCAACTGGGTCTCATTAAAGTCTTTAAGGCACTTGGGGCCTCATTTATGAGGCCCTGTGTCAGTTTTGCACTTCTGATGCGTCACTTTTTGTGATGCATCGGCGGCGTAAAACATGTTTCCTGTTGGGCACTATTTACAAAGTGACGCATCTAAGTAGATGTGTCACTTTGTAAACCCCTGCGCTACATTATACCTGCATCAGGTATAATGTATGCGGGGGGGGGCATTCCCCCGCAAAACACCTCGTAGAAGTGTTGCAGTGAAATCTATGAGATTTCACTGCGTCACTTCCAGGACGCCGTTGCGTCAAAATCTTGCACCTGCCTCATAGCAGGCGTAAGACTGACGCAGGCCCTTTCACATGGGGCGTGCCCCATGTGAAAGGACGCATTGCTGGAGTTGCGTCACTTTTGTGACACACTCCAGCAATGCGTCACTTTTGCGCTTACAGATACTTCAGAAATACTGACGTATCTGTAACTCCTTGCGGCATGATGCGTCATACATTAAATATGACGCATCAGGTATGTCGCAAGGAGTGCGCACTGAGAAGTGACGCATCGCTGCTTTCACGCAGCGATGCGCCATTTCTCATAAATGAGGCCCTTTGACTGAACTGATGGCGGGCTGCTTTGGCGGCTCAACTGCAGACCTGTTGAATAAGAGCTGTGCGATATAGGTTAGTTCGGAAATAACACATATTGTTAAACAATTGTTTTGAGAAATTCCTGTGCCTTCTTTTTCAGAGGCCCACTCTACAGCTTCAGTTTTTGTGCAACCCTTTGATGGGGTGCTGGGAGGAGTAATTGTAAGGGATGGTGTGGTGAATTTTATTGATCGAGTTTGGCTAAAATTGTGGGTTATTTGGTCCTCCCCCTCTTGCCACTCGGGGGCGAGTGTTCCTCTATGTGGGATGCCTCTTTTAGTTGTAAAAGTGTGTATGTTATGTTATGTTATGTTATGCACTTTTGTATTGCACACAGCTGCCCCAGCTAAGGGGCGTCCTAATGTGTCATATTGAATCTACACAAAGCAAAAGAAAAGGAGATCTGCAGTGTAGCAATGTTCGGGGGTTTTGTGGGTAGTGCAACATGTGTGCTCCATTTTTCCCCGCAGGTGGTGTGTAATGGAATCCTCTCTAATGTAGTTGGGTGTTTGGGTTACACCCTTGTTCTGGAAACTTTGGGGCATATTATCAAGGGCATTATCACCGCTTTAGCAGGACTTCTTCTCACTAAAGCGGCGATAATGTTATCGCCCTATTAGCAAGCTGTCGCTAACAGCAGTTAGCGACAGCTTGTAGGCGATAGCGACCGGTTTGGGTCCCGCTTCGCATGTCAGCGATATTTATCGCTAATGATATGCAAAGTGGGCGTACCCAAACTGTTAGCGACTGAAAGCAGTCGCTAACATCGCTATCGCCTATTATCAACACAGGCGAAGCGATAAAAAAATGTGCGCTAAGCGCGAATATCGCCAAAATCTAACGCCTGCTCAGACCACTTCTTAACCTGCATATCCAATGGGAGGTGGATATTCAGGTTAAGACCCTATTGGCGTTGATGCCTGAATATCGTTGGATTCCCAGCAATATTCATGCATTGAGCCGCTATCACCGGATATTTGATCACATTTGAGATAAACGTTGCTAATAGCACGTTATTGCTGCGGTAAAATCCGGCGATGCGCGGCAATAACAAAATAATCGCTAAGCTCATTTAGCGATAATTATCGCTACTTGTTGCTAATATGCCCCTTTGGATTTTGGTTGGGTGATTTTCTAAACTATCATGGCATGCTGAGGATAGTCGTGGGAGCTGTTTGTGACCTCTCTGAAATTTTGTACAGAATGTTTGGGATGGAACCTATTTGCTTGTTCCTGACGGGATTTGGACATGCTCCTAGGGCTTGTCCTGACCTGTCCGATGCCGGCAATGTTATGGCCTCAATGGATTTTTTTTCTGCAGACTGGGGGCCGTTTGATGGAATTTTAGAGGACATCCTAATCCTTGCATGCACAAAAACAACCTGTCTCCAAAAATGGAACATATGTCTTATTATTGAAACCATGGGGGGCCTCCATTTGGTGGAAACACTGGGGCGGCTGACACTTACATAACCCAAGGTGCTGGCTTTTATGCCCCCATTGGGGGCCTCCCTGCCCTCTCTTCAGACTATTGTGCCTCCAAGGCATCTTATGTATTTATTTATTTAATGCAATTTTCTATAGCACGAACATTACCCAAAGGTGTCAGAGCGCTTTACATAAGAACCAGTTGCGATACATAAGGATTTAGGATTACATGAGTTACATAAAAGATACAAACAGAAAATTTGCAAATATACAATTTGTAAAGTCAGTCAAGGAAGAGATACAAATGGATAAACTCTAAGAATCACATAGGAATGGTAGTGAGTACACAGGTCTACTGCATATACCAGTGATTAGAGTTATCTTTATATACATATATATATAAAAATAGTAGATTTGCCCAGGATTACATTTTACTAGCGATCAATAGTGGAGTGGGGCAGTGGCCCTGGGGGCACCCGGATGGTGGATTCTAGCATGAAGTCCCAGTCGACATGGTATAGTGCAGTCTAAAGTTGTGCTCGCGTATGCAGGCAAGGAAATATGTTTGAAGTCCATACGAAGGTGATATGTCATAGTGGGGGTTGGATTAGACTTACTGTGTAGTTTCATTTTGAGATTGTGCAAGTGCACTGCCTCCCCAGACAGTTATACTCCTCTCTGTGGGGGCTATGGCCCCGGTCTTTGGTGGGCAGGATGTCCTGTCTGTGCAGTCTCCCAGTCCCTGCTGTGGGGGGATGTCTGCTCCCTGATTTCTCTGAGGCTGACTGTACTGTGCAATTGTGTTGTTCTGATTGTGGTTTTTGGGATGTGTATTCTGTGGGTACTGACACCGATTGATAATTCTCTGCTTGTGACATGTTTTTATTTGCAATTTTATTTTATTTTATTTTTATGTTTTATAGAGCGCGAACTTGACCTGTGAGGGTATCAGAGCGCTTTAAACAGTATACAGTGTTGAACAAACAAAAAGGTTTAAAGTGCAGAAACATACAAGATCAACATGTATGGTTACAATCAACGTCAGAGTCAGTAACAAAACAAAGGTCCCATATGTTCTCGTCGTGGGGAGTTGGTGATCTGGGAAAGCGGTAGTCATAGAATAGTCCGACATAATTTGGGTGGTTGCGGGCAGGCCTTAGGCGAGGAATTTACCCATTAGGAAGGTTTTGGTCTCTTTTTTGAAACTAGAGAAGGGATTTTTCTGATGGAAGGTGGGAGAGAGTTCCAAATTCTTGGTGCTACTCCGGTGAACGCCCTGTTGTAGGATCTTTTTTTCTGAAAGGAGGCAGGTTGGAGTAGGAGGTTTCTAGCGGACCTGTAGTTCCTGCTTCCTCCGGATATCACTAATTTCTATGCCAGATAAGCAGGGGAGTTTGTGTATAGAGCCTTGTGTATAGTGCATTCCAGTTTCAGCTGAATTCTGGCCTCCAGAGAGAGCCAGTTCAGCGCTTTCATGTGTGGCGAGATGTGGTCAAACTTCCTGGTACCTGTAAGTAGTCCGATATTGTTGGCCATGTCACCCATGTGTTGACAACAGTAGAATCTTATGAGGCTTGGCTGTGGCCAGCCTTCCTGACCTCTGATGCTAGGGCTCAGTTGGGACCTTCTGGGGTTTTGCAATTGAGTCCTCCTCAAATCAGGTGCCACTCGCATGCTTCTAGTTGCCACCCCAGGACATTGGGTGGGTGTATGGATTGCATCCTGCCCATCTTTGGCCCTGGGACTCTTCCTGTGCAACAGATGGGATGTAGTTTCATTATTCGGAAATGCTGTATTTCCCATGGTAGACACTTGCTTGGGTACCGCATTTGGTAGCAGGTATGGGGCTTCTGTTGCGGGAAATGCAGTACATGATGCAGGCCACCTTGTCGGTGCCACCTCCTCACTTGCGGAGGTGCCAGGGTGGCGACAGAGGCTGAGCTCTGTAACTTTGGGGGTGAGCGCTGTTTGACCGCTACTGCCATCATTCTTGTCCATTTTGGGCCAACTTTCCACCTAGTCTCGCGGAATCGAGTGGACATGTGTGTCTCAAGGTCTTGAGCCTCCAAATCCCGGTGCACCTTCCAAGCTACCCTTTGGGCAGTCTCCACCAAGAGGTGATGTGCACGACTGGCCACTGCCCAGCAAATCCATGTAGCTCTAAGATGCTGCTTTTATACTCTAGTGCAGTCCTCTTGAAGAGGTCTCGATAAGCTGGGGTCACCCTGGCTGGCGTCCAAGAGGTGTGAGGGCAATTTGCTGGTTTGTGATTTAAGAGGGGTGTTCCTGGGGAAGAGCAGGATATGGTCCCGTCTTCGATGGACTGGACATACATTCCCAGCTAGGACACGAAGTCTCATCCTAGGACTTTAGTCAGGCATGAAGGACGATAGACTAACTGTTCTCTTATCCTCTTCTCCCTTTTCTCCAGGTCAAGAGGTCGAGTGAGGGAGGCCCCGGCCACCGAACCTGTGACTCCTTGTATTACAATAGTTGCCTTTGATAGGGGGACGGTTCCTTCTCGCAAGCATGTCTACTAGAAAGTGGCGAGGTGTCCCTTTGATCAACATCCTGACCACAGGGTCCTCCTCAAGGCAGTCCAGGGCGAACAGTCGTGCATGTGTGTCGTTAGGTGCCCTGTTGGTCTCTGGTGTGACTGTTCCTGTATTCTCACTCTGACTGTCAGACTCCAGGGTACTGGTGTCCTGGTACTCGCTATCGCTTGCTGTATAGTTGTGTAGGTTGAGAGTTGGGGCCACCTTCTTGTAGTAGTCTTAGTAGGGCGTGTCAGAGAGCCCTCCCTTTCCTCTTATATATGATCGCTTCATATGTTCATGTGTGCAATATTATGTGGGATCAAATTTTCCCGCCTCTGGCCAGAGAAATGCGTGAGCCAAGGTATGGCCCATTCACAAGAGTAATTGTCTAGTGTTTTGGTCTCTGTGGGGAATTTAGCGTGCACTTGGTCTATTGGTGACTCCATGATGGGTTGGGAAAACTTGTTTAAAAGGTATGATATTTCTGATTTCTAGTTTTTTCAGGCAATTGCTTGAGATTCTCCTCTGATCAGGGTCAATGTGTACACAGGGTTGTGCTAGCAACAAGCAGTGACTATGAGCTCTATTAAATACGATGCGTCACATAATGTACTTTAAAATTAGACATCAATAATCCTATGAAATATCAATAACAACCTGTAAGAGATGGGGAGGGCGGAATCTGCGGAGTTTTACGCGAAGTTGCCTTAAAACTCAGTGAGATTCCGTGGAGGTCAGCTGCAGGCGCAATCCCTTCTACATTAAAGCCTCCTATAAATACCTTCTTAATTTTCTAATGCTGAATCTTTTCTAGCTTTCCACTAGATGGTGCTATACAAACATGTAAATGTACTGTCCATTGCTGTTCCTTATTTTGTTGCCTGACTCTTCAAGGAACATGTCTTCTTTTTCAGGACAGCTTCGTCATCATTTCCAAGTGTGTGCAAGACACGCGTTGATGACGCGATGCTATAGCCAGTAAGGATTCTTTTTTTATCATGCTTTCTGCAGCTATTTGCTTCTCAGGGGAGTATTGTTTCTGTCATTCCTGAGCCCTTCTGACCCTGACATCTGACATGTTTGTGACAGGGAATACATTCCTGAATCCTGACTCATTATCCAGAGGAACTAGAATCCTACTCTGAAGGTAAACAACCATTAGTACGATTTTTTTTATTCCGAATACAAATATCACGCATACTTTTAGTCCGCAAAGGCATTCTTTCGGAATACTTTCATTCCGCAGATACATTCACATAGAATACTCTCACTCCGCAATACGATTACTCCGCAAGCTGAATATGAAATACATACAAGGAGACTCAGAAGTTGCCCATGTTCCTTCCTTTAAGTAAGTCTGCACCTCTGAGATCTCTGACTCCACTCCTATATTGTGTCGGGTCTTGCTGCCACGTTTAAGTTAGTTTGGATAAATATAAAATGGTGCAGGGGTTTGAGAAAAATAATGGCATTCTGAAAGGTTGATTTAATTATTAATAAAAGGGGATCACTTTGTTGTCAAGCCAGACCTAAAAATAATTAAGGTTATTATAATACATCTTTCTATCCATGCCATTAATTTCCGACAGACCCCACTGGATGAAGAATTAAAATGTATTTACATAGTGGGACATAATATAAAGAAACTGAGAGAGCTGTCTCAGTCAGGACTCGACTAAGACAGACACACGAGTTGGGACAGACCGCTACTTCCATTGGACAGTCCAGCTGCCATTCACTTTGGGGATATGGGTCGTTCCGCTTCAGCCACTTCGTCACTACACAGTTTTGGGCTCACCTGCTGCTCACCTGCTGCTCCTTGAGCTCCTGCTGCCACCAGGAACAGCCGACCAGAGGGCTGCACCGTCAGCGCAGTTCCCGCAGTGACTACATCTCCCAGAGTGCCCCGGCGCCCTGCTGCATGTCACTTCTAGAGCACCAGGAGGCGCCTTAAATTCAGGAGAGCACCCCCGCAGCGCGGGACGCGCGCGGGCCAAGGGCGGGCCCGTCCGCGCCCGTCCGCGGCCGGAAGGGGCTGGGCCACCCCCTTTTCATCAAGACCATCTTGTTCCCAAAGGACTTGGGTCAGTGTATTTGAACTTGAACTTTAAGTAGCTCTGTATTTTTTTTGTTAAGATCTGTGATCAAAACAATTGTCCACAATGAGTAAGGGCTTTTCTAAGGTACTAATTCATGAAATAGAGTTGACCCAAAAGAGATTGTTGTTAGACCTTAACCGGGCTTCTGCTGGAGCCCCCCTCATTGGTCCCAGACACAGTGGAAACAAGAGAAACACTGGATGTTCATGAGGTTCAGTCACAGCAGCAACCGGTAATTGTATCACCGGTCGCAGCGTTAGATGACTCATCTTATGCCGTTGGGACTTCCGCCCCTTAATCATCCCTCACCCTCCAAAAATTTAACACTTCAGCAACGATTAGTTCAGACAAAAAAGAGGAGCTGTTACTGTTACTGCCATAGCGAAAAAAAGGAAGGCAGGTGGTATTCCAGTTACCTCACACCATGCCAGCAAGGTGCCAAAAACCAGAGGTACCGATGGACGGAAAGGTTGTGTGCAAGAGGCTGTTATCCTAAGCGGACTTAGCCCAATAAGTGCTAACTCACAGGGTCATCTTAGGGAGGTCCCATGCGACCTGGAGGATCGAATAGTGGAAAACTTGAAGAAAGATTACTGTCACTGCTTTAACCTATTTCCCCTAAATTTGCAGAAATAGATTGTAGATTGAGCAAAATAGAGAATCAGCTTCTTTCACCTCAATTTATTCCATCTAGTGGAGGGCTTGATGGGCCCACTAATCAGACTGGGGGACTAGTTGTTGCGCCAAATCAGCCGCTTGTTGTGTCTGGCATAGGCTGCAACACTGGTATTCAAGCTTCCCCAGTAGCGACAGGTAGCAAGCGCGTCCCACAAGTTAATGAGAGGTGAAGGCCAGATTTAAGTGAGGATCCACATATAGGAGTGGACCAGGGAGCACACCTCCGACAAAACATAGCTAATCAGTTTGATTTACCCCCAGAGGCCACTCCTTACACCGTTAACTTGTCAAATGTACCCCCACTGCAATCTGGAACGGAGGAACATTGGGCCTCCCTTAGGAATAAACCCCTCCATCAAATGAATAACTTAACAGGGCTTGGCAGTTGTCTATTTAGAGAATTTAAATTGACACGCAGGTTTGCATAGATAGGGAATTCTGTTAAAACTAGTAAAGGCGACTGCGTGATATTGCATTTTGGATCCCTGCAAATTGTCTAATTGATCCTAGAGAGGGCCGGAACTAAGAACCTAAGTGGGGTTGGTATTAGTATTTTACCCTTAGGGTTCTTTTACCGAAATACATTACCAATTATAAAAGGAAGGGTCGAGCCAACAGACTGAACACAAACCCAGGGTACCTATGAGTTCACTGTACCCACCCATAATAGATTTGAGACATTTACAAGTCTAGAGGAGATAGATTGACTGGGCCCCTCAGTACCAACAAAGACCATTATAGGTAGCAGGTCGTACTCTAATGAGGGAATATTAGTGTCAGGTAACCCTAATAGGAAAATTCACGCAGGCATGAAGATACTCAGCTGGAATATTGCAGGGCTAAAGAATAAGTCTGATGATGCTAGGTGGGGGTTCTTGTCTAACTGAGTCCGATATTATTGGGTTACAGGAAACGTGGGACATCAATAACCTGTTCTGTCTGAATGGCTATATAACTTATTCGTTACCAGCAATAGCCTCTTCCATGGGGAGGGCGAAGGATGGGTTATTAACCCTGATCTCCTTGAAAATTGCTGGCACTTACACTAAATTGGAGACAGGTTCCCCTTATTGTCTGGCGGTAAAAATTGTGTCCATTGATGGTCGTATTTTGCTTACTGTAAATTTTTATAATTCCTTTGAAAGAGCGTTTATAAATAAACATTTAGCCAGTCTACATCATTTTCTCAAATTATATAGCGAAAAAAACACTAAATCTTATTCGGTTATTGTTTTGAGTGATTTTAATGCACATTGTTGTAACGAAAATTGCCATGTCTGGGATAGACCAATAATATACCCACTTTGAACATACAATACAGGGACTCCACCTGGAGGAATTGGCGGCAGAAAATGGCCTGATCCATCCAAAGTCATCTGATGGGGGCTTGACAGTTCCATCCTTTAAGGGCAAGGGTATTGGGTCAATTATTGACTACATTTTTATCAGCGCAGCACTGACCAATAGGGTAAGGGGGTATACTGTAACTTGGTCTACGTTTAGTGACCATAATCCTGTCACTCTGACTTTGGCGGATGACTTACAGAAGCTAGAAAAAAAAAATAGAACGGTGGTTAAATTAGACATACGGGCCACAGACCAAGCCCATAGAATTAAATGGTGTCGGGTGTTACCCCAGGATTTCCATGCTAATTTATTGGCTACGGCAGGTCATGAGATGTCTATCTGCATGAATGAAAGTGCTGGGGAAGAGGATGTTCTTGTAGCTTACACTAAAATATGTGCCCAGATCGCCTCGGACCTCAAACGGCCAAGCAAAGGTCAGGACATAGTAGGGGAGAGATGGTTTGACCATAGTTGTTCAGTAGCCCATCGGAAGTTGTTGGCTGCTTTAAAATCTAATCCATTGGATAAGTCAACCATAGCTGCATTGAGGAAAACCTATAAATTGGCCTTAATAAACCGGAAAAAGGAGATCAGAAATGAGGATTGGAATGAGCTATTATCCACTGATGTCATCAAAAAAAGTGCTAAATTCTGGGAAGTGGTCAATAAGCTCTTCTTTCAAGATTCTTTTAATACGGGGGGTCATTTCAGGCCTGGTGCATCTGGACCAGACGGGCTTCCTACCGGATAGGGCAACCCGGTATAATCTCAGGCGGACGCACAATTGGCTGCTGGAGGTCTGCGACCGCGAGGACCCCCACCTCTTCTTATCCTTTGACGCCGAAAAGGCTTTTGTTGCTGTCCACTGGCCCTTCTTAGAGGGGGTTTTGATTAGGTTTGGGTTTGGCCCGAAATTTAGGAAATGGGTGAGCCTGCTCTATACAGACCCTAGAGTGCGAGTCAGGGTGAACGGAGTACTGTCTACAGACTTTCCGGTGCAACGAGGCACTAGGCAGGGGTGCCATTTATCCCCTTTACTGTTCGCTCTAACCATAGAGGTCCTCGCATGTACAATTCGCCAGAACGAGGGGATTACAGGGTTTTGCCTGGGGGGGGGGGGCGTCGCACAAGAGAAAATATCCTTGTATGCAGACGATATCCTCCTCTACATTACACATCCGAACAGTACGATCCCTGCGCTGTTCGGGGAACTGGCCAGATATGGAGCCCGGGCAGGGTACCAGATAAACTGGCATAAATCGGTCCTCTATGACCCCGGAGACAGGGAGGGTTGGCCTGCCCTTCCGGAAAAACTCCTGATGACAAGGGAGGGCTTTAAGTACCTAGGGGTATTCATGACCACAGACGGCGCCCTCTCATACGCCAAGAATATCCAGAGAGTGTTGACCAGCCTCTCGGGAGATGCTGCACGCTGGAGACTCCTCCCGCTGAAGCTCTTGGGCCGATCGGCCATGTTTAAATTGATCACTCTACCGAAATTCCTATATGCCCTCCAGAATGAATATTTCCCCCTCCGGAGACAGGTTTTCCGCGACCTGAACGCGTTCCTATGGCTGGGAAAGCAGCCCCGAGTAGCATTGTCCACCTTGCAGAGGCATCAGTACGATGGAGGTATATCTTTGCCCAACCTAGAAGCCTATTACTGGGCAGAACACTTTACCCCAATAAATGAATGGATACACGCCCCTGCACATCACCCTACGTATGCCCTGGAACGACATTTGATGAGTACACATACATTTATGCACTTTTTATATGGCGGCAGGGGTAGGGACAGGCTGCTTCCAGCCACAAAGTTCACCTTAGGGGCGTGGGCTAATGCAACAAGGGCCACGGGGTGACAGGGCAAACCTACTCGTCAGACTCCCCTATGGAAGTGTACCTGGCTCAAGGAACTGCATAAACTAAAGGGCTTTGGGGCCTGGGACGCCATAGGGATTACTACTCTGGGCGATATGATGAAGAGGGGAGAGCTGCAATCGTTTGCGGAGTTGAGGAGGGAATATGGTCTTGGGCCCACACAAGCTTTTAGGTACACACAATTGAGGCACGCTTGGAGGGCGGGGGCGGTACTGGCGGCTCCACTCCCGGAATATGCACCGTTAGAGGGTCGCCTCCTACAGGAACAGATCCCACACAAGACGGTATCCCTCACATACAGGACACTAATGAATAACATGCCCAACGGGCTAGTGAAACTGCGGCAAATCTGGGAAAGTGATGTGGGGGATATGGATGAGGTGGACTGGGGAAATGTACTAATGCATCCACGTGAAGTGGCGATTAAATCTCGCCTGCGATTGATACAATTCAAGGTGCTTCATAGGACTTATTTTGATCGGATGAGATTGTATAAAATTGGGAGGGCGCCAGATCCCTGTTGCCTGCTTTGTGGGTTCGAAATAGGGGATTTTTCCACACCATCTGGGCGTGCCAGACTATTCAAGTTTTCTGGGGTGAAGTACTCCGAGAATTGGGAGCGGTGCTGGAGACCACTCTTCAGCTGGACCCCAAGTTAGTCATATTGGGAATGACAAATGGTGTTGATGTAAGCCGCCCACAATTGATCTTCCTAGTGCTGGCCTTAGTAGTGGCCAAGAGGGATGTGGCCAGGAAGTGGGGAGCCCCAGATTGCCCGAGGCTAGAGGATTGGCGTGGTGGCCTGGATTTGTATATGGCCGCAGAGAGGGTTACCTATAAAGCGCGGGGGTGTCCAAAGAAGTTTGGGAGAATGTGGGGGAAATGGCGCCACTACCATGGGCTGGATGGAGGCCTCTGAGAAAGTTGCTGGGATAGGGGTTGGGGGACCACGAAGGTCATGGACTGGAGGATGCTGTACTGTATTTTTTGCCAGTGGCACTGCTGTGGACTTCATATTGCTTGGACTTTCCTTTGTGAACAGAGAATTGGGGCTCTGGGGGGGCTCTGGGTTTGGAACTTCGGAGGAATAATGACATGCCTGTTTTATTGTTCTGCACTGAAAATGCTAATAAAAATATTTTTTTTTAAAAAGATTCTTTTAATAGTCAGCTTGACTGTGGCATTCAGGAGCAGGTCTGGCATAATCATTTTAAATTAGTATATGATGGGGAAGACAAGTGTCAATTCTGATTTCAAGACTGAGGCATATACTTTATTTTTTTCAGAGTTAGAAGTGTTAGAGGCAATAAATCAGATGGCGGGCAATAAGGCACCTGGACCGGCCAGCGTGCCAGCTGATCTCTTTAAATCTGATGTTAAAACATGGTATAAAATATTGTATAATGTTTTTAATAAGGCCTGTCAATCGGGTCTACCTAACATGTGGTCTGAGCCGGTAATAGTTTCTATTTTTAAAAAAGGAAACGGAGGGGATCCTAGTTGTTATCGTCCAATCTCCCTCATTGATTCCGCAGTAAAGGTACTTGGAAGGGTAGTGCTCAGTCAACTCACCGAACGGCTTGCGGAAACGAAAACCTCTCAGATCTGCAATATGGATTCAGGAAGGGTAGGGGCACGTCAGATCAATGCCTCAATTTACACCTCCTGATTGGGAAGTATACAGTTGCCAAGAAGGGTGCACTCTTTCTGGCATTTATGGACCTTTCCTCGGCCTTTGACCGAGTGAACAGGTCCAAACTATGGGTTATGCTTCAGACATTAGGAGTTGACAAAAATATTGTTTATTTCCTTGCAGTCCTGCACAGGGATTTATTTGCACCGTGAGATATGACCAGATGGGCAATTGTACTGGAGGAATATGTATTGCCAATGGTGTTAGGCAGGGGTGCATCTTGGCCCCCTTACTTTTTACCCATTATATTAATAATTTGGACTCTGTTTTATGCGAAGCATGTAAAGATATTCTGCATTTTGGGAAACGCCTGATCCCGGCACTCCTTTATGCGGATGATGCTGCCCTTTTAGCATGAACTGCAGTGGGGTTACAACTTCTTTTAAATTCTTTTGCGGCCTTCATGAAATCCTTAGACCTTAGTATCAACTTCTCCAAGTCACACATAATGATAACCGGCTGTAAAACTAAAAGGGCTAAAACCTTTCAGTGCAAGGGGAATGTGTTGTCTAGGGCTTCCACCTTCCCGTATTTAGGTATTATATTCGTCGACCAAGTCTCTTGGACACCACAAATTCTAGCGAAAAGAAATGTCCTGGCCAGATCGACGTCTGCTGCTTTGGGCTTTGCACGTAAATTGGGTGCTAGACCAATGCAAGCCTTTTGAAAATATACGGAGCGAAATGCGTCTCCCTCGCAATGTACGGTGCGGACATTTGGGGAATTATGAATGTGAAGGCAATTCAGGTTGTTGAAGATAAGATTTTTAGAAATATTTTAACTGTCCCACAATCCACAGCTGGTTACATTGTTCACCAGGAGTGTGGAGCTGGTTTTGTGGAGGATTTAATAGCCATTGCACCTCTTTTAAAATGGATCTTGACTTGGTTGAACCCGGAACTAGAGCTAAACCAGGAAATATTAAAAGACTGTTTAGCTATTGATCATGGGAATCATATCCCCTGGCTTAGATATGTTTATAATTTAACAGTGAAATTGGGCCGACTCGAGATATATAACTCTCCCGAAAAGCTGTTGAAGGGGACGTCAAATGGGTAAAGGATTCATATTTACTAATGGCTGCCTTGGCTAGAGAAGAAAGGGAGTTGGCAAAGCCGACTGTAAGGGCTCACCAATTGCGGAAGACTACCCTGACAATTGAACCATATTTGAATATCGTCACAAACCCCAATCATCGATTCCTACTGGTTAGATTCAGGTTGAACCAATTTCATTTCCTCCTTGCAGAATCACCAGTTTGGAAGAGGGTGGAAGATGTGGGGGTATGTTCATGTGATGATTTCTCTGTACAGGACACAACGCACTTTATTTTCTTCTGTGAGAACCTTCTTTAAATTCGGAAGTGTTTTATCCTCCCAATTTTAGCAAACAAAGGCTTCTTGCAAGTCAAGCCAGCTCTTCTCTATCTGCAGTTATTATCAAATGTGTGGGAAATTTTTAATGTTGCTAGTTTCCTTACTGCGGCCGTTAGAATAAAGAGAAAAAATGAGCTATGTATAACCTGTCCCAATGCATCAACCTGATTTAATTGAATGTATGGATGCCTCAGCCTTGATATGTGGTTTTTAAGTAATTAACCCAAAATGAATTCATTACATGTCTAGTGTTTTTATTTTTTTTAAAATATTTTTTTAATGTAATTTATGGTTTTATAATTATTTGATATAAAATGTTTAGTATGCTTTTATGGTTTTAATATAAACCGAATAAAGTAGAGGGTGGTGCGAAAACAAACAATGCCATTAAGGGATGGCATAATTCTTTTAATAGAACTGTTTCTAAACATCATCCTAATTTTTATCATTTCCTGGAAATGTTGAAAAAGGAGCAAAGTTTCAGACTAGCACAATCACTGTCAGGTTGCCTGAATCCACGAATTTCTAAAAAAAGCAAAGAAATGTCAGAGAGACTATTGGCTAGACTTCAACAATTTACGTTGATGGTGGCTTCTGACTACCTAGACAGTATTGCATACATTTACATTACTGATTTTTAATAAAATACTAACATCTTTTCTAAATTACTTCTATCAACAATTCATTTGGAATTTTTTAATTTTCTTTTCACTAAAAAAAGGAAGTTGGGGTTGGGGTTCCTACCTTCAGATGTCTTCTTTTTGTTCAACTCAATGGGACTGCGATATACTCCTTAAGTCACCATGAGTCAACACCTCCTATCCCCTTGATCTTTTCCAAAGTTTTTTTTTTCTTTTTGTAAAAAAACTCGCAGAATAATCCATATTTTTCAACAACAAAAAATCCCAAATCCTTGAAAAAATGTTACAGGCAACTACATTAGCCTCAATGCATTGCATACCTGGATTCTCCTTTCATCCACCATGAATTTTGCAATGATCCATTCCGAAAACAAATCGCATTCGTTTTGGCCATAATCCATAAAGAGAATGCTTTTTGATTTAAAACTTGTAAAAATTTTGAAAAACTCCTAATCCAAATAAGTAATAAAAGAAGGCAACTATATTAGCCTAAATCCAGTGAATTTCCAAATTGTACGTCGATAAGCAATTTGATAAAAAAAGAATTAAATGTGCAATACTCAAAAAATGTACTTCAGCCATAACAGAAACAGCTGTACTTCTCCAAAATTCCATACTTATAGAAATAGTATGAAAGCACATTTTCTACCATGTCTCAAACCCCTGGGAAAAAAGCATGCCCTGAATTAATGATTCTATATTTACAAATACAGTTATTACAACGAAAACCATTCTCTAACATTTACATATTTTTTTATAATAAACCATTCGCATGGAGAAAATGCAAACAGTAGCATGCATTGGTTTTTGAAAATTGTGAAAACTGAGCTTAACACTATCACTAAATCCATTTAAAATGCTAACACTTTCCACAGATTTTTCTTTAAATTATGGGTATCCACCATGTTTTAATTTATAAAATAGAGTGTGTTAAACTCACCTGTCTGCACATTCTCCGACTTCTCATCCTAACCGGAAGACACTGAAGACCGGAAAACAGAGAAAAACGATCTTGCGCCTGCATCAGCAGATTCCTCAAAAATAGAAGACGGACATATAATACAATACACAGGAATTGAAAAGTGTGTGAAAATGTTATGCTGCTATAATAACTCAAAAAAACCACATGCATTACATTCATTTGAATGAATCTTTTGCTTGAATTAAAAAAAATATTACATTATTACTAAGGCATTTTTTTAAAGCGGAAATGTGTCCAATTTATTTACCCCCTAAAAAATTGTGCTTTTAAAAAAAAGGTATATATATATATATATATTCACTGAAAAAACCATAGGTTATAGACCATATATAGTTAGGAATTAGCATTTACAAAACCTTGAAAATTCACTGAAAAAACCATAGGTTATAGACCATATATAGTTAGGAATTAGCATTTAAAAAACCTTATTTTACTCACACAAAACCATTGAAATTCCATATATAGTTAGTTGCACTAACTATATATCGCGCACCCGCAATCCACTGCTGATCATGTCACATATTACATCATTCATGACATGGTCAGTGACATCACTGATGACATCACTGATGACATCTCAAATGACATCACTGATGAGATCACTGATGACGTCATCCAGTGACTGTGTGTTTCTGTAAAGTTTAAATATGTTTTACATATTGAAGAATGAGTAGATGTATAAGTGTCTGGACGAAGGATTTAGTAGGTGCATGACTGAATGTATGAGTGAGTGATTAAATGTGTCTCACTGAGTGCATGGGTTAGTGACTAAACTGTCTTAATTTGTGCATCATTATGTCTGTTGTTCTGTAAACTGCTGCATGTGTTGATCATTAGCTATACGAGAGGCTATATGTGTTATTAATTGGTTGCCCAAGTATTTCTATGGCAGATTGAGTTTGTGTGGGGGTGGCTGGAAGGTGTGTGACTCTATGCATAGATGTGTGAGCAGTTTATTCACTAGGTGTATGAGTTCAAGAGTGCATGTGGAAACAGCTACATGGGCAGTTGACTGTGTGCATGAGTGTATTGATGAGTGAATGGATATCTCAATGCTACATGTCATAGTAAGTACATATGTAAAACACAGTACATGTGAGAGTTGGCATATATAAATAACTGTGCATGAGAGCCACTGAATGAGTGAGTGGTTGTATCGATCATTGTGAACTTGTATCAGGGATTGTATAAGAGAGTAAATATGTGTTAGTATATGTTTCAATAAGTAAGGTGTGTTAAACTGTATAGTTGAAGAAATGGAGGTGAGATTGTTTCTTTGCATGACTGACTGGGTGTGTGAGTAACTCCATGGATGAGTGGCAGTGTGTGAGTGTCTGTATACACTGAGTGTATCTAAGGTTATATTAGAGTCTGAAGAGGTTTATCGTATTAGCACAAGAATGATGTCAAATGAGATGTCATCAGTGATGTCATCAGTGATGTCATTTGAGATGTCATCAGTGATGTCATCAGTGATGTCACTGACCATGTCATGAATGATGTAATATGTGACATGATCAGCAGTGGATTGCGGGTGCGCGATATATAGTTAGTGCAACTAACTATATATGGAATTTCAATGGTTTTGTGTGAGTAAAATAAGGTTTTTTAAATGCTAATTCCTAACTATATATGGTCTATAACCTATGGTTTTTTCAGTGAATTTTCAAGGTTTTGTAAATGCTAATTCCTAACTATATATGGTCTATAACCTATGGTTTTTTCAGTGAATTTCAATGGTTTTTTAATAGCAAATATCATAAGCTGTCGAATGTCAAGTACGTGGTAAGTGAAAACATTTTCGTGTTTATGCACACTGATCTGCTTTGAATGGTGCGCCCCCCCCCTCATTTCTATTAGGAGTACTCTCTCTTTGCAGATAGTGAAAGGTAGTTAACGCAGGCCTTTGCCCCCGTTGTAATCCGTCGTGCCTGCTTCTCTCTCCATTTGATTGATTGTTATCCAAGTATTTACTGTTTTAGAATTAGTTCTCTTTGGTTCATTCTCTATTTACAAACAAACACAGAGTCGCAATACTCTGTTTAGTCTTTGCAGATAACGAAAAATCGTGTAAAAAAAAAGAAAAGGAATCGAGCAAAATCAGTAGGCCACTAATGGGATCTCTTTTTGACCTCGCTAAAATAGAAACATTAGGAACAACCCCTCATGACAAATACAAAACTAGTGAGATGAACTGAACTCCACACAATGATGGCTGCAAAACAGCTCGGCTCCGCCACCCACCCCGCCCAAAATAACGATAAAGAGCGGCTGCCATGATTGGTTGCGGAATGGCCACAACGGAGCTACGAAATGGTGGTGCTCTCATGCTAACCCCAGCTTCAGTCTGAAACATCCAGAAACACTGTAGACTACCAATTCGATCAGTTCCGGTAGCGCCCCAATGTAACCCGGTAGAGAAGAACTAGCCCTCCCCTCTTTGACTGATGGTTCTTGTTGCCTGTCCCTTCTGTTGTCATTTAACAGAACTATTTAGCCTGCTGAAAGGGGTTGTGTTTCGACCGCTGGTTGGTGGAGACATTTTGACTATATTCTGGACCTGCGTTGTCGCGTAATGCGTCATATGACGCGCCGCGTTAGCGCATCCGGAAGTCATCCGGGGCGCGCAGCACGTAACGTAAGCATAACAAGTCATGTGACTTGTTAATAAAACTTTTCATTGGTTCATTTTACTTTTCTTATTCTAATGATGAAAGCCTTGGTCATATCACCTAAAAATTACGCTTTTAATTACTTCCGAACATTATTTTTTCTTAAATATATGTTATAATGTTCCAGGCTAATGTACTTTCCCGGAAATTTTACAACTGTCCTGCAAGTAAAATATATTCTTTTTTCGAGAAAAAGAGCGTTTCTTCGTCCCATGACGGAGCCGTTGAGCAAAAGAGGGTCGACCTGCTGTCTTAGTCGCCGATACGCCTGAATATGAGATTCTTATCGATCACTTTATGTTGCAGGAATAGAAAACACAACAGCCCTTGACCATTTATCTTTACTGCGTTCCTTCGTATTATACCTTTTACCCTTCATGTAATTGGTCTGCTTTATTTCACTTGCCTTTTAATGATTCTAAAACAGTGACTATTATTAAAAACTTTACCAATGTATATACTACTACCATGTTTTCTTTTAAAAACCTTTATTGTGAAAATTTCATTATACAAATACGAGCCTATAACCACGTGGGCCTGCCACGGAGCAAACTGTAATCGTATATGATGAATAGACATTTACACTGTAGAGGAACGTAACGGGCGGGCCATTAGGTTGCAAGAACTAAGGTGTCTAACAGTTACGGAATCGGTGGACGTACATTTTATAATTAAAATACGACAGGGCCAGTTACAATAAAATTATCTAGATATACATTTGCGGGCAAGTACCATGGGTGACGTTAATTCGAACTTTCAACAGTACAGTAATCAATAACACATCAGAACTTAATATCAATAGGGATGTCGAAATATTCAATCAATTCTCGTCCCCGCCCGCCATGTGCTTCAAAACTGCATACGTATCTCGTGATTTCAAGGTTCTGCAACCAGTACACAACAAGGAGTTACGAGTCCCATTTATTCCGGCGCCATTTTGGGCGAGGACGGGCAGGTCCAGGATATAGTCAAAATGTCTCTACCAACCATCGACTATGATGATGTTCATATGCTGTATTTATTAGAGTAACACTCATCTGTCCACATGAAATTAATTTACCACAATCTAAACATGTCATTTTAATCTTTCCAAAGTTCTTCTAAATATTTGGGACCGTTTCCCTTGCCTCTGAAGCTCTCAGTGCCACTTCTTTGATGAATGTACTAGCAGGTCAGGGGTTCTCCTCCAAATCTCTCTTTTATGCAGCACTATAATTAATTGGTGCCACCTCTCCATATGACGATGCATGGTATAGTTACCACAACTATATTTTTTTTCGGTTCCTCTGGAGAGTTCATCGTGGCAGATGAAGCGTGTAACGTACCGGGCATTTACCTTTTTTTGCATGTACAGGAAAGGAAAAAAAAATCGAGCGTCCAAGTTCTAAGGTGTCCCAGGGCCATTTTAGTGGACCAGGCCCAAATCCAAAGAACAGGCCGCCATTTTGAGAGTCCTCTTGCAGCCGCCTGTCGCTGTAGCATCAAGAGCAGCCGAAACTCAGCTGAATGGCAACTGAAACGGTAAATGGGCGCCCCACTACATTTCAGCATTGTAGGATGACCACACCAGTACAGCAACTTGCTAGACATCACCTCGGTGCCATCCGGATCTCGGCGCCCCACTGCAGATGAAGTGCCTCTCAACTATGAAACCACCACGGTGACATCCGGATCTTGGCGCGTTGTGCTGCCTTCGGCCTATTCGCACATCGGTCCGCTACTGACGCCATCTCACAGGCTAATGGGGTGACCCACGCCGAGTTTCAGCATTGTAGGATGACCACACCAACTTGCTAGACATCACCTCGGTGCCATCCGAATCTTGGCATCTCAACGCCTAGTGGTATCTTCCATACAGAAAATATTGTTACGCTGCCTTTGGCCCCATTCGCACATCAGTCCGCAACTTAGACATCACCTCGGTGCCATCCGGATCTTGGCATCTCAGCGCCTTGTGGTGTCAGTCAGAAAATATTGTTGCGCTGCCTTTGGCCCCATTCGCACATCAGTCCGCTACTGACACCATCTCACAGGCCAATAGGGCGCCCCACGCCGACTTTTACCATTGTACGATGGCCACACCAGTGGCACAACTTGCTAGACATCACCTCGGTGCCATCCGAATCTTGGCATCTCAACGCCTAGTGGTATCTTCCATACAGAAAATCTTGTTACGCTACCTTTGGCCCCATTCGCACATCGGTCCGCAACTTAGACATCACCTCGGTGCCATCCGGATCTTGGCATCTCAGCGCCTTGTGGTGTATTCTCTTCAGAAAATATTGTTGAGCTGCCTTTGGCCCCATTCGCACATCGGTCCGCAACTTAGACATCACCTCGGTGCCATCCGGATCTTGGCATCTCAGCGCCTTGTGGTGTCTTCTACTCCGAAAATATTGTAGAAAATATTGTTGCGCTGCCTTTGGCCCCATTCACACATCAGTCCGCTACTGACACCATCTCACAGGCCAACAGGGCGCCCCACGACGACTTTTACCATTGTACGATGGCCACACCAGTGCCACAACTTGCTAGACACCACCTCGGTGCCATCCGGATCTTGGCATCTCAGCGCCTTGTGGTGTCTTCAAATCAGAAAATATTGTTGCGCTGCCTTTGGCCCCATTCGCACATCGGTCCACTACTGACGCCATCTCACAGGCCAACGGGGCGCCCCACGCCGACTTTCAACATTGTAGGATGGCCACAGAAGTGCGACAACTTACTAGACACCACCTCGGTGCCATCCGGATCTTGGCGCGTTGTGCTGCCTTCGGCCTATTCGCACATCGGTCCGCTACTGATGCAAACTCACAGGCCAACGGGGCGCCCCACGCCGACTTTCAGCATTGTAGGATGGCCACACCAGTGCGGCAACTTGCTACACACCACCTCGGTGCCATCCGGATCTTGGAATCTCAGCGCCTAGTGGTGTCTTCTATTCCGAAAATATTGTTGCGCTGCCTTCGGCCCCATTCACACATCGGTCCGCTACTGACGCCATCTCACAGTCCAACGGGGCGCCCCACGCCGACTTTCAGCATTGTAGGATGGCCACACCAGTGCGGCAACTTACTAGACACCACCTCGGTGCCATCCGGATCTTGGCGCGTTGTGCTGCCTTCGGCCTATTCGCACATCGGTCCGCTACTGACGCAAACTCACAGGCCAACGGGGCGCCCCACGCCGACTTTCAGCATTGTTGGATGGCCACACCAGTGCGGCAACTTACTAGACACCACCTCGGTGCCATCCGGATCTTGGCGCGTTGTGCTGCCTTCGGCCTATTCGCACATCGGTCCGCTACTGACGCAAACTCACAGGCCAACGGGGCGCCCCACGCCGACTTTCAGCATTGTAGGATGGCCACACCAGTGCGGCAACTTGCTACACACCACCTCGGTGCCATCCGGATCTTGGAATCTCAGCGCCTAGTGGTGTCTTCTATTCCGAATTTTAAACAGACGGTTACAATCAGGGTGATCGCCTGGCAACGCTAAACCATTATCAATGAAATGCATCTTCCGAAGAAGAAGCATATACCGATCACGAGGCATGACTGCTGGAAATATAGCTGTTGCCATCAAGGGACTAGTGGACCAATATGAAGACATTGATGGCTTCCTTAGCAAGCCCATCAAAAAAGTTAATCCCAAAAACGTCTTCATCTCTTCAACATTTGTGGGAGTCCACCGGGTAGCTCTAGCATGGGGCTTAAGGCTGGCATTGTTGTCCCTCAAAAACTGTTCTGCATACAAATTAGTTTGCTCAACAATTTCTTGCAAAAACACATCGTCAAAAAACAACTGAAAAAAATGTATTGGCAGAAAATTCTCAGTATTCACTCTACACCCAGGAACACCAGTGAACTCTGGCAATGCCGGCTGCACCAAGCCAGGGGAACCCAGAGGCCATCCCTATCAACGGGGGGAGCAGCCACCCCAGCCTGCAGCCCAGAAGCCTCTTGCTGCTGTTCACCAACAGGAAGCCTAACAGCCACAGATACTTCTGGCTGCACAACACCAACAGAAGACATAGCATCCCCAGAGGGCTCTTGCTGCACTACACCAACGGGAAGCCTAGCAGCCTGAGATGCTTCTTGCTGCTCTACACCACCGGGAAACCAAGCAGGCCCAGATGCCTCTTGCCGCTCTACACCAATGGGAAGCCTAACAGCCCCAGATGCCTCTTGCTGCACTACACCAACAGGAAGACGAACAGCACCAGATGCCTCTTGGCGCACCACAGCAATGTGAAGCCTAATTGGCGCAGGCTGCAGCCCACCTGCCTCTTGCTGACAGGCAGCAGCACAGATGCTTCTTGGCCCACTACCGGCACATCAATGTCCTCCTCTACCATAGGCACTTCATCAGCACTAGAAGAAGATTCATCGTCCGATGATTCCATGCGAAGAGAAAACTTACTGCCTGAATCTTCTGCCCCTACCTCTGGGTCTGAATCGGACTCAGTCTCTGAACCATGGTCAGAGGAAGACTCAAAAACCAAACCAAGAACCTGCTGAGCAGTAATCCTGCCACTAGCCATTATCCTAACAAAGCAAGAAGACTGCACACACAAGTGAACAACAACCTACACTGTGCAAAGTAAGAAGTAAACAAGGTAAGGCTTTCACACAAAGATCAATACAATCCAAAACAATTTCACTCTTACCAAATATAGCTACACTCACCAGCACCTACTCTGCTGAGACACAGCAAAAAGAAATGATATCCCACTAGAAAGAAAAAAAAAATTACAGATTAGAAAACAAAGTGCACATCAAGCACTAATGCTGAAAAAAAATAAACAAACAAAAAACACAGAGCCACACAAACTGCTATAAGTACACCTTTTTCAAAAAGACAATCATCAAGGGAAAGTAGTACAAAATACATTCACTTACCAAGCACAAGCAACTACACAAGCTGCAAAACCAGCAGTAATAGCCCCGCAACCTACAACAACCCAAACAGCAAAAGCCTGGTACAAGACAAAAATAGAGAAGAAAAAAAAATTACTACCACATTTCACAAACAATATAACAATTAAAAAAACAACACACAAATTTTCCCCCCAAATTTACATTTGCCCAGATGGGCCATCAAATAGTGCTTAGACAAATTGGGATTAGGTGAGGAAAACCATCAAGACACTGGTTAATTTTTTTGAAAGTTCTTTACTGCCTGACCCCTTTGGTGCCAGTCGGTCATTTGCTCCTAACAGTACCCCCATCACACGGGGGCAGTAAGGACAAAAAAAGACCAACTGGCACCAAGGGAGGCGGCCAGTAAAAAACGACCAAAAATATAACGACCATTGGAACCAAGCCTTGCCCAAGGGCTCACTTCCACACCCTACAAAACTCAATTCCTAGGGCCTAGTGGGCCAAAAAACAGAAAAGAAAAGGGCCAATTTGCCCCCAGGGGGGTGGGGGTCAAGCATAAAAACAAACCTAAAACAAGTTCCCGCTAAGAAGCAAACCTTGCCCAAAGGGTAGCCGCCATTACAAAAAAAACAATCCCTGGTGCCTAGTGGCATTTTCTGTCCCCCCTGGGGGCAGAAAAGGGCACAAAAACGGGCCTATTTGCCCCGGGGGGGGCAAAAAATATACATAAAAAATTAAGCCCCCTCCAGGAAGTGACCATTGCACAAGGGGTCAATACTAACCTTGCAAAAAAAATAACCCTGGAGCTAGTGGCAATTTTCTGCCCCCCCCGGAGGCAAAACGACCAAAAAAACAGGCCAATTTGCCCCAAGGGGGGTCAGAAAATATAAACCATAAATATTTGCTGCAAGGAAGCAACCCTTACCCAAGGGGTCACTTCCAAAACATAAACAATGCCCAAATAGAAATCCCTGGTGCTAGTGGTGATTTTATGCCCCCCCCCCCGGGGGCAAAAGGGCTGAAAAAACAGGCCAATTTAAAAGAAATTCACAGCCCACCTGGAATCGACCCTTGCCCAAGGGGTCGCTTCCTAAAAACTAAATTTAAATTCCCTGGTGCTAGTGGGGATTTTCTGCCCCCCCCCTAGGGGCAAAACAGACAAAAAAAATGGGCAGATTTGCCCCCAGGGGGGACAGAAAACCATAAACATAATATATGGCCGCCAGGAAGCGGCCCTTACCCAAGGGGTCGCTTCCAAAATAAAAACATTGCCTTAAGAAAAAAGCCTGGTGCTAGTGGGGAATTCCTGCCCCCCCCTGGGGGCAAAACGGCCGAAAAAACGGGCCGATTTGCCCCCAGGGGGGGGGGGGCAGAAAAACGAAAAGATAATATCAGGACACATGGAAGCGACCCTTGCCCAAGGGGTCGCTTCCTGTAAACTAAATTTAAATCCCTGGTGCTAGTGGTGGGCATTTCCACCGCACGATCACGACGCTGTCGCTGCCGGGAGAGAGGATGATGCTGTGAGGTGCAGGGAGGGGATCGTTTCAGGACTTGGAGGTGAGGTTGGAGAAAGAGCGCGCTGCGGCTTCGGATGCGGGGAGTGTGTGAGAGGGGGCTGGAGGTCTGGAGGGTTGGTGGAAGCTCAGGCAGAGGTTACTGGATGCTGATCCTTGGTCTTGGAGGACTTTGTAACCGTGTGTCAGGCAACTGAAATGGTATCTTTTCTCGATGGGAAGACAGTGGAGGGTCCTGAGGTGGGGGTGATGTGGATTCATTTGGGGAGGTTGGGATAAGTCTGGGAGCTAAGTTTTGTATCACGAGACAGTGAAAAGAGGGTTCTGAAGAGGAGACAGATGAGGTGTTAAATAAACCCTGCATAACAGAATTCCTTCTTATATTTCTGAAGAGAGCCGAGCTATCTGTCCAGGAATGGATGGCCTTCCTCCCGTCTAAAAATGCCAAGTCACCTGGCTTCACCATGGACCACTGACTCAACCTCGAGAGTCACATTGCAGCCATGTAAGGCTGTTCTCAGGGATCAGCAGCTCATCCTGGGACAGGACTTCAGATATGCAGCGGCCCAAAAAAAGCGTCAGTGACCGCCAGCCAACAGTCAACAAACCAGCAAGGACTCTCATGGACCTCTTTACCTTTTCCTTTGTCCTGGCCGCCATTTTGCTGTTGTTCTCGCCGATTTTTTTCAGGTCCTTGATCCCGCAATCTTGTCCATTTCGGCTTCCTTTACACTTTTCCCTCGTTTCCCCCTTGCTGATCCTCAAGTGTTTTTTTCCCTTTTCTGTTCTGCCTTTTCTCCATACCCTAGTATCCCTCCCACCCTGCCTTGGTGCTGTGACTGCATCCCCCCTCCGACCCCACTTAATGGAACTCTGCTCTCCTGTTTTTTTTGGTCTTGACCTGAGAAAATCTACTATGTGTATATATATTACCTACTGGCGGTCGCCAGTAGGTATATATAGTTAGGATTTTTTCTCTATGGGTTTTTTGAAAATTCTATGTCTAATAACTTTGGCGTTTGTGGACGGAATTGGCTGAAATTTTCAGGAAAATGGCACATTTTGTTTCTGAGCAGCCCTTGAAAATTTGGGGGGGGTTCGTCAAGGGGGGGCCGAGAAAAAAGGGGGGTCCCAAAACGTGTTTTTAACATTGAGTTTTCCATAGGGCGGTTGGCCTCACTTTTAGCCCGAACGGCTGAATGGATTTGCACGAAACTTGGCAAAATTGTAGGGACTGGTAGCCCGATGTGCCTTTTGTAGGTCTCAATATATGTGCTCCAGTGGATTTTGAGAAATTAACGTTTAAAAAAAGATATATATCTGTAACAGCGGACCGGTTAGCGCTCTGGTTCGCGGACTTTTCGCGCAACGGAGCTTTGTGAAGCGAAGCTGATTGGTTCTCCGGCGTCTGTCAACATTCCAAACAGTCCGTAGCGGCCGCCATCTTGTCTCTCGGTAGGATCGAGAGACAAGAGGAGGTCAAAACAAAGGGGGAAATAACTATAAGGGGGAATAGTAGATCCTCGCTGACCCCCTAGGTTTGATGTGGAGGTTTTAAAAGGGCCCCGCGGGGCAAAAAAAAATAATAAAAATAATAATTGAACGGCTGAATGGATTTGCACGAAACTTGGCAAAATATTAGGGACTGGTAGCCCGATGTGCCTTTGCTAGGTCTCAATATATGTGCTCCAGTGGATTTTGAGAAATTAACGTTCAAAAAAAGATATATATCTGTAACAGCGCTCCGCTTCGCGTACTTTTCGCGTTACGGAGCTTTGCGAAGCTGATTGGTTCTCCGGCGTCTGTCAACATTCCAAACAGTCCGTAGCGGCCGCCATCTTGTCTCTCGGTAGGATTGAGAGACAAGAGGAGGCCAAAGCGAAGGGGGAAATGACCATAAGGGGGCATAGTAGATCCTTCCTGACCTCTTAGGTTTGATGTACCATTTTGCCAAGTTTGGTGTAATTCCGTTCAGCCATTCAGGCTGTAGACGTATGTAAATGTCCTATGGAAAATTGCATGGGGAAAACACATTTGAAAGTGTTGAAATTTAGAACCAATTAAAATGTTACTTTGGTTTTGTATTTGTGTGTGATGAAAGTTAATTGGTTATGTATATATGTCAAATGAGAGGAAACCACAGCCATTTTGTGATACTACTGTCTGAGGTACATTTGTGAGGAATTTTTGGTGGTGAATTTCTGGTGTTTGATTTACACAGTACTAACACTTCTGCTACTTTTAAAAAGGTGAGTTGTTAATTTGTAAGGGGAACTATGTTGTACACTTGAAGATAATTTGAAAAATGTTTTCTGTTATTTATTTGCAGTCCTTCTGTTATACTAAATACTTGATGAAGTTAGTTTTATATTATGTATTACTAAAAACGATAAATGAAAGTGATTATTTTTTTCTGCAATTTACAGCAAGCAATTTCAAAATAAAATGGCTCACAATGAAGAGACCGTGGCAATTTCTTTTGAATTGTCCACTACATTGATTGAAATTGAGAGCACCAATAATGAAATATTGTCACAAGGAGGACATGACTTGTATGATTCCATTAGATTGATTGAAATGGACAGCACCAAGAATGAAATATTGTCACAAGGAGATGACTTGAATGATTCCACTACATTGATTGAAATTGAGAGCACCAATAATGAAATATTGTCACAAGGAGGAGATGGCTTGTATGATTCCATTAGATTGATTGAAATGGACAGGACCAATAATGAAATATTGTCACAAGGAGGAGATGACTTGAATGATTCCACTACATTGATTGAAATTGAGAGCACCAATAATGAAATATTGTCACGAGGAGATGACTTGAATGATTCCACTACATTGATTGAAATGGACAGCACCAATAATGAAATATTGTCAGAAGGAGGAGATGACTTGAATGATTTTTTTGATCAATCTCTTGATGGCGAATTTATCGAGTGTTTGGAGACCATAGAGTTACAAGAATCATCATTGCAGACTTTTAATGAGGAGATTCCAGATGAGATGATTGAAGAGGAAATTACTGATGAGGACATGTTACTAGTTGTTTCAAATTTAGAAAATTCTGAAGAATAAATTTATATTTAGAAATCAAAAATTGTTTGAGACATTATTTATTTTTATTTTTAATTTATGAGGTTGTAGCGAAGTGATTGTAGTATAAAATGAGACTTATAGTATAGAGTGCAACATTTTTATGTTACATGGTAAGTTTACTCATATTTACTTCCCTTCTGCCACTATATTATCTCCAATGTGTATTTGACATGTCTTCTTCATCTCCGGCCTCCTTTCTCTCACTGTGTGTCTCCGATGCATCTTATCGCTGGTATTTTGTGTAATTACAGAAGAGAGTAAAATAAAATAGTTCGGAACGTGAAAAGGGGGCAAAGTAGAGTACTCCTCACCCCCTAGGCCTTTTTAGGCGGTCCCAAAAGGATCAGTTTCTGCTTTCCTGAGAGATTATGGTATGAGTTCCATATACCACAATAACTTGCATTACAACATGCAAGATATCTATCTCCTATTACCAACTTTTGGAGATATTCGCGCTAAGCGCGAATATCTCCAAAAAGTAACACCTGCCCTGAGCAGTTCTTAGCCATGTTATCCAATGGGAGGTGGATAACATGGCTAAGAGTATTAGCTCGGTAATGCATGAATATCTCTGAGTTTTTAGCGATATTCATGCATTGCGGCCGTTTATTATCGCATTTGCGATAAACCTTGATAATAGTAAGGTTTATCTTCGATAATTTCTGACGATGCTTAGTGGTAAAAAATTGGTTGGTAAGCATCGTTAGCGATAAATATCGCTTAACTTTGGTAATATGCCCCAACGTCTGTTAACGTTCGATTCGAAGGAAATGAGGAAGTGTTGAAAAACATTGTCTGCGCCATCTTGCCTTTTTTGAAATGCCACACTTTTGTCGTGCACGGCAGCCATTTTAGATGTCTTGACCAGACCCACTCTCTGCACGCTGTCGATTCGTAGCATGGCTCCTCACCCTCGTAAGCATCTCCCCCAGGCACTGGTCACCACCGCTCTCTGTCTTATGCATGGGCAATAAACCTCCCCCCATCTGCGCTGCTCTTCCCTGAGAATCACACTGTGCCCGCCCGACACCTCCCTTTCGCCCTATTCACTACCGCACCCTGTGACACTCCTCTTCCTCTGTGTCCGATTGTCCAGGCTATCAGCTAGCCCTGCAGATGTAGTTTATGGCCCCAGCTGTAAAGAATCACCCCTCTTCAAAGGAGTTATAGTAGATCAAGGCCCACACCCGATGAGATCCGTCACACCACACGTGTTCCTACTATCTGAAAACTATCCTGTATTGTGATTGGGGAGGGGACCGAGCCTGAAGCGGAAGATTCCAGGAATGACTCTTTGTACATCAAAGTTTTTACAATTATGTGTCACATAAAAAATATATAGCACTCCAACAAAGTAGTAGGAATATAAAACTTTAATAACATATAAATATATACAACAAAACAAAAACAGTAAAAACATTTAAACAACGAAGAGACCGTGGCAATTTCTTTTGAATTATCCAATAGATTTATTGAAATTGACAGCACCAATAATCAAATATTCTTGTCAGTAGCGGTCTGTTGTGCGAATAGTTCCAAGGCAGCAGAACGCGCTGAAATCTGGATGTCACGAAGGTGATGTCTAGCAAGTTGCCGCCCAGCAAATAACGGCGTGGGGCGCCGCGGGGGTGAGTGAGTCCAGTAGGCACCACAGCTATTCTTACCGGCATTGCAGAATTACTGCTGGGGACAATGCCTGTGCTGGAGCAGGGTCACAGCAGAAACAAAAAGGATTCTGTTGAAGATGTTGTTGGTTTTCAATTTGAAAACAGTTCTGGTGTCAACTGCTATGCTAATGTAGTGGTTAATGTTTTGTTTTCTCTAGAAAATGTAAAAGAGGGGGAGGCAGTCCAAAGTTCCGTTAAAAGGGCAAAGGAAAGGATCGGTGGTTTGAACTATCAGTCAAAAAGGGGAGGGGGTGCAACAATTTTTCCTACCGGGTCACACTGTGCTTTCACCGGAAGTGAGGTCTGCAGGATTCTAGTAATTCAAAGTGAGGCTGGCGCCGACGTCCCGCGGATACAGTTTCGTCACTCCACGGGTGATCATGGCAGTCATTCCCCATCGGGGGTGGGAGACTCCCGCGGCTCCTCTAGAATCTTCAAGGTCGTGGAGGACTACGGTGGTGGAGTCAACCAGTGACCGGGCCATTTCTTTATGCTGGGCCCGCTCTTGCCAGGTCGACCGCCATTTTGAGAGTTCGGTAGCTACTGGCGATCGCGGGGTCAAATGAGCGGACGGGCTCCACCCTGCCGGGCGAGACGTTGCAGCATGGCCACAGTGGAAGAACTCTTTTCCGGGCGCCTGGACCGCTGAGGGTGCAGCTGGGAAGCCTCCACCTGGGGAGGCGGGAGAGGCCTGTTCGCACCGTCTCTCCCTCCCAGTGCACCCCACGGCGTCTCGCTTGAGATTTGTTATGGCCGGACCAGGCGATGAGGACGAGGGGGGGGTCGGAGGCATGTGCAAGACATCCCCCCCCAGTGTTGTCGCAGCCATTATAAAAGAAAGAAGTGTCCCGTCCGTCTTCGGGCCGGGCTTCCGGTGGATGTCGGCCGGACGCCCCTGGCTCTGGCCCCATGAACGGGTTTCTTGGTTTATCGGCTGCAGCCGGATTCCGTCGGCCTCGGCCCCCCGACCGTTGGTGGCCGGACCGGAAGAGCATGTGGCGGGACTACCTGCAACTCTCAAGGGCCACCGCGGCCGGACTGGGAGAGAGAGGGGAGGGTCGAGGAGACATTCCCCCCCCCTGCAACTGTTCAGCGTTGTAAAGGCAATCCCCTGGCCGGGTCCCGTTGGTCTCGGCCTCTCCTCCGGCTACACCCTACGTTAGGATCTCCTGGCCGAGGCGTGGCAGCAGGACCTGCCTTATATGGGCTGCTCCCGGCTGGGCGTAGCCGGAACCCTGCCCCACCTTGGAAGTTTCCAGAGTGGGGGCGGATGTTCTACTGACTTGCATTTTCCCTAGTCTATCGATTTTTTTGGCGTGGCAGGCGGTGGGACAGCGAGGGGTGATTTGGTTTCTCTTACTGTTTTTCTGGTCTCTCACCACTGGCATATTTTAACGTTTTCTTGTTTCTAGGACATTAATAGGTTTTATCATTACGTTATGTTATCGTTTCTTTGTTCGTTGTTTAATAAAAGTTCATGTTCATCAGTGGCCTACTGATTTTCGTTTTCCTATTCTTTTCTTTCCAGGTTGTTTCATGCTAAAGTTTCTGTTAACAGGATACAGTGATCACTTCGTTATTATTGCATATGTCCTTTTCACTAGGGGTGCTCTCTGGTCGGGCCAGATGACGTATGTCTAGTAAATGGTCCGGGTGAAACAGGTACATCAATCAGTGGGGAGTAGATAGGCATGACAGATTACAACGGGGGAGAAAGGTCCGCATTACGTACCCTTTCACTACTTGCAAAGATTTTCCTACGTTTATTTGCAAACAGGGAATACCTCCAAAAAGAACTAATTCCCAAACAGTCAATGTTCGGACAATCAATCAATCAATGAGGAATGAAATAGGTACGACGTGTTAAAGGCTTGCGTTACCTACCCTTCACTATCTGCAAAGGGAGAGAGAATATTCCTATTCTTCCTCGTTTGCAGGCAGAGAAGATCCTTAAGAGAATTAACATCGAACAATTCAATGCTCGATTGAAACAATCAACAAGGGGTACTGTGAACACAAATGAACGCCGCTTATGTACATACGCATTGCTATTTTCAACAGGTTGTTCCTAATGTTTCTATTTTAGCGAGGTCAAAAAGAGATCCCATTAGTGGCCTACTGATTTTGCTCGATTCCTTTTGTTTTTTTACACGATTTTTCGCTATCTGCAAAGACTAAACAGAGTATTGCGACTCTGTGCTTGTTTGTAAATAGAGAATGAACCAAAGAGAACAATCAATCAAATGGAGAGAGAAGCAGGCACGACGGATTACAAAGGGGGAAAGGGCTGCGTTAACTACCCTTCACTATCTGCAAAGAGAGAGTACTCCTAATAGAAATGAGGGGTGGGGGGCAGCAATCAAAGCAGATCAGTGTGCATAAACACGAAAAAAAAAATTCTTACCACGTACTTGACATTCGACAGCTTATGATATTTGCTATTAAAAAACCATTGAAATTCACTGAAAAAACCATAGGTTATAGACCATATATAGTTAGGAATTAGCATTTACAAAACCTTGAAAATTCACTGAAAAAACCATAGGTTATAGACCATATATAGTTAGGAATTAGCATTTAAAAAACCTTATTTTACTCACACAAAACCATTGAAATTCCATATATAGTTAGTTGCACTAACTATATATTGCGCACCCGCAATCCACTGCTGATGATGTCACATATTACATCATTCATGACATGGTCAGTGACATCACTGATGACAACATCCAGTGACTATGTTTCTGTAAAGTTAAAATATGTCTTACATATTGAAGAATGAGTGGATGTATAAGTGTCTGGACGAAGGATTTAGTAGGTGCATGACTGAATGTATGAGTGAGTGATTAAATGTGTCTCACTGAGTGCATGGGTTAGTGACTAAACTGTCTTAATTTGTGCATCATTATGTCTGTTGTTCTGTAAACTGCTGCATGTGTTGATCAGTAGCTATATGAGTAACTATATGGGTTATTGATTGATTGCCCAAGTATTTGCATGGGAGACTGAGTGTGTGTGTGGCTGGATGGGAGGTGTGTGACTCTGTACAGATCAATGTGTACTTGTATCAATGATTGTATAAGAGAGTAAGTATGTGTTAGTATATGGTTGAAAACGTAAGGTGCTCTATGTTTAACTGTATAGAGTAGAAAATGGAAGTGTGATTGATTCTTTACAGGACTGACTAGGTGTGTGAGTAACTCCATGGATGAGTGGCAGAGTGTGAGTGTCTGTATAGGTGTATGAGTGCATATGATTGTGTTGTAAACATGAGTGATTGTATGTATGAATGATTGTATGGGTGAATGAGTGAATGTGTGTGTAGACGTAGGAATCAGTGAGTACGTATGTAGTAACTAGTATTGGTGTGTCAATGGTTTCAAAAATTATACTCTGTTTTTAACACTGGGTGAAACAGAGGTTATATTAAAATGTGAGGAGATGCATTGTATTGTCACATGAATGATATCATCAGTGATGTGGTCATTGATGTCAAATGAGATGTCATCAGTGATGTCATTTGAGATGTCATCAGTGATGTCATCAGTGATGTCACTGACCATGTCATGAATGATGTAATATGTGACATCATCAGCAGTGGATTGCGGGTGCGCAATATATAGTTAGTGCAACTAACTATATATGGAATTTCAATGGTTTTGTGTGAGTAAAATAAGGTTTTTTAAATGCTAATTCCTAACTATATATGGTCTATAACCTATGGTTTTTTCAGTGAATATATATATATATATATGTATATAGAGATAACTGTAATCACTAGTATATGCAGCAGACCTTTGTACTCTCTACAGTTCCTATGTGACTCTTAGAGTATATCCATTTGTATCTCTTCCTTGAGTGACTTTACATCTTGTACATTTGCAATTTTTTCTGTGTGTATCTTTTATGTAAGGCATGTAATCCTAAGTCCTTATGTTTTGCAATTGGTTCTTATGTAAAGCGCTCTGACACCTTCAGGTAACGTTCGCGCTACATAAAATTGCATTAAATAAAATAAAATATGGAGAGAGAAAGGGCGCACATGCCTAACGCAGAGTTAACACAACAGGAGTGACTGAGACAGCCTGACGACCACTGACCCATCTACTGACCCGTCCACAGGCCTTAGTCATGTTCAACTCACAGTCTTACAATTTCAGAAACATTTTGAATTTTAATTATTTGCAACAAAACCATTGTTGTTAGCATCTTGTCCAGCTCCCAAAAGTTGGCAAAGCCAATAGTCAGGGCTGGTTTTGTGTCTGTTATCTATCCAAACTCAAAAACTTAAAGCTTGGGGAGGAACCAAAAAAACAGTTGGGTGGCACACTATGAGAATCACAGACATGTAATGTACATGCTTATGCCTCTCCCCTAATGTCGTATGCCATGCCCCTTTAGAGACCCCACACACACTTTTCTCATCCTACTTAAAGGCCTTGTGTCTCGTGCTAGAGAACTACACACCACAGCCGGTGGCCCTGAAATCATGGAGGGATGAAATCCCAGCAGCCCCGGTTCCAGCAGGGATACCCGGTGGGCGCGGCCCTCCCATGGTAGCCCCATGCCCCCTCCCCAAGATCCATTGAAAAGCAGAAAAGCACCCTTTGTTATACTTATATAACTTATCTGCACCTGCAGCCATGCTCTCTGAGACTAAGGGCCATATGTATCAACAACCTGATTTGCGATTCTCAAATAGAGAATCGCAAATAGGGATATATGTACAAAATCGCAATTTTTTTAAGCAATTTCTTAATATTCCTTAATTGCAATTAGCAAATAGCGAATCTCAATTAAGGAATACCTTCCCATTCAGTTCTATGGGCCCGGAGGCCCATAGGAATGAATGGGAAGTTATTCTCAATTTGCTATTCGCAATTTGAGAATCGCAAATTGAGAATAATTTCAAGTTCAAGTTCAAGTTCTGACATTTATAAAGTGCACTACTCACCCAGAGGGTCTCAAGGCGCTAGGCGAAGGGGTTCACTATTTGTCAAAAAGCCAGGTTTTAAGTTCTTTTCTGAAGGAGATGTGGTTCTGAGTGAGACGGAGGTGAGTGGGGAGTGAGTTCCATGTCTTGGCAGCCAGGTAGGAGAAGGATCTGCCACCCATGGTGGATTTCCGGATGCGCGGGACTGTGGCGAGGGCATGATTGGACGATCTAAGTTGACGGGTGGGTTTGTAGAAGGACAGTCGGGTGTTGAGGCATTCGGGTCCTAGATTGTAGAGGGCTTTGTGTGCGTGGGTGAGAAGGCGGAAAGTGATTCTTTTGCTAACGGGAAGCCAGTGGAGGTCTTTTAGATGTCTGGTGATGTGATCTTGGCGCGGGATGTCTAATATGAGTCTCGCTGATGCGTTTTGGATGCGCTGGAGTTTTTTCTGTAATTTTGCTGTGATTCCGGCGTAGAGTGTGTTACCGTAATCCAGTCGACTCGTGACCAGTGCGTGGGTGACAGTCTTTCTTGTCTCGAGGGGGATCCAGCGGAAGATCTTTTTGAGAATGCGAAGTACGTTGAAGCAGGAAGACGAGACGGCGTTGACTTGTCTGGACATCGAGAGAGAGGAGTCTAGGATGAAGCCAAGGTTACGTGCATGGTTTGTGGGTGTGGGTGCTGCGCCCAGTGCGGAGGGCCACCAGGAGTCGTCCCAAGCTGAGGGGGAAGAGCCTAGGATGAGTACCTCCGTTTTGTCTGAGTTGAGTTTTAGGCGGCTATGTTTCATCCATTCGGCTACTTCTTTCATGCCTTCGTGAAGGTTGGTTTTGGCGGTGTTGGGGTTTTTGGTGAGGGAGAGGATTAATTGGGTGTCGTCGGCGTAAGAGAGGGCTTATGTATACGTTGAAGAGGGTGGGACTGAGTGAGGATCCTTGAGGTATGCCGCAGATGACTTCGGTGGCCTCTGAATGGAAAGGAGGAAGTCGGACTCTTTGAGTTCTCCCAGTGAGGAATGAGATGATCCAGTCCAAGGCTTTTCCTTGTATGCCGATGTTGCTGAGTCGATGTATAAGAGTGCTGTGGCAGACTGTGTCGAAAGCGGCGGAAAGGTCAAGTAGGATAAGGGCCACTGTTTCTCCGTTGTCCAGGAGTGTACGGATGTCGTCGGTCGCTGCAATGAGGGCGGTTTCGGTGCTGTGTTTGGCTCGAAATCCAGATTGAGATGGATCAAGGGAGTTGTTGGCTTCAAGGAAGGTGGCGAGCTGGCTGTTGACGGCTTTCTCGATGACTTTGGCCGGGAATGGGAGGAGGGATATGGGTAGGTAGTTTTTAAGTTCAGAGGGTTCTGCTGTGGGTTTCTTCAGGAGGGTGCTGAGTTCGGCGTGTTTCCAGCTTTCTGGAAAGGTGGCAGAGTTGAACGAGCAGTTGATCACATCACGGAGACGGGGGGCGATGATGGAGTCAGCTTTGTTGAAGATGTGGTGGGGGCAAGGGTCAGTGGGTGAGCCAGAGTGGATTGAGTTCATGAGGCGAATGGTGTCTTCAGTGGTAATTGGGTTCCAGGCTCTGAGGATGTTAGTTGGCGGAGTAGGATCAGAGGGGGGTGGGGGGTTTGATTGCTTGAGGAGTTCTCAAAGCTGTTTTGGATGTTAGCAATTTTGTTGTAGAAGAAGGAGGATAAAGCGTTGCATAGGTCATGGGAGGGAGTGATGTCGTTAGATGCTGCGGTGGGGTTGGTGAATTCTTTGACGATGTTGAAGAGTTCCTTTCTGTTATGAGTGTTGTTGTCGAGACGATCCTTGAATGCTGATTTCTTAGCGGATCGAATCAGTTGGTGGTGTTTGCGGGTGGCTGACTTGAGGTAGGCCATGTTGTCTGAGGTTGGGTTTTTTCTCCATATCTTCTCCAGAGTGCAGCATAGTTTCTTGGATTTTTAAAGGTCATCATTGAACCAGGGAGCCTTTTTGCTGGTTGGATTGATCTGGTGCTTTTTCAGGGGTGCTAATTCGTCAGCACTGTGGGTGATCCATTGCTTGAGTTTGGTGGCCGCTTGGTTTGGGTCCAATGGGAGGGTGGGAGGGTTTTGGTTGAGTGATGTGAGGAGATGGTTGGAGCTGATTTTGTTCCAGTTTCTCCGAGGAATAGGATGAGGGCGATTTTGGGTTAGGGAGTTTTTGTAGCTGAAATGAACGCAGCTGTGGTCCGTCCAGTGGAGATCTGTGGTGCAATCGAAGGAGATGTGCTTGCTGGATGTGAAGATAGGGTCGAGCGTGTGTCCGGCTACATGGGTGGGGGTGTCCACAAGTTGTTTGAGTCCGAGATTGGCCAGGTTGTCCAGAAGGGTGGTGGTGTTGCTGTCGAGATTGTTGTCAAGATGGTAGTTGAGGTCTCCTAAAAGAATGTAGTTCTCGGAGGCTAGGGCGTGTGGGCTGACGAAGTCCGTTATGTCATCGCTGAATTGGGTGCGGGTACCTGGAGGCCTGTAGATGAGGGTGCCTCTCAGTGTGGTCCTGGGGTCGGTGTAGATCTGAAAATGGAGATGTTCGGCTGTTGCAAGATTGTCGTCGGAGCTGGTTGTGATTTTGATGGTGTTCTTGTGGATGATGGTGATGCCTCCTCCTGTTTGATTGGTGCGGTCTTTGCGGATAATCTTGTAAGTGTCCGGAATGGCTATGGCAATGTCTGGAGCTGATGATGAGTTCATCCATGTTTCTGTAAGGAAGGCGATGTCAGGTGATGCAGAGTCGATTAGGTCCCAGAGTTCTGTAGCGTGTCTGTGGACCGAGCGGGTGTTGAGCAGGATGCATTTTAGGCGTTTTGAATCGGAGTTGTGTTTGGAGGACATGGAATTGGTGAGGGTCCTGAAGCAGTTAAACTTGCAGGAGAGGCAAGCGAAAGGGCCGTGGGTACGTCCTGGAGTAGCTTCGCAGCATTGTGGTGTGCGTCCGGGGTTGAAGGTGAGGAGAGTTGCGGCATCATATGTGATTCTAGAGGGTTGGGAGCGGCGGGGACCAGGGGGACAGGCGCTGGGCGCGGTCCAGGCGCGGACGGGCGTAGACGGGCTTACCTTTGGCGCACCTTCGGCGCGACCGCTGCGCGTGGACGCTGCACGTTGGGACATCTGTCATAAATGGATAGTGGAGGGGGAGGGGTGAGGGAGGGACAGCTGGGAGGCCGAGGGCGGGGTGTAGGTCCGAGCAAGGAGGCACCACAACAAACGTGGAAATGAAAATGGCTGCTAGCAAAATAACCAAGTTGGATTGGGCAGTATTACGCTATGTAAGCATGCATTCACAAACAGATAAATAAATAAACTAATTAAGGCACAATGCAGACTCGCTGACTGCGCGCTTCACCTATGTCAATTTCAGGAATCCGGCAGCAACAGACAGCAACAAGCGTGTTCGAGTGAAATTACTTCAATCAACTCGAATCTGCAGCGCGGTTAATTAATGTCAGCCTACTTTAAAAGTGCGAGCGATGTGAGGAGGAAGCAAGCAATAAATGCAGCACAGTTTCAAGTTATGAGCAATGCGAGGCAGAATCACTAATTAATGTCAGCCTACTTTAAAAGTGCGAGCGATGTGAGGAGGAAGCAAGCAATAAATGCAGCACAGTTTCAAGTTATGAGCAATGCGAGGCAGAGGCACTATGAAAGCCAAGCGCTACGATACCACTGCAGACGGGTGGGGAGCTGTGTGGGGGAGCGGCCTATCTCTGGAAGAATCCGGACGGTCACAGAGGAGATGGCGGAGGGTCGGGGCAGTACACTCAGTGGGAGGGAGAGACAGCTGGGAGGCCGAGGGCGGGGTGTAGGTCCGAGCAAGGAGGCACCACAACAAACGTGGAAATGAAAATGGCTGCTAGCAAAATAACCAAGTTGGATTGGGCAGTATTACGCTATGTAAGCATGCATTCACAAACAGATAAATAAATAAACTAATTAAGGCACAATGCGGACTCGTTGACTGCGCGCTTCACCTATGTCAATTTCTGGAATCCGGCAGCAACAGACAGCAACAAGCGTGTTCGAGTGAAATTACTTCAATCAACTCGAATCTGCAGCGCGGCTAATTAATGTCAGCCTACTTTAAAAGTGCGAGCGATGTGAGGAGGAAGTAAGCAATAAATGCAGCACAGTTTCAAGTTATGAGCAATGCGAGGCAGAATCACTAATTAATGTCAGCCTACTTTAAAAGTGCGAGCGATGTGAGGACGAAGCAAGCAATAAATGCAGCACAGTTTCAAGTTATGAGCAATGCGAGGCAGAGGCACTATGAAAGCCAAGCGCTACGATACCACTGCAGACGGGTGGGGAGAGACCACTGCAGAAGGGTGTAGGGGTGTCCAAAGGACGCCCTATTGCCCCCCTGAAATAAGCATGGGTTCACATGTCTGTGCTTCAAATTGCACTTTGAAAAATGCAAAAAAGTGCATTTTTCAAGGAATTTGCAAATTACCACCAACTTGGTGGTAATTTGCGATTCCTTAAGGCCAATTTGCATTTTATTATGCTTCTTACATTGCGTTTAAGGAATAAAAAAATTTGCGATTCCTTAAATGCAATCGCAAAATAAGGAATCGCAAATTTTGCTATTTCTTATTTTGCACGCAGATTTCTTTGATACATACCATTTAGCACTAATGTGTTGGCAAACGTCAAACTTCTGCGAATTTCGACGTTTGCGAACGTATTAGTGCTTGATACATTTGGCCCTAATTGTTTAACTTTATGGAAAAAATACATCAATGCCCTGGGTTAGCTGTGGTGTCAGTGGGTATGGTGGCTGGCATCATGCACATGTAAAAAGCAGGGGCACCTGTGAGACTCCCAGTGTATCAAGAGGCCCTCAAGTACCCTCTGCACAAGGACTTTAGAAAGGACTTCTTGCCAGGGCCACTGGAGTGATGCCATTCTGCAGCCATTAAGCTCTCTGCTTAATCATGGATTTAGAGCATTTGCCACATGAACCAGCATCTGCTACACTACTTCCAGATTTTCACAAAAAAATATTTCTAGCTCAAACAGATCAAAAGTTACTAAGACATAGCAACACATGTTGTTCAGAGTGGGTGTCTTTTTGCAAAGGCTGACTGGTCACTTTTAATCTGCCTGTTGCTATATTTGGATGTTGAGCTGGAACTAATGATGTGAAACGTTTTCCCAGGCAGTGTTAACATGTGTACAAATTAAAAAATAATGACGAAACATAATTTGTCTTTTCTTGTCGCATAATAAGGTGAATCTTACTGTATAATTCGATCTTCCCTTGACGCAGTTCCAGTGACCTTGCATGTGGCAGAAACAATCTGATAGGATATAAATAAAAACCTTTTCCCTTTTCTACCCCTCCCCAACCCTTCTCAATCCAAATAACTGACTAACATTTCCACCATTCAAATTACTTTCATATTTCACTCTACTGATTTTCAACACTAATCCTTTTTGGGTTCCCGAGTAGCTTGCTATTCGCCATTAAAGCACTTCAACACCCCATCAGGGTTACAAGCACTATAGAAATGTAAACCTTTTCCCTTTTCTACCCCTCCCCAACCCTTCTCAATATAAATAACTGACAAACATATCCACCACTCAAATTGCTTTCATATTTCACTATACTAATTCAACACTAATTCTTATGGGTTCCAGAGTTGCGCGCTACTCACCAAAATAAAGCGCTTTAAACCCCATCAGGGGTAACAAGAGCTATATAAATACAAACCTCTTTCCCTCTTCTTTTCTGCCGCTACCCTTCTCTATCCAAATAACTGTATAACATATCCACCACTCAAATCACTTCATATTTCATTATACTAATTTTCAACACTAATCCTTTATGAGTTCCGGAGTAGCATGCTACACACCAGAAAAGTGCTTCAACACACCTTCAGGGGTAACAGGTGCTATATGAATGCAAACCTTTCTCCCCCTTCTATCCCTCCGCTATCCTTCTCACTCCAAATAACTGACGAATATCCACCAATCCAACTACTTTCATATTTCACCATACTAATTCACCACTAATCCTTTATTGGTTTCCAGAATAGCATGCTACTGGCCGAAAAAGGCTTTTCAACACCCTATCAGGGGTAACAAGCGCTATATAAAACAAACCTTATTTCCTCTTCTATCCTTCCAATATCCTTCCGAATCCAAATAACTGACAAACATATCCATCACTTTAATTACTTTCATATTTCACTATACTAATTCAACACTAATCCTTTATGGGTCCCGGAGTAGGGTGCTACTCGCCGAAAAAACACTTTGACGCCTCGTCTGGGGTAGTAAGCGCTATATAAATGCAATTACAGTACAATACAATGCAATTTCTTGCTACTCAACATTTAATTTCCGACACAAGAGTCCGATAGCAAGCGCTGCAAAGAAACCTGTATGTCCTGCCATCAATATTGTTTTTACGCTATGAGTTGTTTTGCTTATATGATGACATTATGTTTTACACTGGCTCATTTGGTTTTCCTGTATTTATCTTCTAGACCCCTGATGAAGGGTCAACAAATGACCCGAAATGCTTTGGGTGTGTTAAAAACTGTGTTTTGATGAAATCAAGATATAATGATGAACGATTGAAATTGCTATTGAAGATTGAAAAAAAGAATGAATAAATTCATGGAACTACAAATCATCGATTAAGTTTGTGAATGTTTTGTGAAATATATGAAATCAAGCTAAACAACTTTTTGTTTCAAGAAAAAGTGCACACATCCAAGGGATTGACTCGTCTGACCCATGTAGCCTCTACCATCAATATAAGCATTCCGAGCTGCTAGGTGTCTCTGCTCTGGATAAGCAACACACTTACTTCAGCCCTTTCAAAAATTGTGGTGTTCTGACGCATGTTGAAAGGTAGAGTGCATAACTCCTTTTTATGGGGTGGTATCTTTTCATCAGAAGTCTTGAAAAATGTGGAACTGAGTTTATCAAGGGCAGCAAACTCAATCACACATCGTGGGAACTAAACAGGAGGAAAGTGTGATGAGTAGAGAGTGAGTAGAGAGTAGACAGTAGTTGAGAGAGAGTAGTAGAGAGTGAGTAGAGAGTGAGTAGTAGACATTGAGCAGAGAGTAGGAGAAAGTGAGTAGCAGAGAGTGAGTAGTAGAGAGTAGTAGAGAATGAGTAGAGTAGTAGAGAGTGAGTAGAAGATAATGAGTAGAGTAGTAGAGAGTGAGTAGTAGAGAATGAGTAGAGTAGAGTAGTAGAGAGTGAGTAGTAGAGAGTAGAACAGAGTGAGTAGTAGAGAGTAGTAGAGAGTAGAGAGTAGTAGAGAGTGAGTAGTAGAGAGTGAGTAGAGAGTGAGTAGACAGTAGTAGAGAGAGAGTAGAGAGTAGTAGAGAGTGAGAAGTAGAGAGTTGTGGAGAATGAGTAGAGTAGTAGAGAGTGAGTAGTAGAGAGTAGTAGAGAGTGAGTAGTAGAGAGTGAGTAGTAGAGAGTAGTACAGAGTGAGTAGCAGAGAGTGAGTCGAGAGTAGTAGAGTGAGTCACGCCATTGACCTGCCCTATCTAAAATTTTAGAGAAACAGGTGAATATACAGTTTTCCAGCTTTTTTAAAGCAAATAACTTGCTTCACTCTAGTCAGTCATGATTTAGAGCCTGATACAGTACAGAAACTGGTGGAAGCATCAGAATATATTAGAGGAACCCTGGATGCAGGGGGAGCGGCTGTATTGATTATGCTTGCCCTATTGACAGCATTCAATACAGTCCCCCACACGATGCTGTTGGATCGTCGTCAGGCCATTGGAGTTAGAGGTCAGGCTCTGGACTGACTAACGTCATTCTTCGCAAATAGGAACCAACAAGTTTGGATTCCCCAATGCACCGTCAATACATGTGAGGTATTTACAGGGGTCCCTCAGAGCTCTGCCCTAAGCCACACAATTTTTTATTTATATCTTACCCCTATTGCTCAACTAGCAGAAAAAATGGGAGAGAAAGTGATCTCCTATGCAGATGATACACAATTGCCTTCCTCTTGGAACAAGGGAGCTGAGCTGAAGGGCTGAAGATTAAAACTTGCCTGACTGCATTTTTAATTGGTTAGCAATGGCTCAACTCTAATGTGAGGAGGAGAAAACAGATGTTTTCTTTTTTGGGGAGACACCACTAGATTTCTGGCTACCCTTTTGGCCAGATGACGCCTCTCCCCCAGGACCACAGAAAGAGTCCATTGAAAATCTGGGTATTACATTTCATACCAGGCTGTCCTTTAGGCCTCAAGTAAAAATGTTGGTAGGCAACTGTTTTGGGATTATGAGGTCCCTAAAGAATTTTCAACAAAGAAACAATCATCCAGGCACTGATAACATCCAGAATCGAGCATGGTAATGCATTATACTTTGGATTACCAGAGCACCTAATGGACAAACTCCAAGCGATCCAGATTGTGGCGGCCCGGCTCGTATTAAATGTACCCATACGAACACGTTTTATGCCACATCTACCTGCACTTCATTGGTTGCCTAACAGGGATTGAGTCAAATGTAAGGCTCTCGTATTGGTACATGATGCTTTATATCAAACTGGCCCTCCTACATCAGAACCAGACTCAGCTTTCATAACCCTACAAGAGAGCTGAGTTCCGCCAATAGACCTCTGGCAGAGATTCCCAGGATTCAGTCAGAAAAAGCAGGAAGAAGATCTCTAGTGTACCAGAGCTCGACAGCATGGAATCAGCTTCCACTGGAGCGGCGGACCATGAGTGACATAGCAATGTTTAAGACTAAACTTAAAACCTGTTTTTTGTTCAAGCCTAAGGGCCAGATGTAGGTGCCCAAATACCGGTCGGAAACGGCCGAAAATACCGATTTTTGGCCGTTTCCGACCGGTATTTGGACATTGTTATGTAGGGGTGTTGAAAACATACATATTCGGTAATTTTACCGAATCGGTAATTTTACCAATCAGTAAAATTACCGAATATGTATTTTCAAGTGTAGGTAGCACTGTTAACAGTGCTACAGGGCTTTTAGGATTCGGTATTTACCATGTAATACTATTACATGGTAAATAACGAATCCCTGTGTACATGCACATCTGTGCATGTACACCTGTGCCATGTGGCACAGAGATATTCCCTAAGGGCATGTATGTCACATGGCACACAAGCCAGAAACAGGGGTGCAACAGGGTGTCAAAGTGACACCCTGTTCCCCCTGTCAATTCGGTAATTTTACCGATTCGGTAATTACCGAATCGGTATTTGCTATTGATTCCTATGGGCTTCAAGGCCCATAGGAATCAATGGAAAATACCGATTCGGTATTTACCGAATGGGTAAATACCAAATCTTACCGAATCGGTAAAAATTACAGATTTTTTTTTCTACATCTAATTTACCGATTCATAAATACCGAATCGGTAAAATTCGGTATTTATGAATCAGTAAATTAGATTTACCTACATCTAGCCCCAGGTCTTTTAATTTCCGACCTTGCTGCTTTTGCTTTGGGACACTCCATGGAGTAGCTGTGTACGATATAAATTAAATATAATATCATATCATTTATCATATATCATATCATATCACATCACACATCACACTCTCCTGGCACGGGGTGTCTATGCTGGTGCTTGGCCCGCTCCCCTAGAATTCCCTTCCCCTAGCATCATCATGGGTGAATGACCCTGCACTGGAATATCAGCTATGGGGTCTATGTGGTGTCCAAGAAGGCTGACCCATATATCGTAATGGTCACCCTAAGACCACAGACCGAGGCAGGAGTGGACATATTTGTGCGCTGGTGTGGTGGTTTTGCTACCTCCAAGAACCTCTTTTCTACGAAGTCTCAGGACCAAACAGTATCCTCCCCTATCGCCCCCCATCAGCGCATCCTGTCTCGCTTGGCATGAATATCGCTATGTTCGGTGATGAGATATAGTGCTGTGGGGTTGGTGTCATACCGGGTGATATTTACTACTGCTCTCTGAGGTTCTATTCTATTACGTTGTATCTGGACCCTAACTCTAGATAGATACAGAGGGATGAGATATTTTGCTTTTTCGTGGGGGTATCACCTAGAATAAGCGTGGTCTATCTGCCACTAAACTGTGAGGTATCAGCGAACAAATGTAGCATGACCTGTTCGTCATTTGGGTGGCTATGGAGGTCCTCTGCTGATACCACGTGTTGTGTAGAAATGTGCAATGTAATGCGTGTGGAATGCCAGTGTTTGGTTCCATGTAAGTGAGGTGAGAGAGGTCCCTAGGCAAGCGATGTAAGAATGTCAAGATAGTTCCTTATGACCAGGCAGAGTTCTAGTTTCAGATGGGCACGCAATCACCCATTCTAAACAGTGAGTGTACAAAAATACATAAACACATAACCTACAAAACATTTACAGGTCGTGAGATGCTGTCCAAGGTTGCTGTTTGCTATCAGGGTGCCCAGGGGGTGTCTTTGTGTGAGGTAGTAAAAATAATTCCTAAAGAGTTGTTTTGTAAAAAAGTGTTTGTCAAAACAGCCTGTAGTCTGTGCTCTTGAGCAACTGGGTCTCATTAAAGTCTTTAAGGCACTTGGGGCCTCATTTATGAGGCCTTGTGTCAGTTTTGCACTTCCGATGCGTCACTTTTTGTGATGCATCGGCGGCGTAAAACATGTTTCCTGTTGGGCACTATTTACAAAGTGACTCATCTAAGTAGATGTGTCACTTTGTAAACCCCTGCGCTACATTATACCTGCATCAGGTATAATGTATGCGGGGGGCATTCCCCCGCAAAGCACCTCGTAGAAATGTTGCAGTGAAATCTATGAGATTTCACTACGTCACTTCCAGGACGCCGTTGCGTCAAAATCTTGCCCCTGCCTCATAGCAGGCGTAAGACTGACGCAGGCCCTTTCACATGGGGCTTGCCCCATGTGAAAGGACGCATTGCTGGAGTTGCGTCACTTTTGTGACACACTCCAGCAATGCGTCACTTTTGCGCTTACAGATACTTCAGAAATACTGACGTATCTGTAACTCCTTGCGGCATGATGCATCATACATTAAATATGACGCATCAGGTATGTCGCAAGGAGTGCGCACTGAGAAGTGACGCATCGCTGCTTTCACGCAGCGATGCGCCATTTCTCATAAATGAGGCCCTTTGACTGAACTGATGGCGGGCTGCTTTGGCGGCTCAACTGCAGACCTGTTGAATAAGAGCTGTGCGTTATAGGTTAGTTCGGAAATAACACATATTGTTAAACAATTTTTTTGAGATATTCCTGTGCCTTCTTTTTCAGAGGCCCACTCTACAGCTTCAGTTTTTGTGCAACGCTTTGATGGGGTGCTGGGGGGAGTAATTGTAAGGGATGGTGTGGTGAATTTTATTAATCGATTTTGGCTAAAATTGTGGGTTATTTGGTCCTCCCCCTCTTGCCACTCGGGTGCGAGTGTTCCTCTATGTGGGATGCCTCTTTTAGTTGTAAAAGTGTGTATGTGTCATATTGAATCTACACAAAGCAAAAGAAAAGGAGATCTGCAGTGTAGCAATGTTCGGGGGGTTTGTGGGTAGTGCAACATGTGTGCTCCATTTTTCCCCGCAGGTGGTGTGTAATGGAATCCTCTCTAATGTAGTTGGGTGTTTGGGTTACACCCTTGTTCTGGAAACTTTGGGGCATATTATCAAGGGCATTATCGCCGCTTTAGCAGGACTTCTTCCCACTAAAGCGGCGATAATGTTATCGCCCTATTAGCAAGCTGTCGCTAACAGCAGTTAGCGACAGCTTGTAGGCGATAGCGACCGGTTTGGGTCCCGCTTCGCATGTCAGCGATATTTATCGCTAATGACATGCAAAGTGGGCGTACCCAAACTGTTAGCGACTGAAAGCAGTAGCTAACATCGCTATCGCCTATTATCAACACAGGCAAAGCGATAAAAAAAATTTGCGTTAAGCGCGAATATCGCCAAAATCTAACGCCTGCTCAGACCACTTCTTAACCTGCATATCCAATGGGAGGTGGATATTCAGGTTAAGACCCTATTGGCGTTGATGCCTGAATATCGCTGGATTCCCAGCGATATTCATGCATTGAGCCGCTATCGCCGGATATTTGATAACATTTGAGATAAACGTTCCTAATAGCACGTTATTGCTGCGATAAAATCCGGCGATGCGCGGCAATAACAAAATAATCGCTAAGCTCATTTAGCGATAATTATCGCTACTTGTTGCTAATATGCCCCTTTGGATTTTGGTTGGGTGATTTTCTAAACTATCATGGCATGCTGAGGATAGTCGTGGGAGCTGTTTGTGACCTCTCTGAAATTTTGTACAGAATGTTTGGGATGGAACCTATTTGCTTGTTCCTGACGGGATTTGGACATGCTCCTATGGCTTGTCCTGATTTGTCTGATGCCGGCAATGTTATGGCCTCAATGGTTTTTTTTTCTACAGACTGGGGGCTGTGTGATGGAATTTTAGAGGATATCCTAATCCTTGCATGCACAAAAACAACCTGTCTCCGACAATGGAACATATGTCTTAATATTGAAACCATGGGAGGCCTCCATTTGGTGGAAACACTGGGGCGGCTGACACTTACATAGCCCAAGGTGCTGGCTTTTATGCCCCCATTGGGGGCCTCCCTGCCCTCTCTTCAGACTGTTTTGCCTCCAAGGCATCTTATTTATTTATTTATTTAATGCAATTTTCTATAGCACGAACATTACCCAAAGGTGTCAGAGCGCTTTACATAAGAACCAGTTGCGATACATAAGGATTTAGGATTACATGAGTTACATAAAAGATACAAACAGAAAATTTGCAAATATACAAGTTGTAAAGTCACTCAAGGAAGAGATACAAATGGATAAACTCTAAGAATCACATAGGAATGGTAGTGAGTACACAGGTCTACTGCATACACCAGTGATTAGAGTTATCTCTATATACATATATATAAAAATTGCAGATTTGCTCAGGATTACATTTTACTAGCGTTCAATAGTGGAGTGGGGCGGTGGCCCTGGGGGCACCCGGAGGGTCGATTCTAGCATGAAACCAGTCGACATGGTATAGCGCAGTCTAAAGTTGTTCTCGCGTATGCAGGCAATGAAATATGTTTGAAGTCCATACGAAGGGGATATGTCATAGTGGGGGTTGGATTAGACTTACTGTGTAGTTTCATTTTGTGATTGTGCAAGTGCACTGCCTCCCCAGACAGTTATACTCCTCTCTGTGGGGGCTATGGCCCCGGTCTTTGGTGGGCAGGATGTCCTGTCTGTGCAGCCTCCCAGTCCCTGCTGTGGGGGATGTCTGCTCCCTGATTTCTCCGAGGCTGACTGTACTGTGCGGTTGTGTTGTTCTGATTGTGGTTTTTGGGATGTGTATTCTGTGGGTACTGACACCGATTGATAATTCTCTGCTTGTGACATGTTTTTATTTGCAATATTATTTTATTTTATTTTTATGTTTTATAGAGTGCGAACTTGACCTGTGAGGGTATCAGAGCGCTTTAAACAGTATACAGTGTTGAACAAACAAAAAGGTTTAAAGTGCAGAAACATACAAGATCAACATTTTTGGTTACAATCACCGTCAGAGTCAGTAACAAAACAAAGGTCCCATATGTTCTCGTCGTGGGGAGTTGGTGATCTGGGAAAGCGGTAGTCATAGAATAGTCCGACATAATGTGGTGGTTGCGGGCAGGCCTTAGGCGAGGAATTTACCCATTAGGAAGGTTTTGGTCTCTTTTTTGAAACGTGTAGAGAAGGGATTTTTCTGATGGAAGGCGGGAGAGAGTTCCAAATTCTTGGTGCTACTCCGGTGAACGCCCTGTTGTAGGATCTTTTTTTCTGAAAGGAGGCAGGTTGGAGTAGGAGGTTTCTAGTGGACCTGTAGTTCCTGCTTCCTCCGGATATCACTAATTTCTATGCCGGATAAGCAGGGGAGTTTGTGTATAGAGCCTTGTGTATAGTGCATTCCAGTTTCAGCTGAATTCTGGCCTCCAGAGAGAGCCAGTTCAGTGCTTTCATGTGTGGCGAGATGTGGTCAAACTTCCTGGTGCCTGTAAGTAGTCCGATATTGTTGGCCATGTCACCCATGTGTTGACAACAGTATAATCCTATGAGGCTTGGCTGTGGCCAGCCTTCCTGACCTCTGATGCTAGGGCTCAGTTGGGACCTTCTGGGGTTTTGCAATTGAGTCCTCCTCAAATCAGGTGCCACTTGCATGCTTGTAGTTGCCACCCCAGGACATTGGGTGGGTGTATGGATTGCATCCTGCCCACCTTTGGCCCTAGGACTCTTCCTGTGCAACAGATGGGATGTAGTTTCATTATTCGGAAATGCTGTATTTCCCATGGTGGACACTTGCTTGGGTACCGCATTTGGTAGCAGGTATGGGGCTTCTGTTGCGGGAAATGCAGTACATGATGCAGGCCACCTTGTCAGTGCCACCTCCTCACTTGCGGAGGTGCCAGGGTGGCGACAGAGGCTGAACTCAGTAACTTTGGGGGTGATCGCTGTTTGACCGCTACTGCCATCATTCTTGTCCATTTTGGGCCAACTTTCCACCTAGTCTCGCGGAATTGAGTGGACATGTGTGTCTCAAGGTCTTGAGCCTCCAAATCCCGGTGCACCTTCCAAGCTACCCTTTGGGCAGTCTCCACCAAGAGGTGATGTGCACGACTGGCCACTGCCCAGCAAATCCATGTAGCTCTAAGATGCTGCTTTTATACTCTAGTGCAGTCCTCTTGAAGAGGTCTCGATAAGCTGGGGTCACCCTGGCTGGCATCCAAGAGGTGTGAGGGTAATTTGCTGGTTTGTGATTTAAGAGGGGTGTTCCTGGGGAAGAGCAGGATATGGTCCCGTCCTCGATGGACTGGACATACATTCCCAGCTAGGACACGAAGTCTCATCCTAGGACTTTAGTCAGGGATGAAGGACGATAGACTAACTGTTCTCTCATCCTCTTCTCCACTTTCTCCAGGTCAAGAGGTCCAGTGAGGGAGGCCCGGCCACCGAACCTGTGACTCCTTGTATTACAATAGTTGCCTTTGATAGGGGGACGGTTCCTTCTCGCAAGCATGTCTACTAGAAAGTGGCGAGGTGTCCCTTTGATCAACATCCTGACCACAGGGTCCTCCTCAAGGCAGTCCAGGGCGAACAGTAGTGCATGTGTGTCGTTAGGTGCCCTGTTTGTCTCTGGTGTGACTGTTCCTGTATTCTCACTCTTACTGTCAGACTCCAGGGTACTGGTGTCCTCGTCCTCGCTATCGCTCGCTGTATAGTTGTGTAGGTTGAGAGTTGGGGCCACCTTCTTGTAGTAGTCTTAGTAGGGCGTGTCAGTGAGCCCTCCCTTTCCTCTTATATATGATCGCTTCATATGTTCATGTGTGCAATATTATGTGGGATCAAATTTTCCCGCCTCTGGCCAGAGAAATGCGTGAGCCAAGGTATGGCCCATTCACAACAGTAATTGTCTAGTGTTTTGGTCTCTGTGGGGAATTTAGCGTGCACTTGGTCTATTGGTGACTCCATGATGGGTTGGGAAAACTTGTTTAAAAGGTATGATATTTCTGATTTCTAGTTTTTTCAGGCAATTGCTTTCTCTAATGCTTAACAAATTTGAGATTCTCCTCTGATCAGGGTCAATGTGTACACAGGGTTGTGCTAGCAACAAGCAGTGACTATGAACTCTATTAAATACGATGCGTCACATAATGCACTTTAAAATTAGACATCAATAATCTTATGAAATATCAATAACAACCTGTAGGAGATGGGGAGGGCGGAATCTGCGGAGTTTTACGCGAAGTTGCCTTAAAACTCAGTGAGATTCCGTGGAGGTCAGCTGCAGGCGCAATCCCTTCTACATTAACCCCTTCCGTGCTGATGACGGAACCGCTCCGTCATCAGCCACGGCCATGCTGTGCTGATGACGGAGCGATTCCGTCATGGCCCGCCCGGCACGCCTGCGCGGCGCGGTTTCCGCGCCTGCGCTGAGCGTTCTATTGAGCGGGGCGGGTCATGACGGAACCGCTCCGTCATAAGCACAGCGCAACCGACGCTGGTGACGGAGCGGTTCCGTCACCAGCATGCGCCCGCCGCATTTCCGCCCTGCCCCCTTAGCACTGTGGCGGAATAGCCGCCGCAGTGAAGGTGTTAAAGCCTCCTATAAATACCTTCTTAATTTTCTAATGCTGAATCTTTTCTATCTTTCCACTAGATGGTGCTATACAAACATGTAAATGTACTGTCCATTGCTGTTCCTTATTTTGTTGCCTGACTCTTCAAGGAACATGTCTTCTTTTTCAGGACAGCTTCGTCATCATTTCCAAGTGTGTGCAAGACACGCGTTGATGACGCGCGGCTATAGCCAGTAAGGATTCTTTTTTTATCATGCTTTCTGCAGCTATTTGCTTCTCAGGGGAGTATTGTTTCTGTCATTCCTGAGCCCTTCTGACCCTGACATCTGACATGTTTGTGACAGGGAATACATTCCTGAATCCTGACTCATTATCCAGAGGAACTAGAATCCTACTCTGAAGGTAAACAACCATTAGTACGATTTTTTTATTCCGAATACAAATATCACGCATACTTTTAGTCCGCAAAGGCATTCTTTCCGAATACTTTCATTCCGCACATACATTCACATAGAATACTCTCACTCCGCAATACGATTACTCCGCAAGCTGAATATGAAATACATGCAAGGAGACTCAAACGTTGCCCATCTACCTTCCTTTAAGTAAGTCTGCACCTCTGAGATCTCTGACTCCACTCCTATATTGTGTCGGGTCTTGTTGCCACGTTTAAGTTAGTTTGGATAAATATAAAATTGAGATGGAGTTTGAGAAAAATTAATGGTATTCTGAAAGGTTGATTTAATTATTAATAAAAGGGGATCACTTTGCTGTCAAGCCAGACCTAAAAATAATGAAGGTTATTATAATACTCACTATCCATGCCAGTAATTTCCGACAGACCCCACTGGATGAAGAATTGAAATGTATTTAAATAGTGGGACATAATATAAAGAAACTGAGGGAGCTGTCTCAGTCAGGACTCGACTAAGACAGACACACGAGTTGGGACAGACCGCTACTTCCATTGGACAGTCCAGCTGCCATTCACTTTGGGGATATGGGTCGTTCCGCTTCAGCCACTGCGGCACTACACAGTTTTGGGCTCACCTGCTGCTCACCTGCTGCTCCTTGAGCTCCTGCTGCCACCAGGAACAGCCGACCAGAGGGCTGCACCGTCAGCACGGTTCCCGCGATTCCGCAGTGACTACATCTCCCAGCGTGCCCCGGCGCCCTGCTGCATGTCACTTCTAGAGCACCAGGAGGCGCCTTAAATTCAGGAGAGCACCCCCGCAGCGCGGGCCAAGGGCGGGCCCGTCCGCGCCCGTCCGCGGCCGGAAGGGGCTGGGCCACCCCCTTTTCATCAAGACCATCTTGTTCCCAAAGGACTTGGGTCAGTGTATTTGAACTTGAACTTTAAGTAGCGCAGTTTTTTAAAACTGGCAGTTAAACATAGAAAAAGCATGGAAGGGTAACTAATTTTGCTGCTGAATGTACTTTCATTCCTACTGTATTTTTTTTTTTTTAACCATATTACTGCTTTTATGCTTGTGATTGTTTGCTGCAATATCACTCTTCCTATTTTTATCTTTATTGTACGGATTAATGTTTATGAAATGCACTTTTATGATTGTTATATGCAAACAATCGAATAAAGATATTCTTATCTTAAGTAGCGCTGTATTTTTTTGTTAAGATCTGTGATCAAAACAATTGTCCACAATGAGTAAGGGCCTTTCTAAGGGGGCCGGGGGATCAGGGGTGGTGGGCACTCTTGATGCCTTCCTAATTAAGGCCGAATCGGTACTAATTCATGAAATAGAGTTGACCCAAAAGAGATTGTTGTTAGACCTTAACCGGGCTTCTGCTGGAGCCCCCCTCATGGGTCCCAGACACAGTGGAAACAAGAGAAACACTGGATGCTCATGAGGTTCAGACACAGCAGCAACCGGTAATTGTATCACCGGTCGCAGCGTTAGATGACTCATCTTATGTCGTTGGGACTTCCGCCCCTTAATCATCCGTCTCCCTCCAAAGTTTTAACACTTCAGCAACGATTAGTTCAGACAAAAAAGAGGAGCTGTTACTGTTACTGCCATAGCGAAAAAAAGGAAGGCAGGTGGTATTCCAGTTACCTCACACCATGCCAGCAAGGTGCCAAAAACCAGAGGTACCCGTCGGCGGAAAGGTTGTGTGCAAGAGGCTGTTATCCCAAGCGGACCTAGCCCAATAAGTGCTAACTCACAGGGTCATCTTAGGGAGGTCCCATGCGACCTGGAGGATCGAATAGTGGAAAACTTGAAGAAAGATTACTGTCACTGCTTTAACCTATTTCCCCTAAACTTGCAGAAATAGATTGTAGATTGAGCAAAATAGAGAATCAGCTTCTTTCACCTCAATTTATTCCATCTAGTGGAGGGCATGATGGGCCCACTAATCAGACTGGAGGACTAGTTGTTGCGCCAAATCAGCCGCTTGTTGTGTCTGGCATAGGCTGCAACACTGGTATTCAAGCTTCCCCAGTAGCGACAGGTAGCAAGCGTGTCCCACAAGTTAATGAGAGGTGAAGGCCAGATTTAAGTGAGGATCCACATATAGGAGTGGACCAGGGAGCACACCTCCGACAAAATATAGCTAATCAGTTTGATTTACCCCCAGAGGCCACTCCTTACACCGTTAACTTGTCAAATGTACCCCCACTGCAATCTGGAACGGAGGAACATTGGGCCTCCCTTAGGAATAAACCCCTCCATCAAATGAATAACTTAACAGGGCTTGGCAGTTGTCTATTTAGAGAATTTAAATTGACACGCAGGTTTGCCTAGATAGGGAATTCTGTTAAAACTAGTAAAGGCGACTGCGTGATATTACATTTTGGATCCCTGCAAATTGTCTAATTGATCCTAGAGAGGGCCGGAACTAAGAACCTAAGTGGGGTTGGTATTAGTATTTTACCCTTAGGGTTCTTTTACCGAAATACATTACCAATTATAAGAGGAAGGGTCGAGCCAACAGACTGAACACAAACCCAGGGTACCTATGAGTTCACTGTACCCACCCATAATAGATTTGAGACATTTACAAGTCTAGAGGAGATAGATTGACTGGGCCCCTCAGTACCAACAAAGACCATTATAGGTAGCAGGTCGTACTCTAATGAGGGAATATTAGTGTCAGGTAACCCTAATAGGAAAATTCACGCAGGCATGAAGATACTCAGCTGGAATATTGCAGGGCTAAAGAATAAGTCTGATGATGCTAGGTGGGGGTTCTTGTCTAACTGAGTCCGATATTATTGGGTTACAGGAAACGTGGGACATCAATAACCTGTTCTGTCTGAATGGCTATATAACTTATTCGTTACCAGCAATAGCCTCTTCCATGGGGAGGGCGAAGGATGGGTTATTAACCCTGATCTCCTTGAAAATTGCTGGCACTTACACTAAATTGGAGACAGGTTCCCCTTATTGTCTGGCAGTAAAAATTGTGTCCATTGATGGTCGTATTTTGCTTACTGTAAATTTTTATAATTCCTTTGAAAGAGCGTTTATAAATAAACATTTAGCCAGTCTACATCATTTTCTCAAATTATATAGCGAAAAAAACACTAAATCTTATTCGGTTATTGTTTTGAGTGATTTTAATGCACATTGTTGTAACGAACATTGCCATGTCTGGGATAGACCAATAATATACCCACTTTGAACATACAATACAGGGACTCCACCTGGAGGAATTGGCGGCAGAAAATGGCCTGATCCATCCAAAGTCATCTGATGGGGGCTTGACAGTTCCATCCTTTAAGGGCAAGGGTATTGGGTCAATTATTGACTACATTTTTATCAGCGCAGCACTGACCAATAGGGTAAGGGGGTATACTGTAACTTGGTCTACGTTTAGTGACCATAATCCTGTCACTCTGACTTTGGCGGATGACTTACAGAAGCTAGAAAAAAAAAATAGAACGGTGGTTAAATTAGACATACGGGCCACAGACCAAGCCCATAGAATTAAATGGTGTCGGGTGTTACCCCAGGATTTCCATGCTTATTTATTGGCTACGGCAGGTCATGAGATGTCTATCTGCATGAATGAAAGTGCTGGGGATGAGGATGTTCTTGTAGCTTACACTAAAATATGTGCCCAGATCGCCTCGGACCTCAAACGGCCAAGCAAAGGTCAGGACATAGTAGGGGAGAGATGGTTTGACCATAGTTGTTCAGTAGCCCATCGGAAGTTGTTGGCTGCTTTAAAATCTAATCCATTGGATAAGTCAACCATAGCTGCATTGAGGAAAACCTATAAATTGGCCTTAATAAACCGGAAAAAGGAGATCAGAAATGAGGATTGGAATGAGCTATTATCCACTGATGTCATCAAAAAAAGTGCTAAATTCTGGGAAGTGGTCAATAAGCTCTTCTTTCAAGATTCTTTTAATACGGGTGGTCATTTCAGGCCTGGTGCATCTGGACCAGACGGGCTTCCTACCGGATAGGGCAACCCGGTATAATCTCAGGCGGACGCACAATTGGCTGCTGGAGGTCTGCGACTGCGAGGACCCCCACCTCTTCTTATCCTTTGACGCCGAAAAGGCTTTTGTTGCTGTCCACTGGCCTTTCTTAGAGGGGGTTTTGATTAGGTTTGGGTTTGGCCCGAAATTTAGGAAATGGGTGAGCCTGCTCTATACAGACCCTAGAGTGCGAGTCAGGGTGAACGGAGTACTGTCTACAGACTTTCCGGTGCAACGAGGCACTAGGCAGGGGTGCCATTTATCCCCTTTACTGTTCGCTCTAACCATAGAGGTCCTCGCATGTACAATTCGCCAGAACGAGGGGATTACAGGGTTTTGCCGGGGGGGGGCGTCGCACAAGAGAAAATATCCTTGTATGCAGACGATATCCTCCTCTACATTACACATCCGAACAGTACGATCCCTGCGCTGTTCGGGGAACTGGCCAGATATGGAGCCCGGGCAGGGTACCAGATAAACTGGCATAAATCGGTCCTCTATGACCCCGGAGACAGGGAGGGTTGGCCTGCCCTTCCGGAAAAACTCCTGACGACAAGGGAGGGCTTTAAGTACCTAGGGGTATTCATGACCACAGACGGCGCCCTCTCATACGCCAAGAATATCCAGAGAGTGTTGACCAGCCTCTCGGGAGACGCTGCACGCTGGAGACTCCTCCCGCTGAAGCTCTTGGGCCGATCGGCCATGTTTAAATTGATCACTCTACCGAAATTCCTATATGCCCTCCAGAATGAATATTTCCCCCTCCGGAGACAGGTTTTCCGCGACCTGCACGCGTTCCTATGGCTGGGAAAGCAGCCCGAGTAGCAATGTCCACCTTGCAGAGGCATCAGTACGATGGAGGTATATCTTTGCCCAACCTAGAAGTCTATTACTGGGCAGAACACTTTACCCCAATAAATGAATGGATACACGCCCCTGCACATCACCCTACGTATGCCCTGGAATGACATTTGATGAGTACACATACATTTATGCACTTTTTATATGGCGGCAGGGGTAGGGACAGGCTGCTTCCAGCCACAAAGTTCACCTTAGGGGCGTGGGCTAATGCAACAAGGGCCACGGGGTGACAGGGCAAACCTACTCGTCAGACTCCCCTATGGAAGTGTACCTGGCTCAAGGAACTGCATAAACTAAAGGGCTTTGGGGCCTGGGACGCCATAGGGATTACTACTCTGGGCGATATGATGAAGAGGGGAGAGCTGCAATCGTTTGCGGAGTTGAGGAGGGAATATGGTCTTGGGCCCACACAAGCTTTTAGGTACACACAATTGAGGCACGCTTGGAGGGCGGGGGCGGTACTGGCAGCTCCACTCCCGGAATATGCACCGTTAGAGGGTCGCTTCCTTCAGGAACAGATCCCACACAAGACGGTCTCCCTCACATACAGGACACTAATGAATAACATGCCCAACGGGCTAGTGAAACTGCGGCAAATCTGGGAAAGTGATGTGGGGGATATGGATGAGGTGGACTGGGGAAATGTACTAATGCATCCACGTGAAGTGGCGATTAAATCTCGCCTGCGATTGATACAATTCAAGGTGCTTCATAGGACTTATTTTGATCGGATGAGATTGTATAAAATTGGGAGGGTGCCAGATCCCTGTTGCCTGCTTTGTGGGTTCGAAATAGGGGATTTTTCCACACCATCTGGGCGTGCCAGACTATTCAAGTTTTCTGGGGTGAAGTACTCCGAGAATTGGGCGCGGTGCTGGAGACCACTCTTCAGCTGGACCCCAAGTTAGTCATATTGGGAATGACAAATGGTGTTGATGTAAGCCGCCCACAATTGATCTTCCTAGTGCTGGCCTTAGTAGTGGCCAAGAGGGATGTGGCCAGGAAGTGGGGAGCCCCAGATTGCCCGAGGCTAGAGGATTGGCGTGGTGGCCTGGATTTGTATATGGCTGCAGAGAGGGTTACCTATAAAGCGCGGGGGTGTTCAAAGAAGTTTGGGAGAGTGTGGGGGAAATGGCGCCACTACCATGGGCTGGATGGAGGCCTCTGAGAAAGTTGCTGGGATAGGGGTTGGGGGACCACGAAGGTCATGGACTGGAGGATGCTGTACTGTATTTTTTGCCAGTGGCACTGCTGTGGACTTCATATTGCTTGGACTTTCCTTTGTGAACAGAGAATTGGGGCTCGGGGGGGGCTCTGGGTTTGGAACTTCGGAGGAATAATGACATGCCTGTTTTATTGTTCTGCACTGAAAATGCTAATAAAAATATTTTTTTTTAAAAAGATTCTTTTAATAGTCAGCTTGACTGTGGCATTCAGGAGCAGGTCTGGCATAATCATTTTAAATTAGTATATGATGGGGAAGACAAGTGTCAATTCTGATTTCAAGACTGAGGCATATACTTTATTTTTTTTCAGAGTTAGAAGTGTTAGAGGCAATAAATCAGATGGCGGGCAATAAGGCACCTGGACCGGCCAGCGTGCCAGCTGATCTCTTTAAATCTGATGTTAAAACATGGTCTAAAATATTGTATAATGTTTTTAATAAGGCCTGTCAATCGGGTCTACCTAACATGTGGTCTGAGCCGGTAATAGTTTCTATTTTTAAAAAAGGAAACGGAGGGGATCCTAGTTGTTATCGTCCAATCTCCCTCATTGATTCCGCAGAAAAGGTACTTGGAAGGGTAGTGCTCAGTCAACTCACGGAATGGCTTGCGGAAACGAAAACCCTCTCAGATCTGCAATATGGATTCAGGAAGGGTAGGGGCACGTCAGATCAATGCCTCAATTTACACCTCCTGATTGGGAAGTATACAGTTGCCAAGAAGGGTGCACTCTTTCTGGCATTTATGGACCTTTCCTCGGCCTTTGACCGAGTGAACAGGTCCAAACTATGGGTTATGCTTCAGACATTAGGAGTTGACAAAAATATTGTTTATTTCCTTGCAGTCCTGCACAGGGATTTATTTGCACCGTGAGATATGACCAGATGGGCAATTGTACTGGAGGAATATGTATTGCCAATGGTGTTAGGCAGGGGTGCATCTTGGCCCCCTTACTTTTTACCCATTATATTAATAATTTGGACTCTGTTTTATGCGAAGCATGTAAAGATATTCTGCATTTTGGGAAACGCCTGATCCCGGCACTCCTTTATGCGGATGATGCTGCCCTTTTAGCACGAACTGCAGTGGGGTTACAACTTCTTTTAAATTCTTTTGCGGCCTTCATGAAATCCTTAGACCTTAGTATCAACTTCTCCAAGTCACACATAATGATAACCGGCTGTAAAACTAAAAGGGCTAAAACCTTTCAGTGCAAGGGGAATGTGTTGTCTAGGGCTTCCACCTTCCCGTATTTAGGTATTATATTCGTCGACCAAGTCTCTTGGACACCACAAATTCTAGCGAAAAGAAATGTCCTGGCCAGATCGACGTCTGCTGCTTTGGGCTTTGCACGTAAATTGGGTGCTAGACCAATGCAAGCCTTTTGAAAATATACGGAGCGAAATGCGTCTCCCTCGCAATGTACGGTGCGGACATTTGGGGAATTATGAATGTGAAGGCAATTCAGGTTGTTGAAGATAAGATTTTTAGAAATATTTTAACTGTCCCACAATCCACAGCTGGTTACATTGTTCACCAGGAGTGTGGAGCTGGTTTTGTGGAGGATTTAATAGCCATTGCACCTCTTTTAAAATGGATCTTGACTTGGTTGAACCCGGAACTAGAGCTAAACCAGGAAATATTAAAAGACTGTTTAGCTATTGATCATGGGAATCATATCCCCTGGCTTAGATATGTTTATAATTTAACAGTGAAATTGGGCCGACTCGAGATATATAACTCTCCAGAAAAGCTGTTGAAGGGGACGTCAAATGGGTAAAGGATTCATATTTACTAATGGCTGCCTTGGCTAGAGAAGAAAGGGAGTTGGCAAAGCCGACTGTAAGGGCTCACCAATTGCGGAAGACTACCCTGACAATTGAACCATATTTGAATATCGTCACAAACCCCAATCATCGATTCCTACTGGTTAGATTCAGGTTGAACCAATTTCATTTCCTCCTTGCAGAATCACCAGGTTGGAAGAGGGTGGAAGATATGGGGGTATGTTCATGTGATGATTTCTCTGTACAGGACACAACACACTTTATTTTCTTCTGTGAGAACCTTCTTTAAATTCGGAAGTGTTTTATCCTCCCAATTTTAGCAAACAAATGCTTCTTGCAAGTCAAGCCAGCTCTTCTCTATCTGCAGTTATTATCAAATGTGTGGGAAATTTTTAATGTTGCTAGTTTCCTTACTGCGGCCGTTAGAATAAAGAGAAAAAAGGAGCTATGTATAACCTGTCCCAATGCATCAACCTGATTTAATTGAATGTATGGATGCCTCAGCCTTGATATGTGGTTTTTAAGTAATTAACCCAAAATGAATTCATTACATGTCTAGTGTTTTAAATTTTTTTAAAATATTTTTTTAATGTAATTTATGGTTTTATAATTATTTGATATAAAATGTTTAGTATGCTTTTATGGTTTTAATATAAACCGAATAAAGTAGAGGGTGGTGCGAAAACAAACAATGCCATTAAGGGATGGCATAATTCTTTTAATAGAACTGTTTCTAAACATCATCCTAATTTTGATCATTTCCTGGAAATGTTGGAAAAGGAGCAAAGTTTCAGACTAGCACAATCACTGTCAGGTTGCCTGAATCCACGAATTTCTAAAAAAAGCAAAGAAATGTCAGAGAAACTATTGGCTAGACTTCAACAATTTACGTTGATGGTGGCTTCTGACTACCTAGACAGTATTGCGTACATTTACATTACTGATTTTTAATAAAATACTAACATCTTTTCTAAATTACTTCTATCAACAATTCATTTGGAATTTTTAAATTTTCTTTTCACTAAAAAAAGGAAGTTGGGGTTGGGGTTCCTACCTTCAGATGTCTTCTTTTTGTTCAACTCAATGGGACTGCGATATACTCCTTAAGTCACCATGAGTCAACACCTCCTATCCCCCTGATCTTTTCCAAAGTTTTTTTTTTCTTTTTGTAAAAAAACTCGCAGAATAATCCATATTTTTCAACAACAAAAAATCCAAAATCCTTGAAAAAATGTTACAGGCAACTACATTAGCCTCAATGCATTGCATACCTGGATTCTCCTTTCATCCACCATGAATTTTGCAATGATCCATTCCGAAAACAAATCGCATTCGTTTTGGCCATAATCCATAAAGAGAATGCTTTTTGATTTAAAACTTGTAAAAATTTTGAAAAACTCCTAATCCAAATAAGTAATAAAAGAAGGCAACTATATTAGCCTAAATCCAGTGAATTTCCAAATTGTACGTCGATAAGCAATTTGATAAAAAAGAATTAAATGTGCAATACTCAAAAAATGTACTTCAGCCATAACAGAAACAGCTGTACTTCTCCAAAATTCCATACTTATAGAAATAGTATGAAAGCACATTTTCTACCATGTCTCAAACCCCTGGAAAAAAAGCATGCCCTGAATTAATGATTCTATATTTACAAATACAGTTATTACAACGAAAACCATTCTCTAACATTTACATTTTTTTTATAATAAACCATTCGCATGGAGAAAATGCAAACCGTAGCATGCATTGGTTTTTGAAAATTGTGAAAACTGAGCTTAACACTATCACTAAATCCATTTAAAATGCTAACACTTTCCACAGATTTTTCTTTAAATTATGGGTATCCACCATGTTTTAATTTATAAAATAGAGTGTGTTAAACTTACCTGTCTGCACATTCTCCGACTTCTCATCCTAACCGGAAGACACTGAAGACCGGAAAACAGAGAAAAACGATCTTGCGCCTGCATCAGCAGATTCCTCAAAAATAGAAGACGGACATATAATACAATACACAGGAATTGAAAAGTGTGTGAAAATGTTATGCTGCTATAATAACTCAAAAAAACCACATGCATTACATTCATTTGAATGAATCTTTTGCTTGAATTAAAAAAAATATTACATTATTACTAAGGCATTTTTTTAAAGCGGAAATGTGTCCAATTTATTTACCCCCTAAAAAATTGTGCTTTTAAAAAAAAAAGGTATATATATATATATATATATATATATATATTACCTACTGGCGGTCGCCAGTAGGTATATATAGTTAGGATTTTTTCCCTATGGGTTTTTTGAAAATTCTATGTCTAATAACTTTGGCGTTTGTGGACGGAATTGGCTGAAATTTTCAGGAAAATGGCACATTTTGTTTCTGAGCAGCCCCTGAAAATTTGGGGGGGTTTCGTCAAGGGGGGGCCGAGAAAAAAGGGGGGTCCCAAAACGTGTTTTTAACATTGATTTTTCCATAGGGCGGTTAGCCTCACTTTTAGCCCGAACGGCTGAATAGATTTGCACGAAACTTGGCAAAATTGTAGGGACTGGTAGCCCGATGTGCCTTTTGTAGGTCTCAATATATGTGCTCCAGTGGATTTTGAGAAATTAACGTTTAAAAAAAGATATATATCTGTAGCAGCGGACCGGGCAGCGCTCCAGGACGCGTACCTTTCGCGCAACGGAGCTTTGTGAAGCGAAGCTGATTGGTTCTCTGGCGTCTGTCAACATTCCAAAAAGTCCGTAGCTGCCGCCATCTTGTCTCTCGGTAGGATCGAGAGACAAGAGGAGGCCAAAACAAAGGGGCAAATAACCATAAGGGGGCATAGTAGATCCTCCCTGACCCCCTAGGTTTAATGTGGAGGCTTTAAAACGGCCCCGCGGGGCAAAAAAAAATAATTTTTTTTTTGTTTTTTTGCGTGGGTAGCGCCCGGTCCGGGAACCGGGAAGCTTTCTGGGCAGCGTACTGCAATGAAAAATGAATGATAGACTTTTATTTTTTAAGGATTGTTTATTGTGTTTAATAATTTATTAAACTTTCTAACGCGGCGCGTCATATGACGCATTACGCGACAACGCAGGTCCAGAATATAGTGAAAATGTCTCCACCAACCAGCGGACGGCACACAACCCCTTTCAGCAGGCTAAATAGTTCTGTTAAATGACAACAGAAGGGACAGGCAACAAGAACCATCAGTCAAAGAGGGGAGGGCAAGTTCTTCTCTACCGGGTCACGTTGGAGCGCTACCGGAACTGATCGAATTGGTAGTCTACAGTGTTTCTGGATGTTTCAGACTGAAGCTGGCGTTAGCATGAGAGCACCACCATTTCGTAGCTCCGTCGTGGCCATTCCACGAGCAATCATGCTAGGCGCTCCCCACCAGAAGCCTGCGGGAGTCGGGGGCCCCCCAAGACTTTTGTAGAATCTTCAAGGATGAGGGGACGCTTTCGAGAATGGAGCCCAAGCTCTAGCAGACAAGCGTCCGAGTTCCAAGGTGTCGCAGGCCCATTTTAGTGGACCACGCCCAAATCTGAAGAGATGGCCGCCATTTTGAGAGTCCTGTGGCAGCCGCCTATCGCTGCGCCGCAAGAGCGGGAGCAACTCAAGTACATGGTGAGCGAGACGCTGTAGTCGAAAGAGCGGGCGGTAAACAGCTGAATAGCGGAAGAGGCACAGTGTAGCAAAAGCGGGCTGAATGGCAAATGAAACGGAAAAGGGGTGCCCCACTACAGCGTGTCTTTAGGTGAAACGGATTGTGGGACAAGGTGAAGAATGGAAGAGTCACCAAAAGGAAAAAAGTTCCGCTTGACCCCGGGAGCCGGCCACCTATGTCGGGGGCGATCTCAGGCCACACCAGGGCAACACGACTTGGGGAGGGGGCCGGAGCCAAGCGCCCCCTCCGAGTCCGCGACATGACACCGTCCCTCGGGGGCCTCCGTCAAGCGGTTCAGGGTGGCACCGCATCACAACAGCCCCCACTTACTTTAAGAATAGTGAAGATGAAGCAATTGCAAATAGGCTTCAGACAATGTTACAAGCACTCCTCAAAACTTTGAACTTTCAGAGTGCATGAGTTGGGACAGCGAGGGGTGATTTGGTTTCTCGGATTTGGTTTCTCGGACTGTTTTTCTGGTCTCTCACCACTGGCATAGTTTAACGTTTTCTTGTTTCTAGGACATTAATAGGTTTTATCATTACGTTATGTTATCGTTTCTTTGTTTGTTGTTTAATAAAAGTTCATGTTCATCAGTGGCCTACTGATTTTCGTTTTCCTATTTTTTTCTTTCCAGGTTGTTTCATGGTAAAGTTTCTGTTAACAGGATACAGTGATCACTTCGTTATTATTGCATATGTCCTTTTCACTAGGGGTGCTCTCTGGTCGGGCCAGATGACGTATCTCTAGTAAATGGTCCGGGTGAAAAAGGTGCATCAATCAGTGGGGAGTAGATAGGCATGACAGATTACAACGGGGGAGAAAGGTCCGCATTACGTACCCTTTCACTACTTGCAAAGATTTTCCTACGTTTATATGCAAACAGGGAATACCTCCAAAAATAACTAATTCCCAAACAGTCAATGTTCGGACAATCAATCAATCAATGAGGAATGAAATAGGTACGACGTGTTAAAGGCTTGCGTTACCTACCCTTCACTATCTGCAAAGGGAGAGAGAATATTCCTATTCTTCCTCGTTTGCAGGTAGAGAAGATCCTTAAGAGAATTAACTTCGAACAATTCAATGCTCGATTGAAACAATCAACAAGGGGTACTGTGAACACAAATGAACGCCGCTTATGTACATACGCATTGCTATTTTCAACAGGTTGTTCCTAATGTTTCTATTTTAGCGAGGTCAAAAAGAGATCCCATTAGTGGCCTACTGATTTTGCTCGATTCCTTTTGTTTTTTTACACGATTTTTCGCTATCTGCAAAGACTAAACAGAGTATTGCGACTCTGTGCTTGTTTGTAAATAGAGAATGAACCAAAGAGAACAATCAATCAAATGGAGAGAGAAGCAGGCACGACGTATTACAAAGGGGGCAAAGGGCTGCGTTAACTACCCTTCACTATCTGCAAAGAGAGAGTACTCCTAATAGAAATGAGGGGTGGGGGGCAGTATTCAAAGCAGATCAGTGTGCATAAACACGAAAATGTTTTTACTTACCACGTACTTGACATTCGACAGCTTATGATATTTGCTATTAAAAAACCATTGAAATTCACTGAAAAAACCATAGGTTATAGACTATATATAGTTAGGAATTAGCATTTACAAAACCTTGAAAATTCACTGAAAAAACCATAGGTTATACACCATATATAGTTAGGAATTAGCATTTAAAAAACCTTATTTTACTCACACAAAACCATTGAAATTCCATATATAGTTAGTTGCACTAACTATATATCGCGCACCCGCAATCCACTGCTGATCATGTCACATATTACATCATTCATGACATGGTCAGTGACATCACTGATGACATCACTGATGACATCTCAAATGACATCACTGATGACATCACTGATGACATCTCATTTGACATCATTCTTGTGCTAATACGATAAACCTCTTCAGACTCTAATATAACCTTAGATACACTCAGTGTAAACAGACACTCACACACTGCCACTCATCCATGGAGTTACTCACACACCCAGTCAGTCATGCAAAGAAACAATCTCACCTCCATTTCTTCAACTATACAGTTAAACACACCTTACTTATTGAAACATATACTAACACATATTTACTCTCTTATACAATCCCTGATACAAGTTCACAATGATCGATACAACCACTCACTCATTCAGTGGCTCTCATGCACAGTTATTTATATATGCCAACTCTCACATGTACTGTGTTTTACATATGTACTTACTATGACATGTAGCATTGAGATATCCATTCACTCATCAATACACTCATGCACACAGTCAACTGCCCATGTAGCTGTTTCCACATGCACTCTTGAACTCATACACCTAGTGAATAAACTGCTCACACATCTATGCATAGAGTCACACACCTTCCAGCCACCCCCACACAAACTCAATCTCCCATAGAAATACTTGGGCAACCAATTAATAACACATATAGCCTCTCGTATAGCTAATGATCAACACATGCAGCAGTTTACAGAACAACAGTCATAATGATGCACAAATTAAGACAGTTTAGTCACTAACCCATGCATTCAGTGAGACACATTTAATCACTCACTCATACAGTCAGTCATGCACCTACTAAATCCTTCATCCAGACACTTATACATCCACTCAAGACATATTTTAACTTTACAGAAAAATACAGTCACTGCATGTTGTCATCAGTGATGTCATTTGAGATGTCATCAGTGATGTCATCAGTGATGTCACTGACCATGTCATGAATGATGTAATATGTGACATGATCAGCAGTGGATTGCGGGTGCGCGATATATAGTTAGTGCAACTAACTATATATGGAATTTCAATGGTTTTGTGTGAGTAAAATAAGGTTTTTTAAATGCTAATTCCTAACTATATATGGTGTATAACCTATGGTTTTTTCAGTGAATTTTCAAGGTTTTGTAAATGCTAATTCCTAACTATATATAGTCTATAACCTATGGTTTTTTCAGTGAATATATATATATATTACCTACTGGCGGTCGCCAGTAGGTATATATAGTTAGGATTTTTTCTCTATGGGATTTTTGAAAATTCTATGTCTAATTACTTTGGCGTTTGTGGACGGAATTGGCTGAAATTTTCAGGAAAATGGCACATTTTGTTTCTGAGCAGCCCTTGAAAATTTGGGGGGGTTCATCAAGGGGGGGCCGAGAAAAAAGGGGGGTCCCAAAACGTGTTTTTAACATTGAGTTTTCCATAGGGCGGTTGGCCTCACTTTTAGCCCGAACGGCTGAATGGATTTGCACGAAACTTGGCAAAACTGTAGGGACTGGTAGCCCGATGTGCCTTTGCTAGGTCTCAATATATGTGCTTCAGTGGATTTTGAGAAATTAACGTTCAAAAAAAGATATATATCTGTAACAGCGGACCGGGCAGCGCTCCGGTTCGCGGACTTTGCGCGTTACGGAGCTTTGTGAAGCGAAGCTGATTGGTTCTCTGGCGTCTGTGAACATTCCAAACAGTCCGTAGCGGCCGCCATCTTGTCTCTCGGTAGGATCGAGAGACAAGCGGAGGCCAAAGCGAGGGGGCAAATGACCATAAGGGGGCATAGTAGATCCTCCCTGACCCTCTAGGTTTGATGTGGAGGTTTTAAAAGGGCCCCGCGGGGCAAAAAAAATAAATAATAATAATAATCGAACGGCTGAATGGATTTGCACGAAACTTGGTAAAATAACAGGAACAGCTGTACTTCTCCAAAATTCCATACTTATAGAAATAGTATGAAAGCACATTTTCTACCATGTCTCAAACCCCTGGAAAAAAAGCATGCCCTGAATTAATGATTCTATATTTACAAATACAGTTATTACAACGAAAACCATTCTCTAACATTTACATTTTTTTTATAATAAACCATTCGCATGGATAAAATGCAAACCATAGCATGCATTGGTTTTTGAAAATTGTGAAAACTGAGCTTAACACTATCACTAAATCCATTTAAAATGCTAACACTTTCCACAGATTTTTCTTTAAATTATGGGTATCCACCATGTTTTAATTTATAAAATAGAGTGTGTTAAACTTACCTGTCTGCACATTCTCCGACTTCTCATCCTAACCGGAAGACACTGAAGACCGGAAAACAGAGAAAAACGATCTTGCGCCTGCATCAGCAGATTCCTCAAAAATAGAAGACGGACATATAATACAATACACAGGAATTGAAAAGTGTGTGAAAATGTTATGCTGCTATAATAACTCAAAAAAACCACATGCATTACATTCATTTGAATGAATCTTTTGCTTGAATTAAAAAAAATATTACATTATTACTAAGGCATTTTTTTAAAGCGGAAATGTGTCCAATTTATTTACCCCCTAAAAAATTGTGCTTTTAAAAAAAAAGGTATATATATATATTACCTACTGGCGGTCGCCAGTAGGTATATATAGTTAGGATTTTTTCTCTATGGGATTTTTGAAAATTCTATGTCTAATAACTTTGGCGTTTGTGGACGGAATTGGCTGAAATTTTCAGGAAAATGGCACATTTTGTTTCTGAGCAGCCCTTGAAAATTTGGGGGGGTTTATCAAGGGGGGGCCGAGAAAAAAGGGGGGTCCCAAAACGTGTTTTTAACATTGAGTTTTCCATAGGGCGGTTGGCCTCACTTTTAGCCCGAACGGCTGAATGGATTTGCACGAAACTTGGCAAAACTGTAGGGACTGGTAGCCCGATGTGCCTTTGCTAGGTCTCAATATATGTGCTTCAGTGGATTTTGAGAAATTAACGTTCAAAAAAAGATATATATCTGTAACAGCGGACCGGGCAGCGCTCCGGTTCGCGGACTTTACGCGTTACGGAGCTTTGTGAAGCGAAGCTGATTGGTTCTCTGGCGTCTGTGAACATTCCAAACAGTCCGTAGCGGCCGCCATCTTGTCTCTCGGTAGGATCGAGAGACAAGCGGAGGCCAAAGCGAGGGGGCAAATGACCATAAGGGGGCATAGTAGATCCTCCCTGACCCTCTAGGTTTGATGTGGAGGTTTTAAAAGGGCCCCGCGGGGCAAAAAAAATAAATAATAATAATAATCGAACGGCTGAATGGATTTGCACGAAACTTGGTAAAATATTAGGGACTGGTAGCCCGATGTGCCTTTGCTAGGTCTCAATATATGTGCTCCAGTGGATTTTGAGAAATTAACGTTCAAAAAAAGATATATATCTGTAACAGCGCTCCGCTTCGCGTAACGGAGGTTTGCGAAGCTGATTGGTTCTCCGGCGTCTGTAAACATTGCAAACAGTCTGTAGCGGCCGCCATCTTGTCTCTCGGTAGGATCGAGAGACAAGAGGAGGCCAAAGCGAAGGGGCAAATGACCATAAGGGGGCATAGTAGATCCTCCTTGACCTCTTAGGTTTGATGTGGAGGTTTTAAAAGGGCCCCGCGGGGCAAAAAAAATAATAATAATAATAATAATCGAACGGCTGAATGGATTTGCACGAAACTTGGCAAAATTGTAGGGACTGGTAGCTCGATGTGCCTTTGCTAGGTCTCAATATATGTGCTTCAGTGGATTTTGAGAAATTAACGTTCAAAAACAAGATATATATCTGTAACAGCGCTCCGCTTCGCGGAGATAAAATTATCTCTGTATTACCTAGCTGTTGCTAACACCAGTTAGCGACGGCTAGTAGGAAATAGCGACCATCTTGGGCCCCACTTTGCATGTGAGTGATATTTATCACTAATGACATGCAAAGTGGGCATGCCAAGATGTTAGCGACTGGAAACAGTCGCTAACATCGCTATCTCCTATTACCAACTTTTGGAAATATTCGCGATAAGCGCGTATATCTCCAAAAGCTACCACCTGCCCTGAGCAGTTCTTAGCCATGTTATCCAATGGGAGGTGGATAACATGGCTAAGAGCATTAGCTCGGTAATGCATGAATATCGCTGAGTTTTCAGCGATATTAATGCATTGCGGTCGTTTTTTATCGTATTTGCGATAAACCTTGATAATAGCAAGGTTTATCTGCGATAATTTCCGAAGATGCTTAGCGGTAAAAAATTCGTTGCTAAGCATCGTTAGGGATAAATATCGCTTAAGTTTGGTAATATGCCCCAACGTCTGTTAACGTTCGATTGGAAGGAAATCAGGAAGTGTTGAAAAACATTGTCTGCGCCATCTTGCCTTTTTTCAAATGCCACACTTTTGTCGTGCACGGCAGTCATTTTAGATGCCTTGACCAGACGCACTCTCTGCACGCTGTCGATCCTTAGCATGGCTCCCCACCCTCGCAAGCATCTCCCCCAGGCAGTGGTCACCCCCGCTCTCTGTCTTATGCATGGGTAATAAACCACCCCCCATCTGCGCTGCTCTTCCCTGAGAATCACACCCTGTGCCCGCCCGACACCTCCCTTTCGCCCTATTCACTACCGCACCCTCTGACACTCCTTTTCCTCTGTGTCCGATTGTCCAGGCCAGTCCTAGGCTATCAGCTAGCCCTGCAGATGTAGTTTATGGCCCCAGCTGTAAAGAATCACCCCTCTTCAAAGGAGTTATAGTAGATCAAGGCCCACACTCGATGAGATCCGTCACAGCAGACGCGTTCCTATTATCTGAAAACCATCCTGTATTGTGATTGGGGAGGGGACCGAGCCTGAAGTGGAAGATTCCAGGGATGACTCTTTGTACATCAAAGTTTTTACAATTATGTGTCACATTAAAAATATATAGCACTCCAACAAAGTAGTAAGATTATAAAACTTTAATAACTTATAAATATATACAAGAAAACAAAAACAGTAATAACATATAAACATTTTTAGGGAAAAACAACGAAGTAGCGGTCGGCTGTGCGAATAGTCCCAACGCAGCACAACGTCCAGATTTCACTGATTTCAGAATCCGGCGTGGGGCGTCGCGGGGGGTGGGTCATCAGTAGCAAACTGTTGTGCGAATAGTTCCAAGGCAGCAGAACGATGGCACCAAGGTGATGTCCAGTAAGTTGCCGCACTGGTTTTGGTATCCTACAATGCTGCTCCGAATAACGGCGTGGGGCGCCCCGGGGGAGGCGGCGTGAACGGGCCTCTCCAGGTGGAGTCTCGTCTGTTGTAGTGGGGCGCCCCTTTACCGTTTCAGTTGCCATTCCGTCCGCTTTTGGTCCACTGTGTCAAAAGCCGCAATTCAGCTGAGTTGCGCCCACTCTTGCGGTGCAGCGATAGGCGGCTGTCACAGGACTCTCAAAATGGCGGCAGGCTGTTTCCTTTTTGGGCCTGGTCCACTGAAATGGCCCTGGGACACCTTGGAAATCGGACGCTTGTCTGCTAGGTCTTGGACCCCATTCTCGAAAGCGTCCCCTCCGCCTTGAGGATTCATCAAAAGTTTTGGGAGCCCCCGACTCCTGCAGGCTTCTGGTGGGGAGCGGCTGCCATGATTGCTCGCGGAATGACTACGACGGAGCCACGAGATGGTGGTGCTTTCATGGTGACGCCAGCTTCAGTCTGAAACATCCAGAAACAAGGTGGGGCTTTCATCGTTTGGGGAAAAAAAAGTTTTCATCCAATGAAAAGTGTTGTTTTTAGGTCATATGATCAAGCCTTCCATCATTAGGAAACCAAAAGTAAAATGAACCAATGAAAAGTTTTATAAAAAGTCACATGACCTGTTATGCGGCATAGGGTATAAAATGCGGAGAAAATACGTTGGCACGTGAGGCGGCGTCAGTAGCGGACCGATGTGCGAATAGGCCGAAGGCAACACAACGCGCCAAGATCCGGATGGCACCGAGGTGGTGTCCAGCAAGTTGCAGCACTGGTGTGGCCATCCTACAATGCTGAAAGTCGGCGTGGGGCGCCCTGTTGGCCTGTGAGTTCGCGTCAGTAGCGGACCGATGTGCGAATAGGCCGAAGGCAGCACAACGCGCCAAGATCCGGATGGCACCGAGGTGGTGTCTAGTAAGGTGCACTGGTGTGGCCATCCTACAATGTTGAAAGTCGGCGTGGGGCGCCCCGTTGGCCTGTGAGATGGCGTCAGTAGCGGACCGATGTGCGAATGGGGCCAAAGGCAGCGCAACAATGTTTTCTGAATAGAAGACACCACAAGGCGCTGAGATGCCAAGATCCGGATGGCACCGAGGTGGTGTCTAGCAAGTTGTGGCACTGGTGTGGCCATCCTACAATGGTAAAAGTCGGCGTGGGGCACCCTGTTGGCCTGTGAGATGGCGTCAGTAGCGGACCGATGTGCGAATGGGGCCAAAGGCAGCGCAACAATATTTTCTGTATGGAAGATACCACTAGGCGTTGAGATGCCAAGATCCGGATGGCACCGAGGTGATGTCTAGCAAGTTGCCGCACTGGTGTGGCCATCCTACAATGCTGAAAGTCGGCGTGGGGCGCCCCGTTGGCCTGTGAGATGGCGTCAGTAGCGGACCGATGTGTGAATAGGCCGGAACCAGCACAAGGCGCCAAGATCCGGATGGCACCGTGGTGGTTTCATAGTTGAGAGGCACTTCATCTGCAGTGGGGCGCCGAGATCCGGATGGCACCGAGGTGATGTCTAGCAAGTTGCTGTACTGGTGTGGTCATCCTACAATGCTGAAACTCGGCGTGGGGCGCCCCATTAGCCTGTGAGATGGCGTCAGTAGCGGACCGATGTGCGAATGGGGCAAAGGTAGCGCAAGAATATTTTCTGAAGAGAAGACACCAGAAGGCGCTGAGATTCGGTTACCACCGAGGTGATGTCTAGCAAGTTGCCGCACTGGTGTGGCCATCCTACAATACTGCTCCGAATAACGGCGTGGTGTGCCCGAAGGGGGGGGGGGAGGCGGCGTGAACGGGCCTTCCTAGGTGGAGGCTCGTCTGCTGTAGTAGGGCGCCGCTTTACCGTTTCAGTTGCCATTCAGCTGAGTTTCGGCCGCTCTTGATGCTACAGCGACAGGCGGCTGCAACAGGACTCTCAAAATGGCGGCCTGTTCTTTGGATTTGGGCCTGGTGTACTAAAATGGCCCTGGGACACTTTAGAACTTGGACGCTCGATTTTTTTTTTTCCTTTCCTGTACATGCAAAAAAAGGTAAATTCCCGGTACGTTACACGCTTCATCTGCCACGATGTACTCTCCAGAGGAACCGAAAAAAAATATAGTTATGGTAACTATACCATGCATCGTCATATGGAGAGGTGGCACCAATTAATTATAGTGCTGCATGAAAGAGAGATTTGGAGGAGAACCCCCGACCTGCCAGTACATTCATCAAAGAAGTGGCACTGACAGCATCAGAGGCAAGGGAAATGGTCCCAAATATTTAGAACTTTGGAAAGATTAAAATGACATGTTTAGATTGTGGCAAATTAATTTCATGTGGACAGATGAGTGTTACTCTAATAAATACAGCATATGAACATCATCATAGTCGATGGTTGGTAGAGACATTTTGACTATATCCTGGACCTGCCCGTCCTCGCCCAAAATGGCGCCGGAATAAATGGGACTCGTAACTCCTTGTTGTGTACTGGTTGCAGAACCTTGAAATCACGAGATACGTATGCAGTTTTGAAGCATATGGCGGGCGGGGACAAGAATTGATTGAATATTTCGACATCCCTATTGATATTAAGTTCTGATGTGTTATTGATTACTGTACTATTGAAAGTTCGAATTAACGTCACCCATGGTACTTGCCCGCAAATGTATATCTAGATAATTTTATTGTAACTGGCCCTGTCGTATTTTAATTATAAAATGTACGTCCACCGATTCCGCAACTGTTAGACACCTTAGTTCTTGCAACCTAATGGCCCGCCCGTTACGTTCCTCTACAGTGTAAATGTCTACTCATCATATACGATTACAGTTTGCTCCGTGGCCGGCCCACGTGGTTATAGGCTCGTATTTGTATAATGAAATTTTCACAATAAATGTTTTTAAAAGAAAACATGGTAGTAGTATATACATTGGTAAAGTTTTTAATAATAGTCACTGTTTTAGAATCATTAAAAGGCAAGTGAAATAAAGCAGACCAATTACATGAAGGGTAAAAGGTATAATACGCAGGAACGCAGTAAAGATAAATGGTCAAGGGCTGTTGTGTTTTCTACTCCTGCAACATAAAGTGATCGATAAGAATCTCATATTCAGGCGTATCGGCGACTAAGACAGCAGGTCGACCCTCTTTTGCTCAACGGCTCCGTCATGGGACGAAGAAACGCTCTTTTTCTCGAAAAAAGAATATATTTTACTTGCAGGACAGTTGTAAATTTTCCGGGAAAGTACATTAGCCTGGAACATTATAACATATATTTAAGAAAAAATAATGTTCGGAAGTAATAAAAAGCATCATTTTTAGGTCATATGACCAAGCCTTTCATCATTAGAATAAGAAAAGTAAAATGAACCAATGAAAAGTTTTATTAACAAGTCACATGACTTGTTATGCTTACGTTACGCACTGCGCGTCGCGCCCCGGATGACTTCCGGATGCGCTAACGCGGCGCGTCATATGACGCATTACGCGACAACGCAGGTCCAGAAAATAGTCAAAATGTCTCCACCAACCAGCGGTCGGAACACAACCCCTTTCAGCAGGCTAAATAGTACTGTTAAATGACAACAGAAGGGACAGGCAACAAGAACCATCAGTCAAAGAGGGGAGGGCTAGTTCTTCTCTACCGGGTTACATTGGGGCGCTACCGGAACTGATCGAATTGGTAGTCTACAGTGTTTCTGGATGTTTCAGACTGAAGCTGGGGTTAGCATGAGAGCACCACCATTTCGTAGCTCCGTCGTGGCCATTCCGCAACCAATCATGGCAGCCGCTCTTTATCGTTATTTTGGGCGGGGTGGGTGGCGGAGCCGAGCTGTTTTGCAGCCATCATTGTGTGGAGTTCAGTTCATCTCACTAGTTTTGTATTTGTCATGAGGGGTTGTTCCTAATGTTTCTATTTTAGCGAGGTCAAAAAGAGATCCCATTAGTGGCCTACTGATTTTGCTCGATTCCTTTTCTTTTTTTTTACTCGATTTTTCGTTATCTGCAAAGACTAAACAGAGTATTGCGACTCTGTGTTTGGTTGTAAATAGAGAATGAACCAAAGAGAACCAATTCTAAAACAGTAAATGCTTGGATAACAATCAATCAAATGGAGAGAGAAGCAGGCACGACGTATTACAACGGGGGCAAAGGCCTGCGTTAACTACCTTTCACTATCTGCAAAGAGAGAGTACTCCTAATAGAAATGAGTGGGGGGGGCACCATTCAAAGCAGATCAGTGTGCATAAACACGAAAATGTTTTCACTTACCACGTACTTGACATTCGACAGCTTATGATATTTGCTATTAAAAAACCATTGAAATTCACTGAAAAAACCATAGGTTATAGACCATATATAGTTAGGAATTAGCATTTACAAAACCTTGAAAATTCACTGAAAAAACCATAGGTTATAGACCATATATAGTTAGGAATTAGCATTTAAAAAACCTTATTTTACTCACACAAAACCATTGAAATTCCATATATAGTTAGTTGCACTAACTATATATCGCGCACCCGCAATCCACTGCTGATGATGTCACATATTACATCATTCATGACATGGTCAGTGACATCACTGATGACATCACTGATGACATCTCAAATGACATCACTGATGACATCACTGATGACATCTCAAATGACATCACTGATGACATCACTGATGATATCTCATTTGACATTACTGATCACATCACTGATGACATCATTCATGTGATGATACGATGAACCTCTTCAGACTCTAATATAACCTTAGATACACTCAGTGTAAACAGACACTCACAGACTGTCACTCATCCATGGAGTTACTCACACACCTAGTCAGTCTTGCAAAGAATCAATCACACCTCCATTTCCTCAACTATATAGTTATACTCACCTTACTTATTGAAACATATACAAACACATATTTACTCTCTTATACAATCCCTGATACAAGTTCACAATGATCCATACAGCCACTCACACATTCACTGGCTCTTATGCACAGTTATTTATATATGTCAACTCTCACATGTACTGTGTTTTACATATGTACTTACTTTGACATGTAGCACTGAGATATCCATTCACTCACCAATACACTCATGCACACAGTCAACCGCCCATACAGCTGTTTCCACGTGCACTTTTGAACCCATACATCTAGTGAATCAACTGCTCACACATCTATGCACAGAGTCATACACCTCCCAGCCACCCACACACACACTCAGTCTCCCATACAAATACTTGGGCAACCAATCAATAACCCATATAGTTAGTCATATAGCTAATGATCAACACATGCAGCAGATTACAGAACAACAGACACAATGATGCACAAATTAAAACAGTTTAGTCACTAACCCATGCACTCAGTGTGACACATTTAATCACTCACTCATACAGTCAGTCATGCACCTACTAAATCCTTCATCCAGACACTTATACATCCACTCATTCTTCAATATGTAAGACATATTTTAACTTTACAGAAACATACAGTCACTGGATGTTGTCATCAGTGATGTCATCAGTGATGTCATTTGAGATGTCATCAGTGATGTCATCAGTGATGTCACTGACCATGTCATGAATGATGTAATATGTGACATCATCAGCAGTGGATTGCGGGTGCGCGATATATAGTTAGTGCAACTAACTATATATGGAATTTCAATGGTTTTGTGTGAGTAAAATAAGGTTTTTTAAATGCTAATTCCTAACTATATATGGTCTATAACCTATGGTTTTTTCAGTGAATTTTCAAGGTTTTGTAAATGCTAATTCCTAACTATATATGGTCTATAACCTATGGTTTTTTCAGTGAATTTTCAAGGTTTTGTAAATGCTAATTCCTAACTATATATGGTCTATAACCTATGGTTTTTTCAGTGAATATATATATATATATATATATATTCAGTGAAAAAACCATAGGTTATAGACCATATATAGTTAGGAATTAGCATTTACAAAACCTTGTAAATTCACTGAAAAAACCATAGGTTATAGACCATATATAGTTAGGAATTAGCATTTAAAAAACCTTATTTTACTCACACAAAACCATTGAAATTCCATATATAGTTAGTTGTACTAACTATATATCGCGCACCCGCAATCCACTGCTGATGATGTCACATATTACATCATTCATGACATGGTCAGTGACATCACTGATGACATCTCAAATGACATCACTGATGACATCACTGATGACATCTCACATGACATCACTGATGACATCACTGATGACATCTCAAATGACATCACTGATGACATCACTGATGACATCACTGATGACATCTCATTTGACATTACTGATCACATCACTGATGACATCATTCATGTGATAATACGATGAACCTCTTCAGACTCTAATATAACCTTAGATACACTCAGTGTAAACAGACACTCATAGACTGTCACTCATCCATGGAGTTACTCAGACACTTAGTCAGTCATGCAAAGAATCAATCACACCTCCATTTCCTCAACTATACAGTTATACACACCTTACTTATTCAAACATATACTAAAACATATTTACTCACTTATACAATCCTGGATACAAGTTCACAATGATCCATACAGCCACTCACACATTCACTGGCTCTTATGCACAGTTATTCATATAGCTACTGATCAACACATGCAGCAGTTTACAGAACAACAGACATAATGATGCACAAATTAAGACAGTTTAGTCACTAACCCATGCACTCAGTGAGACACATTTAATCAGTCACTCATACAGTCAGTCATGCCCCTACTAAATCCTTCATCAAGACACTTATACATCCACTCATTCTTCAATATGTAAGACATATTTTAACTTTACAGAATTATACAGTCACTGGATGTAGTCATCAGTGATGTCATCAGTGATGTCATTTGAGATGTCATCAGTGATGTCATCAGTGATGTCATTTGAGATGTCATCAGTGATGTCATCAGTGATGTCACTGACCATGTCATGAATTATGTAATATGTGACATCATCAGCAGTGGATTGCGGGTGCGCGATATATAGTTAGTACAACTAACTATATATGGAATTTCAATGGTTTTGTGTGAGTAAAATAAGGTTTTTTAAATGCTAATTCCTAACTATATATGGTCTATAACCTATGGTTTTTTCAGTGAATTTTCAAGGTTTTGTAAATGCTAATTCCTAACTATATATGGTCTATAACCTATGGTTTTTTCACTGAATTTCATTGGTTTTTTAAAAGCTAATATCTGTAGCTGTAAAATGTATTCTTCTTTAAATCCAAAAATATATTTTATATGTTTATTAATAAATTTTTTTTTTAATACTTTTTTTTTGTTCGCTCCCGGTTCGCGAACCGGGAAGCTTCCCGTTAGCTCATCTTGATGCCGCGACCCAGTCCGCGAACCGGTAAACATTCCGTTAGCGCAACTGCCGCGTTAGAAATCAACATCGTGACGCGTCGCGGAAGCGCGACGTATCACGTTGTCGCGTAATGCGTCTTATGACGCGCCGCGTTAGCGCACCCGGAAGTGCTCCGGTACGCGAACTGAGACGCGAAGCGCAGCTCCCCGGAAGCGATCCGCGGCGCGTCGCAAAAGCGCGACGTATCGCGTTGCCGCGTAATGCGTCTTATGACGCGCCGCGTTAGCGCACCCGGAAGCGCTCCGGAGCGCGAACCGAGGCGCGAAGCGCAGCGACCCGGAAGCGATCCGGGGCGCGTTCCGCAGCGCGTAACTTAAGCCTAAGAGGTCATGTGACTTGTTAATAAAACTTTTCATTGGTTCATTTCACTTTTGGTTTCATAATGATGTAAGGCTAGGTCAGGTGACCTAAAAATAACACTTTTCATTGGTTTAGAACTATTGTTTTTCCCAAATTATGAAAAGCCCTCCTTCTTTCCTCACTCTGACTTTCATCTTTGTGAGAGGAAGACCATTTTTGATAGTTGAGCAATGGCTTCAGTAGTTGCTTCAGCTGGTGCACCCCCACCACCACCTCCACCTCCTCATGGGAAGAGAGGACCACCTCCCCAGTTCATCAGCAACACAGAGGAGGAAGAGGATGAACTAGAGGAAGAGGAGACAGAAGGACCACAGTTCTTACAAGAGGTGCCCCGGGTTTCCCGTCGGAAAGCCAGCTTTATTTGGCAGTTTTTTTCACTCCCTCGAGGGCAAAAGAAAGTAAATGCTAGGTATGTCACCTGCCTCATTTGTAAAGACCGGTTATCTAGAGGCACTGATAAAAAGTATAGCTACGGTAACTATACAATGCATCGTCACATGAACAGGTGGCATCCATTGAACCACAGCCAGGCGGAGATACGTGACATGCAAGATAACCCAACAACAACTCCTGTGGCCAGGTCAACATCACTGATATCGTTGACAGGAGCAGAGGCACGGGAAACCGTGCCAAACATTCAGGAGAACTTTGCTCATATCAAACATACCTCCATGTATTGCGGTGCATTGCTGTCATGTGGTAACATGAGCATTAATTTAATCAACCTAGCTTATAACAATCACAATTGCCCTAACCGCCCCAGACAGTAATTTTTTTTTTTGCTCCTGTTGAGCCCTTTTCAATGCCTGTTTTTTGTTGTTTCCCCTCCATCAAAAACAAAAAAAAAAACATAAAAATGTTCAAAAAATACAAAAAAAAGAAAAAATGTTCAGAAAAATAAAAAAAATATATAAAACAACAAAGACATAAAAAAAAAATTCTTTTCAGAACTACCTCCCCTTTCAAAAAAAAATTGCTAGAATGTTTAGCACTCTGGCAAGCTCTATTTTTTTTAGTTCGCTTCCCCGTTCGCTTCCCGGTTCGCGAACCGGGAGCGAACCAAAAAAAAAAAAAAAAAAAGAGTAAGTATAAGGGAAGTAAACAGAGAGTAATGTTAAAAGAAAGACAGCTATAGGGAGTAAACCAGAGATACTGTTTAATAGATCTATTTACCGAAGAAAAGATGGAAGAGGGTATAATTGTGAAAAACAAAATAGATAAGGAAGTGAAAGAAAAAAAAGAGAGTAGAACAATAACAAAGAAGAGTTTCTTGGAGAATGTGAGTGAATGTTCAAAATAAGATTAAAACATGTGGAATAACAGAGAGAAAAAACAGAAAAGAAAAAATAACAGAAAAGATTAATTGAAACAGCAAAGAAATGTAAATAACATAGAGCCATATCATCAACATAGGCAATAAAAGTTTTGCAGCTTTTATCGGCAGAAATGTGTCGCTAAAGCTGCTTTTGCGGCGGAAAACTGCCGCTAAAACCACTTTTGCAACAGTTTTCTTCCAATAAAAACAGCAATAATTTTATTGGCTGTGTTGATAATATGCCCCTTAGTGTGCTTGAACTACAGAGAGAAAGCATAATGAACAAGTAGTGAAAGAGTGATCAGTCAAAGACACTAAGAGTAATAGAGACGGAGTGAGTGAACAAAAGTGAGGAACTATGAGAAGACTGAGAAAAGGAGTGGAAGGAGTAGAGTAAGTAGGTAATAGAGAAAGGAATGAGGGAAGTAGCAAAGGCAGGAAACTGAGGGTTAAAGAAATGAAGCTGTCGAACTACTAGTAGGTGAATGTGATAGAAATGTAACGAAAAGAGTACAAAACATTTACCTTATAATTGTCGTTAACTTACTCACTTTTTGTTTTTATACTTTCAATCTGTGAAAGAGAGAACAAACATTTGAAAAATATTAAAACATGTATTTAAAAATTAGAAAAGACAAGGGAAAAGATTGAAGGAGAAACAGAGTTTCTTTTCCTCATTTCACAATCACATCACGTGTGTTGCCTTTGGTTAGGTATCTCATAGTGCAGATGGTGTCTAGCATATCAAAGAGTACATAGAAGTTGAGCAAAATATACAACAATTTTGACATTTACAGAAGACTTAGCTTCTTATCTTGTTGGAGATGAAGTCGGGCCTGTCTTGCAACATGGTGCATCTTTTGCATCACTGCTGCATCGGTTTCATGTGGCACGAGTTTTTTACAGCATGACACATCTGCCTAGATGCATCAATTTGTAATTTTGTCGCCTCATAGCAAATCTTTTGCACCGCCGCTGCATCGCAAAAGTGACGCACAGTGGCGCAAAAGAGGCATACACCTATCATAAATCTGTCCCTAACATTTGAAATGATTGATTCAGGATGACGATAAGGTGTGGCCTATCCAGAGGTTTGTTTAAGGTGAGGCCTACTCAGGGTTTTAGATGAAATTTACGCTTGTTGAAGAGTACAGAGGAGATAATACATGTGAAGGCCTACCAATGAAGTAAGTCATGTCCACTTCACTCTTGAACAAAGGCCAGACCTCTTCTGTGTCCATGGACAGACCTAAACTTCATCTGCACAATGTCATTCGTAAACTTAGGAAACACAGGTGATGTAATGGAAAAATGTGGAGTTTCTTTTCCTCATTTCACAATCACATCTCCTGTGTTGCCTTTGCTTAGGTATCTCATAGTGCACATGTAGTGCAGCATATTAAACAGTACCCAGAAGTGCAGCACTGCATGGAACAACTTTGACACTTACAAAAGCTTCAGCTTCTGCATGCCCCCTACACAGTGCTAATTATATACATTTTAAACTGATGGTATCTTGCTGGAGATGAACTGAAACCTATCTTGCAACATGGTGCATCTTTTACACAAAAGTGACCCACAATGGAGCAAAAGAGGCGCACGCCCACCATAAATCTGACCCTAACATTTTAAATGATTGTTTTAAGATGCCAATAAGGTGTAACCTATCCACAGATTTGTTTCAGGTAAGTCCTACTCAGGGTTGCAGATGGAATTTAGGTTTGTTGAAGAATACAGAGGAGATAATACATGTGGAGGTCTACCAACGAAGTGAGTCATGTCCACTGCACTGTTGAACAAATGTCAGACCTCCTCTGTCTCCAGGAACAGGCCTAAACCTCATCTACACAATGTGATGTGTAATGTTAGGAAACACAGGTAATATAATTGAAAAACGTGCAATTTTTTTTGCTCATTCCACAATCATATCACCTGTGTTTCCTTTGCTTAGGTATCTCATTGTGGAAATGTAGTCTATCATATGAAAGACTACGTAGAATATGAGCACTGTATGCAACAACTTTGACACTTACAGAAGCCTCACCTTCTCTATGCCTCCTACACAGTTCTAAATGTACATCATAAATGCAAACAGTACAGAATTAATTATACATGTTAAATGGTTTATTTTTGCTGTTCTCAGAATGTATCAAATTTCACTAAAAAAAGTGACTTGAAGGTATTCATCATATAACAGCGAGGAAAAAAAACCACAATCAAAATGATTGTGTTTAAAAAACCCATACAACATAACAAATCAGAATTCAGAACTCCTTAAAGTTAACTTACTTTCCATGACGTCGAAGGATGTCCTATGAACAGCTTACACTCCGTTGTGCTGTTATTACTTTCAGACCGCCACTTTCTGAAAGTAAACCTCCATCGTTTTGAAAAACATGTTACATACAATAAATGACTTCTTGCTCTCTACCACACGTTTCCACAAGGCCAAATCATGTCAGAGACATTTATAACTCTTAGAATTCTTGTAAGCCAATCCCGTCATGTTGTATTTCCGCAACTTTCACAATTAAAATGTTGAAGATCATTTTCACAATCCTGGACTAGTAATATCTTCCCCTTCTTGCTCAGTCATGTTCTACATTTCCTATGACACTGATACTGCTTACTATGAAGCAGACTTACACTATCTCTATGACTACTACAATTATTTAATTCTCTACATCACTTTTAATCACAAAGCAATATAAAACAGTAGACAGCATTGCAGACTTACATTCCCTCTACTCCATGTTTTGATTGGCTGCTTCAATTTGCTTATAAAAAGAAACAGTTTTTCTGAATTCATTCAAAGTGCAGTTATTTCTCCATGACGTCCAGTGTTATGGTAAGAAGTTATGTCTCTGTACTACACTTATCCTCAAGGCCAAATCGTGTAGGAGCCATTAGAACTTCTTGAAATTCCTCAGAGCACATCCCGAGATTCTTTCCCTAAAATTTTGGTTTTAAAAACACCAGGTAAGAGTTTTTAAGGTCATACGGCAAATTTTTTTTGAAAATTAAAACAGAATCATTGCAGAATGACCAGCCATGTCTAGACTTTAAATAAGCTGTGTAATGTCCTGATGTTATTGAAGGACCGTCATGATATATAATTGCTGCAGTTACAAAAGTCCTTCCTGATATTGACAACTGCGAAGCCACAACATTTTTAATTAAAGTTGTCAATTTTGTTCCATCAGGCCTACATCGTTGGAACATTAAAATAACATACTGGCCATATGTTCGTATAAATAATGTGGACATCATTTCAGATTTACATTGGCTACACTCCATGTTGTGATCAGCTGCTTTTACTAGTTTATTAAAAGAGACTGATTTACTGTCTGGCAAAGTTAAATATATAAATCTTTCAGAGTCTACACTAGTAGTACTTGATACCCTACAGTTCTCGCAGTCATGCTGCCATTGATAGGAAAGCCCAAACAGGTGATCTACATCTACACCTTCAGCATGCAATACATCAAGCATATACATTAAAAACTCCTGACAATCTTGCTGAATATTTTGAGAGAATTGTGTTTGGCCTGAACATCTGTCTAACAGATTTCGAATTTCAGACACACTTTCTATTTTTGTTCTATCAGTGCTACATTTCTCTAACACAGAATTTAACAAACTGCAAAATCTTTGATCAGAATTGACCACAATCTCTTCTTTTACATTTTCTAGAGAAAACAAAACATTAACCACTACATTAGCATAGCAGTTGACACCAGAACTGTTTTCAAATTGAAAACCAACAACATCTTCAACAGAATCCTTGTTGTTTCTGCTTATAATTTCAGGTTAATCGACTTTTCGTCTTTTTGCTACAACCTCCCCAGTATTGGTCACATTTCTTCGTTTCCGGCCTACCACACGTTTCTCAAATAAAGGATATTGAGGCAAATGTGGCGCATACTCTCTTTTTAACCTATTGTATTCCTTAACACAATCTAGATCCGCACAAATGTTTGTGACATCACACTCAATCAAGTACAATCCCGATAAAGTTCTAAGTCGTGACAATGCCACATATGCCATACCCTCCTTGAACACAGAACTGCCAATATTCACCAATGCACTGTCTACACTTAAACCTTGCGATTTATGGATTGTCACTGCATATGCCAAGCAAACAGGAAACTGCTTACGGCGCACATATAAGTCTTTTACAAGCAAAAATCTAGCAGAACAACGACCAATTAGCTGTACTTCCTCAATGCCATCAAATTTAATTTTTAAAAATTCAATTCCATCTCTATTTCTGTATTTTACAAAATCAACAACATTACCCATTGATCCATTTACCAGACCTCTTTCAACATGTAAATTCCTTCTTAAAATTATACGGCAGTTCAAGCACACATTCAGAGTCTTTTCAAAACCTGCAGTTTTAGATATAGTCTTCTCTAATGAATCCAATTTTGTTTTCAAATTCTCAGACAAAATAATTGTTGATCCCATATGCTCTACTCTGTCAATAGCTTCCAGTTTCACAATCTGTTGCTTTTCTAAATGCAACATTTTGTTGTTGAATTTGGCACATTCTGCAAGAGTTGGCATCAAACATATTCCAGATTTCTTCTCAGTAATTTTCTGAAAAATATTCTCAGGCACAACATCTTGTTCTGGATATAAATTTGACAGTAATCGTGCATGTAAAGCTTCTTTCCCATGCTCGGTCACTTTTCCAATTCTAACATCTTGTAGAATAGTCTTGTAAACTTCATCCTTCGCCTGACGCATATTTTCATGCAGTTCAGCATAATTGAAGTTTAAACATATATTGACGTTGCCAATGCTCCCTAGGCACTTCCTGGTATCTTCATGCGTGAGCATTTTGAACACAGGTTGCCCTTTCACTGGTGTAAGCTGCAGAAGATCTCCGAAAACAATGATGTGTTTGCCACCAAATAACACATCATACTCTGTTTTGAGAACTTCTTGCATTCTCAAATGCACAAAGGCAAGCATGACATTGGAAACCATGCTTACTTCGTCAATGATAAGAAGTTTCATTTTCCTCAAGATTCTTGAAACTTCACAACAAGCATCTCCAGATAGCTTGTGATATTGTAATTTGTTGTCATGCTCCACTGGCAGCATCAGTAAACGATGTAAAGTAATCCCTTTAATGTTATGTGCTGCCAGTCCAGTTGGAGCAGTGACAACACAAGACAGCGATGACTCTGTCCTTTCCTGCAAATAACATGAAATTGCTTTAATAAGGAAACTTTTTCCAGTTCCTGCTTCTCCACTCACGTACAGTCGGACAGGCTTCAACGACGTACATGAGCACTCTTTCTTGTCATGACTTAATCCATGATCAATTTGCATGGTAACTTCGTCATATATTTTCCTCTGCTCAACGTTGAGTTGTCTTTCCAACTCTTCTAAGTTAACCGCATCCTCCTGAGCATGTGCCATGGCTCTTTCCACTTCATTCATAGCAGTGGCAGCTTCATTTTCGATAACAGGTCCCCCTAGTGGATCCTGACTCAATGAAGCAGAACTCTGACTGTCCTGAGAACTGTCTCTGGCAATCTCGGCTGCAATCGTTGCTTCCTGCTCAATTTCCGCATTCAACATTTCTACATATTTGGGAAAAGCAGGACATTCTATGGTCTCCTTGGCAGCATTGAAAGAGTCTTCGTAACAGAGGAAATCTCCAAGCAGCTCCTCTTCTGCACGCCAAGGCTTGAAAAGTTGCAAAAGTGCTAAATAGAAAAACTCCTTTTTTTCAGGAGATTCGCCACTCAATTTTCGATGGTTTACCAAGTGGCATTTTCTTTGCTTGACCAGACATCCCTCACTTCCTATTACAGCATACACTCCTTTCTCAGTATCTTCTTTGATGTTCCTCTTGAATATGTAATTTTGAAGAACCTCATACAGACAAACATTCTCGAGGTGACTGCTTCGATTTGGATAATATGTATCCAACATGTTGGTCTTCAAAATGTCGGTACTGTTTGGCTCCTTTTCCGCCAAATACTCAATTTCTTGCACAGGTTTCAGAACTCGATTACGCGTTGCAGCAAGACCAAGACTCGCCCAAACGATACTCCTGGACTTGGCATAGAGACTTGCTGAAGACAACCGGTCAGAACATTCGTAAGCTCCGATTTCTCGATGCGACAACATCTTCAGACTGAAACTGTACAACTTCTTGCTGAGGCTCTTTTCATGGGAAATGTCCTCCCACATATCCTTCAATTCTGTCTTCTCTTTTTTGGTGATGTAAGATGTCACATACCGAGCCACAGCCATACAGTTATCAGCCACAAACTGTATATCCATGTTAGCATTCCACATGGACAAAATCACCGAGTTGTAGTCGTTGATGTACTTAGACTCTTCGTTCCTCTTCAAATTGTATGTGTTTTTAGGTGATTTCTTCATCACATTATGTCGCAGCAAAGACATCAAACTGTTTACTCTTCCTTTAGAAATCACCGGTCGTGGAAAGCCGAAACGACATTTGGTGTAGAACTTGTCCTTGTTTCGGAATTTACGACGACAGTACTTTCCACATCGATGGCTTTGGAAACGTAGAACTTTTTCTCTTAGGCTTTTCTTCTCCTTTGCGTTTGGAACAGCACACGTAGAATACTGTTGTATGAAGCTCATCACTGAGTCTTCTGGATCCGTTCCAAATTTAGGTGCATCCTTGATCCACAGCAGCATATGTATATGAGGAGCACCTCTTGCTTGGTACTCCTTTCTCCAGAAGAAATCCAACACCTCTCCAAGAGGTGGATTCTTCTTATTCATGATGAAAGACATCATAGCTTCAAATCTATGATTGAAGTACCTGCATACATTGACTGGATCCAAAGAGCACAGTTCTCCGGGTGTCTTGAATTCGATGTTTTCGATGTTTCCATTTGCCTCTCGTAGAAATTCAAGTAAGTCTTCCCAACCATACTCGGCACAGCTCAGAGTGAGGAACCATGTGGGAGTTCCTAAGTTCCTCAGCATACATTTTAAATCACCATGACGACGGTACCAGTACTCATTAGTACCACGCTGACATGCCATGAGATTAATCAGGTGAGAATCCAAAATACTGTCCTGGACATTGACTTTATCCATAAAGTCACTTGCCGAGATGTTTTGCATGTGTATACCACTTTTCAAGATGTGGTTCACTGCATATGACAGTCCAGACAGATCGCTTTCAAACAGGAGATGAAACAAATAGGGAATGCATTGTCGAAACCTAGCATCTCCTGCATACAATCGCAAAGTCCGGTATTCAGAAGCAGGAATTTGATGAGGTCGCTCATCATATCTTCCTCCCTGACCTGTTGGAAAAAGCTGTGGGAAACACCGAGCTTCCAAACTTTCCTCCCAAACACTAATGGGACTCCCTTTGGCTTGTTTCATTTGAAACAACTCAATAGCATTCCCCATGACTTCCTTGGAATGCAAAGGATGAACACTATAATGTTCATATATTTCTTCACTAGTACAGGGTTCTACTTTCTCAATTTGACCAGCACACAAATCGCTATCCTCTTCCTCACTTACTTCATCTTCTGCAACATATACATTCTTATAGTATTTATTATTTTTTTTCAAATACAATGTTGCCTTTTTAACTTTCCTAACATCCACTAAATCTTGCCATATTTTCTTATTCTTTGTCGGAACCCCATTAACTAAGATAACCAGAGGTTCCTCTTCCACTTTTTCTACTCCAATTGTGTTAATGTTTTTCTTCAAATCTAGAGGCAAATAAACAACTCTTCCCTTTAATCCTCTCTGTAAATCTGATGGAGGCAATTTCCCTGTCTTTGGCTCCATTCTTACAATAGCCTGAAAGGGATGGATACTTTGAATCAAAATAGATTCATAAGTATTTAAATCCTTCAATTCAGAAGGAATCTCAACCAATTCCAGATTATTATGAACTGCTCTAGCAGGCATCTGGTTTTGATTTAATTTGTTACAACAATAAGTACACACACGTTGATCCAATCCCAAATCAAAACAATTTTCTACCATCAAGTATGTTGTGAAATCCTTCCATTCACTATTATTTTCCCTTTCACTTTTTGCATATAAATCCACTAACTTAGTCTGATTCTTATAATAAGTGCGTCGACAACACACACAAGTGAAATTTGGCCTCTCACTTGATTTCACCTCAAACGTCGCAATTTCCCTCTGGAAATTATCTGTACTGGAAACCTGTACACTATCTTCCACATTACCCGCTTCTTCTTGGTCAATTTCAACATTCTCCTCTTTACTTCCAAAGTAACAAAACTCAATTTCTTCACATATATTCTTCACATCTATTTCAGAACCATGCAGCGCATAATTGTTTAAGCATAATTGCTGGACTCTTAGCATAATACAACATTCTAACTAATTTCCTCACTTTATTATGATGCACTGCTAGCATCCTGAAATGATGAAAAACACTCTGGCATACTCTCCTGGAAAGACAAGCCAGTGAATGACCATGCAAACCTGTCACTTCTCTCACTCTGCAAGGATCTAATTCTTGCAACAACTTCATTTTCTGCTTCAAACTTTTCATATTAAATGACCGTACAAAATCACAAAGCAGATTGATGGAATCCTGTCGCACACTGCAAATACTACTACACTTCCAGGTGTACACAGGACCCTTAGGACGTCTTCCTAAAACCTCATTACCTAACACCTCTTCTATCTCTGTTGTCACAAGTTTTTCTTTTTCAACTGGACAACCATCTTTCACTTCATAAGCTCGACCACTGGTGTCAACTGCATGCACCAAATCATTATCCTGGAAATAACTCTCCTCATTAAAAAATGCCTCACAGCTTGAACTATGCATCCATTCTCCAGAAAAAACTTCACAAAAATTACTACGATTAACTATTCTCTTCCATCTACTATTTCTTTTGAAATCATAACTTGCCTTGTTTAGCTTCCTAATTCTATTGATTATCAAAATAAATAACTTACGTTTAATTTCAAATGCCTGATCAATAACTTTCTCAACTATTTTTTTTCTCTTATAAAAAACCACTTTCTGTTGACCTTTCTTAATATTTTTTAACAAATTGCCAATTATCCTGTTGCGGAACATTAGTTTACGAATGTCCCTAAACTGTTGTTTCCTTCTACTATCATGCACAGAGTTATCTCTTGCTCTAGCAGTAACATTTTTCATTGGCCTTTCCTTTCCGTTTGAATTGCTTCTCTTTTTCTGGACTGAAACATTTTCTGTAGTAATATTTTTTTTACTACAGATATTTCTTATGAATGTTTTTGTACTCTTACCCGGTGCTTTCTTGGTGACTTGACAAATCTTTTTGTTAGAGGACTGCTGCTTTTTTTCATTGACCTGCTGTCTTTGACGTTTTGCAGCCTTTCTTAGTCTTTCTTTGGTTGGCATGCTGAAATCTTGAAATGATCTGCAGTTGAATCTGTGGTAAAATATAATAAAAAATGTTATTAACCACTATTACCCAACAGTAAATCAATAACAGTAATCAAAAACTTAAAACACTACTTGACATTTTTACATAGAAGATTTTTTAGTGCTTGGCAAATTTAGAATACAGAAATAGCAGAAAAGAAATGGATTTTATATTCATTTTACCTGTGCTGTTTTATATGTGAATCTGATCTAATTTTATGAGCATATTTTAATATTTTATTGAAGACACTACACATAACCTGTTTTTGAAGGTGTCTTTATTTTTAAATTAAAGGGTTTACATTTTTACTTTTTATTTATTATAAATTTTTAAAATAAATGTTTATAGTTCCATAGGCTCAAGCACGTCAGCTTCCCATCCTATGTCATACAATTCTGACAAATCTGCATCCTCATCACGTTCTTCTTCATCCTCAGGATTTAAATCATCCAAGGGATCAACATTCACTGATGTTTCAATTACGAGTTCAATGATGAGGTCGAAATCAACTGATTGCTGATTGTCGCTCATGTTGATGTTGTCTTTATCTTTAAAGAAAGATAACAACAATGAGATGATGCAGAGTAAGAGACAAATCTCAGAGATTATAATAGTAAAATTGTTTAACAAGAGTAACATTTTGCAGCTATTATTTATCCATGTCCATCGATGCTGAGGAGGTGAAGCCTATGTCCAATTTTTTAGTGAACAGGACTCATCTCTTCTTAACCTTGGATAAGCCTCACCGACTCTGTGTCCCCTGCACATACTTAAATGTAAAGGGGCAGATTTATGTTAACTGGCACATCCCCAGGGATGCACCAGTTAACGTGCACCGCTGCTCTGCCACCCATGGTGTGCCGCATTTACAATCAGATAGGACAAAGCTGCGTCAAAACCCTGCGCCTGCCTGAAGCAGGCATAGGTCTTGACGCAGCATTGTGGAGATGGGGCACCCCTGAGCCTTGCTGGAGCTGCATCGCACTTGCGATACAACTCCAGTAATGCGCCACCTTTACGGCACAGATGCGTCACGCATCTGTGCCGTTTTTGCCTCATGGTGCGCCGCATTGTAAATGCAGCACACCATGGGTGGCGGAACAGCGGCGCAGGATGACTGGCACATCCCTGGTGATGCACCAGTCATCATAAATCTAGCCCTAAGCTTCTTATCTTGTTAGAGATGAACCGCCATATGTATCATCAAACTATTTTGCATTTCCTAAATAGCGAATTTTAAGGAATAAATAGCGATTCTTTACCATTCCTAATTTGCGATGAGCAAATTGCTAATTGCAAATTACCCATTCATTTCCATGGGCCAGGAGGCCCATAGGAATGAAGGTGTAATTTGCGATTAGCAATTAGCTCATCGCAAATTAGGAATTTTTCCAAGGGTGCAGGGGTGTTTCAAGTACACCCTGCTGCACCCCTGAAAAAGAAATTTGGGGGCATATGGCGCACATACATGCCCTAAGGGCATGTATGGGCGTCATATGGCACCTTTTGTTTTTTGGAAAAAAAGCTTTTTGAAAAGAATTTGCAAATTACCACCAACTAGAAGTTGGTGGTAATTTGCAAATCCTTAATGGCATTTTTTGCATATTTTTTGTTTGATACATTGCATTTAAGGAATCGCAAAATTTGCAAATCCTTCAGTGCAATCGCAAAATAAGGAATAGCAAATTTTGCTATTCCTTATTTTGCATCAAACTTGTTTGATACATACCATTTGTCTAATTAGCATTCGCAAAGGCCGAAATTCGCAGAATCTCGGCCTTTGCGAATGCTAATTAGCTTGATACATATGGCCTCAAGTGAGGCCTGTCTTGCAACATGGTGCATCTTTTGCATCACTGCTGCATCGGTTTCATGTGGCACGGTTTTTTTACAGCATGACACATCTGCCTAAATGCATCAATTTGTAATTTTGTCGCCTCATAGCAAATCTTTTGCACCGCCGCTGCATCAGAAAAGTGACGCACAGTGGCGCAAAAGAGGCATACACCTATCATAAATCTGTCCCTAGCATTTTAAATGATTAATTCAGGATGACGATAAGGTGTGGCCTATCCAGAGGTTTGTTTAAGGTGAGGCCTACTCAGGGTTGCAGATCACACTTACGCTTGTTGAAGAATACACAGGAGATAATACATGTAAAGGCCTACCAATGAAGTAAGTGATGTCCACCTCATTGCGCCAGTCATCATAAATCTATCCCTAAGCTTCTTATCTTGTTAGAGATGAACCGCAATATGTATCATCAAACTATTTTGCATTTCCTAAATAGCGAATTTTAAGGAATAAATAGCGATTCTTTACCATTCCTAATTTGCGATGAGCAAATTGCTAATTGCAAATTACCCATTCATTTCCATGGGCCAGGAGGCCCATAGGAATGAAGGTGTAATTTGCGATTAGCAATTAGCTCATCGCAAATTAGGAATTTTTCCAAGGGTGCAGGGGTGTTTCAAGAACACCCTGCTGCACCCCTGAAAAAGAAATTTGGGGGCATATGGCACACATACATGCCCTAAGGGCATGTATGGGCGTCATATGGCACCTTTTGTTTTTTGGAAAACAAGCTTTTTGAAAAGAATTTGCAAATTACCACCAACTAGAAATTGGTGGTAATTTGCAAATCCTTAATGGCATTTTTTGCATATTTTTTGTTTGATACATTGCATTTAAGGAATCGCAAAATTTGCAAATGCTTCAGTGCAATCGCAAAATAAGGAATAGCAAATTTTGCTATTCCTTATTTTGCATCAAACTTGTTTGATACATACCATTTGTCTAATTAGCATTCGCAAAGGCCGAAATTCGCAGAATTTCGGCCTTTGCGAATGCTAATTAGCTTGATACATATGGCCCCAAGTGAGGCCTGTCTTGCAACATGGTGCATCTTTTGCATCACTGCTGCATCGGTTTCATGTGGCACGGTTTTTTTACAGCATGACACATCTGCCTAAATGCATCAATTTGTAATTTTGTCGCCTCATAGCAAATCTTTTGCACAGCCGCTGCATCAGAAAAGTGACGCACAGTGGCGCAAAAGAGGCATACACCTATCATAAATCTGTCCCTAGCATTTTAAATGATTAATTCAGGATGACGATAAGGTGTGGCCTATCCAGAGGTTTGTTTAAGGTGAGGCCTACTCAGGGTTGCAGATCAAACTTACGCTTGTTGAAGAATACAGAGGAGATAATACATGTAAAGGCCTACCAATGAAGTAAGTGATGTCCACCTCATTGCGCCAGTCATCATAAATCTATCCCTAAGCTTCTTATCTTGTTAGAGATGAACCGCCATATGTATCATCAAACTATTTTGAATTTCCTAAATAGCGAATTTTAAGGAATAAATAGCGATTCTTTACCATTCCTAATTTGCGATGAGCAAATTGCTAATTGCAAATTACCCATTCATTTCCATGGGCCAGGAGGCCCATAGGAATGAAGGTGTAATTTGCGATTAGCAATTAGCTCATCGCAAATTAGGAATTTTTCCAAGGGTGCAGGGGTGTTTCAAGTACACCCTGCTGCACCCCTGAAAAAGAAATTTGGGGGCATATGGCGCACATACATGCCCTAAGGGCATGTATGGGCGTCATATGGCACCTTTTGTTTTTTGGAAAAAAAGCTTTTTGAAAAGAATTTGCAAATTACCACCAACTAGAAGTTGGTGGTAATTTGCAAATCCTTAATGGCATTTTTTGCATATTTTTTGTTTGATACATTGCATTTAAGGAATCGCAAAATTTGCAAATCCTTCAGGGCAATCGCAAAATAAGGAATAGCAAATTTTGCTATTCCTTATTTTGCATCAAACTTGTTTGATACATACCATTTGTCTAATTAGCATTCGCAAAGGCCGAAATTCGCAGATTTTCGGCCTTTGCGAATGCTAATTAGCTTGATACATATGGCCTCAAGTGAGGCCTGTCTTGCAACGTGGTGCATCTTTTGCATCACTGCTGCATTGGTTTCATGTGGCACGGTTTTTTTACAGCATGACACATCTGCCTAAATGCATCAATTTGTAATTTTGTCGCCTCATAGCAAATCTTTTGCACCGCCGCTGCATCAGAAAAGTGACGCACAGTGGCGCAAAAGAGGCATACACCTATCATAAATCTGTCCCTAGCATTTTAAATGATTAATTCAGGATGACGATAAGGTGTGGCCTATCCAGAGGTTTGTTTAAGGTGAGGCCTACTCAGGGTTGCAGATCACACTTACGCTTGTTGAAGAATACACAGGAGATAATACATGTAAAGGCCTACCAATGAAGTAAGTGATGTCCACCTCATTGCGCCAGTCATCATAAATCTATCCCTAAGCTTCTTATCTTGTTAGAGATGAACCGCCATATGTATCATCAAACTATTTTGCATTTCCTAAATAGCGAATTTTAAGGAATAAATAGCGATTCTTTACCATTCCTAATTTGCGATGAGCAAATTGCTAATTGCAAATTACCCATTCATTTCCATGGGCCAGGAGGCCCATAGGAATGAAGGTGTAATTTGCGATTAGCAATTAGCTCATCGCAAATTAGGAATTTTTCCAAGGGTGCAGGGGTGTTTCAAGAACACCCTGCTGCACCCCTGAAAAAGAAATTTGGGGGCATATGGCGCACATACATGCCCTAAGGGCATGTATGGGCGTCATATGGCACCTTTTGTTTTTTGGAAAACAAGCTTTTTGAAAAGAATTTGCAAATTACCACCAACTAGAAGTTGGTGGTAATTTGCAAATCCTTAATGGCATTTTTTGCATATTTTTTGTTTGATACATTGCATTTAAGGAATCGCAAAATTTGCAAATGCTTCAGTGCAATCGCAAAATAAGGAATAGCAAATTTTGCTATTCCTTATTTTGCATCAAACTTGTTTGATACATACCATTTGTCTAATTAGCATTCGCAAAGGCCGAAATTCGCAGAATTTCGGCCTTTGCGAATGCTAATTAGCTTGATACATATGGCCCCAAGTGAGGCCTGTCTTGCAACATGGTGCATCTTTTGCATCACTGCTGCATCGGTTTCATGTGGCACGGTTTTTTTACAGCATGACACATCTGCCTAAATGCATCAATTTGTAATTTTGTCGCCTCATAGCAAATCTTTTGCACAGCCGCTGCATCAGAAAAGTGACGCACAGTGGCGCAAAAGAGGCATACACCTATCATAAATCTGTCCCTAGCATTTTAAATGATTAATTCAGGATGACGATAAGGTGTGGCCTATCCAGAGGTTTGTTTAAGGTGAGGCCTACTCAGGGTTGCAGATCAAACTTACGCTTGTTGAAGAATACAGAGGAGATAATACATGTAAAGGCCTACCAATGAAGTAAGTGATGTCCACCTCATTGCGCCAGTCATCATAAATCTATCCCTAAGCTTCTTATCTTGTTAGAGATGAACCGCCATATGTATCATCAAACTATTTTGCATTTCCTAAATAGCGAATTTTAAGGAATAAATAGCGATTCTTTACCATTCCTAATTTGCGATGAGCAAATTGCTAATTGCAAATTACCCATTCATTTCCATGGGCCAGGAGGCCCATAGCAATGAAGGTGCAATTTGCGATTAGCAATTAGCTCATCGCAAATTAGGAATTTTCTCCAAGGGTGCAGGGGTGTCTCAAGAACACCCTGCTGCACCCCTGAAAAAGAAATTTGGGGGCATATGGTGCACATAAATTTTAAAAACATTCCTTTACCTCAAAAACGATTTTCAAGTCATAATTTGAAAACACTGCCCACGGGGAAATGACTTAAAATGTCCTTAAGACACATGAAAGTGTTTTTTTAAAGCCTTTGCAACTTTTTTGGGTCACTTTTAACATGGCTATGTAACTCAAACAGTCAAAATCTAAATTTACCATGCACAGGTGGGAGCATATTTACAAGGAATTTGCTCCACGGGGAAAGGTCTTTTAATTTAATATGGGAAAAATAACATCAGAGACACTGAAATGCCTTATAAAGAAGCATACACCATTATGTCCTTGTCATAAATTTTAAAACCATTCCTTTTCCCCAAAAACGATTTTCAAGTCATAATTTGAAAACACTCCACATGGGGAAATGACTTAAAATGTCCTTAAGACACATGAAAGCGTTTTTTGATTGCCTTTGCAGCATGTTTGGGTCACTTTTAACATGGCTATGTAACGCAAACATTCAAAATCTAAATTTGCCATGCACAGGTGGGAGCATATTTACAAGCAATTTGCTCCACAGGGAAAGGTCTTACATTAAAATGGGAAAAATAACATCAGAGACACTCAATTGCCTTATAAAGAAGCATACACCATTATGTCCTTGTCATAAATTTTAAAACCATTCCTTTTCCTCAAAAACGATTTTCAAGTCATAATTTGAAAACACTCCACAGCTCCTATGCACAAAAAAACCCTGTCAGTACTAATACTTCACATTTTCTCCAATTACAATTTCTCAAAGAAACAAAATCTATTTGTAAAACACTTGAGACAAAGCAACATTTGAAAAACACAACTTTCTTCATAATTTTCTCCTTAAAGCACACTATTCTCTATCTAAATTAAAGAAATCTTTTCTCACCTTAGCAAATACTTTATGAGTTTCAAAACAGTCTCAGAAACACACCAATTTGTCTTCAGCAGAGCAAAAGGTATGCACTCCAGAGTCTGCAGCTATCAAAAGCACAGAAATGCTGTAATTCTTCACACATATCTCTCATGTCACCCAATCAAAACTCTTCCCTCACTTTTTTCAAATCAAAACCCTTCCCCCCTCTGCCCTCTCTGCCTTTTTTGCATAGCAACCACCTCTTGGAAGACCTCTGGTGTTTGCAAGTTCACACAACAATGTTTCAATTGAACTCTGAACTCTCAGTGCACCTGCATATCCAGTGCATTCTTTCATTTAATGATTTTTTCTTGACCACTCAAAATACATCTTTCAAAGAACTCATCCATGCACCCTAACTTTCTGTTTTCAGCAATCAAAATCCACCAATCACTGTTACTGCTTCATTAACACAGAAACTCCACCGTTTTTTTTATTTTAAACTCTTATTTTTTCAACTGCCATTTCATTGCCACACTTCATCTGACTGCAGCAGAACTTTCTCTCACCATGTTTTCTGTCTGGATTGTTGGACATAGTTACATCTATTGGGCTCAGAGGTATGCTGAGAACAGAAATTTACCTAACCTCAATTTACAAGATGTGGAAATTAAGTGGTTTGGCCACAGAGGATTAAAATGTCACCAATTGATACCATTTGTGAAAACCTTTATGCATTTGCCAAAACCTGACCTGTTAATTGTGCACTGTGGAGGTAATGATTTGGGCACTTTGACTGGGGTAGGTCTGGAAATGCTTTTAAAGGACACCTTTGAGCAATTGATGGCACTTTTTCCTCAAACTGCCTTGGTATATTCAAATATATGCCAAAGACAGAAATGGAGGTGGTCAAACCAATTTTGTCCACAAATTGAGAAGTCGAGGAAGCATGTAAACAAATCTGTTTCAGCTTACATGAGAGACCATGGAATGGGCTCCATGTACAACAATAACTTGCGTTACTACATGCAAGATATCTACAGAGGAGCTGGAGTTCACTTCTCAGATGAGGGCAACAGAATTTTCATTCTGAATTTAAGACTGTGCATTGGTACCTACTTATAAGTACCTAAATGTACCATAAACCCAAAAGCTCTTCTCAGAGCTACCCTACATCTGATCACTCACAATTATTATTTTTCTCTAACTTTTTTCACTAATTTTCAACAAAGTACGCTCCCCGGGGCGCTACCCGGTACGTGAACCGGAAGCTAACCTCGCGAAATTTTAAAAAAAAATGTTTTTTTCGCACATATAAGCCTCCTCAGCCACCCTCAGAAAACCTAGGGGGTCAAGATAAGTCTACCGTGCCCCCTTCTACCCATTCTGAACATTATTTGCCCTCCATCTTGTATCTTAAGTCGACCGAAACACAAAATGGTGGACTCCCGTAACGCTTCAGGTTCGCGTACTGGGGCGCTCGCCAGTTCGCGTACCGGGGCGCTCCCCGGGAAGCGCACCATCAAAAAAGGTGGGAAAGTAATTTACAGAAAAACGACTGGAGACACTCTCACCAAATATAGATTAGCTCATACTACATACCAATCCCTATCATTTTCACAAATTTGATTGAAATTCCATTTAGCCATTTAGCCTGTAGACCTCTCTAAATACCGTGAGGTAAATTACTTCTCAAAACACATCTGAAGTGTTGGAATTGACAACCAATGAAAATGTTACTTTCATTTTCTACTTTTATTACCTGACATTTGATTGGTTATATACCTGAATATATATAAAGGAAGAGAAGGAAACACAGCCATTTTGACTACTACTTCTTGTACATTTCAATTGGATTTTCACTAATCACTTCAACTTCTTTGTAAAGGTAAGTTGTTATTTTTAAAACTGAAGTATATTGTGCACCAAAAGTTAATATGGTAAACTTTTTCTGATAGTTATATACTATCCCTCTTTAGTAGTTATAGATTTAGATAGACTTCTCTGTTATAGTTATGGATGGAGTTAGGTTTCTCTTGTATAATTATGAAATTACTTACGTTAAATCACATACACTTTTTTATATTCCTACTTCCACTCTGATACTATACACTGCCCAAAGATAAATTCACTTATAAAAACTGCCTATCTAAAATTAATCCCAACAGTGCCCTATCTCTACTAATAAATAATTTTTTTATCCAAATTTCAGGCAACATGGAAGGCGAACAGAAAGTTTCATTTCAAATTGTCCTGCAAGAGAGCAGCCAAGAATTAATTGATCCAAATTATATAGAATTTATGGATGAAACTTGGGACCAAGAACTACTGCAATGTGTGCAAGCAGTAGATGACCTCCTTCAAAATGAGGACATTTTACACCCTCAGAGATTACAAACTATGTTCAATGAAAATGACGACATTTCAGACAGTGAAATGTTAGAAATGTTATTAAATTTTGAAACACAATCACAATAATAAATAATTGCTTAAAAAATAAAGAAATTAAAAAATAATCAACAAAACCAACAATCAATTAACATACAGTATTTGAAAAGTCTATCATTCTTTTTTCCTTATAGTACGCTCCCCAGAACGCTTCCCGGTTCGCGAACCGGGCGCTCCCCACGCAAAAAAAAATAAATATATTTTTTTTTTTGCCCTGCGGGGCCCTTTTAAAGCCTCCACATCAAACCTAGGGGGTCAGGGAGGATCTACTATGCCCCCTTATGGTCATTTCCCCCTTTGTTTTGGCCTCCTCTTGTCTCTCGATCCTACCGAGAGACAAGATGGCGGCCGCTCCGGACTGTTTAGAATGTTGACAGACACCGGAGAGCCAATCAGCTTCGCTTCGCGAAGTTCCGTTACGCGTAAAGTACGCGAACCGGAGCGCTGCCCAGAGCGCGCTTACAGATATATATCTTTTTTTGAACATTAATTTCTCAAAATCCACTGGAGCACATATATTGAGACCTAGCAAAGGCACATCGGGCTACCAGTCCCTACAATTTTGCCAAGTTTCGTGCAAGTCCATTCAGCCGTTCGGGCTAAAAGTGAGGCCAACCACCCTATGGAAATTAACACTTGACGAACCCCCCCCAAATTTCCAGGGGCTGCTCAGAAACAAAATGTTCCATTTTCCTGAAAATGTCAGCCAATTCCGTCCACAAACGCCAAAGTTATTAGACATAGAATTTTCAAAAATCCCATAGGGAAAAAATCCTAACTATATATACCTACGGGCGACCGCCAGTAGGTAATATATATATATATATATATTACCTACTGGCGGTCGCCAGTTAATTTCCATAGGGTGGTTGGCCTCACTTTTAGCCCGAACGGCTGAATGGATTTGCACGAAACTTGGCAAAATTGTAGGGACTGGTAGCCCGATGTGCCTTTGCTAGGTCTCAATATATGTGCTCCAGTGGATTTTGAGAAATTAACGTTCAAAAAAAGATATATATCTGTAACAGCGGAAAGGGCAGCGCTCCGGTTCGCGTACTTTTCGCGTTACGGAGCTTTGTGAAGCGAAGCTGATTGGTTCTCCGGCGTCTGTAAACATTCCAAACAGTCCGTAGCGGCCGCCATCTTGTCTCTCGGTAGGATCGAGAGACAAGAGGAGGCCAAAGCGAAGGGGCAAATGACCATAGGGGGGCATAGTAGATCCTCCCTGACCCCCTAGGTTTGATGTGGAGGTTTTAAAAGGGCTACGCGGGGCAAAAAAAAAAAAGAAAAATAATAATCGAACGGCTGAATGGATTTGCACGAAACTTAGCAAAATTGTAGGGACTGGTAGCCCGATGTGCCTTTGCTAGGTCTCAATATATGTGTTCCAGTGGATTTTGAGAAATTAACGTTCAAAAAAAGATATATATCTGTAACAGCGCTCCGGGCAGCGCTCCACTTCGCGTACTTTTCGCGTTACGGAGCTTTGTGAAGCGAAGCTGATTGGTTCTCCGGCGTCTGTAAACATTCCAAACAGTCCGTAGCGGCCGCCATCTTGTCTCTCGGTAGGATCGAGAGACAGGAGGAGGCCAAAGCGAAGGGGCAAATGACCATAAGGGGGCATAGTAGATCCTCCCTGACCCCATAGGTTTGATGTGGAGGCTTTAAAAGGGCTCCGCGGGGCAAAAAAAAAAAAAAAATCGTTTTTTTTGGTGGGGTGCGCCCGGTTAGCGTAACGGGAAGCGGACTGGGGAGCGTACTACAAGGAAAGAAGAATGATTGACTTTTAACTTATTGTATGTTTATAGACTTTTTTTTACTTTTTTTTCTGCTGAGTGACGTCTCGGCCTATCTCCACGGGATGCAGTCCCTACCATCTCGGCGTTTAAGCCCAGGGGGACCGGTAGTGTGGGAGAGATAACGGGGCATATTATCAAGGGGCTTTAAAAGCCAAGAAAGCGGAGATAAAATTATCTCCGTATTACCTAGCTGTTGCTAACACCAGTTAGCGACCGCTAGTAGGAGATAGCGACCATCTTGGGCCCCACTTTGCATGTCAGTGATATTTATCACTAATGACATGCAAAGTGGGCATGCCAAGATGTTAGCGACTGGAAACAGTCGCTAACATCGCTATCTCCTATTACCAACTTTTGGAGATATTCGCGCTAAGCGCGAATATCTCCAAAAAGTAACACCTGCCCTGAGCAGTTCTTAGCCATGTTATCCAATGGGAGGTGGATAACATGGCTAAGACCATTAGCTCGGTAATGCATGAATATCGCTGACTTTTCAGCGATATTAATGCATTGCGGCCGTTTTTTATCGCATTTGCGATAAACCTTGATAATAGCAAGGTTTATCTGCGATGATTTCTGACGATGCTTAGCGGTAAAAAATTCTTTGCTAAGCATCGTTAGGGATAAATATCGCTTAACTTTGGTAATATGCCCCAACGTCTGTTAACGTTCGATTCGAAGGAAATCAGGAAGTGTTGAAAAACATTGTCTGTGCCATCTTGCCTTTTTTCAAATGCCACACTTTTGTCGTGCACGGCATCCATTTTAGATGCCTTGACCAGACCCACTCTCTGCACGCTGTCGATCCTTAGCATGGCTCCCCACCCTCGCAAGCATCTCCCCCAGGCACTGGTCACCCCCGCTCTCTGTCTTATGCATGGGTAATAAACCTCCCCCCATCTGCGCTGCTCTTCCCTGAGAATCAAACCCTGTGCCCGCCCGACACCTCCCTTTCGCCCTATTCACTACCGCACCCTCTGACACTCCTCTTCCTCTGTGTCCGATTGTCCAGGACGGTCCCAGGCTATCAGCTAGCCCTGCAGATGTAGTTTATGGCCCCAGCTGTAAAGAATCACCCCTCTTCAAAGGAGTTATAGTAGATCAAGGCCCACACCCGATGAGATCCGTCACACCACACGCATTCCTACTATCTGAAAACCATCCTGTATTGTGATTGGGGAGGGGACCGAGCCTGAAGCGGAAGATTCCAGGGATGACTCTTTGTACATCAAAGTTTTTAGAATTATGTGTCACATTAAAAATATATAGCACTCCAACAAAGTAGTAGGATTATAAAACTTTAATAACTTATAAATATATACAACAAAACAAAAACAGTAAAAACATTTAAAAAATTTTAGGGAAAAAGAAGGAACAATGGTCAGTAGCGGTCGGTTGTGCGAATAGTCTCAAGGCAGCACAACGTCCTGAGTTCTGGACGGCACCCAGGTGATGTTGCCTGGGTGCCGCACGGGTTTTGGGTATCCTACAATGCTGCTCCGAATAACGGCGTGGGGCGTGGGGCGTCCCGGGGGGTGGCTCGTCAGTAGCGGTCTGTTGTGCGAATAGTTCCAAGGCAGCAGAACGCGCTGAAATGTGGATGGCACCAAGGTGATGTCCAGTAAGTTGCCGCCCTCCGAATAACGGCGTGGGGCGCCCCGGGGGGGGGGGAAGGCGGCGTGAACGGGCCTCCCCAGGTGGAGCCTCGTCTGCTGTAGTGGGGCGCCCCTTTACCGTTTCAGTTGCCATTCCGTCCGCTTTTGGTCCACTGTGTCAAAATCCGCAAGTCAGCTGAGTTGCGCCCACTCTTGCGGTGCAGCGATAGGCGGCTGTCACAGGACTCTCAAAATGGCGGCAGGCTCTTTCCTTTTTGGACCTGGTCCACTGAAATGGCCCTGGGACACCTTGGAAATCGGACGCTTGTCTGCTAGGTCTTAGACCCCATTCTCGAAAGCGTCCCCTCCGCCTTGAGGATTCTACAAAAGTCTTGGGGGCCCCCGACTCCTGCAGGCTTCCGGTGGGGAGCGGCTGCCATGATTGCTCGCGGAATGACCACGACGGAGACACGAGATGGTGGTGCTTTCATGCTGACGCCAGCTTCAGTCTGAAACATCCAGAAACAAGGTGGGGCTTTCATCGTTTGGGGGAAAAAAAAAAGTTTTCATCCAATGAAAAGTGTTATTTTTAGGTCATATGATCAAGCCTTCCATCATTAGGAAACCAAAAGTAAAATGAACCAATGAAAACTTTTATAAACAAGTCACATGACCTGTTATGCGGCATAGGGTATAAAAAGCGTAGAAAATCCGTTGGCACGTGAGGCGGCGTCAGTAGCGGACCGATGTGCGAATAGGCCAAAGGCAGCACAACGCGCCAAGATCCGGATGGCACCGAGGTGGTGTCCAGCAAGTTGCCGCACTGGTGTGGCCATCCTACAATGCTGAAAGTGGGCGTGGGGCGCCCCGTTGGCCTGTGAAGTGGCGTTAGTAGCGGACCGATGTGCGAATGGGGCCAAAGGCAGCGCAACACGCAAAGATCCGGATGGCACCGAGGTGGTGTCTAGCAAGCTATGCAGCTGAGTTGCGTGCGCACTTGCGGCGAATAGGTCGAAGGCAGCACAACAATGTTTTCTGAATAGAAGACACCACAAGGCGCTGAGATGCCAAGATCCGGATGGCACCGAGGTGGTGTCTAGCAAGTTGCCACACTGGTGTGGCCATCCTACAATGCTGAAAGTCGGCGTGGGGCGCCCCGTTGGCCTGTGAGATGGCGGCAGTAGCGGAGCGATGTGCGAATGGGGCCAAAGCCAGCGCAACAATATTTTCGGAATAGAAGACACCACAAGGTGCTGAGATGCCAAGATCCGGATGGCACCGAGGTGGTGTCTAGCAAGTTGCCGCACTGGTGTGGCCATCCTACAATGCTGAAAGTCGGCGTGGGGTGCCCCGTTGGCCTGTGAGATGGCGGCAGTAGCGGACCGATGTGCGAATGGGCCCAAAGGCAGCGCAACAATATTTTCTGAATAGAAGACACCACAAGGCGCTGAGATGCCAAGATCCGGATGGCACCGAGGTGGTGTCTAGCAAGTTGCCGCACTGGTGTGGCCATCCTACAATGCTGAAAGTCGGCGTGGGGCGCCCCGTTGGCCTGTGAGATGGCGGCAGTAGCGGACCGATGTGCGAATGGGGCCAAAGGCAGCGCAACAATATTTTCTGAATAGAAGATACCACAAGGCGCTGAGATGCCAAGATCCGGATGGCACCGAGGTGGTGTCTAGCAAGTTGCCGCACTGGTGTGGCCATCCTACAATGCTGAAAGTCGTCGTGGGGCGCCCCGTTGGCCTGTGAGATGGCGGCAGTAGCGGACCGATGTGCGAATGGGGCCAAAGGCAGCGCAACAATATTTTCTGAATAGAAGATACCACAAGGCGCTGAGATGCCAAGATCCAGATGGCACCGAGGTGGTGTCTAGCAAGTTGCCGCACTGGTGTGGCCATCCTACAATGCTGAAAGTCGGCGTGGGGCGCCCCGTTGGCCTGTGAGATGGCGTCAGTAGCGGACCGATGTGCGAATGGGGCCAAAGGCAGCGCAACAATATTTTCTGAATAGAAGACACCACAAGGCGCTGAGATGCCAAGATCCGGATGGCACCGAGGTGGTGTCTAGCAAGTTGCCGCACTGGTGTGGCCATCCTACAATCCTGCTCCGAATAACGGCGTGGGATGCCCGAATGGGTGGGGGGAGGCGGCGTGAACGGGCCTTCCTAGGTGGAGGCTCGTCTGCTGTAGTGGGGCGCCCCTTTACCATTTCAGTTGCCATTCAGCTGAGTTTCGGACGCTCTTGATGCTACAGCGACAGGCGGCTGCAACAGGACTCTCAAAATGGCGGCCTGTTCTTTGGATTTGGGCCTGGTCCACCAAAATGGCCCTGGGACACCTTAGAACTCGGACGCTCGAATTTTTTTTCCTTTCCTCTACATGCAAAAAAAGGTAAATGCCCGGGACGTTACACGCTTCATCTGCCACGATGTACTCTCCAGAGGAACCGAAAAAAAATATAGTTATGGTAACTATACCATGCATCGTCATATGGAGAGGTGGCACCGATTAATTATAGTGCTGCATAAAAGAGAGATTTGGAGGAGAACCCCCGACCTGCCAGTACATTCATCAAAGAAGTGGCACTGACAGCATCAGAGGCAAGGGAAACGGTCCCAAATATTTAGAAGAACTTTGGAAAGATTAAAATGACATGTTTAGATTGTGGCAAATTTATTTCATGTGGACAGATGAGTGTTACTCTAATAAATACAGCATATGAACATCATCATAGTCGATGGTTGGTAGAGACATTTTGACTATATCCTGGACCTGCCCGTCCTCGCCCAAAATGGCGCCGGAATAAATGGGACTCGTAACTCCTTGTTGTGTACTGGTTGCACAACCTTGATATCACGAGATACGTATGCAGTTTTGAAGCACATGGCGGGCGGGGACGAGAATAGATTGAAACTTTCGATATCCCTATTGATATTAAGTTCTGATGTGTTATTGATTACTGTACTATTGAAAGTTCGAATTAACGTCACCCATGGTACTTGCCCGCAAATGTATATCTAGATAATTTTATTGTAACTGGCCCTGTCGTATTTTAATTATAAAATGTACGTCCACCGATTCCGCAACTGTTAGACACCTTAGTTCTTGCAACCTAATGGCACGCCCGTTACGTTCCTCTACAGTGTAAATGTCTACTCCTCATATACGATTACAGTTTGCTCCGTGGCCGGCCCACGTGGTTATAGGCCCGTATTTGTATAATGACATTTTCACAATAAAGGTTTTTAAAAGAAAACATGGTAGTAGTATATACATTGGTAAAGTTTTTAATAATAGTCACTGTTTTAGAATCAGTAAAGGGCAAGTGAAATAAAGCAGACCAATTACATGAAGGGTAAAAGGTATAATACGCAGGAACGCAGTAAAGATAAATGGTCAAGGGCTGTTGTGTTTTCTACTCCTGCAACATAAAGTGATCGATAAGAATCTCATATTCAGGCGTATCGGCGAGTAAGACAGCAGGCCGACCCTCTTTTGCTCAACGGCTCCGTCATGGGACGAAGAAACGCCCTTTTTCTCGAAAAAGGAATATATTTTACTTGGAAGACAGTTGTAAATTTTCCGGGAAAGTACATTAGCCTGGAACATTATAACATATATTTAAGAAAAAATAATGTTCGAAAGTAATAAAAAGCGTAATTTTTAGGTCATATGACCAAGCCTTTCATCATTAGACTAAGAAAAGTAAAATGAACCAATGAAAAGTTTTATTAACAAGTCACATGACCTGTTATGCTTACGTTACGCGCTGCGCGTCGCGCCCCGGATCACTTCCGGATGCGCTAACGCGGCGCGTCATATGACGCATTACGCAACAACGCAGGTCCAGAATATAGTCAAAATGTCTCCACCAACCAGCGGTCGGAACACAACCCCTTTCAGCAGGCTAAATAGTTCTATTAAATGACAACAGAAGGGACAGGCAACAAGAACCATCAGTCAAAGAGGGGAGGGCTAGTTCTTCTCTACCGGGTCACGTTGGGGCGCTACCGGAACTGATCGAATTGGTAGTCTACAGTGTTTCTGGATGTTTCAGACTGAAGCTGGCGTTAGCATGAGAGCACCACCATTTCGTAGCTCCGTCGTGGCCATTCCACGAGCAATAATGCTAGCCGCTGCCCACCAGAAGCCTGCGGGAGTCGGGGGCCCCCAAGACTTTTGTAGAATCTTCAAGGCTGAGGGGACGCTTTCGAGAATGGAGCCCAATCTCTAGCAGACAAGCGTCCGAGTTCCAAGGTGTCGCAGGGCAATTTTAGTGGACCACGCCCAAATCTGAAGAGCCGGCCGCCATTTTGAGAGTCCTGTGGCAGCCGCCTATCGCTGCACCGCCAGAGTGGGAGCAACTCAACTACATGGTGAGCGAGACGCTGTAGTCGAAAGAGCGGGCGGTAAACAGCTGAATAGCGGAAGAGGCACAGTGTAGCAAAAGCGGGCGGAATGGCAACTGAAATGGTAAAGGGGCGCCCCACTACAGCGTGTCTTTAGGTGAAACGGATTGTGGGACAAGGTCAAGAATGGAAGAGTTACCAAAAGGCAAAAAGTTCCGCTTGATCCCGGGAGCCGGCCACCTATGTCGGGGGCGATCTCAGGCTACACCAGGAGAACACGACTTGGGGAGGGAGCCGGAGCCAAGCGCCCCCTCCGAGTCCGCGCCATCACACCGTCCCTCGGGGGCCTCCGTCAAGCGGTTCAGGGTGGCACCGCATCACATTGTTCACAAATGCAGTCACGTCCTCAAACAGCCCCCACTTTACTTTGAGAATAGTGAAGCTGAAGCAAGTGCAAATAGGCTTCAGACAGTGTTACAAGCACTCCTCAAAACTTTGAACCATCAGAGTGCATGAGTTTCATGCTCGATCGATTGAGCTAGCCGGATCGGGCAACAAAAAGTATAAAATAGTTATGTAAATAGTTGTTTAATAAAATGTTTTACCCTGTTACTTTGCTGGTGTGTTGTATATATTTGTAATATTTGCATAGAGTTTATCGTTATTTTGGGCGGGGTGGGTGGCGGAGCCGAGCTGTATTGCAGCCATCATGGTGTGGCGTTCAGTTCATCTCACTAGTTTCGTATTTGTCATGAGGGGTTGTTCCTAATGTTTCTATTTTAGCGAGGTCAAAAAGAGATCCCATTAGTGGCCTACTGATTTTGCTCGATTCCTTTTGTTTTTTTACACGATTTTTCGCTATCTGCAAAGACTAAACAGAGTATTGCGACTCTGTGCTTGTTTGTAAATAGAGAATGAACCAAAGAGAACCAATTCTAAAACAGTAAATGCTTGGATAACAATCAATCAAATGGAGAGAGAAGCAGGCACGACGGATTACAACGGGGGCAAAGGCCTGCGTTAACTACCTTTCACTATCTGCAAAGAGAGAGTACTCCTAATAGAAATGAGGGGGGGGGGCAGCATTCAAAGCAGATTAGTGTGCATAAACACGAAAATGTTTTTTCTTACCACGTACTTGACATTCGACAGCTTATGATATTTGCTATTAAAAAACCATTGAAATTCACTGAAAAAACCATAGGTTATAGACCATACATAGTTAGGAATTAGCATTTACAAAACCTTGAAAATTCACTGAAAAAACCATAGGTTATAGACCATATATAGTTAGGAATTAGCATTTAAAAAACCTTATTTTACTCACACAAAACCATTGAAATTCCATATATAGTTAGTTGTACTAACTATATATCGCGCACCCGCAATCCACTGCTGATCATGTCACATATTACATCATTCATGACATGGTCAGTGACATCACTGATGACATCACTGATGACATCTCAAATGACATCACTGATGACATCACTGATGACATCTCAAATGACATCACTGATGACATCACTGATGACATCTCAAATGACATTACTGATCACATCACTGATGACATCATTCATGTGATAATACGATGAACCTCTTCAGACTCTAATATAACCTTAGATACACTCAGTGTAAACACAGACTCACAGATTGTCACTCATCCATGAAGTTACACACACACCTAGTCAGTCATGCAAACAATCAATCACACCTCCATTTCCTCAACTATACAGTTATACACACCTTACTTATTCAAACATATACTAACACATATTTACTCTCTTTTACAATCCCTAATACAAGTTCACAATCATCCATACAGCCACTCACACATTCACTGGCTCTTATGCACAGTTATTTATATATGCCAACTCTCACATGTACTATGTTTTACATATGTACTTACTTTGACATGTAGCACTGAGATATCCATTCACTCACCAATACACTCATGCACACAGTCAACCGCCCATACAGCTGTTTCCACATGCAGTTTTGAACCCATACATCTAGTGAATCAACTGCTCACACATCTATGCACAGAGTCATACACCTCCCAGCCACCCACACACACACTCAGTCTCCCATACAAATACTTGAGCAACCAATCAATAACCCATATAGTTACTCATATAGCTACTGAACAACACATGCAGCAGTTTTCAGAACAACAGACATAATGATGCACAAATTAAGACAGTTTAGTCACTAACCCATGCACTCAGTGAGACACATTTAATCACTCACTCATACAGTCAGTCATGCACCTACTAAATCCTTCATCCAGACACTTATACATCCACTCAAGACATATTTTAACTTTACAGAAAAATACAGTCACTGGATGTTGTCATCAGTGATGTCATCAGTGATGTCATTTGAGATGTCATCAGTGATGTCATCAGTGATGTCATTTGAGATGTCATCAGTGATGTCATCAGTGATGTCACTGACCATGTCATGAATGATGTAATATGTGACATGATCAGCAGTGGAGTGCGGGTGCGCGATATATAGTTAGTACAACTAACTATATATGGAATTTCAATGGTTTTGTGTGAGTAAAATAAGGTTTTTTAAATGCTAATTCCTAACTATATATGGTCTATAACCTATGGTTTTTTCAGTGAATATATATATATATTCAGTGAAAAAACCATAGGTTATAGACCATATATAGTTAGGAATTAGCATTTACAAAACCTTGAAAATTCACTGAAAAAACCATAGGTTATAGACCATATATAGTTAGGAATTAGCATTTAGAAAACCTTATTTTACTCACACAAAACCATTGAAATTCCATATATAGTTAGTTGCACTAACTATATATCGCGCACCCGCAATCCACTGCTGATGATGTCACATATTACATCATTCATGACATGGTCAGTGACATCACTGATGACATCACTGATGACATCTCAAATGACATCACTGATGACATCATCTAGTGTCTGTGTGTTTTTGTAAAGTTTAAATACGTTTTACATATTGAAGAATGAGTGGATGTATGGAAGACTGAGTGTGTGTGTGGCTGGCTGGGAGGTGTGTGACTCTGTGCATATCAATGTGTACTTGTATCAGTGATTGTATAAGAGAGTAAGTATGTGTTAGTATATGTGTGAAAAGTATGGTGTTCTGTGTTTAACTATAGATGAGGAAATCGAAGTGTGATTGATTCTTCACAGGACTGACTAGGTGTATGAGTGCATATGATAGTCTTCTAATAATAACTGACTGTATGTATGAGTAATTGTATGGGTGAATGAGTGAATGTGTGTGTAGACGTACGAATCAGTGAGTGCGTATGTAGTAACTGGTATTGGTGTGTCATGATGTCATCAGTGATGTCATTTGAGATGTCATCAGTGATGTCATTTCAGATGTCATTAGTGATGTCATCAGTGATGTCACTGAAGTATGGTGTTCTGTGTTTAACTGTATAGATGAAGAAATGGAAGTGTGATTGATTCTTTACAGGACTGACTTGGTGTGTGAGTAACTCCATGGATGAGTGGCAGTGTGTGACTGTCTGCATAGGTGTATGAGTGCATATGATAGTGTTGTAATAATAAGTGACTGTATGTATGAGTTATTGTATGGGTGAATGAGTGAATGTGTGTGTAGACGTAGGAATCAGTGAGTGCGTATGTAGTAACTGGTATTGGTGTGTCATGATGTCATCAGTGATGTCATTTGAGATGTCATTAGTGATGTCATCAGTGATGTCATTTGAGATGTCATCAGTGATGTCATCAGTGATGTCACTGACCATGTCATGAATGATGTAATATGTGACATCATCAGCAGTGGATTGCGGGTGCGCGATATATAGTTAGTGCAACTAACTATATATGGAATTTCAATGGTTTTGTGTGAGTAAAATAAGGTTTTCTAAATGCTAATTCCTAACTATATATGGTCTATAACCTATGGTTTTTTCAGTGAATTTTCAAGGTTTTGTAAATGCTAATTCCTAACTATATATGGTCTATAACCTATGTTTTTTTCAGTGAATTTCATTGGTTTTTTAACAGCTAATATCTGTAGCTGTAAAATGTATTCTTCTTTAAATCCAAAAATATATTTTATATGTTTATGAATAATTTTTTTTTTAAATATTTTTTTTTCTTCGTTCCCGCTTCGCGAATCGGGAAGCTTCCCGTTAGCTGACCTTGATGCCGCGAAATAGACCGCGAGCCGGTAAACGTTTCTTTACCGCAAGTGCCGCGTTAGAAAACAACATCGTGACGCCTCCCGTCCGCATGACGTTTCACGTTGTCGTGTGATACGTCATATGACGTGCTACGTTAGCGAACTGGTACGCGAAGCGAGTCGCAAAGCGCAGGTTTCTGGAAGCAAACCGGGAGGCCCTGCAAAGCGCTTAACGTAAACACAGCAAGTCATGTGACTTGGTAATAACACTTTTCATTGGTTCATTTCACTTTTGGTTTCCTAATGATGTAAGACTAGGTCATATAATCTAAAATGAACACTTTTGATTGGTTGAGAACTCTTGTTTTTCCCAAATGATGAAAATCCCTCCTTCTTTCCTCACTCTGACTTTCATCATTGTGAGAGAAAGACCCTTTGTGATCACTGAGCAATGGCTTCTTTAGTAGCTTCAGCTGGTGCTTCCCCACCACCTCCACCACATCCAAGGAAGAGTGGACCACCTGCTCAAGTTATAATTCAGCAAGAAGAGGAAGAAGAGGAAGACGAGGAAGAGCAGGAAGAGAGGCAGTTTTTGCCTGAGGAACCCAGGACGTCTCACCGGAAAGAAAACTTCATTTGGCAATTTTTTAAAATTCCCAAAGGTCAGAAAAATGTAAATGCAAGATACGTAACTTGCCTTATATGTCAAGATAGACTGTCCAGAGGAACCGAGAAAAAATACAGTTTCGGAAACTACACAATGCATCGCCATATGACTAGGTGGCATCCTAACAACTACAGTGCTGCACAGTTTTGGAACGACCTAGATAATCTCCCTATTATGGCCAGAAGATCTGTTGTACCGGAAGTAACGGGACCAGAGGGCAGGGAGATGGTGCCAAATATACAAATGAGATTTGGTGAAGTAAAACACATCTGCGTATTTTGCGATGGATTCATTTGCTACGGAGAAAGAAGCATCACTCTGATCAACAGAGCTATTGACTATCATATGCAAGTTTGTACGAAACGCCCAAAATAATAAATACTTTTTTTTTGTTTTGTTGCTCCTGTTGAGCCCTTTACAATGAATCGTTTTCATTGCCCCCTCCAAGAAAAACCCCAAAAAATATAAAACTGTTCAGAAAAATTCAAAAAAAGTAAAAAAATGTTCTGAAAAATAATAAAAAAAATATAAAACAACAAAAACAATAAAAAAAAAAGTTCTTTTCGGAACTACCTCCCCGTTATTAAAAAATTGGTACAATATTTGGAACTGTGCCAACCTCTATTTCTCTTAGTTCGCTTCCCAGTTCGCTCGCCGGTACGCGAACCGGAAGCTAACCAAAAACAGTAAGTATAAGGGAAGGAAACAGACACTTATGTTAAAAGAAAGACAGCTATAGGGGAGTAAACTAGAGATACTATTACCCGTAATCCACTGCTGATGATGTCACATATTACATCATTCATGACATGCTCAGTGACATCATCAGCAGAGGATTGCGGGTTTTTTGGCAACGTGCCTTATCCACGGTTTAATAACGCTGCCTTTTGCTTTATATAAGTTTTCAAATTGTATGAAATATATACCAATAGGTCGTTATGAACCTTTAGGTAGTGCTTTTCTTCATGAGGTCTGGTCGCTTCCATACACATACAGATGTTTCAAAGATGATCAAGAAGTTTATCTGAATGGAGAGGAATGCACTGAGACGCTAGATCATTCACTAATGTGTAGGCACATACAGTTACACGGTTCATGCAACAAACACCGACCAAATATGGCTTGCGTGTTGCAAGGCACGCCAGTTCCTGCTATCATCCCCACGTTCAAGTTGTTGGAAAATGGTAGTTATTTGATGCTCAATAATGAAGATTGTTCTGAGTTAATTAAAAGTATTCCTTTTATCGTAACAGTAAGTGAACGGGTTATTTGCTGCAGAAATGTTCTATTTTCTCCCACACATGAACATAGGGAGTTTTCAATCTGGCCACAAATACCAACCTTGGGAGAGATTTCAACGGCATGGCAAGAATAAGAGCTCTTTTGTCTCAGAGAGAGGTGGCCTTGAGTTCGGCCCGTGAAACTTTCGTGCTTCACATAGCGAACACCCGTACAGAGGTGCAGACCCTTTTCAATTCAGATTTGCCTTTCAATTTCAGCAAGATGGTTCGGACTATCTTTAACGCATCCTCCACAAAGGCCCTGGCGCACTTTTTTAAAGTTGTTACCAGTGGTCTCGTGACTTCATTTGAGAAAATCTTTGGAGTCATCCCTGCTTTCTTTCATTCTATTTTCTCCACTCTGCTTCGTGGATTGGCATTTTTACTTGCATTACCAGCGGACGCTCTGGTGCTTTTTTACATTTTTGAATATGGATGTCCCTCCTATGCAACCTCCCACCCTGCAGCTGCTGACACTGTTCCGCAATCGCATGCTAGAATATTATGGCACAATGCCGTTGGCGATATTAAGCACGGCATATGGATTATCTTTTCGATTCTCCTACTTCACCTGTGTCCAGCCTGTATTTCACTGCCTGACCTGTGATTTCGATTGGGCCATTGATTTGTGTCTCTGCGGACCGGTTTCTCCTGACGTCGACTTTAATCAGCTGATGACTCCTATCATTACTCACGAGTTGGTTTGTCCTGGCGAAAGGATTATGGCTGTGGCATTGATGCATGGACTAATTGGTCCCTGGAATTTATTGGCGGCAGCACAGTCTTTCTTGGAACAGAGCTTTCTTGAAAACCCACTGAGCTGTCCTCTGATGGTGATAGAGGATCCGGTGCTGGGAGAGCACGTATGTTCTTTTCCGCTTTTAAATTGGATGGCTGAACTGTTTTCGGATGAAGACGGTGACTTCCTATTGGAGGCTGTTGCAGCTTATTTTGCATACACAGTTATGTCATAGACCTTTTTCATGTTTGATATGCTGAGTACTAGCATTTCATTGACAATTCATTGACTTATTTGTCAAGTTTTTATTATTTACCTTGCCTATTGGCTTAAGACTCGATAAAGTACTTGGCTGTTTTATTTTTCTTTAGCATTAAATTTTCCTAGTTTTTAATGCTTTACCTTGCGGACCGTCCACATATAAACTTGCAATCTGCTCTCATGAGATGGCACTTCTATTATCTTATTCAGTTCGTTTCCGGATCATGGGGAGGTGTCATCTAGGTCCTGGATATCTTTACACCGTGTTAAGTTAGCATGGGCTCATTACCGGTTTAAACGCCATTTTTCCTTTTTTGCAACTTCTGCACACGACACTTAGTTGTTGCTTTAGCTTTCCACCTAGTAGTTCATCGTGGTTTACATGAGAATAATATGTTATTGCTCTACTATCTGCTTTGCTTGTTAAACTATATCTGTACAGCGAGTGCTAAAGTTTCAAGAACAACACGATACAGAATTGTTATGAGGTCTGATCTCCACGACTTCATACTCATAACATAAGTGCAACTTCTGCCAATTCTGGGCATGAGGCGGGTTTTATATTGCTTTGCCGAACACACATACACAACAGTTGATGCGGTTCACATGAAGAGAGAGCTGGTGTATGCTGATGTGATTCCTTCAAATCTAAGACACTAAAGTATGGGCACGCCCTAAACCAACACAAAGAGACCTTCTTAGCAAATAATATAATATGTGTATTAGGGAGGGTGAGATATAAGCAGCCGCGGGCCGTGGAGGGAGTTACGGTGAGGCAGGGAGGCGGGGAGGGGGAGAAGCAGGGTGGAGCCCTCTCTACCCTGCCCCTCCCCCTCCCCGCCTCCCTGCCCCACCGTAACTCCCTCCACGGCCCGCGGCTGCTTATAAGTGTTGCTAACTCTTATTCATTTACAGCATGTTAACATACTGTCACCATTCGCTTTTTATGTACTAGTAACTATGCTGGTAATTTTGCTACTGATAATATGTGTACTTGTATTCTCCACCCTGCTTCTCCCCCTCCCCGCCTCCCTGCCTCACCGTAACTCCCTCCACGGCCCGCGGCTGCTTATAAGTGTTGCTAACTCTTATTCATTTACAGCATGTTAACATACTATCACCATTCGCTTTTTATGTACTAGTAACTATGCTGGTAATTTTGCTACTGATAATATGTGTACTTGTATTATCTAAGATACTACGCCTGAGAAGACGGCATTAGTAAATAAACATTTCAAATACACATGTGTTCTTCTTAACTCCATGTTCTGGTTTCTAAGAAATATATAACGACCGACTGTTCATGAGTTCCACGTATCCTGAGGTACAATAAGTTCATATTCTGGATTGTCTAAACATTGAGAGTTTGTTATATCCAATGTGACACTGTACCTAGCTTGCTAAGGAGTTTTTGATTACTAACGTGAGTTTTGGGACACCCTAATTCGCCGAGGTTCCAATCCTCTGTCCACAGTTCTGTGTGAGAACAGAAACCCTGCGACAGGGGCACCCCCGACCCTTGCTGGAGCTTCATCACACTTGCGATACAACTCCAGCAATGCGCCACCTTTACGGCACAGATACATCACGCATCTGTGCTGTTTTTGCCCCATGATGCGCCGCATTGTAAATGCAGCACACCATAGGTGACGGAACAGCGGCACAGAATGACTAACACATCCCTGGTGATGCGCCAGTCATCATAAATGTATCCCTATGCTTCTTATCTTGTTAGAGATGAACCGCCATATGTATCATCAAAGTTTTTTGCATTTCCTAAATAGCGAACTTTAAGGAATAAATAGCGATTCTTTACCATTCCTAGTTTGCGATTAGCTATTTGCTAATTACAAATTACCCATTCATTTCCTTCATTTCCATAGGGCGGTTGGACTCACTTTTAGCTCGAACGGCTGAATGGATTTCCACGAAACTTGGCAAAATTGTATGGACTGGTAGCCCGATGTGCCTTTGCTATGTCTCAAGATATATGCTCCAGTGGTTTTTACGAAAATTAACTTTGAAAAATATATATTGGGCTACATTGGCCTATATATATGTTGGAGCCCAAATGTAGCCCAATGTAGCCCAATGAAGCCCAATGTAGCCCAATGTAGCCCAAAGATGGCCGCCAGACACACAAAAAAACAAATGTAGCCCAAATATCAGCCAGATGTAGCCCAACTATAGCCCAGTGACAGAATGACCAATCAGCTTCGCAAACCTCCGTTACGCGGAGCGGAGCGCTGTTACAGATATATATCTTTTTTTGAACGTTAATTTCTCAAAATCCACTGGAGCACATATATTGAGACCTAGCAAAGGCACATCGGGCTACCAGTCCCTAATATTTTGCCAAGTTTCGTGCAAATCCATTCAGCCGTTCGATTATTATTATTATTTTTTTTTTTGCCCCGCGGGGCCCTTTTAAAACCTCCACATCAAACCTAGGGGGTCAGCGAGGATCTACTATGCCCCCTTATGGTTATTTCCCCCTTTGTTTTGGCCTCCTCTTGTCTCTCGATCCTACCGAGAGACAAGATGGCGGCCGCTACGGACTTTTTGGAATGTTGAAAGACGCCAGAGAACCAATCAGCTTCGCTTCACAAAGCTCCGTTGTCCTGGGACGCTGCCTGGTCCGCTGTTACAGATATATATCTTTTTTTAAACGTTAATTTCTCAAAATCCACTGGAGCACATATATTGAGACCTACAAAAGGCACATCGGGCTACCAGTCCCTACAATTTTGCCAAGTTTCGTGCAAATCCATTCAGCCGTTCGGGCTAAAAGTGAGGCCAACCGCCCTATGGAAAACTCAATGTTAAAAACACGTTTTGGGATCCCCCTTTTTTCTCGGCCCCCCCTTGACGAACCCCCCCCAAATTTTCAAGGGCTGCTCAGAAACAAAATGTGCCATTTTCCTGAAAATTTCAGCCAATTCCGTCCACAAACGCCAAAGTTATTAGACATAGAATTTTCAAAAATCCCATAGAGAAAAAATCCTAACTATATATACCTACTGGCGACCGCCAGTAGGTAATACACACACACACATATATATATATTCACTGAAAAAACCATAGGTTATACACCATATATAGTTAGGAATTAGCATTTAAAAAACCTTATTTTACTCACACAAAACCATTGAAATTCCATATATAGTTAGTTGCACTAACTATATATCGCGCACCCGCAATCCACTGCTGATCATGTCACATATTACATCATTCATGACATGGTCAGTGACATCACTGATGACATCTCAAATGACATCACTGATGACAACATGCAGTGACTGTATTTTTCTGTAAAGTTAAAATATGTCTTGAGTGGATGTATAAGTGTCTGGATGAAGGATTTAGTAGGTGCATGACTGACTGTATGAGTGAGTGATTAAATGTGTCTCACTGAATGCATGGGTTAGTGACTAAACTGTCTTAATTTGTGCATCATTATGACTGTTGTTCTGTAAACTGCTGCATGTGTTGATCATTAGCTATACGAGAGGCTATATGTGTTATTAATTGGTTGCCCAAGTATTTCTATGGGAGATTGAGTTTGTGTGGGGGTGGCTGGAAGGTGTGTGACTCTATGCATAGATGTGTGAGCAGTTTATTCACTAGGTGTATGAGTTCAAGAGTGCATGTGGAAACAGCTACATGGGCAGTTGACTGTGTGCATGAGTGTATTGATGAGTGAATGGATATCTCAATGCTACATGTCATAGTAAGTACATATGTAAAACACAGTACATGTGAGAGTTGGCATATATAAATAACTGTGCATGAGAGCCACTGAATGAGTGAGTGGTTGTATCGATCATTGTGAACTTGTATCAGGGATTGTATAAGAGAGTAAATATGTGTTAGTATATGTTTCAATAAGTAAGGTGTGTTTAACTGTATAGTTGAAGAAATGGAGGTGAGATTGTTTCTTTGCATGACTGACTGGGTGTGTGAGTAACTCCATGGATGAGTGGCAGTGTGTGAGTGTCTGTTTACACTGAGTGTATCTAAGGTTATATTAGAGTCTGAAGAGGTTTATCGTATTAGCACAAGAATGATGTCAAATGAGATGTCATCAGTGATGTCATCAGTGATGTCATTTGAGATGTCATCAGTGATGTCATCAGTGATGTCACTGACCATGTCATGAATGATGTAATATGTGACATGATCAGCAGTGGATTGCGGGTGCGCGATATATAGTTAGTGCAACTAACTATATATGGAATTTCAATGGTTTTGTGTGAGTAAAATAAGGTTTTTTAAATGCTAATTCCTAACTATATATGGTGTATAACCTATGGTTTTTTCAGTGAATTTTCAAGGTTTTGTAAATGCTAATTCCTAACTATATATAGTCTATAACCTATGGTTTTTTCAGTGAATTTCAATGGTTTTTTAATAGCAAATATCATAAGCTGTCGAATGTCAAGTACGTGGTAAGTAAAAACATTTTCGTGTTTATGCACACTGATCTGCTTTGAATACTGCCCCCCACCCCTCATTTCTATTAGGAGTACTCTCTCTTTGCAGATAGTGAAGGGTAGTTAACGCAGCCCTTTGCCCCCTTTGTAATACGTCGTGCCTGCTTCTCTCTCCATTTGATTGATTGTTCTCTTTGGTTCATTCTCTATTTACAAACAAGCACAGAGTCGCAATACTCTGTTTAGTCTTTGCAGATAGCGAAAAATCGTGTAAAAAAACAAAAGGAATCGAGCAAAATCAGTAGGCCACTAATGGGATCTCTTTTTGACCTCGCTAAAATAGAAACATTAGGAACAACCTGTTGAAAATAGCAATGCGTATGTACATAAGCGGCGTTCATTTGTGTTCACAGTACCCCTTGTTGATTGTTTCAATCGAGCATTGAATTGTTCGAAGTTAATTCTCTTAAGGATCTTCTCTACCTGCAAACGAGGAAGAATAGGAATATTCTCTCTCCCTTTGCAGATAGTGAAGGGTAGGTAACGCAAGCCTTTAACACGTCGTACCTATTTCATTCCTCATTGATTGATTGATTGTCCGAACATTGACTGTTTGGGAATTAGTTATTTTTGGAGGTATTCCCTGTTTGCATATAAACGTAGGAAAATCTTTGCAAGTAGTGAAAGGGTACGTAATGCGGACCTTTCTCCCCCGTTGTAATCTGTCATGCCTATCTACTCCCCACTGATTGATGCACCTTTTTCACCCGGACCATTTACTAGAGATACGTCATCTGGCCCGACCAGAGAGCACCCCTAGTGAAAAGGACATATGCAATAATAACGAAGTGATCACTGTATCCTGTTAACAGAAACTTTACCATGAAACAACCTGGAAAGAAAAAAATAGGAAAACGAAAATCAGTAGGCCACTGATGAACATGAACTTTTATTAAACAACAAACAAAGAAACGATAACATAACGTAATGATAAAACCTATTAATGTCCTAGAAACAAGAAAACGTTAAACTATGCCAGTGGTGAGAGACCAGAAAAACAGTCCGAGAAACCAAATCCGAGAAACCAAATCACCCCTCGCTGTCCCAACTCATGCACTCTGAAAGTTCAAAGTTTTGAGGAGTGCTTGTAACATTGTCTGAAGCCTATTTGCAATTGCTTCATCTTCACTATTCTTAAAGTAAGTGGGGGCTGTTGTGATGCGGTGCCACCCTGAACCGCTTGACGGAGGCCCCCGAGGGACGGTGTCATGTCGCGGACTCGGAGGGGGCGCTTGGCTCCGGCCCCCTCCCCAAGTCGTGTTGCCCTGGTGTGGCCTGAGATCGCCCCCGACATAGGTGGCCGGCTCCCGGGGTCAAGCGGAACTTTTTTCCTTTTGGTGACTCTTCCATTCTTCACCTTGTCCCACAATCCGTTTCACCTAAAGACACGCTGTAGTGGGGCACCCCTTTTCCGTTTCATTTGCCATTCAGCCCGCTTTTGCTACACTGTGCCTCTTCCGCTATTCAGCTGTTTACCGCCCGCTCTTTCGACTACAGCGTCTCGCTCACCATGTACTTGAGTTGCTCCCGCTCTTGCGGCGCAGCGATAGGCGGCTGCCACAGGACTCTCAAAATGGCGGCCATCTCTTCAGATTTGGGCGTGGTCCACTAAAATGGGCCTGCGACACCTTGGAACTCGGACGCTTGTCTGCTAGAGCTTGGGCTCCATTCTCGAAAGCGTCCCCTCATCCTTGAAGATTCTACAAAAGTCTTGGGGGGCCCCCGACTCCCGCAGGCTTCTGGTGGGGAGCGCCTAGCATGATTGCTCGTGGAATGGCCACGACGGAGCTACGAAATGGTGGTGCTCTCATGCTAACGCCAGCTTCAGTCTGAAACATCCAGAAACACTGTAGACTACCAATTCGATCAGTTCCGGTAGCGCTCCAACGTGACCCGGTAGAGAAGAACTTGCCCTCCCCTCTTTGACTGATGGTTCTTGTTGCCTGTCCCTTCTGTTGTCATTTAACAGAACTATTTAGCCTGCTGAAAGGGGTTGTGTGCCGTCCGCTGGTTGGTGGAGACATTTTCACTATATTCTGGACCTGCGTTGTCGCGTAATGCGTCATATGACGCGCCGCGTTAGAAAGTTTAATAAATTATTAAACACAATAAACAATCCTTAAAAAATAAAAGTCTATCATTCATTTTTCATTGCAGTACGCTGCCCAGAAAGCTTCCCGGTTCCCGGACCGGGCGCTACCCACGCAAAAAAACAAAAAAAAAATTATTTTTTTTTGCCCCGCGGGGCCGTTTTAAAGCCTCCACATTAAACCTAGGGGGTCAGGGAGGATCTACTATGCCCCCTTATGGTTATTTGCCCCTTTGTTTTGGCCTCCTCTTGTCTCTCGATCCTACCGAGAGACAAGATGGCGGCAGCTACGGACTTTTTGGAATGTTGACAGACGCCAGAGAACCAATCAGCTTCGCTTCACAAAGCTCCGTTGCGCGAAAGGTACGCGTCCTGGAGCGCTGCCCGGTCCGCTGCTACAGATATATATCTTTTTTTAAACGTTAATTTCTCAAAATCCACTGGAGCACATATATTGAGACCTACAAAAGGCACATCGGGCTACCAGTCCCTACAATTTTGCCAAGTTTCGTGCAAATCTATTCAGCCGTTCGGGCTAAAAGTGAGGCTAACCGCCCTATGGAAAAATCAATGTTAAAAACACGTTTTGGGACCCCCCTTTTTTCTCGGCCCCCCCTTGACGAAACCCCCCCAAATTTTCAGGGGCTGCTCAGAAACAAAATGTGCCATTTTCCTGAAAATTTCAGCCAATTCCGTCCACAAACGCCAAAGTTATTAGACATAGAATTTTCAAAAAACCCATAGGGAAAAAATCCTAACTATATATACCTACTGGCGACCGCCAGTAGGTAATATATATACATATATATATATATATATACATACATATATATATATATATATATATATATATATATATATTCACTGAAAAAACCATAGGTTATAGACCATATATAGTTAGGAATTAGCATTTAAAAAACCTTATTTTACTCACACAAAACCATTGAAATTCCATATATAGTTAGTTGCACTAACTATATATTGCGCACCCGCAATCCACTGCTGATCATGTCACATATTACATCATTCATGACATGGTCAGTGACATCACTGATGACATCACTGATGACATCTCAAATGACATCACTGATGACATCACTGATGACATCATCCAGTGACTGTGTGTTTCTGTAAAGTTTAAATATGTTTTAGATATTGAAGAATGAGTAGATGTATAACTGTCTGGACGAAGGATTTAGTAGGTGCATGACTGAATGTATGAGTGAGTGATTAAATGTGTCTCACTGAGTGCATGGGTTAGTGACTAAACTGTCTTAATTTGTGCATCATTATGTCTGTTGTTCTGTAAACTACTGCATGTGTTGATCAGTAGCTATATGATTAACTATATGGGTTATTGATTGATTGTCCAAGTATTTGTATGGGAGACTGAGTGTGTGTGTGGCTGGCTGGGAGGTGTGTGACTCTGTGCAGATCAATGTGTACTTGTATCAATGATTGTATAAGAAAGTAAGTATGTGTTACTATATGTTTGAAAATGTAAGGTGCTCTATGTTTAACTGTATAGACAAGAAAATGGAAGTGTGATTGATTCTTTACAGGACTGACTAGGTGTGTGAGTAACTCCATGGATGAGTGGCAGAGTGTGAGTGTCTGTATAGGTGTATGAGTGCATATGATAGTGTTGTAAAGATGAGTGATTGTATGTATGAATGATTGTATGGGTGAATGAGTGAATGTGTGTGTAGACGTAAGAATCAGTGAGTACGTATGTAGTAACTAGTATTGGTGTGTCAATGGTTTCAAAAATTATACTCTGTATTTAACACTGGGTGAAACAGAGGTTATATTAAAATGTGAGGAGATGCATTGTATTGTCACATGAATGATATCATCAGTGATGTGGTCATTGATGTCAAATGAGATGTCATCAGTGATGTCATCAGTGATGTCATTTGAGATGTCATCAGTGATGTCATCAGTGATGTCACTGACCATGTCATGAATGATGTAATATGTGACATGATCAGCAGTGGATTGCGGGTGCGCAATATATAGTTAGTGCAACTAACTATATATGGAATTTCAATGGTTTTGTGTGAGTAAAATAAGGTTTTTTAAATGCTAATTCCTAACTATATATGGTCTATAACCTATGGTTTTTTCAGTGAATTTTCAAGGTTTTGTAAATGCTAATTCCTAACTATATATGGTCTATAACCTATGGTTTTTTCAGTGAATTTCAATGGTTTTTTAATAGCAAATATCATAAGCTGTCGAATGTCAAGTACGTGGTAAGTGAAAACATTTTCGTGTTTATGCACACTGATCTGCTTTGAATGGTGCCCCCCCCCCCTCATTTCTATTAGGAGTACTCTCTCTTTGCAGATAGTGAAAGGTAGTTAACGCAGGCCTTTGCCCCCGTTGTAATCCGTCGTGCCTGCTTCTCTCTCCATTTGATTGATTGTTATCCAAGTATTTACTGTTTTAGAATTAGTTCTCTTTGGTTCATTCTCTATTTACAAACAAACACAGAGTCGCAATACTCTGTTTAGTCTTTGCAGATAACGAAAAATCGTGTAAAAAAAAAGAAAAGGAATCGAGCAAAATCAGTAGGCCACTAATGGGATCTCTTTTTGACCTCGCTAAAATAGAAACATTAGGAACAACCCCTCATGACAAATACAAAACTAGTGAGATGAACTGAACTCCACACAATGATGGCTGCAAAACAGCTCGGCTCCGCCACCCACCCCGCCCAAAATAACGATAAAGAGCGGCTGCCATGATTGGTTGCGGAATGGCCACAACGGAGCTACGAAATGGTGCTGCTCTCATGCTAACCCCAGCTTCGGTCTGAAACATCCAGAAACACTGTAGACTACCAATTCGATCAGTTCCGGTAGCGCCCCAATGTAACCCGGTAGAGAAGAACTAGCCCTCCCCTCTTTGACTGATGGTTCTTGTTGCCTGTCCCTTCTGTTGTCATTTAACAGAACTATTTAGCCTGCTGAAAGGGGTTGTGTTTCGACCGCTGGTTGGTGGAGACATTTTGACTATATTCTGGACCTGCGTTGTCGCGTAATGCGTCATATGACGCGCCGCGTTAGCGCATCCGGAAGTCATCCGGGGCGCGCAGCGCGTAACGTAAGCATAACAAGTCATGTGACTTGTTAATAAAACTTTTCATTGGTTCATTTTACTTTTCTTATTCTAATGATGAAAGCCTTGGTCATATCACCTAAAAATTACGCTTTTAATTACTTCCGAACATTATTTTCTCTTAAATATATGTTATAATGTTCCAGGCTAATGTACTTTCCCGGAAATTTTACAACTGTCCTGCAAGTAAAATATATTCTTTTTTCGAGAAAAAGAGCGTTTCTTCGTCCCATGACGGAGCCGTTGAGCAAAAGAGGGTCGACCTGCTGTCTTAGTCGCCGATACGCCTGAATATGAGATTCTTATCGATCACTTTATGTTGCAGGAATAGAAAACACAACAGCCCTTGACCATTTATCTTTACTGCGTTCCTTCGTATTATACCTTTTACCCTTCATGTAATTGGTCTGCTTTATTTCACTTGCCTTTTAATGATTCTAAAACAGTGACTATTATTAAAAACTTTACCAATGTATACACTACTACCATGTTTTCTTTTAAAAACCTTTATTGTGAAAATTTCATTATACAAATACGAGCCTATAACCACGTGGGCCTGCCACGGAGCAAACTGTAATCGTATATGATGAATAGACATTTACACTGTAGAGGAACGTAACGGGCGGGCCATTAGGTTGCAAAAACTAAGGTGTCTAACAGTTACGGAATCGGTGGACGTACATTTTATAATTAAAATACGACAGGGCCAGTTACAATAAAATTATCTAGATATACATTTGCGGGCAAGTACCATGGGTGACGTTAATTCGAATTTTCAACAGTACAGTAATCAATAACACATCAGAACTTAATATCAATAGGGATGTCGAAATATTCAATCAATTCTCGTCCCCGCCCGCCATGTGCTTCAAAACTGCATACGTATCTCGTGATATCAAGGTTGTGCAACCAGTACACAACAAGGAGTTACGAGTCCCATTTATTCCGGCGCCATTTTGGGCGAGGACGGGCAGGTCCAGGATATAGTCAAAATGTCTCTACCAACCATCGACTATGATGATGTTCATATGCTGTATTTATTAGAGTAACACTCATCTGCCCACATGAAATTAATTTACCACAATCTAAACATGTCATTTTAATCTTTCCAAAGTTCTTCTAAATATTTGGGACCGTTTCCCTTGCCTCTGAAGCTCTCAGTGCCACTTCTTTAATGAATGTACTAGCAGGTCAGGGGTTCTCCTCCAAATCTCTCTTTTATGCAGCACTATAATTAATTGGTGCCACCTCTCCATATGACGATGCATGGTATAGTTACCACAACTATATTTTTTTTCGGTTCCTCTGGAGAGTTCATCGTGGCAGATGAAGCGTGTAACATACCGGGCATTTACCTTTTTTTGCATGTACAGGAAAGGAAAAAAAAATCGAGCGTCCGAGTTCTAAGGTGTCCCAGGGCCATTTTAGTGGACCAGGCCCAAATCCAAAGAACAGCCATCTCACAGGCTAATGGGGCGACCCACGCCGAGTTTCAGCATTGTAGGATGACCACACAAGTACAGCAACTTGCTAGACATCACCTCGGTGCCATCCGGATCTCGGCGCCCCACTGCAGATGAAGTGCCTCTCAACTATGAAACCACCACGGTGACATCCGGATCTTGGCGCGTTGTGCTGCCTTCGGCCTATTCGCACATCGGTCCGCTACTGACGCCATCTCACAGGCTAATGGGGTGACCCACGCCGAGTTTCAGCATTGTAGGATGACCACACCAACTTGCTAGACATCACCTCGGTGCCATCCGAATCTTGGCATCTCAACGCCTAGTGGTATCTTCCATACAGAAAATATTGTTACGCTGCCTTTGGCCCCATTCGCACATCAGTCCGCAACTTAGACATCACCTCGATGCCATCCGGATCTTGGCATCTCAGCGCCTTGTGGTGTCAGTCAGAAAATATTGTTGCGCTGCCTTTGGCCCCATTCGCACATCAGTCCGCTACTGACACCATCTCACAGGCCAATAGGGCGCCCCACGCCGACTTTTACCATTGTACGATGGCCACACCAGTGGCACAACTTGCTAGACATCACCTCGGTGCCATCCGAATCTTGGCATCTCAACGCCTAGTGGTATCTTCCATACAGAAAATCTTGTTACGCTACCTTTGGCCCCATTCGCACATCGGTCCGCAACTTAGACATCACCTCGGTGCCATCCGGATCTTGGCATCTCAGCGCCTTGTGGTGTATTCTCTTCAGAAAATATTGTTGAGCTGCCTTTGGCCCCATTCGCACATCGGTCCGCAACTTACACATCATCTCGGTGCCATCCGGATCTTGGCATCTCAGCGCCTTGTGGTGTCTTCTACTCCGAAAATATAGTAGAAAATATTGTTGCGCTGCCTTTGGCCCCATTCACACATCAGTCCGCTACTGACACCATCTCACAGGCCAACAGGGCGCCCCACGCCGACTTTTACCATTGTACGATGGCCACACCAGTGCCACAACTTCCTAGACACCACCTCGGTGCCATCCGGATCTTGGCATCTCAGCGCCTTGTGGTGTCTTCAAATCAGAAAATATTGTTGCGCTGCCTTTGGCCCCATTCGCACATCGGTCCGCTACTGACGCCATCTCACAGGCCAACGGGGCGCCCCACGCCGACTTTCAGCATTGTAGGATGGCCACACCAGTGCGGCAACTTACTAGACACCACCTCGGTGCCATCCGGATCTTGGCGCGTTGTGCTGCCTTCGGCCTATTCGCACATCGGTCCGCTACTGACGCAAACTCACAGGCCAACGGGGCGCCCCACGCCGACTTTCAGCATTGTAGGATGGCCACACCAGTGCGGCAACTTACTAGACACCACCTCGGTGCCATCCGGATCTTGGCGCGTTGTGCTGCCTTCGGCCTATTCGCACATTGGTCCGCTACTGACGCAAACTCACAGGCCAACGGGGCGCCCCACGCCGACTTTCAGCATTGTTGGATGGCCACACCAGTGCGGCAACTTACTAGACACCACCTCGGTGCCATCCGGATCTTGGCGCGTTGTGCTGCCTTCGGCCTATTCGCACATCGGTCCGCTACTGACGCAAACTCACAGGCCAACGGGGCGCCCCACGCCGACTTTCAGCATTGTTGGATAGCCACACCAGTGCGGCAACTTACTAGACACCACCTCGGTGCCATCCGGATCTTGGCGCGTTGTGCTGCCTTCGGCCTATTCGCACATCGGTCCGCTACTGACGCAAACTCACAGGCCAACGGGGCACCCCACGCCGACTTTCAGCATTGTAGGATGGCCACACCAGTGCTGCAACTTGCTGGACACCACCTCGGTGCCATCCGGATCTTGGCGCGTTGTGTTGCCTTCGGCCTATTCGCACATCGGTCCGCTACTGACGCCGCCTCACGTGCCAACGTATTTTCTCCGCATTTTATACCCTATGCCGCATAACAGGTCATGTGACTTGTTTATAAAACTTTTCATTGGTTCATTTTACTTTTGGTTTCCTAATGATGGAAGGCATGATCATGTGACCTAAAAACAACACTTTTCATAGGATGAAAACTTTTTTTTTTCCCAAACGATGAAAGCCCCGCCTTGTTTCTGGATGTTTCAGACTGAAGCTGGCGTCAGCATGAAAGCACCACCATCTCGTGGCTCCGTCGTGGTCATTCCGCGAGCAATCATGGCAGCCGCTCCCCACCAGAAGCCTGCAGGAGTCGGAGCCCCCAAAACTTTTGATGAATTCTCAAGGCGGAGGGGACGCTTTCGAGAATGGGGTCCAAGACCTAGCAGACAAGCGTCCGATTTCCAAGGTGTCCCAGGGCCATTTCAGTGGACCAGGCCCAAAAAGGAAACAGCCTGCCGCCATTTTGAGAGTCCTGTGACAGCCGCCTATCGCTGCACCGCAAGAGTGGGCGCAACTCAGCTGAATTGCGGCTTTTGACACAGTGGACCAAAAACGGACGGAATGGCAACTGAAACGGTAAAGGGGCGCCCCACTACAACAGATGACACTCCACCTGGAGAGGCCCGTTCACGCCGCCTCCCCCGGGGTGCTCCACGCCGTTATTCGGAGCAGCATTGTAGGATACCAAAACCAGTGCGGCAACTTACTGGACATCACCTTGGTGCCATCGTTCTGCTGCCTTGGAACTATTCGCGCAACAGTTTGCTACTGATGACCCACCCCCCGCGACGCCCCATGCCGTTATTTGCTGGGTGGCAACTTACTAGACATCACTTTCGTGTCATCTAGATTTCGGCGCGTTCTGCTGCCTTGGAACTATTCGCACAACAGTTTGCTACTGATGACCCACCCCCCGCGACGCCCCACGCCGGAAATCTGGACGTTGTGCTGCGTTGGGACTATTCGCACAGCCGACCGCTACTTCGTTGTTTTTCCCTAAAATTTTTATATGTTATTACTATTTTTGTTTTCTTGTATATATTTATAAATTATTAAAGTTTTATAATCTTACTACTTTGTCGGAGTGCTATATATTTTTAATGTGACACATAATTGTAAAAACTTTGATGTACAAACAGTCATCCCTGGAATCTTCCGCTTCAGGCTCGGTCCCCTCCCCAATCACAATACAGGATGGTTTTCAGATAATAGCAACGCTTCTGCTGTGACGGATCTCATCGAGTGTGGGCCTTGATCTACTATAACTCCTTTGAAGAGGGGTGATTCTTTACAGCTGTGGCCATAAACTACATCTGCAGGGCTAGCTGATACCCTAGGACCAGCCTGGACAATCGGACACAGAGGAAAAGGAGTGTCAGAGGGTGCGGTAGTGAATAGGGCGAAAGGGAGGTGTCGGGCGGGCACAGGGTGTGATTCTCAGGGAACAGCAGCGCAGATGGGGGAGGTTTATTACCCATGCATAAGACAGAGAGCGGGGGTGACTACTGCCTGGGGGAGATGCTTGCGAGGGTGGGGAGCCATGCTAAGGATCGACAGCGTGCACAGAGTGGGTCTGGTCAAGGCATCTAAAATGGCTGCCGTGCACGACAAAAGTGTGGCATTTGAAAAAAGACAAGATGGCGCAGACAATGTTTTTCAACACTTCCTGATTTCCTTCGAATCGAACGTTAACAGACGTTGGGGCATATTACCAAAGTTAAGCGATATTTATCCCTAACGATGCTTAGCAACGATTTTTTTACCGTCAGAAATTATCGCAGATAAACCTTGCTATTATCAAGGTTTATCGGAAATACGATAAAAAACGACCGCAATGCATTAATATCGCTGAAAACTCAGCGATATTCATGCATTACCGAGCTAATGCTCTTAGCCATGTTATCCACCTCCCATTGGATAACATGGCTAAGAACTGCTCAGGGCAGGTGGTAGCTTTTGGAGATATTCGCCCTTATCTCGAATATTTCCAAAAGTTGATAATAGGAGATAGCGATGTTAGCGACTGTTTCCAGTCGCTAACATCTTGGCATGCCCACTTTGCATGTCATTAGTGATAAATATCACTCACATGCAAAGTGGGGCCCAAGATGGTCGCTATCTTCTACTAGCCGTCGCTAACTGGTGTTAGCAACAGCTAGGTAATACACATATAATTTTATCTCCGCGAAGCGGAGCGCTGTTACAGATATATATCTTGTTTCTGAACGTTAATTTCTCAAAATGCACTGAAGCACATATATTGAGACCTAGCAAAGGCACATCGGGCTACCAGTCCCTACAATTTTGCCAAGTTTCGTGCAAATCCATTCAGCTGTTCGATCCTACCGAGAGACAAGATGGCGGCCGCTACGGACTGTTTGGAATGTTTACAGACACCGGAGAGCCAATCAGCTTCGCTTCGCAAAGCTCCGTAACGCGAAAAGTACGCGAAGCGGTGCGCTGTTACAGATATATACCTTTTTTTGAACGTTAATTTCTCAAAATCCACTGGAGCACATATATTGAGATCTAGCAAAGGCACATCGGGCTACCAGTCCCTACAATTTTGCCAAGTTTCGTGCAAATCCATTCAGCTGTTCGATTATTATTATTTTTATTTTTTTTTGCCCCGCGGGGCCCTTTTAAAACCTCCACATCAAACCTAGGGGGTGAGCGACAATGTACTATGCCCCCTTATGGTCATTTGCCCCTTCGCTTTGGCCTCCTCTTGTCTCTCGATCCTACCGAGAGACAAGATGGCGGCCGCTACGGACTGTTTGGAATGTTGACAGACGCCGGAGAACCAATCAGCTTCGCTTCACAAAGCTCCGTTGCGCGAAACGTACGCGTAGCGGAGCGCTGCCCAGTCCGCTGTTACAGATATATACCTTTTTTTGAACATTAATTTCTCAAAATCCACTGAAGCACATATATTGAGATCTAGCAAAGGCACATCGGGCTACCAGTCCCTACAATTTTGCCAAGTTTCGTGCAAATCCATTCAGCTGTTCGATTATTATTATGTTTATTTTTTTTTGCCCCGCGGGGCCCTTTTAAAACCTCCACATCAAACCTAGGGGGTGAGCGACAATGTACTATGCCCCCTTATGGTCATTTGCCCCTTCGCTTTGGCCTCCTCTTGTCTCTCGATCCTACCGAGAGACAAGATGGCGGCCGCTACGGACTGTTTGGAATGTTGACAGACGCCGGAGAACCAATCAGCTTCGCTTCACAAAGCTCCGTTGCGCGAAAAGTACGCGTAGCGGAGCGCTGCCCAGTCCGCTGTTACAGATATATACCTTTTTTTGAACATTAATTTCTCAAAATCCACTGAAGCACATATATTGAGATCTAGCAAAGGCACATCGGGCTACCAGTCCCTACAATTTTGCCAAGTTTCGTGCAAATCCATTCAGCTGTTCGATTATTATTATGTTTATTTTTTTTTGCCCCGCGGGGCCCTTTTAAAACCTCCACATCAAACCTAGGGGGTGAGCGACAATGTACTATGCCCCCTTATGGTCATTTGCCCCTTCGCTTTGGCCTCCTCTTGTCTCTCGATCCTACCGAGAGACAAGATGGCGGCCGCTACGGACTGTTTGGAATGTTGACAGACGCCGGAGAACCAATCAGCTTTGCTTCACAAAGCTCCGTTGCGCGAAAAGTACGCGTAGCGGAGCGCTGCCCAGTCCGCTGCTACAGATATATATCTTTTTTTGAACATTAATTTCTCAAAATCCACTGAAGCACATATATTGAGACCTACAAAAGGCACATCGGACTACCAGTCCCTACAATTTTGCCAAGTTTCGTGCAAATCCATTCAGCCGTTCGGGCTAAAAGTGAGGCCAACCGCCCTATGGAAATTAACATGGGAAAAACGCGTTTTGGGACCCCCCTTTTTTCTCGGCCCCCCCTTGACGAACCCCCCCAAAATTTTCAGGGGCTGCTCAGAAACAAAATGTGCCATTTTCCTGAAAATTTCAGCCAATTCCGTCCACAAACGCCAAAGTTATTAGACATAGAATTTTCAAAAAACCCATAGAGAAAAAATCCTAACTATATATACCTACTGGCGACCGCCAGTAGGTAATATATATATATTCACTGAAAAAACCATAGGTTATAGACCATATATAGTTAGGAATTTGCATTTACAAAACCTTGAAAATTCACTGAAAAAACCATAGGTTAGAGACCATATATAGTTAGCTGGACATTTTATTGACATAAAACCAATGAAATTCCATATATAGTTAGTTGCACTAACTATATATCGTGCACCCGCAATCCACTGCTGATGATGTAACATATTACATCATTCATGACATGGTCAGTGACATCACTGATGACATCACTGATGACATCTCAAATGACATCACTGATGACATCACTGATGACATCTCAAATGACATCACTGATGACATCATCTAGTGTCTGTGTTTTTGTAAAGTTTAAATATGTTTTACATATTGAAGAATGAGTGGATGTATGGAAGACTGAGTGTGTGTGTGGTTGGCTGGGAGGTGTGTGACTCTGTGCATATCAATGTGTACTTGTATCAGTGATTGTATAAGAGAGTAAGTATGTGTTAGTATATGTGTGAAAAAGTATGGTGGTCTGTGTTTAACTGTATAGATGAGGAAATCGAAGTGTGATTGATTCTTCACAGGACTGACTAGGTGTATGAGTGCATATGATAGTGTTGTAATAATGAGTGACTGTATGTATGAGTGATTGTATGGGTGAATGAGTAAATGTGTGTGTAGACGTAGGAATCAGTGAGTGCGTATGTAGTAACTGGTATTGGTGTTTCATGATGTCATCAGTGATGTCATTTGAGATGTCATCAGTGATGTCATTTGAGATGTCATCAGTGATGTCATCAGTGATGTCACTGAAGTATGGTGTTCTGTGTTTAACTGTATAGATGAGGAAATGGAAGTGTGATTGATTCTTTACAGGACTGACTATGTGTGTGAGTAACTCCATGGATGAGTGGCAGTGTGTGAGTGTCTGCATAGGTGTATGAGTGCATATGATAGTGTTGTAATATTGAGTGACTGTATGTATGAGTGATTGTATGGGTGAATGAGTGAATGTGTGTGTAGACGTAGGAATCAGTGAGTGCGTATGTAGTAACTGGTATTGGTGTGTCATGATGTCATCATTGATGTCATTTGAGATGTCATCAGTGATGTCATCAGTGATGTCATTTGAGATGTCATCAGTGATGTCATCAGTGATGTCACTGACCATGTCATGAATGATGTAATATGTGACATCATCAGCAGTGGATTGCGGGTGCACAATATATAGTTAGTGCAACTAACTATATATGGAATTTCATTGGTTTTATGTCAATAAAATGTCCAGCTAACTATATATGGTCTCTAACCTATGGTTTTTTCAGTGAATTTTCAAGGTTTTGTAAATGCAAATTCCTAACTATATATGGTCTATAACCTATGGTTTTTTCAGTGAATTTCATTGGTTTTTTAACAGCTAATATCTGTAGCTGTAAAATGTATTCTTCTTTAAATCCAAAAATATATTTTATATGTTTATTAATAACTTTTTTTTTAAATATTTTTTTTTCTTCGTTCCCGCTTCGCGAATCGGGAAGCTTCCCGTTAGCTGACCTTGATGCCGCGAAATAGACCACGAGCCGGTAAACGTTTCTTTACCGCAACTGCCGCGTTAGAAAACAACATCGTGACGCCTCCCGTCCGCATGACGTTTCGCGTTGTCGCGTGATACGTCATATGACGTGCTACGTTAGCGAACTCGTACGCTTACCGAGTCGCAAAGCACAGGTTTCTGGAAGCAAACCGGGAGGCCCTGCAAAGCGCGTAACATACACACAGCAGGTCATGTGACTTGGTAATAACACTTTTCATTGGTTCATTTCACTTTCGGTTTCCTAATGATGTAAGACTAGGTCATATGATCTAAAATGAACACTTTTCATTGGTTGAGAACTATTTTTTTTCCCAAATGGTGAAAATCCCTCCTTCTTTCCTCACTCTGACTTTCATCATTGTGAGAGAAAGACCCTTTGTTACCAGTGAGCAATGGCTTCTTTACTAGCTTCAGCTGGTGCTTCCCCACCACCTCCACCACATCCAAGGAAGAGTGGACCACCTGCTAAAGTTATAATTCAGCAAGAAGACGAAGAAGAGGAACAGGACGACCTAGATAATCTCCCTATTATGGCCAGAAGATCTGTTGTACCGGAAGTAACGGGACCAGAGGGCAGGGAGATGGTGCCAAATATACAAACGAGATTTCGTGAAGTAAAACAAGTTTGCCTACATTGCAGTGGATTCATTTGCTACGCAGAAAGTAGCATCACTCTGATCAACAGAGCTATTGACAATCATGCTCATGTTTGTCCGAAACTCCCCAAACAATAAATTCTTTTTTTTTGTTTTCTTGCTCCTGTTGAGCCCTTTACAATGAATCGTTTTCGTTGCCCCCTCCGAAAAAAAAACAAAAAAATTATAAAACTGTTCAGAAAAATTCAAAAAAAGTAAAAAAATGTTCAGAAAAATAATAAAAAAAATATAAAACAACAAAAACAATTTAAAAAAAAGTTCTTTTCAGAACTACCTCCCCGTTATTAAAAAATTGGTACAATATTTGCAACTGTGCCAACCTCTATTTCTCTTAGTTCGCTTCCCAGTTCGCTCCCCGGTAGGCGAACCGGAAGCGAACCCCAAAATTTTTTTTTTTAAAAAAGAACAGTAAGTATAAGGGAAGGAAACAGACACTTATGTTAAAAGAAAGACAGCTATAAGGGAGTAAACTAGAGATACTATTACCCATAATCCACTGCTGATGATGTCACATATTACATCATTCATGACATGCTCAGTGACATCATCAGCAGAGGATTGCGGGTAACAGTATCCCTAGTTTATTCCCTATAGCTGTGTTTCTTTTAACATAACTGTCTGTTTCCTTCCCTTATACTTACTGTTCTTTTAAAAAAAAATTTTTTAGATCAGTCAGAAACAGTGAAAGTAATGAAATATAAAAGACTACGTAGAATATGAGGACTGTATGCAACAACTTTGACACTTACAGAAGCCTCACCTTCTCCATGCCTCCTACACAGTTCTACATGTACATCATAAATGCAAACAGAACAGAATTAATTATACATGTTAAATGGTTTATTTTTGCTGTTCTCAGAATGTATCAAATTTCACTAAAACAGTGACTTGAAGGTATTCATCATATAACAGCGGGGAAAAAAAAACACAATCAAAATGATTGTGTTTAAAAAACCCATACAACATTAGAAATCAGAATTCAGAACTCCTTAAAGTTAACTTACTTTCCATGACGGCCAAGGATGTCCTATGAACAGCTTACACTCTGTTGTGCTGTTATTACTTTCAACCCGCCACTTTCTGAAAGAAAACCTCCATCGTTTTCAAAAACATGTTACATACAATAAATGACTTCTTGCTCTCTACCACAAGATTCCACAAGGCCAAATCTTGTCAGAGCCATGTATAACTCTTGGATTTCTTGTTAGCCAATCCCGTCTTTTCGCATTTCCACAACTTTCAGAATTAAAATGTTGAAGATCATTTACACAATCCTGGACTAGTAATATCTTCCCCTTCTTCCTCAATCATGTTCTACATTTCCTATCACACTGATACTGCTTACTAGGAAGCAGACTTACACTACCTTTATGACTAGTACAATTATTTAATTCTCTACATCACTTTTAATCACAAAGCAATGTAAAACAGTAGACAGCATTGCAGACTTACATTCCCTCTACTCCATGTTTTGATTGGCTGCTTCAATTAGCTTATAAAAAGAAACAGTTTTTCTGAACTCATTCAAAGTGCACGTATTTCTCCATAAAGTCCAGTGTTATGGTAAGAAGTTATGTCTCTGTACTACACTTATCCTCAAGGCCAAATCGTGTAGGAGCCATGAGAACTTCTTGAAATTCCTCAGAGCACATCCCGAGATTCTTTCCCTAAAATTTTGGTTTTAAAAACACCAGGTAAGAGTTTTTAAGGTCAAACGGCAATTTTTTTTTGAAAATTAAAACAGAATCATTGCAGAATGACCAGCCATTTCTACACTTTAAATAAGCTGTATAATGTCCTGATGTTATTGAAGGACCATCATGATATATAATTGCTACAGTTACAAAAGTCCTTCCTGATATTGACAACTGTGAAGCCACAAAATTTTTAATTAAAGTTGTCAATTTTGTTCCATCAGGCCTACATCGTTGGAACATTAAAATGACATACTGGCCATATGTTCGTATAAATAATGTGGACATCATTTCAGATTTACATTGGCTACACTCCATGTTGTGATCAGCTGCTTTTACTAGCTTATTAAAAGAGACTGATTTACTGTCTGGCAAAGTTAAATATATAAATCTTTCTGAGTCTACACTAGTAGTACTTGATACCCTACAGTTCTCGCAGTCATGCTGCCATTGATGATAAGAAAGCCCAAACAGGTGATCTACATCTACACCTTCATCATGCAATACATCAAGCATGTACATTAAAAACTCCTGACAATCTTGCTGACTATTTTGAGAGAATTGTGTTTGGCCTGAACATCTGTCTAACAGATTTCGAATTTCAGACACACTTTCTATGTTTGTTCTATCAGTGCTACATTTCTCTAACACAGAATTTAACAAACTGCAAAATCTTTGATCAGAATTGACCACAATCTCTTCTTTTACATTTTCTAGAGAAAACAAAACATTAACTACTACATTAGCATAGCAGTTGACACCAGAACTGTTTTCAAATTGAAAACCAACAACATCTTCAACAGAATCCTTTTTGTTTCTGCTTGTAATTTCAGGTTCATCGACTTTTCGTCTTTTTGCTACAACCTCCCCAGTATTGGTCACATTTCTTCGTTTCCGGCCTACCACACGTTTCTCAAACAAAGGATACTGAGGCAAATGTGGCGCATACTCTCTTCTCAACCTATTGTATTCCTTAACACAATCTAGATCCGCACAAATGTTTGTGACATCACACTCAATCAAGTACAATCCCGATAAAGTCCTAACTCGTGACAATGCCACATATGCCATACCCTCCTTGAACACAGAACTGCCAATATTCACCAATGCACAGTCTACACTTAAACCTTGCGATTTATGAATTGTCACCGCATATGCCAAGCAAACAGGAAACTGCTTACGACGAACATATAAGTCTTTTACAAGCAAAAATCTAGCAGAACAACGAGCAATTAGCTGTACTTCCTCAATGCCATCAAATTTAATTTTTAAAAATTCAATTCCATCTCTATTTCTGTATTTCACAAAATCAACAACATTACCCATTGATCCATTTACCAGACCTCTTTCAACATGTAAATTCCTTCTTAAAATTATACGGCAGTTCAAGCACACATTCAGAGTCTTTTCAAAACCCGCAGTTTTAGATATACTCTTCTCTAATGAATCCAATTTTGTTTTCAGATTCTCAGACAAAATAATTGTTGATCCCATATGCTCTACTCTGTCAATAGCTTCCAATTTCACAATCTCTTGCTTTTCTAAATGCAACATTTTGTTGTTGAATTTGGCACATTCTGCAAGAGTTGGCATCAAACATATTCCAGATTTTTTCTCAGTAACTTTCTGAAAAATATTCTCAGGCACAACATCTTCGTCTGGATATAAATTTGTCAGTAATCGTGCATGTAAAGCTTCTTTCCCATGCTCGGTCACTTTTCCAATTCTAACATCTTGTAGAATAGTCTTGTAAACTTCATCCTTTGCCTGACGCATATTTTCATGCAGTTCAGCATAATTGAAGTTTAACCATATATTGACGTTGCCAATACTCCCTAAGCACTTCCTGGTATCTTCATGCGTGAGCATTTTGAACACAGGTTGCCCTTTCACTGGTGTCAGCTGCAGAAGATCTCCGAAAACAATGATGTGTTTGCCACCAAATAACACATCATACTCTGTTTTGAGAACTTCTTGCATTCTCAAATGCACAAAGGCAAGCATGACATTGGAAACCATGCTTACTTCGTCAATGATAAGAAGTTTCATTTTCCTCAAGACTCTTGAAACTTCAAAACAAGCATCTCCAGATAGCTTGTGATATTCTAATTTGTTGTCATGCTCCACTGGCAGCATCAGTAAACGATGTAAAGTAATCCCTTTAATGTTATGTGCTGCCAGTCCAGTTGGAGCGGTGACAACACAAGACAGCGATGACTCTGTCCTTTCCTGCAAATAACATGAAATTGCTTTAATAAGGAAACTTTTTCCAGTTCCCGCTTCTCCACTCACGTACAGTCGGACAGGCTTCAACGACGTACATGAGCACTCTTTCTTGTCATGACTTAATCCATGATCAATTTGCATGGTAAGTTTGTCATATATTTTCCTCTGCTCAACGTTGAGTTGTCTTTCCAACTCTTCTAAGTTAACCGCATCCTCCTGAGCATGTGCCATGGCTCTTTCCACTTCATTCATAGCAGTGGCAGCTTCATTTTCGATAAGAGGTCCTCCTAGTGGATCCTGACTCAATGAAGCAGAACTCTGACTGTCCTGAGAACTGTCTCTGGCAATCTCGGCTGCAATCGTTGCTTCCTGCTCAATTTCCACATTCAACATTTCTACATATTTGGGAAAAGCAGGACATTCTATGGTCTCCTTGGCAGCATTGAATGAGTCTTCGTAACAAAGGAAATCTCCAAGCAGTTCCTCTTCTGCACGCCAAGGCTTAAAAAGTTGCAAAAGTGCTAAATAGAAAAACTCCTTTTTTCAGGAGATTCGCCACTCAATTTTCGATGGTTTATCAAGTGGCATTTTCTTTGCTTGACCAGACATCCCTCACTTCCTATTACAGCATACACTCCTTTCTCAGTATCTTCTTTGATGTTCCTCTTGAATATGTAATTTTGCAGAACCTCATACAGACAAACATTCTCGAGGTGACTGCTTCGATTTGGATAATATGTATCCAACATGTTGCTCTTCAAAATGTCGGTACTGTTTGGCTCCTTTTCCGCCAAATACTCAATTTCCCGCACAGGTTTCAGAACTCGATTACGCGTTGCAGCAAGACCAACACTCGCCCAAACGATACTCCTGGACTTGGCATAGAGACTTGCTGAAGACAACCGGTCAGAACATTCGTAAGCTCCGATTTCTCGATGCGACAACATCTTCAGACTGAAACTGTACAACTTCTTGCTGAGGCTCTTTTCATGGGAAATGTCCTCCCACATATCCTTCAATTCTGTCTTCTCTTTTTTGGTGATGTAAGATGTCACATACCGAGCCACAGCCATACAGTTATCAGCCACAAACTGTATATCCATGTTAGCATTCCACATGGACAAAATCACCGGGTTGTAGTCGTTAATGTACTTAGACTCTTCGTTCCTCTTCAAATTGTATGTGTTTTTAGGTGATTTCTTCATCACATTATGTCGCAGCGAAGACATCAAACTGTTCACTCTTCCTTTAGAAATCACCGGTCGTGGAAAGCCGAAACGACATTTGGTGTAGAACTTGTCTTTGTTCCGGAATTTACGACGACAGTACTTTCCACATCGATGGCTTTGGAAACGTAGAACTTTTTCTCGTAGGCTTTTTTTCTCCTTTGCGTTTGGAACAGCACACGTAGAATACTGTTCTATGAAACTCATCACTGAGTCTTCTGCATCCGTTCCAAATTTAGGTGCATCCTTGATCCACAGCAACATATGTATATGAGGAGCACCTCTTGCTTGGTACTCCTTCCTCCAGAAGAAATCCAACACCTCTCCAAGAGGTGGATTCTTCTTATTCATGATGAAAGACATCATACCTTCAAATCTATGATTGAAGTACCTACATACATTGACTGGATCCAAAGAGCACAGTTCTCCGGGTGTCTTGAATTCGATGTTTTCTACGTTAGCATTTGCCTCTCGTAGAAATTCAAGTAAGTCTTCCCAGCCATACTCAGCACAGCTCAAAGTGAGGAACCATGTGGGAGTTCCTAAGTTCCTTAGCATACATTTTAAATCACCATGACGACGGTACCAGTACTCATTAGTACCACGCTGACACGCCATGAGATTAATCAGGTGAGAATCCAAAATACTGTCTTGGACATTGACTTTATCCATAAAGTCACTTGCCGAGATGTTTTGCATGTGTATACCACTTTTCAAGATGTGGTTCACTGCATATGACAGTCCAGACAGATCGCTTTCAAACAGGAGATGAAACAAATAAGGAATGCATTGTCGAAACCTAGGATCTCCTGCATACAATCGCAAAGTCCGGTATTCAGAAGCAGGAATTTGATGAGGTCGCTCATCATATCTTCCTCCCTGACCTGTTGGAAAAAGCTGTGGGAAACACCGAGCTTCCAAACTTTCCTCCCAAACACTAATGGGACTCCCTTTCGCTTGTTTCATTTGAAACAACTCAATAGCATTCCCCATGACTTCCTTGGAATGCAAAGGATGAACACTATAATGTTCATATATTTCTTCACTAGTACAGGGTTCTACTTTCTCAATTTGACCAGCACACAAATCGCTATCCTCTTCCTCACTTACTTCCTCTTCTGCAACATATACATTTTTATAGTACTTATTATATTTTTTCAAATACAATGTTGCCCTTTTGACTTTCCTAACATCTACTAAATCTTGCCATATTTTCTTATTCTTTGTCGGAACCCCATTAACTAAGATAACAAGAGGTTCCTCTTCCACTTTTTCTACTCCAATTGTGTTAATGTTTTTCTTCAAATCTAGAGGCAAATAAACAACTCTTCCCTTTAATCCTCTCTGTAAATCTGATGGAGGCAATTTCCCTGTCTTTGGCTCCATTCTTACAATAGCCTGAAAGGGATGGATACTTTGAATCAAAATAGATTCATAAGTATTTAAATCCTTCAATTCAGAAGGAATCTCAACCAATTCCAGATTATTATGAACTGCTCTAGCAGGCATCTGGTTTTGATTTAATTTGTTACAACAATAAGTACACACACGTTGATCCAATCCCAAATCAAAACAATTTTCTACCATCAAGTATGTTGTAAAATCCTTCCATTCACTATTATTTTCCCTTTCACTTTTTCCATATAAATCCACTAACTTAGTCTGATTCTTATAATAAGTGCGTCGACAACACACACAAGTGAAATTTGGCCTCTCACTTGATTTCACCTCAAACGTCGCAATTTCCCTCTGGAAATTATCTGTACTGGAAACCTGTACACTATCTTCCACATTACTCTCTTCTTCTTGGTCAATTTCAACATTCTCCTCTTTACTTCCAAAGTAACAAAACTCAATTTCTTCACATATATTCTTCACATCTATTTCAGAACCATGCAAAAGAGCAGCGCATAATTGTTTAAGCATAATTGCTGGACTCTTAGCATAATACAACATTCTAACTAATTTCCTCACTTTATTATGATGCACTGCTAGCATCCTGAAATGATGAAAAACACTCTGGCATACTCTCCTGGAAAGACAAGCCAGTGAATGACCATGCAAACCTATCACTTCTCTCACTCTGCAAGGATCTAATTCTTGCAACAACTTCATTTTCTGCTTCAAACTGTTCTTACTAAATGACCGTATAAAATCACAAAGCAAATTGATGGAATCCTGTCGTACACTGCAAATACTACTACACTTCCAGGTGTACACAGGACCCTTAGGACGTCTCCCTAAAACCTCATTACCTAACACCTCTTCTATCTCTGTTGTCACAAGTTTTTCTTTTTCAACTGGACAACCATCTTTCACTTCATAAGCTCGACCACTGGTGTCAACTGCATGCACCAAATCATTATCCTGGAAATAACTCTCCTCATTAAAAAATGCCTCAGAGCTGGAACTATGCATCCATTCTCCAGAAAAAACTTCACAAAAATTACTACGATTAACTATTCTCTTCCATCTACTATTTCTTTTGAAATCATAAATTACCTTGTTTAGCTTCCGAATTCTATTGATTGTCAAAATAAATAACTTACGTTTAATTTCAAATGCCTGATCAATAACTTTCTCAACAATTTTTTTTCTCTTATAAAAAACCACTTTCTGCTGACCTTTCTTAATATTTTTTAACAAATTCCCAATTATCCTGTTGCGGAACATTCGTTTACGAATATCCCTAAACTCTTGTTTCCTTCTACTTTCATGCATAGAGTTATCTCTTACTCTAGCAGTAACATTTCTCATTGGCCTTTCCTTACCATTTGAATTCTGTCTCCTTTTCTGGAGTGAAACATTTTCTGTAGTAATATTTTTTTTACTACACATATTTCTTATGACTGTTTTTCGACTCTTACCCGGTGCTTTCTTGGTGACTTGACAAATCTTTTTGTTAGAGGACTGCTGCATTCTTCCATGGTCCTGCTGTCTTTGACGTTTTGCAGCCTTTCTTACTCTTTCTTTGCTAGGCATCCTAAAATCTTGAAATAATCTGCAGTTGAATCTGTGGTAAAATATAATAAAAAATGTTATTAACCACTATTACCCAACAGTAAATTAATAACAGTCATCAAAAACTTAACACACTACTTAAGTATATAATATACTGAAGCCTATCTCCAATTTTTCACTGAACAGGACTCATCTCTTCTTAACCTTGGATAAACCTCACCTACTCTGTGTCCCCTGCACATAATTAAATGTAAAGGGGCAGATTTATATTAACTAGCACATCCCCAGGGATGCACCAGTTAACGTGCACCGCTGCTCTGCCACCCACGGTGTGCCGCATTTACAATCAGATAGGACAAAGCTACATCAAAACCCTGCGCCTGCTTGAAGCAGGCATAGATCTTGACGCAGGTAGGCTGAAAGCTAAAGCAACAACTAAGTATCGTGTGCAGAAGTTACAAAAAAGGAAAAATGGCGTTTAAACCAGTAATTAGCCCATGCTAACGTAACACAGTGTAAAAATATCCAGGATCTACATCAGTTTGGGGTTCACGAACCTGGCAGGTACAAGGCACTGAGGCTTTCCACCGTGCATGTCTCATCCCAAATCATATGTTGTTTGTGAATGAAACAATTTCCCAGACCAAATGCTTTGGATTGGCTACTTCTAAAAAATTAAACACCCCTACTATCCCGGAGTTAGAGGAATATGATGGTTGGAGTAATTTTACTCGTTGTCCATTAAAGATTTACAGGCCCTACTCCGTAATTCTTCCTTTAACATTTCCAGTATAAATCCAAAAGGTTCACTGCTTTGGCAACGTGCCTTATCCACGGTTTAATAACGCTGCCTTTTGCTTTATATGAGTTTTCAAATTGTATGAAATATATACCAATAGGTCGTTATTAACCTTTAGGTAGTGGTTTTCTTCATGAGGTCTGGTCGCTTCCATACACATACAGATTTTCAAAGATGATCAAGACCTTTATCTGAATGGAGAGGAATGCACTGAGACGCCAGATCATTCACTAATGTGTAGGCACATACAGTTACACGGTTCATGCAACAAACACCGACCAAATATGGCTTGCGTGTTGCAAGGCACGCCAGTTCCTGCTATCATCCCCACGTTCAAGTTCTTGGAAAATGGTAGTTATTTGATGCTCAATAATGAAGATTGTTCTGGGTTAATTAAAAGTATTCATTTTATCGTAACAGTAAATGAACGGGTTATTTGCTGCAGAAATGTTCTATTTCCTCCCACACATGAACATAGGGAGTTTTCAATCTGGCCACAAATACCAACCTTGGGAGCACATTTCAACAGCATGGCAAGAATAAGAGCTCTTTTGTCTCAGAGAGAGGTGGCCTTGAGTTCGGCCCGTGAAACTTTCGTGCTTCACATAGCGAACACCCGTACAGAGGTGCAGACCCTTTTAAATACAGATTCGACTTTGCATTTCAGCAAGATTACCCATTCATTTCCATGCAGCAGGAGGCCCATAGGAATGAAGGTGCAATTTGCGATTAGCAATTACCTCATCGCAAATTACGAATTTTTCCGACGGTGCAGGGGTGTCTCAAGAACACCCTGCTGCACCCCTGAAAAAAAAATTTGGGGTCATATGGCGCACATAAATTTGGAAAACATTCCTTTACCTCAAAAACGATTTTCAACTCATAATTTGAAAACACTGCACATGGGGAAATGACTTAAAATGTCCTTAAGACACATAAAAGCATTTTTTGATTGCCTTTGCAGCATGTTTCAGTCACCTTTAACATGCCTATGTAACGGAAACATTCAAAATCTAAATTTGCCATGCACAGGTGGGAGCATATTTACAAGCAATTTGCTCCACACACAAACTTCTTACATTGAAATGGGAAAAATAACATCAGAGACTCTCAATTACCTTATAAAGAAGCAGACACCATTATGTCCTTCTCATCAATATTAAAACCATTGCTTTTTCTCAAAAACGATTTACAAGTCATAATTTGAAAACACTCCACAGCTCCTATGCACATAAAAGCCCTGTCAGTACTAATACTTCACATTTTCTCCAATTACAATTTCTCAAAGAAACAAAATCTATTTGTGAAACACTTGAGACAAAGCAACATTTGAAAAACACAACTTTCTTCATAATTTTCTCCTTAAAGCTCACTATTTTCTATCTAAATTAAAGAAATTTTTTCTCACCTTAGCAAATACTTTGAGTTTCAAAACAGTCTCAGAAACACACCAATTTGTCTTCAGCAGAGCAAAAGGTATGCACTCCAGAGTCTGCAGCTATCAAAAGCACAGAAATGCTGTAATTCCTCACACAGATCTCTCATGTCACCCAATCAAAACTCTTCCCTCACTTTTTTTCAAAGCAAAACCCTTCCCCCCTCTGCCCCCTCTCTGCTTTTTCTGCATAGCAACCACCTCTTGCAAGACCTCTCACACAACAATGTTGCAATTGAACTCTGAACTCTCAGTGCACCTGCATATCCAAAGCATTCTTTCATTTAATGATTTTTTCTTCGCCACTCAAAATACATCTTTCAACGAACTCATCCATGCACACTAACTTTCTGTTTTCAGCAATCAAAATCCACCAATCACTCTTACTGCTTCATTAACACAGAAACTCCTCAGTTTTTTTCATTTTACACTCTCATTTTTTCAACTGCCATTTCATTGCCACACTTCATCTGACTGCAGGAGAACCTTCTCTCGCCATGTTTTCTGTCTGGATTGTTGGACATAGCTACATCTATTGGGCTCAAAGGTACGCTGAAAACAGGAATTTACCTAACCTCAATTTACAAGATGTGGAAATTAAGTGGTTTGGCCACAGAGGATTAAAATGTCACCAATTGATACCATTGGTGAAAACCTTTATGCATTTGCCAAAACCTGACCTGTTAATTGTGCACTGTGGAGGTAATGATTTGGGCACTTTGACTGGGGTAGGTCTGGAAATGCTTTTAAAGGACACCTTTGAGCAATTGATGGCACTTTTTCCTCAGACTGCCTTGGTATATTCAAATATATGCCAAAGACAGAAATGGAGGTGGTCGAACCAATTTTGTCCACAAATTGAGAAATCGAGGAAGCATGTAAACAAATCTGTTTCAGCTTACATGAGAGACCATGGAATGGGCTCCCTGTACAACAATAACTTGCGTTACTACATGCAAGATATCTACAGAGCAGATGGAGTTCACTTCTCAGATGAGGGCAACAGAGTTTTCACTCTGAATTTAAGACTGTGCATTGGTACCTACTTATAAGTACCTAAATGTACCATAAACCCAAAAGCTCTTCTCAGAGCTACCCTACATCTGATCACTCACAATTATTATTTTACTCTAACTTTTTTCACTAATTTTCAAGAAAGTACGCTCCCCAGACCGCTTCCCGGTTCGCGAACCGGGCGCACTCCACGCAAAAAAACTAAAAAAACGGTATATTTTTTTTTGCCCTGCGAGACCCTTTCAAAGCCTCCACATCAAACCTAGGGGGTCAGGGAGGATCTACTATGCCCCCTTATGGTCATTTGCCCCTTCGCTTTGGCCTCCTCTTGTCTCTCGATCCTACCGAGAGACAAGATGGCGGCCGCTACGGACTGTTTGGAATGTTTACAGACGCCGAAAAACCAATCAGCTTCGCAAACCTCCGTAACGCGAAAAGTACGAGAAGCGGAGCGCTGTTACAGATATATATCTTTTTTTGAACGTTAATTTCTCAAAATCCACTAGAGCACATATATTGAGACCTAGCAAAGGCACATCGGGCTACCAGTCCCTACAATTTTGCCAAGTTTCGTGCAAATCCATTCAGCCGTTCGATTATTATTATTATTATTTTTTTTGCCCCGCGGTGCCCTTTTAAAACCTCCACATCAAACGTAGGGGGTCACCGACGATCTACTATTCCCCCTTATGGTCATTTGCCCCTTCGCTTTGGCCTCCTCTTGTCTCTTGATCCTACCGAGAGACAAGATGGCGGCCGCTACGGACTGTTTGGAATGTTTACAGACGCCGGAGAGCCAATCAGCTTCGCTTCGCAAAGCTCCGTAATGCGAAAAGTACGCGAAGCGGTGCGCTGTTACAGATATATATCTTTTTTTGAACGTTAATTTCTCAAAATCCACTGGAGCACATATATTGAGATCTAGCAAAGGCACATCGGGCTACCAGTCCCTACAATTTTGCCAACTTTCGTGCAAATCCATTCAGCTGTTCGATTATTATTATTTTTATTTTTTTTTGCCCCGCGGGGTCCTTTTAAAACCTCCACATCAAACCTAGGGGGTGAGCGACAATGTACTATGCCCCCTTATGGTCATTTGCCCCTTCGCTTCGGCCTCCTCTTGTCTCTCGATCCTACCGAGAGACAAGATGGCGGCCGCTACGGACTGTTTGGAATGTTGACAGGCGCCGGAGAACCAATCAGCTTCGCTTCACAAAGCTCCGTTGCGCGAAAAGTCCGCGAACCAGAGCGCTGCCCGGTCCGCTGTTACAGATATATATTTTTTTTTAAACGTTAATTTCTCAAAATCCACTGGAGCACATATATTGAGACCTACAAAAGGCACATCGGGCTACCAGTCCCTACAATTTTGCCAAGTTTCGTGCAAATCCATTCAGCCGTTCGGGCTAAAAGTGAGGCCAACCGCCCTATGGAAAACTCAATGTTAAAAACACGTTTTGGGACCCCCCTTTTTTCTCGGCCCCCCCTTGACGAACCCCCCCAAAATTTTCAGGGGCTGCTCAGAAACAAAATGTGCCATTTTCCTGAAAATTTCAGCCAATTCCGTCCACAAACGCCAAAGTTATTAGACATAGAATTTTCAAAAAACCCATAGAGAAAAAATCCTAACTATATATACCTACTGGCGACCGCCATAGGTTATAGACCATATATAGTTAGGAATTAGCATTTACAAAACCTTAAAAATTCACTGAAAAAACCATAGGTTATAGACCATATATAGTTAGGGAATAGCATTTAAAAAACCTTATTTTACTCACACAAAACCATTGAAATTCCATATATAGTTAGTTGTACTAACTATATATCACGCACCCGCAATCCACTGCTGATGATGTCACATATTACATCATTCATGACATGGTCAGTGACATCACTGATGACATCTCAAATGACATCACTGATGACATCACTGATGACATCTCAAATGACATCACTGATGATATCTCTGATGACATCTCAAATGACATTACTGATGACATCACTGATAAAATCATTCATGTGATAATACGATGAACCTCTTCAGACTCTAATATAACCTTAGATACACTCAGTGTAAACACAGACTCACAGATTGTCACTCATCCATGAAGTTACACACACACCTAGACAGTCATGCAAACAATCAATCACACCTCCATTTCCTTAACTATACAGTTAAACACACCTTACTTATTCAAACATATACTAAAACATATTTACTCACTTATACAATCCTGGATACAAGTTCACAATGATCCATACAGCCACTCACACATTCACTGGCTCTTATGCACAGTTATTTATATATGTCAACTCTCACATGTACTATATTTTACATATGTACTTAATTTGACATGTAGCACTGAGATATCTATTCACTCACCAATACAGTCATGCACACAGTCAACCGCCCATACAGCTGTTTCCAACATGCACTTTTGAACCCATACATCTATGCACAGAGTCATACACTTCCCAGCCACCCATACACACACTCAGTCTCCCATACAAATGCTTGGGCAACCAATCAATAACCCATATAGTTACTCATATAGCTACTGATCAACACATGCAGCAGTTTACAGAACAACAGACATAATGATGCACAAATTAAGACAGTTTAGTCACTAACCCATGCACTCAGTGAGACACATTTAATCACTCACTCATACATTCAGTCATGCACCTACTAAATCCATCGTCCAGACACTTATACATCGACTCATTCATAAATATGTAAGACATATTTTAACTTTACAGAAAAATACAGTCACTGGATGTTGTCATCAGTGATGTCATCAGTGATGTCATTTGAGATGTCATCAGTGATGTCATCAGTGATGTCATTTGAGATGTCATCAGTGATGTCATCAGTGATGTCACTGACCATGTCATGAATGATGTAATATGTGACATCATCAGCAGTGGATTGCGGGTGCGTGATATATAGTTAGTACCACTAACTATATATGAAATTTCAATGGTTTTGTGTGAGTAAAATAAGGTTTTTTAAATGCTATTCCCTAACTATATATGGTCTATAACCTATGGTTTTTTCAGTGAATTTTTAAGGTTTTGTAAATGCTAATTCCTAACTATATATGGTCTATAACCTATGGTTTTTTCAGTGAATTTCATTGGTTTTTTAATAGCTAATATCAAAACCTTTACAATGTATTATTCTTTAAAAAGAAAAATATTTTTTACATGTTTTTAATACAATTTTTTTTTAATTTTTTTTTGTTTCGCTCCCAGTACGCGTACCGGTTAGCTTCCCGTTAGCTCAATCCGGAGGCGCGACCCGGTACGCGAACCGGTAAACGTTCCTTTTGCGCACCTCTCGCGTTACAAAACAACATCGTGACGCGTCGCGTCAGCATGACGTTTCGCGTTCTCGCGTAATACGTCATATGACGTGCTACGTTCGCGTACCCGGAAGCGCAGCGGTACGCGAACCGGAAGCGATCCGCGGCGCGGCGCCGACCGCGTAACGTAAACACAGCAGGTCATGTGACTCGGTAATAACACTTTTCATTGGTTCATTTCACTTTTGGTTTCCTAATGATGTAATACTAGGTCATGTGATCTAAAATGAACACTTTTCATTGGTTTAGAACTTTTGTTTTTCCCAAATGATGAAAACCCCTCCTTCTTTCCTCACTCTGACTTTCATCTTGGTGAGAGAAAGACCCTTTATTGAGACTTTGAGATGGCTTCATTAGTAGCTTCAGCTGGTGCTAACCCACCACCTCCACCAAATCCAAGAAAGAGAGGACCACCTGCAGAAGTAATTTTGCAAGAAGAGGAAGAACAGGAAGAGGAGGAAGAGGAGGAAGAGCCAAGGTTTTTGCCAGAGGAGCCCAGGAGGTACAATCGAAAGGAGAATTACATCTGGCAATTCTACAGAATTCCTGAGGGGCAAAAAAAAGTGAATGCACGCTACGTGTTTTGCCGTATATGCGGTGATAGATTGTCAAGGGGCACTGATAAAAAATACAGTTATGGCAATCATACTATGCATCGGCATATGAGTAGGTGGCACCCAAATAATTATAGTGCTGCCCAGCTACGTGACGAACAACAAAATCCCCTCCCAATGGCAAGAAGATCGGTGGTTCCAGAGGTGTCGGGACCAGAGGCGAGGGAGATGATTGCAAACATCCAAATGTTGTTTGGGCACGTAAAGCAAGTGTGCGTGGAATGTGGCGATTTCATCTGCTACAGAGAAAGTAGCATCACTTTGATTTTGCGAGCAATTCAAAATCATGTTAATGTTTGTACGAAACGTCCCAAAAAATAAATTCTTTTTTTTTTTTTTGCTCCTGTTGAGCCCTTTATAATGGATCGTTTTTGTTTCCCCCCCCCCAAAAAAACCAAATTTTTTTTAAAAACGTTCAGAAAATACAAAAAAAGTAAAAAAATGTTCAAAAAATACAAAAAAAAATATAAAACAACAAAAACATAAAAAAAAAAGTTCTTTTCAGAACTACCTCCCCATTATAAAAAAATTGGTAGAATATTTGGAACTCTGCCAACCTCTATTTCTCTTAGTTCGCTCCCCGGGGCGCTACCCGGTACGCGTACCGGCAGCTAACCAAAAAAAATATTTTTTAAAAAAAAGAACAGTAAGTATAAGGTAAGCAAACAGACAGTTATGTGAAAAGAAAGACAGCGTTAGGGAGTAAACAAGAGATACTGTTACCTACAATCCACTGCTTATGATGTCACATATTACATCATTCATGACATGGTCAGTAACATCAACAGCAGTGGATTGTAGGTAACAGTATCGTTAGTTTACTCCCTATAGCTGTCTTTCTTTTGACATAACTGTCTGTTTCCTTCCCTTATAGTTACTGTTCTTTTTTTAAAAATTTTTTTTTGATCAGTCATAAACAGTGACATTAATAGAAACAGAGAGAGTGAACAAGAGTGAAGAACTATGGTCCTCCTCAGCCACCCTCAGAAAACCAAGGGGGTCAAGATACATCTACCGTGCCCCCTTCTACCCATTCTGAACATTATTTGCCCTCCATCTTGTATCTTGATTCGACCGAAACACAAAATGGTGGACTCCCATAACGCTGCTGGTTTGCGAACCGGGCAACTTCCCGGGAAGCGGTCCAAAAAAAAAAGTTGGGAAAGTAATTCACAGACACTAAGAGTAATAGAGATGGAGTGAGTGAACAAGACTGAGGAACTATGAGAACAGAGGGACTGAGAAAAAGAGTGGAAGGAGTTGAGTAAGTAGGTAATAGAGAAAGGAATGAGGAAAGTAGCAAAGGCAGGAAACTGAGGATTAAAGAAGTGAAGCAGTGGATCTAATAGTAGGTGAATGTGATAGAAATGTAACGAAAAGAGTACAACTATTTACCTTGTAATTGCCGTTAAATTAATCACATTTTATTTTTATACTTTCAATCTGTGAAAGAGAGAACCAACATTTGAAAAATATTAAAACATGTATTTAAAAATTACAAAAGACAAGGGAAAATATTGAAGGACAAATAGTTTTTCAACAACTTTGACACTGACAGAAGCTTCTGCTTCTCCAGGTCCTCTACACAATCCTAAAGATATACATTTTAAACTAACAGTATCTTGATGCAGATGAAGTGAGGCCTATCTTAAAACATGGTGCATCTTTTGCATTGCTCTTGTTTCAGAAAAGTGTCGCTTCAGGATGCCAATAACATGTCTCCTATCCAGAGATTTGTTTGAGGTGAGGCCTACTCAGAGTTCAAGATGAGATTTACACTTGTTGAAGTGTACAGAGGAGATAATATCTGTGAAAGTCTACCAATGAAGTGAGTCATGTCCACTGCACTCTTCAACAAAGTAGAAACCTCCTATGTTTCCCTGGACAGACCTAAACTTGATCTGCACAATGTGATTCGTAATGATAGGAAACACAGGTGATGTAATTGAAATATGTGCAATTTATTTTGCTCATTTCACAATCACATCACTTCTGTTTCCTTTGCTTAGGTATCTCATTGTGCAGATGTAGTCCAGCATATGAAAGAATACGTAGAAGTGCAGCACTGCATGCAATAAATTTAACACTTACAGAAAACTCACCTTCTCCATGCCTCCTACACAGTTCTACATATACATCATAAATGCAAACAGTACAGAATTAATTATACATGTTAAATGGTTTATTTTTGCTGTTCTCAGAATGTATCAAAATTCACTAAAAACAGTGACTTGAAGGTATTCATCATGTAACAGCGGGGAAAAAAAAACACAATCAAAATGATTGTGTTTAAAAAACCCATACAACATCAGAAATTAAAATTCAGAACTCCTTAAAGTTAACTTACTTTCCATGACGTCCAAGGATGTCCTATGAACAGCTTACACTCTTTTGTGCTGTTATTACTTTCAGCCCGCCACTTTCTGAAAGAAAACCTCCATCGTTTTTAAAAACACGTTACATGCAATAAATGACTTCTTGCTCTGTACCACTATTTTCCACAAGGCCAAATCTAGTCAGAGATATTTATAACTCTTGGATTTCTTGTAAGCCAATCCCATCATTTGGCATTTCCGCAACTTTCACAATTAAAATGTTGAAGATCATTTTCACAATCCTGGAATAGTAATATCTTCCCCTTCTTGCTCAGTCATGTTCTACATTTCCTATGACACTGATACTGCTTAATATGAAGCAGACTTACACTACCTCTATGAGTAGTACAATTATTTAATTCTCTACATCACTTTTAATCACAAAGCAATGTAAAACAGTAGACAGCATTGCAGACTTACATTCCCTCTACTCCATGTTTTGATTGGCTGCTTCAATTAGCTTATGAAAAGAAACAGTTTTTCTGAACTCATTCAAAGTGCACATATATCTCCATGATGTCCAATCCTATGATTAGAAGTTATGTCTCTGAACTACACTTATCCTCAAGGCCAAATTGTGTAGGAGCCATTAGAACTTCTTGAAATTCCACAGAGCACATCCTGAGATTATTTCCCTAAAATTTTGGTTTTAAAAACACCAGGTAAGAGTTTTTAAGGTCATACGGCAATTTTTTTTTGAAAATTAAAACAGAATCATTGCAGAATGACCAGCCATTTCTAGACTTTAAATAAGCTGTGTAATGTCCTGATGATATTGAAGGGCCGTCATGATATATAATTGCTGTAGTTACAAAAGTCCTTCCTGATATTGACAACTGCGAAGCTACAAAATTTTTTATTAAAGTTGTCAATTTTGTTCCATCAGGCCTACATCGTTGGAACATTAAAATGACGTACTGGCCATATGTTCGTATAAATAAAGTGGACATCATTTCAGATTTACATTGGCTACACTCCATGTTGTGATTAGCAGCTTTTACTAGCTTATTAAAGGAGACTGATTTACTGTCTGGCAAAGTTAAATATATAAATCTTTCTGAGTCTACACTAGTAGTACTTGATACCATACAGTTCTCGCAGTCATGCTGCCATTGATAAGAAAGCCCAAACAGCTGATCTACATCTACACCTTCAGCATGTAATACATCAAGCATATACATTAAAAACTCCTGACAATCTTGCTGAATATTTTGAGAGAATTGTGTTTGGCCTGAACATCTATCTAACAGATTTCTAATTTCAGACACACTTTCTATGTTTCTTCTATCAGTGGTACATTTCTCTAACACAGAATTTAACAAACTGCAAAATCTTTGATCAGAATTGACCACAATCTCTTCTTTTACATTTTTTAGAGAAAACAAAACATTAATTACTACATTAGCATAGCAGTTGACACCAGAACTGTTTTCAAACTGAAAACCAACAACATCTTCAACAGAATCCTTTTTGTTTCTGCTTGTAATTTTAGGTTCATCGACTTTTCGTCTTTTTGCTACAACCTCCCCAGTATTGGTCAAATTTCTTCTTTTCCGGCCTACCACACGTTTCTCAAACAAAGGATACTGAGGCAAATGTGGCGCATACTCTCTTCTTAACCTATTGTATTCCTTAACACAATCTAGATCCGCACAAATGTTTGTGACATCACACTCAATCAAGTACAATCCCGATAAAGTTCTAACTCGTGACAATGCCACGTATGCCATACCCTCCTTGAACACAGAACTGCCAATATTCACCAATGCACAGTCTACACTTAAACCTTGCGATTTATGGATTGTCACCGCATATGCCAAGCAAACAGGAAACTGCTTACGGCGAACATATAAGTCTTTCACAAGCAGAAATCTAGCAGAGCAACGACCAATTAGCTGTACTTCCTCAATGCCATCAAATTTAATTTTTAAAAATTCAATTCCATCTCTATTTCTGTATTTTACAAAATCAACAACATTACCCATTGACCCATTTACCAGACCTCTTTCAACATGTAAATTCCTTCTTAAAATTATACGGCAGTTCAAGCACACATTCAGAGTCTTTTCAAAACCTGCAGTTTTAGATATAGTCTTCTCTAATGAATCCAATTTTGTTTTCAGATTCTCAGACAAAATAATTGTTGATCCCATATGCTCTACTCTGTCAATAGCTTCCAGTTTCACAATCTCTTGCTTTTCTAAATTCAACATTTTGTTGTTGAATTTGGCACATTCTGCAAGAGTTGGCATCAAACATATTCCAGATTTCTTATCAGTAATTTTCTGAAAAATATTCTCAGGCACAACATCTTGTTCTGGATACAAATTTGACAGTAATCGTGCATGTAAAGCTTCTTTCCCATGCTCGGTCACTTTTCCAATTCTAACATCTTGTAGAATAGTCTTGTAAACTTCATCCTTCGCCTGACGCATATTTTCATGCAGTTCAGCATAATTGAAGTTTAACCATATATTGACGTTGCCAATGCTGCCTAGGCACTTCCTGGTATCTTCATGCGTGAGCATTTTGAACACAGGTTGCCCTTTCACTGGTGTCAGCTGCAGAAGATCTCCGAAAACAATGATGTGTTTGCCACCAAATAACACATCATACTCTGTTTTGAGAACTTCTTGCATCCTCAAATGCACAAAGGCAAGCATGACATTGGAAACCATGCTTACTTCGTCAATGATAAGAAGTTTCATTTTCCTCAAGATTCTTGAAACTTCAAAACAAGCATCTCCAGATAGCTTGTGATATTCTAATTTGTTGTCATGCTCCACTGGCAGCATCAGTAAACGATGTAAAGTAATCCCTTTAATATTATGTGCTGCCAGTCCAGTTGGAGCAGTGACAACACAAGACAGCGATGACTCTGTCTTTTCCTGCAAATAGCATGAAATTGCTTTAATGAGGAAACTTTTTCCAGTTCCCGCTTCTCCACTCACGTACAGTCGGACAGGCTTCAACGACGTACATGAGCACTCTTTCTTATCATGACTTAATCCATGATCAATTTGCATGGTAACTTCGTCATATATTTTCCTCTGCTCAACGTTGAGTTGCCTTTCCAACTCTTCTAAGTTAACCGCATCCTCTTGAGCATGTGCCATGGCTCTTTCCACTTCATTCATAGCAGTGGCAGCTTCATTTTCAATAAGAGGTCCTCCTAGTGGATCCTGACTCAATGAAGCAGAACTCTGACTATCCTGAGAACTGTCTCTGGCAATCTCGGCTGCAATCGTTGCTTCCTGCTCAATTTCCGCATTCAACATTTCTACATATTTGGGAAAAGCAGGACATTCTATGGTCTCCTTGGCGGCATTGAAAGAGTCTTCGTAACAGAGGAAATCTCCAAGCAGTTCCTCTTCTGCACGCCAAGGCTTGAAAAGTTGCAAAAGTGCTAAATAGAAAAACTCCTTTTTTTCAGGAGATTCGCCACTCAATTTTCGATGGTTTATCAAGTGGCATTTTCTTTGCTTGACCAGACATCCCTCACTTCCTATTACAGCATACACTCCTTTCTCAGTATCTTCTTTGATGTTCCTCTTGAACATGTAATTTTGCAGAACCTCATACAGACAAACATTCTCTAGGTGACTGCTTCGATTTGGATAATATGTATCCAACATGTTTGTCTTCAAAATGTCGGTACTGTTTGGCTCCTTTTCCGCCAAATACTCAATTTCCCGCACAGGTTTGAGAACTCGATTACGCGTTGCAGCAAGACCAAGACTCGCCCAAACGATACTCCTGGACTTGGCATAGAGACTTGCTGAAGACAACCGGTCAGAACATTCGTACGCTCCGATTTCTCGATGCGACAACATCTTCAGACTGAAACTGTACAACTTCTTGCTGAGGCTCTTTTCATGGGAAATGTCCTCCCACATATCCTTCAATTCTGTCTTCTCTTTTTTGGTGATGTAAGACGTCACATACCGAGCCACAGCCATACAGTTATCAGCCACAAACTGTATATCCATGTTAGCATTCCACATGGACAAAATCACCGGGTTGTAGTCGTTGATGTACTTGGACTCTTCGTTCCTCTTCAAATTGTAAGTGTTTTTAGGTGATTTCTTCATCACATTATGTCGCAGCGAAGACATCAAACTGTTTACTCTTCCTTTAGAAATCACCGGTCGTGGAAAGCCGAAACGACATTTGGTGTAGAACTTGTCTTTGTTTCGGAATTTACGACGGCAGTACTTTCCACATCGATGGCTTTGGAAACGCAGAACTTTTTCTCTTAGGCTTTTCTTCTCCTTTGCGTTTGGAACAGCACACGTAGAATACTGTTGGATGAAACTCATCACTGAGTCTTCTGGATCCGTTCCAAATTTAGGTGCATCCTTGATCCACAGCAACATATGTATATGAGGAGCACCTCTTGCTTGGTACTCCTTTCTCCAGAAGAAATCCAACACCTCTCCAAGAGGTGGATTCTTCTTATTCATGATGAAAGACATCATAGCTTCAAATCTATGATTGAAGTACCTACATACATTGACTGGATCCAAAGAGCACAGTTCTCCGGGTGTCTTGAATTCGATGTTTTCTACGTTAGCATTTGCCTCTCGTAGAAATTGAAGTAAGTCTTCCCAGCCATACTCGGCACAACTCAGAGTGAGGAACCATGTGGGAGTACCTAAGTTCCTCAGCATACATTTTAAATCACCATGACGACGGTACCAGTACTCATTAGTACCACGCTGACACGCCATGAGATTAATCAGGTGAGAATCCAAAATACTATCTTGGACATTCACTTTATCCATAAAATCACTTGCCGAGATGTTTTGCATGTGTATACCACTTTTCAAGATGTGGTTCACTGCATATGACAGTCCAGACAGATCGCTTTCAAACAGGAGATGAAACAAATAAGGAATGCATTGTCGAAACCTAGCATCTCCTGCATACAATCGCAAAGTCCGGTATTCAGAAGCAGGAATTTGATGAGGTCGCTCATCATATCTTCCTCCCTGACCTGTTGGAAAAAGCTGTGGGAAACACCGAGCTTCCAAACTTTCCTCCCAAACACTAATGGGACTCCCTTTGGCTTGTTTCATTTGAAACAACTCAATAGCATTCCCCATGACTTCCTTCGAATGCAAAGGATGAACACTATAATGTTAATATATTTCCTCACTAGTAGAGGGTTCTACTTTCTCAATTTGACCAGCACACAAATCGCTATCCTCTTCCTCACTTACTTCCTCTTCTGCAACATATACATTCTTATAGTATTTATTATTTTTTTTCAAATACAATGTTGCCTTTTTAACTTTCCTAACATCTACTAAATCTTGCCATATTTTCTTATTCTTTGTCGGAACCCCATTAACTAAGATAACCAGAGGTTCCTCTTCCACTTTTTCTACTCCAATTGTGTTAATGTTTTTCTTGAAATCTAGAGGCAAATAAACAACTCTTCCCTTTAATCCTCTCTGTAAATCTGATGGAGGCAATTTCCCTGTCTTTGGCTCCATTCTTACAATAGCCTGAAAGGGATGGATACTTTGAATCAAAATAGATTCATAAGTATTTAAGTCCTTCAATTCAGAAGGAATCTCAACCAATTCCAGATTATTATGAACTGCTCTAGCAGGCATCTGGTTTTGTTTTAATTTGTTACAACAATAAGTACACACACGTTGATCCAATCCCAAATCAAAACAATTTTCTACCATCAAGTATGTTGCAAAATCCTTCCATTCACTATTATTTTCCCTTTCACTTTTTGCATATAAATCCACTAACTTAGTCTGATTCTTATAATAAGTGCGTCTACAACACACACAAGTGAAATTAGGCCTCTCACTTGATTTCATGTCAAACGTCGCAATTTCCCTCTGGAAATTATCTGTACTGGAAACATGTACACTATCTTCCAAATCACCCTCTACTTCTTGCTCAATTTCAACATTCTCCTCTTTACTTCCAAAGTAACAAAACTCAATTTCTTCACATATATTCTTCACATCTATTTCAGAACCATGCAAAAGAGCAGCGCATAATTGTTTCAGCATAATTGCTGGACTCTTAGCATAATACAACAGTCTAACTAACTTCCTCACTTTGTTATGATGCACTGCTAGCATCCTGAAATGATGAAAAACACTCTGGCATACTCTCCTGGATAGACAAGCCAGTGAATGACCATGAAAACCTGTCACTTCTCTTACTCTGCAAGGATCTAATTCTTGCAACAACCTCATTTTCTGCTTCAAACTTTTTTTGTTAAATGACCGTACAAAATCACAAAGCAAATTGATGGAATCCTGTCGCACACTGCAAATACTACTACACTTCCAGGTGTACACAGGACCCTTAGCACGTCTTCCTAAAACCTCATTACCTAACAACTCTTCTGCCTCTGTTGTCACAAGTTTTTCTTTTTCAACTGGACAACCATCTTTCACTTCATAAGCACGACCACTGATGTCAACTGCATGCACCAAATCATTATCCTGGAAATAACTCTCTTCATTAAAAAATGCCTCACAGCTTGAACTATGTATCCATTCTCCAGAAAAAACTTCACAAAAATTACTACGATTAACTATTCTCTTCCATCTACTATTTCTTTTGAAATCAAAAATTGCCTTGTTTAGCTTCCTAATTCTATTGATTATCAAAATAAATAACTTACGTTTAATTTCAAATGCCTGATCAATAACTTTCTCAACTTTTTTTTTTCTCTTATAAAAAACTAGTTTCTGTTGACCTTTCTTAATATTTTTTAACAAATTGCCAATTATCCTGTTACGGAACATTCGTTTACGAATCTCCCTAAACTGTTGTTTCCTTCTACTATCATGCACAGATTTATCTCTTGCTCTAGCAGTAACATTTTCATTTGTCCTTTTCTTTCCATTTGATTTACTTCTCGTGTTATGGATTGAAACATTTTCTGTAGTAATATTTTTTTTATTACAAATATTTCTTATGAAATATTTAGAGCTCTTACCCGGTGCTTTCTTCGTGGCTTGAGAAATCTTTTTGTTAGAGGACTGCTGCGTTTTTTTTTTCTCCTGCTGTCTTTGACGTTTTGCAGCCTTTATCTGTCTTAGTATTGTAGGCATATTGAAATCTTGAAATGATCTGCAGTTGAATCTGAGGAAAAATATAATAAAAAATGTTAATAAACATTATTATCAAACAGTAAATCAGTAATAGTGATCAAAAACATAACACACTACTTGACATTTTAATTTGAAGATTTTTTAGTCATTGCCATTTTTACAATACAGAAATACCAGAAAAGAAATGACATTTATATTTATGTTACCTATGCTATTTTATATGTGAATCTGATCTAATTTTATGAGCATATTTTAATATTTTATTGAAGACACTACACATAACCTGTTTTTGAAGGTGTCTTTATTTTTAAATTAAACGGTTTACCTTTTTACTTTTTATTGATTATAAATTTTAAAAATAAATGTTTATAATTCCAAAGGCTCAAGCAGGTCAGCTTCCCATCCTATATCATATAATTCGGACAAATCTGCATCCTCATCACGCTCTTCTTCATCCTCAGGATTTAAATCATCCAATGGATCAACATCCACTGATGTTTCAATTACAAGTTCAATGATGAGGTCAAAATCAACTGATTGCAGATTGTCGCTCATGTTGAGGTTGTCTTTATCTTTAAAGAAAGATAACAACAATGAGATGTTGCAGAGTAAGAGACAAATCTCACAGATTATAATAGTAAAATTGTTTAACAAGAGTAACATTTTGCAGCTATTATTTAGCCATGTCCAGCGATGCTGAGCAGGTGAAGCCTATGTCTAATTTTTCACTGAACAGGACTCATCTGTTCTTAACCTTGGATAAGCCTCAACGACTCTGTGTCCCCTGCACATACTCAAATGTTAAAGTGCAGATTTATATTAAATGGCACATCCCCAGGCATGCACCAGTTAATGTGCACCACTGCTTTACCACCCATGGTGTGCCGCATTTACAATCAGATAGGAGAAAGCTGCTTCAAAACCCTGCGCCTGCTTGAAGCTGGCATAGGTCTTGACGCAGCATTGTAGAGATGGGGCACCCCTGAGCCTTGCTGGAGCTGCATCGCACTTACGATACAACTCCAGCAATGCGCCACCTTTACGGCACAGATGCGTCACGCATCTGTGCCGTTTTTGCCCCATGCTGCGCCGCATTGTAAATGCAGCACAACATGGGTGGCGGAACAGTGGCGCAGGATGACTGTCACATCCCTGGTGATGCGCCACTCATCATAAATCTATCCCTAAGCTTCTTATCTTGTTACAGATGAACTGCCATATGTATCATCAAAATATTTTACATTTTCTAAATAGCGAATTTTAAGGAATAAATAGCGATTCTTTACCATTCCTAATTTGCGATGAGCAAATTGCTAATTGCAAGTTACCCATTCATTTCCATGGCCTAGGAGGCTAATATGAATGAAGGTTTAATTTGCGATTAGCAATTTGCTCATCACAAAGTAGGAATTTTTCCAAGGGTGCAGGGGTGTCTCAAGAACACCTGCTGCACCCCTGAAAAACAAATTTAGGGGCATATGGCACACATACATGCCTTAAGGGCATGTGTTGGCGTCATATGGCACCTTTTCTTTTTTTGAAAAAAAGCTTTTTGAAAAGAATTCACAAATTACCACTAATTTACCACAATAGTTTCCAAATCCTTAATGTCATTTTTTACATAGTTTTTGTTTGATACATTGCATTTAAGTAGTCACAAAATTTACAAATGCTTCAGTGCAATCGCAAAATAAGGAATAGCAAATTTTGCTACTCCTTATTTTGCATCAAAGTTGTTTGATACATACCATTTGTCTAATTAACATTCGCAAAGGCCGAAATTCATATAATTTTGATCTTTGCAAATGCTAATTAGCTTGATACATATGGCCCCAAGTGAGGCCTGTCTTGCGACATGGTGCATCTTTTGCATTACTGCTGATTGGGTTTTATGTGGTACGTTTTTTTTTTACACTATGACATATCTGCCTAAATGCATCAATTTTTAATGTTGTCACCTCATAGCAAATATTATGCACCACCGCTGCATCATAAAAGTGACGCACAGTGGCAGAAAAAAGGCATACACCTATCATAAATCTATCCCTAGCATTTTAAATGATTAATCCAGGATGACAATAAAGTGTGTCCTATCCAGAGGTTTGTTTAAGGTGAGGCCTACTCAGGATTGCAGATTAAAGTTACGCTTGATGAAGAATACAGAGGAGATAATACATATAAAGGACTACCAATGAAGTAAGTAATGTGCACTTTATTGCGCCAGTCATCATAAATGTATCCCTAAGCTTCTTATCTTGTTACAGATGAACCACCATATGTACCATCAAACTATTTTGCATTTCCTAAATAGCAAATTTTAAGGAATAAACAGCAATTCTTTACTATTCCTAATTTGCAATGAGCAAATTGCTAATTGCAAATTACCCATTCATTTCCATGGGCTAGGAGGCTCATAGGAATTAATGTTGCAATTTGTGATTAGCAATTAGCTCATCACAAAATAGGATTTTTTTCAAGCGTGCAGGGGTATCTCAAGAACACCCTGCTGCACCCCTGAAAAAGAAATTTGGGAGCACATGGCACACCTACATGCCCTAATGGCATGTATGGGCGTCATATGGGACCTTTTTTTTTTTTGAAAAAAATGCTTTTTGAAAAGAATTCGCAAATTACCACAAACTAGAAGTTGGTGGTAGTTTCCAAATCCTTAATATCATTTTTTACATATTTTTTTTTTGATACATTGCATTTAAGGAATCACAAATTTTGAATTATTGACATTTTAAGTAATTTCCACATGTGCAGTGTTTTCAAAATATAATTTGAAAATCGTTTTTGGGGAAAAGTAATGGTTTGCAAATTTATGACAAGGACATAATGGTGTATGCTTCTCTATAAGGCATTTCAGTATCTCTAATGTCATTTTTCCCATATTACATTATAAGACCTTTCCCCATGAAGCACATTCCTTGTAAATATGCTCCCACCTGTGCATTGCAAATTTAGATTTTGACTGTTTCAGACACATAGCCATGTTGAAAGTGACCCAAAAAAATTGCAAACGTTTTAAAATAACACATTCATGTGTCTTAAGGACATTTTAAGTCATTTCCCCATGGACAATGTTTTCTAAGTGGCACAAAAGAGGTATACACCTATCATAAATCTGTCCCTAGCATTTTAAATGATTAATTCAGGATGACAATAAGATGTGGCCTATCCAGAGGTTTGTTTAAGGTGAGGCCTACTCAGGATTGCAGATTAAAGTTACGCTTGATGAAGAATACAGAGGAGATAATTTATTGTAAAGGCCTACCAATGAAGTAAGTGATTTCTACTTCATTGCACCAGTCATCATAAATGTATCCGTAAGCTTCTTATCTTGTTAGACATCAACCGCCATATGTATCATATAACTATTTTGCATTTCCAAAAAAGCGAATTTTAAGGAATAAATAGCGATTCTTTACCATTCCAAATTTGCTTTGAGAAAATTGCTAATTGCAAATTACCCATTCATTTCCATGGGCTAGGAGGCTCATATAAATGAAGGTGCAATTTGCGATTAACAATTTGCTCATCACAAATTAGGAATTTATTCCAAAGGTGCAGGGGTGTCTCAAGAACACCCTGCTGCAACCCTGAAAAAGAAATTTGGGGGCATATGGCGCACATAAATTTTAACAACATTCCTTTACCTCAACAACGATTTTCAAATCATAACTTCAAAACACTACACATGGGAAAATTACTTAAATTGTCCTTAAGACACATAAAAGCGTTTTTTGATTGGCTTTCCTGCATGGTAGGGTCACTTTTAACATGGCTATGTAACACAAACATTCAAAATCAAAATTTTCCATGCACAGGTGGGAGCATATTTACAAGCAATTTGCGCCACAAAGAAAGGTCTTACATTAAAATGGGAAAAATAACATCAGGGACAGTCAATTGCCTTATAAAGAACCATACACCATTATGTCCTTCTCATGAATTTAAAAACAATTCCTTTTTCCCAAAAACGATTTTCAAATCATAATTTCAAAACACTGCACATGAGAAAATGACTTAAAATGTCATTAAAACACATGAAAGCGTTTTTTGATTGCCTTCCCAGCATGGTTTAGTCACTTTTAACATGGCTATTTAACACAAACATTCAAAATCTAAATTTTCCATGCACATGTGAGAGCATATTTACAAGCAATTTGCGCCACAGAGAAAGGTCTTACACTAAAATGAGAAAAATAACATCAGGGACAGTCAATTGCCTTATAAAGAACCATACACCATTATATCCTTGTCATGAATTTAAAAACAATTCCTTTTCCACAAAAACGATTTTCAAATCATAATTTCTAAACACTGCACATCAGAAAATGACTTAAAATGTCATTAAAACACATGAAATCATTTTTTGATTGGCTTTCCAGCATGGTTGCGTCACTTTTAACATGGCTATGTAACACAAACATTCAAAATCAAAATTTTCCATGCACATGTGAGAGCATATTTACAAGCAATTTGCGCCACATAAATCATAATTTTCTCCTTAAAGCACACTATTCTCTATCTAAAGTAAAGAAATATTTTCTCACCTTAGCAAATACTTTCAGTTTGAAAACAGTCTAAGAAACACACCAATTTGTCTTCAGCAGAGCAAAAGGTATGCACTCCAGAGTCTGCAGCTATCAAAAGCACAGAAATGCTGTAATTCTTCACACATATTTCTCATGTCACCCAATCAAAACTCTTCCCTCACTTTTTTTCAAATGAAAACCCTTCCCCCTCTGCCCTTTCTGCCTATTTTCCATAGCAACCACCTCTTGGAGAAACTCTGGTGTTTGCAAGTTCACACAACAATGTTGCAATTGAACTCTGAACTCTCAGTGCACCTGCATATCCAGTGCTTTCTTTCATTTAATGATTTTTTATTGACCACTCAAAATACATCTTTCAAACAACACATCTGTACACCCTAACTTTCTGTTTTCATCAATCAAAATCCACCAATCACTGTTACTGCTTCATGAACACAGAAACTCCACAGTTTTTTTCATTTCAAACTCTCATTTTTTCAACTGCCATTTCATTGCCACACTTCATCTGACTGCAGGAGAACCTTCTCTCACCATGTTTTCTGTCTGGATTGTTGGTCATAGTTATATTCACTGGGCTCAAAGGTACGTTGAAAGCAGGAATTTACCTAACCTCAATTTACAAGATGTGGAAATTAAGTGGTTTGGCCACAGAGGATTAAAATGTCACCAATTGATACCATTGGTGAAAACCTTTATGCATTTGCCAAAACCTGACCTGTTAATTGTGCACTGTGGAGGTAATGACTTGGGCACTTTGACTGGTGTAGGTCTGGAAATGCTTTTAAAGGACACCTTTGAGCAATTAATGGCACTTTTTCCTCAGACTGCCTTGGTATATTCAAATATATGCCAAAGACAGAAATGGAGGTGGTCAAACCAATTTTGTCCACAAATTGAGAAGTCGAGGAAGCATGTAAACAAATCTGTTTCAGCTTACATGAGAGACCATGGAATGGGCTCCCTGTACAACAATAACTTGCGTTACTACATGCAAGATATCTACAGAGGAGATGGAGTTCACTTCTCAGATGAGGGCAACAGAATTTTCACTCTGAATTTAAAAATGTGCATTGGTACCTACTTATAAGTACCTAAATGTACCATAAACCCAAAAGCTCTTCTCAGAGCTACCCTACATCTAATCACTCACAATTATTATTTTACTCTAACTTTTTTCACTAATTTTCAACAAAGTACACTCCCTGGGGCGCTACCCGGTACGCGTACCGGGAGCTAACCTCGCGAAATGTTTTAAAAAAATGTTTTTTTTTCGCACATATAAACCTCCTCAGCCACCCTCAGAAAACCTAGGGGGTCAAGATAAGTCTACCGTGCCCCCTTCTACCCATTCTGAACATTATTTGCCCTCCATCTTGTATCTTAATTCGACCGAAACACAAAATGGTGGACTCCCGGAACGCTTAAGGTACGCGAACCGGGGCGCTCAACGGTTCGCGTACCGGGTCGCTCCCTGGGAAGCGCACCATCAAAAAAGGTGGGAAAGTAGTTCACAGAAAAGCCACTTGAGACAATTTCACCAAATATAGATTAGCTCATACTACATACCAATCCCTACCATTTTCACAAATTTGATTGGAATTCCATTTAGCCATTTAGCCTGTAGACCTCTCTAAATACCGTGAGGTAAATTACTTCACAAAACACATCTGAAATGTTGGAATTGACAACCAATTAAAATGTTACTTTCATTTTCTACTTTTTTTATCTGACATTTGATTGGTTATGTACCCGAATATATATAAAGGAAGAGAAGGAAACACAGCCATTTTGACTACTACTTCCTGGTGTACATTTCAATAGGATTTTCATTAATAACTTCAACTTCTTTTTAAAGGTAAGTTGTTATTTTTAAAACTGAAGTATATTTTGCACTTTAAGTTAATATGGCAAACTTTTTCTGTTAGTTATATACTATCCCTCTGTAGTACTTATAAATTTAGATACACTTTTTTATATTCCTACTTCCACTCTGATACTATACACTGCCCAAAGATAAATTCTCTGTTAAAAACTGCCTATCTAAAATTAATCCCAACAGTGCCCTACCTCTACTAATATATATTTTTTTTATGCAAATTTCAGGGAAAATGGAAAGTGAACAAAACATTTCATTTGAAATTGTCCTTCCAGAGTCCAACACAGAAATCATTGATCCAAATGAGATTGAATTTATGGATGAAACTTGGGACCAAGAACTACTGCAATGTGTACAAGCAGTAGATAACCTCCTTGCAAATGAGGACATTTTACAACCTCAGAGACTACAATCTATATTCCATGATTATTATGAAATTTCTGACAATGAAATGTTAGAAAGTTTAATAAATTATGAAACACAATAAAAAAAGCTTAAAAAATAGAAAAAAATAAAAAATAATCAACAAAACCAACAATCAATTAACATACAGCATTTGAAAAGTCTATCATTCATTTTTCATTGTGGTACGCTCCCCAGAACGCTTCCCGGTTCGCGTACCGGGCGCTAACCACGAAAAAAAACAAAAAAGATTTTTTTTTTTTTTGCTTCGCGGGGCCCCTTTAAAACCTCCACATTAAACCTAGGGGGTCAGCGAGGATCTACTATGCCCCCTTATAGTTATTTCCCCCTTTGTTTTGGCCTCCTCTTGTCTCTCGATCCTACCGAGAGACAAGATGGCGGCCGCTCCGGACTGTTTAGAATGTTGACAGACACCGGAGAGCCAATCAGCTTCGCTACGCGAAGTTCCGTTACGCGTCAAGTACGCGAACCGGGGCGCTGCCTGGTCCGCGCTTACAGATATATATCTTTTTTTGAACGTTAATTTCTCAAAATCCACTGCAGCACATATATTGAGACCTACAAAAGGCACATCGGGCTACCAGTCCCTACAATTTTGCCAAGTTTCGTGCAAATCCATTCAGCCGTTCGGGCTAAAAGTGAGGCTAACCGCCCTATGGAAAACTCAATGTCAAAAACACGTTTTGGGACCCCCCTTTTTTCTCGGCCCCCCCTGGACCAACTCCCCCCAAATTTCCAGGGGCTGCTCAGAAACAAAATGTTCCATTTTGCTGAAAATTTCAGCCAATTCCGTCCACAAACGCCAAAGTTATTAGACATAGAATTTTCAAAAATCCCATAGGGAAAAAATCCTAACTATATATACCTACTGGCAACCGCCTAGGTTTGATGTGGAGGTTTTAAAAGGGTCCCGCGGGGCAAAAAAAAAAAAGAAAAATAATAATCGAACGGCTGAATGGATTTGCACGAAACTTAGCAAAATTGTAGGGACTGGTAGCCCGATGTGCCTTTGCTAGGTCTCAATATATGTGCTCCAAGGAAACAAGAATGATTGACTTTTAACTTATTGTATGTTTATAGACTTTTTTTAAACTTTTTTTTCTGCTGAGTGACGTCTCGGCCTATCTCCACGGGATGCAGTCCCTACCATCTCGGCGTTTAAGCCCAGGGGGACCGGTAGTGTGGGAGAGATAACGGGGCATATTATCAAGGGGGTTTATCTCCACTTTTTTGGCTTTAAAAGCCAAGAAAGCGGAGATGTAAATGTAGTAAATGTAGTATACTTGTAAAGCGCACAGCTGCCCCAGCAACGGGGCGTCCCGGCGCTGTATAACTCTGGGGAACCCGTCCTGGCTTTCCCTGTGGGATGGTCCCTGCTGGGAGTCCCCAAGGTGGAGCCAGGCATCCCCGGAATTGGTGGGGCCGTTGTGGAGATTAGGCAAGCTAATGCCCAGAGTTGCCGAGTGTGATCCCTGATTAGAGTAAGCACCGAAGCGAGAATTATCGAGTCTGCTGACCAAGGTCCACGACCCTGCCGCGTCGGGAATCGAACCCTGGTCCCAGGACGACTTCTGCTCTCAGGTCTGCTGCCTCTAACCAGTGAGCCACACTACTCCACAGATAAAATTATCTCCGTATTACCTAGCTGTCGCTAACACCAGTTAGTGACCGCTAATAGGAGATAGCGACCATCTTGGGCCCCACTTTGCATGTCAGTGATATTTATCACTAATGACATGCAAAGTGGGCATGCCAAGATGTTAGCGACTGGAAACAGTCGCTAACATCGCTATCTCCTATTACCAACTTTTGGAGATATTCGCGCTAAGCGCGAATATCTCCAAAAAGTAACACCTGCCCTGAGCAGTTCTTAGCCATGTTATCCAATGGGAGGTGGATAACATGGCTAAGAGCATTAGCTCGGTAATGCATGAATATCGCTGACTTTTCAGCGATATTAATGTATTGCGGCCGTTTTTTATCGCATTTGCGATAAACCTTGATAATAGCAAGGTTTATCTGCGATAATTTCTGACGATGCTTAGCGGTAAAAAATTCGTTGCTAAGCATCGTTAGGGATAAATATCGCTTAACTTTGGTAATATGCCCCAACGTCTGTTAATGTTCGATTCGAAGGAAATCAGGAAGTGTTGAAAAACATTGTCTGCGCCATCTTGCCTTTTTTCAAATGCCACACTTTTGTCGTGCACGGCAGCCATTTTAGATGCCTTGACCAGACCCACTCTCTGCACGCTGTCGATCCTTAGCATGGCTCCCCACCCTCGCAAGCATCTCCCCCAGGCACTGGTCACCCCCGCTCTCTGTCTTATGCATGGGCAATAAACCTCCCCCCATCTGCGCTGCTCTTCCCTGAGAATCACACCCTGTGCCCGCCCGACACCTCCCTTTCGCCCTATTCACTACCGCACCCTCTGACACTCCTCTTCCTCTGTGTCCGATTGTCCAGGCCGGTCCCAGGCTATCAGCTAGCCCTGCAGATGTAGTTTATGGCCCCAGCTGTAAAGAATCACTCCTCTTCAAAGGAGTTATAGTAGATCAAGGCCCACACCCGATGAGATCCGATGAGATCCGTCACACCACACGCGTTCCTACTATCTGAAAACCATCCTGTATTGTGATTGGGGAGGGGACCGAGCCTGAAGCGGAAGATTCCAGGGATGACTCTTTGTACATCAAAGTTTTTAGAATTATGTGTCACATTAAAAATATATAGCACTCCAACAAAGTAGTAGGATTATAAAACTTTAATAACTTATAAATATATACAACAAAACAAAAACAGTAAAAACATTTAAACATTTTTAGGGAAAAAGAAGGAACAATGGTCTATAGCGGTCGGTTGTGAGAATAGTCCCAAGGCAGCACAACGTCCAGATTTCTGGACGGCACCCAGGTGATGTTGCCTGGGTGCCGCACTGATTTGGGTATCCGGCGTGGGGCGTCCCGGGGGGTGGCTCGTCAGTAGCGGTCTGTTGTGCGAATAGTTCCAAGGCAGCAGAACGCGCTGAAATGTGGATGGCACCAAGGTGATGTCCAGTAAGTTGCCGCCCTCCGAATAACGGCGTGGGGCGCCTCGGGGGGGGGGGAGGCGGCGTGAACGGGCCTCCCCAGGTGGAGCCTCGTCTGCTGTAGTGGGGCGCCCCTTTACCGTTTCAGTTGCCATTCCGTCCGCTTTTGGTCCACTGTGTCAAAATCCGCAATTCAGCTGAGTTGCGCCCACTCTTGCGGTGCAGCGATAGGCGGCTGTCACAGGACTCTCAAAATGGCGGCAGGCTCTTTCCTTTTTGGGCCTGGTCCACTGAAATGGCCCTGGGACACCTTGGAAATCGGACGCTTGTCTGCTAGGTCTTGGATCCCATTCTCGAAAGCATCCCTTCCGCCTTGAGGATTCTACAAAAGTCTTGGGGGCCCCCGACTCCTGCAGGCTTCCGGTGGGGAGCGGCTGCCATGATTGCTCGCGGAATGACCACGACGGAGCCACGAGATGGTGGTGCTTTCATTCTGACACCAGCTTCAGTCTGAAACATCCAGAAACAAGGTGGGGCTTTCATCGTTTGGGGAAAAAAAAAAGTTTTCATCCAATGAAAAGTGTTATTTTTAGGTCATATGATCAAGCCTTCCATCATTAGGAAACCAAAAGTAAAATGAACCAATGAAAAGTTTTATAAACAAGTCACATGACCTGTTATGCGGCATAGGGTATAAAAAGCGTAGAAAATCCGTTGGCACGTGAGGCGGCGTCAGTAGCGGACCGATGTGCGAATAGGCCGAAGGCAGCACAACGCGCCAAGATCCGGATGGCACCGAGGTGGTGTCCAGCAAGTTGCCGCACTGGTGTGGCCATCCTACAATGCTGAAAGTCGGCGTGGGGCGCCCCGTTGGCCTGTGAGATGGCGGCAGTAGCGGACCGATGTGCGAATGGGGCCAAAGGCAGCGCAACAATATTTTCGGAATAGAAGACACCACAAGGCGCTGAGATGCCAAGATCCGGATGGCACTGAGGTGGTGTCTAGCAAGTTGCCGCACTGGTGTGGCCATCCTACAATGCTGAAAGTCGGCGTGGGGCGCCCCGTTGGCCTGTGAGATGGCGGCAGTAGCGGACCAATGTGCGAATGGGGCCAAAGGCAGCACAACAATATTTTCTGAATAGAAGACACCACAAGGCGCTGAGATGCCAAGATCCGGATGGCACCGAGGTGGTGTCTAGCAAGTTGCCGCACTGGTGTGGCCATCCTACAATGCTGAAAGTCGGCGTGGGGCGCCCCGTTGGCCTGTGAGATGGCGTCAGTAGCGGACCGATGTGCGAATGGGGCCAAAGGCAGCGCAACAATATTTTCTGAATAGAAGACACCACAAGGCGCTGAGATGCCAAGATCCGGATGGCACCGAGGAGGTGTCTAGCAAGTTGCCGCACTGGTGTGGCCATCCTACAATGCTGAAAGTAGGCGTGGGGCGCCCCGTTGGCCTGTGAGGTGGCGTCAGTAGCGGACCGATGTGCGAATAGGGCCAAAGGCAGCGCAACAATGTTTTCTGAATAGAAGACACCACAAGGCGCTGAGATTCGGTTAGCACCGAGATGGTGTGTAGTAAGTTGCCGCACTGGTGTGGCCATCCTACAATCCTGCTCCGAATAACGGCGTGGGGTGCCCGAAGGGGGGGGGAATGCGGCGTGAACGGGCCTTCCTAGGTGGAGGCTCGTCTGCTGTAGTGGGGCGCCCCTTTACTGTTTCAGTTGCCATTCAGCTGAGTTTCGGCCGCTCTTGATGCTACAGCGACAGGCGGCTGCAACAGGACTCTCAAAATGGCGGCCTGTTCTTTGGATTTGGGCCTGGTCCACTAAAATGGCCCTGGGACACCTTAGAACTCGGATGCTCGAATTTTTTTTCCTTTCCTCTACATGCAAAAAAAGGTAAATGCCCGGTACGTTACACGCTTCATCTGCCACGATGTACTCTCCAGAGGAACCAAAAAAAAATATAGTTATGGTAACTATACCATGCATCGTCATATGGAGAGGTGGCACCGATTAATTATAGTGCTGCATAAAAGAGAGATTTGGAGGAGAACCCCCGACCTGCCAGTACATTCATCAAAGAAGTGGCACTGACAGCATCAGAGGCAAGGGAAACGGTCCCAAATATTTAGAAGAACTTTGGAAAGATTAAAATGACATGTTTAGATTGTGGCAAATTAATTTCATGTGGACAGATGAGTGTTACTCTAATAAATACAGCATATGAACATCATCATAGTCGATGGTTGGTAGAGACATTTTGACTATATCCTGGACCTGCCCGTCCTCGCCCAAAATGGCGCCGGAATAAATGGGACTCGTAACTCCTTGTTGTGTACTGGTTGCACAACCTTGATATCACGAGATACGTATGCAGTTTTGAAGCACATAGCGGGCGGGGACGAGAATAGATTGAATATTTCGATATCCCTATTGATATTAAGTTCTGATGTGTTATTGATTACTGTACTATTGAAAGTTCGAATTAACGTCACCCATGGTACTTGCCCGCAAATGTATATCTAGATAATTTTATTGTAACTGGCCCTGTCGTATTTTAATTATAAAATGTACGTCCACCGATTCCGCAACTGTTAGACACCTTAGTTCTTGCAACCTAATGGCCCGCCCGTTACGTTCCTCTACAGTGTAAATGTCTACTCATCATATACGATTACAGTTTGCTCCGTGGCCGGCCCACGTGGTTATAGGCCCGTATTTGTATAATGACATTTTCACAATAAAGGTTTTTAAAAGAAAACATGGTAGTAGTATATACATTGGTAAAGTTTTTAATAATAGTCACTGTTTTAGAATCAGTAAAAGGCAAGTAAAATAAAGCAGACCAATTACATGAAGGGTAAAAGGTATAATACGCAGGAACGCAGTAAAGATAAATGGTCAAGGGCTGTTGTGTTTTCTACTCCTGCAACATAAAGTGATCGATAAGAATCTCATATTCAGGCGTATCGGTGAGTAAGACAGCAGGCCGACCCTCTTTTGCTCAACGGCTCCGTCATGGGACGAAGAAACGCCCTTTTTCTCGAAAAAGGAATATATTTTACTTGCAGGACAGTTGTAAATTTTCCGGGAAAGTACATTAGCCTGGAACATTATAACATATATTTAAGAAAAAATAATGTTCGAAAGTAATAAAAAGCGTAATTTTTAGGTCATATGACTAAGCCTTTCTTCATTAGAATAAGAGAAGTAAAATGAACCAATGAAAAGTTTTATTAACAAGTCACATGACCTGTTATGCTTACGTTACGCGCTGCGCGTCGCGCCCCGGATCACTTCCGGATGCGCTAACGCGGCGCGTCATATGACGCATTACGCGACAACGCAGGTCCAGAATATAGTCAAAATGTCTCCACCAACCAGCGGTCGGAACACAACCCCTTTCAGCAGGCTAAATAGTTCTATTAAATGACAACAGAAGGGACAGGCAACAAGAACCATCAGTCAAAGAGGGGAGGGCTAGTTCTTCTCTACCGGGTCACGTTGGGGCGCTACCGGAACTGATCGAATTGGTAGTCTACAGTGTTTCTGGATGTTTCAGACTGAAGCTGGCGTTAGCATGAGAGCACCACCATTTCGTAGCTCCGTCGTGGCCATTCCACGAGCAATAATGCTAGCCGCTGCCCACCAGAAGCCTGCGGGAGTCGGGGGCCCCCAAGACTTTTGTAGAATCTTCAAGGCTGAGGGGACGCTTTCGAGAATGGAGCCCAATCTCTAGCAGACAAGCGTCCGAGTTCCAAGGTGTCGCAGGGCAATTTTAGTGGACCACGCCCAAATCTGAAGAGCCGGCCGCCATTTTGAGAGTCCTGTGGCAGCCGCCTATCGCTGCACCGCAAGAGCGGGAGCAACTTAACTACATGGTGAGCGAGACGCTGTAGTCGAAAGAGCGGGCGGTAAACAGCTGAATAGCGGAAGAGGCACAGTGTAGCAAAAGCGGGCGGAATGGCAACTGAAATGGTAAAGGGGCGCCCCACTACAGCGTGTCTTTAGGTGAAACGGATTGTGGGACAAGGTCAAGAATGGAAGAGTTACCAAAAGGCAAAAAGTTCCGCTTGATCCCGGGAGCCGGCCACCTATGTCGGGGGCGATCTCAGGCTACACCAGGAGAACACGACTTGGGGAGGGAGCCGGAGCCAAGCGCCCCCTCCGAGTCCGCACCATCACACCGTCCCTCGGGGGCCTCCGTCAAGCGGTTCAGGGTGGCACCGCATCACATTGTTCACAAATGCAGTCACGTCCTCAAACAGCCCCCACTTTACTTTGAGAATAGTGAAGCTGAAGCAAGTGCAAATAGGCTTCAGACAGTGTTACAAGCACTCCTCAAAACTTTGAACCATCAGAGTGCATGAGTTTTATGCTCGATCGATTGAGCTAGCCGGATCGGGCAACAAAAAGTATAAAATAGTTATGTAAATAGTTGTTTAATAAAATGTTTTACCCTGTTACTTTGCTGGTGTGTTGTATATATTTGTAATATTTGCATAGAATTTATCGCTTTTTTGGGCGGGGTGGGTGGCGGAGCCGAGCTGTATTGCAGCCATCATGGTGTGGCGTTCAGTTCATCTCACTAGTTTCGTATTTGTCATGAGGGGTTGTTCCTAATGTTTCTATTTTAGCGAGGTCAAAAAGAGATCCCATTAGTGGCATACTGATTTTGCTCGATTCCTTTTGTTTTTTTACACGATTTTTCGCTATCTGCAAAGACTAAACAGAGTATTGCGACTCTGTGCTTGTTTGTAAATAGAGAATGAACCAAAGAGAACCAATTCTAAAACAGTAAATGCTTGGATAACAATCAATCAAATGGAGAGAGAAGCAGGCACAACGGATTACAACGGGGGCAAAGGCCTGCGTTAACTACCTTTCACTATCTGCAAAGAGAGAGTACTCCTAATAGAAATGAGGGGGGGGGCAGCATTCAAAGCAGATTAGTGTGCATAAACACGAAAATGTTTTTTCTTACCACGTACTTGACATTCGACAGCTTATGATATTTGCTATTAAAAAACCATTGAAATTCACTGAAAAAACCATAGGTTATAGACCATATATAGTTAGGAATTAGCATTTACAAAACCTTGAAAATTCACTGAAAAAACCATAGGTTATAGACCATATATAGTTAGGAATTAGCATTTAAAAAACCTTATTTTACTCACACAAAACCATTGAAATTCCATATATAGTTAGTTGTACTAACTATATATCGCGCACCCGCAATCCACTGCTGATCATGTCACATATTACATCATTCATGACATGGTCAGTGACATCACTGATGACATCACTGATGACATCTCAAATGACATCACTGATGACATCTCAAATGACATCACTGATGACATCACTGATGACATCTCAAATGACATTACTGATCACATCACTGATGACATCATTCATGTGATAATACGATGAACCTCTTCAGACTCTAATATAACCTTAGATACACTCAGTGTAAACACAGACTCACAGATTGTCACTCATCCATGAAGTTACACACACACCTAGTCAGTCATGCAAACAATCAATCACACCTCCATTTCCTCAACTAAACAGTTATACACACCTTACTTATTCGAACATATACTAACACATATTTACTCTCTTTTACAATCCCTAATACAAGTTCACAATCATCCATACAGCCACTCACACATTCACTGGCTCTTATGCACAGTTATTTATATATGCCAACTGTCACATGTACTATGTTTTACATATGTACTTACTTTGACATGTAGCACTGAGATATCCATTCACTCACCAATACACTCATGCACACAGTCAACCCCCCATACAGCTGTTTCCACATGCACTTTTGAACCCATACATCTAGTGAATCAACTGCTCACACATCTATGCACAGAGTCATACACCTCCCAGCCACCCACACACACACTCAGTCTCCCATACAAATACTTGGGCAACCAATCAATAACCCATATAGTTACTCATATAGCTACTGAACAACACATGCAGCAGTTTTCAGAACAACAGACATAATGATGCACAAATTAAGACAGTTTAGTCACTAACCCATGCATTCAGTGAGACACATTTAATCACTCACTCATACAGTCAGTCATGCACCTACTAAATCCTTCATCCAGACACTTATACATCCACTCAAGACATATTTTAACTTTACAGAAAAATACAGTCACTGGATGTTGTCATCAGTGATGTCATCAGTGATGTCATTTGAGATGTCATCAGTGATGTCATCAGTGATGTCATTTGAGATGTCATCAGTGATGTCATCAGTGATGTCACTGACCATGTCATGAATGATGTAATATGTGACATGATCAGCAGTGGATTGCGGGTGCGCGATATATAGTTAGTACAACTAACTATATATGGAATTTCAATGGTTTTGTGTGAGTAAAATAAGGTTTTTTAAATGCTAATTCCTAACTATATATGGTCTATAACCTATGGTTTTTTCAGTGAATTTTCAAGGTTTTGTAAATGCTAATTCCTAACTATATATGGTCTATAACCTATGGTTTTTTCAGTGAATATATATATATATATATTCACTGAAAAAACCATAGGTTATAGACCATATATAGTTAGGAATTAGCATTTAAAAAACCTTATTTTACTCACACAAAACCATTGAAATTCCATATATAGTTAGTTGCACTAACTATATATCGCGCACCTGCAATCCACTGCTGATGATGTCACATATTACATCATTCATGACATGGTCAGTGACATCACTGATGACATCACTGATGACATCTCAAATGACATCACTGATGACATCACTGATGACATCTCATTTGACATCATTCTTGTGCTAATACGATAAACCTCTTCAGACTCTAATATAACCTTAGATGCACTCAGTGTATACAGACACTCACACACTGTCACTCATCCATGGAGTTACTCACACACCTAGTCAGTCATGCAAAGAAACAATCTCACCTCCATTTCTTCAACTATACAGTTATACACACCTTACTTATTCAAACATATACTAACACATATTTACTCTCTTATACAATCCCTGATACAAGTTCACAATGATCCATACAACCACTCACACATTCAGTGGCTCTCATGCACAGTTATTTATATATGCCAACTCTCACATGTACTGTGTTTTACATATGTACTTACTATGACATGTATCATTGAGATATCCATTCACTCATCAATACACTCATGCACACAGTCAACTGCCCATGTAGCTGTTTCCACATGCACTCTTGAACTCATACACCTAGTGAATCAACTGCTCACACATCTATGCACAGAGTCACACACCTCCCAGCCACCCCCACACAAACTCAATCTCCCATACAAATACTTGGGCAACCAATCAATAACACATATAGCCTCTCGTATAGCTAATGATCAACACATGCAGCAGTTTACATCACAACAGACATAATGATGCACAAATTAAGACAGTTTAGTCACTAACCCATGCATTCAGTGAGACACATTTAATCACTCACTCATACAGTCAGTCACGCACCTACTAAATCCTTCATCCAGACACTTATACATCCACTCATTCTTCAATATGTAAGACATATTTTAACTTTACAGAAACATACAGTCACTGGATGTTGTCATCAGTGATGTCATCAGTGATGTCATTTGAGATGTCATCAGTGATGTCATCAGTGATGTCACTGACCATGTCATGAATGATGTAATATGTGACATCATCAGCAGTGGATTGCAGGTGCGCGATATATAGTTAGTGCAACTAACTATATATGGAATTTCAATGGTTTTGTGTGAGTAAAATAAGGTTTTTTAAATGCTAATTCCTAACTATATATGGTCTATAACCTATGGTTTTTTCAGTGAATTTTCAAGGTTTTGTAAATGCTAATTCCTAACTATATATGGTCTATAACCTATGGTTTTTTCAGTGAATTTCAATGGTTTTTTAATAGCAAATATCATAAGCTGTCGAATGTCAAGTACGTGGTAAGTGAAAAATTTTCGTGTTTATGCACACTGATCTGCTTTGAATGGTGCCCCCCCCCCTCATTTCTATTAGGAGTACTCTCTCTTTGCAGATAGTGAAAGGTAGTTAACGCAGGTCTTTGCCCCCATTGTAATCCGTCGTGCCTGCTTCTCTCTCCATTTGATTCATTGTTATCCAAGTATTTACTGTTTTAGAATTAGTTCTCTTTGGTTCATTCTCTATTTACAAACAAACACAGAGTCGCAATACTCTGTTTAGTCTTTGCAGATAACGAAAAATCGTGTAAAAAAAAAGAAAAAGAATCGAGCAAAATCAGTAGGCCACTAATGGGATCTCTTTTTGACCTCGCAAAAATAGAAACATTAGGAACAACCCCTCATGACAAATACAAAACTAGTGAGATGAACTGAACTCCACACAATGATGGCTGCAAAACAGCTCGGCTCCGCCACCCACCCCGCCCAAAATAACGATAAAGAACGGCTGCCATGATTGGTTGCGGAATGACCACGACGGAGCTACGAAATGGTGCTGCTCTCATGCTAACCCCAGCTTCAGTCTGAAACATCCAGAAACACTGTAGACTACCAATTCGATCAGTTCCGGTAGCGCCCCAATGTAACCCGGTAGAGAAGAACTAGCCCTCCCCTCTTTGACTGATGGTTCTTGTTGCCTGTCCCTTCTGTTGTCATTTAACAGAACTATTTAGCCTGCTGAAAGGGGTTGTGTTCCGACCGCTGGTTGGTGGAGACATTTTGACTATATTCTGTACCTGCGTTGTCGCGTAATGCGTCATATGACGCGCCGCGTTAGCGCATCCGGAAGTCATCCGGGGCGCGCAGCGCGTAACGTAAGCATAACAAGTCATGTGACTTGTTAATAAAACTTTTCATTGGTTCATTTTACTTTTCTTATTGTAATGATGAAAGGCTTGATCATATGACCTAAAAATTACGCTTTTCATTACTTCCGAACATTATTTTTTCTTAAATATATGTTATAATGTTCCAGGCTAATGTACTTTCCCGGAAATTTTACAACTGTCCTGCAAGTAAAATATATTCTTTTTTCGAGAAAAAGAGCGTTTCTTCGTCCCATGACGGAGCCGTTGAGCAAAAGAGGGTCGACCTGCTGTCTTAGTCGCCGATACGCCTGAATATGAGATTCTTATCGATCACTTTATGTTGCAGGAATAGAAAACACAACAGCCCTTGACCATTTATCTTTACTGCGTTCCTTCGTATTATACCTTTTACCCTTCATGTAATTGGTCTGCTTTATTTCACTTGCCTTTTAATGATTCTAAAACAGTGACTATTATTAAAAACTTTACCAATGTATATACTACTACCATGTTTTCTTTTAAAAACCTTTATTGTGAAAATTTCATTATACAAATACGAGCCTATAACCACGTGGGCCGGCCACGGAGCAAACTGTAATCGTATATGATGAATAGACATTTACACTGTAGAGGAACGTAACGGGCGGGCCATTAGGTTGCAAGAACTAAGGTGTCTAACAGTTACGGAATCGGTGGACGTACATTTTATAATTAAAATACGACAGGGCCAGTTACAATAAAATTATCTAGATATACATTTGCGGGCAAGTACCATGGGTGACGTTAATTCGAACTTTCAACAGTACAGTAATCAATAACACATCAGAACTTAATATCAATAGGGATGTCGAAATATTCAATCAATTCTCGTCCCCGCCCGCCATGTGCTTCAAAACTGCATACGTATCTCGTGATTTCAAGGTTCTGCAACCAGTACACAACAAGGAGTTACGAGTCCCATTTATTCTGGCGCCATTTTGGGCGAGGACGGGCAGGTCCAGGATATAGTCAAAATGTCTCTACCAACCATCGACTATGATGATGTTCATATGCTGTATTTATTAGAGTAACACTCAGATGTCCACATGAAATAAATTTGCCACAATCTAAACATGTCATTTTAATCTTTCCAAAGTTCTTCTAAATATTTGGGACCGTTTCCCTTGCCTCTGAAGCTCTCAGTGCCACTTCTTTGATGAATGTACTAGCAGGTCAGGGGTTCTCCTCCAAATCTCTCTTTTATGCAGCACTATAATTAATTGTTGCCACCTCTCCATATGACGATGCATGGTATAGTTACCACAACTATATTTTTTTTCGGTTCCTCTAGAGAGTTCATCGTGGCAGATGAAGCGTGTAACGTACCGGGCATTTACCTTTTTTTGCATGTACAGGAAAGGAAAAAAAAATCGAGCGTCCGAGTTCTAAGGTGTCCCAGGGCCATTTTAGTGGACCAGGCCCAAATCCAAAGAACAGGCCGCCATTTTGAGAGTCCTGTTGCAGCCGCCTGTCGCTGTAGCATCAAGAGCAGCCGAAACTCAGCTGAATGGCAACTGAAACGGTAAAGGGGCGCCCCACTACAGCAGACGAGCCAGGCCCAAATCCAAAGAACTGCTATCTCACAGGCTAATGGGGCGACCCACGCCGAGTTTCAGCATTGTAGGATGACCACACAAGTACAGCAACTTGCTAGACATCACCTCGGTGCCATCCGGATCTCGGCGCCCCACTGCAGATGAAGTGCCTCTCAACTATGAAACCACCACGGTGACATCCGGATCTTGGCGCGTTGTGCTGCCTTCGGCCTATTCGCACATCGGTCCGCTACTGACGCCATCTCACAGGCTAATGGGGTGACCCACGCCGAGTTTCAGCATTGTAGGATGACCACAGCAACTTGCTAGACATCACCTCAGTACCATCCGAATCTTGGCATCTCAACGCCTAGTGGTATCTTCCATACAAAAAATATTGTTACGCTGCCTTTGGCCCCATTCGCACACCAGTCCGCAACTTAGACATCACCTCGGTGCCATCCGGATCTTGGCATCTCAGCGCCTTGTGGTGTCAGTCAGAAAATATTGTTGTGCTGCCTTCGGCCTATTCGCAAATCCAAAGAACTGCTATCTCACAGGCTAATGGGGCGACCCACGCCGAGTTTCAGCATTGTAGGATGACCACACAAGTACAGCAACTTGCTAGACATCACCTCGGTGCCATCCGGATCTCGGCGCCCCACTGCAGATGAAGTGCCTCTCAACTATGAAACCACCACGGTGACATCCGGATCTTGGCGCGTTGTGCTGCCTTCGGCCTATTCGCACATCGGTCCGCTACTGACGCCATCTCACAGGCTAATGGGGTGACCCACGCCGAGTTTCAGCATTGTAGGATGACCACACCAACTTGCTAGACATCACCTCAGTGCCATCCGAATCTTGGCATCTCAACGCCTAGTGGTATCTTCCATACAAAAAATATTGTTACGCTGCCTTTGGCCCCATTCGCACACCAGTCCGCAACTTAGACATCACCTCGGTGCCATCCGGATCTTGGCATCTCAGCGCCTTGTGGTGTCAGTCAGAAAATATTGTTGTGCTGCCTTCGGCCTATTCGCAAATCCAAAGAACTGCTATCTCACAGGCTAATGGGGCGACCCACGCCGAGTTTCAGCATTGTAGGATGACCACACAAGTACAGCAACTTGCTAGACATCACCTCGGTGCCATCCGGATCTCGGCGCCCCACTGCAGATGAAGTGCCTCTCAACTATGAAACCACCACGGTGACATCCGGATCTTGGCGCGTTGTGCTGCCTTCGGCCTATTCGCACATCGGTCCGCTACTGACGCCATCTCACAGGCTAATGGGGTGACCCACGCCGAGTTTCAGCATTGTAGGATGACCACACCAACTTGCTAGACATCACCTCAGTGCCATCCGAATCTTGGCATCTCAACGCCTAGTGGTATCTTCCATACAAAAAATATTGTTACGCTGCCTTTGGCCCCATTCGCACACCAGTCCGCAACTTAGACATCACCTCGGTGCCATCCGGATCTTGGCATCTCAGCGCCTTGTGGTGTCAGTCAGAAAATATTGTTGTGCTGCCTTCGGCCTATTCGCACATCGGTCCGCTACTGACGCCATCTCACAGGCCAACGGGGCGCCCCACGCCGACTTTCAGCATTGTAGGATGGCCACACCAGTACCACAACTTGCAAGACACCACCTCGGTGCCATCCGGATCTTGGCATCTCAGCGCCTTGTGGTCTCTTCTACACCGGAAATATAGTAGAAAATATTGTTGCGCTGCCTTTAGCCCCATTCACACATCAGTCCGCTACTGACACCATCTCACAGGCCAACGGGGCGCCCCACGCCGACTTTCAACATTGTAGGATGGCCACAGAAGTGCGACAACTTACTAGACACCACCTCGGTGCCATCCGGATCTTGGCGCGTTGTGCTGCCTTCGGCCTATTCGCACATCGGTCCGCTACTGACGCAAACTCACAGGCCAACGGGGCGCCCCACGCCGACTTTCAGCATTGTAGGATGGCCACACCAGTGCGGCAACTTCCTACACACCACCTCGGTGCCATCCGGATCTTCGCGCGTAGTGAAGCTGCAGCAGCTGCAAATAAGCTTCAGACAGTGTTACAACCGCTGCTCAGAACTCTCAACTATGACACCACCTCGATGCCATCCGGATCTTGGCGCGTTGTGTTGCCTTCGGCCTATTCGCACATCGGTCCGCTACTGACACCGCCTCACGTGCCAACGTATTTTCTCCACATTTTATACCCTATGCCGCATAACAGGTCATGTGACTTCTTTATAAAACTTTTCATTGGTTCATTTTACTTTTGGTTTCCTAATGATGGAAGGCTTGATCATATGACCTAAAAACAACACTTTTCATTGGATGAAAACTTTTTTTTCCCCCCAAACGATGAAAGCCCCACCTTGTTTCTGGATGTTTCAGACTGAAGCTGGCGTCACCATGAGAGCACCACCATCTCGTAGCTCCGTCGTGGTCATTCCGCGAGCAATCATGGCAGCCGCTCCCCACCAGAAGCCTGCAGGAGTCGGGGCCCCCAAAACTTTTGATGAATTCTCAAGGCGGAGGGGACGCTTTCGAGAATGGGGTCCAAGACCTAGCAGACAAGCGTCCGATTTCCAAGGTGTCCCAGGGCCATTTCAGTGGACCAGGCCCAAAAAGGAAACAGCCTGCCGCCATTTTGAGAGTCCTGTGGCAGCCGCCTATCGCTGCACCGCAAGAGTGGGCGCAACTCAGCTGAATGGCGGATTTTGACACAGTGGACCAAAAGCGGACGGAATGGCAACTGAAACGGTAAAGGGGCGCCCCACTACAACAGATGACACTCCACCTGGAGAGGCCCGTTCACGCCGCCTCCCCCGGGGCGCCCCACGCCGTTATTCGGAGCAGCATTGTAGGATACCAAAACCAGTGCGGCAACTTACTGGACATCACCTTGGTGCCATCGTTCTGCTGCCTTGGAACTATTCGCACAACAGTTTGCTACTGATGACCCACCCCCCGCGACGCCCCACGCCGTTATTTGCTGGGTGGCAACTTACTAGACATCACTTTTGTGTCATCTAGATTTCGGCGCGTTCTGCTGCCTTGGAACTATTCGCACAACAGTTTGCTACTGATCACCCACCCCCCGCGACGCCCCACGCCGGAAATCTGGACGTTGTGCTGCGTTGGGACTATTCGCACAGCCGACCGCTACTTCGTTGTTTTTCTCTAAAAATGTTTATATGTTATTACTATTTTTGTTTTCTTGTATATATTTATAAATTATTAAAGTTTTATAATCTTACTACTTTGTCGGAGTGCTATATATTTTTAATGTGACACATAATTGTAAAAACTTTGATGTACAAAGAGTCATCCCTGGAATCTTCCGCTTCACGCTCGGTCCCCTCCCCAATCACAATACAGGATGGTTTTCAGATAATAGCAACGCTTCTGCTGTGACGGATCTCATCGAGTGTGGGCCTTGATCTACTATAACTCCTTTGAAGACGGGTGATTCTTTACAGCTGTGGCCATAAACTACATCTGCAGGGCTAGCTGATAGCCTAGGACCGGCCTGGACAATCGGACACAGAGGAAAAGGAGTGTCAGAGGGTGCGGTAGTGAATAGGGCGAAAGGGAGGTGTCGGGCGGGCACAGGGTGTGATTCTCAGGGAAGAACAGCGCAGATGGGGGGAGGTTTATTACCCATGCATAAAACAGAGAGCGGGGGTGACCACTGCCTGGGGGAGATGCTTGCGAGGGTGGGGAGCCATGGTAAGGATCGACAGCGTTCACAGAGTGGATCTGGTCAAGGCATCTAAAATGGCTGCCGTGCACGACAAAAGTGTGGCATTTGAAAAAAGACAAGATGGCGCACACAATGTTTTTCAACAATTCCTGATTTCCTTCGAATCGAACGTTAACAGACGTTGGGGCATATTACCAAAGTTAAGCGATATTTATCCCTAACGATGCATTGCAAAGATTTTTTTACCGTCAGAAATTATCGCAGATAAACCTTGCTATTATCAAGGTTTATCGCAAATACGATAAAAAACGAGCGCAATGCATTAATGTCGCTGAAAACTCCGCGATATTCATGCATTACCGAGCTAATGCTCTTAGCCATGTTATCCACCTCCCATTGGATAACATGGCTAAGAACTGCTCAGGGCAGCTGTTACTTTTTGGAGATATTCGCGCTTATCTCGAATATTTCCAAAAGTTGATAATAGGAGATAGCGATGTTAGCGACTGTTTCCAGTCGCTAACATCTTGGCATGCCCACTTTGCATGTCATTAGTGATAAATATCACTCACATGCAAAGTGGGACCCAAGATGGTCGCTATCTCCTACTAGCCGTCGCTAACTGGTGTTAGCAACAGCTAGGTAATACACATATAATTTTATCTCCGCGAAGCGGAGCGCTGTTACAGATATATATCTTGTTTTTGAACGTTAATTTCTCAAAATGCACTGAAGCACATATATTGAGACATAGCAAAGGCACATCGGGCTACCAGTCCCTAATATTTTACCAAGTTTCGTGCAAATCCATTCAGCCGTTCGATTATTATTATTATTATTTTTTTTTGCCCCGCGGGGCCCTTTTAAAACCTCCACATCAAACCTAGGGGGTCAGCGAGGATCTACTATGCCCCCTTATGGTCATCAGCCGTTCGATTATTATTATTATTTTTTTTTTTTGCCCCGCGGGGCCCTTTTAAAACCTCCACATCAAACCTAGGGGGTCAGCGAGGATCTACTATGCCCCCTTATGGTCATTTGCCCCTTCGCTTTGGCCTCCTCTTGTCTCTCGATCCTACCGAGAGACAAGATGGCGGCCGCTACGTACTGTTTGGAATGTTTACAGACACCGGAGAGCCAATCAGCTTCGCTTCGCAAAGCTCCGTAACGCGAAAAGTACGCGAAGCGGTGCGCTGTTACAGATATATATCTTTTTTTGAACGTTAATTTCTCAAAATCCACTGAAGCACATATATTGAGACCTAGCAAAGGCACATCGGGCTACCAGTCCCTACAATTTTGCCAAGTTTCGTGCAAATCCATTCAGCCGTTCGATTATTATTATTATTTTTTTTTTTTGCCCGGCGGGGCCCTTTTAAAACCTCCACATCAAACCTAGGGGGTCAGCGAGGATCTACTATTCCCCCTTATGGTCATTTGCCCCTTCGCTTTGGCCTCCTCTTGTCTCTCGATCCTACCGAGAGACAAGATGGCGGCCGCTACGGACTGTTTGGAATGTTGACAGACGCCGGAGAACCAATCAGCTTCGCTTCACAAAGCTCCGTTGCGCGAAAAGTACGCGTCCTGGAGCGCTGCCCGGTCCGCTGTTACAGATATATATCTTTTTTTAAACGTTAATTTCTCAAAATCCACTGTAGCACATATATTGAGACCTACAAAAGGCACATCGGGCTACCTGTCCCTACAATTTTGCCAAGTTTCGTGCAAATCCATTCAGCCGTTCGGGCTAAAAGTGAGGCCAACCGCCCTATGGAAAACTCAATGTTAAAAACACGTTTTGGGACCCCCCTTTTTTCTCGACCCCCCCTGGACGAAACCCCCCCCAATTTTCAGGGGCTGCTCAGAAACAAAATGTGCCATTTTCCAGAAAATTTCAGCCAATTCCGTCCACAAACGCCAAAGTTATTAGACATAGAATTTTCAAAAAACCCATAGAGAAAAAATCCTAACTATATATTACCTACTGGCGGTCGCCAGTAGGTATATATAGTTAGGATTTTTTCTCTATGGGTTTTTTGAAAATTCTATGTCTAATAACTTTGGCGTTTGTGGACGGAATTGGCTGAAATTTTCAGGAAAATGGCACATTTTGTTTCTGAGCAGCCCCTGAAAATTGGGGGGGGTTTCGTCCAGGGGGGGTTGAGAAAAAAGGGGGGTCCCAAAACGTGTTTTTAACATTGAGTTTTCCATAGGGCGGTTGGCCTCACTTTTAGCCCGAACGGCTGAATGGATTTGCACGAAACTTGGCAAAATTGTAGGGACTGGTAGCCCGATGTGCCTTTTGTAGGTCTCAATATATGTGCTCCAGTGGATTTTGAGAAATTAACGTTTAAAAAAAGATATATATCTGTAACAGCGGACTGGGCAGCGGCCCAGGACGCGTACTTTTCGCGCAACGGAGCTTTGTGAAGCGAAGCTGATTGGTTCTCCGGCGTCTGTCAACATTCCAAACAGTCCGTAGCGGCCGCCATCTTGTCTCTCGGTAGGATCGAGAGACAAGAGGAGGTCAAAACAAAGGGGGAAATAACTATAAGGGGGCATAGTAGATCCTCGCTGACCCCCTAGGTTTGATGTGGAGGTTTTAAAAGGGCCCCGCGGGGCAAAAAAAAATAATAATAATAATAATCGAACGGCTGAATGGATTTGCACGAAACTTGGCAAAATTGTAGGGACTGGTAGCCCGATGTGCCTTTGCTAGGTCTCAATATATGTGCTTCAGTGGATTTTGAGAAATTAACGTTCAAAAAAAGATTTATATCTGTAACAGCGCACCGCTTCGCGTACTTTTCGCGTTACGGAGCTTTGCGAAGCGAAGCTGATTGGCTCTCCGGTGTCTGTAAACATTCCAAACAGTACGTAGCGGCCGCCATCTTGTCTCTCGGTAGGATCGAGAGACAAGAGGAGGCCAAAGCGAAGGGGCAAATGACCATAAGGGGGCATAGTAGATCCTCGCTGACCCCCTAGGTTTGATGTGGAGGTTTTAAAAGGGCCCCGCGGGGCAAAAAAAAAAATAATAATAATAATCGAACGGCTGAATGGATTTGCACGAAACTTGGCAAAATTGTAGGGACTGGTAGCCCGATGTGCCTTTGCTAGGTCTCAATATATGTGCTTCAGTGGATTTTGAGAAATTAACGTTCAAAAAAAGATATATATCTGTAACAGCGCACCGCTTCGCGTACTTTTCGCGTTACGGAGCTTTGCGAAGCGAAGCTGATTGGCTCTCCGGTGTCTGTAAACATTCCAAACAGTACGTAGCGGCCGCCATCTTGTCTCTCGGTAGGATCGAGAGACAAGAGGAGGCCAAAGCGAAGGGGCAAATGACCATAAGGGGGCATAGTAGATCCTCGCTGACCCCCTAGGTTTGATGTGGAGGTTTTAAAAGGGCCCCGCGGGGCAAAAAAAAATAATAATAATAATAATCGAACGGCTGAATGGATTTGCATGAAACTTGGTAAAATATTAGGGACTGGTAGCCCGATGTGCCTTTGCTAGGTCTCAATATATGTGCTTCAGTGCATTTTGAGAAATTAACGTTCAAAAACAAGATATATATCTGTAACAGCGCTCCGCTTCGCGGAGATAAAATTATATCTGTATTACCTAGCTGTTGCTAACACCAGTTAGCGACGGCTAGTAGGAGATAGCGACCATCTTGGGCCCCACTTTGCATGTGAGTGATATTTATCACTAATGACATGCAAAGTGGGCATGCCAAGATGTTAGCGACTGGAAACAGTCGCTAACATCGCTATCTCCTATTATCAACTTTTGGAAATATTCGAGATAAGCGCGAATATCTCCAAAAAGTAACAGCTGCCCTGAGCAGTTCTTAGCCATGTTATCCAATGGGAGGTGGATAACATGGCTAAGAGCATTAGCTCGGTAATGCATGAATATCGCTGAGTTTTCAGCGATATTAATGCATTGCGGTCGTTTTTTATCGTATTTGCGATAAACCTTGATAATAGCAAGGTTTATCTGCGATAATTTCTGACGGTAAAAAAATCTTTGCAATGCATCGTTAGGGATAAATATCGCTTAACTTTGGTAATATGCCCCAACGTCTGTTAACGTTCGATTCGAAGGAAATCAGGAAGTGTTGAAAAACATTGTCTGCGCCATCTTGTCTTTTTTCAAATGCCACACTTTTGTCGTGCACGGCAGCCATTTTAGATGCCTTGACCAGACCCACTCTGTGCACGCTGTCGATCCTTAGCATGGCTCCCCACCCTCGCAAGCATCTCACCCAGGCAGTGGTCACCCCCGCTCTCTGTCTTATGCATGGGTAATAAACCTCCCCCCATCTGCGCTGCTCTTCCCTGAGAATCACACCCTGTGCCCGCCCGACACCTCCCTTTCGCCCTATTCACTACCGCACCCTCTGACACTTCTTTTCCTTTGTGTCCGATTGTCCAGGCCGGTCCTAGGCTATCAGCTAGCCCTGCAGATGTAGTTTATGGCCACAGCTGTAAAGAATCACCCCTCTTCAAAGGAGTTATAGTAGATCAAGGCCCACACTCGATGAGATCCGTCACAGCAGAAGCGTTGCTATTATCTGAAAACCATCCTGTATTGTGATTGGGGAGGGGACCGAGCGTGAAGCGGAAGATTCCAGGGATGACTCTTTGTACATCAAAGTTTTTACAATTATGTGTCACATTAAAAATATATAGCACTCCGACAAAGTAGTAAGATTATAAAACTTTAATAATTTATAAATATATACAAGAAAACAAAAATAGTAATAACATATAAAAAATTTTAGGGAAAAACAACGAAGTAGCGGTCGGCTGTGCGAATAGTCCCAACGCAGCACAACGTCCAGATTTCCGGCGTGGGGCGTCGCGGGGGGTGGGTCATCAGTAGCAAACTGTTGTGCGAATAGTTCCAAGGCAGCAGAACGCGCCGAAATCTAGATGACACGAAAGTGATGTCTAGTAAGTTGCCACCCAGCAAATAACGGCGTGGGGCGTCGCGGGGGGTGGGTCATCAGTAGCAAACTGTTGTGCGAATAGTTCCAAGGCAGCAGAACGATGGCACCAAGGTGATGTCCAGTAAGTTGCCGCACTGGTTTTGGTATCCTACAATGCTGCTCCGAATAACGGTGTGGGGCGCCCCGGGGGAGGTGGCGTGAACGGGCCTCTCCAGGTGGAGTGTCATCTGTTGTAGTGGGGCGCCCCTTTACCGTTTCAGTTGCCATTCCGTCCGTTTTTGGTCCACTGTGTCAAAAGCCGCAATTCAGCTGAGTTGCGCCCACTCTTGCAGTGCAGCGATAGGCGGCTGTCACAGGACTCTCAAAATGGCGGCAGGCTCTTTCCTTTTTGGGCCTGGTCCACTGAAATAGCCCTGGGACACCTTGGAAATCGGACGCTTGTCTGCTAGGTCTTGGACCCCATTCTCGAAAGCGTCCCCTCCGCCTTGAGAATTCATCAAAAGTTTTGGGGGCCCCGACTCCTGCAGGATTCTGGTGGGGAGCGGCTGCCATGATTGCTCGCGGAATGACCACGACTGAGCTACGAGATGGTGGTGCTCTCATGCTGACGCCAGTTTAGTCTGAAACATCCAGAAACAAGGTGGGGCTTTCATCGTTTGGGAAAAAAAAAAAGTTTTCATCCAATGAAAAGTGTTGTTTTTAGGTCATATGATCAAGCCTTCCATCATTAGGAAACCAAAAGTAAAATGAACCAATGAAAAGTTTTATAAACAAGTCACATGACCTGTTATGCGGCATAGGGTATAAAATGCGTAGAAAATACGTTGGCACGTGAGGCGGCGTCAGTAGCGGACCGATGTGCGAATAGGCCGAAGGCAATACAACGCGCCAAGATCCGGATGGCACCGAGGTGGTGTCCAGCAAGTTGCAGCACTGGTGTGGCCATCCTACAATGCTGAAAGTCGGCGTGGGGCGCCCCGTTGGCCTGTGAGTTTGCGTCAGTAGCGGACCGATGTGCGAATAGGCCGAAGGCAGCACAACGCGCCAAGATCCGGATGGCACCGAGGTGGTGTCTAGTAAGTTGCCGCACTGGTGTGGCCATCCAACAATGCTGAAAGTCGGCGTGGGGCGCCCCGTTGGCCTGTGAGATGGCGTCAGTAGCGGACCAATGTGCGAATAGGCCGAAGGCAGCACAACGCGCCAAGATCCGGATGGCACCGAGGTGGTGTCTAGTAAGTTGTCGCACTTCTGTGGCCATCCTACAATGTTGAAAGTCGGCGTGGGGCGCCCCGTTGGCCTGTGAGATGGCGTTAGTAGCGGACCGATGTGCGAATGGGGCCAAAGGCAGCGCAACAATATTTTCTGACTGACACCACAAGGCGCTGAGATGCCAAGATCCGGATGGCACCGAGGTGATGTCTAAGTTGCGGACTGATGTGCGAATGGGGCCAAAGGCAGCGTAACAATATTTTTTGTATGGAAGATACCACTAGGCGTTGAGATGCCAAGATTCGGATGGCACCGAGGTGATGTCTAGCAAGTTGCTGTACTGGTGTGGTCATCCTACAATGCTGAAACTCTGCGTGGGTCGCCCCATTAGCCTGTGAGATGGCGTCAGTAGCGGACCGATGTGCGAATAGGCCGAAGGCAGCACAACGCGCCAAGATCCGGATGTCACCGTGGTGGTTTCATAGTTGAGAGGCACTTCATCTGCAGTGGGGCGCCGAGATCCGGATGGCACCGAGGTGATGTCTAGCAAGTTGCTGTACTGGTGTGGTCATTCTACAATGCTGAAAGTCGGCGTGGGGCGCCCCATTAGCCTGTGAGATGGCGTCAGTAGCGGACTGATGTGCGAATGGGGCCAAAGGCAGCGCAACAATATTTTCTGAAGAGAAGACACCAAAAGGTGCTGACATTCCAAGATCCGGATGGCACCGAGGTGGTGTCTAGCAAGCTATGCAGTTGAGTTGTGTGCGCACTTGCGGCGAATAGGTCGAAGGCAGCATAACAATGTTTTTTGAATAGAAGACACCACAAGGCGTTGAGATTCGGTTACCACCGAGGTGATGTCTAGCAAGTTGCCGCACTGGTGTGGCCATCCTACAATACTGCTCCGAATAACGGCGTGGGGTGCCCGAAGGGGGGGGGAGCCGGCGTGAATGGGCCTTCCTAGGTGGAGGCTCGTCTGCTGTAGTGGGGCGCCCCTTTACCGTTTCAGTTGCCATTCAGCTGAGTTTCGGCTGCTCTTGATGCTACAGCGACAGGCGGCTGCAAGAGGACTCTCAAAATGGCGGCCTGTTCTTTGGATTTGGGCCTGGTCCACTAAAATGGCCCTGGGACACCTTAGAACTCGGACGCTCGATTTTTTTTTCCTTTCCTGTACATGCAAAAAAAGGTAAATGCCCGGTACGTTACACGCTTCATCTGCCACGATGAACTCTCCAGAGGAACCGAAAAAAAATATAGTTGTGGTAACTATACCATGCATCGTCATATGGAGAGGTGGCACCAATTAATTATAGTGCTGCATAAAAGAGAGATTTGGAGGAGAACCCCTGACCTGCTAGTACATTCATCAAAGAAGTGGCACTGAGAGCTTCAGAGGCAAGGGAAACGGTCCCAAATATTTAGAAGAACTTTGGAAAGATTAAAATGACATGTTTAGATTGTGGCAAATTAATTTCATGTGGACAGATGAGTGTTACTCTAATAAATACAGCATATGAACATCATCATAGTCGATGGTTGGTAGAGACATTTTGACTATATCCTGGACCTGCCCGTCCTCGCCCAAAATGGCGCCGTAATAAATGGGACTCGTAACTCCTTGTTGTGTACTGGTTGCAGAGCCTTGAAATCACGAGATACGTATGCAGTTTTGAAGTACATGGCGGGCGGGGACGAGAATTGATTGACTATTTCGACATCCCTATTGATATTAAGTTCTGATGTGTTATTGATTACTGTACTGTTGAAAGTTCGAATTAACGTCACCCATGGTACTTGCCCGCAAATGTATATCTAGATAATTTTATTGTAACTGGCCCTGTCGTATTTTAATTATAAAATGTACGTCCACCGATTCCGTAACTGTTAGACACCTTAGTTCTTGCAACCTAATGGCCCGCCCGTTACGTTCCTCTACAGTGTAAATGTCTATTCATCATATACGATTACAGTTTGCTCTGTGGCAGGCCCACGTGGTTATAGGCTCGTATTTGTATAATGACATTTTCACAATAAAGGTTTTTAAAAGAAAACATGGTAGTAGTATATACATTGGTAAAGTTTTTAATAATAGTGACTGTTTTAGAATCATTAAAAGGCAAGTGAAATAAAGCAGACCAATTACATGAAGGGTAAAAGGTATAATACGAAGGAACGCAGTAAAGATAAATGGTCAAGGGCTGTTGTGTTTTCTATTCCTGCAACATAAAGTGATCGATAAGAATCTCATATTCAGGCGTATCGGCGACTAAGACAGCAGGTCGACCCTCTTTTGCTTAACGGCTCCGTCATGGGACGAAGAAACGCTCTTTTTCTCGAAAAAAGAATATATTTTACTTGCAGGACAGTTGTAAAATTTCCGGGAAAGTACATTAGCCTGGAACATTATAACATATATTTAAGAAAAAATAATGTTCGGAAGTAATGAAAAGCGTAATTTTTAGGTCATATGACCAAGCCTTTCATCATTACAATAAGAAAAGTAAAATGAACCAATGAAAAGTTTTATTAACAAGTCACATGACTTGTTATGCATACGTTACGCGCTGCGCGCCCCGGATGACTTCCGGATGCGCTAACGCGGCGCGTCATATGACGCATTATGCGACAACGCAGGTACAGAATATAGTCAAAATGTCTCCACCAACCAGCGGTCGGAACACAACCCCTTTCAGCAGGCTAAATAGTTCTGTTAAATGGCAACAGAAGGGACAGGCAACAAGAACCATCAGTCAAAGAGGGGAGGGCTAGTTCTTCTCTACCGGGTTACATTGGGGCGCTACCGGAACTGATCGAATTGGTAGTCTACAGTGTTTCTGGATGTTTCAGACTGAAGCTGGGGTTAGCATGAGAGCAGCACCATTTCGTAGCTCCGTCGTGGTCATTCCGCAACCAATCATGGCAGCCGTTCTTTATCGTTATTTTGGGCGGGGTGGGTGGCGGAGCCGAGCTGTTTTGCAGCCATCATTGTGTGGAGTTCAGTTCATCTCACTAGTTTTGTATTTGTCATGAGGGGTTGTTCCTAATGTTTCTATTTTAGCGAGGTCAAAAAGAGATCCCATTAGTGGCCTACTGATTTTGCTCGATTCCTTTTCTTTTTTTTTACACGATTTTTCGTTATCTGCAAAGACTAAACAGAGTATTGCGACTCTGTGTTTGTTTGTAAATAGAGAATGAACCAAAGAGAACTAATTCTAAAACAGTAAATACTTGGATAACAATCAATCAAATGGAGAGAGAAGCAGGCATGACGGATTACAACGGGGGCAAACGCCTGCGTTAACTACCTTTCACTATCTGCAAAGAGAGAGTACTCCTAATAGAAATGAGGGGGGGGGGGCACCATTCAAAGCAGATCAGTGTGCATAAACACGAAAATGTTTTCACTTACCACGTACTTGACATTCGACAGCTTATGATATTTGCTATTAAAAAACCATTGAAATTCACTGAAAAAACCATAGGTTATAGACCATATATAGTTAGGAATTAGCATTTACAAAACCTTGAAAATTCACTGAAAAAACCATAGGTTATAGACCATATATAGTTAGGAATTAGCATTTAAAAAACCTTATTTTACTCACACAAAACCATTGAAATTCCATATATAGTTAGTTGCACTAACTATATATCGCGCACCCGCAATCCACTGCTGATCATGTCACATATTACATCATTCATGACATGGTCAGTGACATCACTGATGACATCACTGATGACATCTCAAATGACATCACTGATGACATCACTGATGACATCTCATTTGACATCATTCTTGTGCTAATACGATAAACCTCTTCAGACTCTAATATAACCTTAGATACACTCAGTGTATACAGACACTCACACACTGCCACTCATCCATGGAGTTACTCACACACCCAGTCAGTCATGCAAAGAAACAATCTCACCTCCATTTCTTCAACTATACAGTTAAACACACCTTACTTATTGAAACATATACTAACACATATTTACTCTCTTATACAATCCCTGATACAAGTTCACAATGATCGATACAACCACTCACTCATTCAGTGGCTCTCATGCACAGTTATTTATATATGCCAACTCTCACATGTACTGTGTTTTACATATGTACTTACTATGACATGTAGCATTGAGATATCCATTCACTCATCAATACACTCATGCACACAGTCAACTGCCCATGTAGCTGTTTCCACATGCACTCTTGAACTCATACACCTAGTGAATAAACTGCTCACACATCTATGCATAGAGTCACACACCTTCCAGCCACCCCCACACAAACTCAATCTCCCATAGAAATACTTGGGCAACCAATTAATAACACATATAGCCTCTCGTATAGCTAATGATCAACACATGCAGCAGTTTACAGAACAACAGACATAATGATGCACAAATTAAGACAGTTTAGTCACTAACCCATGCATTCAGTGAGACACATTTAATCACTCACTCATACAGTCAGTCATGCACCTACTAAATCCTTCATCCAGACACTTATACATCCACTCAAGACATATTTTAACTTTACAGAAAAATACAGTCACTGGATGTTGTCATCAGTGATGTCATCAGTGATGTCATTTGAGATGTCATCAGTGATGTCATCAGTGATGTCACTGACCATGTCATGAATGATGTAATATGTGACATGATCAGCAGTGGATTGCGGGTGCGCGATATATAGTTAGTGCAACTAACTATATATGGAATTTCAATGGTTTTGTGTGAGTAAAATAAGGTTTTTTAAATGCTAATTCCTAACTATATATGGTCTATAACCTATAGTTTTTTCAGTGAATTTTCAAGGTTTTGTAAATGCTAATTCCTAACTATATATGGTCTATAACCTATGGTTTTTTCAGTGAATATATATATATATTACTTACTGGCAGTCGCCAGTAGGTATATATAGTTAGGACCTAGTTTCCATAGGAAATCCGCAACATTCTATTGGAAATAACTTTGGCGCCGGTTGATGAATCTTCGCGGATTTCTCAAAGAAGATGGCCCGCTCCGCTCCTTCCCTGAAAGTTTTTTCCCCATGTTAATTTCCATAGGACGATTAGACACGGCTACACCCCGAACGGCTGAACGGAATTACAAGAAATTTGGCAAAATGGTAGAGTCTGATTCACAGATCACGCTTTTGCTTATATGGTGTAAATCCCTCCAGTAGTTGTTGAGAAAATCAAATGTGAAAAAATTTATATATCTGGGGGGAGCCTAACCACACATCTCATCGTGAGATCTGATTGGCTGTCAGCACTTCATCCAAGAAGTGTTGGCTGCCATCTTGGGACCAATATACATGATAGCACCTTAAAAAGCATTGCAGTTAATAGAAGGTTTTAGGACTTTAGTTACATTATGAATCATTTGTTGATGGTACCATACTCATTTTAGGAATTGTGGTGTGTTCTAAGGTGATTTTACCATGTGAAAAAGCCTTCTGCTGGGATATCATAAATCATGTTTGAAAGAAAACTATTATCTCATGCTTTTCCCACAGTGGTTTGGAAGGGGATCTATAAGCTAAACTGAAAGCATATTTTTTGTAAATTCACATTATCTTTCTCAGTCATGTGAGAATGAAGTCTGACATTCTCAGTAAAACATGTACATCCAACAAGGACAGAGACTATCAGTTGATTCCTTTGTGTTCTACTGCAGCTTCCCAAAGTGTTCTAAAGAACAACTAGAGCGCTAACAGTCCTACTTATTACAAAGGTATGGCACACATGAAGCCATCTTGATTGGAATAAAGTGGTAACTCTTAAAACATTTAATTTAAAAAGGAACAAAATGAGGGGGTATATTTTGCCACAGAAAGTATGATTAGTGCTGCAGAAAGAAAAAATAGGGCACATTTTGAGTGACTTCTCAAATCCTCTTATATTTCATTAAAAAATTCTGACATGCAGTCTCCCAAGATGGCCACCAGAGACAAAAGAGCCCAAATGTAGCCCAAATATCACCCAGATATTTGCCCAATGACAGAATGTCCCAGAGTGTTCTAGTGAACAACTAGAGCACTAACAGTCTTACTAATGACAAAAGTATGGCACACCGGAAGCCATCTTGATTGGAATTAAGTGGTAAGTCTGAAAATATTTAATTTAAAAAGGAACAAAATGAGGGCGTTCATTTGCCATCGAAAGTATGTTTATTGCTTCAGAAAGAAAAATTAGGGCACATTTTGAGTGACTTCTCAAATCCTCTTCTATTTCATTAAAAAATTCTGACATGCAGTCTCCCAAGATGGCCACCAGAGACAAAAGAGCCCAAATGTAGACCAAATATCACCCAGATGTAGCCCAAGTATAGCCCAATGACAGAATGTCCCAGTGTTCTAAAGAACAACTAGAGCGCTAACAGTCTTACTTATGACAAAAGTATGGCACACCAGAAGCCATCTTGATTGGAATGAAGTGGTAAGTCTGAAAACATTTAATTTAAAAAGGAACAACATGAGGGTGTTCATTTTGCCATAGAAAGTATGATTAGTGCTTCAGAAAGAAAAATTAGGGCACATTTTGAGTGACTTCTCAAATCCTCTTCTATTTCATTAAAAAATTCTGACATGCAGACTGAACCATGCACTTTGAATACCAGCAGCAGACTTCCCTGGTGAGCAGTAGCTTTACTACATTGATCTAATGAGCAATTGGAGTGCTAACATTCAGAATTTATGGCAAATGTGTGACACATCTGAATGCCTTCTTGATGGAACCAAAGTAAACACGCATTGAAAATGCAATAGATCTCGCCCTCTTTAAGTTAAAGCCATTCTGTTTGTAATGAGGTGGCTTTTTAGCTTTGCTTTTATTAGTGTTTTTAAAACTTTCATGAAAATAACATGCATATATATGCATATATGTATATGTATGCATGCATTTATATTTGTATTTATATAGATATGCAGATTATATATGTTTATATATGTATGTGTATATATATATATACACATACATATATATAAATGCATATGCATATATATGCATATATATATGTGTATATGTGTGCGTGTAGAGAGAGGTAGAGAGGTAGAGGTGTAGAGGTAGAGAGGTAGAGGTAGAGAGGTAGAGGTAAAGAGGTAGAGACTAGTAGAGAGAGAAGTAGAAAGAGGTAGAGAGGTAGAGAGTAGAGAGTGAGTAGTAGAGAGTAGTAGAGAGCAGTAGAGAGTAGCAGAGAGTGAGTAGTAGAGAATAGTAGAGTGATTAGTAGATTGAGTAGTAGAGAGTAGTAGAGAGTGAGTAGTAGAGAGTAGTAGAGAGTAAGTAGTAGAGTGAGTAGCAGAGAGCAGTAGAGAGTGAGTAGTAGAGAGTAGTAAAGAATGAGTAGTAGAGAGTAGTAGATAGTGAGTAGTAGAGAGTGAGTAGTAGAGGGTAGTAGAGAGTGAGTAGCAGAGAGAGAGAATAGTAGAGAGTAGTAGAGAGTGAGTAGTAGAGAGTAGTAGAGAGAGAGAGAGTAGTAGAGAGTGAGTAGTAGAGAGTAGTAGAGAGTGAGTAGTAGAGTGAGTAGTAGAGAGTGAGTGGTAGAGAGTAGTAGAGAGAGAGTAGTAGAGAGTAGTAGAGAGTGAGAAGTAGAGAGTGAGTAGTAGAGAGTAGTAGAGAGTGAGTAGTAAAGAGTGAGTAGTAGAGAGAGAGTAGTAGAGAGTAGGGAGTAGTAGAGAGTGAGTAGTAGGGAGTGAGTAGTAGAGAGAGAGTAGTAGAGAGTAGTAGAGTAGTAGGGAGTAGTAGAGTAGTAGAGAATGAGTAGTAGAGAGTGAGTATTAGAGAGTAGTGGAGTAGTAGAGAGTAAGTAGTAGAGAGTAGTGGAGAATATTCCCAAGTTTGGCACAGCACCACTTGCACAATAAGTCCAATCAAATCATATCACTTAGAGTCCTCATTGAAGCGCTGAATCTTGGTGTATATTCAAATGCTTTTATTTTCCTTAAGTTTATGTACCACAGCCAGCCGACACATTTCGTTCTGTACAACAGAACTTCTTCAGGGTGTTCTTATTTCCTTCAAGTTATGTCGCTATCCTGTTGTCATATAACTAGATATTTCTTCCAAATGTTAGACGAGACGTAAGTACATTCTTATTCAAAGTGACTAGGTATCAATTTTACCCACACAATACGGGCAGACTTGAGTAATTTGTAGCATCCTCAAAGTCAGTCTTTCAAAAATTCCAAAGTATAGGACATGATAATCCAAATCCAAATGTTTCTCAAGAAAAGTCATTTTCAATCGTTCGGAATATCGGCAATTGGGCAGATATGACCCAGGGACCCCCAGTATGCAAGGGGAATTAGTACCCCCTCTGCAAACGCGCCAGTGGCCTGCGTTGCAGAGAGGTGTAAAAAGGGGCATAGCCTCATTGCACCTCTGTGCAATGCAGCGCCCTGGCGCATACTGGAGGTTCCAGGTGGGCTAGTTGTACCCCAGGGACCCCCAGTATGCAAGGGGAATTAGTTCCCCCTCTTCAAACATGCACAGGGGCTGCGTTGCAGAGAGGTGTAAAAAAGGGTGTGGCCTCATTACACCTCTCTGCAATGCAGCCCCCTGGCGCATACTGGAGGCTCCTGGTAGGCTAGTTGGCCCCCAGGGACCCCCAGTATGCAAGGGGAATTAGTTCCCCCTCTGCAAACGCGTCAGGGGGCTGCGTTGCAGAGAGGTGTAACAAGGGGCATAGCCTCATTACACCTCTGCAATGCAGCCCCCTGGCGCATACTCGAGGTTCCAGGTGAGCTAGTTGGCCCCCAGGGGCCCCCAGTATGCAAGGGGAATTAGTTCCCCCTCTTCAAACATGCATGGGGGCTGCGTTGCAGAGAGGTGTAAAAAGGGGCATGGCTTCATTACACCTCTCTGCAATGCAGTCCCCTGGCGCATACTGGAGGTTCCTGGTGGGCTTTCAGGTCTTATATAGTTAGGAATTAGCATTAAAAAAAAACTTTGAAATTCACTGAAAAAAAATAGGTTTCAGGCCTTATATAGTTAGGAATTAGCATTTAAAAAACCTTGCAAATTCACAGAAAAAACCATAGGTTTCAGGCCTTATATAGTTAGGAATTAGCATTTAAAAAACCTTTGAAATTCACTAGGGGTGTTATAGTTAGCTGGACATTTCATTCATACAAAACCATTGAAATTGCTCCTATATAGTTAGTTTTACTAACTATATTTCGCGCACCCGCAATCCACTGCTGATGATGTCACATATTGCATCATTCATGACATGGTCAGTGACATCACTGATGACATCTCAAATGACATCACTGATGACTTAAAACTTTCGCAAGCCATCGGGGGCATTCTCAAAGTTTATAAAAGTTGCTCCCAAAAAGCCATAGGCCTACCAGCTGAAATATACAAAATCCATGCCAGGGGAGCCTCCCTGTATGGTGTTGAACTTTGGGGCACTTCCCATCAGAACGTCCTCGCAACAACAGAGAACTTTTTCCTTAGACAACTTTTGAATCTACAGAAGAGTACTCCTCTAATACCCTTGAGGATAGATCTTGGGATTGGCCCGATAAGCGAACAACAGCTCAGATCCATGCACCGATCTGCCAACTTATGTCCACACCGGACAAGATAAACATGGAAGAAAAAGGAAATAGCCTAACTTTAAAAAACGACCAGAGCCAAAATGGATGTCAAGTGAATCCCCAAGGGAATACATAAAAGATGGACAAGATATTTCTCAAGTTTCGAGGTAAGAAGAACTGCTGAAGATGCTAGAGTTAAACACACAAAAATCAGTGGAATCAGAGGGGAAAAAGCAAGAGGAAAACAAGGATATAGAGCGGTCGATAATAATAGAAAAGGGAGAAAAACAGGAAATTACCTCAACCCCCAAAAAATCTATATCCAGCCCAACCAGTAGGAAGGATCGTAAATCTGAGAAAAGCGGCCTTCAACATGGAAATGCAAAAAAACACTCAGCCATAACTATTTCCTCTGCCAGTGGCTTCGAGTCCACAACAGGGGCCCGATGCATCCAACAACTACACAGATGGTCCCCTGGAGCGAATCACTACTAAAAAGTTTACAGCAAGCAATCGAGGTCTTAAATTTCCAATCCGACAAGCTGGACGTTCAGGTGGATCTAATGAATATAATTGCATCGCATATAGCAGGAATAAATACCAAATTGGAAACAATCTCAGATCACATTGAAAGAGAAACAATAAAGGAAATACAAACAAAGGGTAAATCAACGGTACCAAACTGCGACTGTGGGAAAATAATAGATAAACTGGCCACTTTACCAGCAATCCTGTCAGAAATCCTACGCGTGACACGCACAACAAGGTCATTTGGAGAAACCTCATTCCAAGAAACAAAGAGCAAAGTTTTAAAGATTAAAAAGCAAAAAGGTAAAAGTTCATTCATTGAAAAAGAAACGTTACCTGAAGAAAGGGAAACAAACGAAAAAGGTCAAGGCAAAAGTAAAACACATACGTCAGGGGTCATAACTGAAACTCAATCCAAAAGACAACGTAAACGAGCACGGAAAGCCAGGAAGAACGTTTCCAAAACCAAACAAGAAAGTCAAAATTATCCTATATTTGCACAAAGAAGGAACAAGAGTTCAATAGATCAGAGAGAAGAATCAGACATAATAGAAGCAATAAACCAAGAGGCTGACACAGAAGAAAACACTGAACAGCCAAAAAACGCAAAGTATGCAAAGACAATTCCTAACACCCAACGAATTCCAAAAGACGATGGAATCACAAAAATAAATTCAGCAAATAAAACAAAAAGAATAGTGGGCGATCCAGCAAAACCACAAGGTGGTTTGGGAAATAAACAACAAATACCACAGGTAAAGTGAAAATACAAGAAAATCCCCAAGAACCTAAAACGCAAGACAATCTAAAGTTGACTATAGGGGAATGCGACAGAATCAAATCTAATCAATCTGAAAAAGAAATTAACCACAAAACTCAAACAGAGCAATCAGAGCAATCAATGAACATGAATACCAAATTAACAATCACGGTTTGAAACCTGTGTTCTTCCACTGTATTATACATATGCCCCTATGAATGATCCCTCATGCCCCCTCTGTATGTTTACATGAAGAAAGAGGGCAGAACGTGCCAGGGAGCACTAACTCTCTTCGACCTTGTCCCCGACACTGAAGACGTGCCTGTGTTGTCTGAACTCGGATGGTTCTCCTCCCTTCTTTCCTCCCAGAAGTCCCTCCCAGTATGGTAAACAAGAGTAAATAGGGGCCAAGGGGACGTTGTCCCCCTGGTAGGTATGCCCCCTGTCTTTGTGTTCCCGAGGGTGAAGTGCGGACGGGTCCCCAGATCTCCTACCCCTGTTGGACTCTTCCCCTTCCAGCCCTATGCACTGTAGGAGGTGGCACGCCTGCCACTTCACTCTAGCACTTCCTTGCAACCAGCAAGGGTAACATGCAGGAGCTCTGAGACAAGCCACAGAGCCCCCTGACGCCTACATATCACCTGGTGAATTGTAGTGTAATTCTCCCTGTTCCACAACAAGGAACTATTGCACAGTTTAATCTCTCCAGTGACACAATATACATTTCCATTCCTGCTTGCCACTATACCTGATCTCCAGCTACAGTGTCTGGGTGGGGGGTGTAGGGCAGAAATTGCCCTTCACTTAAAGAAGACCATAGCTGCCAAGGTTTCAGATTGCCATGTGTGACATTTTCATAACTTCAGTCTAATTATGAGTGACATTTCAAAGACTATGAGTGACACTTTCTCATAAGCAAAATTAAGCAGTGAAGACGAGGGAAACATATACATATTAGAAATTACAGCAGAGTGTGAGGCTGAGGCACGCATAGGTAAAAGCCAGGTGTTTAAGGTGGATGAAAATACTGGGGGGGGCGGGGGGAGGGTGTCTCTCAAATGTAATAAAGGGTGTAGGTTAAAAACACGCAATGAGAAAAACTGTGTTGGCACATTGTACCGCCCGAGTTGTATTTTGCTGCTTCGGTCATTGCATCCAGATATACAATACAAGAAGTAACATTACTTCTACAAGAAGTCAGGACTATTTAGCTTTGTCAGTACTTATTAGTTGTATAAGATAAATAAACAACAACTATAGCTTAGTTGATAGTAACATTGAAAATGCTTCCGTTGTGACATGGTGAGACTGTGGGAAAAAAACATAACGAGAATCTATGTAGAATTAATATTTTTTTAATGCTGACAGTAAGGGCAAACAAAATGAAGAGCCCGACAGAGACCGGCCATCTCGGCATCTGCTTTTCACTCCGGCAAGACCCGGCCCACCTAAGACTTGCTAAACCCTAAGAATAATTAACCTAAGCTGAGAGGTTTGCCTAAGGCGGCAAGTGGAGCCGCTATCTGCACAGCCCCGCAGCAGGCACCAGCTCACATCAACCGCAGGCAGGCTGTCACAGAGCAACACTCTGGCTCAGCGTTGAAAGCCCAGCCAACAGGCACAATCATTACTGAAAGTCGAGATGAGGGCCAAGAACCAGCACGAGGGCCTCAGATTCCATATCCTGCCCCTCCCATCACCATATTGACAATTGTGTTAAAACTGACACCATATTGTGGTTAACACTGACAGAGTGGCAAGTGGCTGAAACAAGGAACTGTCTACTTACTATGATCATTTTCAGCCGGAACTTGCATGATTGGCACGTCGGTCGGTGACTTGCACTGCAACAAGGCTGCTGGGAGCTCATGCTACGAGTGAGCTACCCCCACGGCAATCTGCCTTATACTTCGGTCTAGGCTGCTGCTGTCCTCCTGGGGACCTGGCGGACCTGACAGTGACAGTCAGTCATGGCTCTCCGTACCCGTCCGTCACTGCACAATTCTCTCTTGGCCGGCTCGGAAATGTTAAGTGAATGCTGCGGCCTTGATTATTATGGTCTACACAGCAGTGTGGCCGGGCCATCGTGCGAGAAACAGCGCGGCCTGCCCCATAATCATTTACGGCCGCCTTGGCGCCTTCAAGTTCCTGAATAAACTCCCCGCTGAGCACCCTCGGAGCCAGCAGGATGTTATTGAGATGGTCAAGGTGCGAACTGCAGTGTAAGCGGGGCGGCGGTGCACGGCCATCATGGCGCTCAGAGAGACAGCGTCTCGTGCCTTGCAGCCTGCACTCGCTAATCCCCCGCCACTTCTGCAGCACTTGACCCCCTACTTCCTCCGGACGTGAGGGCACTATCGCGGCCGGCACATCCGGATTAATCCCGGCCCCCTGGTGCCCACACGGTGATTGACAGCTGTGTATCCAACTCAGAGCAGCCCGGCCCCCCTGCAGACTGACTGTGAGGACAGAGTCTGAGTAGCCGCGCTGGCGCCACCCGCACCATGATTTGCGCAAATGTTTCCAGGGCAACAGGAGCCTCAATCGGACAGAGGGGCAGAGACTCAGATACATTGTAGCGCGCCGCTCTCAGAGCTGAGAACTACTGCAGCAGAGTCAGTTAACTGTTTAGGCACTTGGGCGGCTGCGGCTGGCAGCACCTCTCTCAGAACACAGAGAGAGCTCGGGCACAGGAGTGCCGCTGGCGCGCCTGGCACAGGTCGAAAATGCGTGACAATGCATTTCAGTGCGGTGATGCGGATCACTGCACTGAAATGCGTGATCACCCCACTGAAATGCGTGAGCGTCACACCTGTTGCGTGACGCTTGGCAGGACTGGAAGACAAGAGTATGCACTACAGGTAAGTCCCCTCCCAACCCCGTGCAGTGGATTGATATTTGATATCTCAGGGGATATTGACTGTGTCCATGTACATAAGGCCATGTTTTATTGCATTGTATAATAGAGGCATGTTCAATACCGTATGTATGGGCAGGTGCGTACTACAACAGTAACCCCGGTTGGCAGAGGTAATCGGTGAAGAATACACGTTTGTGCTGTGTTTTCATGGCTAATGGAGTCCTACGTCATAAGTATCCAGTGACATGTTGCGGGAGCATTTTCAAAGGGTTTGTTTAAAGTTTGTTTTCATATCCATGAAGGATTCGTTGTCTATTTGTGCTCACCTGCTCTCCCCGATGTTTGTACTGCAGCCCCGTTGGCACGAGCCAAGACACACTCGGTGTTTTAGCTTTCATTATTTACACGCTTGAATGTTATATCTCCAGGTGTACTATGACCAGGGCTTTAAGTGGGATGAAAAAACTGGGGGGTCTCTCAAAGGGGCGTGGCCAGTGTAATTAGGGGCGTGACTTTAAAACACTCACACTAAAAATATGTGCTTAGCATAGTGTGCCGCCCGACTTGTTTTTTGCTGTTTCGGTCATGGCATCCAGACATGTGATACAACAAGTAACATCATACCTACAACAAGTAAGGACTATTGGCTTTGTCAATGGTTATTAGTTGCAGAAGATAAATAAGCTGCAACTATGGCTTGTATATAATATTGACAAAGCTTCCAATTAAAGCCCTGGTGACCCTACCACAATGTTGCTGCTCTTGCGTTTCAGAAAGAGAAGGGAAATACAGAATGAAAATGACTCTTTAAAGGATTTCCCTTCCTCCACAACACTCACCTAGCATGACTTCATGCCATAACTTCTCCACTGGTGAGAAGTGAGCAGTGTTAGCAGCGCACATCGATGTGCATACAGACTGTCTCGAAACGGGTCTCTATTGGCTTTGTTTTGCATCCTGGCACTTTTTTCCGGACTGCAGTGACAGCAAACTGCTGTCACTGCAATCTGGGGAAAAAAACGGTCCGCCTGTGTCAGGGCTCAAAACAGAGCCCGATAGAGACCCGTTTCGAGACCCCCTGAAAAAAACTGCCGGTGCTCAGACCCCTTGAGACCCGGCCCACTTAAAGCCCTGACTATGACCACTAGGGGTGACCACTGGCGTAGCTGGGGGGGGGGGGCGGTGGCAGCCGGCGGTTGCTCGGCCCTGGAGGCACGTGGCGGCGGCGTTTAATATTTGGGGACACTTACATACATGTCACCGGTCCACCCCCCACCTCCTTCCATGGGGCTGGGAGTCTGTCACTGTGGAGCCCTCTCCGCACACGTGACGAGCCGTTATGTAAATGCGAGGGCAACGGTTGGAGTGCACGCACGCACGCACCGCCCCGCATAGAGGTGGTGCCGTGCGCGGCGGCGTATCCCTGTATGTGGTTCCCAGGGCCGTCAATCATGTAGCGCGTGAAAGCGCTACCAATGACGGCCCTGGGCATGGTTTTTAGCCAGCCCCTACGCAGTGACGCATGGGCTACCCCCATGCGCTCGCGCTGACGGTTACTGTCTAGACTAGCCCGAGGTGAGACCAGCCACCCGCCCCATGAGGGAAGGGGCGTCGCAGAGGCACAAAGAAGCCAGAGCCCCTATCCGGCCAATGACGGCGAAGCCTTCCATGACGGGATTTCACGGATGTGGTCACACATGTATCATGGATCTGAAATGCAGGTCGGAAGCATGGTATCGGAGGCCAGGCCAAACAGCAGGAAAGGAAAAGGGCCCGCTCCGCGCCCCTCACAAGGGCAGCGCCTGCGGTGAGGCCTGAAAAGCAGGTCTCGATATGAGAGTTAGCAGCACGAGGAGGCAGCAGCGCGGGAGCACCAAGGCATGGAGAAGCACACGCCATCTGCATGAAGAGCGGACAAACACCCCCTCCCTCCCCAAAGACATGCCCAAGAAGGGGAAAAGGGATAATTAACCAGGTGATCATACGTGATGTGCAAAATATTTGTGCCCGAAATTTGACCGTGAGGATAGTGGTGATTATATCTGCAGCAGGCCGCCAAGGGGATTGTTAGTGATGGGGGAGGGGAAGCTGTACAGTACAGCTGTTCAGGGGCCCTCAGAGTCTAGTCAGTCATTTTAATGGAAACTGGTGCATGTATTTAAAATGCATGCATTAAAGGCTTCATTTACCTTTTTTTTTTAAATTCAAGATATACACTAACATTTGTAATCCAATAGCTCTAAATCAAACAATTGTGAGACCTACATTTCCAAACATAAATCAAAACGTTTCACCACTGGCATATTACACCACTTAGCATCAAAAATTTTATTGACTAAAAAGTAATCACAGACATGTTCGTCTGCTGACCCCAGCAGGCCACCATCCCTGTAATTTTCTCCAATAGTACTGTGTCGCAATTTGTGATCTACCATATTAATTTTCATAAGGTAGGTCAGATTCTGACCCACAACGATTAGGATTTTTCAGAATCAACCTCTAGTACTTCTAAAAAAATCTTAACTGGCCGCAATATGCAGCCAGTACTTTGTGAACAGATTTTTGTGCCTTTGGCCCATCGTTTTCTTAATGCATGTAATCCTAATATCTCTGTTTTGAACCCAACAGTTGTGCTTTAAAGGCATCTGATCCTTGCAACTTTTAATGATGTACACTCATGCTTGTATCAACTTTGATTCACTGATTGACTTCTGTATATATCAGTATATTTTAGATTTTAAATGACTACTCCCTTCTGTTTTTGGTGTGCATATAGTTACCAGCTGTAACTTTCTGAACACAAAATAACCTGTATTGCAGAGGACACTTGTAGTCTGACGTTGGGGCTATGTGAGTCTACTGTCATGTATGCCTAAAGGAGCTCTCAATTGTTCTCTTACTTGGTTTCGTTAGGATTCTATGTTTCACTGTTAGGTTTAACCCTATTTGTGAAGACCCCTGAATTTTTAAACAAGCTATTTGGTGTTTTTTGTGGGTTTATAAAATGGGCGTTACATCCTTTATTCCCTATGGATGATCATGTAAAGCTATGAAGTTTCCATCTGTTTTTTAAAAATCTCACAAAGATTATTTCTCGCTTATTTATTGGCCACATTTAAAATGTAATTCTTTCCCCTAGTATCTTAATTTGTAAGAGGAACCTAAGGCAGTCCAGGCTTCAGCAGCTTTGCTATTGACTCACACTCTAATGAACTCTATCCAGATCACTAGCACTCCCTAAGAAACTTTATTTATTATGTATGGTTAAATTCATTGATGGATCTCCAAGAAAAAACTCAGAACTGAACAGGGTAAAGAAGCATGGGGTCCCAGATACAGAATTAATTAGCATAGGTTTCAAGCTAGCCTTGGTTTAGGAGACTGCCTGTCATGCTGGTGAGCACCAAACAGCAGGCGATAAAGAAACTAGGAGGTATCTTTTCTCCTTATTTTGATCTTCCAAAGCCACCATCTTATAAGTGAAATTTCTGGTCTAGTATGTGTGTAGGCGCATCACAAGAGATCAGCCTGTACAAGCATGTGTTCTATGTTAATGCAAGTGACGTTTTACATGCGTGGCTCTAGTAGGCAAAGTCACTCAGAATGCAGGGTGCAAAGGAAAGGAAACCAGCTGCCTTAACAAAGGTTTTTTACTTCCTCTCACCAAAGGCCACCAAGAACCATGCTTCCTCAGTGTGACACTGGATGTTAGGGCCACTTACACACGGAGGCGGAACCTTAAAACTTTAAAGTGACATCTGATTCCTGGACATGTTCATCTTACAGCTTTGCAAAGCCTTGCAACAAGACAATGTTTTGACTGTCCTTGGAGACTGACTACAAGTGAGTTGCTGTGAGGGCAAGCCTCACCCGGGCCGGAGACAATGGCTCTACAATGAGCAACTCAGGCATCAATAATCTCCCAAGAACAAAAAGCCAATCGCAAATTGTCAGCAATCCAGTCCGCAAGCTGGACAGGGGATGCAGTGTGCATGAAAGTGTCCAGTCATGTTTGTGAGCCATTACCGAGAGCGTCACACCCTCGATTGAGAATAAACACAGCACAGATCATGTAGGTTAGCCAGCATCTGACAGTCATACAACACAATCATGAGCTTTTTAAAACTCAAAGTCCTGTGTAGTGCTTAAAAGCAGAAACAAGTTGTGATGAGTTATTACTACGCAAATAACACTATAAAAGGGGGTCAAAGGGGAATATTTACCGACCTAGTACCCCATACCCCTAATTGACATCACAAACTACAAAAGGGGGATACTGGGTCCTGAGTGTGTGTTAACACAAAAACTAAGGTGAGAGAGACCACATACTATACATGCTGAGTCATATCTGGCTGAGAAATACCCATCCGACCACCCTTATTGGCGGATTATCGTCATGTGGGAGTTGGTACATGATCCTAGTACCGCCCTAACCATCGAAGGACGGTGCGGGTCTGGATCTGTAAAGAGACTCTTGCCAAGATAATGCTCAAAAGGGTGGAAAGAGATGAAGAAAAAGTGCAGTGCTCAAAGTGAAAAGTGAAACTAAAATTGACTACTTAAACAAAAAATAAGTTTAATCAGGATTGTCTAAGTGTCAAAATTAAAACCACGCCCTGTAGTGGAAATTAATAACTACAAAGTGGCGCTGTGCAGGACGGTCAACATGTTTCAGCGAGTTGGAAAAATTATCCGGCTTTCTTCAGGACCCAATGATATAACAGCTACTGCAAATATACAAAGTGTAGTGAAAAAGAAGAAAATTTGATACTTTACAAAAACAGCAGTCTCCCTGGACCTTGGAGCCCCAATGTATCCTGGAGAACTAGCTTTCCTTTCCTGTTATAAAAAGAAAACTATCAGCGTATTACCTACTGGCGGTCGCCAGTAGGTATATATAGTTAGGATTTTTTCTCTATGGGTTTTTTGAAAATTCTATGTCTAATAACTTTGGCGTTTGTGGACGGAATTGGCTGAAATTTTCAGGGAAATGGCACATTTTGTTTCTGAGCAGCCCTTGAAAATTTGGGGGGGTTTCGTCCAGTGGGGGCCGAGAAAAAAGGGGGGTCCCAAAACGTGTTTTTAACATTGAGTTTTCCATAGGGCGGTTGGCCTCACTTTTAGCCCGAACGGCTGAATGGATTTGCACGAAACTTGGCAAAATTGTAGGGACTGGTAGCCCGATGTGCCTTTTGTAGGTCTCAATATATGTGCTCCAGTGGATTTTGAGAAATTAACGTTTAAAAAAAGATATATATCTGTAACAGCGGACCGGGCAGCGCACTGGTTCGCGGACTTTTCGCGCAACGGAGCTTTGTGAAGCGAAGCTGATTGGTTCTCCGGCGTCTGTCAACATTCCAAACAGTCCGTAGCGGCCGCCATCTTGTCTCTCGGTAGGATCGAGAGACAAGAGGAGGTCAAAACAAAGGGGGAAATAACTATAAGGGGGCATAGTAGATCCTCGCTGACCCCCTAGGTTTGATGTGGAGGTTTTAAAAGGGCCCCGCGGGGCAAAAAAAAATAATAATAATAATAATTGAACGGCTGAATGGATTTGCACGAAACTTGGCAAAATATTAGGGACTGGTAGCCCGATGTGCCTTTGCTAGGTCTCAATATATGTGCTCCAGTGGATTTTGAGAAATTAACGTTCAAAAAAAGATATATATCTGTAACAGCGCTCCGCTTCGCGTAACGGAGGTTTGCGAAGCTGATTGGTCATTCTGTCACTGGGCTATAGTTGGGCTACATCTGGCTGATATTTGGGCTACATTTGTTTTTTTGTGTGTCTGGCGGCCATCTTTGGGCTACATTGGGCTACATTGGGCTTCATTGGGCTACATTCGGCTAATTAGCAAATAGCTCATCGCAAACTAGGAATGGTAAAGAATCGCTATTTATTCCTTAAAGTTCGCTATTTAGGAAATGCAAATAACTTTGATGATACATATGGCGGTTCATCTCTAACAAGATAAGAAGCATAGGGATACATTTATGATGACTGGCGCATCACCAGGGATGTGTTAGTCATTCTGTGCCGCTGTTCCGTCACCTATGGTGTGCTGCATTTACAATGCGGCGCATCATGGGGCAAAAACAGCACAGATGCGTGATGTATCTGTGCCGTAAAGGTGGCGCATTGCTGGAGTTGTATCGCAAGTGTGATGAAGCTCCAGCAAGGGTCGGGGGTGCCCCTGTCGCAGGGTTTCTGTTCTCACACAGAACTGTGGACAGAGGATTGGAACCTCGGCGAATGCATTGCTGGAGTTGTATCGCAAGTGTGATGAAGCTCCAGCAAGGGTCGGGGGTGCCCCTGTCGCAGGGTTTCTGTTCTCACACAGAACTGTGGACAGAGGATTGGAACCTCGGCGAATTAGGGTGTCCCAAAACTCACGTTAGTAATCAAAAACTATTTAGCAAGCTAGGTACAGTGTCACATTGGATATAACAAACTCTCAATGTTTAGACAATCCAGAATATGAACTTATAGTACCTCAGGATACGTGGAACTCATGAACAGTCGGTCGTTATAGATTTCTTAGAAACCAGAACATGGAGTTAAGAAGAACAGATGTGTATTTGAAATGTTTATTTACTAATGCCGTCTTCTCAGGCATAGTACCTTAGATAATAAAAGTACACATATTATCAGTAGCAAAATTACCAGCATAGTTACTAGTACATAAAAAGTGAATGGTGATAGTATGTTAACATGCTGTAAATGAATAAGAGTTAGCAACACTTATAAGCAGCCGCGGGCCGTGGAGGGAGTTACGGTGAGGCAGGGAGGCGGGGAGGGGGAGAAGCAGGGTGGAGAATACAAGTACACATATTATCAGTAGCAAAATTACCAGCATAGTTACTAGTACATAAAAAGCGAATGGTGACAGTATGTTAACATGCTGTAAATGAATAAGAGTTAGCAACACTTATAAGCAGCCGCGGGCCGTGGAGGGAGTTACGGTGGGGCAGGGAGGTGGGGAGGGGGAGGGGCAAGGTAGAGAGGGCTCCACCCTGCTTCTCCCCCTCCCCGCCTCCCTGCCCCATCGTAACTCCCTCCACGGCCCGCGGCTGCTTATATCTCACCCTCCCTAATACACATATTATATTATTTGCTAAGAAGGTCTCTTTGTGTTGGTTTAGGGCGTGCCCATACTTTAGTGTCTTAGATTTGAAGGAATCACATCAGCATACACCAGCTCTCTCTTCATGTGAACCGCATCAACTGTTGTGTATGTGTGTTCGGCAAAGCAATATAAAACCCGCCTCATGCCCAGAATTGGCAGAAGTTGCACTTATGTTATGAGTATGAAGTCGTGGAGATCAGACCTCATAACAATTCTGTATCGTGTTGTTCTTGAAACTTTAGCACTCGCTGTACAGATATAGTTTAACAAGTAAAGCAGATAGTAGACCAATAACATATTATTCTCATGTAAACCACGATGAACTACTAGGTGGAAAGCTAAAGCAACAACTAAGTGTCGTGTGCAGAAGTTGCAAAAAAGGAAAAATGGCGTTTAAACCGGTAATGAGCCCATGCTAACTTAACACGGTGTAAAGATATCCAGGACCTAGATGACACCTCCTCATGATCCGGAAACGAACTGAATAAGATAATAGAAGTGCCATCTCATGAGAGCAGATTGCAAGTTTATATGTGGACGGTCCGCAAGGTAAAGCATTAAAAACTAGGAAAATTTAATGCTAAAGAAAAATAAAACAGCCAAGTACTTTATCGAGTCTTAAGCCAATAGGCAAGGTAAATAATAAAAACTTGACAAATAAGTCAATGAATTGTCAATGAAATGCTAGTACTCAGCATATCAAACATGAAAAAGGTCTATGACATAACTGTGTATGCAAAATAAGCTGCAACAGCCTCCAATAGGAAGTCACCGTCTTCATCCGAAAACAGTTCAGCCATCCAATTTAAAAGCGGAAAAGAACATACGTGCTCTCCCAGCACCGGATCCTCTATCACCATCAGAGGACAGCTCGGTGGGTTTTCAAGAAAGCTCTGTTCCAAGAAAGACTGTGCTGCCGCCAGTAAATTCCAGGGACCAAGTAGTCCATGCATCAATGCCACAGCCATAATCCTTTCGCCAGGACAAACCAACTCGTGAGTAATGATAGGAGTCATCAGCTGATTAAAGTCGACGTCAGGAGAAACCGGTCCGCAGAGACACAAATCAATGGCCCAATCGAAATCACAGGTCAGGCAGTGAAATACAGGCTGGACACAGGTGAAGTAGGAGAACCGAAAAGATAATCCATATGCCGTGCTTAATATCGCCAACGGCATTGTGCCATAATATTCTAGCATGCGATTGCGGAACAGTGTCAGCAGCTGCAGGGTCGGAGGTTGCATAGGAGGGACATCCATATTTAAAAATGTAAAAAAGCACAAGAGCGTCCGCTGGTAATGCAAGTAAAAATGCCAATCCACGAACCAGAGTGCAGAAAATACAATGAAAGGAAGCAGGGATGACTCCAAAGATTTTCTCAAATGAAGTCACGAGACCACTGGTAACAACTTTAAAAAAGTGTGCCAGGGATTTTGTGGAGGATGCGTTAAAGATAGTCGGAAACATGTTGCTGAAATTGAAAGGCAAACCTGTGTACGGGTGTTCGCTATGTGAAGTACGAAAGTTTCACGGGCCGAACTCAAGGCCACCTCTCTCTGAGACAAAAGAGCTCTTATTCTTGCCATGCCGTTGAAACGTGTCCCAAGGTTGGTATTTGTGGCCAGATTGAAAACTCCCTATGTTCATGTGTGGGAGGAAATAGAACATTTCTGCAGCAAACAACCCGTTCACTTACTGTTACGATAAAAGGAATACTTTTAATTAACTCAGAACAATCTTCATTATTGAGCATCAAATAACTACCATTTTCCAACAACTTGAACGTGGGGATGATAGCAGGAACTGGCGTGCCTTGCAACACGCAAGCCATATTTGGTCGGTGTTTGTTGCATGAATCGTGTAACTGTATGTGCCTACACATTAGTGAATGATCTGGCGTCTCAGTGCATTCCTCTCCATTCAGATAAACTTCTTGATCATCTTTGAAACATCTGTATGTGTATGGAAGCGACCAGACCTCATGAAGAAAAGCACTACCTAAAGGTTCATAACGACCTATTGGTATATATTTCATACAATTTGAAAACTTATATAAAGCAAAAGGCAGCGTTATTAAACCGTGGATAAGGCATGTTGCCAAAAAACCCGCAATCCTCTGCTGATGATGTCACTGAGCATGTCATGAATGATGTAATATGTGACATCATCAGCAGTGGATTACGGGTAATGGTATCTCTAGTTTACTCCCCTATAGCTGTCTTTCTTTTAACATAAGTGTGTGTTTCCTTCCCTTATACTTACTGTTTTTGGTTCGCTTCCAGTTCGCGTACCAGCGAGCGAACTAGGAAGCGAACTAAGAGAAATAGAGGTTGGTACAGTTCCAAATATTGTACCAATTTTTTAATAACGGGGAGGTAGTTCTGAAAAGAACTTTTTTTTTTTTTTTTCTGAACATTTTTTTACTGTTTTTGAATTTTTCGGAACAGTTTTATATTTTTTTGGGTTTTTCTTGGAGGGGGCAATGAAAACGATTCATTGTAAAGGGCTCAACAGGAGCAACAAAACAAAAAAAAGAAGTATTTATTATTTTGGGCGTTTCGGACAAACTTGCATATGATAGTCAATAGCTCTGTTGATCAGAGTGATGCTTTTTTCTCCGTAGGAAATGAATCCATCGCAAAATGCGCAGATGTGTTTTACATCACCAAATCTCATTTGTATATTTGGCACCATCTCCCTGCCCTCTGGTCCCGTTACTTCCGGTACAACAGATCTTCTGGCCATAATAGGGAGATTATCTAGGTCGTTCCGAAACTGTGCAGCACTGTAGTTGTTAGGATGCCACCTAGTCATATGGCGATGCATTGTGTAGTTTCCGAAACTGTATTTTTTGTCGGTCCCTCTGGACAGTCTATCTTGACATATAAGGCAAGTTACGTATCTTGCATTTACTTTTTTCTGACCTTTGGGAATTTTAAAAAATTGCCAAATGAAGTTTTCTTTCCGGTGAGACGTCCTGGGCTGCTCAGGCAAAAACTGCCTCTCTTCGTGCTCGTCCTCCTGTTCCTCTTCTTCTTCTTCTTGTTGAATTACAACTTGAGCAGGTGGTCCACTCTTCCTTGGATGTGGTGGAGGTGGTGGGGAAGCACCAGCTGAAGCTACTAAAGAAGCCATTGCTCAGTGATCACAAAGGGTCTTTCTCTCACAATGATGAAAGTCAGAGTGAGGAAAGAAGGAGGGATTTTCATCATTTGGGAAAAACAAGAGTTCTCAACCAATCAAAAGTGTTCATTTTAGATTATATGACCTAGTCTTACATCATTAGGAAACCAAAAGTGAAATGAACCAATGAAAAGTGTTATTACCAAGTCACATGACTTGCTGTGTTTACGTTAAGCGCTTTGCAGGGCCTCCCGGTTTGCTTCCAGAAACCTGCGCTTTGCGACTCGCTTCGCGTACCAGTTCGCTAACGTAGCACGTCATATGACGTATCACGCGACAACGTGAAACGTCATGCGGACGGGAGGCGTCACGATGTTGTTTTCTAACGCGGCACTTGCGGTAAAGAAACGTTTACCGGCTCGCGGTCTATTTCGCGGCATCAAGGTCAGCTAACGGGAAGCTTCCCGATTCGCGAAGCGGGAACGAAGAAAAAAAAATATTTAAAAAAAAAATTATTCATAAACATATAAAATATATTTTTGGATTTAAAGAAGAATACATTTTACAGCTACAGATATTAGCTGTTAAAAAACCAATGAAATTCACAGAAAAAACCATAGGTTATAGACCATATATAGTTAGGAATTAGCATTTACAAAACCTTGAAAATTCACTGAAAAAACCATAGGTTATAGACCATATATAGTTAGGAATTAGCATTTAGAAAACCTTATTTTACTCACACAAAACCATTGAAATTCCATATATAGTTAGTTGCACTAACTATATATCGCGCACCCGCAATCCACTGCTGATGATGTCACATATTACATCATTCATGACATGGTCAGTGACATCACTGATGACATCACTGATGACATCTCAAATGACATCACTGATGACAACATCCAGTGACTGTATGTTTCTGTAAAGTTAAAATATGTCTTAGATATTGAAGAATGAGTGGATGTAGAAGTGTCTGGATGAAGGATTTAGTAGGTGCGTGACTGACTGTATGAGTGAGTGATTAAATGTGTCTCACTGAATGCATGGGTTAGTGACTAAACTGTCTTAATTTGTGCATCATTATGTCTGTTGTGATGTAAACTGCTGCATGTGTTGATCATTAGCTATACGAGAGGCTATATGTGTTATTAATTGGTTGCCCAAGTATTTCTATGGGAGATTGAGTTTGTGTGGGGGTGGCTGGGAGGTGTGTGACTCTGTGCATAGATGTGTGAGCAGTTGATTCACTAGGTGTATGAGTTCAAGAGTGCATGTGGAAAAAGCTACATGGGCGGTTGACTGTGTGCATGAGTGTATTGATGAGTGAATGGATATCTCAATGCTACATGTCATAGTAAGTACATATGTAAAACACAGTACATGTGAGAGTTGGCATATATAAATAACTGTGCATGAGAGCCACTGAATGTGTGAGTGGCTGTATGGATCATTGTGAACTTGTATCAGGGATTGTATAAGAGAGTAAATATGTGTTAGTATATGTTTGAATAAGTAAGGTGTGTATAACTGTATAGTTGAGGAAATGGAGGTGAGATTGTTTCTTTGCATGACTGACTAGGTGTGTGAGTAACTCCATGGATGAGTGACAGTGTGTGAGTGTCTGTATACACTGAGTGTATCTAAGGTTATATTAGAGTCTGAAGAGGTTTATCGTATTAGCACAAGAATGATGTCAAATGAGATGTCATCAGTGATGTCATCAGTGATGTCATTTGAGATGTCATCAGTGATGTCATCAGTGATGTCACTGACCATGTCATGAATGATGTAATATGTGACATCATCAGCAGTGGATTGCGGGTGCGCGATATATAGTTAGTGCAACTAACTATATATGGAATTTCAATGGTTTTGTGTGAGTAAAATAAGGTTTTCTAAATGCTAATTCCTAACTATATATGGTCTATAACCTATGGTTTTTTCAGTGAATATATATATATGTATAATGTATATAGTCAATACAAACATGTGTGGAGGGTCAAGGGGAATATTTACCGACCTGTCTGCTCACTCCCCTATTGTCAGTACAAGACACACAACAGAGCAGAACAGGTCTAAAGGATGGTGTGCAGCTATACCTGTGACTATGAAACAGTAGGACGTGTATGCGAGCCAATGTTGTAGAATGTTATTGGTAACGCAAGGCTAGAAGAATTCCATCAGACCACCCTCATGGTGGAGTTAACGTCACGTGGGAGTTACTGATCGATCCATACCCCATCCGACCATATAGTGCCGGTGTGATGAATGGATGTCAGAGATCCAGCCATGGTATTTACCATAAAGTGGACTACATAATGTGCAGTGCTCAGGTGATAGTGGTAATTAAAATTGACTACACTGATTCTAGCAGAGCGTACAGGAGGCAGTCTGTGTGTCAAAGGTTAAAAAACGCCCGGTAGAGAGACTACCCTGTGGCGCTGTGCAGGACGGTCGACATGTTTCAGCCAATAGGGCATTTCCCTGGCTTTCTTCAAGACCTAAGATATAATACAGCTACTGCACCCCTAACTACAAGTGATGTGTAAGATAAAGAAATAACAATAAGTTTGCTAATAGGCAAATACATATCTACCAAGAAACTTTTATACTTAGACGTCCACTGGCGGGAGAGAAGCTTGTCTTCTTCCCAGCCTTATGTGGGTGACGACCTCACCTCACCTGGCAACCGCTCGGGAGTATGAGGCCCCGCTCTATCCGTCGGTGCCCCCATCCATTCATCGAGCGGAAGTGGAGCATGATAAACAACACTGCTCTGTGAATACGCGCATGACGAGCGCATGACGAGCGCCTAGTTCACTATACTTCCGCGCATGCGCGCCGGATATCAAGACGGGTTAGAGGACTTAACTCCTGAGAGAGTGCGCAGACGCCGGCAAGTAACCACATGACTTACACGTCCAAGCGGCAATCTAAAAACTAATTGGCTTCCTACAACAAGTAATCTCGCAATTTCGACCAATTAGCGATGGTATTTAAATGGAAGAGGCTGTCCGGTCGGTACCTCCACTTCCCCTCGGATGATTGCGAGAGGTACCGACGGACAGGTGAGTTCTTCAGCTCAGGAGCGTTCTGTGGTGATAGTAATTAGTCTCTGTATGAGCTCTATGAGACTTTAGCTCCATTATTCTGTCTTACTTTATGTAAACATCGTTTTCCCTCCCCTGGTATTCTCTACAGCTTGAGTTAGAACAGGGGCTACTTCCTCTTGCTCTTGGGAGCCTTGTTTGCCATTTTTGTTTTTTCAAACACACCAATAAAACAAATCTTGGCAATATGATTAATCATATTTCTATATTCACTGGTCCTGTGTTGGTCGGGCTATGATACAGGGCGTGCAGTCCAGTGTTTTTAAGATTAGGTTTTTTATGCAAAGCCAGTGAGCAGGGGAAAATGTATGATTAACATTATGTTTTCCCCCTTTTTTCTCATTGCAAATTAGAGCGGGGCCTCAATTTCCCGAGTAGGTTGCCGGGTGAGGTGAGGTCTTCTCCCACATAAAGCTGGGTGAGTATCTCGGTGGAGGCTAATACCTCCCTGAAATAGAGATTTATTACTCTTGTGTTGCGGCTAAGTAAATATTACTTATGCTAGTTTGTGTTCTTACAATTTTCTATGTGTGTGAGGTGACTATATACATTATACATATATATATGCTGATAGTTTTCTTTTTATAACAGGAAAGGAAAGCTAGTTCTCCAGGATACATTGGGGCTTCAAGGTCCAGGGAGACTGCTGTTTTTGTAAAGTATCACATTTTCTTCTTTTTCACTACACTTTGTATATTTGCAGTAGCTGTTATATCATTGGGTCCTGAAGAAAGCCGGATAATTTTTCCAACTCGCTGAAACATGTTGACCGTCCTGCACAGCGCCACTTTGTAGTTATTAATTTCCACTACAGGGCGTGGTTTTAATTTTGACACTTAGACAATCCTGATTAAGCATATTTTTTGTTTAAGTAGTCCATTTTAGTTTCACTTTTCACTTTGAGCACTGCACTTTTTCTTCATCTCTTTCCACCCTTTTGAGCATTACCTTGGCAAGAGTCTCTTTACAGATCCAGACCCGCACCGTTGTTCGATGGTTAGGGCGGTACTAGGATCATGTACCAACTCCCACATGACGATACTCCGCCAATAAGGGTGGTCGGATGGGTATTTCTCAGCCAGATATGACTCAGCATGTATAGTATGTGGTCTCTCTCACCTTAGTTTTTGTGTTAACACACACTCAGGACCCAGTATCCCCCTTTTGTAGTTTATGAGTTATTACTAGCCTCAGTTTAGGACGGTGTAATAACAACGTCTATTCAGACCAACACATTGCCACTGCGTAAAGGTCTCTGACATATTTTTGGTTAAATATGCTAGAAGTTTAAAACAAGTTAACCTTGATACCGCTGTACTAATATATTATTATTGCAAAAAAGAACAATTGATGGACAGAATGCAGAACAATGCCATTCATTCACCCCAGTAGAGAGATCTGGGCCTAAAGCCTTCGTTATTTTGCTCCCTATGAAATTCGAGTTTGATCCCAGCCATATGCACATCTTAACTGGATTTGCATGGTGAGAAAAAGAATGATGGATTTAACCCAGATCTCTTGGCTGGGGGTGAATATTTTAATTTGTTTTGCATTCTGTCCATCAATTGTAGGTCTTTGTACGGCCGGTGTATTCAACTGTGTAGTCTTTGCCTGTGTCATGTGTGTGCATGTAACTTGCATGATCGAGGTAATTATTGGTGGCAATACCACGTGTCTCTTGGGACTCTTTCAAGTGCTCACTGTCCTTTTTACCCCGCATCCCCCTTACACCCCCGCTACCTGCCATGGGTGCTAATCTGAAGGATAGCCCCGGTTGCCAGAAGCTCTAGCTAAGCCACTGGGGGTGGCCGAGCAATAAAACAATGTTTTGGTGACTCCATGGAATTTTGCAGAGTGAAACACTGGTAGCCCCGCCCAGGACTAAGTTTTATGGACATAAACCTCTTTGACAATCAACAACATTACTAAATGTACATGTCCAATGTGGAAGTGTCAGCGCATATGATACAAATTGGGTATTTTTGGGATGAGCTAAGCAGTATCCGGGTGTTAGGCATCAGGCTTCATGTACTGTGATTAAACTACATCTCCCAGAATACACAGAGAGAGGTGTTGGTGGTGTGCAGTCCCATGCTGCTTTGGGCTTGAACAGGTGACAGGGAGGTTCGGAAGCCTTCAGCTTCTGTGTCACCGTGCTCGACTTTCCTTCGTTTGAACCTTGCCCTGCTCCTTGTCTGGATTATCTGTGCCGAATCCTGTGCCCTGATTTCACTAGCGTTTCTGCTGGTGCACCTAGAAACTTTGTTCCTTCTGTTTCTCCCTCAGCGAGAGGACACTCTGATTAATTCTTCACAGCAGTTTTTTTCCTCCGCGCTGAAAGAGCTGCCAACCATCCCTCTCAACAGCGCGAGGACGCGCTAAAACCTTTCGTAGGGGTATTCTTCTCCGCACTGAACACGTAGCCATTCACACTCACTCAATGCGAGGACGCATTGATTTTCCTTCACGTTGCCTTCTCCAGCACAGGACGCGCTACCCCCACAACCCCCTTTTTTCCGCGTTTAGAAGTGCTGAATCTGCTTTGCTGTTTCATTCCCTTTTTGGATTTCACTAAAGTTATGTTGTAGCGCAGGAGCGCTCAAAGTCCTCTGACTTAATAGCGCAAAGTAGTGCTATATTTCGTTGTGCTTCACAGTCTGTGAAGAAGTGTGGCTCACTGGTTAGAGGAGGCAGACCTGGAAGCAGAGGTCAGCCCGGGACCAGGGTTCAATTCCCGGCTCGGCGGGGTCTTGAGTCCTAAAATGTCCATGGACTCGACAATTCTCGCTCCGGTGCCTACTCGATTCACGGGTTCACACTCTGCGACTCTGGGCAATAGCTTGCTTAATCTCCACAACGGCCCCTCGCGGCGGGATGCCTGGCTTTCACCTTGCGGATACCCTGCCGGGGTTATCTCACAGGGGAATACCAGGACGGGTTCCCTAAGCAAGCGCTTAGAAACCGCTTGGTGATTTGCGCTATATAAATTCCTGTACATTTACATTTACAGTCTGCCACTAAGGACTATTCAGTTTACACTACTCCCAGGATCTGCTGATGTTTATTTTCTCTATTCAAGAACTGGACTGTGGAAAGACTACCCTTCAGCCTTTTCCACTTTTAATTTTAAATAAGAGATCGTCTTCTGGGATTGCAACAAGCATTGAACCAAGTAAGTGTAGGAGAGTACACAAACCTATGTTTATTGTTCTGTTCTTGAGTGTGTTGCGTATTCCCTAGACATTGGTTCCTTTGCTTATTTGTGTCTTTATCTCCTTGTCAATTCTTATGTAGGAATTCAGTGTCTATTTGAAGTGGACATTTTTCCCTGCTGGTCACGATTGCAAATTATCTGGTTGTCCTCCTTGGTCTCTTCGTTCCCTTGAGATATTCAACGTTCCTGTAGCGTGTTTTGCTTTTCACTGGGGTGGCTGTATATCTGGGGAGAGGTGGGGCTCACTGTTCGCTCTTGGGGAACTGGTACTTCTGCCTGGGGAATCAGTCTCCGCCCGACACCAAGGACTACAGAATTTATTAGCTAGAAGCTGAGTATATAGTATGTGTTTTGTGTGTAGCATATTTATTGACTAGAAATGGTAAACCGCTATTTAACTAGATGTTGGTATTGTTACTTAGGCTCATCAGTAGGCGGCAGTGTTACTTTGCATGTAAAATATAGCATTAAAGGCATAATCTTTACTTTTATTTACAGGATTTTTCAAAATTTGAGGTCTTATCAACATTGCAAATTGAAATAACCCATAAAAGTAATATTAATTCAAATCTGAAGTAATAGTATGCATGGTAGAAGTGTGCATGCTAGTCGTTTGCATCCTAAGTGTATTTTTAGGGGTCGATTCCGATCCGGTAAAATAATCCGGCGTACGAATCGTATCCGGAGCCGTTTCCGTACGACTCGTACAGACGCCGTACGACCGGACGATCCCGATCGGCCGACCCGTACGCGATTCGTACGGTACACGTCGATTCGTACGGAAAAGCGCACGATCACCTACACACCGTACGGCGCGTACCCCCCATGATCGCAGGGGTACGCGGCGTACCCCTGTGGTCATGCGGGGTACGTGCCGTACACCCAGCGTACATGGGGTACGTGCCGTACACCCACTGTACATGGGGTACGGTGCGTACCCCATGTACGCTGGGTGTACGGCACGTACCCCGCATGACCACAGGGGTACGCCGCATACCCCTGCGATCATGGGGGGTACGTGCCGTACCCGTGGGGGGGCGTTCCGTACCTGTTTCGGCGTGAACTCTGCGTTTACGACTGTTTTCGGCTCCCGTAGGAAAAGGGTCGTACGGCGCGTACCCGACACGAATCATACTTGCTGGGTCGTAAAAACGTGCCGCGATGTCGCGTACAGCGGGTTCCGAGTGAGATTCGTACGGAGATTTGAGTCGTACGGAGTCCTGTACAACTCGTACGGAGTTCGGCACCTAGTACGGATCGTACTTCATCGTACGTAGGGGACGTCTACGGATACGATTCGTACGGGGAAAAAACTCTCCGTACGACCATTCGGAGCGCATTTTACCGGATCGGAATCGACACCTTAATGTAAGGATACGTGAAAGCATGTTAATGATATGAGTGGAAAAAGCTATGATGTAAGATGTCTGTGGTAAAACCATGCGTGGTAATGTCATACAACCAAAATATCATGCCGCACCCCAGTCATGGAGCCCAAATTGGAGTTGGATTTCTGTATCTGTAGAATGTGGTCCCTCTGCAACTGCTTCATCTCCCTGAGCTCTGTCAGGACCTGAGCCATCATGTATTGGGACTGATAAAGGTATCCCAAGACTTTGTGGATGATGACCTGGGTGGCAGTAAACCCAGTGGCCTCACTTTTCTGGCCCAAAGATTCCCTTCCACAACCCTTACCCCCCACTATCCTATGCCCTTAACCCACTGTACCCCATCCCTCTGGGTCCTGACCTAACTGGAATCTGAGATGAGCACATGTTTTTGGGTGATGTTTGTTTGAACACTGGAAGTAGAGGGATCCATTGGCTGGGTGTGGTAATGTTACTTGTGAGTCCAGGCACTCACCTGAAATCCAGGACCATGTACAGGGACGATGACTATTCCACAGTCCTCCTAGAACACCTCTCAGCACTGCTGGAGTAAACAGTAGCCATGAGAGTGGCTCCTTTTATAGCTTAGCAATAAACAGGATTGATTATAATTAAACAGTAGTGATAGTGTAAGTAAAAATTATATATGTATATCTATTTCTGCTCCTCAATATTCATTTACCTCTATTAACCCATCTGCCGTGGCGGAATGCGACGTTCTAAAGGGTGGGCAGGGCTGTGTCGGCCAACGGTCGTGCGCATCACCAGGGAGGTGGTGCTTGCGTCGGCTGTTGGCCGAGGCGAGCATGGAACGGGTTAATATAAGTATGGGAAACTTGTTGCACATTCTCTCAACTCGTGGAACTGGGGATCTTTTTGCTTTAGATATAACAACATTTTCTAAAAGACACACAAAATATAATGTATTATCCTAAAAAATACCAGTTATTCAGTATGTAGTGATATGCCTTCATTCTGACAATCTCTCACCTCAATATTTGTGAAAACATTGTGATATCAAATGATCACTGTGGTAATTGTCTCTGGCACATGAGGATACGTGTTAATTATGGTGCTCCAGAGTTCCAACATAAATAACCCAAAAGCGAATGTTAAGTAAGCTTGAAATATCAATGTCCATGCTGTCCACAAAAACTACTGTAGCCATAACACCGAGTGAAGGGTCTTTGCTTTTTAAAATTACTGAAGAAAAGGAAAACCGCTTCCTGCAATGACACGAAAACTGGCAGCTGAAATAATAAAAACACACTGTTCAGGCCTCGGGATAAAATAGAACTGTTCACTTAGCTGGCAGGAATCCTTTAATATTCCAGGAACAGGAAACTCAATCTCCAGTAGCATAACTAAAGAATCCACAGCCCAGCGTTGCCGGGCATGTTTCACAACGTGCTTGACAAAGTTAAAATTCCATATGTCTAGCACCTGTCATGCTCTATAGTCTTGAATGCTTCCCAACATACAGAAACATTTTCTATTTGCCTGAAGTTCATGCTGCCAATGGAACAAAACACGCATTGCAGCATCACTCGAATAATGATAGCAACACTTAAGCAATAAAACCTAAAACCACAAGAACACACTAAATATTAACAAAGTGCATTGCCCAGACATGAATTCACTCATAATTGACTTTACATATTCAACTGAATGCAATATGATTCGTATGGAGAGACCTAGAATATTGACAAATGACACAGGCACAAAAACCACCTGTGCAGTATGACAGGTAACAGCTGGGGTGTAAGGTGTAGGTGAGTGCCGAGTGAGACTCACTGGAGCGGTCTGCCAGGCAGACCAGCTGGACCAGCCAGCTCCTTGTCATACAGACTTAAAGGAGTAGAGTCTGCACTGAAAACCTGGTCTTGGTCTGGAGTAGAGGTATCCTCAGTGGCAGTTTGTTGTCTACATACTTTGGGTGTTGGACCTATTATGAATTACACATACAAATATTGTAAAAGTCTGGATTATATATCAAATGAGTTAGACATTATAAATGAAGCAAGTTAAAAGCAAAAAGAAAATGAATATAATAATTCTACCTTTCAGTCGTATTATATATTTATTCAGAGTTTTATATACCTCAAGCAAGATCCTTTTCAGGTGACAGAGCACTTTACAGGTAGAGTACAAAATTGGGTGCTATAACAGGAGGAGATCTAGATAAACATCCAAATATCAAAATAAGCTGTGCACAAGTATAGATTAGTTGATGAAGACAAAGATTTATTTGCACACATGATAAATAGAGAGGTAGTAGCATATCTTCTAGCATAAGTCCTGGCCCAACCATATCCTGGAATGCCAGAGGCAGCAAACAAATAGTTGGGAGGAGTTGATTCAGGGGGAGCCGTAGGAGAATCCTCAATGTGGGAAGAATTTGTTGAATAGTTAAATATTTATCTCCTTCCTGAAGGTGGATGGGTTGCATCTGAACTCTGTTAGGATGGATTTCCACATTTTATGGGCCATACTGGAGAAGGATAATTTTCTTGAATTTGTGGGGCTTAATAAGTAAGGAGATAGTGCTTCTCAAAGATCTGTTTCTACCCAGCAGGGTCAGTTTCGGGGACATATATATATTGTGGTATAGTGCTTTGTGGGTCATACAAGCATTCCCCTGCCTTATAGGGTAGCCATTTCTCAGATTGAAGGTCGGGTGATAGAATCACTTTATTTATCCAGTGTTGAGCCTGGCTGCTGAACTCAATGTAGCTTTCAATGGTTGAAGTGAGGCTTTGGGGGGCCCACCAGGGTAGCAAAATCATAGTATAATTGTGATAGCGCATGATCTGCAATTGTGAGGTCAGCCACAGGGAATAAAGGTTTTGGTTTCCTGAGAACATGCAGCTGATGGTTAGCTCATCTAGTGATAGCACTGATGTGTTTTTCCATGGAGAGTGACCCTGGCTGACACAGTTACAAGATTGGCTATTCCTGGCATCATTCCAAAACAGCTGTGATCATTCAACATAATGTAGCTTCCATTAGAATGCTGCCTAAAAATTGGATCTATCACTGCTGCCGGAGAACCTTGCAGATGGCAGGATAAGTTGGTCGAAGAGCCATCACAGGCTCTGTGTAAGTTAATACCCTGACATAAAAGTGTACCGCTTAGTGCGCTGTTGCAGTTTGTACCACTAAGAAATACCTCTTTTCCCCCACTCCAACATCTGTGTGTGTATGGTAATTCCCAGGTTGACTTAATGTATTCTTTACTAAACCTTTCATATACGGCAACTGTTATATGTTTCAAACAGTATTGAAATTGAAAATTGTGACAGGCTGAGTTAATATCCCATGTATAAGCCATTCTGTTGGGTTTTTCTGAAACCTTTTAATGGTAATCTTTCCAGTTTCTCAATGCTCAGCACCGTATAGTCTGCTCCTTTTTGTGCCAAAGTGATTTGTTTATCTGTAAGGTTTAATACAGAAAACAATGACGTGGTGTTGATTAGACGCCATGGCACATATCCAGAACTAAGATTTTGCAACGTCCAGCCTAAAAGCATTATAGAACGTAATTGCGACTGTCTATGCTGTAGCATGTGCAAGTCTTGTTCCATTTTGTCTATGGCAGAGGATACTATGCTGTCCAAAGAATAAATTCCGGATGACAGTCGTTAACCCATTGTCTACTAGAGAGAGTGCTTATCCAGAACTAAGATTTTGCAACGTCCAGCCTAAAAGCATTATAGAACGTAATTGCGACTGTCCATGCTGTAGCATGAGCAAGTCTTGTTCCATTTTGTCTATGGCAGAGGATACTATGCTGTCCAAAGAATAAATTCCGGATGACAGTCGTTAACCCATTGTCTACTAGAGAGAGTGCTTTCTCTAAATTAATACAATCAATTTCTCGTATTCTTTCTGCAGTCTTTGCCTGTGTCGCCTTCCAAGCTTCATTATAAATGCCGTTTATACTTGCGTTTTTGAAACGTATATGATGTTGTTTCGCAGGACCTTGTAAGAAGTCCCTTAAATCAACGCCATCTTTAAGTAAAGATAAGTGTTGTTTTACCTCTGATAGTGTGGACTTTTGTAGCCACTCAAGGCACAGTTTTCCTACACTGTATGTTGTTAATATCCCTGGATGTTGTCTCTGGACATATTTTGGATCTGGCCTAGTTACTATAAACCCTTGTGTCTTGTTCAGGAATCTATCTTGACAGTTATTCGTGTCTGTGGGCCAGATTAACCATGTTTTCCTATCGGGATCAGTTCTGTTTTTAAAATAAATAAATGTTATGTCGACCCCTCCCTCTGAAGTGTTTTTACTATCAGGTGTAGGTACGGACGGTTTGTTTAAATCTTTATCTTGGCCAGGCCAAGACAGGATGTCTGTTGAACAGTGTCGTTCAAAATATTATTTGTTCAGGGATGATGCAGGCTCTAAATAAAGCTTCTATTCCCTGAACCTGCCAGTCTTTTGTGCCCCAGAGAGTTTTTGTCTCAATGTTGTCTTTCCAAAAGTCGAAACCTAATGAAGACAGCTGAGCATAAAAGGCCACAGAATAAATGTGTCTTTGATAACAAAGGGTTTTTGTTCTACCACTGAAGTGTGATGATCAAGGTCCTGGACAAGCATTCTAGTACCAAAAAGGATTTCATATGGAGTGATTCCACCCAGAGAATTTCTTGGGAGATAATTTAAACTACGTTGAACACTTATTAGATGTTTCACCCACCCGTCACCCAAGCCTAATATCCTAGCTGGTATAAATTGCTTTATGTCCTGTTTTTTTCTTTCCAGTACAGAATTTCCCTCAGGATGGAATGGACTCGAATACCGCAATGCAACGCCCATGCTGGCTATATCCTCTTTGTAAGCTTTGGAGCTGAACGTGGGACCCTGGTCAGAATGTAGCGTGCCGAGTGCGTATGTGCCGATAAATACTCGCAAATCTTTTATAACAGTTCGGGCATCAGACGAGTGCTGATGCCACATCCAAATGAATCTTTCCTAATAGTTGTGGGACCGCATTCATCCATGGGGACGTCTGCATGTAGACAGTCTAATGCTGAAACAATGGTGTCTGTACTGGGCTCGCTACACTGTAATCAGGTATCTGGCGGCTTTCTCTGCTGCTATCTCTGTTGCAGTCAAGGCAATTAATTGCAAATTCATGAATTTGAGCATTCATTCCTGGCCATCAGTATGTCTCTTTCAATTCTAGTATAGATTTAGAGATCCCTTGATGTATCAGACCCTCACCCATATGTGCTTCTTGAATCAAAGCACCTCTCCACCTCCTTTTTGGAATTACCCTATCCCCCACTCCAGGGATTCGAGCAAAAGGATGTATGAATTATGTAAGTTGTTTGTCGCATTGACAGCTAGCATTATTTCGCCATCTATTTTTGTTTTCAAACGAGTGATTGCAGCTAAGGAAGTCGTTTGCCCAGCTGCCTTAGCGGCTTCATCAGCCAATGAATTCCCTGCAACGTGAACGCCATCACGTTGATGACTCAGTGTATGTATCACGTGAGTCTTTTGTAGTTTTTCTGTAACTGAACTACTTGTTCCCAAAGCAATTTATGCTTGATTGTGTCACCTTTTGCATCTTTGAAACCTTTTTGATCCCAGTTCTGCAAGTATTCATTATAAGATTGAACGCAGTAATACGAATCGCACACTATGAGTGTGGTGAATTAGCGATCGGTATTTTCAAGTGCCATCTTGAAAGCCTGAAGTTCAGCTCACTGAGCTGTACACTCTCCTAGAGATTGAGTTTTTGTAACCATAGGTCGGAGTTTACCAACGTGCCAGCGACCATTAACGATTGCGCATGTAGCACTATAAGCTTGTTTACCCCCAATTGCGGACTGTGCTGATCCGTCACTATAAATTATACATTTGTACTGTTCTAGAGGCCGAATCTCAGTGGGCAGAGGACTTTCTTGTTCATATTGTAGAAATTCTTGAGTTTTCCAGAGGGGGGATAAATGTATTCAACGTCTGTTGCAGCAAGAGAGTTAACCCATTGTATCCATCTTGGATGTAAAGCCTTTGCATTTGGAATGCTCGTTTTGTCACTGCCTCTAAGGCAGGTACAGGAGTAACGACCATTATGCGTTTACCCTGTGCGAGAGCTCTCTCTTTTGCTACTGCAGTTTGAACCGCTGTCGGAATTTTTTCTGTTGTAGCGACTTTCATTTCAGCTTGTGTGTACAAGTGTGATTTGTAAGCAATTGGTATTTTTTCACCTTCATTAAAGGTTAAGTAAGTGAATCCGCATTTTCCTGGGATTATTCTGATTACAAGGTTGCCTATGTTTATGCGTGTCTGTAAATGTGATGTTGCTAACATGTCTGTTTGTACTGAACACAAAATTCCTGTGAGTTTTCTAGTCCAATTTGTGGTTTTGAAATCAGATTTGTTAATTCAGAGAGAGATTTAACCCTTTCTGCGTAGTTTAGAATGTATGTTCTTCCGAAATTCAGGAAACCTAGAATTGACTACGTTTTTCAGCGTTTTTGGAGCAGCGTTTGAGCAGCGTTTGAGCAGCGCACACTTTTCTAAAAAGTTTGCTGCCAGGCATTTGCCTTTACTTGATAACTCACATCCTAAAAAAAGGACATTGAGGTGGGAAATTCTTGATTTTATTAAAGTTGAATTTGTACCCTTCAAAGGCGAATCCAAGTATAATGGTATTCACTCTGTTCAAGTGCATGTCCAAGTCATCGTCCGTTAGATAGATGTCATCGACATAAGATAAAGCCTCATCATTATACGTTTGTAGTAACTCTGTTACTCTGGCTGAAAATAACCCCGGACTATTCTTGAATCCCGTGGGGAGACGACAGAAGTGATGTTGTGTCCCCATAATTTAGAAAAAGGTCAAGTACCTGCCATCCCACATGATTTTTATATAATGCTGGAGCCTGGGCTACTGCCCATTTTCTGGCATAAGTATGTTTTTTATGAATTGGAATATGATTAGAGAAGACTGGCATAATGATTTCTTCACCATGTGGGCACTCCCTGACACATTCAGATGGCCATTCTTGTTCAGCTACAAGAATGTCATAACCCTGAGAGAGCTTCGCCCAAAAGAGTGCTCTTATTTTTCTAGTTATGTCCCCCTCCATCCGGAGTGTTACTTTATATAACTTATGGGGTACACTAACCATGGTATTGGCAGTTTCAACTTGGATGTATTCATTCAAGTCCACTGTCTGAGCTATGGTGACTTCTGCTACCCTGTCTAGCATTGTCTGGGCCCTCTCCCTGTTCTTGAGTTGTGTCCTCAAGATCCTCGGCATGTCTGATTTTTAGACCTGCTACCTTCTTTGTGGTGAATTGTTTTTTTTTTTTTTAACCTGTTGATCGTCTTTGGACTTCAAGCGTTCTTCTTTGTTTTCTGACCGTCCTCTTCTTTTCGATTTCAGTGAGGGAGTCTGAAAGGTACGAGAGGAACGTGTATCAGTATCTTGATATCTATCAGGTTTTCTCAAATTATCCCTGTTTCTGAGGTTACACCTCTTTTCAGAGGGCTCCTTTTCAGGAAACCTACCTCTGGATTGAGAATGCTTCCCCTTTAGGAAGGGTCTGTTTAGTTTAGTATTTTCCCGCTTCTTTTTATGAGTAGTGAGAGTGTTTTTAATAAAGACATTTTCAGGACTTTCTGTTAGTTGGGGCTTAACTGGTTTCCCACCCATACTATCTCTACCTAGTTCTTTATAGGATTTTTCAATTGTTTTGGCCAGTTCATATGGTTGCTCAGTTACATCAAATTCTCTTAATTTTTGGCGGATCGCCATGGATGCTACCTCACCTTTAATATTAGCTAATAATATAGCTGAGACGTGTTTGAAATCTTTCAGTAATTTCATACCCAGATTTAAAGGAGGCTCTGCCCCGTATTCATTTTGAATCTGTTTCAGGACGTCTGGTGTCACCGCCATACACGGAACACCATGTGCTTTTGTGTAGATTGCAGCAAAGACTGTACCCCAAGTGTCGCAGTCCTCCAGGTGTGGTGCGATCCCCATTGGTAAAGAGATTCGTTAAAATTCTGTGTTTCTCATGAGGTGTTCTGTCAGGAAATACTGCCTCAATTTGAGTAATTTTATGAGCTATCCAGAATGGAATTTGTTCCCTTTTTGCGGGTAATTTACCAATGACTGATTGTATAGTCTGTGGTGTAATTTTATTTGTATTCCCCTGGTGAGGGGGTTGTTGTGGAATCCTTATAGGAGGTTGGAATCTGCACGACATATTGAACCAATTGTCTATGTATTTTTATTAGTTGTTTTAGTTGAATTAAAAGTTCTGCTCCTTTCATTTCTTCAATGGCAGGATGTGGTGTATAGCTGGCTAGTACCGGCCATGTTGCTCCTGGTCTACCTAGTGGCTCGAGCCTGGTAATGTGATTTTGATGTTGTAGGGTTCCTTTAAACCAGAGCTGATGCTCTTTGTAAATTAGTGGAATTTCAATGTCCTTGAAAGGAACGTATTCCGTTGGATTATTCTATACTTTGTAGAAGTGAGACACATGCAATACTGCATTTGCTTCAGGGAAGATTATCCATGAATAGAATACCTCTGTCAGCCAATATTCGTGTGCCTCTATGACAAAAATTACACTACCACCTCTTAATGATAGGCCATGGGTTATAAGCTTTATAGCGATGGTTTTTCTTTGGTTTTCCGGGATGATTAGAGGATCCGGGACGGTTTCTTGGAAACCTGTAATATCCAAACCCGGTTGGTGTGCAGTTGCTGCAGCTCCACCAGTTGCGTTGTTGCCTCTTGTAGGTCTACCAGTCTCGGTGTCGCTATCCGAAATTTTGTTGACTGAAAGTTTGCAGAGCAAGTTTCGAGGAAACAAAGATAAGGTGCACAATAATGTGTCGGAATTTGTAAAGCGCGCAGCTACCTCCGCCGGAGGTGTCCCGGCGCTGTCTGTATACCGCTTAGGAACCCTTCCTGGCTTTCCTGGGAAATGTCCACTCCTGGGCAGCCCCCAGGTGCAGCCAGGCATCCCAGCGCTTTTGGGGCCGTTGTGGAGACTAAGCAAGCTATTGCCTAGAGTTGCACAGTGGGACCCATGATCAGAACAGGTACTGAGGCGAGAATATCCAGTCAGGGGAATTAACGAGTCGGAAACCCACCGAGGCGGGAATCGAACCCTGGTCCCTGGCCAGAGCTCAGCATCAAGGTCTGCCTGCTCTAACCATTGAGCCACACTTCTCCACAATATTTTGGAACACTGTATCCTTCAACGCTGAACAAACCAAAAACTAATACATAAGATTTTTGTCCTACACAGTTATGGTGGATATTTCATCCTTTTATCCACTCCAGATGTCTATTGGAGTATTATACGGGGAAAAGGGGTCTCTGTGAAAAGCACGACGGAGTTACTCTAGTATCTAACGTTAAATTAGTGCCTTACCAAATGTTGGGAGCCATGTAGTGTAGTTCCTATATTCCCAATAGGCTCTGCACATTGGAATAATATATCCTATAGATTTGACGTAGGACTAAGGTCGACTAGGTCTCTATCGAATATATTCGACGTAATTGTGAGTGCCAGCTAGCTCAGAGGTCACTAGAAACTTTCTTGAATAAACAAGAAGGGAATAGTTTCTCACAACAGCATAAACATGACTACGTTGTTTACCCAAGAATAAAACTAATCTTCAGAGTCCTGGAAACAATGGATAGATATTTCACTCAGTCAATCGTGCATGCTACCTTTCATCAGAGGTGCAGAGAAATAGAGAGATGGGCGATTTCAATAGAAGGATTTATTGAACAGTCTTCTTTCTCATGCAAAAGAAATGAACTGCTACAATCGTAATACTGGTTGCATAGTATAATGCGTACATTAAGAAGAGTATTATAAAATAATACTGTGAGAGCATTGTATGGCTCCTAGACCATAGATAAATACATACATAAATAACAAAGGCTCAAAAGTACTCAACTGGTGCTTCTAAAATACGCCTACCCCGATGTACCTAACCTAAGTCTAGTACGCGGGAAAAAGTAAGTGAGGTGTAGCATAGGTTTAGGTTTTCTTTGCCAAGAATCTAACCAAGATTTCTCCAAGGGTCTAATCAGCTCCGTACCTTGGTTTCAGAATGTTGGAGGTCTGGTATCTCTGTCTCGGGACTCGATTTCCCAACACCCCGCGAGGGGAGCTTGGAAACGCTGGAGCTGGATTCTCAGTGAGAAAAAGGCAGCCTCCCTGTCAGTGCATTAGCTGGAGGGTCAGCTTCCTTCGGCACTTGCTGTAGCGAGCAGCGTCGGGCAAGTAGATAGTCGAACTGCTCCAAACCACTGCATGTTTGTTAGAGCAAGTAAAGGCATATTTATACCTTGAAGGTGCCTAGTTTGACGTAAAGTCGGGCATAATAACGTCACCGAAGAACCCCAAAGGAATAGCAGCTCTTTGAAAATGCCATGTTTTCTAGGACAAATCAATATTTAAGAAAGGGGATGTCCATGACTGCTGAAGCCGAGTTTTCCATGAAATCATTGTGGCCTTTTGGAACTAGTGGAAGGAGCCATGCCTGTATTTGGACTGGATAGGTTATGTCTAAACATGGGCATGATTTCTATGCCTATATTAGGGCAATGTGAATTGTATCTACATAAGGGCATGCTTCGGGAAAGTTGCTCTCAGGTCCTAAAATTCCATACAACAGATGTACTGTGGCTACGAGAATAACTCGTACCCAAAAATCGCAATCTTTCTTTGATCACCTTAGCACGTGTACTACTTTTTTACAGAGCTCGTTAGTCGAAATAAACATTTTAAACTATACAAAGTCTCTAGGAACTTACATTCTGAACATGTATGAGTGTCTAAATGAAAGACTGTCTTGTTCCCATGAATTCTGAGAGAACCTGAGTCGCATTGTTCTAGGATATCTAATCATTGGTTGCGCCGCTTTAGTATGGAGAACGTATCAGCCAGAGGTCTTCCAATGATATAATAAACATAGCTCGTAGCATATGCAGGGTGTGAAGTGCTATTTGTCTTAATCCTGTGACATGATAATATACTGTCCCCAATTTGTACTTTATGCAATTGTAACTATGCCGATTGTACTGTTTACATGCATTTCTTTGCTCGTCTTAGCAAGATGTACTACATTACAGATCTCGTTAGTTGAAATAAACATTTTAAACTAAACAAAGTCTCTGTTTACTCACATTCTCAACAGGTATGAGTGTCTAACCAAAAGAGTGTCTTGTTCCCACAAATTCTGAGAGGACCTGAGTCACATTGTTCCAGGATATCTAATCATTGGTAGCTCAGCTGTAGTACGTAAAACGCGTTGACATAGCTAGCCGGATAGGGGTTTCTGTGCACTGAGGCGTGTTTTTGGTACACCACAACATACAGAGCTCCTTGTTTCCTGTGATGTGGGGAGCGAGTCGCTAGCCGGTAATTTGGTGAGAGGCACCATGAAAGGGGTAACTCACCCACACAAAGCTGTGGTATATTTTCAGTGTTGCCTCACAGAGGTAGAACTATGGCCCGATGGCTGGTAGAGGGAGAGATACCAGCTGACAGACTGGTTTTATGCCGCCTTTATCCCTTTTCGGGCATAAATGCCTAAAAGCTAGAGAGAAGCCATCTTTGCTTCTGCTTCGGCTGTCTGAGGCGCTTGTAGGGTAGAGGTAATGTTTAGAATTTAGCCTGTTATTCACTAGTGAGGAACCGGTCGGGACTGGCCCTTATCGAAGGAATGTGTTTGTCTCCCCGGCTCTAGACGCAATACGCAGGTGGCCACTGTAGGTGCGCGGGGAGCTGGGGGACTGGCACAGGAATTCGGTGGGAGTCGGTCTGCTACTGGAAATTTCCATGAGGAGAGAGCGTTCTATATTATCAGAGAGCGAGAGAGAAGGGTGTTAGAAAGAAGACGTGTAGAGTGGAGACAGATTGAAACCAGAAGGAAGGGTTCGAGTGGCAGTCCAGATGAAGCATAGCGGTGCAGACGTGCATTCGTGAGTGCAGAGCAGAGTCCTGAACAGAGTGAAGTCAGAACGAGAGAGAGAGGGACCAGCTCCACTGCCAGGATGGAAAGACGCACGCCTAAGGTGAGGCGTTCTAAGCTAGTGTAGCGTGTATATATATATATATTCACTGAAAAAACCATAGGTTATAGACCATATATAGTTAGGAATTAGCATTTACAAAACCTTGAAAATTCACTGAAAAAACCATAGGTTATAGACCATATATAGTTAGGAATTAGCATTTACTAAACCTTATTTTACTCACACAAAACCATTGAAATTCCATATATAGTTAGTTGCACTAACTATATATCGCGCACCCGCAATCCACTGCTGATGATGTCACATATTACATCATTCATGACATGGTCAGTGACATCACTGATGACATCACTGATGACATCTCAAATGACATCACTGATGACATCACTGATGACATCTCAAATGACATCACTGATGACATCATGACACACCAATACCAGTTACTACATACGCACTCACTGATTCCTACGTCTACACACACATTCACTCATTCACCCATACAATAACTCATACATACAGTCACTTATTATTACAACACTATCATATGCACTCATACACCTATGCAGACAGTCACACACTGCCACTCATCCATGGAGTTACTCACACACCAAGTCAGTCCTGTAAAGAATCAATCACACTTCCATTTCTTCATCTATACAGTTAAACACAGAACACCATACTTCAGTGACATCACTGATGACATCACTAATGACATCTGAAATGACATCACTGATGACATCTCAAATGACATCACTGATGACATCATGACACACCAATACCAGTTACTACATACGCACTCACTGATTCGTACGTCTACACACACATTCACTCATTCACCCATACAATTACTCATACATACAGTCAGTTATTATTAGAACACTATCATATGCACTCATACACCTAGTCAGTCCTGTGAAGAATCAATCACACTTCGATTTCCTCATCTATAGTTAAACACAGAACACCATACTTTTCACACATATACTAACACATACTTACTCTCTTATACAATCACTGATACAAGTACACATTGATATGCACAGAGTCACACACCTCCCAGCCAGCCACACACACACTCAGTCTTCCATACATCCAGTCATTCTTCAATATGTAAAACGTATTTAAACTTTACAAAAACACACAGACACTAGATGATGTCATCAGTGATGTCATTTGAGATGTCATCAGTGATGTCATCAGTGATGTCACTGACCATGTCATGAATGATGTAATATGTGACATCATCAGCAGTGGATTGCGGGTGCGCGATATATAGTTAGTGCAACTAACTATATATGGAATTTCAATGGTTTTGTGTGAGTAAAATAAGGTTTAGTAAATGCTAATTCCTAACTATATATGGTCTATAACCTATGGTTTTTTCAGTGAATTTTCAAGGTTTTGTAAATGCTAATTCCTAACTATATATGGTCTATAACCTATGGTTTTTTCAGTGAATTTCATTGGTTTTTTAACAGCTAATATCTGTAGCTGTAAAATTTATTCTTCTTTAAATCCAAAAATATATTTTATATGTTTATGAATAATTATTTTTTTAAATATTTTTTTTTCTTCGTTCCCGCTTCGCGAATCGGGAACCTTACAGTAAAAAAATGTTCAGAAAAATAAAAAAAAAAGTTCTTTTCAGAACTACCTCCCCGTTATTAAAAAATTGGTACAATATTTGGAACTGTGCCAACCTCTATTTCTCTTAGTTCGCTTCCTAGTTCGCTCGCTGGTACGCGAACTGGAAGCGAACCAAAAACAGTAAGTATAAGGGAAGGAAACACACACTTATGTTAAAAGAAAGACAGCTATAGGGGAGTAAACTAGAGATACTATTACCCATAATCCACTACTGATGATGTCACATATTACATCATTCATGACATGCTCAGTGACATCATCAGCAGAGGATTGCGGGTTTTTTGGCAACATGCCTTATCGACGGTTTAATAACGCTGCCTTTTGCTTTATATAAGTTTTCAAATTGTATGAAATATATACCAATAGGTCTTTATGAACCTTTAGGTAGTGCTTTTGTTCATGAGGTCTGGTCGCTTCCATACACATACAGATGTTTCAAAGATGATCAAGAAGTTTATCTGAATGGAGAGGAATGCACTGAGACGCCAGATCATTCACTAATGTGTAGGCACATACAGTTACACGATTCATGCAACAAACAGCGACCAAATATGGCTTGCGTGATGCAAGGCACGCCAGTTCCTGCTATCATCCCCACGTTCAAGTTGTTGGAAAATGGTAGTTATTTGATGCTCAATAATGAAGATTGTTCTGAGTTAATTAAAAGTATTCCTTTTATCGTAACAGTAAGTGAACGGGTTATTTGCTGCAGAAATGTTCTATTTCCTCCCACACATGAACATAGGGAGTTTTCAATCTGGCCACAAATACCAACCTTGGGACACGTTTCAACAGCATGACAAGAATAAGAGCTCTTTTGTCTCAGAGAGAGGTGGCCTTGAGTTCGGCCCGTGAAACTTTCGTACTTCACATAGCGAACACCCGTACACAGGTTTGCCTTTCAATTTCAGCAACATGTTTCCGACTATCTTTAACGCATCCTCCACAAAATCCCTGGCACACTTTTTTAAAGTTGTTACCAGTGGTCTCGTGACTTCATTTGAGAAAATCTTTGGAGTCATCCCTACTCCCTTTCATTCCATTTTCTCCACTCTGGTTCGTGGATTGCATTTTTACTTGCATTACCAGCGGACGCTCTTGTACTTTTTTACATTTTTAAATATGGATGTCCCTCCTATGCAACCTCCGACCCTGCAGCTGCTGACACTGTTCCGCAATCGCATGCTAGAATATTATGGCACAATGCCGTTGGCGATATTAAGCACGGCATATGGATTATCTTTTCGGTTCTCCTACTTCACCTGTGTCCAGCCTGTATTTCACTGCCTGACCTGTGATTTCGATTGGGCCATTGATTTGTGTCTCTGCGGACCGGTTTCTCCTGACGTCGACTTTAATCAGCTGATGACTCCTATCATTACTCACGAGTTGATTTGTCCTGGCGAAAGGATTATGGCTGTGGCATTGATGCATGGACTACTTGGTCCCTGGAATTTACTGGCGGCAGCACAGTCTTTCTTGGAACACAGCTTTCTTGAAAACCCACCGAGCTGTCCTCTGATGGTGATAGAGGATCCGGTGCTGGGAGAGCACGTATGTTCTTTTCCGCTTTTAAATTGGATGGCTGAACTGTTTTCGGATGAAGACGGTGACTTCCTGTTGGAGGCTGTTGCAGCTTATTTTGCATACACAGTTATGTCATAGACCTTTTTCATGTTTCATATGCTGAGTACTAGCATTTCATTGACAATTCATTGACTTAATTGTCAAGTTTTTATTATTTACCTTGCCTATTGGCTTAAGACTCGATAAAGTACTTGGCTGTTTTATTTTTCTTTAGCATTGAATTTTCCTAGTTTTTAATGCTTTACCTTGCGGACCGTCCACATATAAACTTGCAATCTGCTCTCATGAGATGGCACTTCTATTATCTTATTCAGTTCGTTTCCGGATCATGAGGAGGTGTCATCTAGGTCCTGGATATCTTTACACCGTGTTAAGTTAGCATGGGCTCATTACCGGTTTAAACGCCATTTTTCCTTTTTTGCAACTTCTGCACACGACATTTAGTTGTTGCTTTAGCTTTCCACCTAGTAGTTCATCGTGGTTTACATGAGAATAATATGTTATTGCTCTACTATCTGCTTTGCTTGTTAAACTATATCTGTACAGCGAGTGCTAAAGTTTCAAGAACAACACGATACAGAATTGTTATGAGGTCTGATCTCCACGACTTCATACTCATAACATAAGTGCAACTTCTGCCAATTCTGGGCATGAGGCGGGTTTTATATTGCTTTGCCGAACACACATACACAACAGTTGATGCGGTTCACATGAAGAGAGAGCTGGTGTATGCTGATGTGATTCCTTCAAATCTAAGACACTAAAGTATGGGCACGCCCTAAACCAACACAAAGAGACCTTCTTAGCAAATAATATAATATGTGTATTAGGGAGGGTGAGATATAAGCAGCCGCGGGCCGTGGAGGGAGTTACGGTGAGGCAGGGAGGCGGGGAGGGGGAGAAGCAGGGTGGAGCCCTCTCTACCTTGCCCCTCCCCCTCCCCGCCTCCCTGCCCCACCGTAACTCCCTCCACGGCCCGCGGCTGCTTATAAGTGTTGCTAACTCTTATTCATTTACAGCATGTTAACATACTGTCACCATTCGCTTTTTATGTACTAGTAACTATGCTGGTAATTTTGCTACTGATAATATGTGTACTTGTATTCTCCACCCTGCTTCTCCCCCTCCCCGCCTCCATGCCTCACCGTAACTCCCTCCACGGCCCGCGGCTGCTTATAAGTGTTGCTAACTCTTATTCATTTACAGCATGTTAACATACTATCACCATTCACTTTTTATGTACTAGTAACTATGCTGGTAATTTTGCTACTGATAATATGTGTACTTTTATTATCTAAGGTACTACGCCTGAGAAGACGGCATTAGTAAATAAACATTTCAAATACACATGTGTTCTTCTTAACTCCATGTTCTGGTTTCTAAGAAATATATAACGACCGACTGTTCATGAGTTCCACGTATCCTGAGGTACTATAAGTTCATATTCTGGATTGTCTAAACATTGAGAGTTTGTTATATCCAATGTGACACTGTACCTAGCTTGCTAAATAGTTTTTGATTACTAACGTGAGTTTTGGGACACCCTAATTCGCCGAGGTTCCAATCCTCTGTCCACAGTTCTGTGTGAGAACAGAAACCCTGCGACAGGGGCACCCCCGACCCTTGCTGGAGCTTCATCACACTTGCGATACAACTCCAGCAATGCGCCACCTTTACGGCACAGATACATCACGCATCTGTGCTGTTTTTGCCCCGTGATGCGCCGCATTGTAAATGCAGCACACCATAGGTGACGGAACAGCGGCACAGAATGACTAACACATCCCTGGTGATGCGCCAGTCATCATAAATCTATCCCTATGCTTCTTATCTTGTTAGAGATGAACCGCCATATGTATCATCAAAGTTATTTGCATTTCCTAAATAGCGAACTTTAAGGAATAAATAGCGATTCTTTACCATTCCTAGTTTGCGATGAGCTATTTGCTAATTAGCCGAATGTAGCCCAATGAAGCCCAATGTAGCCCAATGTAGCCCAAAGATGGCCGCCAGACACACAAAAAAACAAATGTAGCCCAAATATCAGCCAGATGTAGCCCAACTATAGCCCAGTGACAGAATGACCAATCAGCTTCGCAAACCTCCGTTACGCGAAGCGGAGCGCTGTTACAGATATATATCTTTTTTTGAACGTTAATTTCTCAAAATCCACTGGAGCACATATATTGAGACCTAGCAAAGGCACATCGGGCTACCAGTCCCTAATATTTTGCCAAGTTTCGTGCAAATCCATTCAGCCGTTCAATTATTATTTTTATTATTTTTTTTTGCCCCGCGGGGCCCTTTTAAAACCTCCACATCAAACCTAGGGGGTCAGCGAGGATCTACTATGCCCCCTTATAGTTATTTCCCCCTTTGTTTTGACCTCCTCTTGTCTCTCGATCCTACCGAGAGACAAGATGGCGGCCGCTACGGACTGTTTGGAATGTTGACAGACGCCGGAGAACCAATCAGCTTCGCTTCACAAAGCTCCGTTGCGCGAAAAGTCCGCGAACCAGAGCGCTAACCGGTCCGCTGTTACAGATATATATCTTTTTTTAAACGTTAATTTCTCAAAATCCACTGGAGCACATATATTGAGACCTACAAAAGGCACATCGGGCTACCAGTCCCTACAATTTTGCCAAGTTTCGTGCAAATCCATTCAGCCGTTCGGGCTAAAAGTGAGGCCAACCGCCCTATGGAAAACTCAATGTTAAAAACACGTTTTGGGACCCCCCTTTTTTCTCGGCCCCCCCTTGACGAACCCCCCCCAAATTTTCAAGGGCTGCTCAGAAACAAAATGTGCCATTTTCCTGAAAATTTCAGCCAATTCCGTCCACAAACGCCAAAGTTATTAGACATAGAATTTTCAAAAAACCCATAGAGAAAAAATCCTAACTATATATACCTACTGGCGACCGCCAGTAGGTAATATATATATATATATATATATATATATATATATATGTGTCCATCTACTTTCCCTTACGTCATAGGTAGTGACTAAGCTTAACCATGTTTCTTTTGTTCATATTGCCATGCCTAATTGTAGAATAAAGAGATCTTAATATTACATTTGAATGTTGTCTCTATGGAGGGAATTAACCTTTCTTTTTAGCCAGGTGCTGATGTACAGAAGGATGGGATATTCCCTTCTGAGAAGGTAACTGATGACGAGGGGAGAGTGTGAGTTCCATTTCAGAAATAACATTAGAATGTGGTACCCTTTCTGTGTGGTGTGATTAGGTTTCTATTCCAGTGTATAATATAGGAAAGAGTCGTCGGGTGACGTTAAAGAATCGTCGGGTGACGTTAAAGAATCGTCGGGTGACGTTAAAGAATTGTCGGATGAGGTTAAAAGAATCGTCGGGTGACGTTAAAGAGAAAGTCGGAGAGACTATAAATCAAGCACAGCCCTAGACCGGATTGTCGTAAGGTTGTGGAATGAAATATGGTTCATTCAGTGAGGTGATCATAGGACATGATATGGAATTCCTTACATTTTAGTGGTATCTTTGACTATACAGGCTTGTAAATAGCTATTTTCCCCATTCTCAGGCAGGTATTCTAGATGTTATACCCTATAGGGCCTGGGAAGGGTGTGGTTACGTGACGGCTGGGTTTGCTGTAAGTGATGAGCAATTAGCTTGGTCTGAGAATCCGGTAGTTACATTTGGCGTCACAAACAGTTTTCGATTGTTTAACAGCGGGTTCATGATTTATTGTTGTGAAACGTGTGATTTCACCGTAGTGAAGGTGGTTTGTGTATATATATTATTATATAATTTCGTCTTTTACTTTTTTATTGGGCGCAATTTTCTTTACATTTCTTCGTTCGCGCAGTTGTAAAATGTTTTCGAGGAAGTCGAAACACATTTTTAAATTGCCTTTGGAGGTTCTAGGGTGGGAAGCGACCGCTTGGGCTGACTCTACTGGTTTGAGTGAGAACTGGAATTCATGTTTGGAGGATGCGGAACCGGCTCAAGTGATTACATGCTTGCAAAAAGTACCGATTGTGAAAGGTGATGAGCTTCCCATATTGGGACGAAGGGGTTGAATCTTTTGAATGCGTACAGGCTTGTACATGAGAAATGTGTTCGATTACAGCATAACTTTAAGGAGTTGGAGGAGCAGTTTGTTGAGGTTTAGAATGCTGCTACGCTTCTGAGATGTCAGAATAAATTGCTAACTGACAAATTGGAGACATACCAGACTGTGGCTGAGAGGGCTGCTGTACGGATTGCGAAATACAAATAGAGACACAGACGAGGGAGAGTTAACAAACGTAAAGTGCACATGGTCGTTGCAAAGGCAGGGCTCGCCGATTGGAACCCTGATGAGTGGGATGGGATTTGTCTGATTTTGGAATTCTTTATTTTTTATTTATTTATATATATATATAAAACTTTGGGCGTGAAGCACCACGAACATCATTTAAGCCCAAATCCACCTTTAATCCAATTTCTGTTCACGATAATTTAGATATCTACCAGGAATTAATAGTGGAAGACCTTAAAAAACTTTACATCAATACAAATAAAAAGAGCCAAGCCATTGCGAGACAGAACCAGTGCTACAATTCACTAATCAAGAAATTGAGAACAAATGAGAGCTTGGTGGTGAAACAAGCAGACAAGGGTGGAAATATTGTCCTCTGGGGACGTGACCAATATCTAGCAGAGGCGGAAAAACAGCTAGGTGACATATCCTGTTATCGCAAAACTAACATCACCGTGATTAGAGCAGCCTGGAATGAACTCAATGGAAAACTTATTGGCTGGCGCAGCAGTGGGCTGATCACCCTAGATGAACTCAAGTTTCTAAAAAAGGAATTTCCGGTGATACCCACTTTTTACCTTCTGCCGAAGGTCCACAAGGATTCCCTGGTCCCACCGGGTAGGCCTTTAATATTGGCGATCGGCAGTGCGACGGAAAACCTTTCAAGGTACATTGACTATTTTTTACAGGAGTGGGTGAAAGGATTGAACTCTTATATAAGAGATACTACTGACTTTTTATGTAAACTGTCTAAGCTTAGCTGGAAAGAGAATTACATATTGATGACACTGGACATTTGTTCTCTTTATACCTCCATAAGACATATGGATGGCATGAAGGCAATTCAATTTTTCCTAGATAAACGTCCTTTGCATAATGCTGAACACAACAGAATGCTTATGGGGATGTTACAAATCTGTTTGCAGCAAAACTTTTTTTCCTTTGGTGGCCAAGCCTATCAACAACTCAGGGGGGTGGCTATGGGGTCTTGCTTCTCCCCTAGCTTTGCATGTCTACACATGGGGCTATGGGAGGAGCAGACCCTCATGGGACAGCACAGAACAATCGTTGAACAGAATATAGAACTGTACCTCAGATATATCGATGATTTGTTCTTTGTCTGGAGTGGTTCAATGGAAAGTGCTGTTGAATTTGTTGCTAAACTGAATATTAATGATGTGAATTTGGAATTTACTTCATCAATTAGCGATGTTTCAGTGCAGTTTCTGGATGTAGAAGTTTACATTGATAAACAGAACAACAAATTAGAAACCAGACTGCATAGGAAAGTTACTGCCGGTAACACGTTGTTACATGCCTCGAGCAGTCATCCGCAACATCTAATACGCAGCATCCCCTATGGGGAGATGTTGCGCATTAAGCGCATCTGCAGCACTGAAAATGAATGCAAATCAGCCCAGGAACAGTGCAGATTACGCTTTTTGGAGAGGGGTTATGGGAAAAGTGGTGGATGAAGCCATAACAAAAACCACTAGACTGACCCGAGAACGACTGTTAGGAATTTGTCCAGAGAATAACAATGACCCAGCTGAGAACCAGCCTAAAACAAATGAAAAAGTACAGTGTAGCGCCATTGTTACTTATAGCCAACAACATGCTGAAATACGTAAGATCTTTTCACGAAATTGGAAATTGGTCCAAGGGGATCCTATAATAGGAGATCTAGTAAAAAACAAACCTGAGATCACCTTTAGAAAATCTCCTTCGCTAGGCAATGCTATTGTCAGTAGTACCATGGACGTTCCCAAAAAATGGTGGGAACGGATTACAGGCTTTAAGAAATGCCAGAGTTGTAAGGCCTGTAAACATGGCATAAATAAAACCCATTTTATCAGTCCTTTCCATGATACTCCCATTGCCATCAGACAGAAATTGGGATGCAAAACCGAGTATGTTGTATATATACTATTGTGTCCTTGTGGCCTACAATATGTTGGGAGTACTCGTCTCCCGGCCCACAAGCGCATCCTCCAACATCTAAGAACGATCATTGGGAAAGATCAGTCTTACCCCGTGGCCAGACACTTTGAGAAACATCATCAGAGTAATTCAGACCTTTTAAAGTACTATTTGGTAGATTCTGTATTACCCTTAAGGAGGGGAGGAGATAGAGACGGGAAACTACGCCTCTTGGAAACACGCTATATCCTCGAACTAAATAGTAAACAGCCTGGGGGACTGAACTGTAGTGAGGATCTTTATACATGCCTTTGATCATCTATGGTTCAAAAAATTGTCTTGCTGGTACCAGTATGTCTTATGAGCAGAATGAACCTCTTTGTATACATGTATATTAGGCAGCCTGAAAGTATCTGTAATCCTATTTAACAATAGGTAGAATTTTATTGCACTGTCACTTTATGTAAGATCTTATGACCCCCAAGGAAGCACACAATAGAATGTGGGAACTCACGCAAATTTGAGGTCACTTAATGGAGAACTGTTTGCTTGGTTTACATCCATTTCTGATACTGTACTATATTGAATCAGGTATTTTTTTGTTGGGTTAGGTATTATCACCTACACACTCTAGGCTGCATATTTACATTTAATGTTCGAACAATTCGAATAGGCTGAGGGTATTTATACCTATCAGAATAATGAGTCTGCTATTCCTAGTTTCCTTTATATAGAAAACTAGGGACAATGGAGGATTTGTAAATATGGTGTAAATATATGAAATTGAGAATATATATTTTTTTAAGGAAACGAAATTTTCTTTTTTATTTAATATTCTTGTTGGGTTTTTCCCTTTTATATATATGCTTGCCTATTTTCCTGAACAGTATCTATGGAGAACGATTAGTAGAATGTACATACTCAATGAAGTGTTACTTTTGATTCAAATGTACATTTTAACTTGCAAACAATGTATTACCAGAGCACTATGCTCATAACTCCGTTTTTTTCACTTGTTGTGAATAGATGCATTTCCCTTTAAATTTTAAAGGATATTGTGTTGACCATGTGACTTACCACACTATTTATGTCACTTCCTTTCTTCTTGGCATGACATGTGATCAAGCCTCGGCTGAGGCGAAACGCGTCATGGCGACTGGTGGGCGTTTAATTACATAATAAACTCACTGGAAAACGAGAGCACCGAGTTTGTGGCTTTTTTCAACTTTTCGTTAACAACGGAAGCGGATGCCGAGTTGGTTTCGAACTAGTGTGAATATATATATATATATATATATATTTCTTTAAAAGCTGGAATTCGTCTGATTCATTTTCTTCGGCTGCAGAGAATGTTAAACGTGAACCTTCTCGTATTAAGCATGACTGTGAATCTGAGGACCGCCCTGAGGTCCGTGCACAATCAATATATCGACGGAAGTTGCAGGGTAATCCTGCTAATCCCAATGGGATTCCGCTTGATAGTTTGGAAGATTTTACGCAACAAGAAATTAATGACACTTTGGACAGGTTCCGACAATAGTCGGGTGAGTCCTTACTAACGTGGATGGTTAGTATTTTTGATTTGGATGCTGCAGGGATCATGTTAGACCAGGGTGATGCTTTGAAATTTTGCACATTAAGCTCTGATCCTACGGTACAGGGACATTTTCGAATTTATGCCAATGCTGTTCAGATTAGTTTGTTGCAACTGGCAGTGGATGGCTGTAACCATAAATATCCTACTGAATCTGATTGGCCTCTGAATGAGAAGCCGTGGTATACCTTGAGAGACGCCTCACAGAGATTGAAGGAAGAGGTGATGAAAACTGCGATCTTTTTAAGTTAGGCAGATAGGTTGATGGATGGTTTGCTTAATGCTTCTGTGAGGAATAGAACAATTCATACTTCTCCTGCTGCTTACAAGCAAGTGATGATGACTTTCTTGATCAATCAGACTGGTAATGCTTTGTCTGAAGTGATTGAGTCTGTGCGTGAAATTGGTGAGTTGGGTGAATGGATTAAACCTGAACGTCAATCTAGACCCGAGGGTCGAACTAACGATTACAAGTTCACTAGGTGTGACATGTATCGAGCTCTGATTAAAGATGGTGTGAAACCCGAAGAGATTGATGGTGAGTCCAATGGGAGACTATGGGCCTTGTTCCGTAGACGCAGGTTGGACAAGAAGGAAGGGGCTAGAAGGGTCCGTAAACAGGACTATGATCATATTCCCTCTGAGGGCAGTGAGGATGAAAGTATGCCACCGAGAAAGAGAGGGGGAGAGAGAGGGAGCGAGGGAGCGAGGGAGGGAGGGAGAGAGGGAGAGAGGGAGGGAGAGAGGGAGAGAGGGAGAGAGGGAGAGAGGGAGAGAGGGAGAGAGGGAGAGAGGGAGGGAGGGAGGGAGGGAGGGAGAGAGGGAGGGAGGGAGAGAGGGAGGGAGGGAGAGAGGGAGAGAGGGAGAGAGGGAGAGAGGGAGAGGGGGAGAGGGGGAGAGGGGGAGAGGGGGAGAGAGGGAGAGGGGGAGAGAGGGAGAGGGAGAGGGAGAGGGGGAGGGAGGGAGAGAGAGGGAGAGGGGGAGAGGGGGAGAGGGGGAGAGGGGGAGAGAGGGAGAGGGGGAGAGGGGGAGAGGGGGAGAGAGGGAGAGAGGGAGAGAGGGAGAGAGAGAACACGCGAGGAATCCTCTCATCCTAACAGAGGGAAGGAGAGAGAGAGAGACAGAGAGGAGAGAGAATATAATGAATAATAAGACAGAGGTGAGAGAGATCGATCCCCGGAGGTGAAGTTGAGAGACAGACGACAACAATCCTCCGATCGGAGATCACAATATTTTTCAAGTGACAAAAATCCTTTTCATGAAGAGAGAGGGTATGAACGAGAGGTGACCTTACCTAAAAGATATGAGAGTCTTTATCCTGATTTGTCCTGGGCATCGGAACACAGTAAACATGACTAGGAAATAGGTCAAGCTCCAGTACACAATTGGGCTCGTAAAGATTATAGACCCTATGTAGACAATGAGATTTTTTGGCGATATCGTAATGTACAGGGGGCCCGAGCATTAGTGGATACAGGAGCGGAGGCAACTTTGATATGGAAACTCTAAAAAGTTTAAAGGACAATGCTTTACCATTACAGGTTTAGGTGGTAAGGAAACCCCTGCAGTGCAGACTAAACTTGAACTGAGAATAGGTAGAATTTCCCAAAAATAATATTCTGTATTAGTGGTACCTCTTGATGAGTATATAATTGGCATTGATATTTTAAAAGGTATGACATTGTATTTGGATGACGTATGTTATAAATGTGGAGGTAGGAACTACATATCAACAAAATCTGTAAGAGTTGGACGTTTAAAAATACCTCTGATTAAAATTCCTCAAGCTACGAAAGTGATTTCAATGAAACAGTATCGTATTCCAGGTGGACATGATAAAAACAGTGCCACCGTTCAGGATTTAATGGATGATGGAGTTGTGACTCCAGTTACCTCCGCCTGGAACAATCCTGTGTGGCCTGTGCATAAGAGTGATAACTCTTGGCACATGACAGTTGATTATCGAGAATTAAACAAATACACACCTTCTTTGACTGTTGCAGTACCTGACATTATTACTCTAATTGAAAGAAATCAAAAACATTCAGGAACATGGTTTGCGTCTATTGACATTGCTAATGCTTTCTTTTCCATTCCAATTGCCCCCGAGTGTCAAGAGCAATTTAGTTTTACGTGGAATGGCCGTCAAATGACGCTCAGAAGTCTTCCCCAGAGCTATGTACATAGTCCGACAATCTGTCATCGGCTGGTGGCAGTACATTTGGATGAGGTAATTGTAGATCCAAACATTCAGGTGTGTCATTACATAGATGATATACTGATTCAAGGTGAGACGCAGGATCAGGTTCAAACGCAGTTAGATCAAATTGTTATGCATTTACAAAGCAAAGGCTGGCAGATTAATCCTGATAAGTTACAGGGTCCAGCACAAAGTGTAACATTTTTAGGCATTCATTGGCAGCAGGGGAATCGAGAAGTGATTCCACAAGTGAAACAGAAAATTGCAGAATTTGAAGTTCCCAGGAATAGAAAAGAAGCCCAAAGATGTATTGGCTTATTTGGCTTTTGGCACCAACATATTCCTCAATTAAGTCATATTTTGGCCCCTTTATGCAAAGTTATGCGTAAAAAGAATACATTTGAATGGAACAAACAACAGCAAGATGCGTTTGATTTGTCAAAAGATGCGATTCAACATGCTTTAGATTTGTGACCCGTGCGTGATGGATGTGGATCTGAATGTGTCTGTGCAAGATTAGTATGCAAATTGGAGTCTGTGGCATAAGCAAGGTAGAACTAAAGTACCCTTAGGATTTTGGACTAAAAAGTTACCCGATGCTGGTGAGCGTTATACACCTTTTGAAAAACAGTTACTTGCGTGCTATTGGGCTCTGGTGGATACCGAGCAATTGACTTTAGGAGATGACGTGATTTTGAGACCTGAAATTCCTATCATTCAGTGGGTTTTGAGTTCGCCAAAAACTCATAGGATTGGTCACGCTCAAGAAGTGAGCATCATTAAATGGAAATGGTATATACAAGCCGTGCTCGTGTGGGTCCAAAGGGAGTTGCAATGTTACATGAGCAGGTGACACTGGCGCCGATGGAAAACGAAGAGAAAGAGTTCTCCGTACCTATAGTACAGGAATCTCCTGTTAAGTGGGGTGAACCGTTCGATGATCTGTCCGCGGAGGATAGAAACATGTATGGTTTACGGATGGTTCGGCGAGGTACATAGGAGAACAAGCATTGGCATAGCCAATAGGTCTCGCATTTGGGACCTTATAAATATTTAGTTATGCAGCACAATATCCTTGGTGCAACTGTTGCATGGCTAAACACTTATAATGTCCCAAAGGTGAGGCCTATTGGCTATGCCAATGCTTGTTTAAGTTAGGAGGCTCCATCTTCAAACCCTGGAAAGCTTGTTCTGTTGCATGGCACTGAAAAGTCACAAACAGGGTGAAGGGTTTGTTGAAGTTGTTCAAGAGATGTAGTGGTTTGCCTTGATGTGAGAGAGGTCTGTCATTGGTTGTCAAAGCTATGTTTGGGGAGGTGCTACTTCACTATTACTTTTGTTGGGCACATTTTCTTCTGTGATTTCATGCCACAACAAACAAGTGAAAGCCCAGGGGAGGGAGGGGCACTGGGGTGGCACCGACATGGTAGATGGTGGCAAAGTGAGCAGGGTAAACCTCCCGTGAAAGAAAAGTCAGAGCAGCAGCAGAAACTGCTGCAACTTCAAAGTATTTTTTTTAAGTATAAAAGTGGGCGCCGTGCACATAAAAAGAGTTAGGCGCATTGCGCCCATGAATTGACTTGTATGTTTTACAATAGGCTTGCATAAACAAAGGCACGCGGCCACCATTCTCAACAAGCATTAGTAAGGTAGCTCATTCGATTAAGCAGATGCTGTAAATACGTGGGCGCAATGCCAATGATTGTACTTCATTTGCACAATAAGCACCATCCCGGGATTTTTACTGGGGAGGTTAATAAAACTAAAAGAAGCCAGAACTTTTAAAGCAGTTAAAGAGAGCAAGAGACACAGAAAATAAATGTTGTTTAAAGATTAAGACAAATAAGAGCTCCAGCACCTATTTGTATACAAAAAAAAGCAGTAAGAAGCCGGCTGAAGGCAAATTTGTTCAAAATTTTAAATTTACCCATAAACATTGAAAATTGCAATACGGTTTGCACTTTGTTACCAAAAACCGTAGTTTAAACGCTGGCTCATGTAGCTGAATTAATAAATCCTACATTACTGACATTGGTTTTCTAGAAAGTAACGGAGCCTAAAAGTCTGCCATAGTGTTAAAAATCACAGAAACCAAGGACTCAAGGAAACCAAGAAGAGTTGTCTGTGAATAAGCCTCCTAGTTGTAATGATCAAAATCTTTGTCAGCCGCATGTGTGAAATGCAAATCGGACGCGAGAGAAGTCTTTTATCAGGAAAACGGCAACTTGTTTGTGGGTGAAGGGGACACGGGGAGCAGTGGGCGGTCACCCTGGGAGCACTGCCAGGAAATGCCCAGCTGGCGAAAACTGTATATCCCACTTATTGTAAAATCCAGTTGTTAAGTTCCACCCAAAAACTCGGCACACGTTTGACCCAGTGTTGACCCAGGCCGTGATAGCTTAAGTGTGAAAAAGACACTGCAGGTTAGTTCTGCCTTTAGATATTCCAGCTTTCAAATGCCTGGGAACTTTGGTAACATCTGCATCACCCCAAAATGCAATATATATTCTTGGGCAGGACAGGGGCCTAACCGGACCGTCGCCAAGTACCGGCTGTGGCAGAGGAAATTCACATGGGTGAATGAAGGGGTATCGGTAGGGGCTAGTTGGGGGCAGAGTAAAGGGCTGACGTCAGAGGGCAGGTCTGTGGCCAGAGAGTGGGCAAGAGAGAGCGAAGGCGTAAAGGCAGGAGCGTGTACAGGGCAGCGTGAAGGGCTGACTGCACACTGAAGCAGAAGCACACAGGCATACCGCCGTGTGTAGACAGAGCAATCAAATGCGCTCATAAGGTTCACGTACTGGGACAGACCCTATTCTTCAAAGTGGGTATGAGTCTTGGTAGGACAACATCCAGTGATTCTGGACAAATAAATCACGTAACCTCTCCGTACATAAGAATCAATGTGTCCTTGTGCAGAGCAACTGATTCCTCAGAGTAAAGCGCTCTGATACCTTCGGGTTGGGTTTGTGCTCTATTTAAGTGCACAAAAAAAAAAAAAAAATGGAGACTGAGTTTAAACAGAAGAACTCGTAAGGAGTGGGGGAGGCAAAGATAATGGATGTGGCATAATGGCTGGAGCCGACGTCTGTGAAGCTGGGGAACCGGGTTCAAGTCTCAAAATACACAGCTGCCAGTGACTGAACATGGGTGGCACCACAATACTCTAGCACAGCAGAGCATGCTGGAGGAGCGCGCACCGAGTGCTGGCAATACAAGTGGTGGTGCTGGTAAATTTCAGAAAAGCAGTGAGGCCTTGGCAATGGAGTGCGATGGGTGGAAGCAAGGGATCATGGAATGAAAGAAGGGAACTGGAGAGGTGAGGAAGGAAGGAAGACAGGAGATGCCCTTTCATGGACCTGATGGTGGCTGAGGTGTGGGTGCCAGCTCGAGAGGTAGAGATTCCACATGGCACTGCTGTCTGTGTGCCAAACCTGACTATGTTTGCCGTGTGTGGGTACAAGGCAAAGATGGAAGGATAGAAGCGCGGATGGGAGTAAGTGAAGAAGAAAAAGAGGTGGCGAAGCAGGAAGTGGGATAAACGTGCTGGGAGGAGAGATGGGGGGAGGGGTCTGGAGGCCTTGGAGCACGAGTGTGAGGGCTGGGGAGGGGGAGCACAGGGAGAGGGGAGAAAGCCTTTGATGCAGCAGGGGGCGGAGCGGATACCTTTAAAGAGCTACTGGCGGCACATGAAGTGTGAAGCAGTGGGGGGGGAAGCTCTTGGAGGCAGGAGCAAATGGTAAGGGGAGGAGAAATGCAGCTGGAAGGCTCGGGCAAGCTCGTGCACGAGGACGTGCACTTGATGAAAACCTCTTGAGAGCTTAGTTTAGCTCTTGGTTTCACCCCAATAGGGCTCGCCTATTATATCCCTGCGGGATATTAATAGGCGAGCCCTAAAAAAGACACTGGAAAGCGGTCTCGTATAATCCCATTACACAGAAATTGTTGAGTACCACAGGAGAGGGGAAGAGTAGCCAATTTGCCGAATTGTATGCTGTGTATCAAGTTTTGAAACAAGAATTGCCAGGAACATGTCATATATTTACTGATTCATGGGCGACTGCTAATGGATTGGCAGTCTGGTTGTCTACGTGGCATTCCCATAATTGGAAAGTTCATACAAAAGAAATTTGGGGAAAAGAGTTATGGCAGGAAATTTGGGAGTTACTTCCTCAAAGTAATGTAACAGTTTCCATGTTGATGCTCATACACCTATTGACTCCATTGATAGGTTGTTTAATACCATTGCAGATGAGAAATCTATAATTTCTGAGGCATTGGCGGACCAACAAAATTCTGATTTGGTGGGATTGGCGAAGTGGGCCCACCAAAAAGCAGGACATTTTGGAGAGAGAATCACTAGCAGGTGGGCTACTGATAGAGGCATTTATATTCCCCTTGATTTGATTAAAACAGCTATACTTCATTGCCCTACATGTCAGCACTCTTGACAGAGAGAGGTGCCCCATATAGTAAAAGGTCAGTTGCATCGAGGTAAATCGCTTGCACAAATTTGGCAAATCGACTACATTGGTCCCCTGCCTATGAGTAAGAACTGCCAATATGTTTGTAAAGCTGTTGATACATATAGTAGTTTTCTGGTTGCATTCCCTGGTAAAAGAGTTACCCAAATTAGTACAATGAAAATGATGGATTTGATAACATTGCATTATGGTACTCCACTTCAAGTGCAGTCTGACAACGCCTCACATTTCAAAGGGAGGTTGGTACAAGAATACTGTGCAGAAAACAATATTGATTGGGTGTTCCATATATCCTATTACCCACAAGCTGCGGGTTTGATTGAGAGAATGAATGGTCTGTTAAAAGACCAATTATGCAAGTTGTCAGACGGTACCATAAAGAATTGGGAGGCCATTTATCTGAAGCTTTAGTGATGTTGAATAACAGACCTTATCTGTATGCTAAATCACCATTAATGAGTTTATTTCCTCCAATTGTCGATACAAAGCCGTATGTTATTCAAAGCACAGTGTCATATTGGGAAATTGCCCCCGGAGCCTTGGCTCCATGCAGAGCTACCCCAGGATCTGCAGGTTTAGACCTGCACTCTTTGAAAACAATTGTCTTGAAAGTTAATGATATTACCATAGTGAAGACCGGAATTGGTGTTCAGATACCAGCGGAACTATTTGGATTGATTGCCCTGAGATCTGGTTTAGCTTTAAAAGGCATCCAGGTGCTTGGTGGTGTAATTGACAGTGATTATCAGGGAGAAATAAAAGCTATCCTTTTGAACAGTGGCGATTCTGACATAACAATCCAGGAGACAGATCGGATCACTCAATTGGTCTTTATGCCTGTTTTCAGTGGTGGGATTCAAAAGGGCACTGCCCCGACTTTATTAACAATGTGTGGGACGGAAGGTTTTGGCTCGACTGACAATCCAGGAGCCAGAGTGTGGGTACAGTTGCCTAATAATCCCCCCGAACAGGCTGAAATTATAGCAACAGGATCTGATAATACAGTTGAGACCGCCCTCATCGCAGCCACCGACGACATCCGGACCCTGCTCGACAAAGGGGAAACAGTGGCCCTCATCCTCCTGGACCTCTCCGCTGCGTTCGACACGGTCTGCCACCGCATCCTAGTCCAGCGCCTCAGCAACATCGGTATCCAAGAGAAGGCACTGGAGTGGATCATCTCGTTCCTCGCCGGAAGAACACAAAGAGTCCGCCTCCCCCCGTTTCGCTCCGAGGCCACCGAAGTCATCTGCGGCGTCCCGCAAGGATCTTCACTCAGCCCCACCCTCTTCAACATCTACATGAAACCTCTCGCAGCCATCGCACGCCAGCACAACCTCAACATCATCTCTTACGCCGACGACACCCAGCTGATCCTCTCCCACACCGCCAGAACCTGCCTACACGAAGGGATGAAAGACGGCGCCGAGTGGATGAAGGACAGCTGCCTGAAACTGAACTCGGACAAGACGGAAGTCCTCATCCTGGGATCTTCGCCCTCCGCCTGGGACGACTCCTGGTGGCCCCCAGCCCTGGGCACCGCACCCAAGCCAACCGACCACGCACGCAACCTGGGCTTCATCCTGGACCCCTCCCTCTCGATGACCAGACAAGTCAACGCCGTCTCCTCATCGTGCTTCAACACCCTGCGTATGCTTCGCAAGATCTTCCGCTGGATCCCGACCAAGACCAGGAAGACTGTCACCCAGGCACTCGTCACCAGCCGACTGGTCTACGGAAACACCCTCTATGCCGGAACCACAGCCAAGCTACAGAAAAGACTCCAGCGCATCCAGAACGCCTCCGCCCGACTCATCCTGGATGTCCCCCGACGCAGCCACATCTCCAGCCACCTGAGGAACCTGCACTGGCTCCCCGTCGACAAGAGGATCACGTTCCGGCTCCTCACCCACGCACACAAGTCTCTCCACGACCTGGGCCCCAAGTACCTCAACGACCGCCTGACCTTCTACACGCCCACCCGCCAGCTACGGTCAACCAGCCTCGCCCTCGCAGCCGTACCACGCATCCGAAGAGCCACCGCCGGAGGAAGATCCTTCTCTTACCTGGCTGCCAAGACTTGGAACTCCCTCCCCATCCACCTTCGGCTGACCCAGGACTATCTCGCCTTCAGGAAACAACTCAAGACCTGGCTGTTCGAGCAGTAGCATACCCCTCGCCCCAAGCGCCTTGAGACCCTTCCGGGTGAGTAGTGCGCTATACAAATGGCATGATTGATTGATTGATTGAGTTCTAGTGATGAGGCCAGGGCAGGATAGCTGGGATGTAGTCCCGGCTGATAAATGTTACTTGCGAGAATGAGTAATGCCTGTTTTCGAATTGCAGATCATCATATGGATTGCTGTTGCCGGATGTGTCGTCGTTGGACTCCCTTCGGCTTGGTGCGCCGAGAGTCAAGAGAATGCACAGAACCGGACTGATCATTTGGATAGAGGACGTTGCTCCACCGCATCGTGGGACATCACTTCTAATTTTTAGACACACTTAGCACATTCTGTTATTAATTCTACTCACTTTTGTTTGGCATCTATGAGGTCGGTCACAGACCTTTTCACGACCTGTCTTGCAGCTGTACCGATTTCAACAGCCTCTTTGTTACACTTTTTCAATGCATCTGAGGCCCATCCCGAGTTCATTCATACTGACTTTTCAGCATATGACTACTGCACTCTGTGCACTGTTGAATCAGAACCCCCACTGACTTTTAAAATCTCAACATCACAGAAGGTGAAGAGTGCTACAATATGACCTGTGACCCTAGATATATAGGCAAATGTGCTCAACTTCGGTTAGAAAACCTTAGTCCATTTTCGGCCCATGAAAAACTTTTATGTATTACTAGGACTCCTGCCACTTGTACTCCAGTTCAAAACAACATGAGTTGCAAACGCATTATAGTGACTGCCAGCAATTATCATTCTGTACTGTTGCCATCTGGATGGCTCTTCTCATGTGGCAACATGTCCTGGTCCTACATTCCAGCAAACCTTTCCGGAGGCCCATGTGCCTTAACACGACTTAGCCTTAATAATGTTTTCTTCTAAGGATGGTGCACCATCTCGCACAGTGCGCGATGCCCCATTGATTGCAAAGAATTGTGACTCCTCATTACATCTGTTTTCTAAATCTGAATATCTTAGTTTAGCTGCTTCTATTATTGGTGTTCCTGCACTGTCTGTGTATAATGCCAAAACTATAGGCAAACTTGCTTGCTGGATGGTGAAATCGCTTAACAGCACTTCTGCTATTTTATCTGATTTGTTATTAGACGCTCAAGGTGAGCGCTGTGCTATTTTACACAATAGAGCTGCAATAGACTATTTGTTGTTGAAACTGTAGTGTAGTTCCTATTATCCCAATAGGCTCTGCGCATTGGAATAATACCTTCAATAGTATAGGCCTAGACCAGACGTTAACTAGGTCTACTACTGTCGATATTAGACTTAAAGTTTTGGGTTTGCCAGCTAGCTCAGAGTTCACTAGAAACTTTCTCGAATAGGCAAGGAGGAATTGAACCTCCCTGGATAGACAAGAAGGGATTTAGTTTCTGACAACCATAGAACATAACAACTTTGCTCTCCCCTAATCAAGAGTGTATCTCTAGAGTCGTGTGAAAACAAAAGACGACTTATTTTACTCAGTCAGTACGTGCATTCTTAGTCTCACCAGATTGTAGAGAAAAGGAAGAGACGGGCGTGTTCAATAAAAGATGTTATTTATTGATCAGTCTCTTTTCTCATACAAGAGAAATGGATCGATATTATTGCAATACTTATGGTTAAGTAAAGTGCATACAATAAAAGCAGAAGTATAAAATAATACTGTAAAAACATTGATATGGTTTCTAAGCCATATGAAGGTTTAAAATGAATAAAATGAATAAAATGAATACATACACATTTACATTTGACTAATCGTACTCAACTGGTGTTTCTAACTACGCCTACCCCGTGTACCTGACCTAAGCCTAATACGTGGGCGGGAATAGAAAGTAGCAGTTTAAGTTAAGTTTGTTTTGCCAAGTGACTGACTAAAGAATTCTCTGCAAGGGGTTATTCAGTTCTGTACCTGGAATCTAGGATGAATGAGGGATGGTATCTCTCGTCTCTGGTCTCGATATTCCAGGCTGCCTGCGAGGGCTACCCGGAAGCGCCGGAGCTGGATTTCTCGGCAGGAGAAAGCAGCGTCTCGTTCTCAGCGCGTCAGGAAAGGCGGGGCTGCGCCAGCGGGGTCTGCTCTGCTCTGGGCTTCGGCAAGTCTGGCTGCTCCGATCTCGTCACCACCGCGTGTGTTTGCACAGGGCAATATCGGTAATATTTATACCTTTAAGGTACCGAGATTGACGTAAGGATGGACATAGATACGTCAATAAGGATGTCATACGACCTGGTCGTTAGCACATTCTTTTGCTGAAGTTCTCGGTGAAATCAAAACAATGGCCGCAGGGTTTTTCCCAGGTTGTCATAGGTTTGATTTGTTTTGAGAACTCCGTATGCCTTATCAGGGGCTGGAGGAATATCGCTTGTCTAATTAGATGGCAAGCGTTATGACCTAATCAGATAACACGTTCCTGTGCCGTAGTGTGGCTTTATCAGATAACGGTTCCTGCATCATGGGGGTTTTCTGCCTCATGGGATGGCTGCTAGTTAACTTGTTAACCAGAATAGGGTCAGGAATAGGGGGATCGATACAGAACCTATAGGAATACATCACAAAACATGACCATGGTTGTTCTGATTTTGAGGCCCTTTGCTGTTTTAACTTATCAGATCATTCTAAATCTATTAGGTCCCATAATAATAAATTACATGAGCTGACAGAAGAAGTGAGGGAACATCTAGATCAAGGGTGGTTTGATTGGCTTTTTAATTGGTTACCAGATTTACATTCTCTACGTCAGGTGGAGTTTTCTTAGCCATTAGCTTTTTGATTGCTGTCTGCTGTTGTATTCAGTGCCTACCATCCTTTTTCCGTATGTTCTGTCTACGAGTTATGTCCAGATCTTTTAGTTTTGTTTCCTATTATTCTTCTACTGATCTACGTCCTGTTTGATTTCTCCCTTGTCTTTAATTTGGATGTTAGTGGACATAGTCAAGGGTGGAATGTAGCGACAGGGTAATTTGTTCTATTTGGACTGGTGGTGACTATGATCCACCGCCATCTCAGTGTTATGCCTCCTTTATCCCTTTTTGGGCCTAAATGCCTAAAAGCTAGAGAGAAGCCATCTTTGCTTCTGCCTCGGCTGTCTGAGGTGCTTGTAGGGTAGAGGTAATGTTTAGAATTTAGCCTTTTATTCACTAGTGAGGAACCGGTCGGGACTGGCCCTTATCGAAGGAATGTGTTTGTCTCCCCGGCTCTAGACGCAATATGCAGGTGGCCACTGTGGGTGCGTGGGGAGCCGGGGGACTTGTACAGGAATTCGGTGGGAGTCGGTCTGCTATTGGAAATTTCCATGAGAAGAGAGCGTTCTATATTATCATAGAGCGAGAGAGAAGGGTGTTAGAAAGAAGACGTGTAGAGTGGAGACAGACTGAAACCTGGGAAAAGGGTTCGAGTGGCAGTCCAGATGAAGCATAGCGGAGCAGACGTGCATTCGTGAGTGCAGAGCATAGTCCTAAACAGAGTGAAGCCAGAATGAGAGAGAGTGGGACCAGCTCAACTGCCAGGATGGAAAGACGCACACCTAAGGTGAGGCGTTCTAAGCTAGTGTAGCGTATATATATGTGTCCATCTACTTTCCTTCTCTTACGTCCTAGGTAGTGACTAAGCTTAACCATGATTCTTTTGTTCATATTGCCATGCTTAATTGTAGAATAAAGAGATCTTAATATTACATTTGAATGTTGTCTCTATGGAGGGAATTAACCTTTCTTTTTAGCCAGGTGCTGATGTACAGAAGGATGGGACATTCCCTTCTGAGAAGGTAACTAATGATGAGGGGAGAGTGTGAGTTCCATTTAAGGAATAACATTAGAATGTGGTACCCTTTCTGTGTGGTGTGATTAGGTTTCCATTCCAATGTATAATATAGGAAAGAATCGTCGGGTGACGTTAAAAGAATCGTCGGGTGACGTTAAAAGGATCGTCGGGTGACGTTAAAAGAATCGTCGGGTGACGTTAAAAGAATCGTCGGGTGACGTTAAAAGAATCGTCGGGTGACGTTAAAAGAAACGTCGGGTGACGTTAAAAGAATCGTCGGGTGACGTTAAATGTATCGTCGGGAGACGTTAAAGAGAAAGTCGGGGAGACTATAAATCAAGCACAGCCCTAGACCGGATTGTCGTAAGGTTGTGGAATGAAATGTGGTTCATTCAGTGAGGTGATCATAGGACATGTTATGGAATTCCTTAGATTTTAGTGGTATCTTTGACTATACAGGCTTGTAAATAGCTATTTTCCCCATTCTCAGGCAGGTATTCTAGATGTTATACCATATAGGGCCTGGGAAGGGTGTGGTTACGTGACGGATGGGTGTGCTGTAAGTGATGAGCTAATAGCTTGTTCTGAGAATCCGGTCGTTACAGCTTGGGACTTAGACTCCACCTAGATATCAAATCTTTTATGAAAAAGGTCACTTTCTGAACCAAGCTGTATCTTTTTGCCAAATTTGGGGTAATTCCGTTCAGCAGTTCAGGCTGGATCTCGTTGCAAAATTTCCTATGAAAATTAAAATGGGGAAAATGCGTTTTGGGGCTCCCTTTTTTTCTCATTCCCCACTTTACGAATCACCCGCAAACGTTCAGGGTAGGAACTGGCCTAATTAGACTTTCTTTTTGGAGAATTTCAGAAAGATTTGTCAAACGACGCCAAAGTTATTAGCACATAAAAAAAAATGCTTTTCCAATGGAAACTAGGTTCTAACTATAACCACCTACTGGCGAATGTCAGTAGGTAATATATATATTTTCACTGCAAAAACAATAGGTTTCAGGCCCATTTTAGTATACCTCCTGTACATGAACTTTCTTATCAGCTTCAGTAAAAGGAGTCTCATTACTATATACAAATTCCTGTCCTTGACGTGAATTTCTTAAACTTACAAACAACAACTTCATCATTGCTATATCTAATATTCCCGTGTATGTCCTTCTTATTCGTTTTAGTGAGCGTAATATTTCTTTACACATGATTCTGATGTGCTTACGAAGGAGACTACAACATGAGCGGTTCCTGATTAACGCGGTGTATGAGTCTTAACGATTAAAGAGTCATCTGGCCCTATGGCAGGAACTTGCTCATTAGGAAGTTCTTCGCTGCCTTCTTGAATGTTGCTGTGTTTGTAATTTTTCTAATGCTTGGAGGGAGTGAGTTCCAGATTCTGGGGGCTGCTCCGGAGAAAGCTCTGCCATATGTCTTCTTCTTCCGAAAGATGGGTGGTTTGAGCAGCATATCTCTCGCGCTCCTGGCTGGTCAGCTTCCCCGCCAAAAGCTCTATTTTCTGAGCAAGGTACCTTGGAGTTCTGTGGTGGAGCGCTTTGTGTGTAGTGCATGCCATTTTAAATGTAATTCTGGCTTCGGATGGTAACCAGTTTAATGCTTTCAGGTGAGGGGAGATAAGCTCGTATTTTCTTGAACCAGTGATGAGTCTTGCTGCCGCATTTAAACATGCTTTTAGAGGGGCTGTTGAGAATTCTGGGAGACCTGCAAGAGTTGTACATCCATATTCAATCCTAGAGATAACTAAGGACTGTACTCAGTGATTTTGCGGATTCTACTAGAGTCGGGGTGCAGGTTAGTGCTGTGATCAGTTTAGTCCATTCTTTCACTTCTGTGGGTTTGTTCGGTGGTGAAATTAATAGGAATTCCGTTTTTTGTGCATTTAGTTTCAGATGATTACTAGTTAGCCAGTGTAATGATATTTTTAATGCCTCGTTCATTTTCTTTGTCTTCCAGTGACAATATCTTGATGTAGATCTTAGTGTCATCAGCGTACATGTGAAAAGATATGCACACGTCACGGAGAATTTCTGTAAGGAGTTCAACATGTAAATTGAATAATGATGGAGATAAGTGTTGATCCTTGAGGGACTCCAATTGAGTTTAGGCATGAGGGTGAAAGCTTGTGGTTGACTAGGAATCTTTGAGTTCTGTTCTGGAGGAAGGGTTCAAACCATTTCAGAACCATTCCAGATAGACCCATCCTGTCTCGAAGCCTGGCTAGCAATTTTTCATGGTTTACAGTGTCAAAGGCAGACGACAGGTCCAGAAGTACTAGTAGGCAAGTTTGATTGTGGTCCTGGGCCTGCAGTGCATCATCTACTATGTGTAGGATTGCTGATTCCGTACTGTGGCCAGGTCGAAATCCAGATTGACAGTCGTCCAGCAGCTTGAAATTAGCGATGTGGTCGCTCAGTTGATTTTGTACACATTTCTCAAGTAGTTTGGCAAGTATAGGAATATTTGTTACTGGGCGGAAGTTATTCGGCTCCGTCGTGTCCGCTGTAGGTTTTTTGATGATGGGAAGGACTTGACCTGTTTTTAGGCAGTCTGGTAGTTTTCCTTGTTAGACTGAGGTATTTACTTTTTTTGTCCATACAGGAACGACACAGTTATTGATTCTTTTTAGTCATTTAGAGGGGAGGGGATCATTGTAGTGGTTGTTAGGTTTGATATCCGAAAGAGTTTTGGCAATGGTATTCTGGTCATAAAGCTTGAAAATAGCCCATTGTGCACTGTTTTTCAGACTATCATGATCGCTTGTCAAGGATTCCTTGTTTTGTTTAGGTAATTGACTATGAAGGTTGTCAGCTGCAAACCTGAGTTCTTTTTCTAGCTTGCTAACTCACGCCCCCGCAATGCACTGCTGATTTCATCACATATTACATCATTCATGACATGGTCAGTGACATCACTAATGATATATAACTGAACTAACTATAACAGCTTAATTTCTTTGGATTTGTACGAGTTAAATGTCCAACTAACTTAACGTCCTTGAAACCTGTGGTTTTTCAGTGAATTTCTGTGTTTTTTTAAATGCTAAATTCCAACAACAACGTCCCTGAAACCTGTTTTTTTTTATCAGTGAATTTCAAAGGTTTTTTAAATGCTAATTTCTAACTATGTCTACAAAGGTAGGACATGTGAAGAAAGAGGAACAAAAGCACATGAAGAAGCAAGACAAATGCAGAAAGAGGCAACAGAAGTCCAGAAAGACGAGGAAAAGTGCAGCTAGAAGCAAGAGATGTGGAGAAAGAGCCAACAAAGGAGCAGAAAGTCCTCCTTTGCTCCCAAATTTTGCGAACGGGTACTGGTGGTAACTGACTATGACTAACCAGCTCTAGAGCCAGAGATATGTTAAAAGACACTTAGAATACAGTGAAAACACCGACATACACTAGGGAGTACTATGCGTTTGGGGTACCCATGTAAATGTAAATGTATACTTGTAAAGCGCACTGTTACTCCATCTCGGAGTGTCCTGTTGCTGTATACCACTGGGGGACCAGTCCTGGCTTTCCCTGTGAGATGGTCCCTCCTGGGCACCCCCAAGGTGAAGCCAGGCATCCCCGGCGCTGATAGGGCCGTTGTGGAGATTAAGCAAGCTATTGCCCAGAGTTGCAGAGTGGGACCCATGGTTAGCTCTGGCACCTAGGCGAGAATTATCGAGTCCACGGACATTGACCCATTGAATGGTGAATTAATATGTGCTTGGGTTTGGCAGAGTTTTTGGATGAGTACATGGTGCTCGCGGGGTGATTGGAGGAGTGCATGAGTAGTGACAGCTATAGCTGGACTGCATCAGTACTGCTCAGTGGGTTTTAGCTGGGCATGTGTTAGTTGCTGGGTCATTGCATGAGTACATGGGTAGTGACTGGATTATTAGAGTACTGCAATGATAGTGCATAGTGAATTCATAAGTGCTTGTGTTTTGGCATGGTGGTTAGATAAGGACATGGAACTGGCTCGGTGATTGGAGGAGTGCATTGGTAGTGACAAGGAGATGCTAGACTGCATCAGTAGTTTTCAGGGTATTGTAGCAGTGCATGTGTTAGTGCCTGGATCATTGCATAAGTACATGGGTACTGACTGGATGATTAGATTACTGCACGGAGAGTACATGGTGAATTTATAAGTGCTTGGGTTTTGGTGCAGTGATTAGATAAGGACATGGAACTGGCTGGGTGATTGGATGAGTGCGTGGGTGGTGACGGGGCCATGGCTGGACTGCATCAGTAGTGCTCAGGGGATTGTGGCAGTGCATGTGTTAATGACTAAGTCATTGCATGAGTACATGGGTACTGACTGGATGATTAGAGTACTGCAAGGAGAGAGCATGGTGAATTTATAAGTGCTTGGGTTTTGGAGGAGTGATTGGATAAGTACATGGTGCTCGCTGGGTGATTTTCACTAATATAAATGAGATAACATTAAAGGAAATACTGCCCCTTATCTGGTCTGATCATTTTGCTATCATGAGTAGCATCAGTATTAGCCAGACCAATAAATCCAACCAATACCTCCCAACGCAAGAACCTTTTAGAGTTTGGAAGGATATTGATAAGGTTATATTAAGAACCTCCCTAACTGACACCTGGCCGGCCATTTCTGGAGACTCTAATGTAGCTGTGCAACAATTTTCAGATTGGTTAAGTTCAGCGCTAGAGATAGCTGTCCCACTAAAAACAATCTCTAAAAATAGAAAGACGCCTTCAGCACCTTGGTTCACGTAAACACTAAGAAGGCAAAAACAGATTTGCATGAGTCATGAGAGAACATGGCGAATAGCCTACGACAGTGAAAGTAAAATGATATATAAACAGACATTAGCTGTCTATAACAAAATGATTTTTGAGGTCAAAAAGAACTTTTATGGGGAACAAATTGAAAGCGCAAAAAACTCCAGCAGACAACTGTTTGAGGTAATTAAGTCATTAGCTGGTAAATCACATGATCTGGCCCCACCACCCTCTCTGGCTTTCTGCAACGCCTTGGCAATTTTTTTCTTTTCAAAAGTGAATGACATTTATGCCGACTTTGCTATTATCAATAAACCAATTGATATGGTACCTATTCTATCTAATAAACAAACTGAGTGTTCATTCTGTCACAACCGCGCTGTAGCGGGGCTGGTGCTTACGCTAGCTGCGCAAGTACCGGGAGAAGACTTTCAAGGGAGCTCACGCGTGATGCGGGAGATACGGCATCACAGACCCCGGAAAAGACTACATGTCCCATGGCGCTTAGCGCGAGCCGCGCTCGAACTCCAGCGTACTCGTGCAGAGGAGGAGTGCGCACATAGGGGCGCTTAGGCAGTTGTTCTCTCTGTTGGCAGAGACCGGCCGGTCTCTTGCAGAGAGGTTAAAACGCCTGCAGTCTCCTCTGTTGGCTGAGTCGCCTTTTCCGGCGAACTCGTGCAGAGGAGGAGTGCGCACATAGAGGCGCTTGGGAGGTTGTTCTCTCTGTTGGAGGAGACAGGCTTGTCTCGTGCAGAGAGGGTAAAACCCCCATTTACCTTGCCTTTCATCTTATCTTCGAGTTCTGTTCTGTTCTATTTTGCTTGACTATTGTTGTAACTAAGAATAATTAGTGGCCTCCTCGTCGTTGACTGAATAAAAACAGTCATCACTAGGAGAGCCCGTGTTCATAGAAGGACCAAGAGGAGCTTGTATGACAGCCCCTGGTTCCCCCTCTGGCTCCCCCTCTCTCAATATTGCCACCAGCCTCTGGTTATGAGAGCCACCATTCTGTAATGATTGTTGTGGAGTCACGCCTCCCTCCTCTATTATTGGGGCCCCATCATGCTCTTTCTCGTTTTCAAGGGGCGTTAAGTTGGATATCATCAGGGGCACAAACTGTACATCAATCTGCACATCATTCGGTCTGGGTAGGGTAAAAACCACTGTTTCTGTGGCTATCTGCTCGGATACCGGCTTCTCCGCCCGACCCCCAAGCTCCATCAGGCAAGTCTGAGCCCCGCCACTATCCACACTGTCGAGACCGTCAGCGCCCTCTCCTCTCTCCTTACCGGCAACCAACACATTAGTCCTGGTGAGCTGTCCTCCGTCGGAGACTTCCATGATTTTACGTCCTACCGGCGAACCGGCATCCTGCATTCTCGCATCCAGCTCAGATGTTTCCCGGCACTCTCGTTTCTCATGCCCTTTTTTCATCGTATTCTCACTCTCCAGTATTTCCAACGACTGTGGGACTCCCTCCGCTGTCCGATCGTCATTTTCGCCTGGATTCCCCAACCGATCCTCTCCAAGCTCCTCTCTCGATTCTAAAACCCCCAGCGCGGCTCCATGAGATCCATCGGGTCCTGTGTCTGCCTGTAGTAAGGCGTTTGCTACTTCCGCTGCTTCCGTCCCTGTCCGCGCTACTATCGCTGTATCCACTGTAGCCGCTGTAGCCACTGCGCCTAGAAACTGGGCTACCGGAGGCGCTGCAAAGGATTCATGAAGGGTAGGTTGTCTCATGTTACCTTCCTTACCCACGGCTTTGCCAGTGGTTTCATTATTCTGTCGTTTTACTCCTTTTTTCTTTGCTTGCGCTTTTTCCTTTTTGTCTTCTAATTTTTCCTTTGATTTTGCCCTTACTCCATCTTTCCCTTTTGGGTTCTCACCAGTGTCCAGCTCTTCCTCGTACTCCGTATTATCCGTGTTATCTGGGTTGTCTTTCATTATGTTTTTACGAGTTCGAGTCCGAAAATTAGAACTTAAGAGCCACGCCAGGGTCACTTAGATTAGCTTTATCGCTTTCCTTTTCCTTTTGCGGTCTTGGTCCGCGTGGAGCCATGGTTTGCATCAAGTGTTGCCGAGGACTTAGTGGAGAGCCAAGCCAGGAGAACACAATTATCAGGTTCACTCTGCTTCTCGTTATCCAGCTAAGGAACCGTTTCACAAACTTTGTAGAGTGCTGCATGCTATCCGAAAGTAATGTTCATCAGCATTTTTTTTTCCATCTCTTTCACCTTCGAGCAGGAGCTAGGAGGGTAGCGACTGCCTTCTACGGTCTGTCAGCGGTCACTTCTGAGAGTGATATTGGGGGCTCGGAGACTGAATCAGACCTGGAATCCGAAGTTATAACTTCGGACAGTGATGTAACTCACAAGGTGAATACAAAAAGAAGAGGGAAAAGTGGGAAAAACAGATCTCGCAGTAAGTCAAGAATTAGCATGTGCCTATCTCACACAGATGTCTCCAAAAAGTTAGACTGGGATTATGCAGCAACATCTCAGCTCTATCAAGAAGGAGTAGCAGCAGTAACACCTGGCTCGCAACCGCAGCCCAATCTGTCTGCACAAGCAACAACGATGGATATAGTATATACGACACTAAATCAAATGCAGGGAGAGGCTAGAATAGAGTCTCGGAGGGCAAAACATGTTAATCAAAAGATACAGGCATCTCTACATAAAGTTAATAAGCTATACACAGAGATGGCATCATGGGTTACTGAGGTAGAAACAAGAACTGAGAAATTGGAGGAAGAAGTCGGGAATTGGAACGAGTTTCGGAAAGAGCAAGAACAGATGACAAGCGATGTACATTGGAAACTGGAGGACTATGAAAACCGCCAATGCCGTAACAAAATAAGACTACTGGGGGTGTCAGAAGGAAGGGAAGGGCAGGATGTGCGGGCTTTTGTTATTGAGTTACTTAAGGGAGGCTTTCCTGAATTAACAGGTTGGGAATGGGAAAGGGAGATACAAAGAGCACACAGATTCCCTATGGTACAAAGAAGGGCTCCACCTACTGATAAACCTAGGGCTATCTTGATATTTGTAGCGAACTTCCTTTTAAGACAGGAGATTATGGACAAAGCAAAGCCTGAAGCAAAACAAACATATAATGGTATAACTTTTTTTGCCCGCCCCGACTTCTGTCACGCCACAGTGGAAAGGAGGTGGCAGATGAGGAAAATGATAACTCCTTTCCAAAATTTGGGCTGTGAAGCATATCTTATGTTCCCATCGGCTAAAGGTAATAGATAAGGGGCAGACTAAAATTTTCTTTTCCGAGATTAAAGCACAGGAGTATCTCGAGGAGATTAAGCAGAGAAAAGGAGGCACTAAGAACATGGCAGTTGCGCTAATCCAGAAAAAAAAAGTTTAATAATAATTTGGATCATTCGTTATGTAAAAGGGGGGGAAGTATTTTTTTTTTCTTCTTAAATAGTGTAGTAATTGTAGAATGGCATAAAGAAGCAGATGGTAACTAGAGCAGGGGAGCAGGGGGGGGGTGTAGCGTGTGGTACCTGGGGTGACAGCTGTCACGCATAGGACAGGACTGACCTATTTGCCTGTAAGGGGGGGGTGAGGGAAGGGAGGAGGGTGGGGGAGGGGTACAGGGCACTTGGATGACTTTTGTTTACATTTTTATGTACAGGGAAGAGTTCATGAAATATGTAAAATCCAATGGATGGAGACTTCACTACAAGGAGGAGATGATAAAATAATCTGTTGTGAAAATGGCAACTTGGTGGGACAGATAACTGATGTACATTAATGGGTACACGTATAATTACTGTAAATGTTTGTGGATTAAATTATCGGGTTAAAAGGCAGCGAGTGGCAACGTGGTTAAGATCTCTAAATGTGGATTTGGTGTGCCTCCAAGAAACTCATATAGCAGGAGATCAGGGTTATTTGTTAGATCAGTTGGGATATCAAGTACTAGCCTACACTAAACAGGGTGCAAGGAATACAGGGGTGGCAATTCTGTCCAGACAAAGGGATCTTATAATAAGAAGAAAACTTGAAGACCGATGTGGGAGAGGGGTCATTATAGACTATAAAATGAATCAGGAGTGGGTTACCCTAGTGTGTTTATATGGCTCAACGGAAGATGACCCGGACATCTTTGACTTTCTGGACTTAGAATTATCCACATGGTCACCAACTATAATCTTAGCTGGAGATCTTAATATCAATGGGGCAGGAGGGCTCTGATTAGTTTCTAATAGGGGTTATCAGGGTAGAAAAAGGAGAGTTTGGTGTTCACTAGGTAACCTCGTAAGGAATAATGCACTTATGGATGTGTGGGGCAAATCTATCCTGATAAACAGGGGTTCACTTATTACTCAGCTCCACATAGGGTATGTGCTAGACTTGATTATTTTTTGTGTCAAATTCCCTCCAATCAAAAGTGAAAATTGAAAAGCTACCACGTATAATTTCTGACCATAATCCTCTAGTTCTAACAGTAAGTCTTAGCAGTAAGAGATTGGATCGTGTTTGGACATTTGAGAGGGGGCTGTTAAAGGATGAGGCATATATATCCCATATGAAACAGTGGATTACTGATTTTTTAAATATTAATAGAGGTAGTACAGAAGCCGGGAATGTCTAGGATGCATTTAAGGCTGCTATTCGGGGGGAGACAATAAGTTATAGTGTAGCGAGTAGGAGGAGGGATAGACAAAAAGAGGAAGATCTTATCAAGGCAGTGATAGAAGCGGAGGACGAGTTAACTAATAACGTCATAAGGGGAGCACCTCTTGATCAAGTACTAATAAAAATAGCTAAAGCAAAGATGGAGGCACAGGAGAACGTAGCTAATAAAGCTGCCAAAAAATACTTAGCAAATAGAGAGAGATGCTACGAATTTAATGAAGCTGTGGGACGTACTTTGGCTATACGAACCAGGCAGAATGTGTCTATTGCTCAAGTATGAGGGGTTCAGGATGAAGCTGGGAGAATAGTCTCAGGTACAGAGGGTGTAAGAGAAGTATTAAGAACATTCTATACTTCATTATATAATCAAGAGAACCAAACTGACACCTCTAGGATAAGTGATTACCTTTGTGATGTCCCAGTAATTAATCTACTGGAGAATGACACAAAGGGATTAGAAGAGCCTTTGAGCTCTGACGAGATTTTTATTGCCTTGACTAGTCTGCCTTCCGGAAGGGCTGCTGGACCTGACCAGATCCCAGTAGAATTCTTTAAGACTTTTTGGGACACAATTAAACAGGATCTTACAAATACAATGCAGCAGGCGCAGGGGGGGACATCCATCCCGAAAAGCTGGGCAGGTGCTGATATTGTGGTAATTTTGAAAAAGGGTAAACCAACTGAACAGGAAAGATTTGCAGGAAAGATGCCAATGGCACGGAGATACTCCTTCGGGAGGTGATCCTAGCGCGTTATAAACCCGCAAATAAATAAACAACCTGGATCGTACAGACCCATAACATTGATGAATGCAGACACAAACATATATTCAAAGGTATTGGCTCTTAGAGTAGCCAAAGTAATTAATAGACTTGTGAGCATTAATCGGCACAGGTTTATACCTGGGAGAGGCACTACCCACCATATACGGAAAGTCATTACCCTTCTTGATGTTGCAGAGGTAACAGGAGACCCGATAGCGATTATGTTATTGGATGCTGAGAAAGCGTTTGATCGGGTCTCCTGGGACTTTTTATGGTTTATATTGAGGTGACTGGGCTTTGGAGAGGGAATGGTGAGAGCGATTCAGGTATTATATGAGACCCCAACTGCTCGCATTCGAGTAAATGCTCACTTCCAATCAATATAAAAAGGGGAACGCGACAGGGGTGTCCCTGTTCCCCTCTCCTGTTTGCCCTATACATGGACCCGTATATACGTCGCATACAATTAAATGATAATATCTGCGCAGTAGATACTTATGGAGCCCAGTGCAAAACTCTGGCCTACGCAGATGACGTTGCGATTGTGACTTCTAAGCCTACTGAAGCAATGGCAATGGTTGAGATGGAAGCCCAACAGTTTGGAGAAGTATCAGGTTACGCCCTTAACACAAGCAAAACACAGATCATTAAAAACTGTAAAGCATATTGTTTAGATAGTCGGGTGGTGGAAAGTGGAGTTTATTTAGGGGTAACAATTACAGCGGATCTAGATAGATTAGTGGAGGTAAACATAGTACCTATAATAAGTAAAGTAAAGAAGGAATTAGATAGATTACACAACATACACTTCTCAATAGTAGGACGAACGAATATAATTAAAATGATTTTTTTACCAAAGTTTCTATACATATTTCGGGCTATACCTCTATTATTTGAAGCGAAGTGGTTTAAAACATTGGAGCATATGATAAACCGATTTGTCTGGTCGCATGGAAAGACCCGAAGGGCATTAAGATTTATGGCTTTACCTAGGGAGCGTGGTGGATGGGCCCTGCCAGATCTAAAATTATATTACTGGGCGGCATCCCTTCAATATATGGCAGGGTTATTAGGAGGGGGAAAAAAAGAAGGACAAGATCAATTAGGAACCATAACAATTTATACACTGGCTTTAGGAGAACATGCTGAGAATCTTTTTTTGAAAATCACTGATCATAGCTATTTCAAGAGGACTAAATTTAAAACAATTAATGCAGCACATAGAATTTGGACGTCATTTGCTAAAAAGTTTGGACTTGGAAGATATAATGCCTATACTAGGTTTAAAGGGAATCCTAATTTCCCAGACGAGATATTTGCAGGGGTGGTCTTTAACGAGTGGACAAGTCGCGGGATCACGAAGGTGGGTGATATTATGGGAGCACAGGGGGCAATGCAATTCAGTGGCCTACAGGCAATATATGGGTTGGATGCAACTCATTTCTTTAAATATCTGCAAATAAGAAGCTTTATCACGACAAAAACTGGAGGGGTCGAGGGATTTAACTCAAATCCCATTTTGGCCATTATAGAGAACGGAACAGAGGGCACAATAAGAAGATTTTTTTTTGAGTTGATAGAGCACCAAGCTGATGATCTGTATAAATTTGAGAATAAATGGGTACAGAAACTAGGGGTTGAAAAGAACTGTTTTCACAGATCATTAGAATTGGGCCAGAAACTCCTATGCTCAGCACCACTTCAATCACAACATTACAAGACTTTGTACCTATTATATCACACACCCGCCAGGATAGCACAGTGGGGAGGTACAACAGGAATTACATGCCCAAGATGTGACAGTGATGAAGCTGATCTTGTTCATATGCTCGCGATGTGTACCCATTTGAAAACCACCTTTGATGAAATAGAATTATTTCTTAAAAATGTATTGAGGATAGAAATTACACTTACTCCAGCAGTGGTAATGCTCGGAATTAATCAGAATGCTACCCAGGCATCTTATGAATATTTTATATTTTTGGCTATGGCCGTTCTGAGACTATGTATTTCCACAGCCTGGCTGGACCGCATACCACCCACATTGTACCAATGGTTGATGAAGTTATTGAATATATATAATCTTGAAAAAGCAATTTATGCTAGGAGAGGCTCAACTAGTAAGAAAATAGGTAAGGAAATATGGGAACCTATTCAAAGATGGAGAGATATAGATCCCGGATAGGAGCCATTAAAAGGAAGGACTCAATGATTTAATTATCTTGCTGGATCTAAGATATTACATGTAATAATTATCTTTGATGAAACTATTTTAAGATTGTAAAGTTATTGATTAAGTCTCTGTGAAATGTATAACTTGGAGAAACGCTTGTGGATTATATAATTTGGATCTTACATTATTTTGTATGTAAATTTTTTTTTTGTTTTGTTTAATTATTATCCTGTATGTATTTGCGTGCCCTGTACCAATATATAAAATGGGGGGGAAATTTAATAAAAATACTTATAAAAAAAAAAAAAAAAAGAATAATTAGTGGCACAGAAAATACAAGTTTCAACACTGCTGCACATATTGGGAATACCTTGCTGAGGGGTCTTGCTGTTTAAGGATTCCTGGAATTATCTTTCGTGACACCGTGGATTACCAGTAGAGTAATAGCCACTGGTCATTATAATTTGGATATCTTCCCTATAGACAATAGTCAAGAGATATTGAACTCAGAGCGTGATTCTATCTCTGCAGAAGGCTAACTAGAATATAGGAGATATTGTTTTTTCCAGCAGGTAATAGAACAGAACAAACCTTATAGCAAGTGAGCTCAAGAGAATAGGGAAAGTTCAGGTGTTGACCGTTTGTTGTTTGCTTTTGTCTCCCTTGCAGGTCTACATCCCCACAGTCCCCTTCCCTGTTTCTTTTTTCCCCCGCTAAATCGCGCCCAAAAGTCTGTGCGTGTTGCAAACCAGACTTGGGTCGATTCAGAGGTGGGCCCCCATTTAGCATCACACAACCCTGAGGAACGGGTTTCGGACGGCCGTGACAGAATTATCGGCCCACGTATTACTCCCTCCCGGTTGTGTGAGGCATGGCTACTCTAGAGGACGTGGTTGCAGCTCTGGCCTTGGTGCAGGCGGAATTAACCGCCTCACGCCAGGAAAACGCAACCTTACACGCTAGGGTAGATCAATTACAGAGGAATCCCTTTAATCTTGGGGGAACGGCACGCCCCAATTCTTTAGTGGTAGAGATGCCAACACAGGTCCCTCTAGCCCCACCTGAAAGATTCCATGGGGACATAAAAAAGGTCCAAGTATTCATGACTCAAATACTTTTGCATTTCACATGTAAACCGAAACTGTTTCTCACGAATCAAGCCAGAGTAGCATTTCTCATTTCATACTTGGGTGGGGAAGCGGCTCAGTGGGCCGTCCCGATAGTACGCAATGATGACCCGTTATTACATGATTGGGACGAGTTCAGACTCAGTTTTGAACGTACCTTTGATAAAAGAGCGGATACGTTCTCCGCAGATCGAGACCTCTTGGAGCTACATCAGCGTAGTTCGGATTTAGTGACATATCTGAACAGCTTTCGGAGGTTGGTGGCAGAGACGGATTGGCCTGAGGCAAAAAAGTCTGCAGTTTACTATCGTGGGTTAACCGAAGAGATGAAGGACGTTCTAGCCCAGATAGATCCACAACCAGTCACGAGTGCTGCTCTCCTAGACCTAACCTTAAGACTGGATCATCGCCTTCGCGAACGGCGAGGAGATACAAGAAAGGAGAAAGCTATGCCATACGGCGAGAAACCCGTAGGTCCCGAAAAGAGTAGTGGTTCCACAGAGGCTATGGACATCGGAACGGTGAGAGCCTCCTTGACCCTCAGCGAAAGAGACCACCGCCGTAAACAGGGGCTTTGCCTGTACTGCGGAAAAAAAGGTCATTTTTTGCGGGAGTGTCCGGTCAAACCCAAGTACGGAAAACCCGGTTGGGACAAGCGGTGGTGCTAACTGCAGGGAAGGACGTGGGAAACGCCAAAGCTTGAAGGACACAGAAGGGAGTTCTTCAGGCAGTCGGGTTATCCCTTCATTGAACACACGATTGTCCCGAGTTACCGAACATTTCATTGTACCTATGACGCTCATGGTGGGGAACGTGGCTCGAGAAGTAAACGCCATGGTGGATTCCGGAGCCACAGGATGTTTCATGGACAAGGGGGTGGCCTCGGGTTTGGGGGTGACACTGGAGCTGAAGGAAGTGCCTGAACAGGGGCTGTAGACGGAAAGGAGTTGGTTTCAGGGCCTATCCGTTATCACACCGAAGAGTGCGACATGATATACGACGACTATCATCAGCAGAGGATATCGTTTAACATCATACAGGCCCCTATGTATGGAGCCATTTTGGGCCTTCCCTGGTTGAGGAAGCACGAACCAACAGTGCACTTGGGGGATAAAACAATCCAGTTCGATTCACAGTATTGTCAAACACAATGTGTTCATGACCCAAACCCAGGCATCGGAAATGTCCATCCAATGCATCAAGTAGCCACCGCCGCAGAAAAAGAAGTGCTGCTACCAACGTATTACCAAGGCTTTGCTGATGTGTTTAATGATACCCAGGCCGATGTGTTACCACCTCATAGAGACTACGATTGCCGGATTGATTTGATTCCGGGGTCTGAGATACCGTGTGGCAGGATATATTCCCTCACTATCCCAGAAAACAACTATTTACGAGAGTACCTGGACAAGTTCCTACGTTTAGGGTACATACGCCCCTCAAGATCGCCCGCCGCATCACCTCTTTTTTTTTTTACCAAAGGCTAATGGTGAGCTGAGATGTTGTATCAATTTTGCCCTTGCCGTTGATTCCGGTACTTCTGGAGCAGGTGAGAGCTGCATCTATATACACCATGCTTGATCTACGGGGGGCATACCATTTGGTCCGAGTCAAGAAAGGCGACTAATGGAAAACGGCCTTCAAAACGCGGTACGGACTATACGAATACCTGGTGATGCCTTTTGGTCTCTGTAACGCACCTGCTGCCTTTCAGTTCTTTCTAAATGAAGTCTTGCGGGAGTATTTGGACATCTTTACGGTAGTGTATATCGACGATATACTGGTGTATTCGAACACAGAACCGGAACACGTGAAACACGTGAGTTTAGTTCTACAGGCCCTAAGGAAACATCACCTGTTCTGCAAGATATCCAAATGCGATTTCCACGTGGATACTGTGGAATTCCTGGGGGTTATGCTTACTCCCTCGGGACAAGTCATGGCGGAGAGGAAGTTAAAGGCAATCGAAGAATGGCCTCGTCCCCAGAACGTCAAGGAGGTGCAAAGTCTGTTAGGATTTGCGAATTTCTATCGCCGATTCATAAAGGATTTTTCAGACATGGTGGTACCCTTGACTAGACTCACAAGGAAAAGAACCAGATTCCTATGGCACGATGAAGCGCAAGCGGCATTCGTGAGTTTGAAGAATGCTTTTACCACGGCCCCGGTTCTCACGCATGCTAATCCCTCGTTACCATACATAGTGGAGGCAGACGCTTCGGATGTCGCTATCGGTGCAGTGCTTTCCCAGAGACAGGATACCACGGGTTGTTTACACACTATCGCTTTCATGTCCAGGAAGTTAGACGATGCCGAAACACACTACGCCATAGCAGAAAAAGAGCTTCTGGCCATCCGAGACGCATTTTTGGAATGGAGACATCTGCTGTTAGGAGCCGCTCACCAAGTCACGGTATACACAGACCACCGGAACTTGCAGTTCATGCGGTCGGCTCGACATCTCACCCCCAGAGAATTGAGATGGATGCAATTCTTCGCGGAATATCATTTCCTGGTGACGTTTCGTCCGGGTTGTGAGAACAAGAAAGCAAACGCCCTGACCAGACAAGTACCGCTCCCATGAGAGAGAAACCACCGGAGGAATCCATCATCGAACCGTGCAGAGTCATCTGTTCGGCGCACACCGAGACATTCCTTCAAAGAGTCCGCCAAGACATGAGGTCTATGGTATGAAGATGTTGTCTTCGTTCCCATCCGGAATGGCGATCAAGGGATGGGTTTGCTCTGAAGGGAAGACAACTCCTAGTTCCATGCTTCTCCTTGAGGAAGATTGTGTTTAGCTGGTGTCATACCGTTCCCAGTGCAGGACATCAAGGAGGCGCCAAAACGCTGGACCGGGTATTGCGTCAATTCTGGTGGCCGTCGGTGCGGAGTGACGTTTTGACCTGGGTTAAGGAATGCGACGTATGTGCACAAGCAAAGACAGCCCATTATCGCAAAGCGGGCCTATTACATATCATGCCTACCCCTGTTGAGCCGTGGGAGAGGATTTCCATCGATTTCATCGTGGAGTTGCCGGAGAGCCAAGAAAACACGGCCATAATCGTGGTGGTGGACTATCTTACCAAAATGGGCCACTTTCTTCCGTGCAAACAAGTACCTACTGCTAGTCAACTAGCCAGGTTGTTATTGCTACACGTGGTGAGGATACACGGAATCCCCAGAACTATCGTATCTGACCGAGGGGCCCAGTTCACAGCGAAATTCTGGAAGACCTGGTGTGCTGCCTTCCAAATCTTTTCCTCACTTTCTACGAGCTTTCACCCCCAAACAGACGGTCAAACTGAAAGACTCAATCCGACTCTGAAACAGTATCTCCGTTGTTATGTCAACGACAACACAGACGCATCGGTGGAGTGGCTGTGGGTGGCAGAAATATCGTACAACAGTGCCAAACATGCATCCACATCATACTCTCCCTTCTATTGTACATACGGGTTTCACCCACGTTTCACCCCTGTCACCTTACCTAGTAATGTTGATAAAATACCCGATCTCAAACAAAGGCTGCAGAGCATGCGCAAGGTCCTCTTGAACACTAGAGCCAATTTGCAAAAAGCCAAGACCAGGTACAAAGCCCAGGCTGATAAGCATCGTAGAGCAGGACCTGTATATAAGGTTGGGGATTGGGTTTGGTTATCAGCGAGAAACATACGTTTCAAGCTTACTAGCGTTTTTGGGCCAAAGTTCATAGGACCGTATCAGGTGTCCAAACTCGTAAACCCTGTGGCAGTCAAGCTCAAACTACCGGGACAAATGAGAATACATCCTGTATTTCATGTCTCCTTGTTGAAGCCCTTACAGGGGTCTTGTCCAGACAGACCGGCTCCTGTTGCTATCCAGGGGGAGGACGAATACGAGGTCCGGAGTATCCGTGATGCCAAACTAGTGAGAGGCACGGTGTGGTACTTGGTGTCCTGGAAAGGATACGGCCCAGAAGAGGACTCCTGGGAGCCATGGGATGCGGTGCATGCCCCTAGAATAGTGGCTAGGTTTCACCGTCTTCACCCGGGAAATCCCACGGTCAGCTAGCGTCAGCGGAAGAGGGAGATGTTCTGTCACAACCGCGCTGTAGCGGGGCCGGTTCTTACGCTAGCTGCGCAAGTACCGGGAGAAGACTTTCAAGGGAGCTCACGCGTGATGCGGGAGATACGGCATCACAGACCCCGGAAAAGACTACATGTCCCATGGCGCTTAGCGCGAGCCGCGCTCGAACACCAGGTGGGAATTAAACAAGGCGTCCCGCAGACACACCCAAGGGCTACAAAAAGGCAGGGACGCTAGGAGCGCTGCCGATAATTGTTTCTACGTGCCTTGGGTCCACAGCGGCGAAGTTTGTTGTTCACAGCAAAAGTCAGGCGGAGACGAGACTGCAGTTCCTAGGAGTCCGGAGCAGACGTCGGCCTCGGTCATCTTCACGGACTCATCTCCGGAATCAGACGGCAACTAGGTATTTTCCTCTGTTGGCAGAGACGCCTTTCCAGCGTACTCGTGCAGAGGAGGAGTGCGCACCTAGGGGCGCTTGGGCAGTTGTTCTCTCTGTTGGCAGAGACCGGCCGGTCTCTTGCAGAGAGGTTAAAACGCCTGCAGTCTCCTCTGTTGGCTGAGTCGCCTTTTCCGGCGAACTCGTGCAGAGGAGGAGTGCGCACATAGAGGCGCTTGGGAGGTTGTTCTCTCTGTTGGAGGAGACAGGCTTGTCTCGTGCAAAGAGGGTAAAACCCCCATTTACCTAGCCTTTCATCTTATCTTCGATTTCTGTTCTGTTCTGTTTTGTTTGACTATTGTGGTAACTAAGAATAATTAGTGGCACAGAAAATACAAGTTTCAACACTGCTGCACATATTGGGAATACCTTGCTGAGGGGTCCTGTTGTTTAAGGATTCCTGGAATTATCTTTCGTGACACCGTGGATTACCAGTAGAGTAATAGCCACTGGTCATTATAATTTGGATATCTTCCCTATAGACAATAGTCAAGAGATATTGAACTCAGAGCGTGATTTTATCTCTGCAGAAGGCTAACTAGAATATAGAAGATATAATTTTTTCCAGCAGGTAATAGAACAGACCAAACCTTATAGCGAGTGAGCTCAGGAGAATAGGGAAGGTTCAGGTGTTGACCATTTGTTGTTTGCTTTTGTCTCCCTTGCAGGTCTACATCCCCGCAGTCCCCTTCCCTGTTTCTTTTTTCCCCCGCTCAATCGCGCCCAAAAGTCTGTGCGTGTTGCAAACAGGACTTGGGTCGATTCAGAGGTGGGCCCCCATATAGCATCACACAACCCTGAGGAACGGGTTTCGGACGGCCGTGACACATTCATCCAATTTAAAGAGGTAAAGGAGGATCAAATTATAGATATTATTAGGTCAATTAAATCAGTCTCGGCCCTAGATCCTTGTCCTCCCAAGATTTTTCCCCCTATAATCAACTTAATAAGTGACTTTACCATGCAAATCTGTAATGCGATGTTCATATCAGGTGTTTTTCCTGATAGATTAAAGAACACGCTACTAAAACTTCTTCTAAAGAAACCAGGCTTGGATAAAGAGTTACTAAAGAATTACAGGCCAATTGCTAGCTTGCCTTTCTTAGCCAAAGTGGTTGAGAAAGTAATGAATGTTCAGCTTTCAGAATACATTGAACAGAATGATTTGCTCGATGAGTCACAGTTTGGTTTTCGGAAAATGCATGGAACCGAGACTGCGCTCATCAAGGCAGCTGATGATATCAGGGCCATTAGAGACCAGGGTGGTACAGCGGTGCTGGTTATGTTAGATCTGTCCGCGGCGTTCGACATGGTCAATCATTCCATCTTGATTGACCGTGTCGGTGAGCTGGGTATCCACTCTACGGCTGGAGCCTTGCTTACTTCCTTTTTGGCAGCGAGAACACAGGCAGTAACTTTGGGGCCTTTTAGATCTGCTGACCTAGCGCTACCATGTGGAGTGCCGCAGGGCTCATCCCTAAGTCCGACACTTTTCAACATTTATGTGTCGGACTTAGCTAGGGTTATTAAGATCTACCGGATGAGTCTTACCACTTATGCTGACGATACGCAGCTGGTGCTTGCCATCAACAAAGATGGAGAAGAGGTGGCAGCTCGGTTTCAGGAAGGCATGTTGTCAATTAAGGAGTGGATGGCCTGTAACTGTTTAAGGTTGAACTCAGAGAAAACTGAGGTGATCATTTTTGGTAAACTTTTTCCCATCTGGTCATCAATTTGGTGGCCTCCGTTATTTGGAGAATTACCATCTCCTGTGCAGAAAGTCTGAAATCTAGGAGTTATCTTCGATGAGAAATTAAATTTCGTCGATCATGCCAATCAAACAGCTTCCACAGCATTTTTTAAACTCAAACTCCTAAGAAAAATAACTCCATTTCTCTCAGAAAATGGAGGGAAAACGGTGGTGAGCTCACTGGTACTGTCAGCCTTGGATTACTGTAACGGTTTATTTCTGAATGCTCAAGCTCGGGTGGTTGCCAAGCTCCAACTGGTCCAGAATGCTGCATTGAGACTGCTATCTGGGACCCCCAAGTATAAACCGATTAAACAGGCAATCAGGAGCTATCACTGGCTGACGGTTAAAAACAGGATTCAATTTAAAACACTGTGTCTCACCTTTAAAGCCATCCAGCAGCGTGGGCCGCAGTTTCTTAAACAGAGGCTCTTGCTATATCACCCCAATAGACAATTAAGGTCAATTAATTCTTTTCATCTGCTTGTACCAAGAACGAAGACAGTCACTTGGGGAGACAGATGTTTCACCATCGCTGCAGCCAGACTCTTGAATACTCTTCCACTGGTGATAAAATCCACCCCTACGTTGTTACAATTTAGGAAACTGGTAAAGACATAGTTGTTTGACCAATAAGTTTCACCTCCCCCTTACTATATCCCATGATGAAAACTGAAATTGAGCATATTGAGGTACCTATGAGTTTTTAGCGCCAAGACGCCCAAGGGCATATGATGCGCTTTATAAATTTGAAAAATAAATTGGAAGAATGCATGGGTAGGGACAAGGAGATTGCTGGACTGCATCAGTAGTGCTCAGTGGATTGTAGCAGTGCATGTGTTAGTGCCTGGATCATTGCATAACTAAATGGATAGTAACTGGATGATGAGAGTACTGCAAGGAGAGTACATGGTGAATTTATAATTGCTTGGGTTTTGGTGGAGTGATTGGATAAGGACAATCTTGATCCTCCCGGATCTCTCCGCAGCCTTTGATACCATCTCGCCACTCCAGGCTGGCGGAGAGATTTGTTGCCTCGGGTATTAAGGGGGTGGCACTCAAGTGGCTTAACGACTTTTTGTCTGGGAGAACCCAATCGGTGATGCTGGAACCTTACACCTCCAAAAAAAGACATCTGAACAGAGGCGTCCCGCAGGGTTCTTGCTTAAGCCCAACCTTTTTCAACTTGTATATGGCCCCATTGGCAAAGGATCCTCGAGCAGCTGGGTTTCGAGATCGTCTCGTATGCAGATAATGCGCAGCTCATTTTTACCATCGGTCCGAACCCCACACTCGACAAAGTTTGTTTTGCCACAGGAGTACTTGCCATCTTGGACTGGATGACGGCAAACTGTCTCCAGTTGAACCCGGAGAAAACCGAGTTGTTGCTGTTGGGGAAAGGAATGGATGTTTGGTCAGGAAATTGGTGGCCGACTGAGTTGGGACCTGCTCCATCTCCTAAAGGGACAGTAAAAGATTTGGGGTTAAAGCTCGATCGAGCCCTGAATATGCAAGTTCATGTCTCGGCCACGACAAGTTCATGTTACTATGCCCTCCAACTCTTGAGGAAAATGTTACCTTATATTCCCGTCCCACATCGAAGAACACTAGTACAAGCAATGCTTACTAGTCGTCTGGATTACGGGAATGCCTTATTGGCAGAAGTTGGAGGGACACTATTGGCCAAACTTCAGGTAGTGCAAAATACAGCAGACAGAATGATTCTGAATCAACCGGCAGGTGCATCTTCAGCCCCCCTCCTGAAGGAACTGCATTGGCTGGCAGTAAAGAAAAGATCTTTCTTCAAGATCTGCTGTCTAACGGACAAGGCGGTCAATGAAAGAGGCCCTCTGTACCTACGAAATAAATTGCATAAATACATTCCAGTAGGAATCTCAGATCTAGGGCTCACGACCTTCTACAGATTCCCCAAATTCAGTTAGTCCATATGGGAGGCAGAGCCTTTTCATTCTCTGCGCCAAGGTATTGGAACCAACTGCCGTAAGAATTACAAAGAATTTACAAAAAATCACAAGTTATAACGTCTTTAGGAAACAGCTGAAAGCATACCTGTTCTAGAAATCTGGCTGGTCTACATTTAAGGCCTTCTCCAAAGGTGTACGTCTGCCTGGATAGCGCTGTGATGCCCCAGGGTGATATGAGCTCTCTACATTTTAACATAACGTAACATAACATAACATGGTGCTGGCAGAGTGATGTGAATAGTGCACAGGGAGTGATATAGGGATTGCTGGATTATATGGGAAGTGCGCTGGGTATTGTGGCAGTGCTTGTGTTAGTGTCAGGGCAATTGCATGAGTACATGGGTTGAGAATGGATGATTAGAGGATGCAAGGAAAGCACATGGTGAATGCTTGGGTTTTGGCTGAATGATTGAATAAGTACATTGTTCTGGCTGGGTGATTGGAGGAGTGCATAGGTAGTGCCAGACAGATTACTGGACTGCATAGGTATTCCTCAGTTGATTATAGCCTGTTAGTGCCTGAGTCATTGCATAAACACATGGTTAGTGACTGGATGATTAGAGTGCTGAAAATATACAACATGGTGAATTTATAAGTGCTTGAGTATTGGCACAGTTATTGAATAAGTATACAGTGCTGACAGGGTGAATACAAGTGAGCTCACAGAGTGACAAGGGTAATGATGGAGTGCATAGGTACTGCTCTGGGAATTGAAGCATTGAATATATTTATGCCTAGGACATTGCATGAAGAGTGCACAGGGAGTGACAGGAGGATTGCTGGACTGCATGCGTAGTGCTCTTGGGATTGTAGCACTGCGTGAGTTAGTGTCTGGGCAATTGCATGAGTACATGGGTAGTAACTGGAGGATTAGAGTCCTGCAAGGATAGTGCATGGTGAATTTGTAATTACATATGTACTCATGCAATGTCCCAGGCACTATTACATTTACTGCTATAATCGACAAAGCAGTACTTATGTACTCCAGCATTACCCCTGTCACTCTGTGAACAATCTTCCAATCACCTTGTCAGCACTATGTACTTATCCAATCACTGCTCCAATACCCTAGCAGCACTTATAAACTCCGCATGTACTCTCTTTGCAGTACTCTAATCATCCAGTCACTAACCATGTAATTATGGATTGACCCAGACACTAACAGATTTAATACTACAAACCAATGAAGACTATCTATGCTCTCCAGCAACACCCCTGTCAGTTTTTGACCACTATAGGTGTTATAATTGTTTGGATTAGTCCATGGTATGGGTGGGGGGCTGCAGGAGTGCACGGGGAGTTAGTGTGATTGCTGGACTGCATTGGTTCTACCTGGGGAATTGAAGGAGTAAGTGGTTAACGGACTGCATGGGTAGTGCTCAGGGGATTGTAGCAGTGATCAGTTAGTGCCTGGGTCATTGCATGAGTACATAGCTACTGACTGAAACATTGGAATACTGGAAGGAGAGTGCCTGAGTACATTTATAAGTGCTTGGGTATTGGCAAAGTGTTTGTATTAGTACATAGAAGTGGCTGAGTGACTAGAGGAGTGCACAGGGAGTGACAGGATAATTGCTGGACTGCATGGGTACTACCCGGGGAATTAAAGGAGCAAATGAGACGTGTGTAGGTGGTTAGAGGACTGCATGGGTAGTACAAAGGGATTGTAGCAGTGCATGCGTTAGTACCTGGATCATTGCATAACTAAATGGATAGTGACTGGATGATGAGAGTAGTGTGAGGAGAGTGCATGGTGAATGTATAAGTGCTTGGGTTTTGGTGCAGTGATTGGGTAAGGACATAGGACTGGCTGGTTGATTGGAGGACTGGATAGGTAGTACGAGGGAGATTACTGGACTGCATAGGTAGTACGAGGGAGATTACTGGACTGCATAGGTAGTACGAGGGAGATTACTGGACTGCATAGGTAGTACGAGGGAGATTACTGGACTGCATAGGTAGTACGAGGGAGATTACTGGACTGCATAGGTAGTACGAGGGAGATTACTGGACTGCATAGGTAGTACGAGGGAGATTACTGGACTGCATAGGTAGTCCTCAAGGGATTTCAGCAGTGCATGTGTTAGTGACTGGGTCATTGCATGAGTACATGGGTAGTGACTGGATGATTAGAGTGCTGCAAGGAGAGTGCATGGTGATTTTTTAAAACTTATTTAGGTTTTGGCGGAGTGATTGGTTAAGTACATCATGCTGGCTGGGTGATTTGAAAAGTACATGAGTAATGACAGAGATTTCTGGAGAGCATGGGTACTACCTGGGTAATTGGAGGAGTGAATCATTAGTGTGTAGGTGGTTAGAGGTTTGCATGGGAATTGCTCAGGGGATTATAGCAGTGCATGTGTTAAGGCCTGGGCCATTCCTTGAGTACATGGGTACTGACTGGACAATTAAAGTACTGCAAAGAGAGTGCATGGTTAATTTATAAGTGCTTGGGTTTTGGTGGAGTGATTGGATCAATACATGGTGCTCGCTGGGAGTTTGGAGGAGTGCATGGGTAGTGACAGGGCGATGGCTGGACTGCATGGGTAGTGCTCAGGGTATTGTAACAGTGCATGTGTTAGTGCCTGGAACATTGCATGACTACATGGGTAGTGACTGGATGATTAGAGTACTGCAAGTAGAGTGCATGGTACATTTATAGGTGCTTGGGTTTTGGTGCAGGGAGTGGATAAGGACATGGGGCTGGCTGGGTGATTGGAGGACTGCATAGGTAGTACCAGGGAGATTACTGGCCTGCATGGGTAGCGCTCAGGTCATTGTAGCAGTGCATGTTTGTGTCTGGGTCATTGCATGAGTACATGGTTAGGGACTGATTGATTAGAGTGCTGCAAGGACAGTGCATAGTGATTTTATACCTGCTTTGGTTTTGGCGGAGCGATTGGATAAGTACATAGTGCTTACTGGGTGACAGGAAGAGTGCATGTGTAGTGAAAGATGGATTTCTGGAGTGCATGGGTACTACCTGAGTAATTGGAGGAGTGCATCAGTAGAGTGCAGGTGGATAGAGAACTGCATGGGAAGTGCTCAGAGCATTGTAGCAGTGCATGAGTTAGTGCATGGGTCATTGCATGAGTACATGGGTAGTGACTTGATGATTAGAATGCTGCAAAGAGAGTGCATGGTGAATTTGTAAGTGCTTTGGTTTTGGCTGAGTGATTGGATGAGTACACACATGTCATATCAGGCCCGTCTCCTCCCTTCACCACTGTGCAAATGCGCCCCCTGGCTGGTTTTCAGTTGAGAGATTAATTCCCTTTGAATCCTGAGTGTCCCTAGGGGCCAACTATCCCACCAGGTACCTCCAGTACGTGCCAGGGAGCTGCGTTTCAGACAGGTGGTCTGAGGCCAAGCACCTTTTTACACCTCTCTACAACACAACTCTCTGGCACTTACTGGACATACCTGGTGGGCTAGTTGCCCCCATGGACCCTCAGGTTTCAAGGGGACTTAATCTCCCCACTTAAAATGTGCCGTAGGGTGCATTTTCACACTTGTGACATCAGGCCAAGCCCTCTCCCTGCACCACTCTGTAAACATACCCCCTTGGTGCATTGTACATTGGGGGATTAAGTACCCTTGAGTCCTCAGGGACCCTAGGGGCCAACTAGCACACCAGCTACCTCCAGTAAGCACCACAGAGCTGCGTTGCAGAGTGGTGTAAAAAGGCAGCATGGCCTTGGACCACCTCTCTGCAACGCAACTCCCTGGCACTTACTGGATGTACTTGGTGTGCTAGTTGGCCCCCAGGGACCCTCATGATTGAAGGGGGATTAATCCCCCATCTTAAAATGTACCATGGCGCACGTTTGCACAGTGGTGTAGGGAATGGGCATGGCCTGATGTGACAAGTGTGGAAATGCTCCCTGTGGCGTGTTTTAAATTGGGGGATTAAGTCCCCTTGATTCCTTAGGGTCCCTGGGGTCCAACTAGCCCCCAGGTACCTCCAGTAAGTGCCTCAAAGATGGGAGGGGGCGAGGCCTCTGGCACGATGCAGGCGTTAAAAAAAATGTAGAAGGAAGCTGTGTGGCCCTCCTTCTTTTGTGAGAGGGCCACACAGCCCCCTTCACCTATTTTGTTATTTTTTTTTTTTAAACGGAAGTGGGCCATGCGGCCCCCCTCCTGAATCCCTTTTCGGCTCCGGGGGACCCCGTCCCCTGAGGAATGGGCAGTATTTAAAAAAAAATATATATATATACATATATATATATATTTTTTTTTTTTTTGAGGGGACCGCGTGGCCCCCCTCCTCAGGCCATTTTCAGACCTGGGGACCTAATCCCTCGGGGCATGGCCAACAGTCTTTTTTTTTATTTTTATTTTTTTATTTATATATGGAAGATGGCAGCATGGCCCCCCTCCTAAGGCCAATTTTGGACCCGGGGACCCCATCCACCATTGGCGGCCTTCTCCTTTTTTCATGTTTTTATTATAGGGAAGGGAGGCCACGTTGTCCAACTTCCCTGGGCCACTATTGGCCCCGGGGAACCAATCCCCGGGTTTTGGCCATTATTTTTAAAAAAAGATTACAAGATTTGGAGGGGGCCGTGTGGCGCCCCCCTCCCCCTCAGGCATTTATAGCCCTGGAGACCTCATCCCCCCCCCCCCCAGGTTCAGCCTTTCCTTTTTTTCCCCTTATTTTTGGGGGTCTTAGCCATTATTTTTTTTAATATTACAATATTTGGAGGGGATTGCTTGGCCTCCCCCCCCCCCCAGTCCACTCCTGCCCCGGGGACCCCATCCACCGGGGCCTGGCCTTTTCTTTGGGGACCGTGGGGGGAGCACCAATGCCCCCACGGTCCCTGCCAGCTACCCGCCTCCTGAGTAAGCCGGTATTGCTTTTTCACACCGGGAGCTGCTGAAATGCAGCTCCCCTTGTGGAAAAGGAATCTGCTTTGGATTTTTGAAGCCTCTCGTTTTCAAAATCCAAAGCAGAGTTTGCTATGACAGGGCGCTCCCGCCCTGCCATAGCAAAAAGCCGTGTCCCAGGGGTGGGCACCCCGGGACACTGCAGGAGCCGGCCCTGGGGGGTGGCAGTCCCCAGGGACATGTGGAAAAATAGAATATTATCGTCATGTATGTCCCATTATACACCCTCTCATCCACGTCCCGAGTTCATCATGACGGTAACTAGTAAATTCCGAGAAACGTTAACGAAAGGTTGCACGCAAAACACCCCTCTTCCTCAAAACTGCAACTGCACATTCCGATGGTCAGGCCGATTCCGAGAAAAGAGCCCCATTGTAACCACCCCGCTTCTGGTCAGACCAATTCCGAGAAATAAGCCCCCTTTACCAAGAACACGACCAATTTCGACAAACCAGCTCCTGTTAGCTAAACACATGACGCCAGACATCCTGTCACGACTATTTCTCGTTTTCCTATCTAAGGAACCAGCCTAGGGTTATGTCTCAACTCTCCGCCTCTGCCATGACTTCCTCATAATTGAGACACAGTTACGTCGCTACTGCCATAATCTCTGTATGATTGCCACTCTTTCTCTATCGCTCACCTGAAATCTTGCTCAAGGGAAGCTCCTTCCTCTTTTCTGTACATAAAATGCCATGTTTTCTGTGATCAAACCAGAGCTACGATTAGAGACCATTCCCGAACCTCTTTAGGTAACGGAGCTCTCCCTTAACTCGAGTTACTGAATAAAGACCCTGAATTCTAACCACCACGGACTCTGCTCTTAATACTTGACCTTATTGATATTATAGAAATTCCGATCAAGGTAAATTACAAAAATATTTAACACAGCAAATTGGCGCCCGAACAGGAACTTCCCTTTCTCCCCACACGCCGGTGATGCGGACCCGAACCTGTCTCTTCAAGACATCGACAGATTTCCACGTGCACATTGCAGGGTGTTCCTGCATGAACTCCTTCGTGTCGAAGAGGAACCAAGCCGCGGCCTAGCCATCCACACGAGGCGGTGTGGACGACAGCGGAAGTCTCGACCCAGAGCCTGAACATTGTGAAATTGCCGCGTCCGAGGTCTTCAGAACCACGCCAAGCCCCTGATCAAGAGCGCAGCGTAACTAGTCCAGTATCCAGATCTTCAAGGTCTTCAAGTTCTCTGCACCTCGGTGAGTACTGCTGGGGGTGTATCAAGATGGGTTCTGATCTTTTTCAGAGCACGGTCAAGACGGGTTCTGATTTTTCAGAGCACGGTCAAGACTGGTTCTAGGTTTCTAGAAAACGGTATGTTTGTACTCTGATACTCAGGGTATATCAAGTTATCAAGTGTAAATTGTTTATTTTCTGACGAAAATGCCTTTGTTTTCTAAATTGTGTAAACTGGGTACCCAGAAAGGGTTACTGGACCAATCTGTACCAGTCCCCCCGAAGGATACTCCTGGTTACTTCATGTATACGAAGTATGGAATTGGTGCCATCTTGTATTTGGATCTTTGGGAAGGTTACACTAAAGATTTAGAGATTGCGATTAGATGGCAAAGAGTGGTACATGGGATTTGAACTGTATTATGGCAGTTGAGAAGAAATGCTGGGAAAAGAAAGCAAGACCCTCGATGTTAACCCCTTCCATGCTCATGAAGGAACAGTTCCGTCATGAGCATCGGTTGAGCTGTGCTCATGACGGAACCGTTCCGTCATGAGTCCATTGGTTCTTTAGAACCTTCAGCACCGCAGCGGAATTCGCGCAGCGCTGAAGGGGGTTAAAGAGCGTTGATATATGGCGAAAGGAAGCACATCGAAGGGAACAGAAAGAGCAAGGGAAAGTGGAGAAAGCAAAGAGAATGTCAGAAGAAAGTAAGATGAAAAAGTTACAGGATCAGAATGATGATATTTGTTTTGAACAAAAGAAAAGAGAGGTCTCGGCCTCTGTGACGGGTATATATCCCGTCCTCTCGCAAAATACAGGATCTAATGGTTGTTCAGACCCTAACATCCCCACGTCCTAAGGTTCCTTCTGTACCCGAAGTCTTCATTACTACCTACTTAATGGAACCACCTCCTGCTTACACTAATCAGATAACAGCCAGACTAATAGTTACACAGACGGAACCCATCCCTCACACTTCGGTGGTGTTCTACCTATGTTAGAATGTGAATATGACCCTACTCCAGGGGAAGGTCCACAAGCAGATGTCTCCCATTGCTTACGAGAAGCTCTTGAAAGCATAAGGGCGGTACCGAATATCACAAATTGTCTAAATAAAATTTACGAGGCTCTCCGAACAGGAGAAGATTTAGAAGTTCTCCAAGAAGCTATTAAAAATAGACCTTTCGCTCATAGAAAATGCCTCTCACGATTTATGATTACCTGTTTCATTCGCATGATCTCGAGTTCGGGAAAAAGGGTTCCCGATGACCTACTTCAGCTAGATCAAGCAGTAGTAGCTGGAAATTATAATAAAATAGAAGAAATGGATCTCTTCATTCCTCTCTTTACTAGTAAGGTTTCCGGCTCACATCAGAAAAATGCCCCTACCCAGAAGACTGAGAATGAGGGTACAGACGAGGACAGGGAAGAAGGAGCTGCTTTTCAAGGAGCAGTACGTTCCCGTACCCCTCGCTCCCTAGGTAGTGAGCAACCCAGGAATAAGGCTAAGAAACTGTCAGCTTCTTCAGATAGATTGTTCCAACGAACACAAGAAGCCTTAGATGATTGGATGGACGACGAGCCTCCACTCACTACACAAGAAAAAGAACTCGCTAGATCAAGCGCTCACTGGGTGTCTCAATACTCCATATACGGCCCTGACATAGTCGCCCAAATGTTTTTATCGCTCCCTATGACATCTCAAAGACTAGCTAGCATATATATGGTTCAGCACATCATTACCTTGTACGAAGACACTGGCTACCCGCCCAAAATGCTACGTCCCCTCTTACAGGATTGTCTAGAAGGGAGGTGGGTGGCCAGGGGACATGAATTCCTCAATACTTTCCTAGATCAGCGACAACGCTATGTCCAATGCTTTTCCGATACATATGACTCAAATCCCCCTCAATATGGACAAGGTCAATTTCCTCTACGAGAAGTACACCCCGTCATAGATTCTGCAGGAAAGCTACGACAGACATTTGTCTATATTCCCTTGACAAAATTAGAAATATTAGAGATGAAGAAAATGGTCCCTTCTCATGAAAAAGATCCTACAGGATTCCATAGGGAACTCAAAGATATTCTGCAAATGGGCTCCTTTACTTATAAGGACCTCAATATTCTCCTCAAAGTCCTGCTACCTCAAGGAACATATGACAAGCTAAAAGGAAAGGATTGGGAGGTTGAAGGGACAAAGGTAGCATGGGCAGATTTAGAGAAAGAAGACACTACTCGTGATCCTGGACATGGCTTGGGACCTCTGGTCCTGGAACTCCCTCGCCTTCTCCCAAAAATATTATTTCAGTTGTTGGCTACTAAGAAAGAAGATTGGGATGCTATCTGCATGCAAACAAAAACCAGGTGAAGATGTAGGGGACTATTATACCAGATTAGAGAAATGTTTTCTTATCAATAGCGGTCTCTCCTCAGGTGGAGACGCCTATAGTTGATTATTTGTCTCAAAATTCGTGGAGAATGCTTTACCCACGATCAAAAATAGAGTACTAAAGGTTGAAAGTATCTGGCAAGCTAGTTCCCCTTCACAAGCACTACAGATGCTCCAGTATCATCAGAACAGAATTAGGGACGAACAAGAGCAGGAGAAAAGAAGGACAAAAGATACTAAAATGAAGGTATCGGTAGCACAGATTAATGCGATTCCCCAGACCCATAAGCAAACTCCAGTATCACAAGAAAGGGTTACCTGTAATTATTGCAAAAAGCCTGGTCACTTTGTACGAGAATGCCCAGTCTTACAACACAATATTGCTACTGGAAAGACACAACCTCGCACCTATGCTACTCGTCCCTCTGCTACAACGTCAGCTACCCCAACTGATACTAAATTAGCGACACAACTCTATCAGTGTCCGGTGTCATCATATCCTGAATTCCCCACGATTTCATGAGACAGCTGGGAGGAACACGATAGTCGTCCACTGATCCCGGTCCCTGTTCACCAAGAGGGTTCCTATGTACATGCTAAACTCCTAGGTAAAGAAACAACATTTCTAATCGACAACAGGGCTAGTAGGACAACAGTGCAGCACAACGAAGTTCCCAAGGTACCCCTCTCTGGCTCAAATAGTATTTCCTTGGGTTTTTCAGGTACACCTGTCATCAACAAAGTTTCTGAACCAAAATCACTTCAAGTTGCCCCTCTTACAACTTCCACCGATTTGGTGCTTACAAAGTCCTGTCCCGAAAATCTCCTTGGCATCCAGACACTAAAAGAACTTGGTGCTGTAATATGTTGTTCCCCGGAAGGGATCCGACTATTCCTCCGAGATTTTAAAGGTCATTTCACCTCACGAGAATTAGATGTCAGACTAAGAGACATTCCTGTTACACTATGGGCTACTGATCCAACAGATGTAGGATTCATGGATATTACACCACACCTAGTGACATTGAAGGAAGGCGTTGTCCTACCTCATGTCCGTCAATACAAATTACCCCCAGATGCAGAACAAGCCCTTATTCAGATTATCGATGATTTGATAACAAAAGGAGTAGTCAGAGAAGTACTTTCCAACGTATGTAACTCGCCAGTTCTGCCAGTCCGAAAGAAAACTGATGATGGTGCGCCACCAGTCTACAGACTCGTGGTTGACTTACGTGAACTCAATAAATGTGTAGTACCACAATACCCCGTGGTCTCAGACATCAGTACTCTGTTAACAGCTGTAGATCCTGAAGCCACACATTTTACAGTAATTGACCTTAAAAATGCATTTTTCAGTATACCCATTCACCCAGACAGTCAGTACCTATTCGGATTCTCCCTACAAGGTCGCTGTTTCTGTTTCACAAGAGCTCCCCAAGGATATACAGAAAATCCAAGTATCTACAGTCAGGCACTTTAAAAAAGACAGTTAGACGACATTGTTCTGCCCGCCAATACGACATTGTTACAATATGTCGATGACTAGCTGATCACCGCACGTTCCGAACCAGAATGTGAACATGCCTCACGAATTGTCGTAATGTTCCTTGCACAACATGGCCACAAGGTGTCACCCTCTAAATTGCAATTGTGTTTACAGCAGGTGGCATACTTAGGACACCTGCTGTCAAAGGAGGGTAGGGGACTCACACCTCAAAGAATTCAACTCATTTTTAACATTCCTACCCCTAAGACACAGAAAGAAGTCCGTGCCTTTATCGGCCTCACTTCCTATTGTAGCCAATGGATTCCCCAGTTTGCCTATTTGGCCAAACCCTTGATACAATTAACGACCTCCGACTTTGCCACCTCCTCTCCATTGCCATGGACACCTGATCATACATTTGCTTTTGACACCCTGAAACAAGCATTATGCTCTGCACCTGTCCTAGCTACACCAGATTATGCCAAGCCTTTTGTCCTCTTTGTCACGGAACGGGAAGGTACAGCCTTGTCAGTGCTGACACAAACACAGGCCAATAAACACCGTCCCTGTGCTTATTTCTCCAGTACTCTCGACCCTGTTGCACAAGGTTTGCCCGCCTGTTTAAAATCTGTTGCAGCTACGGCTCTGGCAATTCGACAAAGTGATTCCATCGTCCTAGGACACCCTCTCGAAGTACAAGTCCCACATGCAGTAGTACTACTTTTGAATAGGACACAGACACAACACTTGACCTTAGCTCGTCTCACAGGTTATGAAGTTACATTATTCCAACCCCACATTATCATCAAGCGATGCAATATCCTCAACCCAGCTATACTATTACCCACTGTTCCAGTAGACAACCAAACACAGGACTGCCTAGAGATAGTCGAACTAGTCACAAAGCCCCGGTCCGATCTTGTAGATGTACCTTTAAATGCACCAGAACACACACTGTTTGTAGATGGTTCCTGTATGCGCTTAAAATCAGGCGAACTTTCTGCAGTTTATGCTGTCACTACATAAAATACAGTCCTTCTGGCAGCTAGAATACACATGCATTCAGCCCAAGCAGCGGAGCTCATAGCTCTTACACAAGCATGTGAATGGTCCAAAGGAAAACGATTCAATATCTACACCGATTCGCAATACACGTTCGGGGTTGTCCATAATTTCGGCACCCTGTGGAGGGAAAGAGGTTTTCTAACCTCTCATGGAACAAAGATCCAACATGGAGATCTTATTCTTCAGTTACTAGACTCAATACACAGACCCACAGAAGTAGCCATATTGAAATGCAAAGCACACACCAAGGTCATAGACTCTATCACTAGAGGTAATGCTCTGGCAGATGCCACAGCTAAACACGCTGCTCAGACAGGAACACTGAACACTGAAATTTCCATCAAAAATGTCTATCTAGTTATCGACCCTACCAAGGATGTAGTAGACATCCAAAACCAAGCTACAGAGACCGAAAAGAGAAAATGGGAAAAAGGAGGTTCTCACACAGATCAGGGTTGGGTAACAAAGGATAGGTCCAAATGGTTTCTCCCGGACATAATGGTCCCTGTAATCATCGAAACTGCTCACGGTCCTGCACATCTAGGAGAAAAAGGGATGTTAGACAGTCTAAATTTGATATGGAATAACAAACACCTACGTTCAGCGGCTAAACAAAAAGTACGGACCTGTATGATTTGCTGTCAGTTCAATCCAAGGAAGAGTGTCTCAGTTGAACAAGGAAGGTTCCATCCCCCAGATCACCCCTTCGAAGTCCTCCAAATGGACTACATACAAATGGAGAGATGTCTGGGGCATAAGTATGTCCTCGTAGTAGTCTGTACTTTAAACCGATGGACTGAAGCATATCCCGTCCCAGATTATGGTGCCCAGATGACTGCCAAGCAATTGGTAAGGGAGTTTTTCCCTAGGTATGGGTTGCCAAGAGTCATATACTCTGACAACGGACAACCATTCTCCTCCAAACTGATGGAGGCTGTTTCCTTACTGTTAGGATACACCTGGAAATTTCACTGTGTCCGGCACCCACAAGCCGCAGGTCTAGTCGAACGACATAATCAGACCCTAAAGACCAAATTAGCCAAGATCTGTGCTGACAAGCAAATAGACTGGGTTACAGCCCTTCCGGTTGCCCTCTTCTACATGAGAATGGTGGCACATTCCCGGACGGGTCTGTCCCCTTATGAGGTCACGTTTGGGAGACCTCCAAATATCTGGGGTGTCCCATCCCCTAATAAGCTAACTGACTTTGATTCTAATGTACTAACAGATTACCTAGCTTCCTTGATATCTGCACTACGTTCTTGTCGTTCACAGGTGGCTGCTGCCTTTCCAGACAAAACAACGCCTGAGGACCACGCCATTCAACCCGGCACCTGGGTCCTGATCCGGAACTTTGATCACGCCAGCCCCCTGGAAAGAAGGTGGACGTCTCCCAAGCTGGTGCTGCTCACAACGAGGACCACCGTCAAAGTCGAAGGACGAAAGGGGTGGCTCCACGCGAGCCATTTAAACGGTTCTTCGGACCCACCCCTACAGACTTTGTTGCTAACCCCAAAGACATTGACATTAAGACCACACACTTTGTTTTGCCCCTTCCTGAACTTTCTCCCCAAGAAGAGTACAGATCGCGGCTGCGATCCCATCAGAAACAAGCTAGAGACATTGCATCTGACCTCGACCTACCAGTGGCTATTTAAGTCCAGGACGTCGGTTTGGTGAAGCGGTTGCTGGGAAGTGTCGAGCCTCGGATGCAAAATTGACTCAGACTAGCGATCAAGAATATGGAGAACTTATTTAAAAATGTCAATTTATTCCGTAACAAAGTTTCTATCTTCCTACTCTTTATGATTTCTCTCTTTTGTATCATGGCTTGCCTAGGTTGGTTCCTTCATCTAGCTTTCCCACCGTCTTCCCCTACGCCTTTGAACAACACAGCTATGCATTCACACGTAGATCTTCCTCCACATCTCAAGAACAGAAGAAAAGAGTTCTTCAATAACCCGTTCATCTCCACACTCCACCAACATCAATTGGTGATTAACAAAACCAATTGTAGGGTCTGTAGTTTAATGTCACACTCCGTACACTGAGGAATGCCTTTTATTCCTCTCCCTTTTGGCTGGATCTACCTATGCACTATCTATGATATGTTCCGCTTCTGTTAGGAACATTCCTGAGACCCAGGCCAAGAACGCTAGTACCTGGAACGAGATAAAAACAAAAACAGTACGAGCCGTCAAAAAGACGGTAACTTTTACAGCAACGTGGGGACGAGCAGACAATAGTGAAAACACCAGTTATTCCCTCTTTAGCGACACTACCTACTTTAGGGAGACGTTTTCAGTCCAGAAGAGACAGACAGGGAGGATGGGACGTGCCCCATAAGGGCCTATTCTGCGTAAGAGGAAAGGGCAAGGGTCAGAAAATAGGAGATAGTGAATGTAACAAGACATACACCCTACCTAATCCAAATTTCCCAACGATGGCCACTGCCCCCAACACCTACTTTATCTGTGGACCTCACGCACGCACTTGGCTACCTCAAGGCTGGTCCGGAAAATGCTACATTGCATTTCTCCTCCCCCCTACCTACACCGCCCCAGCAGATTACCATCTAAGTGACCCTCCGACCATAATTAATAGACGGCGAAGGGGATCCCATAGATGCTGAAGATACAGCGGACCAAGAGGCCGGCGATTTCTTTAAAGGAGTCATCCCATTCTGGGGGCCTATGATCAATAGCCGCCACATAAGACAACTGACTCGTGTAGTCCAGGGAGCCATAAACGAAACAGCTGGTGCATTAAGTAACATCACCGCTGAGATGGCTGCAGACAAACTCATGACGTTACAGAACCGTATGGTCCTAGATATCATATTGGCTGACCGTGGTGGTGTATGTAAACTGATCGGGTCCAGCTGCTGTATATTTATCCCAGATAATGCACCCTCGGTGTATTCCGCTATTTCCCGCCTTCATATACTTTCTAGAAAACTAGATGCAGACACTGGTGCCTGGTCCCTGACGGGTTGGCTCTGGGGCCTCCTGTCCTCATGGGGATGGAAGGCGCTTACAGTTATAGGTCTTGCTCTAGCCATTCTCTTCACCTGCTGCCTCTGTATTCAGTGCGGTCCAGCACTCTGTAGTTTCTGTATCACTACCTGCATTCCCAGACCCCAAACTAGAAAGAAAAACAAGGAAAAGATTATGTTACAAGAACAAGTGGACAACTTAATGAACATAGAGGTAGATTAAGGAAGACAATCTTAAAAGGGTATATTATGGGACAAGGAGGGAATGTGGAAAAATAGAATATTATCGTCCTGTATGTCCCATTATACACTCTCTCATCCACGTCCCGAGTTCATCATGACGGTAACTAGTAAATTCCGAGAAACGTTAACGAAAAGGTTGCACGCAAAACACCCCTCTTCCTCAAAACTGCAACTGCACATTCCGATGGTCAGGCTGATTCCGAGAAACGAGCCCCCATTGTAACCACCCCCGCTTCTGGTCAGACCAATTCCGAGAAATAAGCCCCCTTTACCAAGAACACGACCAATTCCGAGAAACCAGCTCCTGTTTGCTAAACATATGACGCCAGACATCCTGTCACGACTATTTCTCGTTTTTTTATCTAAGGAACCAGCCTAGGGTTATGTCTCAACTCTCCGCCTCTGCCATGACTTCCTCATAATTGTGACACAGTTACGTCGCTACTGCCATAATCTCTGTATGATTGCCACTCTTTCTCTCTCGCTCAACTGAAATCTTGCTCAAGGGAAGCTCCTTCCTCTTTTCTGTACATAAAATGCCATGTTTTCTGTGATCAAACCAGAGCTAGGATTAGAGACCATTCCCGAACCTCTTTAGGTGACGGAGCTCTCCCTTAACTCGAGTTACTGAATAAAGACCCTGAATTCTAACCACCACGGACTCTGCTCTTCATACTTGACCTTATTGATAATATAGAAATTCCGATCAAGGTAAATTACTAAAATATTTACCACAGACATTAAGGGCTCCACGAGAGGGGCCATGTGGCCCCCAACCCAATGTGTTTAAATCCCCAGGGAGGAGGTGAAACCCGGGGCTTAGGGGTCCATAACAGACCCCCACATTTACTTTTTTAGTGCCCCGGGGAGGTGTGGTCCCTGGGGCGTGTGGGGGGCTCGAGCCCCAACACAACTAAAATTTTTTTTTTTTTAAACAAGCCCCGGGGTGGCAATTCCAGGGGTAGCAAGGGGGTGTGTGCCCCTGTGAATATTTAAGAAAAGCCCCAGAGGATGGTGTTCCCACATATTAATAAAGAAGCCCTGGGGTCGGCAGTCCTCGGGGCAGCGGGGTTGCCATGTTCCCCCAAGAATATTTAAGAAATTCCCGGGTGGCAGTCCCCGGGAATTGGGGGGCCTTGAAGGCCCTCCACAGAATAAAAAACAAGCCTTGGGGAGGTGGCAGTCCCCGGGGCTGCGTGAGGGCAATGTGCTCTCCTGCATATTATAATTCATATAGCTCGGGGAGGTGACAGTCCCTGGGGCTGCGGGTGCCACTGAAGGCCCCCACGGGCCCCGCTACATAAATAAATTGCCCCTGGGATGTGGCCACCCAGGGGCTTTTTAAAAAGAATTCAGAAGAATGTACGCACCGTTGCGATCCCGCCCGTAAATACATTCAATTTTTTGGGGGGGGGGGGACTGGGAGTTAGGGTGTTTTTACCCTGCCCCCTTTTCTTGTTTTATCTTTTTTTCTCACTTATTTATGTCTCTCTACATCCGAGGCACAAGATGGCTGCCAACACTTCCAGGTTTGAAGTGCTGGCAGCCAATCAGAAGCAAGCTTGTGCTTGTGTGGTTTGGCTCTTACCAAATAGCAAAAGTTTTCTATTCTTTAATTTGTCAGGAACTTGTGGAAAAGTAAATTCTGCCATGTTCTGTGTCCCTACGCCTCCTCCATCATATGTTATGTGTGTATGATTAATATGCATATGTATTCCCTATGTTTGATTAAAGACGCAATTATAGTTGTGTCCACCTCTAGTATGCCAGTTTCCAGTCCTCGTGAATACTACGAATATCAGGCCTATGTAAAGCTACGTTGCCACGTTTCCCAGTGTGCACGTTATTTCATTATAAAGTCCCCGTTTCTAGGCCTCAAAAGGGCCCGGACATCAGATTCAGCTCCTGTCTCCTGAACCCTCGCTGAGGAGCCATCCAGCCCCCACCTGTATCCTCGACCCTTCACTTACTTCCTGCCTTGCAGTGCCCGGTTCAGCCTGGCTCTGCCTCTGAGTCTGCCAAGAGTATGTTATGATTCCGGTTATCAGTTCAGTCCTCCTTCTCTGCATTCCTAAGCTACTGAACCGCATCAATAGTTTCCGTCATTGTCTAGCCTTCACGTCTCCATGTAAGAGAAATACTGCATTTAATGGTCATTTAATATTCTTCATCACGCACTACATGTAGAATAATGCATGGTCCAGTCTTAGTGTCTGTTAGCCTTTCCCCTCCTGACTTCTAGTTTATATCAACATGTTCTCTAAACATCAGATACTAGATACTGTTTAGGTACATGTCGCTCTGACTCTCCAGACTTTAGTCTCTGCTCCTAGCACAGAGTTCATAGCCCCCAGCTTCTCCTAGTAACACGTCATTGCCAGTTTGCGCGCACCACCAGGTTAGAGGTCCCGGCTCCTTAGGTAGCCCCCTCCAATGTTTCCGCCCTATTCATGACATATTCTGTTACGTTTGCATCACATGTCTATGTATACGCTCTGTTACACCCACTTTCACCCTTATCTTTCGTGACTGCTACGCGTCACACCTATTGCTCCACCCACTGTTACGCCTACTGCAATGTAATGCTATGTATTTGCGTTATGTATATATGCTCATGTATTGTTATTAAAGATCAGCACGCACTCATCCTAGATCCAGCCCCGGCAGCTGCCGGGCCACGCTAGTCCAACCCTGTCATTCTATTCCTGTGCAGGTTGTCCTGTTCCCGTCCTTATGCTGTATTAAACCTGCAAGAAACTCCTACTACCTCGAATCTTGACTCTTATTTATTGAGCTATCTGTTATTCATTTATACATTCAAAAATAGGGTATTATTTATTTATTTACCACATAATGGCGCCCGAACAGGGACTTGCCCTTTCCCCACGCGCCGGTGAAGCCACGCCAGCCCCCTGACCCTCTGCAGCCGTGACGGAACCATACCGTGCACATGCAGATATTTCTGCTTCAAGTATCCCTCAGGCCCACGGAGGAAACGGAGGAGGCAGTCCAGCATCCAGACGAGGCGGTGGAGGAACGCGGCGAGTCCCGACCAGAGCCCAAGCCAAGAGTCCAAGGTCCGAGGTATCCGGAGGTCCACCCGTAACTGAAGTCCGAAGTCCGTCGTCGTCGAAGCAGTCCAGTCCAGTCCGAGGCCTTCCGTTCTTGCTGCCCGGTGAGTACCATTACTGGGGTAGTATCTAGACAGGGTCAATCTAATTGACTCTGGTCCGTGGGTTGGTGGTACCCAGACACACAAACGAAGTGTCCACTTCGGTGGATACGGGTCCTGACGTGTCTCTTTATGAGACCGGTAAGTTTCGTACTGTTTCAGCAGTGCATCTAGTTTCTGTTCTAGTCAGTTCAGTTCTCGAGAAAAATTCATGCATTCTGTTTTCCTGTAGCCAGTATTCCAGGTGGTATTCTGTTCGAACTGTTATTCATAATGTTCTTCATGTATCTTGATGTTGTGGTATGAGTGAGAAGTGATTTTCGTGTTTATTGTGTATTGTATTGTGTCCAGATTATAGTTCAGTCATGCCGCTGTTTTCAAAATTACGTCAGTTAAAAACTAGAAAGGGTTTGTTAGAGGAAGCAGTTCCTGTCCCGCCTAGGGACAGTCCAGGTCACTTTATGTATCAGAAGCATGGCATAAGCGCCATATTATATCTAGATTTATGGGTAGAGTATACCAAGGAGCTAGAAGAAAAGTATAGATGGCCCGTATCAGGTACGTGGGATGCCGAGTGCATCATGAGAGTAGAAGAGGCATTATGGAAAAAGAAAGCCAGACAATCACAGAAAGATGCCATCGAGCTATGGCATAAAGAAGCTCATAAAAGAACCGAAAAAGAAATCAGAAAGTCAGAATTAAGTAGAGAATCTTCAGAACGAGCACAAGAAAAAGAATTAATCGAGATAGGTGAACGAGTTAGAACTGAACAATCAGACAGACAGAGGAATGCCCTCATTAAGGGTATGTACCCTCTTCTTGCCGAGGGCCTGCCAAAAGCGACCCCGGAGGCATCCAGCAACTTTCCGCCACCACTAGTTCCGATCAAGTTATGTCACAAACCGACCGCAGCTGATATTTTCATCTCGTCCTATTTGGACGACACAGTCCCGGAATATGCAAATCCTGTTCCCGTTCCACCAGTCCCTGTAAATCAGGCACTTCCCGTTCCTCCAGAAACCGAGGCACCCTTTGCAGCACCTGCTACGGTCCCCCCGGTCCAGCCCGCCATACAAGTCCAGCCCGCATTCCAATTTCCCACCCTGCCAGGACGAAAAGCATCAGTTGATGATTCTAGTCTAGGGGCCGCAGGAGGAGGTCCTCCTCGAACCCCGCCGCCACATAAGCGTTTAGATGCAGCCGCATTACATATGCAAGCGTCACAACGTACGCCCAGACTGTCTGTTGCAGAAATAAGAAAATCCCTCGCCGAATGCTGTTATGACCCAGTCCCAGGCGAAGATGATATGGTTTTATATTCATTACGCGTAAGAAATGTGGCCGAGTATCTAGTCACCCTACCAGATATGAAGGAAGATCTAGACAGAATATATCGTTTCATCCGTACAGGGGAAGATCCAGAAAGTATTAGTGATGTCATGTCCCACAGGAAAGCTGAGACCCAGCTCATGATATTAAAGTTTCTGATTAATTGTCTAATAAGATAACAAGATTACCCGTCCAAAAATCAGGCCGAAATGAAAGCCCTGATGAAGTGGAGTAATAGTATAGCCGAGGGTAAGCATAAGACTATCGGTGCTATGGAGAGTATGTACAAGAAAATCCGTAAAGAAATAATAAAGATACACGAACAACGTAAAGCAGCACAAGTAAACGAGAAAGAAAGTAACTCTGATACTGAAGAGATAGAAGACGAGAATTCCGCCAGAATAGCGTATGTAGGAAAACCTAGATTTCCAGATCGCCATTTACGTCTAGAACCCAAGTCTACTTTCCATCATCCAGTACCAGATCAAGGTTCTCTAGAACAAGTATTTCAAGCTACCGATCACATTCTGAAATCACGAATCGGTTATAGTGAGTTAAGTACTATGTATGAACAAGAACTAGCCCGATCAGCAGTCCGATGGATTACTGATTCTACCACTTTTCCAGACGAAATAGTGGCACAGATGTTTCTGAAATTGCCCCCAGCCGAGCAGCGACTGGTGGGTATGTATATGATTCAGCACCTCATCACTCTGTATGAGGGTCAACATTCTGATCCAGGTCCGTTACATGATATCCTGAACGAGTTACTCCAGTGTAGATGGAGAGGTCTAGGTACCGATTTAATTAGTGTCATTCTAGAACAGCGCCACAAATATAGAACATTTCTGAACCCGCATTTTGTTCATGCCTCACCCCCAGAAAGTAAACCATTTTACATAGACAGACAGAATCCGTTACGAGAAGTCCACCCAGTTAGAGGAACGGGTGGCGAAATGCAGCGAGTGTTTGTATACACTCCGATCACAAAGATGGAACTTCTAGAGATGAAGAAATTAATTCCCTGTCATGACAAAGATCCAGCAGGGTTCCATAGAGAATTAAAAGACATGCTCCGTATGGGAGAATACACGTATCCAGATATAATTAAAATGTTAAAAGTTCTGCTGCCCGCAGGGGTGTATGAAAAGCTCAAGGAAAAAGACTGGGAGGTGGGAGAGAAAAAGATCGATTGGGCAGTCCTAGAAGCTGAAGATAAGATACGAGTACCAGGTACCGGTCTCGGAGATAAATGTAAAGAATTACCTGAATTATTGATTCAAGTTTTACCCAGATTATTAACAACTAAAAAGGAAGACTGGGATGCAATCTCAGCCTGTAAACAGAAACAAGATGAAGATATTAGTGATTTTTATTCTAGATTTGAGAAATGTTTTAGCATTAACAGTTGTCTCAAGACGAGTAGTGAGTCATACCCTCACCTTTTTGTTACTAAATTAGTTGAGAATTCAAGTCCACCAATTAAAAATCGAGTTCTGAAAGTCGAAAGTACCTGGCAAGCTAATACCCCGTCCCAGATGTTGCAAATGCTCCAATACCACCAGAACAGAATCAGAGAAGAGCAAGAACACGAAAGAAAACGTATGAAAGACACGAAAATGAAAGTACTAGTTGCGCAATCTGTTCCTCAAGACAGTCAGAAGAGGGGTCCGAGTCAAGTCAGTCATCCTACAGCTCCCGTTAAAGGGAACTGCAATTATTGTAAACAGCCAGGTCATTTTATAAACGAGTGTGCAGTTCTGAAACACAACATAGCTACCGGTAAGACTAAAGAAAGACCACGTCCACCTAGACAAGAACAAGTTTCACAGACTCCTCAGCCACAGAATGCACAACAGACAGTTACAGCACCGCAGCCTATTGCTGCAACACAGCATGTCACACAGCAGATGTACCAGTATGCACAGTCTGAGTATCCAGAGTACCAGCAGTATTCATGAAACAGCCTAGAGAGGGAGGTAGGCTTGCCTCTCATCGAGATACCTGTAGATCAAGAAGGTCCCTATGTTCATAGTCAAGTATTAGGGAAAGACAGAAAGTTTTTGATTGATACAGGGGCAAGTAGGACCACAATTAGTCACGCCGAAGTTCCAGGGGCTCCGCTCTCAGGCTCAAGAAATGTTTCCCTTGGATTTTCAGGAAAACCTATCGTAAATGAGATTTCAAAGCCAGTTACTCTAGAAGTAGGTCCATTGTCCCGCACTACTGATCTGTTACTTACTAAGTCATGTCCAGAAAATCTACTAGGCATTAAGACACTGAAAGAATTAGGTGCAGTTATATGCTGTTCCCCAGAGGGAATACGATTGTTCCTACGTGACTTTAAGGGTCACTATGTATTACGAGATTTTGATCCGAGATTGTCTAATGTCCCGCAGCATCTATGGGCACAAGGTCCAACTGATGTAGGTTATATGCAAATCACACCCCATCGTGTGACTCTCAAGCCAGGTGTGGTTTTACCACGAATCAGACAGTATAGATTGCCACCTGAGGCTGTAACAGCCTTATCCAAAATCATTGACGAGCTCATGGCTCAAGGAGTAGTTGTAGAAACTGACTCCAATGTATGCAATTCTCCGATCATTCCAGTCATGAAACGTACTGATCCAAATGCACCCCCGGTATATCGATTAGTGATTGACCTACGAGAACTTAATAAATGTATTATTCCTCAGTACCCAGTTGTCCCAGATATCTCTTCCCTATTAACAGCCATTGACTCCGAAGCCACGTTCTTTACTGTAATCGACCTTAAGAATGCATTTTTTAGTGTTCCCATTCATCCAGACAGCCAGTTTCTTTTCGGATTCTGTTTAAACGGAAGAAGCTATATGTTCACACGAGCTCCTCAAGGTTTCACAGAAAGTCCTAGTATTTACAGTCAAGCACTTAAGAGACAACTAGACAACATTCACATGCCAACTGACACTGCCCTGCTCCAGTATGTCGATGATCTACTGATCACAGCCCGTTCTGAACGTGCTTGCGAGCAAGCATCCCTTACAGTCTTGTATTTCCTAGCCGAGATGGGGCACAAGGTGTCCCCTTCTAAGCTTCAATTCTGTGTCCAGCAAGTGGTATACTTAGGACACTTACTGTCCAAGAGGGGTAGGCAGTTGACACCTGACCGTATCCAGTTAATAGCGAGTCTTCCTCAGCCCAAGACTCAGAAGGAGGTACGTGCTTTTATTGGCCTTACTTCTTATTGCAGACAATGGATTCCTCAGTATGCATTTCTAGCCAAACCACTGATACAGTTAACGACACAGGAGGCAGCCGTATCGACTGTTCTCCCTTGGACATCTGAACATACACTTAGTTTCAATGAGTTAAAGAAAGCTCTATGTCAAGCTCCAGTTCTAGCTACACCGAACTACAGTAAGCCTTTTACACTTTTCGTTACTGATCGCGAAGGTACAGCATTATCTGTTCTCACACAAGATCAAGCAGGACAATACAAGCCATGTGCTTATTTTTCGAGCACATTAGATCCTGTAGCCCAGGCTCTGCCTGTGTGCCTCAAGTCAGTTGCAGCCACAGCACTAGCTATCAGACAAAGTGATTCCATAGTCTTAGGACATTCCTTGACAGTACAAGTTCCACACTCCGTGGAAGTTCTTTTAAACCGAACACAAACTCAGCACTTGACAATTGCACGTTTAACAGGTTATGAATTGACACTGTTTCAGCCACACATAGAAATCAGACGCTGCAACGTCCTTAATCCTGCTACACTGTTACCATCAGTTAATTCGAATCTTACCACACATGATTGCGTGGAAGTAGTTAACATTACGACAAAGCCAAGACAAGATCTGACAGATATTCCATTACCAGATCCCGACCTGACACTTTATGTGGATGGTTCATGCATGAGAACTAGTACAGGAGAACTAGTCGCCGCGTATGCAGTGACTACTGACACTGAAGTTATAGAGACATACCGCATTGACACTCTGTCCGCTCAAGCAGCAGAGCTAGTTGCTCTGACACAAGCCTGCATATACGCCAAGAACCAGAAAGTTAATGTTTACACAGATTCACGCTACGCATTTGGAGTCGTCCACGACTTCGGAGTACTCTGGCAGGAGAGAGGTTTCATGACTTCTCATGGAACCAAGATTCAACATGGTCTCCTTATTCAAGCTCTGTTAGATGCCATACATTTACCGACATCCATTGCTATCATGAAATGCAAAGCACATACGAAAGTTACTGACATTATTTCCCAAGGTAATGATCTAGCAGATCGCACAGCCAAGCTTACAGCACAGACTCCAGACATTCAAGTTAATCCGACACAGACACATACTCCAGATCCGACTACATGTATGACAGTTAAGGACCCTACACAAGACATCATAGACATACAGTTACATGCTACTCCTGAAGAAATTAAGAAATGGTCCGAACAAGGAGGGGTCCAGACAGATCAAGGATGGTTAACGAAGGGTAGAGCCACATGGTTTCTCCCCGACTCTATGGTTCAAGTCATTATTAATACCGCACATAGTCCAGCACATTTAGGAGAAAAAGCAATGTTAGACAGTATCCAGAACATTTGGTTCAACAAGCATTTACGAGCTGCAGCCAAGCAGAAAGTCCGTACCTGTATGATATGTTGTCAGTTTAATCCAGGTAAAAGTGTCCCGGTGGAACAAGGTGGATTCCAGCCTCCTGACCACCCTTTTGAAGTCCTCCAGATGGATTATATTCAGATGGAGCGATGTCGAGGTTTCAAGTATGTCCTTGTAGTTGTATGCGCTTTGTCCAGGTGGACAGAAGCATATCCAGTCCCAGATTACACAGCCGCGACCACTGCCAAGCAGTTGGTTCGTGAGTTCTTCCCTCGTTATGGACTCCCTAGAGTCGTATATTCTGATAACGGCCAGCCATTCTCATCTGAGTTGATGAAGCACGTTTCCCTGTTGTTAGGGTACCAGTGGAAGTTCCATTGTGTACGCCATCCTGAAGCAGCCGGTCTCGTAGAGAGACATAATCAGACTCTGAAAATCCGCATCGCCAAAGTATGCAAAGAAAAAGGTGTGGACTGGCTAGTAGCTCTGCCAGTTGCTTTGTTTTATATGCGCATGGTCGCACATTCCAGATCAGGTCTGTCCCCGTACGAGGTCGTTTTCGGCCGCCCCCCAAATATGTGGGGTACTCCTAGACCCCGAAGTATTACCGATGTTTCAAGTAATATGCTGACAGATTACTTAGCTTCCTTGATGTCTGCCCTCAACTCATGTCGTTCACAGGTTGCCGCCGCATTTCCAGACAATACCGAGGTGGCACCGCATGAAATCGTTCCAGGATCCATGGTGATGGTGAGGAATTTTGACAGATCAAGTCCGCTGGAGCCTCGCTGGAAGGAGCCCCGACAAGTCCTCCTCACCACCCGTACAGCCGTGAAGTTGGAAGGTCGCAAAGGCTGGGTGCACCTTTCTCATATAAAAAAGTTTTATGGACTGAAACCCGTCTTAAAGAACATTTCCCAGGATTTGAAGGATTGCCAAAGTATTGTTCTCAAGGACTGTCCCGCAAAAGACAATGTTACTACACCCCCCCTGTTACAGAAAACTCCGCAACAGGAGTATAAGTCGAAACTCCGGTCTAGTAAAATAAGTCAGTCAGTTTGATTGTCTAAGTCCTCCCCTAGGTGAAACGGTTAGACTGTTTCTGACATGTATAAAATAGACCCCCATAGTGAGAGAGTTAGTCAAAACTCAATCCGATGTATCGTTTTTCTAAGTTTCATATTATTTCTCAGCATTATGATTTCCTGCACCAGTTATGCATTCTACCTGTATCTCCCAGTTCCTCATGTAAATACGTCTTCTAATGCTACTGTAGAGCACATGTTTAGTGACCTACCTCCTCATGAACTCTCTTACCGCCTTGCTATGCGAAATAATTCCTTTATCCGCATGTTACATTACTCACACCAGACCAGCAATGCCACTAATTGTTGGGTGTGTGGTCGACTCCCCCCTTTCCAGACGTCGAAGGGAGTTCTGCCACTCTTTCCTTATCCTTTTTCACATAATGGTTCGTGTGGAGCATGGTCCACGTTAACGTCATCCTCAACAGATATGTTTTTTCTTAACAGTACATGTTTCCCAGACAAGCAAGGTCTCCCCCACAGAACAGGTTTAGATCTAGAAAATGAAGTGTATAATTTAGGTAACTATTCGTCGAATTTCATGGTCCTGAATGTTCAGTCTGATACCACTCCAGACTTGCCTGCTATTTCAGTATTACCAGTCAAAGGTGAATTATGTGTCCGAAATTATGGTTCTGTACATGTAGGACATAGTGATTGTACTACTATTGTCAAGTATAGTGACAGTGGGAAATCTATTTTCAAAGCTTCACGTCATTCCTATTTTATTTGTGGTCAAACTGCATATGTCCGTCTGCCCCTCGACTGGGAGGGAACCTGTTACATTGCCTTCCTACTGCCACCTGTTTTTCTAGCCCCATCTGATTATCACAGAAACACACATCTAGTACACATTAGACATAGAAGGGAGTCCCCAATTGTCGATTATACTGAAACTGCTCTAGAACAGTATACAGATTTCAATAGAGGTTTCTTCTTCTTTATAGGACCTATCCAGAATAGTAAACTGATCCGTAGGTTAACAAGAACCCTTGAAGCTGTAGTAAATGAGACTGCCTCTGCTCTAGGTAACTTAACCGAAGAGCAATCTGCTATGAGATTTGTCGTTTTGCAAAATCGTCTCGTCCTTGACGTCATACTGGCCGATAGGGGCGGGGCCTGTAGAGTCATTGGATCTAGTTGCTGCATTTTCATTCCAAATAACGCGCCGTCTGTTTATTCAGCTATAACCAGACTTCATAAAATTGCCCATCTGTTACACCAGGATCCAGGCACCTGGACATGGTCCGGTTGGTTCTGGAATATAATTTCCGCATGGGGATGGAAAATATTGTCCTTTCTAGGTATTGCAGTAGCGATCATATTCAGCTGCTGCCTCTGTATACAATGTGGCCCTGCGATTTGCGGCATTTGTGCTACCTCTTGTATTCCTAGTCCCAAGCCCCGTTCTAAATCCTGTTCCAGGATAATTCGAGACGAGCAAATGATACTGTATGAAATGATAGATGGTATCATGAATATTGATGTTTCCTGATGGAAACGTAGTGACAAGGAGGGAATGTGGAAAAGTAAATTCTGCCATGTTCTGTGTCCCTACGCCTCCTCCATCATATGTTATGTGTGTATGATTAATATGCATATGTATTCCCTATGTTTGATTAAAGACACAATTATAGTTGTGTCCACCTCTAGTATGCCAGTTTCCAGTCCTCGTGAATACTACGAATATCAGGCCTATGCAAAGCTACGTTGCCACGTTTCCCAGTGTGCACGTTATTTCATTATAAAGTCCCCGTTTCTAGGCCTCAAAAGGGCCCGGACATCAGATTCAGCTCCTGTCTCCTGAACCCTCGCTGAGGAGCCATCCAGCCCCCACCTGTATCCTCGACCCTTCACTTACTTCCTGCCTTGCAGTGCCCGGTTCAGCCTGGCTCTGCCTCTGAGTCTGCCAAGAGTATGTTATGATTCCGGTTATCAGTTCAGTCCTCCTTCTCTGCATTCCTAAGCTACTGAACCGCATCAATAGTTTCCGTCATTGTCTAGCCTTCACGTCTCCATGTAAGAGAAATACTGCATTTAATGGTCATTTAATATTCTTCATCACGCACTACATGTAGAATAATGCATGGTCCAGTCTTAGTGTCTGTTAGCCTTTCCCCTCCTGACTTCTAGTTTATATCAACATGTTCTCTAAACATCAGATACTAGATACTGTTTAGGTACATGTCGCTCTGACTCTCCAGACTTTAGTCCCTGCTCCTAGCACAGAGTTCATAGCCCCCAGCTTCTCCTAGTAACACGTCATTGCCAGTTTGCGCGCACCACCAGGTTAGAGGTCCCGGCTCCTTAGGTAGCCCCCTCCAATGTTTCCGCCCTATTCATGACATATTCTGTTACGTTTGCATCACATGTCTATGTATACGCCCTGTTACACCCACTTTCACCCTTATCTTTCGCGACTGCTACGCGTCACACCTATTGCTCCACCCACTGTTACGCCTACTGCAATGTAATGCTATGTATTTGCGTTATGTATATATGCTCATGTATTGTTATTAAAGATCAGCACGCACTCATCCTAGATCCAGCCCCGGCAGCTGCCGGGCCACGCTAGTCCAACCCTGTCATTCTATTCCTGTGCAGGTTGTCCTGTTCCCGTCCTTATGCTGTATTAAACCTGCAAGAAACTCCTACTACCTCGAATCTTGACTCTTATTTATTGAGCTATCTGTTATTCATTTATACATTCAAAAATAGGGTATTATTTATTTATTTACCACAAACTACTTAACGGATTTACACCATTCACAAAAAAGTTTGCTTTCTGAACCAAGCACTACCTTTTTGCCAAATTTGGTGTAATTCCGTTTAGCAGTTCGGGCTGCAGCCTTGGCTAAAATTTCCTATGAAAAATAACACGAAAAACACTTTTTGGGACCCCACTTTTGTCTCTGCCCCTGCTTGACGAATCACAACCAAACTTTCTGGATAGGAGCGGACCTGGATAGACCTTTTTTTGGGAGAATTTCAGCACGATTTGTCATCTATAGCTACCTACGGGCAGCTGCCAGTAGGATATATATATATATATATATATATATTACCTACTGGCGGTCGCCAGTAGGTATATATAGTTAGGATTTTTTCTCTATGGGTTTTTTGAAAATTCTATGTCTAATAACTTTGGCGTTTGTGGACGGAATCGGCTGAAATTTTCAGGAAAATGGCACATTTTGTTTCTGAGCAGCCCTTGAAAATTTGGGGGGGGTTCGTCCAGTGGGGGCCGAGAAAAAAGGGGGGTCCCAAAACGTGTTTTTAACATTGAGTTTTCCATAGGGCGGTTGGCCTCACTTTTAGCCCGAACGGCTGAATGGATTTGCACGAAACTTGGCAAAATTGTAGGGACTGGTAGCCCGATGTGCCTTTTGTAGGTCTCAATATATGTGCTCCAGTGGATTTTGAGAAATTAACGTTTAAAAAAAGATATATATCTGTAACAGCGGACCGGTTAGCGCTCTGGTTCGCGGACTTTTCGCGCAACGGAGCTTTGTGAAGCGAAGCTGATTGGTTCTCCGGCGTCTGTCAACATTCCAAACAGTCCGTAGCGGCCGCCATCTTGTCTCTCGGTAGGATCGAGAGACAAGAGGAGGTCAAAACAAAGGGGGAAATAACTATAAGGGGGCATAGTAGATCCTCGCTGACCCCCTAGGTTTGATGTGGAGGTTTTAAAAGGGCCCCGCGGGGCAAAAAAAAATAATAATAATAATAATCGAACGGCTGAATGGATTTGCACGAAACTTGGCAAAATTGTAGGGACTGGTAGCCCGATGTGCCTTTGCTAGGTCTCAATATATGTGCTTCAGTGGATTTTGAGAAATTAACGTTCAAAAAAAGATATATATCTGTAACAGCGCACCGCTTCGCGTACTTTTCGCGTTACGGAGCTTTGCGAAGCGAAGCTGATTGGCTCTCCGGTGTCTGTAAACATTCCAAACAGTACGTAGCGGCCGCCATCTTGTCTCTCGGTAGGATCGAGAGACAAGAGGAGGCCAAAGCGAAGGGGCAAATGACCATAAGGGGGCATAGTAGATCCTCGCTGACCCCCTAGGTTTGATGTGGAGGTTTTAAAAGGGCCCCGCGGGGCAAAAAAAAAAAATAATAATAATAATCGAACGGCTGATGACCATAAGGGGGCATAGTAGATCCTCGCTGACCCCCTAGGTTTGATGTGGAGGTTTTAAAAGGGCCCCGCGGGGCAAAAAAAAAAAATAATAATAATAATCGAACGGCTGAATGGATTTGCACGAAACTTGGTAAAATATTAGGGACTGGTAGCCCGATGTGCCTTTGCTATGTCTCAATATATGTGCTTCAGTGCATTTTGAGAAATTAACGTTCAAAAACAAGATATATATCTGTAACAGCGCTCCGCTTCGCGGAGATAAAATTATATGTGTATTACCTAGCTGTTGCTAACACCAGTTAGCGACGGCTAGTAGGAGATAGCGACCATCTTGGGTCCCACTTTGCATGTGAGTGATATTTATCACTAATGACATGCAAAGTGGGCATGCCAAGATGTTAGCGACTGGAAACAGTCGCTAACATCGCTATCTCCTATTATCAACTTTTGGAAATATTCGAGATAAGCGCGAATATCTCCAAAAAGTAACAGCTGCCCTGAGCAGTTCTTAGCCATGTTATCCAATGGGAGGTGGATAACATGGCTAAGAGCATTAGCTCGGTAATGCATGAATATCGCGGAGTTTTCAGCGATATTAATGCATTGCGCTCGTTTTTTATCGTATTTGCGATAAACCTTGATAATAGCAAGGTTTATCTGCGATAATTTCTGACGGTAAAAAAATCTTTGCAATGCATCGTTAGGGATAAATATCGCTTAACTTTGGTAATATGCCCCAACGTCTGTTAACGTTCGATTCGAAGGAAATCAGGAATTGTTGAAAAACATTGTGTGCGCCATCTTGTCTTTTTTCAAATGCCACACTTTTGTCGTGCACGGCAGCCATTTTAGATGCCTTGACCAGATCCACTCTGTGCACGCTGTCGATCCTTAGCATGGCTCCCCACCCTCGCAAGCATCTCCCCCAGGCAGTGGTCACCCCCGCTCTCTGTTTTATGCATGGGTAATAAACCTCCCCCCATCTGCGCTGTTCTTCCCTGAGAATCACACCCTGTGCCCGCCCGACACCTCCCTTTCGCCCTATTCACTACCGCACCCTCTGACACTCCTTTTCCTCTGTGTCCGATTGTCCAGGCCGGTCCTAGGCTATCAGCTAGCCCTGAAGATGTAGTTTATGGCCACAGCTGTAAAGAATCACCCGTCTTCAAAGGAGTTATAGTAGATCAAGGCCCACACTCGATGAGATCCGTCACAGCAGAAGCGTTGCTATTATCTGAAAACCATCCTGTATTGTGATTGGGGAGGGGACCGAGCGTGAAGCGGAAGATTCCAGGGATGACTCTTTGTACATCAAAGTTTTTACAATTATGTGTCACATTAAAAATATATAGCACTCCGACAAAGTAGTAAGATTATAAAACTTTAATAATTTATAAATATATACAAGAAAACAAAAATAGTAATAACATATAAACATTTTTAGAGAAAAACAACGAAGTAGCGGTCGGCTGTGCGAATAGTCCCAACGCAGCACAACGTCCAGATTTCCGGCGTGGGGCGTCGCGGGGGGTGGGTGATCAGTAGCAAACTGTTGTGCGAATAGTTCCAAGGCAGCAGAACGCGCCGAAATCTAGATGACACGAAAGTGATGTCTAGTAAGTTGCCACCCAGCAAATAACGGCGTGGGGCGTCGCGGGGGGTGGGTCATCAGTAGCAAACTGTTGTGCGAATAGTTCCAAGGCAGCAGAACGATGGCACCAAGGTGATGTCCAGTAAGTTGCCGCACTGGTTTTGGTATCCTACAATGCTGCTCCGAATAACGGCGTGGAGCGCCCCGGGGGAGGCGGCGTGAACGGGCCTCTCCAGGTGGAGTCTCATCTGTTTTAGTGGGGCGCCCCTTTACCGTTTCAGTTGCCATTCCGTCCGCTTTTGGTCCACTGTGTCAAAATCCGCCATTCAGCTGAGTTGCGCCCACTCTTGCGGTGCAGCGATAGGCGGCTGTCACAGGACTCTCAAAATGGCGGCAGGCTGTTTCCTTTTTGGGCCTGGTCCACTGAAATGGCCCTGGGACACCTTGGAAATCGGACGCTTGTCTGCTAGGTCTTGGACCCCATTCTCGAAAGCGTCCCCTCCGCCTTGAGAATTCATCAAAAGTTTTGGGGGCTCCGACTCCTGCAGGCTTCTGGTGGGGAGCGGCTGCCATGATTGCTCGCGGAATGACCACGACTGAGCTACGAGATGGTGGTGCTTTCATGCTGACGCCAGCTTCAGTCTGAAACATCCAGAAACAAGGTGGGGCTTTCATCGTTTGGGGGAAAAAAAAAGTTTTCATCCAATGAAAAGTGTTGTTTTTAGGTCATATGATCAAGCCTTCCATCATTAGGAAACCAAAAGTAAAATGAACCAATGAAAAGTTTTATAAACAAGTCACATGACCTGTTATGCGGCATAGGGTATAAAATGCGGAGAAAATACGTTGGCACGTGAGGCGGCGTCAGTAGCGGACCGATGTGCGAATAGGCCGAAGGCAATACAACGCGCCAAGATCCGGATGGCACCGAGGTGGTGTCATAGTTGAGAGTTCTGAGCAGCGGTTGTAACACTGTCTGAAGCTTATTTGCAGCTGCTGCAGCTTCACTACGCGCCAAGATCCGGATGGCACCGAGGTGGTGTGTAGGAAGTTGCCGCACTGGTGTGGCCATCCTACAATGCTGAAAGTCGGCGTGGGGCGCCCCGTTGGCCTGTGAGTTTGCGTCAGTAGCGGACCGATGTGCGAATAGGCCGAAGGCAGCACAACGCGCCAAGATCCGGATGGCACCGAGGTGGTGTCTAGTAAGTTGTCGCACTTCTGTGGCCATCCTACAATGTTGAAAGTCGGCGTGGGGCGCCCCGTTGGCCTGTGAGATGGTGTCAGTAGCGGACTGATGTGTGAATGGGGCCAAAGGCAGCGCAACAATATTTTCTACTATATTTCCGGTGTAGAAGACACCACAAGGCGCTGAGATGCCAAGATCCGGATGGCACCGAGGTGGTGTGTAGCAAGTTGCCGCACTGGTGTGGCCATCCTACAATGCTGAAAGTCGGCGTGGGGCGCCCCGTTGGCCTGTGAGATGGCGTCAGTAGCGGACCGATGTGCGAATAGGCCGAAGGCAGCACAACAATATTTTCTGACTGACACCACAAGGCGCTGAGATGCCAAGATCCGGATGGCACCGAGGTGATGTCTAAGTTGCGGACTGATGTGCGAATGGGGCCAAAGGCAGCGTAACAATATTTTTTGTATGGAAGATACCACTAGGCGTTGAGATGCCAAGATTCGGATGGCACTGAGGTGATGTCTAGCAAGTTGGTGTGGTCATCCTACAATGCTGAAACTCGGCGTGGGTCACCCCATTAGCCTGTGAGATGGCGTCAGTAGCGGACCGATGTGCGAATAGGCCGAAGGCAGCACAACGCGCCAAGATCCGGATGTCACCGTGGTGGTTTCATAGTTGAGAGGCACTTCATCTGCAGTGGGGCGCCGAGATCCGGATGGCACCGAGGTGATGTCTAGCAAGTTGCTGTACTGGTGTGGTCATCCTACAATGCTGAAACTCGGCGTGGGTCGCCCCATTAGCCTGTGAGATGGCGTCAGTAGCGGACCGATGTGCGAATAGGCCGAAGGCAGCACAACGCGCCAAGATCCGGATGTCACCGTGGTGGTTTCATAGTTGAGAGGCACTTCATCTGCAGTGGGGCGCCGAGATCCGGATGGCACCGAGGTGATGTCTAGCAAGTTGCTGTACTGGTGTGGTCATCCTACAATGCTGAAACTCGGCGTGGGTTGCCCCATTAGCCTGTGAGATGGCGTCAGTAGCGGACCGATGTGCGAATAGGCCGAAGGCAGCACAACGCGCCAAGATCCGGATGTCACCGTGGTGGTTTCATAGTTGAGAGGCACTTCATCTGCAGTGGGGCGCCGAGATCCGGATGGCACCGAGGTGATGTCTAGCAAGTTGCTGTACTTGTGTGGTCATCCTACAATGCTGAAACTCGGCGTGGGTCGCCCCATTAGCCTGTGAGATAGCTGTTCTTTGGATTTGGGCCTGGCTCGTCTGCTGTAGTGGGGCGCCCCTTTACCGTTTCAGTTGCCATTCAGCTGAGTTTCGGCTGCTCTTGATGCTACAGCGACAGGCGGCTGCAACAGGACTCTCAAAATGGCGGCCTGTTCTTTGGATTTGGGCCTGGTCCACTAAAATGGCCCTGGGACACCTTAGAACTCGGACGCTCGATTTTTTTTTCCTTTCCTGTACATGCAAAAAAAGGTAAATGCCCGGTACGTTACACGCTTCATCTGCCACGATGAACTCTCCAGAGGAACCGAAAAAAAATATAGTTGTGGTAACTATACCATGCATCGTCATATGGAGAGGTGGCACCAATTAATTATAGTGCTGCATAAAAGAGAGATTTGGAGGAGAACCCCTGACCTGCTAGTACATTCATCAAAGAAGTGGCACTGAGAGCTTCAGAGGCAAGGGAAACGGTCCCAAATATTTAGAAGAACTTTGGAAAGATTAAAATGACATGTTTAGATTGTGGCAAATTAATTTCATGTGGACAGATGAGTGTTACTCTAATAAATACAGCATATGAACATCATCATAGTCGATGGTTGGTAGAGACATTTTGACTATATCCTGGACCTGCCCGTCCTCGCCCAAAATGGCGCCAGAATAAATGGGACTCGTAACTCCTTGTTGTGTACTGGTTGCAGAACCTTGAAATCACGAGATACGTATGCAGTTTTGAAGCACATGGCGGGCGGGGACGAGAATTGATTGAATATTTCGACATCCCTATTGATATTAAGTTCTGATGTGTTATTGATTACTGTACTGTTGAAAGTTCGAATTAACGTCACCCATGGTACTTGCCCGCAAATGTATATCTAGATAATTTTATTGTAACTGGCCCTGTCGTATTTTAATTATAAAATGTACGTCCACCGATTCCGTAACTGTTAGACACCTTAGTTCTTGCAACCTAATGGCCCGCCCGTTACGTTCCTCTACAGTGTAAATGTCTATTCATCATATACGATTACAGTTTGCTCCGTGGCCGGCCCACGTGGTTATAGGCTCGTATTTGTATAATGAAATTTTCACAATAAAGGTTTTTAAAAGAAAACATGGTAGTAGTATATACATTGGTAAAGTTTTTAATAATAGTCACTGTTTTAGAATCATTAAAAGGCAAGTGAAATAAAGCAGACCAATTACATGAAGGGTAAAAGGTATAATACGAAGGAACGCAGTAAAGATAAATGGTCAAGGGCTGTTGTGTTTTCTATTCCTGCAACATAAAGTGATCGATAAGAATCTCATATTCAGGCGTATCGGCGACTAAGACAGCAGGTCGACCCTCTTTTGCTCAACGGCTCCGTCATGGGACGAAGAAACGCTCTTTTTCTCGAAAAAAGAATATATTTTACTTGCAGGACAGTTGTAAAATTTCCAGGAAAGTACATTAGCCTGGAACATTATAACATATATTTAAGAAAAAATAATGTTCGGAAGTAATGAAAAGCGTAATTTTTAGGTCATATGACCAAGCCTTTCATCATTACAATAAGAAAAGTAAAATGAACCAATGAAAAGTTTTATTAACAAGTCACATGACTTGTTATGCTTACGTTACGCGCTGCGCGCCCCGGATGACTTCCGGATGCGCTAACGCGGCGCGTCATATGACGCATTACGCGACAACGCAGGTACAGAATATAGTCAAAATGTCTCCACCAACCAGCGGTCGGAACACAACCCCTTTCAGCAGGCTAAATAGTTCTGTTAAATGACAACAGAAGGGACAGGCAACAAGAACCATCAGTCAAAGAGGGGAGGGCTAGTTCTTCTCTACCGGGTTACATTGGGGCGCTACCGGAACTGATCGAATTGGTAGTCTACAGTGTTTCTGGATGTTTCAGACTGAAGCTGGGGTTAGCATGAGAGCAGCACCATTTCGTAGCTCCGTCGTGGTCATTCCGCAACCAATCATGGCAGCCGTTCTTTATCGTTATTTTGGGCGGGGTGGGTGGCGGAGCCGAGCTGTTTTGCAGCCATCATTGTGTGGAGTTCAGTTCATCTCACTAGTTTTGTATTTGTCATGAGGGGTTGTTCCTAATGTTTCTATTTTAGCGAGGTCAAAAAGAGATCCCATTAGTGGCCTACTGATTTTGCTCGATTCCTTTTCTTTTTTTTTACACGATTTTTCGTTATCTGCAAAGACTAAACAGAGTATTGCGACTCTGTGTTTGTTTGTAAATAGAGAATGAACCAAAGAGAACTAATTCTAAAACAGTAAATACTTGGATAACAATGAATCAAATGGAGAGAGAAGCAGGCACGACGGATTACAATGGGGGCAAAGACCTGCGTTAACTACCTTTCACTATCTGCAAAGAGAGAGTACTCCTAATAGAAATGAGGGGGGGGGGCACCATTCAAAGCAGATCAGTGTGCATAAACACGAAAATGTTTTCACTTACCACGTACTTGACATTCGACAGCTTATGATATTTGCTATTAAAAAACCATTGAAATTCACTGAAAAAACCATAGGTTATAGACCATATATAGTTAGGAATTAGCATTTACAAAACCTTGAAAATTCACTGAAAAAACCATAGGTTATAGACCATATATAGTTAGGAATTAGCATTTAAAAAACCTTATTTTACTCACACAAAACCATTGAAATTCCATATATAGTTAGTTGCACTAACTATATATCGCGCACCTGCAATCCACTGCTGATGATGTCACATATTACATCATTCATGACATGGTCAGTGACATCACTGATGACATCACTGATGACATCTCAAATGACATCACTGATGACATCACTGATGACAACATCCAGTGACTGTATGTTTCTGTAAAGTTAAAATGTGTCTTACATATTGAAGAATGAGTGGAAGTATAAGTGTCTGGACAAAGGATTTAGTAGGTGCATGACTGAATGCATGAGTGAGTGATTAAATGTGTCTCACTGAGTGCATGGGTTAGTGACTAAAGTGTCTTAATTTGTGCATCATTGTGTCTGTTGTTCTGTAAACTGCTGCATGTTTTGATCAGTAGCTATATGATTAACTATATGGGTTACTGATTGATTGTCCAAGTATTTGTATGGGAGACTGAGTGTGTGTGTGGCTGGCTGGGAGGTGTGTGACTCTGTGCAGATCAATGTGTACTTGTATCAATGATTGTATAACAAGGTAAGTATGTGTTAGTATATGTTTGAAAATGTAAGGTGCTCTATGTTTAACTGTATAGACAAGAAAATGGAAGTGTCATTGATTCTTTACAGGACTGACTAGGTGTGTGAGTAACTCCATGGATGAGTGGCAGACTGTGAGTGTCTGTATAGGTGTATGAGTGCATATGATAGTGTTGTAAAGATGAGTGATTGTATGTATGAATGATAGTATGGGTGAATGAGTGAAGGTGTGTGTAGACGTAGGAATCAGTGAGTGCGTATGTAGTAACTAGTATTGGTGTGTCAATGGTTTCAAAAATTATATTCTGTATTTAACACTGGGTGAAACAGAGGTTATATTAAAATGTGAGGAGATGCATTGTATTGTCACATGAATGATATCATCAGTGATGTGGTCATTGATGTCAAATGAGATGTCATCAGTGATGTCATCAGTGATGTCATTTGAGATGTCATCAGTGATGTCATCAGTGATGTCACTGACCATGTCATGAATGATGTAATATGTGACATCATCAGCAGTGGATTGCAGGTGCGCGATATATAGTTAGTGCAACTAACTATATATGGAATTTCAATGGTTTTGTGTGAGTAAAATAAGGTTTTTTAAATGCTAATTCCTAACTATATATGGTCTATAACCTATGGTTTTTTCAGTGAATATATATATATATATATATATATATATATATTCACTAAAAAAAACATAGGTTTCAGGGACGTTATAGTTAGTTCTAAATTTCACTCATATAAAACTAGTGAAATTCCCCCGTTATAGTTAGGTCAGCTAACTATAACTGGTGCCCCAGCAACGCACTGTTGAGGACGTCCCATATTACATCATTCATGACATGGTCAGTGACATCACTGATGACATTTCAAATGACATGACTGATGAGATCGTCCAGTGACTGTGTTTTTCTTTAAAGTTTAAATATGGATTATCTATATACCAAATTGTATTGAAGAATAAGTGGGTGTACTAGTGTCTGGAGGAGGATTTACTAGGTGCGTGACTGACTTTTTAAGTGAGTTATTACATGTGTCTTACTGAATGCATGGGTTACTTACTAAACTGTGTGAATGTCTTGATCAGACTGTCTGCTGTTGGTCAGTAGCTACATGATTGTCTATATGGGCTATTGGTTGGTTGCCAGAGTATTTGTATGGCTGTCTGAGTGTGTGCTTGGGTGCGTGGGAGGTATGTGACTCTGTGCATACATGTTTGAATGGTCGATTCTTTGGGTGTATTAGTTCAAGAGTTCATGTGGAAACAGCTGTATGGGTGGGTGAGTGTGTGTATGGCTGTGTTGCTGAGTGAATGGAAATCTCAGTGGTACATGTCCAAGTAACTACATATTTAAAAAGGCAGTGTCTGTGAGAGTTGGAGAATATAAATGACTATATGTGAGACTCAGTGATTGTGAAAGTTGCAGTATGGATGAGTGTGGACTTGTATCAGTGAATGTATAAGAGAGTAATTATGCATTTATTTCTATTTTAATAAGTGATATGTTGTGTGTATAACTGTATAGGTCAGTAAATGGAAGTGTGATTGATTCTTTGCATGACTGACTAGGTGTGTGAGTAACTCTTGATAAGTGCTGATGTGTGACTGTCTGTGTATGTGTGCATATGATAGTGTTGTATTGATGAGCGACTGCATCTATGAGTGATTGTATGGGTAAATAATTGGATGTGTGTGTAGACCTAAGAACCAGTGACTAGATATGTAGTAACTCATTGGTGTGTCCATGGTTTCAAAAATGGTATTCTGTTTTTTGGAGTGGGTGTATCAAAGGTTAAATTACAGTGTGAGAAGGTGCATCAGATTGTCACAATAATGATGTCATCAGTGATGTCATTTGAGATGTCTTCAGTGATATCACTGACCATGTCATGAATGATGTAATATATGTTGTCATCGGGTGTAAATAACAAGGACACCCTGAAAAATTGGTGACACAATTTCTAGGACATGGTAAATGTACAGTGAAAAGTAGACTCCTAGGCAACAGAACAAATAAATATATCACTCTATATTATTAAACTCAGTGTAGCAGATAAAAAAATGCTGAATTTTAATTCAAATTATTTAATCTTCATGTATCAAATTCATGTTAATCATTACTAAATGTACCAACACTGTCGAATTTATTCAAAACATAATTTTTTTTCATAAAAATACATTAAAAACTAAAATCTGGCAGTAGTTAAGTCTTCAATGTGCGTTTCGGCATACAACACTCCTTCATCAGAAATTGCCACAGCTTTATATTTGGGCGGTAGGCGGATAGCAAGAGACTGGATAAGTTAGGTTTATCGCGTTTCTTTCTGGTGTATTCAAATGTTCACATTCATAAAGTTCCCTTCCTCTTAGGATGATTGATTTCTAAGAGACTATTGCCATGTCCTGATATGCGTTCCAGTTTTCTCTCATTTATTCAATCCTAGATCTGAATGTAACTGTTTAATCTGATAAAATGAGCAGTCAAGAGTGAAGATCGGGTAATCCACAATGATGCCAAACACCCTTGGGTAACAAATCGCTTTTTCCACTTTAGATAAAATGCTTGGAGATTTGCTGATTTAAAATGGTTAGTAAGAAAGCATCCAGGCAGTCCACATGAATGGCAAACGTCTATGGAATGAAGCACAGCTCACTGGTCACAGAGTTAGTGGCACTGCAAGGGCTTAGTGGGTGTGCAACCTGCAATGAAAAAACTGGTGCACTGGTATGTCCACTGCCATGGCAAAATCAAGACCCAGCACAAAATGTGAGACCTGGTGGTCTGGGGAACGGGGCTGTATGATATGCACAGTGCCCTGTCGACGGGCCCTGGGCATGGGGCTTGCAGCGGCACGTGATAGGCTCTCTTTTCTATATGCAGGTTTTGAAAGGTGAGCAGAGAGGCGTGTTTGCGTAGTGGCGGGCAGTCACCTCCAGGCAGTGGAAGTGGATGGGGTACAACAGCCTGGGTGCACAGCAGCAGGCAGTCACCTCTGAGCAGTGGGGGTGGATGGGGTGCAGCAGCCTGGGTGCACAGCAGCGAGCAAACACCTGTGGTCAGTGGAAGTTGATGGGGTGCAGCAGCCTGGGTGAGCAACAGCGGGCAGACACCTCTGGGCAGTGGAAGTGGCTGGGGTAGAGCAGCCTAAGTGTGCAGCGGTGGGCAGATACCACTGGACGGCGGGAGTCGATGGGGTGCAGCAGCCTGGGTGCACAGCGGTGGGTCAGCTATTTAGGCTTGTGCAATTGAAGGTACTTTGATATTACTGATTCCATACTACGTTTCAGATGAGTAAGCTTGAGGGCTCCACTATGTTGCAGCATGTGGTTGGAGACAGGGAAGGTGAGCTGTGAGAGTTTTGTCCACATTGTGAGCACTCACTGTCCCTCTACATCTCTTCCTTTCTCTCCCTCACTCTTTCTCTCTCTCTTCCCCTCTCTCACTCTATCTCTTCCTCACACTGTTTATCTTTCTCTCTCTCTGCCTCTAACTCTTTCTCTCTCTCTTTTTCTCTCACACTATTCCTCTATTTCACTCGTCCTCGTTCTCACACTGCTTCTCTCTTTCTCTCTCTCTTCCTCTCACTGTGTGTCTCTCTCTTCCTCTCTCTCTTTCTCTGTCTTCCTCTCACTCTTTCTTTCTCTCTCTCTTCCTCTCTCTCATTCTTTCTCTCTCTCTCTCCTTTGATGGACGCATGCAAACAGTCTTATCTTGCTTTTTCTCTAGCCGTGATTCACAGATTGAAGACCCGCCCCCACATGGACCTCCCTCCATGAGGCGATGACTTCACTTCTACTAGTGCCATCATAGCTGAGTCTATGTGCAGCCTGTGATGATGCGCGGCCATGCTGGCATTCAACCTCTATATTGAATTGTGAGCTCGGCTTGGCCGTGTGTGCGCAACGGATGAGGAGGTTGCTTCGGCACATGGTGGACCCTCTTAAACAAATACCAGTGGTGGAAGGTGAGCGGAAAGGCTTGTTTGCGCAGCACTGGCAGTCACCTCTGGGCAGTGGAAATGGATGTTGTGCAGCAGCCTGGGTGCGCAGCGGCGGGCATACACCTATAGGCAGTGGGAGTGAATGGGGTGCAGCAGCCTTAGTGTGCAGCAGCGGGCAGACACCTATGGGTAGCGGGAGTGAATAGAGTGCAGCAGTTTGGGTCCGCAGCAGCGGGCAGACAACTCAGGGTTTTGGACTTGGCCCTTCTGGCATGTTCACCCGTGAACTTTGTGCCTTTTTATATTACATAAGTATAGTGATTTCTGGTCTTTGCGCACTTTGACACTGTGTCTCAGTGTAAAGTGCGTGCGCTCTGAGTGCGTGTGTGAGATTGGCCTGCCCTCCCATAGGAATGCATGGGGGATATGTATGTCCATGGTAGTTCCTAATGTGTGGGGAGTGCAGGGTCGAGTTTGGTATGTGTGGACTCGTGAGATTGATTGCTGCACGATGATGAGTGCAGATTTATTGTGTCCCGTGTGGAAGTGCCACTTCTAGAAGTTGGCCTGTCTGTGCAGTGAATGTGATTTGACTGCCTGGCTTGTGATTGGCTGGAGCTGGCTGTTGTGCCTGGCTCCAGGAGACAGGATGGGTCTGCCCCAGTGGTGAATGGAGAGATCTGCATGTTGATGGGAGGGAGGAGTGCACCTGGGACATGAATAGTGCTGGGCCTTCTCTCCACAATGCTGGCTCCGCACCCTGTGGTGTGTCTGATGTCCCTGACCCATCCTGTGAATAGGCAGAGGGGCTGAGCAAAACAAAGTGCTCAAGAACCAGTTGCATCTGGTTCGCCCCTTGCCTGCACCTTTGACAACAAAGGAAATGTGTGTATAAAAAGAGGATGTGACCTCATGTTAAATGTTCTTGTTTCCGGACTTGAATCTACCAGGGGCGTGCTGCTGCTGGGGCTCTGGGGAAGGCTTGCCTCCCTGGGCCCTGCCCAGCCCCTGGATGCCTGGATACCTGATGTTCCTGCTTGGATCCTAACAGGAGAGGGTTTGCTGCTAGTGGGGCCCAGGAGGGACCGCCATTGGGGCTGTCTCCTTGCTGGAGTGCCCGATGTGCTGGTCCCTTGGCACTGCATTTCCCATCCTGATGCCCAGGACTGTTGGGACCCTTTGCTCCGTGGGATCCTACTTTGGGGGCTTTGTAGTTGCTGTGCCCCAGCACCTTGTGAGTGCTTTATCTTTTAGTTAGGGGCAGAGCGCTGTTGTTTTCCCTCGGGAGGCAGCACTCCTGCCCTTTGGTGGCCATCGCGGGTACCCACCCCGCTTAATTAATTATTTCTGGAGCGGGTGCCGACCCCGCTTATTTGTGTGCTTTAGCACGTGCACACTCGGCTTCTACATTTTATTTTACGTACCGAAGGTGCCCACACCTCCTTTATGCCCAAAAAATCACCGCCGCGGCCCTCGCACCGAAAACAGGAAGTCAGGCACCGTAGTGCCTAACGCTGGATGGGACTTGCGGTTTTGAAGGCAAGTCCCGCCCGCCACCATGCTGGGATTGGTTGAAGTCATGCGCCTGCCCGAGAAGATTAGAAGCCGGTCCAGTCATGCCCTCCCGTGGCCCGGGGCTCCCGTGGGTTAGGGAGAGCCCCAGGGCTGCCACCAGAATGCAGCACCAGTGTTGCGGGGCTCCCATGCGGTGGAGGGAGTCTGGAGACAAAATCCCGCCCGCTGCACCGTCCAAGAGCCCATTGCATCACCGATGAAGGAGACCGGCCGCAGAGCGAGTCCCGGTGAGTGGGGGCTCTAGGGGGAGGTTAGTGCAGTGCCAGCGCGAGGCACCACCTAGTGTTGGCAACCCGAGCTGCCCAGGATGGCAGCGGGCCGCTCCCACGTGCAGATGATTGCGGCGAGGGCACCCGCGGGGGTCCTGGTGTCTGTAGCCACATCGAGGCGCATTGTCGGCGCCTGGGGGGCCCTGCCTGTGAGAGGGCCACCCAAAGCAAAAGGGGGCATATTTGTTTAAGGAGCCTAGGTGGCTCCCCCGCCCCCTTTATTCTACAGAGCCTCTGTGGCTCCAACTATGGGCACGTGTTTCTTCCAGAGCCTAGAGGGCTCCAACCTTTTGCGCAGTCTTTGTATTTGAGGAGCTAGAGTGCTCCAGAGGGCACGTGTGTTAAGAGACTATAGGGCTCCACCCTTTGCGCAATATGTATTTTCAGAGCCCCGCGTGGCTCTAACGTTGGCACAACATGTCCTGAGGGGCTAGTGAGAGCCCCTGTGGCAGTTTTTGATTCACAGCTGCCCAGCAAGTAGTGGGCAGCTGCACCGTTTAGGTTCTTTCTTGCTAGGGACATATCTTTAGACTCAGGAGTGAGTCGCACTCCTTCGCCCCTACTTTGGCCTTTCACAGCTGCGCAGCACTCGGTGGCAGCTGTAGGTATTAGGCCCTGTTTTTATCCTCCGCTGCCCAGCAAGTAGTGGGCAGCTGCAATGTTAGGGTTTTGGCGCAGTAGCGCAACCTGGACCTTAACCCCTTCGCTGCTAGGCCTTTTTCTGCTCCTGTACTAAGCCTTTTTTTGGCTATTTGGGGTAGTGCGTGCTTAGTCCCCTGTAACTTTTTGACCACATAAGGAATCCACGTCAATTTTGCGTCCTTTTCTTCCAACATCATGGGGATTCAAGAGGTACCCAGGGTTTGTGGATTCCCTTGGAGGGCTCCCAAAAATTAAGCAAAATATAGCAAGATTTTTGTTTTGTTCAGAAAAATGGGGAAAACGGGCTGCAAATGAGTCTCTGGGTTTTTCCCTGCAAAGGTTATCAAAAAAGGGTTTGTGGGGCTGAAATCACCATTTTCCCAGCTTTTAGGGAATGACAGTCTTTTGTCAGAGAACCAACAATTTTCACACAGCTTTGGCATTTTTCTGGGACGTAGCCTATTTTTGCTATTTTTAGTGCTTCCAACCTCCTTCCAGTTAATGGTGAAAATGAGTTTGAAAGCAATAATGGATCCCGGAAAGCTATACATTTTATTAAAGTAGACAACATTCTGAATTCAGAAAGAGGTCATTTGTCTAATTCCATGAAGTTTTCTTTATAGAAACGAACAGTTAAAAATTGGAAAAAATTTTAATTAGTTGAAAAATACAGCCTTTTGTGTCAACGTTCTCACCTGTAACTTCTTATAATTATGACAGCTCTTTGCAAGCAATATACCGTTACATTTGCTTGACCTTCCTGGTTGTGGGGATATATAGGACTTGTAGGGTCACCAAGAACCCGACAAACCCAGAGCCAAAAACTGCGCAGCAACTTGCAATGGAATTTTATTATGTGCAGGGTTTAGAGCAATTATTCTTCGAAAATGTATACATGGAAACATCTGTATGAAAGACACCTATGTATTTCTGAAATGGGTACATATTATAGAGTTTAGAAACAGTACATATTTGCACATTTTCAAAATTTAAAATACACATACTAGCATGAGAACTATATTTTTCAAAATGACTTCTTTTTTACACAATGTCTTTCGTTTGGAAGGCAGAAATGCATCAAAATTCAACAGGTAATAACAATTGCTTTACAAATCTGAACTACTATAAGTCTCCTGATAAAAATGGTACTTCACTTGCGTGGGTCGGCCTACTGCCTGTGACTGCTTCCCACCAGGTTCTGTTACCCAGAATCCCTTGTAAACCTAAAAAATTGACAAAAAAACAAATTTTCCTCACATTTCTGTGGTGGAAAGTTCTGGAATCTGCGTGGATCAACAAATGCCCACCTAACCCGCCTTCCCCAAAGTCTTCTGAGAAAAATGGCACTTCACTTGCGTGGGTCGGCCTATTGCCTGCGACAGGAAACATCGCAAAACGTAACGTGGTAGCACCTTAATTTTGCTGTGAAAAATGACCCTTTTTTGACAAAGTGCCTACCTGTAGTTTTTGAACCCAAGCTCTTGTGACACCTAGGGAAACCTAGAAAACCTATACATTTTTGAAAACTAGACACCCAGGAGAATTTAGGATAAGGTGTCTCGACTGCCTCCCACCAGGTTCTGTTACCCAAAATCCCTTGCAAACATGAAAAATTGAGAAAAGAAACACATTTTCCTCACATTTCTGTGGTGGAAAGTTCTGGAATCTGCGTGGATCAACAAATTCCCACCCCCCATTCCCCAAAGTCTTCTGAGAAAAATGGTGCCTCATTTGCGTGGGTCAGCCTAGTGCCTGCGACAGGAAACGGTGCAAAACGCAACGTGGTCGCACCTCAATTTCGCAGTGAAAAAATGTCCCTTTTTTGTCAAAGTGCCTACCTGTAGTTTTTGTTACGAGAATAGGTAAAAAAAACACATTTTCCACATATTTATGTGTGGAATCACCGTGCCGGCACAAATTTCCAACCCCAAAACGTTCCCCTTAGTGTTCCGAGTAAAATGATACCTCACTTTTGTGGGTGTTCAAAGCAGAACTGGCGTTTAGAATTCTCGGTGCTACGTTGTAAATACCACTGTTTTGGGCTCTTCCTGTGGTTCCGTGGATTCTGGACCCACGTCATAAACATCATCGTAGCATGACGATTCTGGTATCAGCAGACCGAAAATGACGAGTATGCTATATACGAGTATTTTCGGTGTATTCGAGTGACAAGATCACCATGAAATCAGAGATTCCGTTCGGAACCCTCGGGTTCCATTTTGAGCACGGCAGCCATTTTGTGGTTGCCCTCACATAGGCCGATGACCACGGCTGAACAAGTCTTTTAGCACACGTACACTTTAGCTGACTTCTAAATCACCCGAGCGAAAGGACCCTCCTGCCTGAAGCCAAAACCTGTTAGGCCAGTTCTTTTCCCAGTAGCTGATCAAGATTAAGTATCAAGTCACAGGACATCATAAACCTTTATTGCACACAACTATATCTTATCTTACTCACACCTGTCTCTGTTCCGTTTTTTTTGGCCTCTTTACGATGGGGATGTGCCCGTTTTCATTATGGGTTTGTTCAGCTTGTGTAAGAAGGAATGTTGGATTTTTACATGCTTGCAAAAGCTAGGACTGCCCCTTACTTTTGTACTGAGTCATGTAACGCTAAAACATATAAAAGGCCTCTGTCCTCTGTATTCCTCAGACTACCTCATTCAGTTGCTACGGCTTCTGTTTGACGTGGCCTCACTTATGTAAACTAATAAAGATGTCTTTTCATATTTTCAGCTTCTGTGCCAAGTTCTTTGTTATATTAGTAAGTATTCCCTGAGAATGAAAAGTGCAGTACTTCAAATGGCGCCCACTGTGGGGCTCATCAGAGAAGTGGCTTTCTGTGGGAGTGATCGTGAGAAAATCTACTGAGGAGGACAGAACAGGATTCTACTAAGAAGGTACTCTGTGCACAGGGATTCTGGAGATTCTTTGATTCTGCAGCCCAGTATATTTCTGATCTTCCTGATTTTGATCCTCCACATGATGTCACTCCTGACTGAGAACCTTTTTGGCGTGAGTATTCTAAAAAGACCGTTAGGTCATGTAGAACTTGACAGTTAGAATTTGGATAACCTTTTTGATTAAGTAAAAGTAAGAGTTAAGTAGAAGTGGGTCGCTCCTAGTCCTTTGTTCTTTGGTTCTTTGATTTTGATTGGTTCTTAGTTTGTTTGGTCCTTAGTTTTATTTGAAGATTGCAATTTTCAAAAACCGAGGGTCTTGTATATTTACCAGTGTATCAATAGAGATAGCCCCTTGAAGTTTGAAGCTAGATTAGTGACCTATAAGATGCCTGATCTTAGCAAATTTGGAGCTTTGTGTTGGCCAACTTTGTATACGTTTGGATTAGCCGGCTTCCCCTAAACGGAATATCTAAATAGGTTTAGATTTAAAAACATATTTCTTCCTTGGTGATTTTGTATCCCCAGGGAATTAAAATATGACATAATACAAAACAAGGATCCTTTGTTCTGTGCAATTTTATGAATGGAGATATGCAGAACGATTTTTGGTGTTCTGCCAGCCAAAGCTAGTGAATTAAGTGTTTTGTGGCTTCGTGCACATACATCAGTCTGTTGGGCTGTGTTTTTTTTTTTGCAGTCTTTTGGAACCCTATTGAGACATGTTTCTTGTAAATATGACTTACAGCTAGTATTTACAAATGGTTTGGTTTGGGTACAGTCTGTGGGCTGTCCTTTGTTTTCGTCCTGAGTGTTGATTTGTGGGTTCAATGTGTGTTTCAATGTCTATGTGGTTTTTCTCATTAGTGTAACTTCAGTGCGATGGCGCAATTTATGAAACAATAGCTACATGACTGTATTGTGTGTCCTGAGTGTTTGAATCCTTTCTCTTTATGTCTGCAATGAGCTCAATGTGTGTTTGTAGGTTTCTTGATGTTTTCAGTCTGGTAAGTAAAATGTCAGATTAATTAATATTAAGTAGAAATTAAATAACACTTCAGCAATTTACTATGTCACATGCTAAAATTGCTATGTGTTGCTATTTAATTTACAGACTAAGCAAAAACGCATATGTGCAAACTGTTAAATGCTTAAAATAGATAAGTTAAAATTCACATTCACTAGGAATATGAAGGGCCTCAAAAATAATTGTGTGTTTTGTAGCAAAACGAATTTGTAGCATTTTTTTACTTACATGCATTGTAGTACATGTAAAAGGCAAACACTTCAGCTAAAGTGAATTTTTGCTAGATTTAAATGCATCTTATTGCACACGCATTTTAAAACTTGAAATGTCTGTTTTCAGTAAGACTGAAAGCGTGCTCAGGTTTCAGCCCTGTGCAGGGCCTTTCCTGCCGTTAAGGCAGCAGATGTTGTTTTTCGAAGGCCATGAAGAGCATCGGAATGTTTATTTAGCCCAGGACGTAGCCGTTAGTTAATCACAGTTGGCCTTTTTAATTTCAGAATAGTGTTTTAGAGGGTTACAAAAATAAGGTTCATCACTTTGTATCACTGGAAGACATTCCAATTGCGGTTTTCCTCTCTTTAAGCATTTTTTTCAAAGTATATTTTTGGTTCTGTTGCTAAATACTGATTGTCCTTTAAAAAATGGCTCGAAAAATGTCATGTTTTAAGTTAGGCTTTTGTGCTTAGGCGAATAAATGAATGCATCTAAAAATGATAGGCAAGGGATGCAGCTTACCTTTATATGTGGAATTATCATAAAAACAGATAATTGGTTTCATTGAACGAAAAATTATTAATTATGGAAAAATTATTTGAGAAAAAATACGTTTTTTTTTTAATCGTTTTTTGATATTTATAAAGCTTAATACTCATACTATGACCTCCTAGTATTAAAATTTGATTTAAGTTATGTGTTCCTGTATAATTAGGTTATTTGCATGTTGGTTTTCACTTGGCGCAGGCGTAAAAACTCATTTTTCAAAGGAATTAGATGTGATATGCTTAATGTCCAATCTTTCAATCTGTAAAGCACATTCTGAGGATGATAAATAAGTAAAATAATTGTAGGATTTTTATTTTTAAGTGCCCCAAAGATAAAAGTCGAAATTGAATTCAATGGATTTTTAACACATCATTCTTGTCATTTACAATACCTTTAAAGTGCTTCAAGCTTCAGTAAATGCATACATTTAGGTATAATACAAATGTGCAGGTTGTCCCCATTTGGGTTTACTTTTAAATGGCCCAGTGAGATCCAATCAAAGTTGCTGAAATGAGTACCATTACAACAAGCATTTGTTCTAAAAACTGGTATGTGTGAATCATTCACAGTAAATGTAGTAGGCCTTCTGTCTTTGTCAGCCTCAGAATGAACAGAAACTGTGGGCTAGGAGAACAGGCTGCTCAAGTTGCGCTAAGATGCTATCTTTAGTTTTCCTGTAAACAATGGAGGAGGCTGTCATGTTGACATTTGTGACCTTTTAAATTCGAGCCTTGTCTCTGTGAAATACAGAATAACCTTGTTAAACAGGCCCCTGAAAGGTGGAATTTCTGGATTCTCCATAAGAATATCAATAAAATTAAAGAACCTAATTCCAAAGGGAAATATAAAAAAGGTTTCTTTAAAAGTCCCAACATCATGACATTTGTATTTCTGCTCTAAAAAATAATGTCTGCTAGTCGCTTTTATTTGACAGAAAACGAAGTGTTGCATTACGTCTTAGACAAAAAAATAAGATGCAGCCTTTTACTAAAATTTTGAAGCCTACATGAATAAGTAAGAACGATTTGCCAATTAAGAATTATTTTTTATCGTGGAGACTGTGGCACAAGGCTAACATGCAGTGTCAGGGAAAGGATTTTACTTCTGGAAAGTTAAAAGGGCCTCATGTTGCAAGGTGACTGACATGATGGTAACAGTTAAGTAATGGAAATTAATTTTTGTGTTTCTTAATGTGTATCGTGTTTTGTCTTCTGATTAAAAGTTATAATTGATATTCGTTTGTTATCAGAAATGTCTCTCTCTTGTGTATTGTGTATGTTTTTTTGCTTCTGCCTACAGACCATTCATGGATTGTTCTGGGTGATTTAAAGCAGACAAGACACGTGAGTTTGGTCGATTGAAAGAGATGTGTTTTTGCGTAACTCCTTTGGAAAGAAATGTTCATGTGTTTTTTATGTTTGTGTATTTGGTCCTATCATGAATTGTTCTTGCTGGTCCTGTATGTTAAAAAGTTGTATTTGACAGCAGATATCCACTAACTGGTGATCTACTGTCAAAAGGAGGGTGAGGATTTTAAGCCTGACAAATTAAGCAGGCCTGTTCTGTACGTTTTTTGCATGTTTTATGTTTCATGTTGATGCTTATGATACTATTACAAGTTTACCTGTGTTGTAAAAGGGATATACATGATGATGTGTATCCTGCAAACAGCTGGGTAGATTTGCTTTGACACTAAATTTCACAGAAAGACAGACAACACTTCATCAGTGTATGTCGAATTTGGCTTTAATGGTATTTGAAGGAAAATAAAAAAGATATACAGGAGGCACTGGGGGAAGATGGCGGCTGGGTAGGACGCTCAGCCAGAGAGCTCCCGACTCCGTGACTCCTCTGACATGAGGCGCCGCAGCAGAGCCTGCTAAAACACTACACACATGAAGTGACGGCAGACAAGGACAAAGGTAAAAAAAAAAAGGGATTCCTTTTGATTTGCGAAGACCACACGGGATGGTTTGCCTGGCATTGCATTGGCAACAACATCGGCGCCGGCAGTGGAGTGCAGAGCCTCGGGGGAAGACCTGGGTTCACAGCGCGGCGTGCAGGGGGAGGCGGAGCCACACGCTCCGGAGGGAAGACGCCGTTCAGATCTTTGGGCAGCCGGTGTGAGAGCAAGGACGTGCTGCTGCCGGGCCTCCAGGAGACTGAGGTATCAGTTCCGGGGCGCGAGCGGCAGAGTAAGCGGCAAATTCTGCACAAGCTCCGAGGGGAAACGCGGAAGTGAAGACTTGTGTCAAGCGCCTGGAGGTTTGAAGTTAGGTTTGGCTGGCTTAGGTGAAGTGTCTAAAAGAGAAGAATGCAATGGAATAAAAGCCCCATTTACAATATCAGGACCCGAGGAGTGGCTGGCGGATATTAATATCGGAATTGAAGGAAGTAATTTAAAGAGAGACAAGTGGGCATTGCTTAAATCCATACGTTTAATTACCACAAAAATTACAAATACCCCCCAAAACTTGCACAGTAAAAACCTCAGACTCAACACAGATAAACAGCATATGAGTGACTCTTTAAGAACAACAAAGGAGGGTGGTAAAAGGGACTGCTGTGAACTGGAGGAAAGCCCCCCTCGAGAAAAGCTAGCAGGAAAGTTAGCAGAAGCAAAGATTCAGGGAGGGCGATCCTCAGAAGTACAGGGAAAGCAGGTTATATCATCATATAGTTTGCGGAACAGAAATTTTTTGAAGCAAGAGCAATACCCCAAAGGCATATCTCCAAGGGAGATCAAAAAAAGGCACAGAAAACCGACCAGGGAGATTGCCAATACAGTTCCTGAAGGTGGGCCAACCAACTCCAAGGGAAAAACTGCTTCCTCGTTGAAAGCCAAAATAAAAGTGACACCCTCACTAAGAACCTACTTCAAAGTTCAACGGCAACAGGGCTCAAACGCAAAAGATCCGGCCTATATGCAGACACAGTCCTCTACAGAAAGCCCCTCACTTCTGAGGGAAGAAGGAGACACTCTCCCCTCAAGCGAAGAAATACCACCCTCTCCTTTGGTGAACCCGCAGACGCTGCTGAAACCTGAAAAAGTGGCCACAGATAGTATAGAAAAAAGGAACAAAAATAAGAATAAAAACAAGATTGAAACAAATTGTTTGGAAAACATCTGGAAGACTAACAAGGAAAGCAAGCTGGAAGAAGTAGTTAAACCTCAAAAAGTACTCATGGCGGAGGGGGGTGAGAAGGAGAACACCGTCGAAATATCACATGAGACTACAGACGAGGAGGAAAGATTACAAGGGGGACAGAAAGAAACTCAAAAAAACCACACAGACGAACTCCTAGAAAAAATATGGACACAAATGAGGGAAACATTTCAATCTCAGAGGCTAAACAAGATAAAATTCAGGAAGTCTGTGAGAAGTTGGACAATAAGCTAAACGCACTGGGTGACAGAGTGACGGCAGTAGAAAGTGAAGTTCTCGCTTTGGATAAAAGACTAGAAAAGAGCCAGAAAGAGAAATTCCCTGAGGCAAGAGAGTAAGATAATGAATGAAAAAATGGAGTCACTGGAAAACCAGGCATGAAAAAACAATATCAGAATTCTGAATGTTCCGGAAAATCAAGAAGGACCAGACATGAGGAAGTACGTGGTAGCACTACTGGCAGAATATTTTCCTTGGGCCGATGAGGCTTTGCTAGAAGAGGACATACAGAGAGCACATAGAGACCCATATGGGAAAAACAAAGAGAGCAAACACCGAGGAGAATACTTTTCAACTTTAAAACTTACGTGCTAAAAGACAAAATCGTGGGAGAGGCATTGAAAAAAGGTAACTTCAATACAGAAAACTGGACCTTCAAATTAAGATCTGATATGTCAAAGGCCTCCCAAACCAGGCAATGGGAATTAGGAAACTTCATGTCAGAGCTACAGCAGTTAGGCGCTACGGTACAGATGAAATTCCCACCATCACTTAGAATAATGTGGCGGAATAAAATGAGAAACATAAAAGATCCGGAAGAGGTAAAATCCCTCATTAAACTAATGCAAGAGCAAATAAGGTCAGAAAAACCATCGAGCTAACAAGAAATCCTTTGCAAATATAATAGATGAATTTAAAAGTATAATGGTGTAAGGCAATAATAACTTTCTTTATGTAAAAAGTCAAGAATCACGGGATAGGGAGCCATGAAAGGTTACGAAGATAACCGAAGGAAAAGAAGAAGGAGGCTTCCCCGGGGAGGGCAACTCACGAACAGAAAAAAGAAGATACAAAACCATCACAAGAAAGAGAAAGGGTGGGGAGCAAAATAGGGAAAAAAATAATAAAAAATCCTCATACGCTGGAGTAGAAGTAAAAAACAAAACGGAGTTTCATTTTATAAACAATGACATAAGTTATGGCAGAGTGGGAAAGTGTCAGAAGAAACAGAGTGAATGGGGAGCATAAGTAGAGACATCAAAATTCTCTCTTGGAATGTAAATGGACTAAGGACGAAAAGCAGAAGGAATAAAATCTTAGAGTATATTAGAACATCAGAGAGCGAAATAATAATTCTGCAAGAAACGCATCTCCTGAAAGAAGAATGGGCTCAAATAATAAAGACTCTAGGCTGGGTAGACACATATGTTTGCACCACACAACAATGCAATATCAAAGGAATTGCGATAATTATAAAGAAATCACTGAAAGCAGTCATGGACTTAGTAGAAGTAGATAACAAAGGGAGATGGGCGATTGCCAGAGTAAAGATTGAAAATTATCCTCTCACGATTGCAGGTGATTATGGCCCAAACTTAGATGATGCAGATCCCTTAGGGAAACTTTATTCGCAGTTACTATTATCCACCTCACCTATAATACTGGGAGGCGATTTTAACTTAGTAATGGATCCTAGATTAGACCGGTCACCACCAGGGAGACAAGCAAATCTGCCAAAAATGAGAGAGTGGATAGGTTTCTATAAAAGAGATCTAGAGTTGGTTGACGTCTGGAGGGATAAAGGAGACAGAAAGCAACCCTTCACTCTGTACAATAAAAAACTGGGACACAGGTCGAGGATCGATTATTTTCTTATAGACCGAGATCTGACAGGAAATATAAAAAATGTAGCCCACCTCCCAGCCCACATATCAGATCACTCAGCTGTACAACTAACTCTACAGGTTAAAACAATAGGAATAATAAGGAGATTTACAGTAGAGAGGGCAATATTACAAGATCAGGAGATTGTAAAATAATTGAAAATCGAAACAACAAACTTCTTTGAACTCAACAAAACAGGTACCACAAAACAGATAACTTGGGATGCGTATAAAGCAGTGTTAAGGGGGAAGTTGCTGAGTCTAGCGGCCTATAAAAACAAGAAATTAAAGCAAGAGATCACAGATTTGGAAACTAACATCAACACTATAGATATTGCAATATTAAGAGAACAAGATACGAGTAGAAAAGAAGAACTATTGCAAGAAAGAAAACATAAGAAAGAAATACTAGAAGACATCTTGGAAGAAAGAGTGCGAAAAAAGTGGGAGTCAAGTAAGTCAGCAAAACACGAATATGGGGAGGGTTGTGGAAAGTGGCTGGCGTGGAAACTTAAAACAGACCTAGCCAGAAATAAAGTAAGGAGTGTATATCAGAAAGGTCAAACAGTTCAAAGCACTGATGAAGACATAATCAGACAAGAATTCAGGAACTTTTTTGAGGACCTATATACGGAAGACACAAATACGCAAGATACCCTGATTAACACCTACCTTGAGAATGTCCCATCCTTACAATTAACGGAAGAAGACAAGATAGAACTAAATAAGGAGATACTAGCAAGTGAAGTAGAGGAGGCTATTAAGAGTTTGAAAAAAGGGAAGGCAGCAGGCCCAGATGCTTTACCAAATGAGCTCTACATGGAATTAAGAGACACCCTACTCCCACATATCACGGAACTGGCAAACTTGATCCTAAAACAAGAAAATAATATACCAGATTCATGGAACGATGCGATAATCACCATCATCCTAAAACCTGGTAAGGACCCCGCTAGATGCGAATCATATCGTCCGATATCTCTGCTAAACTCGGATTACAAAATCTTCACTAAAGTCATGGCAGCACGGTTAGGGAAAATATTGCCGCAACTTATAAACTTTGACCAAAAAGGATTTATCAAGGGGAGACAACTGCATGAAGTCACACAAGAGCTTTTGACTGCAATAGATATAGCCACGCAAAAGAAAGCCCCTCTTACCATACTCACTGTTGATGCAGCAAAGGCTTTCGACAGATTTAACTGGGCCTTCCTAGAAAAAGTCATGATCAGAAACAACATTGGCCAGCCCTTCATGCATGTTGTGAAACAAATATATAAGACACCTAGATCTAAAATTCTAATCAACGGAAGTCTCACGGATGATGTAAAGATAGGTAGAGGAACGAGGCAGGGGTGTCCCCTCTCGCCTCTGCTTTTCAATCTATATATAGAACCTCTTGCAAATAATCTAAGAAATGCCAAAGGAATCACTCCTTTTAAGTACCAAACATGGGAGAAGAAAATAGCACTATATGCGGATGACCTAATGATCTTCACGGACGATTATTCTAAAGCCAAGGAAACGATTGAAGAAACTATAAGGCCGTTTGGGATGGTCTCTGGCTATCTGGTAAATCACACAAAAACGGAAATTATGACCTGGAACACTCAGCGTATAAGTCCAAACATTAAGAAAGAAATAAGATATCTAGGAATCTTAGTGAATCATGATCTAGGGAAGATTCCGCAACGAAACATAAATAAGGTAGCAGGGGAGGTGAGAAAGCTGCTTAAGGTATGGTCTACCCTACCACTAAGTTTGATAGGAAGATCTAACATTGTCAAGATGTCAATTGTACCAAAGTTCACATTCCTTTTTAACACAATTGCTCTGGAATTTGGAAAATCACTGTTAAAAAAACCACAGAGTGAAATCACAAGTTTCATTTGGGCCTCGAAGGGCACAAGGATTTCATGGAAAAAACTTAGAAGGGGGAAGCAGAATGGAGGACTTGCCAGCCCAGATTTGATAGAGTATCACAGAGTGTTTCATATCAAGAATATCCGAGTGCTATTAAAAAGTCATCAAAATTATCCAAGGCACTTACAAGCAATGACAAAATCAGTTGACCACTTCCTATTTAAATTCGGACATCCCAAGTATTTCAAAAAAATAAAACTGAAGATCTTAAGGGAGGCAGCAAAAATGTGGGTAAAGATCAGAGTAACTTTAAACATTCCGTACTACAGCGAAATGGCCCCCATCTGGGATTCACCAGGAACTCCAGAATGCCTAAAAAACTCATTGGCCACTCCTTTGAAACTAGCAAACATCAACTACTGGGGACAGCTATTAAACGGTTCAACTCTGAATACATGGTCAGAACTTCAAAAGATGACAAAACATTTTATTTCCAAATTTAAATACTATCAAATGTTAAGTTGGTCTAAAACGATACCCACAAACACCAGAGAAAATGAAAAATTAGAAAAAGAAATGGTAAGGATTACACCGATACCTAAAGAAGTGGCAAAGTGGTACTGGGCGTTAATAACTGCTGGAGACAGAAATACGAGTATAGAAGATCAAATCTGGGGGAAAGACTTATTGATAACCGACCTGGACTTAATATGGGAAAAGTCAGTGGAGAAATGTTGGTCGACCCTTAAATCTGCGGCACTGAAAAGAAACCACCTTTATACCATACATCGAGCCTATTGGACGCCAAAAAAACTATCCAAATTTAAAAACGCAGGAGAAAAAAAATGCCCGAAATGTGAGGAAGAAAGGGCAGACGACATCCACATGTTTAGAACATGCCCCCTACTAGAAGAATTTTGGAATGAAGTTGGTAAGACCTTGAGCATAATCATGAACACACGAATAATTGTAAGTACTACCCTTACTCTTTTTGGGATCGAAGATACAGCAGATGGAGGGGGGCTAAGGCAATGTCAAGAAAATTTACTCTTTGTGTTAATTGTACTTGCAAGGAGGGAGATCTGCATTAAATGGATCGGATCCTCCCCTCCAACACATGAAGAGTGGATGAACTCAGCTGTAAGGATTAATAAACTAGACAAGAAGGGAAACAACTGTAAAAGATTTAAACATTGGGAAAGTTTTGAAAACCATCTAAATCCTAATATAGGGTAAGATACCGGTCCTATGATTAATGCGAAACAACTTCTGGCGACAAGTATGGTACTTGTTGAGTAGCCAAAGTGGCTAGCTCCCCCCGTTTCGAAACCAGAGTTTACGTTATGTGACGGCTTAAGGGTACTCCTCTAAAAATCATCTATAAGATGATAAACTCCCCAGACAAGAGAGATCAAGGGGCAGAATCGGAAAAGAACAAAAAATTAGAGGCAGACACCTGAAACTCCGAACACATAGACCTTCGCAATATGAGGAAAAAATAAATAAAAGATATACAGGAAACAAGGTTTCACCTACAGTCACATTACTGCCCATTTCCTGTAAGGAACAGGCAGCCCTAACTTTATATATCCTGATTGGACGTAAGGATAAATTATAGATCTGTGACTCTTGTACATGGTGACCTAATTTCTATATTACATTAGTCAGTTTTATTCTGCTTCCTAAGTAGTATATGGCTTTGTACCATAAAAGGAACCAGGTTTCATTTTTCCCTGAAGAAGGAACTGGAACATTAGCTGAGATTACCGTATATGGTGCAGAGGGCCAGCGGTAGAGTTAAATTTGTAAACTATCGTGATTTTTTTGTGTATCACCCATACTCTTGGTATTGTGTCACATGCCTGACTATCACCCAAGCACATCGTGCCTAGTTATTGGGGATTTTAGCTGTGTCCTAGTCCCATTTCTCCTTTCCGTATTCCTTTCACCAGTCAGCTTTTATTATTATTAGTGTATTGTTCAGGTTCACACTTTCAGATTGCAGTAATGTACCATGGACCCCCATCTTATGTATAATTCGCTTTTTCATAACCAGACTGTTTTCCCCGATAATCTGCATCATGCGATTTTTCTTTTGAGATGTTCTAGATGAGGAATTTAGGAACACCAATATGTAATCATTGAGATAACATGTGTTTGCTCCATTAGACGATGCCACTATGTTTGAGGACATCCATTCAGATAGAATTCCCATGTCACTATCTACCCTTAGATGATGGAGGATATGCTCTCACACGGAAACTCAATTGAAAAGCCTAGAGACACTGTTTTGCCTACTGCCTTTATGTTTGTATTGCTTTTGTATGGCCACTCCTTTGAAGATTGCAGGCCACCTGTTTTCAGTCCTTTTTTTTATACAATGAACTGTTTAAAGCATCACACTTGCTTCATCAGAAGGCGTTCAACATCAGAAAAGAAGGAGGAGCTGGTTTTGCCACAGAACCAGAATTTCTGTGCAAAAGAGCGCCTGTCATGTGCTGGTTAACCTCTGACAGTGTGCAGTCCCTTGAGCCCCTTGGCCTGAGTTTTGGCCACGCACCGAGCGCCTGTCATGTGCTGGTTAACCTCTGACAGTGTGCAGTCCCTTGAGCCCCTTCGCCACAGTTTTGGCTTCACACCCCCCCTTTTTCCTTTGCTCCAACGGAAGTGCAGTGCACCGGAGGATCCAAAATTGGCAAAAGGCACTACATTCTGGTGCCCATTAAAGAGCAGCCTGAGCGCCTTTGATACTGAATGATGAGTGTTGGAGCCTGAGAATTGTCCCGGGTCTGCACGAGATGATCTGTGCCGATGACCAATGAAGAGCACAATATCTGTAGTGTCTGCCGCAGAGGAGAGATGCTGGTGCACTGCCTTGAGACATTGAGACTTTTTGAATGAGCATTGAGTGTTTGCCAGGAGAGCACTCCAACGGATACTGAGAAGCACCATTTACATAAAAGACCTGAATGAAGAGGCCTATGCAACAACAAAAGAAGATTTTATGGACAATAGAAGCCTGCCAGAGAGGCTTTTTAAACGGACTCTGGGCATAGTTGGTTTCACAAGTGGTTTCCGTGTGATTGCATATAATAGGTGTTAGGAGGCTGATTCTTTTGCTGGCATTGTTTTAAAGTACTATTCTGTTTAGTAAAAGCAGAATAAAGTCCATTCTCTGTGGAAGAGTATCCCTTTTCATCTGAGAGCATTAATGAGGGTCACCACTGTTTCACTTGAACATATATTAAATTACTGAAATGCATAGGAAGCCCTAAACATGTTACTAGATAATTTTAGGATTTACTTTTTGCTTAGGGTTGTGAAAAATTATGATTTCGTTTGTAATAGCGGTCACTACTTTCTCCTGTTGTCTATATGTTCTTAACAACGTGTTTTCTAGTGTTTTTAAACATGACATTGTCTTTTATGGGTGGGATTGTCTTTGCTACCCAATTCACATCTGTACCAAGATCCCAACCTATGTCTTTTCCTACTACTACTTCTTTGCATTCTTTCCATATTTTACCTGAACATGGACTAGTTAGGAGGTCAGAGTTTACTGATAATTCCTTTTGTACAGTTTCTGCATCAACACCAGTTAGTAGTGAACATCACTAATTGTTGGGTGTGTGGTCTTATACCACATACTACAGATAGAGGTATTCCCTATTTGGTCCTGCCATATATGGCCTTTGTGCTACTACGTGTGTAAGGAGACCTGTCTCGAGAGAGTTGCTAAGTAATAGGATTATGCTTCAGCAACATCTTGATGATTTGATGAACATAGACCTGGACTCCGATTAGTGTGAGTGTAGGTTATTGCCTATGTAAGGGCAAAAGGAGGGTCTGTGGTTCCGTGGATTCTGGACCCACGTCATGAACATCACCGTAGCATGACGATTTTGGTATCAGCAGACCGAAAATGACGAGTGTGCTATATACGAGTATTTTCGGTGTATTCGAGTGACAAGATCACCATGAAATCAGAGATTTCGTTCTGAACCCTCGGGTTCCATTTTGAGCACGGCAGCCATTTTGTGGTTGCCCTCACATAGGCCGATGACCACGGCTGAACAAGTCTTTTAGAACACGTACACTTTAGCTGACTTCTGAATGACCCGAGCGAAGGGACCCTCCTGCCTGAAGCCAAAACCTGTTAGGCCAGTTCTTTTCCCAGTAGCTGATCAAGATTAAGCATCAAGGCACAGGATATCATAAACCTTTATTGCACACAACTATGTCTTATCTTACTCACACCTGTCTCTGTTCTGTTCTTTATGGCCTGTTTATAATGGGGATGTGCCCGTTTTTATTATGGGTTTGTTCAGCTTGTGTAAGAAGGAATGTTGGATTTTTACATGCTTGCAAAAGCTAGGACTGCCCCTCACTTTTGTACTGAGTCATGTAACGCTAAAATATATAAAAGGCCTCTGTCCTCTGTATTCCTCAGACTACCTCATTCAGTTGCTATGGCTTCTGTGTGACGTGGCCTCACTTATGTAAACTAATAAAGATGTCTTTTCATATTTTCAGCTTCTGTGCCAAGTTCTTTGTTATATTAGTAAGTATTCCCTGAGAATGAAAAGTGCTGTACTTCATTCCTAGTCACAGGCCTTTGGCCCACCCACACAAGTGGGGTATCATTTTACTTGGGAGAACAAGGGGAACGCTGGGTGGTAGGACATTTGTGCCAGCACAGAGATCCCATGCAAAAATGTATGGAAAAAGTTTTTTTTACCTAAATTTGAGGTTTGCAGGGAATTCCGGGTAGATAAACGTTAGGGGACAAACGCATGCCATACCTCGCTGGACTCCCCTGGGTGTCTAGTTTTCAGAAACGTTTGGGTTTGGTAGTTTTCCAAGATGGCCGCCGAGCCCGGGGCAAAAAACTCAGGTGTGCCCCCCCCCCCCCAAAACAGGTAGTTTTGCTATAGGTAATTTTAAAGTCTCGCCCATACGATTTGGGCCTTTTCCTGTTACAGCCACTATGCCTACCCAAGCAAGTGAGGTACCATTTTTATCAGGAGACCCGGGGGAAGGCTGGGTGGGATGAAATTTGAGGATCCATGCAGATTCCACAACTTTACCACACAGAAATGTGAGAAAAAAGTGAATTTTTTAGCAAAATTTGAGGTTTGCAGTGGATTCTGGGTAGGAGAATGATGAGGGACCCACACAAGCCATACCTCTCTGGACTCCCCCGGGTGTCTAGTTTCCAGAAATGTGTGGGTTAGGTAGGTTTTCCTAGATGGCCGCCGAGCCACGGGCCAAAAACTCATGGGAACCCCCTTGCAAAACCAAGTTGGCTTGTGATAGGTAATTTTGATGTCGCCTCATTAGGTTTTGGGCCCTTGCCTGTTGCGGGTCCTTAACCCTCCCACGCAAGTGAGGTACCATTTTTATCGAGAGACCTGGAGGAACTCTGGGTGGGAGGAAATTTGTGTGAGCCCAGTGACGCCACGCTTTCCCACACAAAATTGTGTCAAAAACTGATTTTTCAGCTAAAATTGAGGTTTGCAAGGGATTCTGGGTAAGGGAACGTTGGGAGATCCACACAAGCCATACCTCCTTGGAAGCCCCCGGGTGTCTACTTTTCAGAAATGTATGGGTTTGGTAGGTTTCCTTAGATGGCTCTCGAGCACGGGCCAAAAACCCTGGTGACGCCCCTTGCACTACCAAATTGTTTTGACTTAGTTATATTTTCAGTTCTACAGCGTGAGATTTTTGGCAAAATATTGCATGGAAATTGTGATAGACATTGTAAAGTTTGCAGGACATTGTGGATTAAAAAATAGCTCGATATTCACAAGAGAGACATCACCATGTAGTCCCATGGGTTAACAATAATATCTACATTTAGGAGGTTATTCTTAGATGGAATGTACACCTTGACAGAGAGACTCAAAAGACAAAGATTTCAACACAGCTATCAGTTTCTCAAACACAGACACATACCGGTTGGATTTGGCACGAGGGTGAGTGATGGTTCAGTACCTTTAATTTGATTAACAAGAGATTTCCCAAAAATGAAATGCACTGTCAATTACATGGGCAAAAACACTGAACCAATGGCTCGCAGCTCGGGAGCTGTAAAGCCACAACAAGGCACCAACCGTTTTACAGGACATTCACGCACCTTTCATACCGGATACACACAAGACCGTTCACAAAACTTAGACATTACAACATTTGCAAAAAGGGACAAAGTACAACCTGCTTCAAAAAGACAAATATTAATGCACAGCCATCTACTCCTCAAGCACGCACACATACTGGTTGGATTTGGCACGATGGTGAGTGATGATTCAGTATATACAATTGTATTAGCAAGTCGTTTCACAAAAGTGAAATGCACTGTTAATAATTGATAGGACAAGAAACTGAACCATTGACTCACAGCAATTGAGCTGTAAAGCCACGACAAGGCACCAACCTCTTTACAGGCCATTCATACAAGTTTCATACGTGTGACACATACAAAATATTCACACTGTCAGCCGTGGGCCCATCACATTACAACACTCACACCAGCAGACAGCGCCATTCAAGGGCCCATCACTTTCACACGCCCACATTCCAGACACCGCAACTACACAAACTGATGGATTGTGTGGAGTGGCACTCAGCTAGCAATATGTGTAGTGACCAGCAGCAAGTCACTACTCACAAACCGCCAGCCGAACACCAATCCACGCACACCACCATCCAAGCGCCAGTCTACGCACACCACCAGCCAAGCGCCAGTCCACGTACCCCGCCAGCCAAACACCAGTCAACGCACACCGCCACCCAAGTGCCAGTCAATGCATACCGCCAGCCAAGCGCCAGTCCACACACACCGCCAGCCAAGCGCCAAACCACGCACACCGCAAGCCAAGCACCAATCCATGCACTTCACCACCCAAGTGCCATTCCACGCACACCGCCAGCCAAGTGTCAGTCCATGCACACCACCAGCCAAGCGCCAGTCCACACACACCGCCAGCCAAGCACCAATCCATGTACTTCGCCACTCGAGTGCCATTTCATGCACACCGCCAGCCAAGTGTCAGTCCATGCACACCACCAGCCAAGCGCCAGTCTATGCACACCGCCAGTCCACGCACACCGCCAGCCAAGCGCCAGTCCACGTACACCGCCAGCCAATCGCCAGTCCACGCACACCGCCAGCCAAGCGCCAGTTCACGAACATGGCCAGCCAATCGCCAGTCCGCGCACACCGCTAGCCAAGCCACAATCCACCCACACCGCCAGTCAATCGCCAGTCCATGCACACCGCAATCCAAGCACCAGCCTACACATACTGCCCTCACATTTAGAATTTTAAAAAAATGAAATAACACAAACCAATTGCAAATACATACAAATCTACTAACACAAAATAGGAAACTACATACATTGCACTAATGCCAAACTTGAAAAAGAATAAAAAATATTAAACAATACAGAGCAGGCAGTTTACTTCTCATTGATACTCTAAAAAATTCTTATGTGTGTGGTACGATTTAAAACAAGCTGACACACACAATCCAGGTTTAGAAGGACAGTCGGGGCAGTACATACGAGTCTCCCTCCGCACGCCTCTTCGCCAACAGACTCTACATCTCCTAGTGGGAAAGTCTTTTGAGGTTGTGGGAGGAATGTATTCAGGAATGTGGCGATCTTTCAATCTACAAAAGAACAAAATGGAGGAGTACTACCCGATGAGGGTATGTGAAGGCTCTTGTCTGAACTCAGGAAGAATTGTTCCTTTGTTAGGAAACCCCTCACTCACCACCTAGTGGTGACTTGCTTCATCATCGGGGCCCACCCAAGTGGCCTAGCGTCACTTGGGTGTGCTTCAACACCTGCAACTGCAGTGGAGCTGGTAGTGAAGTGTGGGGTGCAAACAAAAAAGAATGTGAGTGTTAAAAATTGTCCTGGTATTCTTTTGTATAGAGTTTTAATAAAAAAGATACTGGACAAAATTAAAAGATAAGGTTGAGATAGTAGTGGGGAAGTTACGGCCCACTTATCTCTGTTTTATGTGTTGGTCGACATGTTTCTACCATAAGGGGAAAATCCCCGGTATTCCTCAGGACCAAAACAAGGAAGTGGGTGGTATGTGCCCCCTAGGTCCTACCGAGCAGCGAGCACGGGGAAGTAGGTGAACCGCCTGATCTCGCCCTGACAACTACTATGTTGTTACCGGCATAGCGCCCCCCTCCTGCCTGATGCAGCTCGAGTTGAGCTACAGCATTGTTTTAAAGCACCCTCTATTTTAGGTGTGCGTCCCAGAAGCTGATTTTTCTTCTGGCTGTCCAAGGATTTAGGTCTGGGTGTGTCTTTTAGGGGGCACATACCACCCACTTCCTTGTTTTGGTCCTGAGGAATACCGGGGATTTTCCCCTTATGGTAGAAACATGTCGACCAACACATAAAACAGAGATAAGTGGGCCGTAACTTCCCCACTACTATCTCAACCTTATCTTTTAATTTTGTCCAGTATCTTTTTTATTAAAACTCTATACAAAAGAATACCAGGACAATTTTTAACACTCACATTCTTTTTTGTTTGCACCCCACACTTCACTACCAGCTCCACTGCAGTTGCAGGTGTTGAAGCACACCCAAGTGACGCTAGGCCACTTGGGTGGGCCCCGATGATGAAGCAAGTCACCACTAGGTGGTGAGTGAGGGGTTTCCTAACAAAGGAACAATTCTTCCTGAGTTCAGACAAGAGCCTTCACATACCCTCATCGGGTAGTACTCCTCCATTTTGTTCTTTTGATCCTTGACCAGGGAATCAGGAGTATTTCCCGTCCGACGTTCACGGACACAACTCCTTACTCTCCTACTTGTTTTCCAGATCTTTCAATCTAGCCACATCCTCCACCACTCCTAACTCTAGGAACACTTGCCTGTTCCACTAGAACAAGGCTGGCTTATTCTAGATTCCTGAAACTTAACAAAAGGCATCTTTGACTCCGGACAAGAATTCTGGAACACAACAAAAGCATTAAAGGTTGCCAAGTGGAAAATATGAATAGCCAACTTCTTATACCAAATGTAAGCCTTACGAAGAGCAGCATAAGGATCCAACCTCTGATCTACTCTGTCAACACCACCCATGTGCCTATTCTAGTCTAAAATGCACACAGGTTTGCGCACTTCAGCAGCTTGACCCCAAAAAGTCACAGGTGCAGTGCTTTCATCATGGATGGTAGTCAGCATGTACACATCTCTCCTGTCTGAAAACTTCACAGCTAGAAGCGCCTCACATCTCAACGCACTACACTGTCATCGCACAAGCCTTTGGCAAACAAGTTCTTTTGGGAAACCTTTACGGTTACAGCGCATTGTGCCACAATCAACAGTGCCCACTTTGGACAATTCCTTGAACAACCGCACACCAGTGTAGACGTTATCTACATATAAATGGTGGCCTTTGTTAAATAATCCTCTACCTAGTTCCCACACAATTTTCTCAGTCACCCCAAAATTGGAAGGACCACAAGGGGGGTTAATGCTGGACGCCTTACCAGTGTACACCCTGAAATTGTAGACATATCCAGTCTCACTGTCACACAGCATATACAGTTTAATTCCATAGCGTCACCTCTTACTAGGAATGTATTGCCTAAAAACCAAGCGGCCCTTGAACAACACCAAAGACTCATCCACTGCTATTTCTTTACCAGGAGCATAGATCTCATAAAAACTATCAACAAAGTGATCAAGGACAGGCCGAATCTTAAACAGGCGGTCACAATCAGGGTGATCTCGTGGCAACGCTAAACCATTATCGACAAAATGCATCATCCGAAGCAGAAGCAAATACCGATCACGACTCATGACTGCTGGAAATATAGCCGTTGCCATCAAGGGACTAGTGGACCAATATAAGGCCATTGATGGCTTCCTTAACAAGCCCATCAAAAAGGTTATTCCCAAAAACTTCTTCATCTCCAAGATTTGTGGGAGTCCACCGGGTAGCTCTAGAATGGGGCTTAAGGCTAGCACTGTTGTCCCTCAAAAGCTGTTCTGCATACAAATTAATAAAGGTTGTGTGGGATGTGCGGCACACCTACGTGTATACTCAAGTGTTTGCTCTGTAACCTGTAAATAGCTGCTTTTGGGTGCCTTCAGGTGTAGTTCCCTCTGGTCCTAGGGAATAAAATTGAATAAACACTGAAATTGCAGTGCCAACCGAATGGCACTGTGCCTGAGGGCACTCCTTATGAAACGTGTTTTCTTAGATTGTTAACGATGTATTCAAATGTTCAAAAAATGTACATAAACTAAAGTTGTTTGTGGTTGATCAAAACAAAACGTTATTTATTTCAAATGTTCTTCACATTGGTGTATATCATTTCATTCATGATAATCCCGTTATTAGTAACAAGTACATTTCATCCCGGTTATGTGATCCTCGCTCAATTTGCGATGCATATAACCCTATGCATTTCGGGACCCACGCCCTTCGTCAGGGGAGTAGTATGCTATCTGAAAATGAAGAAGTTTAACATCAGTGTGTTATACAGGAATGAGGACTCTTCCAAATAGACCTATTATTAAAAAAAGAAAGCATGCTGATAGAATGACTACAAGGTATGTTGTGGCTATTGATAGACGCTTCTAGCGTGTTGAATGACGGTGATTGTTATGGGGGTGAGGAAAATGGGATTAGAACTAAAAATGGATCGTGAAAACGTTAACTGCCCTAGAACGACACGTGTCTATTTATTAATGCGGTTAGTGTTCACCAACCAGATGGTGCCTCCGGTAAACAAACGAACAATGTATGCATGGTGCCTGCTGTTACAGCAAAATTACACCCGGGTGGTCTTATTGTCTAACGACTGTGAGTGCCGCTATACCATACGATAACACAAGGGTCAAACACATGAACCTTACCGCGTTAGTGAGCGTAACGGCTTTTCTTGGTGTCCTTGTCCTCACGGGTGTGAAGCCCATCAGCGCGAGGTGTAGCAAACTAATCGATCTCGTATCGCGGGTGCGAGTGTTTGAATGCAAGTCGCGCAGAAACTGAGAGGTGGACTACTCTGTATCACTCGTACACAAGCGGTAGCCTGTGGATGCTATAATGTGGTGGCCATCTCAGAAAGGTAAATGCCGTCAGGTTTAAACAAGGGAAGACCGTCGAAAATGGGTTCAAAAAGTGTACCAATGCCCGAGATAATAGTAATGATAAGGTTCGGAAGTTGGGAATGCTGAATAAAAATAAAAATGGGTATGCGAAAGGTGTCTAGGTAAAAGATAATAGCTTGCCGACCCTTAATGGCGGCCATCTTAGGAAGGTAAATATGATCGACTCTGACGTTTGGGACACATTCAGTGATGGTTCAACAGGGTGTGCAGGTCAATAAAAAGTATATGTTAGCCAAAGGTGTGATCCTGGAAATGATATGTATTCCAAGTGTATTACTCATAACACAAAATTATGGACAGCAATTGTATCAATGTAAACCAAAAGCCCACCCGAATAGTGAGATCGTGTGTGTTATCTGGTATGTTGGTCACATGACAAAAATAATAAACAATAAAACGTTAAACAATATTAAACAAACACAATGGTGCATAAGTCCATGTCATTCAAGTGGTGAGCCACAAAAATCACTAATGTCTTATTTAAAGAAAACAGCTATATTCAATACGATCATTTAGACCTTTTGGATGACAAGCATCCAATGTTTTTATCCAAACAAGTTCTCTCTGGAGTAGTCTTTTTCTGTTGTCAGTGCCTTGTCTCAGTGGGACAACCTCCAGTACCAAAAATCGAATTTGACTGATGTTGTGATTGTTGTTCACAAAGTGTGCAGCAAAAGGTGCCTTCATGGTCTTATTCCTGATTGTGCTTTTATGTTCGGTCAGACGAACTTTAATTTTCCTTTCAGTCTTTCCTACATAGGGTAGGCCACATGGACATTTCAGAAGATATACCAAATTTTTTGAATCACATGTTGCATTGGTGTATAATTTCATAGGTTTGCCAGAACTTGGATGGTTGATTGTGTTGCCCAGAATGATATTATGACAATGGCTGCAGTTGTGGCAGGGTTTGGTCCCCGTGTATTTTATACCGATGGTTTCTGGTGCTTGCTCCAATAGGTCTTTTAGATTTTTGGATCTTTGAAAAGCAAATAGTGGGCTGTGATTGAAAATGCCATTGAAATCCGGTTCTGTTTGTATCATTTGCCAATTTTTCGTGATTATTTTCTTAATTTGTGTGCTTTTAGTCGAAAATTTTGAGACAAAAACTGGTCTATCCGTTGACTTGTACACTGAATTGGTAGACAATAACTTATGACGTGTGAGGTTGCCTACTCGTTGTTTTGCTGAGTCCAGAATCTGACTCGAGTATTTCCTGTCTTTGAATCTTGATAGCATGGCCTGTTCATTGTTCCTGTAAGTTTGTGGTTGGGAACAAATCCTTTTGACTCTGAGTAATTGTGAATATGGTAAATGTTTTTTCAACGGAAGAGGATGACAGCTGTCGAAGTGTAGTGTGTTGTTCCTATCCGTGTTTTTGATATGCAGGTCGGTGTGTAGTTGATTATCTTGATACTTCACAAGAACATCCAAGTATGGAATACTCTCAGTACTCACTGCATGTGTGAATTTAATGTGATCATCGATGTTGTTGATGTATGAAATGAAGTCAGTGATTTCTTCTGTTGTTCCTTCCCATATCAGGAAGATATCGTCAATATACCTCCAAAATTTCTTGATTTTGCTCATCCATCTTGGGTTGTTCAGAATGTGGTCTAGTTCCAGTCTGTGCATGAAAAGATTTGCATAGCTGGGGGCTGCACAATTTCCCATTGATGTGCCAACCAGTTGTTGGTAATATTCTCCGTCCCATACAAAGTAACTATGGTATAGGGTATATTAAATCAATTCCAATAGTAGAATCTTCAGTTCCTCACTCAATGAACATTGTAAGAGAAATGATTCTATGGCTTCCAAACCTCTGTTGTGTGGAATCGAGGTATATAATGCACATACGTCGATTGTGCATAGTAAGATGTTTGTGTCAGGATCAAGTGAGATTTGGTCGAGCTTGTTCAGAAAGTCTGTCGTGTCACGCACATACGTAGACATTTCCTTTACTAATAGTTGCAGGTACATGTCTATGTATTTCCCCGTGGGTTCGTGTATAGAGTCCCTGGTGGATACAATCGGACGAAAAGGTAGTTTTTCAAGATCATTGTGAATCTTCGGGAGCATGTGGAGGCTCGGACTTCTTGGGTTTGGTTGAATTAAGTATTTCTTGTCTTTGGCTGTTATTGTACCTTCTGCACAGACCTTCTCTAGAATTTCTTTCAGTACTTTTAGAAATGCTTCCGTTGGGTCTTGAGATAATTTCATATACAAGTCATTGTTGGATACATGTTCAATTACACTCTCCTGGTAGAATATAGAGTCCATAATAACCTATGAAATTATACACCAATGCAACATGTGATTCAAAAAATGTGGTATATCTTCTGAAATGTCCATGTGGCCTACCCTATGTAGGAAAGACTGAAAGGAAAATTAAAGTTCGTCTGACCGAACATAAAAGCACAATCAGGAATACGACCATGAAGGCACCTTTTGCTGCACACTTTGTGAACAACAATCACAACATCAGTCAAATTCGATTTTTGGTACTGGAGGTTGTCCCACTGAGACAAGGCACTGACAACAGAAAAAGACTACTCCAGAGAGAACTTGTTTGGATAAAAAAATTGGATGCTTGTCATCCAAAAGGTCTAAATGATCGTATTGAATATAGCTGTTTTCTTTAAATAAGACTTGAATGACATGGACTTATGCACCATTGTGTTTGTTTAATATTGTTTAACGTTTTATTGTTTAATATTTTTGTCATGTGACCAACAATACCAGATAACACACACGATCTCACTATTCGGGTGGGCTTTTGGTTTACATTGATACAATTGCTGTCCATAATTTTGTGTTATGAGTAATACACTTGGAATACATATCATTCCAAGGATCACACCTTTGGCTAACATATACTTTTTATTGACCTGCACACCCTGTTGAACCATCACTGAATGTGTCCCAAACGTCAGAGTCGATCATATTTACCTTCCTAAGATGGCCGCCATTAAGGGTCGGCAAGCTATTATCTTTTACCTAGACACCTTTCCCATACCCATTTTTATTTTTGTTCAGCATTCCCGACTCCCGAACCTTATCATTACTATTATCTCGGGCATTGGTACACTTTTTGAACCCATTTTCGACGGTCTTCCCTTGTTTAAACCTGACGGCATTTACCTTTCTGAGATGGCCGCCACATTATAGCTTCCACAGGCTACCGCTTGTGTACGAGTGATACAGAGTAGTCCACCTCTCAGTTTCCGCGCGACTTGCATTCAAACACTCGCACCCGCGATACGAGATCGATTAGTTTTCGACACCTCACGCTGATGGGCTTCACACGCGTGAGGACAAGGACACCAAGAAAAGCCGTTACGCTCACTAACGCGGTAAGGTTCATGTGTTTGACCCTTGTGTTATCGTATGGTATAGCGGCACTCACAGTCGTTAGACAATAAGACCACCCGGGTGTAATTTTGCTGTAACAGCAGGCACCATGCATACATTGTTTGTTCGTTTACCGGAGGCACCATCTGGTTGGTGAACACTAACCGCATTAATAAATAGACACGTGTCGTTCTAGGGCAGTTAACGTTTTCACGATCCATTTTTAGTTCTAATCCCATTTTCCTCACCCCATAACAATCACCGTCATTCAACACGCTAGAAGCGTCTATCAATAGCCACAACATACCTTTTAGTCATTCTATCAGCATGCTTTCTTTTTTTAATAATAGGTCTATTTGGAAGAGTCCTCATTCCTGTATAACACACTGACATTAAACTTCTTCATTTTCAGATAGCATACTACTCCCCTGACGAAGGGCGTGGGTCCCGAAATGCATAGGGTTATATGCATCGCAAATTGAGCGAGGATCACATAACCGGGATGAAATGTACTTGTTACTAATAACGGGATTATCATGAATGAAATGATATACACCAATGTGAAGAACATTTGAAATAAATAACGTTTTGTTTTGATCAACCACGAACAACTTTAGTTTATGTACATTTTTTGAACATTTGAATACATCGTTAACAATCTAAGAAAACACGTTTCATAAGGAGTGCCCTCAGGCACAGTGCCATTCGGTTGGCACTGCAATTTCACTGCATACAAATTAGTCAGCTCGACAATCTCTGCCAAAAACACATTGTCCATACACAACTGAAAAAATTTATCGGCAAAAAATTCTCAGTATTCACCCTAGAACACCAGTAAAGTCTGGCAATGCCGGCTGCACCATGCCAGGGGCAACCCAGAGGCCAACACTATAAACGGGAAGTGCGGCATCCCCAGCCTGCAGCGCAGATGCCTCTTGCAGCACTACACCAACGAGAAGCCTAGCAACCTCAGATGCTTCTTGCTGCACTACACCAATGGGAAACCTAGCAGCACCAGATGCCTCTTGCCGCACTACACCAACGGGAAGTCTAGCATCCTCAGATACTTCTTGCTGCACTACACCAACGGGAAACCTAGCAGCCCCAGAGGCCTCTTACCTCACTACACCTACGGGAAGCCTAGCAGCCCCAGATACCTCTTGCTGCACTACACCTACGGAAGCCTAGCAGCCCCAGATGCCTCTTGCCGCACTACACCAACAGAAAGCCTAGCAGCACCAGAAGCCTCTTGCCACACCACAGCAACGTGAAGCCTTGTAGCTGCAGCCTGCAGCCCTCAAGCCTCTTGCCGACATACACCAAAGGGAAACCTTGCAGCCCTAGACTGCAGCAGAGATAACTCTGGGCGCACTACCGGCACATCAATGTCCTCCTCTACCACAGGCACTTAATCAGCACTAGAAGCTTCATCATCTGATGATTCCATGCGAAGAGAAAACTCACTGCCTGAATCTTCTCCTCCTACCTCTGGCTCCGAATCGGAGTCAGTCTCTGAACCAAGGTCAGAGGAAGACTCAAAAAGCATACCAACCACCTGCTGAGCAGTAATCCTGTGACTTGCTATTATACTTACTAAGAAAGAAGACTGCACAAACAAGTCAACAACAGCCAACACTGTGCAAAGTAAGTAGTAAACAAGGTATGGCTTTAACACACAGATCTATACACTCCAAAACAATATAGCTCTTACCAAAGATAGCTACACTCACCAGCACCTACTCTGCTGAGACACAGCAAAAAGCAATGATATCCCACTAGAAAGAAAAAGAAATTACACATTAGACAACAAAGTACACATCAAGCACTAATGCAAAAACGATTTTGACAATCAAAACACAGAGCCAAACAAACTGCTATTACGACACCTTTTACAAAAACACATTCATCTAGGGAAAGTAGTACAAAATACATTCACTTACCAAGCATATGCAACAACACAAGCTGCAAATCCAGCAGTAACAAAACCGCAACCTACAACAATCCAAACAGCAAAAGCCTTGAACTAGAATGAAATAGAGAAATAAAAAAATTACTATTACATTTATATAACAATTAAAAATATAACACACAAATTTGCCACCCAAATGGACATTCAGCCATATAGGCCTTCAAATAGGGCTGAGACCAATGGGGATTAGGTGAGGTTTTCCACCAAGACACTGGTTATATGTTGGGATGGTTTTTTCTGCCTGCCCCTTTTGGTGCCAGTCGGTCTTTTTGTCCTTACTGTACCCCCCTCACACGGGGGCAGTAAGGGAAAAAAAAGACTGACTGGTGGGCAGAAAAAAACATCCCAAAATATAACCACCTTTGGAAGCGAACCTTGCCCAAGGGCTCACTTCCACACACTAGAAAATACAATCCCTATGTCATAGTGGGCCAGAAAGGCCAAAAAACAGCCGAAACAATGGGCCAATTCGCCCCCAGGGGGTGGGGTTGGGGCAGAAAAACATTCCTAAAAAATGTCCCCTCTAGGAAGCGACCCTTGTCCGAGTGATCGCATCCATTACAAACATTAATGGCCTCCAAACAATCCCTGATGCCTAGTGGCATTTTCTGCCCCCCCTGGGGGCAAAACAACCAAACAAACGGGCAGAAAATCAAAAAATATATATGGGCACACACCTGGAAGCGACCCTTGCCCAAGAGGTTGCTTCTATCCTATTGAAATTGTCATTAAAAAAATCCCTGGTGCTTACTGGCGTTTTTCTGCCCCCCCCCTCCCCCAGGGGGCAAAAAGGCTGAAAAAAACAGGCCTATTTGCCCTCGGGGGGGGGCAGAAAAAAAATCCTGAAAAATGCCCCCTCTAAGAAGCGACCATTGAAAAAAAAAAATGCCCCTAAACCAATCCCTGGTGCCTAGTGGCATTTTCTGCCCCCCCCCCCACGGGGGGCAAAACGGCCGAAAAAATGGGCCTATTTACCCCCCGGGGTGCAGAAAATCTAAGTCTAAATTTAGTCCCCATCTGGAATGACCCTTGCCCAAGGGGTCACTTCCTACATTTCGAAAATAAAATCCCTGGTGCTAGTGGCGATTTTCTGCCCCCCCCCACCCCCGGAGGGCAAAATGGCCGAAAAAGTAGGCCGATTTGCCCCCAGGGGAGGCAGAAAATCAAATCAAATTATGGCCCCCACATGTGACCCTTGCCCAAAGGGTCGCTTCCTACAATCTAAAATTAAATCCCTGGTGCTAGTGGGGGCGTTTCCGCCGCACAATCGTGATGCTGTGCGCGATCGTGAGGCAGAAATGCCCTGCAAAGAGACATCAGGGGAGAGGAAAATCTCAACACAATTTGTGCTGGGGTCACTAATTCTGCCAAAATTGTTAAAAAACAATGATGCGCGGGTTCCCGTGTTTTATTTTAATGAGACCCCCTGGGGGCATTTAAAAAAATATATTAGCAGGGCTCGTGGGGCCACCAACTATCCGAGGCTTCACTCATGTTGGGAGGGGTCTGCGTGGCCCTCCTCCGGGAGCCTGTGATGCCCTGGGGACCGCTAACCCCCAGGATAAGCTCCTGCAGTGTCCCAGGGTGCCCAACTCCAGGACTCTGCTGTTTGCTATGAAAGGGCGGGAGCCGTGCCTCTTCCACCCTGTCTTAGCAAACTTGCTTTGGATTTTGGAAGCGAGAGCAGGGAAACCTGCTCTTGCTTCCAAAATCAAAAGCCGATTGCTTTTCCACAAGGGTAGGGGCATGTCAGTAGCTCCCAGTGTGGAAAAGCAATGCTGGCTCCCGCAGGACACAGGGAGCCGGCGGGACAGTGGGGGCATTGGGGCTCCCCCCAGGGTCCCCAACGGTGAGACCAGGCCCTGGGGATGGAGTCCTCGGGCCGGAATTGGCACAGGATGGGGGCCGGCACGGCCCTTTTCTCGTTTTTTCCTTTTTTTTTTTTTAATAATGAACATGTTGGCATGCTTCGGGGGATGGGGTCCCCCAGGCGAATGTAAATTGGTGAAAGTGGACTTTTTTTTTGGTGCGACTAGCGTGGCCCTTATGTGAAAATGACGGGTGCGCGACTCACAGCGCAGCACTCGAGTACTTGTTAAGACTTTCAATCTCCGAGGGGTATATTCTGAAGAACACAGCGCTGAGTTAACCTCACTTTATCGCAACCAAAATGGTGATAAATTTAACGCACCATTCACAAGCCGGAGCAAACAGCCCCTATCACCTGTTTACCTGCCTCAAAAAGCATTGTTACGGATGACCCAGGCAAATATTGCTAATGAGATGTAGAGTAGGCGTTCTCGTACAAAAAGCAGCAAACACATCTGTTGCATTCTGCTTTTCCTTTCCTTCTGTCCTTTTTTAGTGTTGATTATAATTACCTCAGCATAGATCTATGATGTCACATAGAGTGCTGGGTGTGTATGTTTGGAATGACAGTTAAAGATATCTGAGGCTGAGCAGCTGCCTGCTGCTCCCGGTGGGGACCCATCTTAGACTTTACTTAATTATATTCTTGCTTATATCCTATACATCAACTCCTAACTACTAAGAATAAATCTGAATAAAGCAACACAAGGACTCATCATCATTTATTTATTATAAATATTACACTGGCGACGATTACGGAAGAAACTACGCGTGATGACACTACAAAAGAAATTAAAATGAACTACCAGAACTTCATGCCAACCCTTTGATTTCCCCACCGGTGTCTACAACATCTGACAGCCATAAGTAAGTAAAGGGTTGGTATGAGCGTGAAACAAGCTGAAGTATTCCAAATGTTTGGATGTTTAAATTGCCACCTGCTATATTAATTCGATCTTGAACGAACTAATTTGCCACTGCTTGGATCGGTTTTACTATTTATAACACTTCGAGGAAAAGGCTAAAAAGCACACCTCAACCGGAGATAAGTATCGAGTTCCGGTGTGAAGTGAACTTGAAATATGAAAAAGTGAGCCTTCGAGTAATGTTCGTTATTATAACATAAAGCAATTAATGTTTATCTATCATATTCCAAGTGGAACTATTTAATTTATCATATACAAAGTGGTATATTTCGGAGACTTCCCAAGACAAACATGTCAGCAATTTGTCTGAGGCGGCTACTTTCATTTTGTCTAAAACCTTTGAGGATATTTGAAACAGATGACTACACTATTTCAAAGTAGATTGTGGCTGTAAAACAAATGAGCGGCGCTTTTAAGGAAAGAAAACTGTTTGTAAACTCATTCCCTGCAAATATGGTGAACAAGCTGCGAGCAGTGTTTAAGAGATAATTGGGTGCCAGCGCGCTCAACTTAACGGAACACAAAATATGACATCGGAAAAGATCGTGCAGTTTTATTTTGGGAAAATGACACATGCGATGTTTCAAAATTCAATGTTTCTGGAGCATATTGAATGCCTAGCGATGAATTTTCACATAATACTTACAATTTTACTCATAATGTGATTTTCAAAAAAAGTAACGACTTACGAGCATATGGCTCGAGCACCTACATCATCTTCGAAACACTGTGTGATGAAGTTTCAATGACGTGATCATCACCTTGACAACATTGCTCTCCATGTTCACTCCGTCCAAGCTAAAAGCTGATAACATCACTTTACTAACGCAGCACAGCGTACGCGACGCAACATAGCGTCAATACGTCACTGGCAGCCATTTTGATTTCATTTTGCCGATATCATCGTAAGGAATACCGAGAAAAATTTCCTACATCGATCGAAAACAGAATTTGACAACTTTTGTGAAAACCAAAATCCAAAGGTACTTTGAAATATTTGGTTACCTATTGTGACTCTCTACTTCGCTGATGTGCACAGCTCAAGAACGAGTTATAACGTGCACGATTCAGATCTTCAGTATGCTCATCTATTTAATGTATGACAGTTTAGAGATAACTCCAGTATTTCCTTACGTTACATGCAAAATTTAAAAATTCTACTTTCTCATCTACAGTTTGCATGGATAAATTAATTTATGTGTATTCCAGTTATTGCTGATTTAGTTTATTTTATGAAGTGAGCCAAATTTATGCTCAACTTAAGTTGAAGTGCTCCGTTTTAATTTATTCAAACTTTTGATTGCAGACATTCATATATTCGTACGTTGATTGCAGTAAATTTCATATAAGGAATTATAGAATGTATACGTTTGCAGGGCCACATTAGTGTCCAAATTCTGAGATGCTCCATTCCTTTTAATGTGAGGAGTTCTAGTACTTCTTGGTTTTAGGAGTTTACGGTTTGCATCCAATGATAAACCGTGTTTTAAAAATAATTTCAATCTTTTAAAGAACTTTAAAGCTTGTTGAACCACATATGTGCTCTAAAGATAGTTAGAGGTGTTCAAATTTATTCAATGTTTGTAAGAGCCCAATTGCTCTAATTTTAGTATGTGAACCACATAAGTGCTCTAATAATTTAGAGGTGTTCAATTTGTTCAATATTTGTAGGAGCCCTATTGCTCTATTTTATTATGTGAACCACATTAATGCTCTGATATTTTAAGAGGTGTTCACATGGTTTGATATTAAAGAGCCACAGGATGCTCATGTATAGAACCACAGGAGTTCAGTATATTAGATGTTAGAACCATAGGGGTTCAGTATATTAAAGAGCCACAGAGTGCTCATGTATAGAACCATAGGGGTTCAATATATTAAATGTTTAAAGAGTCACAGGGTACTCTATAATTGATTCAATATTTAAAGAGCCGATGGTTGTTCAATTTTAGAGATGTTTTTCATTGATATGAATCATTTAAATGCTCTAATGTTTTTCATTATTATGAAACATTTAAATGCTCTAATGTTTTTAGAGGAGTTCATATGTATTGATATCAAATCCATCTATTTCCATTCTTGTGGATTAGTTATATTGTAGGTGACTGTACTTACTTTCATACTTTCACCTTTTAATGTTTTTACCTTTTCTAAATTTTGTTGTTACCAAATCCATCCATTTGAGATGTTTTTCATTAATATGAATCATTTAAATGCTCTAATATTTTTCATTATTATGAAACGTTTAAATGCTCTAATGTTTTTAGAGGAGTTCATATGTATTGATATCAAATCCATCTATTTCCATTCTTGTGGATTAGTTATATTGTAGGTGACTGTACTTACTTTCATACTTTCACCTTTTAATGTGTTTACCTTTTCTAAATTTTGTTGTTTCCATTTCCATTATTGTGGATTTGTTATTTTGTGGATGACTATACTTCACTTCTTACTTTTACCTTTTTATATTTCTATCTTATCTATTTACGTTACTTCCTTTCATACTTTCACCTATTGATAATTTTATCTTTTCTAATTTTATTGTTGTTTATATTATTTTTGTTTCTTTCAAGGGGAAAGATGTGTTGCATTCTGCTTTTCCTTTCCTTCTGTCCTTTTTTAGTGTTGATTATAATTACCTCAGCATAGATCTATGATGTCACATAGAGTGCTGGGTGTGTATGTTTGGAATGACAGTTAAAGATATCTGAGGCTGAGCAGCTGCCTGCTGCTCCCGGTGGGGACCCATCTTAGACTTTACTTAATTATATTCTTGCTTATATCCTATACATCAACTCCTAACTACTAAGAATAAATCTGAATAAAGCAACACAAGGACTCATCATCATTTATTTATTATAAATATTACAACATCATTCCGCAAGTTTCTCAACCACCAGCAATATCGTTGGAGAGAGTAGGAAATAGGTGATGAGGTGCATTAGTAGCAGGAAGTTTACACCTGCTCTAAGATGGTGTAATGTCAGACTACAACCTGCAACATGAAAAGGAGCCCAGCCCGGAGCCACACCTGAACGACAACAGATGCAATGGAGCCAACAATCATGCAGCTCGGACACCCAACACTGCCCCAACACCACCTGCAACTAGCCCCTTGTCCGCTGTCCCCCTCACACCCCCCTCCCCCCAAAATGTGACAGCAACCTTAGGAAATCTGGAAAGTAACATATTGGCTGATGTTCCACAATTATATTTAAGAAGATGCATGTGAAGTTGGAAAAATAAGAATCACAGTCATGGATGGATTTACATATAACACATTTTATTTAAAGAAAACAACAACAAATAAAACTATGTACAGCCATGGCGTGTCATACCTGGACTATTTGTGAATCACAGCCTGCAAGACAAAAAGCAAAATAAGATTGTGCGTAATGTGTCCATCAAAGGAGGGGAGGGGAGGGGAAGGGAGGGGAGAGGAGGGGAGGGGGGGAGAGAGAGAGAGAGGGAGAAAGAGAGAGAAAGTCAGAAAGAGAAAAAGAGAGAGATGAAAAGGTAGAGAAAGATTGAGATACAAGGATGGGAGAGAGAAAGAGAGAAACAGTGTGAGAGAGAAAGAGTGAGAGAAAAAGTGAGACAGAAGACGAGAGAAAGAATGAGAGAGACGAAGAGACAGAAAGAGTGTGAGAGAATAAGAGAGAGAGAGAAAGAGTGTAAGTGACAGAAAGGAAGATATGGAGAGGGAGAGTGAGTGTTGACACTGTGGAGCTCACCTTTCTACGACTGGTTTGTCGCCAATCATGTGCCGGGACATAGAGGAGCCCTCAAGTTTAGTCATCTGAAACATAGTATAGAATTAGTAATGGCAGAGTACATACAATTGCAGACGCGTAATTCTCAGTTTCGCCCCTACGCACTCAGGCTGCTGCACTCCATTGACTCCCGCCACCCAGCGGTGTCCTCCCGCTGCTGCGCTCCCAGGCTGCTGTACCCCGTCCACTACCAATGCCCCCCTGTTAGAAATGGGATTTTTGGGTGGCTGAGGCTTGTGCCAAAGCCAGACAGAAACCACCACTCCAGACAGGGCAAGGGAGTTACACGCCAAAGATAACCCCTGCTCACCCCATGGTAGCTTGGCACTAGCAGTCAGGCTTATCCCGGAGGCAATGTGTAAAGCATTTGCGCACGCACCCACCTGCAACAACATCCCAGACCCCCCACAAAAGGAAATCCATACAAGGTTATATCAAAAATAGCATTTGTATTATCAAAACACATCAGAATAATAATCACAGGATGTACATTGTGCCAACTGGCACGGGCAATATTTACAAGGGATTATGTACACCTGACAGGACCACATGGACCACTGTCAGGATCATCACCAAGTGAACTTGGTAAAGGTGAACTAAAACATACAAGTAAAAATAGGATATAGAACGTACAGTCAGTAGACACTGATAATCACTGCACGTGCAACACAGTATCCCATCAGTCTAACTACATTAGACCCTCACCACCTAAGTAAAACCTTACACTAGAGGCGTAAATCACACAGGGAAGTACCATCTCTCTAACATACCTAAACAGGTAAAACAGCCTACTATGCATACATTATATCTAGATGCATCAAACACTGGGTGTGCAAAACATCCTACACACAGTACATTTCCTAACACCCAAAGCATTAGCACATCAATTACATTAACCGCTTCCCTGCTGTTGACAAACTGGACTGGTCATGGCACACACTGGTCGTGTGTTGATGACGAGTCCAGCTCGTCATCAACACACGACCTTCAGGGACTCACTAGGCAGGCTAGAGGGTCAGGGGGTTTCTACCATGCCCCCTTCACTTGTTTTTTATCTTTGTTTCTCTGTTTTCTAGTGACTCTCTTCTACACAGTCACAAAAAAGCTGACAACACTTCCTGGTTTAGAGTGTTGACAGACAATTAGAATGTACCAGCAAATTAGAATGAAGCTTGTGGTCGGGAGGGGTCGCGACTCCACCGCTGCTCTAGATATCGAAACTTTAATTTTTTTAAATTGCTTAGCAACTACTAAACAGATTTACACCATTTAAAGAAAGATTGCATTCTAATTCAAGCACTACCTTTTTGGCAATTTTATTTTTGCCGGCCGACTCATGGCCTCCCGCGGCCCGAGGCTCCGATGAGTTAGGGAGAGCCCCGGGGCCGCCAGCAGGACGCAGCACCAGTGTTGCGGGGCTCCCATGCGTTGGAGGGAGCCCCGGAGACAGAGAGCCCCGCCTGCTGTACCTACCAAATGCAGCAAAGATCGAGCATAGGCCGCCTGTGGCCTTGCTGGCTCCTTCCTGAGGTCCCGGTCCCAGAAGGAGGGACCGAGCGAAGCAAGTAGGCCGCCGCAGGAGCAGCAGCATGAGTTCTGCGGCTGGGGCGCGAGGCACATTGCCGGTGCCTGCCCTCGCCGCCCCCCAGTGGAGAGAAGCCAGGAGCCCGGTAAGGAGGTGGCCCGGGGTTGTCCCCTTTTGTTCTTCGAGCGGCCCCACTTGAAAGCGGGCCGCTTCGACGTTGGTTAGCCCCCACTTACTCAGGCACGAGGGGCCCATACTTGGCAGCGTGCCCTGACATTCGGGACACAGGGCATTTGAGCCCCTTCTCGTGATGGCCAATTGGCCAGCGGGGCTGGTATGTGGAGAGGGCGCAAGGCCCTAAATGTGATTTAAGCACTCTAAATGTAGCACAAAGTGATTGCCTACTGTATTTCTACTTGTTAGGCCTAATGTGATTTATGCATAATGTGCAATGCCTTTATGCCTGTGATACCTCTAACTGTGTTTCATGCTTAGGAGGTTGTTTTGCCTAGTATAGTCTATACTAGTAAGGTTATGTGTCTCTGCGTGATCTATGCCTATGGTTATTAGTATTGCGTAGAAGTGTACCTACCTTTCATCAGTAGTTACTGGTTGTGTTCTACAAGTGTTATTTTGTGCTACAACTATTCTATGTTCTAAGTGCTATTTTCTACTAAGTGCTGATTCGGACAGTGGCCCACGTGGCACTGTCCTGGTGTAAATAATCCCCTGTAAATATTGCCCAGTGCCAGTTGGCACAGTGTATCTGTGTGATTATGATCTAAGATGTTTATGGTAATACAAAGGCTATTTTTATATATAACCTTGTGTGGAGTTCCTTTTTATGGTGTGCCTAGTGTGTTGCTGCTGTGTGTGTGTGTTGCGGAAACGCTTTACTCATTGCCTCCGGGATAAGCCTGACTGCTTGTGCCACACTACCATAGGGGTGAGCAGGGGTTAGTTGTAGCAGCAAATTAGAATGAAGGTTGTAGTCGGGAGGGGTCGCGACTCCACCGCTGCTCTAGATATCGAAATTTTTATTTTTTAAATTGCTTAGCAACTACTAAACAGATTTACACCATTTAAAGAAAGGTTGCATTCTGATTCACGCACTACCATTTTGCCAAATTCTTTGCCGGCCTACTCATGGCCTCCCGTGGCCCGGGGCTCCGATGAGTTAGGGAGAGCCCCGGGGCCGCCAGCAGAACGCAGCACCAGTGTTGTGGGCCTCCCATGCTTTGGAGGGAGCCCCGGAGACAGAGAGCCCCGCCCGCTGCACCAACCAAGCGCAGCACAGATCGAGCATAGGCCCCCCGTGGCCTTGCAGGCTCCTTCCTGAAGTCCCGGTCCCAGAAGGAGGGACCGAGCGAAGCAAGTAGGCCGCCGCAGGAGCAGCAGCATGAGTTCTGCGGCTGGGGCACGAGGCACATTGCTGGTGCCTGCCCTCGCTGCCCCCCAGTGGAGAGAAGCCAGGAGCCCAGTAAGGAGGGGGCCCGGGGTTGTCCCCTTTTGTTCTTCGAGTGGCCCCACTTGAAAGCGGGCCGCTCCAACGTTGGTTAGCCCCCACTTACTCAGGCACGAGGGGCCCATTCTTTCCTAGTGTATGGGGGCACAGTTAGTGACAGAGCCCCCAGAGGCTCCAGCATTAGGCGCATAGTTATTTTTTAGGAGCCAGAGTGCTCCAGGGGGACATGATTATTTTCAGAGCCTGCGGGCTCCCACAAGGCCCCAGTATCCCTTGAGCCTAGATGGCTCCAACCTGGGGCACTGTTGTTTTTCGAGCCTAGAGGGCTCCCAAAATGTACCTATGTTTGTTCCAGAGCCTAGAGGGCTCCAACCTTTTGCGCATTCTTTGTTATGAGTGCCCCTGTCACAGTTTTGAGTTCACAGCTGCTCAGCAAGTAGTGGGCAGCTGCACCATTTAGGCTTTTCTTTCAGGGGACCTATTCTTGGTGAACCTAGGAGTGAGTCGCACTCCCGTCACCCCTACTTTGGCCTCCACAGCTGCGCAGCACTTACTGCCAGCTGCAGCGTTTAGGCCCTGTTCTTGTTCTCAGCTGCCCAGCAAGTAGTGGGCAGCTGCAATGTTTAGGTTTGCGCAGATGGCGCACCCCTGACTGGCGCTGCGTTGGCAGCGCGCCCTGACATTCGGGACACAGGGCATTTGAGCCCCTTCTTGTGATGGCCAATTGGCCAGGGGGGCTGGTATATTGAGAGGTCGCAAGGCCCTAAATGTGATTTAAGCACTCTAAATGTAGTGCAAGGTGAGTGCCTACTGTATTTCTACTTGTTAGACCTAATGTGATTTATGCATAATGTGCAATGCCTTTCTGCCTGTGATACCTCTAACTGTGTTTCATGCTTAGGAGGTTGTTTGGCCTAGTATAGTCTATACTAGTGTCTCTGCGTGATCTATGCCTATGGTTATTAGTATTGCGTAGAAGTGTACCTACCTTTCACCAGTAGTTACTGGTTGTGTTCTACAAGTGTTATTTTGTGCTACAAATATTCTATGTTCTAAGTGCTATTTTCTACTAAGTGCTGATTCGGACAGTGGCCCACGTGGCACTGTCCTGGTGTAAATAATCCCCTGTAAATATTGCCCAGTGCCAGTTGGCACAGTGTATCTGTGTGATTATGATCTAATGTGTTTATTGTAATACATAGGCTATTGTTATATATAACCTTGTGTGGAGTTCCTTTTTGTGGTGTGCCTAGTGTGTTGCTGCTGTGTGTGTGTGTTGCGCAAATGCTTTACTCATTGCCTCAGGGATAAGCCTGACTGCTCGTGCCACGCTACCAAAGGGGTAAGCAGGGGTTATCTTTGGCGTGTAACTCTCTTTCCCTGACTGGAGTGGTGGTTTCTGCCTGGCTTTGGCGCAAGCCTTAGCCAACCAGAAATCCCATTTCTAACAAATGCACAGTAATGTTTACATATGATGTGATGTTCACTTTTATCATGGACAGTGTCACTTTGTTAGACGAAATGTAATATTACATGGGAGGGCGTGTTCCGTTCCTGTGTGCAGAAAAAAATTAACGCTTAATTGGCTGAGGTGTTGCAACAAAGGGCTCCATGTTCATTGGCTGTAAACAATTAAAAGTAGAAGTGTAGCTAGCCATTCCCTCCCCCTGTGTGGAGTAGCATGCTCGTCTAATTGGCTAACGTGTTCTAAGCAGGACCTTCCCAAGCTTAATGTTTATTGGCTGCGAACCACCAAAAGTAGAAGTGTTGCCAGCAATTCCCTTCCCGTCTCTGCAGTAGAAGGGACATCTGATTGGCTGACGTGTTCCAAGGAGGACCTTCCCAAGCTTAATGTTGATTGGCTGTAAACCATTGAAAGTAGAAGCTTTGCCAGCCGTTCCCTTCCCCTCCACGGAGTATCAGGGACATCTCATTGGGGAATTTGTTCCAAGCAGGACCTTCCCAAGCTTAATGTTCATTGACTCTGAAGCATTAAAAGTAGAAGTGTTGGGAGCAATTCTCTCCCCTCTGCGGAACACCATGGTCATTTTATTGACTAAAGTATTCCGAGTACAAGTTTGCTCCTTATTGGGTGGGAACTGTTCACTGTTATCAGCCATTTTGTGACGGACTTCAAAGGAGTACGGGGAAACAAAGTAGTAGAGGGGAGGGTAGGAACACTATTAACTCTGTACAATGGTCAAAAGGTGGTGGAAAGGGAATGTGAAGGTACAATTTTTTAAAAATATATTTTAAGGGCCATTGATATAATTAGCGTGGGGTGTACAAATCACTGCAGAAAAATAACAGAGTGTGTTGCGGTCTTCTTTTCATTAAGTTTCCTTGTGGGTTAGCTCCCAGCAGCACTATTTCATTATAATGTGGTGTTTACTTCTCTGATAGAGAGGTTTGGTTGCGCAGCAAAAAGTTCGGTCTAGATTTGAAACACTTTTTATTAGCAATTACAAATAAACTTTCTACGGAAACAAATAAAAACGCAATTCATAAAATATACACCCTCCCTATTTTTTTCTGATATAGTTTGTACAAGTGTTGGCCCATATTCTTGATAATAAAAGAGGGCATGAGTTACTTTGAGATAAAGTAGAAAAGAAGTGCTACAAGAAACACTCCTGCACTACATCATCTGAGGTCACAAGAACAATAACAAGTAAAAAACTGTTAAACTCAAATGACTTTATATTACATAGAAATATATGCTTTATCCTTTTTTTCAATTTCTATTCTGTAGAATTTGGGAACATTCTATTGTAGTGCTTAGAGGCCGCTCACTGCTCCGCTAATAAATCACATACTCTTTTAACCCCTTCAGCGCGGCGCGAATTTTCGCGCTGTGCTGAAGGTGCTAATGAGCCTATGGGCTCATGACGGAACCGTTCCGTCATGAGCACAGCTCAACCGACGCTCATGACGGAACCGTTCCGTCATGAGCATCGAAGGGGTTAAGAATATACAGGATACTAGTATAATAATATAAACTACTGGTTCTATATATTCTATAGGGAGAAGGTGAATAGGAACCGCAACTGAGAAAAATAGAAATTACTAAACATCATACAGAAATGTAGGGTTCATCAAGGGTATTCACTAAGATTTCAATTTCGAAAAATGTTCTTACTGTAAAAATATCTAATCAAGTAATTTATAAAGGTCAGTAAGCTGTGTTTTAGATGGTTTACTCCTGTCTCCGACAAATCTCCAATTCTTGTTGTGTGACAACATGACACTCTTTTACAATATAAAGAGTGTCACTGTTTTTACACAAAAAGGAAAATTGAGTTATGAATACAAAACAAGATCAATAACAAAATACTTTCCAGCGGTGAAGATGTTCAGAGTTTCTTTTGTCTGGGACTTGGAAACAATTCATCTTTTGCAGCGATGGGTCATAAACTCCCCTGAGATCATAATGACTGAATATTATAAAATATATATTCACACAATATAATACCAAGGGGGAATCAGATTTAGATACCAGAAGGTGCGGACGTTACATATAAATCTTTACTCTTCACGCCAACGGGTCATGAACTAGTGTAAAAAGTCAAGGTATATGAGCTCAAAGGAGCAATGTTTGCCATATTCTGTCTGTTTCTGGAAACAAGCTGCTGAAATTACAGGAAAAGGCAACATTAACCAATAACACTTTTTTCTAAATATTAATATTTAAATAGTCATCAATAGCTAAGTATTATAAATATATACTATGCCATAATCAAACAACTTACAACTCTGGAATATGTTTTGTTGTCGCAAGACAAGAATCCAACCTTAGAAAAGGGAACATGCATCACAAAATGGACACGGGTAAATACCTCACAAAAACTAAACTAATGAAACGAGTGTGGTTTATATAGTTTTTGGTTATTAAGTAGTCTATGGAAGTATGACGCAGCACCACTAATTTAGATGTCACGTTTTACAGTTCACGCTTGCTCACGTTTTAACTGTTTAACTTGTGTATGAGTGCATATGATAGTGTTATATTGATGAGTAACTATCAGCCACATGCATCAAGCTTTTTTGCATTCGCAAATGGTGCGAATCGCAAAATTCGGCCGTTTGCGAATGCAAAAACCTTTTTTGGGATGCATCATTTTTTTTTCATTTTTTGTAATTTAAGAAATTGCAATTTTTTGCGATTTCTTAAATTGCAATAGCATTTAAGAAATCGCAAATTTTGTGATTCCTTAAATGCTATGCATGTTTTTTTTTAATTTGCGAATTCGCAATTAGGAAGGGGAAAATTACCATGAAGTAAACCTTCGTGGTAATTTGCGAAAAGTTTCAAAAATGCACAAAAGTGCTTTTTTGGAACTTATATTTCACACACACACATGCCCTTGGGACATGTGTGTGAGTAAAATGTACTTACGTGACATTTCAGGGGTGCAGGGGGGGTCCTTTGGATCCCCCCTGCACCCTTGAAATTGCATTCTCATTTTGCGATTCCTTAATTGCGAATTCACAAAATGAGAATGCCTTCCCATTGATTTCTATGGGCCTCTAGGCCCATAGGAATCAATGTGAAGCGATTCCTTAATTGTGATTCGCAATTAAGGAATCGCAAATAAGGAAAATTAAGAAAACGCAAAAACGTTTGCGATTTCTTGATGCATAAGAATTTGCAATTCCTAAATTGCGATTCCTTAATTTTCGCAATTTAGGAATCACAAATTCCTACAATGATGCATGTGTCTGTATATGTATGAGTGATTATATGGGTGAATGAGTAGATGTGTGTGTGTGTGTGTAGACCTAGGAATCAGTGAGTGCGTATGTAGAAACTGGTATTGGTGTGTCAAAGGTTTCGAAAATGGTAGTCTGTATTTTACAGTGGGTGTATCAAAGGTTATATTAGCGTGTGGGGACGTACTTCAGATTTCGACGTGGATGTCATCAGTGATGTGATCAGTGTTGTCATTTGAGATGTCATCATTGATGTCACTGACAATGTCATGAATGATGTAATATGTGACATCATCAACTGTACATTGCAGGGGCGCGAGTTACAGTTATCTGAACTAACTATAACTGGAGAATTTGTATGGTTTTATACGAGTGAAATGTCCAACTAACTACAACATCCCTGAAACATATGTTTTTTTCTGTGAATTTCTAACGTTTTTTAAAGGCTAATGTCTAACTATAATGTGCCTGAAACCTGTGTTTTTTTCCGTAAATTTCAATGATTTTTAAATGCTAATTTCAAACTATAACTGGCCTGAAACCTATGTTTTTTTCAGTGAATTTCAATGTTTTTTTTAAATGCTAATTTCTAACAATGCCTGCAAAGTTAGGACATGTGAAGAAAGAGGAAGAAAAGCGCAGAAAGAAGCAAGACAAATGCAGAAAGAGGCAGCAGAAGTCCAGAAAGATGAAGAAAAGTGCAGGAAGAAGCAAGAGATATGCAGAAAGATCCAACAGAGGAGCAGAAAGTCATCCTTTTCTCCCATATTTTTACTGATGGGTACTGGTGGTAACTGACTAACTAGGACCAGAGCCAGTGCTATGCTAAAAGACACTTAGAATACAGTGAAAACACCTACATACACTAGGGAACACTATGCGTTGGGCTACCCCTGTAATTAGCATTACCTCCTCTGTATTTGTCATTAGTTAGTGCCTGGGTCTTTGCATGAGTACATGGGTAGTGACTGGATGATTAGAGTGCTGTAAGGTGTGCATGGTGATTTTATAACTACTTGGGTTTTGGCAGAGTGTTTGGATAAGTACATGATGCTGGTTGGGTGATTTGAGGAATGCATGGGTAGTGACAGAGGAACTTCTGGAGTGCATGGGTACAACCTGGGTAATTGGAGAAGTAAATCAGTACTGTGTAGGTGGTTAGAGGTCTGCATGGGTGGTGTACAGGGGATCGTAGCAGTGCATGTGTTGGTGCCTGGGTCATTCCAAGAGTACATGGGTACTGATTGGAAGATCAGTACTGCAAGGAGAGTGCATGGTGAATTTGTAAGTGCTTGGGTTTTGGTGGAGTGATTGGATAAGTACATGGTGCTGGCTGGGTGATTGAAAGAGTGTATGGGTACTGACAGGGTGATGGCTGAACTGTGTGGGTAGTGCTCAGAGGAGTGTAGCTGTGCAAGTGTTAGAGTCTTGGTCATTGCGTAAATACAGGGGTACTGATGGGATGATTAGAGTACTGCAAGGACAGTGCTTGCTAAATTTATAAGTGCCTAGGTTTTTTGCGTAGTGATTGGATAAGTACATGGTGCTCGTTGGATGATTGGAGGAGGGCATGGATAGTGACAGGGTGATGGCTGGACTGCATGGGTACTACTGCTCAGGGTATTGTAGCAGTGCATGAGTTAGTGCATGGGTAATTGTATGAGTGCATGGGTAGTGACTGGATGATTAGAGTGCTGCAAGGAGAGTGCATGGTGAATTTAAGAGTGCTTAAGTTTTGGAGGAGTGATTAAGTGTGGGCGAAATGCACAAATTCGCGTTCCGCAAAAACCACGAATTTGTGCTAATTTGCGGATTTTTTTTTGAGTGTTCGCGGGGCTTTTTGCGTGTTTGTGGGCCGCTTGCAGCGCATCGACTGCGCAGTTACCCATGCGGTCGTATATGGGCGCGGCAATCTTGTCGCGTTGCGTATTTCTGTTTCTGGGCGCTATTTGCAAGCTCGCGTTGTGCGCGAGCCACGATTACGTGTTCACGCGCATTTTTGCGTGCTCGCAGGGGAAATATTGCGCAAACTTACCCACGCGGTCCTCAATGGGCACGGCCATCTTGTTTTTCATTCATTGCTATGGTTCTGGGCATGGCTTTTCTATCTTCTTCAATCTTTGCGATCATTTCTTTCTTTGAACTTTTTTTTGCTCTTTTTTGCTCATTATCAACCTCTATTTGTCTAGATCTATATTTTGTGTTTTTTTCAACTTTTTTTACTTTAAGAACTACTTTTTTTGTTTAGCTCTCTTTTATTTTATTTACTTTTTCCCCCCTATTCTTTTCTTATTTCACCCAGTACCATGGCAAAGGGAGCAGGGAAAAGCAAGGGGAAGGGTCCCGCACCCTGTACCCGGCTCCCATGCGGGCGATTGAGGGGGGAGGATGTAGTGGCCAGGGAGATTTTCACCGCGGTGGCCGCTCTTATATTTTTTGTTCTGCGCCACCTCCCTAAGACTGTGGCGGCAGGGGGCAGGCCCTGTCAAGGGTATGTCCTCCGGGAGCGTCGCCAGCGGTGAGATATGGTGTGCCGGGCTATGCATAGGGAGCCGGGGATCCGGCGCACCTATGACCAAGCGACGTACCGGTGGGGCGACATCCTCGACCGAGAGCAGGACCTGCTCCACCTACTAGACGTGGAGATCCCTGGACTTGGGGAGTAGCAATTTAATAACTACTTTGTTTTCTTCTGCTCTGTGTTATATTGCTAATATATGTTTTTCGCAAACATCAAGAATGCTGCAGATTCGATTACATTGCAGGTAAATTAATGTTTAAATAGCTTCTGTGGGTGCTCGCCTGCTCAGTGGCGTTGCTACTATGCTTACTTGTTTGCAACGTTGTGCTCATTTGGCCTGAATATGTATGAGTGTAGTACTTTACAGAAATGCGTAATGCTAGAGAGACTAGAGACTCAAGTCTAGTCCTTACTTTGTACTCCTGCTGCCACTAATAAGAAGAGATAGTGGTGGATTGATAGGTTGAGTATAGTATGACTTGTTAATAGTAGTAGGACATTTTTTAGTGGTCTGCAATCATGATGACGGACTGTGTCTGTCACGTCGCGTGCTGCTGACTGCTGACAGCCATAGTAGAACCTTTTTGTTGTTTGTTTAGTTAGTGATTTACATAACTTTCCAAGTAGACGGTCTGCGAGTCCAGCAATACTATACTAGTATCCTCCTAGTTGACCAGATCAGATAGGTCAATACATGTAGTGCAATTGTTGCTAATTTGTTTTGATTGTGGTTAAATAAATCAAATATTTCAAAAAAGCAATCATCCATGTTTGTGTTCATTCCAAACTGTTTCCTAATTCTATTTTTTACAAAATAGTCTTTGATCTTCTTGTAGACTCTTTCTACATTCTTATCCTGCCTCTCTACCATCACTCTCTGTGCTACTTCTATTTACTATTATTATGAGTCGGTCTGTGTAGGTAGCTAAGCTTGCCCAGTCGGCAAACGGTGTTAAACAAAACTCTGATCCAGCAATAGCTCTAGAGGCACTCAGTGCAGTCCTCTGGGTTGCCCTTGCTGTCTATTCCAGTCTTCTTATTGTTAGTGCTTTGACAATTTCCAACAACAAAATGTCAATGTCCGCCAGGAATAAGCTAGTAGTTGGCTTTTTGATTTGATAGTAGCACATACCATACCGCTAGTGTTTCAGGGACTATTCTGCACATACAGAAGTATGGACAAGAGAAATAGAACATTGTTGATGATGGGTGCAGTTCGACTTTCCACATACCTCAGTCAAAAGTAACTGTGTGGGACTCTGGACCCCTCACGTTGTTGGAACTTCAAGTCCTCCTGATGGTGATGAGGAGTAGTTGGTTCTGTCTGTGATTATAAAACTGTTGTACGTTAAAGAGCAAGCATTCATCAGTTGTGCCAAAAAGAGTTGAATGTTATGGCTAAGCATATAAGTTAACACCCTCCCCAAAACCGTGACTTCTTTTCAGTCCCAATAATTAAATGCTAAACATTTTCTTTTCCATTACGAGACGAAATAGGGGGTGGTGTATGTCATCTAAAAATAAGACTTGTATTTTTTAGGCGTCACAACATCGGATGCGGCACTTCCTACCACCAGTGCCGGGGCCAGCAGCGCGGAGGGGTCCACCCCAGTGGCGGATGCGGCGGCGCCACAAGTGCCACCAGGAGGAGCTGAGGGGGATGTCTCAGCAGCGGCCGACGGTGGTAAGTTATTATTATACTCCTTACTTATTGACATTTTAGAGTAGGCTCGCAAAGGAGTGTATGATGTACTGTACAGTAGACAGTACACTACTACAAGTACACTGTACTGTTAAGAACAGTTACTGATTTAGAACTACATTTTAGCCAATCACGGAGAAGACAGTCACCCTTGACTTAGCAATAGCATTAGTGGCGGCAGGTCTCGAGTAAACAATGGCCCCTCTATTTGACTTCAAATCAGCTGGGAAACTTTTATCGTGAAGCCAAGTCATATCAGATGAACTTGAGGGATGTGATATAGAAAAGGGAAAGAACTTAGCGTCAATGGAAGGACGAGCAAGTCGTAACATTTATGACTGTAAAGAATGATACGTGTTTTTGAATGCAGGCAGAGGTGGCTGAAAGGAAGGAATCAGATGCATGGCTGCTGCTTGAAGCAAGGATGGTTGGAGGAGAAATAAAAAAGGACTGCCTGTGTGGGTGAATCAGAAAATTCATGTGTGGTGTGCATTGCAATATATCATTTGGGTGAAACTCAAATGCAAGTCAATTCGGTGGTTTACCAAACAAAATTAAAAGGGTGTTATTTGGTTGTTGAGAAAAAGTAAAGTAGTTACAGTTGAGACATTAAGAAGAATGATAGACGTTGGGGGGGCGTGGCCAGCCGGGCAACATGGCGGACGCAACTCTTTAGAGCTCCGTCCATAGGGCCCTGAATTCTCCTGTAGTTCTCCTAGGAGAGTGGTTTTGACCCTTCTGCACCGGGCGGACCAGACGCGGTGTCGGCTGAGGAGTCTGCCGGTGTGTGCAGCGTCGGAGTCTGGGGCCGCGGCGGAGAGGAGCCGGCTGCCGGACTGCAGGGGGCGGAGACACACATTTTGTCTAAGACGCCATTTTGCGTTGTCCCATGAAGTGGGGTCCTGTCCCCTCGGGCTGCATCAGTGGCCCCATCTGAGCGGGGCACCATTGTATCCTGAGGCCACTACCACGGCGCAGGACCGAGTGGGAGAGGAGGGACATCCCTGTGGTGGCCGTGTTTCGCTGCGTCAGTGGTGGCCTGAGAGTTGTGAGCAGGCCAAGAAACAGCGTCGGAGCCCCCAACAGGACCCAGTGGCAAGTAAAAGCGCTGGTGGGCACACGCAACATGAGCTTGGCCGGCACTCGTTGACACCTGGGCCGCTCCCGAGGCCTGGAGCGCGGGAAACTGACTCCCTGACATCTGCGGGGCCATAGAACCCTGAGGAGCAAGGCACGCACAGCGGCGGTCGAGGTCGAGGAACGACGGGGGCGAAACGGGCAGCGGACCTAGATGCCCGGGCTTAGAACCCACTCGGTCTTTCGGGAAGGGAATAGACCCTTGCCCTGCGGTCCCATCTGATGTGTGTGCCCCTTACTGACACACCGGAGGCGGTGGCCGAATAGGAGGTGACAGCCCAGGTGAGGGAGAATCTCTGCTCCGCTGTGGTGGCAAGGAACTCTACGGCCTGCATTTGCATAGCCCCTGCGAGGTGGACACACGCCGAGGGATCGGAACCGGACTGTCTCCTGGCGCCTGGACGTCCCGCCCTGCTGGGGACGGTGAACCCGGATCTGCGGGCCGCCGACTGGCACGCTCCACTGACCCTCCTGACAAGTGCGGCAGATCTGGTGATTTGGGGGCCTCTGCGCCGCTGCTGCTGGTCCGGAACCGGGAGCGTCGATGCCCACGGCGCAGCAACTTGCAATGGGCAGACTGCGTGACAAACCACAGCCGAAGCAACAGGGCCCGGGTGGCCCGGATGCACCACAAGATCAGCGGAGGGCCGATATGGAACCGGTGGCAACCCTAGCAGCTAAAATGGACACTGTCTTAGCGGCGGTGGAGCGCATTGGAACTGTCTTGGCACAAACCAAGACTTCCCTGGAAGACAGACTTGATAAAGTCAGCTCCGACTTCATGCTGTTGCATGTGGACCACCGCAAACTGTCGGAGTCAGTCGTCGCGCAGAGCCAAACAGTCCAGGAACTACAGCGGTGGTGCGCAGCCACGCCTCTGCTCTACAGGACCTAATAGACAGGGTTCACGCATTGGAGGATGTGGAAGGGCGCTCCCGGGCGCAGCAATGTCCGGGTGGTGGGCCTGCCGGAAGGGGAAGAAGGGAAGAATCCCGAACAGTACATGGAAGGCTGGCTGCGGACACTTCTACCGGATGGAACGCTGTCGCCACACTTTGTGGTGGAAAGGGCTCACAGGGTGCCTGCACAAGCCCCAAACCTCGGGACTCGGCCCCGCCCGTTCCTCTATAAGCTCCTTAACTATAGAGACCGGGACGCGGTGCTCCGTGAAATTCAGAAGTTGGGAGACATCCAGGTGGGCAACAGCCAGGTCCTGTTCATCCCGGACTACAAAGCAACTGTGCAAAGGAGGCGCGGCTCGTACCTGGCAGTGAAGAAACAACTTCGAACACTGGAGTTGCCCTACTCCTTACTCTTCCCGTCGTGCCTAAGAGTGGTCACCAAAGAGGGCACGCGCTTCTTCGAAGCCCCGTCAGAAGTCTGGGACTGGCTGAAAGAAACAGGGTGATGGTCGGGACCGCGACCGATGGGCCCGGAGGAGGGCGAATGGCAGGAGCAACGCTCTAGGCGGCGGAGGAGGAAGAGAGGAGCCCGACGGAACACAGGCCTGGGGCAGGCTGCCCCGACCCCGAAGAAAATGCGGCAGGAAAGACAGGAAGTCATAGAGGCGGTGGCAACATTGGGCGTGGTGCCTATCAGCAATGACCTATGCCACAGTCAGCAAAGCGGCGGGCAGGCCAGCGGGCCGTCGTCGCCATCCACGGAGATGTCGGACGACATTGCTATGCCTGTAGTTACACCTCAGACAGCGGACTTCATAGTGTGACTGAAGCCGGCCTTGGAACACTCTGATACACAGGCTAGACTGAGCAAGCTGCATAATGTATCCTTTCCTTGATTGCCTATTGTACTGTTATGGTGGATAGCGGGCCTGGTGCCTAGCGCGCAATGCGCTGCAGACACACAACCGCGGCCAGTGTGGGGGAAGGGCGGGGCGCCAGGGTGATTCACTACACCCCAGATGGCGGACTTCATGGTGTGAGCGTTGACGGACTGGGGTTAACCAGCTTTATTGTCTGAACTGTGCACAATGCATATTGTACCCTTTTCTTGACTGCTAAATGTATTGCTAGCGCAGGTGGAGGGCCTTGGCACCGCGCGCGCATCACACCATGGGCACACGGCTGCGCCTGGCACTGAGGGGAGGAGGGATGCCCCGCGTACATGGGCTTCATGGACCGGCCCCGGGCACTCCGGCGTGCACCGCCGATTAAGCATTGCATAAACACCTCCACAAATCTGAGGGCCCAAGGGAGGGACTAACACAATACGCTACTGACTGCGTGCTTCCCCACATGCATTCTGATAGCGGACACGTTGCCTTGAAGAGTACTTGCATTATCAGGTTTGGATCGGGGGTAATCGCCCGTCGAGTTACAATGTTACTGTTAGTTTACATATTCCCTGAGATACACTTAGCAAACACCCCTACCTCTGGTCTGGAGGACTGACCCCCCAACTGACTGTATTCCAACACACGCAATGGCGAGTACCGCTATTATGACATGGAATGTCCGCGGCATGCATACCCCGTCCCGCAGATACTCGATATTTGCCTACATGCAGCGACACAGGGCTGGGGATTGCACTCCTCCAGGAAACGCACATGTCACAGGTGGAGCTGGACAGGCTCCGCAGGAGATGGAGGGGGCAGATATATGGTACCACGTACTCTTCACATGCACAAGGTGCACTGGTGTGGGTGAGAGCTAGCTTCCCCTTTGTATGTATCAGCGCGCAAGTGGATACTGACGGGAGGTACTACCTTGTCCGGGGGAGGCTTAATGGGCAGGAGATGCTGCTGGGTTCCATTTATGCCCCCAACACAGACCAGCCCGCCTTCCTGGCATCCCTAAACCCCATCCTCCAAAACTACGCGGGCCTCCCCTGGTTACTGGACGGGGACTTCAATATGGTCCTGGACCGTTCCTTCCCACCCCAGCGCGCAGTGGCGGCGTCATCAACAGCACAGCCCTTTAGGAACTGGTTACTGCACTGGGACCTACACGATCTTTGGCGCACGCAACACCCTGCAGACAAAATATACTCACTTAACTCAGCTGTGCATGGCCTTCACGTCCGCCTAGACCATATAGTAGGTTCCCGGTCCGTCCTCCCGCTACTGTCCAAGACAGAGTATTTAGGTAGGACCCATTCAGATCACAATCCTCTCTGCTTCCACCTCAGTTGGGAGGCAAAAAGACCCCCGGTGCCCACCTGGCGCTTACAACCTGCGGCACTGGAAGACGCTGAATTCCGGTCATCTCGGCACAGCCATCCTTTCTTACTTCGAAGAAAACGAGGGCACAGCGAGCGACCCGGGGGTGGAACGGGACGCTCACAAGGTGACCATACGTGGGCACTGCGTGGGCTCCACCTGGAATATCCGCGCGCAGGTGTCTGAATCTCTGGCCCGCTTTGAGTCTGAACTCCTACGCTATGAAAGGGAGGGGGAAGGTACAGGCGAGCACACACATAAACTGGGGGAGCTCCGTGGGGAGCACGCAGCTCTGCTTGAACGGCTGAGGTGCCACAATTATGTGGCACACACGGCCAGGACACACTCAAAGGTGGACCGGGCTGGCCGCCTGCTAGCCTGGCTGGTTCGAAACACTGAACGCATGGCCCCGATTGGCGCACTCCGCTCCAATAACGGGTCGGTGGTGTACACGCAGCGCGAAATCCACCGAACGCTGATGGATCACTACCGGGAACTCTACAGGTCGCGAAGCGCTGGTCGCACGCCCCAGCTGGCGGAGTTTCTGGAGTCGGTTACAATGTCTCTTGTTGAGGACAGCCAGAACGAAGAACTCGGAGCGCCGCTGACGTTGGAGGAGGTGGGGGATGCAATCCGCGCGCTGGAGTCCGGGAAGACGCCGGGGCCGGACGGTCTGCCGGCTGAGTATTACAAAGCAAACATCGATATCCTGGTGCCTAAGCTCCTACGGGTGTATACGGCATCAGTGGACGCCGGCCGGCTTCCGCCCTCCCTGAGGGAAGCGTTTTTAGTGTCCTTGCCTAAACCTGATTGGGACCCCATGTCCTTAGGTTCCTACCGCCCACTGGCGATCCTGAACACCGATTACAAGGTGTTCGCCAAGCTCCTTGCAGAGCGCTTGGCACTGGTGGTTCCGCATCTAGTGCACCTCAACCAGAATGGTTTTGTGCCAGCAAGATCTACGTCCCTGAACCTTAGAAGGTACTTTCGGGTAGCGGCGTAAGCAAAATCAGCCTGGCCCAGGGCGGGATGCCTGGAGCTCGACCTAGAAAAGGCTTTTGACTGCCTGGAGTGGGGATACCTGTCGGCAGCATTAGAGGCGTATGGGTTAGATGGCAACTTTCTGCAGATGGTGGGGCTTCTGTACAATAACCCCGTGGTTCGTGTCCGGATGGGACCGTATGTCTCCGAGGCGGTGACGATTGGTAGAGGTACCCGGAAGGGCTGCCCCCTTTCGCCGCTCCTTTTTTCTCTGGTGATGGAGGCCTTGACTGCGGCCATGAGACAGCTTCTGGCTGATGGCATCCCGCTCGGTGACGGGGTTCACCAGGTGTCGTTGTAAGCGGACGATTTGTTGGTCTTCGTCCGTGACGTGAGTTGCATGCCGGACCTACTGGCCCCGTTGCTGAGCCGCTTCGCTGACCTCTCGGGGCTCCGAGTCAACGCTGGCAAGTCGTGCCTGTACGCGTTCGGAGAGGGGGTGGCAGACCCAGAGTATAGCCTCCACGGCACAAGAGTCCGATGGCAGGCGGTCACATTCAAATACCTGGGAATCCAGATTTACCGCCGGCAGGCGGATCTACTGGACGGGAACCTGGGAAGAGCGGTAACGGCGCTCAGAACTCAAATAGGCTTCTGGTCCACGCTCCAGTTGTCGCCCACAGGCAGAGTGGCCCTCGCTAAAAAGGTGATGCTCCCTCGTCTCCTTTATTATTTTGCGAACTTACCAATCTTCCTGCCTGCGTCTTTCTTCTCTAGCCTCAATAGGATCTTACGAGACTTTGTCTAGGGTGCGTCTCGACACCGCCTGGCACTTGGGAAACTATTTCTGCCCACGGACAGGGGCGGGCAGGCCGCCCCCTGCTTTGAACACTATTACCTGGCGGCACAGCTCCAGTGGGTCGCCCGTTGGCTGGCGGACATTGGCAGGGAGGATACAGCTGCGGCAGACCCACCGTACACACTGGAGCGGATTACTGCCCTTTTCCATCCGCTGGCGGCACCAACACGACCCACTCCTCCACTGTTGGCGGTAGCGTTCAAGTGCTTTCGCAGGGCCATGTACCTCACGAAAGGGGTGCGCCCATATGCACCGGTGGTGCCCCTGAAGGGCTCGCCCGGAGGCGGGGGGACACTTACCCACTCCATGCTGGAAAGATGGCATGAGGTGCTCGTCCAGACGCTGGGTGATCTATACCAGGATGGAGTATAAATACCCTATGAGTTGCTGGTCACGGACACTGGGCTTCCCCCAGGGGGCTTCCTGATACATAGGTCCTTAACGGCACATATGGCGGCTAAGTGGGGCGATGTTGCGGAGGAGCAGGCACAACATTTGACGGTACAGTACCTGCACGTTATGGGCAGCGGCAGGCATTTAGTTAGATGGTTTGCTGCGTCCCTGCGGACGCATACGGGTGAAATGGGAAAGAAATATGGGGCGAGCATTAGCGGATGGAGAATGGGGAAAGCTCAAAAGCCCGGTCCGCATCCCCAGAAATATGAGGTTCCGCCAAATCCAGGTGTATATAGTGCACAGGGCCTATCTAACCCCTGACTTAATAAATACTTTCACAGAGCTGACGCGTCCTGCCCCAGATGCGGAGAAGGGAATGCAGATCTCCTCCACATTCTGTGGCATTGTCCGAGCCTCGGCACCTATTGGAGGGACATCCATGCGCTGCTCGCGCGGAGCACTGGCCGCGTCATCCCTTACAATTGGCCCGAGTATCTCCTGCACCTTTTTAAGAGGCCGCCTAAGGATAAGGCGTCGTCTAGATTCCTTGACCTGGGGATGGTGACGGCAGTACGACTCCTCACCAGAAGATGGAAGGCAAGGGACCCACCTTCACGAGGGCGTGGATCCTGTCGCTCTCGTCCTGGGCTCGTGCGGAATGGACAGCCATCAGGAGGGAGAAAGTCATGGGACTCCGTAAGGAACCTATGGCGGAGAGTTGGGAACACATGCTGAACACCTTACAAGAGGCAGGAGTCGCTACGGAGGAGGGAGCGGCGGGGTGCTCGGCTGGCGCGCCGGGCGAGAGGGGCAGGGCCACAGGGAGCGCTACACCAGACACACTCTCCTGTGCACTGCGTGACACAGCGGCAAGGTAACGCCTGGTGAAAAGCCATGCGAGTTCAATGGTGGGAACAGAGGGAAGGGGGGCGTGGGCTGGGGGGCCAAGAATGGGGGCAAACGATGATAATGTGCTTTGGTGACAGTGTTGCAGTTAGTTGTTTTGTTCTTTTGCATGTGCTTATTATCTAGGGTTGGGTTGGGTTGGGTTGGGTAGGCAAACCTTTTCCACCTTCCTTGCTGGGGGGAAGCATATTGATTCTTGTTTCTAACCAGAGGGCACACCCGGGCGCTCATATCCTGTATAAGGACTGATTACGTGCTCCATCATTACGCCCTTGTTGTCCGAACTGTTGGTGTAGCGCCACCCATGAACAACCGCAGTCATTTTGATTGTACGGCAGTGCCTTTGTATTGTTGAATTTACAAATACCAATAAACAGACTTACAAAAAAAAAAAAAAAAGAATGATAGACGTTTACTTTGGAAGCCTGGATGGTATATTCTTCCTCATACATAGCAGAGGTGTATGTAGCAGATGCTCAGTGCATGAAGAGTGTTACTTTGTTCGAACAGCATGTCCGTGCCAGAGTAGCAAAGCAGAGGAAATCCAAATACTACTAGTTGTGATTGGTCAGAAACTCTCCCTTGCCTAAAGTAACAGTACAGTAGTTTACTTTGGAAGCACAGCATATATTGTGTATGTGAGGAAAAACAGCCCAGTTTACAACCGATGCCCAGGCTGCCGGCAGTCGACGCCTCTTATTCTCTTTATGACCAGTTACCAATAAAGAGACGGGCGCTGGAAGCGGGAGTGCAAGAACAGGGTTCATTTATTTCTCATGAGGAGAGCCTGTCGTTTCGGACATATGCACAATGTCTTCAAGAGGTACTCTAACAAGTTTCTCTGAGGCGTCGTCTTTTATACACAGGTTTATGATGTACAAACATTCCTTATTGCAATAAAGGCACTTTGAAGTACGATAAGGCGTGCCTGGAATCCCAGCTTCAGGCCTATTCCCATACCAGTCGTCCGGATATCGTTTCCCCTCCCAAATGTAACATGTGATTGTAATCTTGTAGCCGGACACTCCAACAGGACACGAGGGCGAGAGGGGGTGATCAGATCTAAGGTTGGGCAGGCGATAAGATCGGGCACTTCGGCTGGTGTATCACGCTTTGCTAGGCGGGCCAGGGGGGTACATCCATGAGGCTTTGTTTTATGACTTGGGACCGGGTCGGGAGGCCAGGTGTAGCCGGGGGGGGGTCATCAAAAGAAGGGAAGGGTGTTCCTGGGAGGAATGCAGGGGGGGTGTCGGTCAGACAGGGGTGTCAATTTTAGAGCAGGGTCGTGCAGTGGGAGAGGGTGTTTTATGGCCTATGCATGAGAGACCGGGGGCGGTCGGGGATGCTTGCGAGGCTGGGGAGTGAGGGGGAGAGAGAGACGCTGGTTATCGGGAGTGGGTAGAGAGGCCTTGGTGTCTAAAATGGCTGCCGTGTAAGTGCGTGCATGGGCCTATGCTGGTGGGATGATGCGGTCAATGCCTCGTGGTACTCGTTCTGCTTACAGCGAGGGGTATGGTGAACACAAATGAACGCCGCTTATGTACATATACATTGTCATTTTCCACATATGTATTGTATAGTTTACAATTATATCAAGTCAAGTCCCCACCTCCGGCAATTATGGTTACCACAATCACTCCCTATGTTCGTAATTTTCTTTCTGCTGTGTTAATCATGGGTGGACTGTCACTGTTCACTCAATCTATCACAACAAAGCACCTAAAGTCATCCCTCATATAAGCAAAGAGATCATGTGATCGGCTGGATACATTATCAGAAATTAATAATCTTCATTTTCCTTTTGTAGTAGTGAAGGCCCAGGGGAGGCAGTGCGAAATATAAATTACATTGAGCCGTAGCCCTTGATGTAACCGAGTATGGCCAGTGCCACCCATATACAAAAGTAAGAGCTTCCCTATCCCCACCTGCATGTACTGCTTAAAGCAATGCATGCAAGTCTGCGTCATCATGGCTTGTCTCTTTTTCTTGAGTGCAAGCTGACTGAGCTGGCATTATGCCGGCTACCACAAGTTCACGTACAAGTAATTTCTATCGCAAAACTAGAGAAAAAAAGAAGAATACTGGTGTACTCTCTGAATCTCTGACCATGTATTGAATGAGTCCATAGTGCTGCCTGGTAGTAGAATTCCTGAAACTCCCACTGTTACAGGCCTACAAAGACGGCAGAAAGATACATGCCAAAATGTTATACTGTGCATGCAAATTGTTAGTGTTACTGTGAGACAACTTTCTGTTAAATTATTTTGTGTTATTGTTAAAGAGTATTGGTTACATTATTTTTCTTTCTTTCTTCATATAGATGCTCCAAAAAAGCTCACAGACAGGAGATGGCTGTCCGGGCCAGGGCCCGGAAGCTGGAGGCCATTTGTGTGGAATATCGCCGGCTGTGGGCTAGGGAACAGGAGGAGGGGGCGTCAACAACCTCCTCCATTGCCCCCGGGTCCACCAGACAGCAGCCTCCAGCACGGCGCCGTGCTCGAACAGCCTCCCGCTGCCGCTCAGCTGCAACAACACCAGCAGCTGGCCCCCCCAGACCCTGGATGGCTCGCCAGCGCCGCCTATGCCTCACAGTGGACTACCTGGCACGCAAGGTGGACAATCTTCAGCAACAGATCCGGGATCTCCGCAAGGAGCGGCGGGACCGCCTGTCCAGACACCACCGAAAGTGAAAGTGTCCCTTGCCCCTTTTTTAAAAACTGTTGGGGGGGGATCGGGAGTTGGGGATTATTTGGGACTTTTCAGAGGACTATTTGAATTGGACACTTGTTTGGGTTAGGGAGGGGTGGGACTAGTTATTTGTATTAGGGTAAATATATAATTATTTTCTTTTTTTACATACTTCAAAATAGTGTATGCGTTGATGTTATTTTGTGGGGTGGTGGGCGGGGGTTACGGCATGTTTGGTTTCCTCACACTTATCAGCATGAATTATCTAAAACATCCAACATTTTTCAAAAGTGCCACTAACAGAGTTAGTGAATTCAATTGGCCTACTAGTACTTTACTAGTACTACTGTCATTCTCTCCTCCGAGTCCTAGCCCATTATTCTACCTCCCCAAAATGCTTATCTTACCTGTGATTCGTGTTTGAGAATAGAGCTAGGCACGACGCTGGCTGCATGGCAAATGGCGATTACGCCACCCTGGACCGAAATTCTGTTGTTGTGGTGTTAGTAGGAGTGGTTCCACCCACACTAGCAGTAGCAGCATATGAAAAACAAAGTAAAAAAATGAGACATTGAGTGGCCTGAGAGGAGTATTAGAAGGAACAGTAGCCTAAGCAATGCTGAAGATAATTATGGGGAAAAAAAAATTGCATGGATGATTATGGCTACAACAAGAACAGTGACACAACAGCGTAACAAGTTTACTTGACATGCAGGAGGATGATGTTGACGATGGATCCAATCGATGGTGGGCATGAAATTCAGAATTTATTTTAAAATACTCATTGTTTTTTTAACCATAATTTATATATCCTATTATTCATCTAGCTGCCTTAACATTGATTTGAGGAGGTTGCTTGCACCCTATCCTCCCCAGCAAGTGTGTGGAATTATTGTTGTAATTTACTTACACCTCAATGAAAACCACACAGCCCGGGGGAAGAGGGTTAGGGTTTGAAACTTGGATGGGAATGGGGTTTGTGGGGAACGTTTTGTGGAGAGAGGAAAAAAAAAGCACAGCATGCACAAACAACAAATGAAGATAAACAAATCTTTGGATACGAAGCTATCCATAAATCTTTTGAGGGACATAAAGGAAGTACATGCACTACTGCATGCATGAAGTTGCTTGCTAAATGGATAGGTGTAACAAATTGAAGTCTTTAAGTCCAGTATATGAAACAGATTAGGTTTATTGAAGATAAGATTCAGGTCATGTAGATAAAATAGAATAAAGTAGATCCAATAATAGAAACCCCACCAGGAGCAGATGGACTCCAGCTCATATACAATCGGAACACTATGTGACATCATAGATGCCTGCTGAGCAAGTATTGACAAACACTAAAGAAGGACAGAGAAGAAATGAAAGCAGGATGCAACAATAGGTTACTGAAAAGTAAGTAGTACTTTCTACTATGTACTAACTATGAAGAAACAATGTGACAGTACAGGGCTGCAGTAATTACCCAATTTCACTTGCCTATCTGCCTTCAGAGAGAAGAACCACTTAGTACATTAAATTAGTTTAAAAAATAGCAAAGAAAAAAGTATACAATGGCTGGAGGGATGAATTGAAGCAGAGATCAAACAAATGCACAGAGTCACACTCATAGAAGTTCACAGCAACAACGTTACTTAAGATAAGTACAAATGAAGATGGATACTGTAACTGTATGTTGTTGTAGTTGTCCTGTTGAATTTGGGAAGTTGCATGCATCCAGCCATTCCTCTTTTTCGCGGTACTCCTCCATTCCATCTGACGCTCCGTTAATCAATGTTGGGGACCAGAAGACACCTTGTCCATTGCCTGCCTGGCAGATGTTGAATTGCGGCTTGCTAATGGTAAGCCTGAGTTCATCCTTTTTCCCATTGCACAGGGTAAAGGCCGGCCTGTAATCGTTGATGTTAAAACAGGAAGTGATATTAAAACAACTCGGAGAAAAAAATATAAGGTACGCTGTGAATGTGCAAAATAACACTTTCAGTTTCAGAGTCGACAGTATTCCAATACATACAAGCATCGTTTTGAAAGTGCGCACTCTAAGTCTCCTTTTCAAGGATAAATAAGTGTGGGCGAAATTTGAGGATCTTTCCCCTCAAGCTAGGTGTAAAGTGTAAACTGCGATTTTAGAACTAAATTAGACCTTCCCAGCAGTGCTCCCAGACCCCTCGCCCCACCCCCAAAAATCTAGAACACCCTCAAGTAGCCCCCCAAAAACATGCGGTACTGCTACCTGGCTGAGGCCTACTTGAAAATCGTGCTAAAACACACTCTGAAAGTAGGCCCAAAACTCCCTTTTCCACCAAACAGGCCACCAAAAACATGCAGGAGTGCTATCCTCAGCGAGGCCTATCTTAAAATCGCTCCAAAACGCGCTCTGCAACTAGGTCCAAACCCCCCTTTTCGACCATGGATTTTCTTCAAACCACTTGCAATCAAAATTAGACCTTCCCAGCAGTGCTCCCAGACTCCCCAACCCACCCCCAAAAACCGAGAACACCCCCAAACAGCCCCCCAAAAACATGCAAGAGTGCTAAAAAAAAAACTTTCACCATGAATTTTCTCCAAACCACTTGCATCCAATATTATACCTTCCCAGCAGTGCCCCCACACCCCGAAACCCACCCCCAAAATTGTAGAACCCCCCAAACAGGCCAACACAGGCAGGAATGCAACACTTAAAATCTCCAGAGGCCTACCTTAAAATCGCTCCAAAACGCGCTCTGCAGCTAGGCCCAAACCCCCTTTCCCACCATGGATTTTCTTCAAACCACTTGCAATCAAAATTAGACATTCCCAGCAGTGCTCCAAGACCACTCAACCCACCCCCAAAAATCTAGAACACCCCCAAGCAGTCCCCCAAAAACATGCAATACTGCTAGGCCTCAGTTTAAATCGTTCCAAAACGCTGTCTGCAACAAGGCCCAAACCCACCTTTCCCACCATGGATTTTCTTCAAACCACTTGCAATCAAAATGAGACCTTCCTAGCAGTGCTCCAAGACCCTTCAACCCACCCTCAAAAATATTGAACCCCACAAGCTACCCCCAAAAACATGCAATACTGCTAGGCCTCAGGTTAAATCGTTCCAAAATGCTGTCTGCAACTAGGCCCAAACCCCCCTTTTCCACCATGGATTTCCTTCAAACCACTTGCAATCAAAATTAGACCTTTCCAGCGGTGCATCCAGACCCATAAACCCACCCCCACAAATCTAGAACCCCCCCAAACAGCCCCCCAAAAACATGCAATACTGGTATCCCCAAAACAAAATTGCTGTTTTCAGCACTTCCACTACTTCGATCCTCTTGAAACTTACCAGGACACTTGTTCCAGCGATTCCCAAGAATCTCAGCAAGGCAGAACAAAATCGAACCACTGCGCTCTTTGAAGAAGAAGAAGAAAAAGAAGGTCTACGACTAGTTTTCACTTTTCACCCAAACACTAAAAAAGGCCAAAATTCTGCCAATTCTGGACCAAAAAATGCCAAACCCGACTAAAACATTGCCAACACCATTATGAAACAGCCTGCATCGGGCCCTGACCCCTAGACTCTACGGGAACCCTACCAAATTAAACCCAAAAACCCTAGTAAATCACACTGAACCCTAAACCCTACATATGCTTTGTCTGTCTGTGTCAAAGAGCCTAGGTATGCTACATCAGGATGCTTCACTCAGTGCTGCCTGCTTTGACCGTCTGCATGGCCCTGCCTCAACCATGGGCCAAAAATCCGTTCCGCTCAAGAATTTGCGAATTTTCTGCAATTTCGCGAGATTCGCGAAAAACCGAAAAACAGCAAATTTCGCAAACATAGCGGATGTTTGGCCGATGCTTGAGGCAGGGCCATGCAGACGGTCAAGGCAGGCACCACTGAGTGAAGCAACCTGATGTAGCAAACCTAGGATCTTTGTCACAGACAGACAAAGCATATCTAATTGTATGCAGCAAGCAGCATAGCCCCAATTTTACATGAACTGCTGTCTGAAGTGGAGTGGAGTGGTCTCTGCCTGGCATAACAACGATTCAGAAAAGGGGGTGGTGGCATAACAACAACAGTACACTGCCTCGACCACTACATACCACAAATAGACAGACATATAGTTCTGCTGTAGTAGTTGTTGTAGACTGGTTTACCTGTTTGCCACTCACGAATTGGCCATAGTTCTTCTGTAAACCGACGCTGATGATCCAGCCATCCCAGTGAGTGACTGTAAAGAAAAAAAATATATTATTTAATCAATCATCATGGTATATTGGCAAAAGAGTCCACTCCAAGGACATTTTGCATATTGAAAATGCAACATAGTGGCCCCTGAAGTTGAAGTACAATTTGAATTAAACAAGGTAAAAAAAACAGATTAGTAGACATGAGTTACAATTAGTGTGTAAAAGATTAAATAATAACTAAGACAAGATATATGATTCATTTCATGCACAAAAAACAAACAGCAATTGCTTTCATCAGAGCCAGACAGCCATTGCTGTCCACTGCATGCCATCTTCTCATTATTCATTACCTGTTCTACTTTTTGTCCGCATCTTCTTCGGAAAGTGAGGGCCCACAGGGCAGCCTATCCTGTCAATTTCAGTAGTAAATCTGTCAGCAATCAGCAAGCATGTAGTCAGTCAGTAATTTTAGTCCCGCTTGAGGGGACTCCTCTACAAAGACAAAGTTTATTCTGCGTAATCCATCCATCTGCCTTGAGGGAAATGGATAGGGGGAGTCTGGAGGACAGAGGAGCATGATTGAGTTGTGAACTTGTGAACCTCAGGAATGCAGACTGCGCCACCTTCAAATCAATAAGGAAAATAAGATGAAGACAGTGCTGCTGATGGACTTGTTGTGATTAGGTGATTAGAGTTTTGTTATGGTAAAAGTTGCAAACCAAAGAAAGACACAGGAATAAAAGTGAATAAGGACAAAAAAAGGAAGTCATTTTCAGGCCTCGGTGTCGGGGAAGTAGAGCTCATCCTCAAACTCGATGAATTGAGACAGGAGTAGGTCAACTAACAGAGAAGAACTTCCGTCACCTAAGTCGGTGTTATCTTTTTCCTGCGTGCATTCACGTATTTTGTAATCTGGTGGTATGAAGTGCTGATTCATCTTGATCATTCTTATCCTCCCCACATTTTTAGGAGAGAGGCGAGTCCTTTTTTGAAGTCACAATGGCACCAGCAGCACTGAAAACACGTTCAGAAGACACGCTTGCGAGTGGGGAAGACAAATAATTTAGAGCCAGGTTGGTGATCAGTTGCCATCGAGCCCTTTTCCCATGCCAATACAGCAGTGGGTTCTGAATAACAAAGACGCCTGCACCATCGACTCCAGGTTCTCCAGGTTTGCTCCACTTTGCGTACCATCTGTGGCCTTTGCATCACTGGAATGAGCAAACTATTGATGAGTTAGCCAATCCGCTTCTGACAATATTATGGCTGGGCCTGGTGCAGGTGAGGACGATGATGATACGGTTGCTGGTGTTGTTAACGGCTTGACACCGGATGGCCTGCTGATTCAGTAGTACTTCTGCCGGGTCCTTCAATTTTTTGCCCCTCTTTTTCTAACCGAGTGGCTGACCGATCTAGCCAATGTTTGTACTTTGAAACATCTGCTTCATCAAAAGGAATGAATGCTTTGCTGGCCACGGCCTTTTTTTACCGTGAATCCAGAATAGTGGCACAAATGTAATGTTCTTCTGTCTGTATTTTTTAAAGCCTTTCATTGACAACTAGGCGGCTTAATAACCTCTCCGCCAACTGATATGCGTCTTGTTTTTCAGCATCATCTTGGAACGTTGAAGACACCGCCTTCAGTTGGTGCTCTAGCATGCACAACAATGGGATAGCTTTGCCCAAAGAACAGTCCTCCCTGCTGACTTCACGCGTGAAGACCACAAAAGGACGAAGCATGTCTGTCAGGTTTTTAACTAGGTCCCATTCCTCCAACTCTAGCCTCATATCTTTTATACTAAGACCCAGTCCAAAGACATACTCATTGATTAACACCCACTGCTCAGACATATGCTCAAGCATGTAGAAGGTTGAGTTCCAAATGTGTTGCCACCTCCTGGATGAGTCCTTTGACTGGCAGTCTACGTTCATATTGCATGCTCCTCATCTTCTTCCTTGGCCTTAAAAGAATGGCTGAAATGTGTGCAGATTCTTCGGCAGGTGGTCAGTAACTTGCTGACTGTGGTTTCCTTTTTCAAGAAATCTTGCACAACAATGTTAATACTGTGCGCCAAACAAGGCACTCTGAAATATTCACCATCAGCCATGGCCCTAACTATATTACTGCCATTATCCGTGGAAACATAACCAACCATGCGATTTCTTGGATGCAGCCATTCATAGACCTTCCTGTCAAACTCCTCCAAAATGTTAAGTGCAGTGTGAGATTTCTCCATGGCAAACATGGCTACTGTTGCATTTTTCCAAGTAGCTTGAAAAACAGTGCCTGTATCAACACCTGCAGATAGCTTCTCTTTAACCCCTGCAAAAGAGACCCAGTGTGCAGTGATGCACATGTAATCAAGGGCTTGGCAACTGGTCCACATGTCTGTTGTCGTTGGATAGTGTGAACAGCACTCTTCTGAATAGCTGCGCCAATCACCTCCAGCACATCATGACGTAGTGCTGGAACTGCAACTCTGGCAAAATAGGACCGGCTAGGAACCTTCCGTTTAGGTTAGGCTGTTGCCACAAATTCTAGAAAACCCACCCCTTCAATAAAAAAATAAGGGAGAAGGTCCAGCACTAGCATTTTAGCCAGCTTGGCGTTATACAGACGTGCATGTGCGGGTGGTTGTGTTCATATGGCGCATCCGACCAAAACATGCTTCTGATGGTGGGCTGGACCGTTTTACGTGATGATGATGATGCAGACTTCTTCAAACCAGTTAGGCTCATTGATATACTTTTTCGCATTGGTGTCTCTCCCAGACTCTTAGTGTGTCTCATAGATGTTGCTGGGGTAGAGGGTGCAGTGCTGCTGCCAGGGGTACTGGGTGTACCAGAAAAAATGTCTGTTGCTTCTTCACCTCCCCCCTGCACGATCAGTCCCTCGTCATCATCAGTTGCAATATCAAGGGATACATTTGGATTTGTTGTACTTTTGGCTTCCCGGATCTTCCTTAGGTGCGCATCCCAAATGATAGTGTGGTGTTTCTGGAGATGACCTCTCTGGCCTCCGGTACCATAGTTGGTAACAAGCTTACCCAGACTAACTGCAGTTTTACAAATCAAACAAATCACCATGTTTTCCGCTTTTTCACTAACACTAAAAAAGTCCCAAACTGGGGACTGGAAATGTCTGCCTCTGGTGGAGGTGCTACTATCAATGCCAGATGAAGTGGAGGATGGGCATTGCAGAATTTGACTCTGTTGTGCACTTACAGCACCACTACTTGATGTAATGGAGGTCGAGCTGGATGGAGGTCCCTGTGGACCCTTGTTACGAACAAATATGGAAGCTGTAGGTCATGTTTGTGTAGTAGTTAAATGCATTGGTGGTGGTACCAGTGCCACGCCGCCCACATCACGCTCAGCAGCAATTTGGGTTAGGGTAAAAATATCTGGCTGCTGCATGTTCGCTGGGGCTGGAGTGATGACTGTGATGACTGGGTCGTCGTCAGACTGTTCATCAGCAGCAGAATACACCACTTGTTCGTCATCATCATCAGCCATAAGTGAAAGCCTTGCAGGAACCTTCCTTTTAGGCTTAGCTACCTTTGTCGGCTCTTGGCGTGCCTCACTCTCAGACTGCATTGGTGGGTTCCAATCAAGATCAAGGTCATCTGAAGGAAGGGGGCTTGAAGAAGAACTTGTAGTGGTAGCCCTCCTTGACCTTTTTCTTGCTGGGGATCTGGAAGACAATGGATCATCATCAGGAGGAGTCGATACCTCTGCTTGAATCTCAATTTCCTGATGTGCTCCTACTTCTGGAGGAACAAGCGTTGTAGGCAGTTGTGCCACTCCATGAACCTCTAGTTGCACCTCTCCATGCACCTCTCCATGCGCCTCTCCTTGCGCACGTACTTGCGCATCTCCTTGCCCATGTACTTGCCCATGTACTTGCACTTGTACTAGTTGCACCTGTGGTTGTCGTTGCGGCTGTGGTTGTTGAACACTCGTCAGCTGAGTTACGCCCAGCGTTGATTGGATGCTACTTTCTTGCGATGAGCCAACATCACTGGTCGATGGTGATTGAGAAAGTAAAGTGGCTGCCGCAGCAGCACTCATGGTCTTGGACCTAACTTGGCGTGGTGGCACTGAGCCCAATGAAGCGGAGGTGCTGCTTCCAGCTTGGTCCCCGGCGGACACCGCTGCTGCTGCAGGCTTACTTTTTTTCCCAAAAAATGTGTCGGTGGCCCACCAGTCTCCTTGGTAGGTGGTGCCACTTGCTTCTCCTGCTCCTTCTTACTGGCATTGGCACTGGCAACTTTTTTCGCTGAGGCGCTACGGCCACCTTTCTTTGGGCCCATCTTCTTCAGATGTCAGAACAGCAGGCCGCAGTTGCACGAGTTGCAGAGTTGTCTTCTCTGTGGCCACACGTGACGTTGCGTGATGTTGTGCTGCACACACCGCTGCAGGACTTCTTCCTGGCACTGTGGTTCTCTTGTGCACCTAAAAGCAAAGGAAGCCAGAGGAACATCAGTTAAACACCCCAAAAAGTCGAAAAAAACACAAAAGTCACCACAATCCAATGCCATCCATGCCCTCAATGATGTTTAAATTCAAGACACCCCACAGAAAGACTTGGCCCATACACCACTCACTACCCTTGGCATAATGGATGAAAGCAAGGCAAACTGGGTGCAGGCCTGAGCACACTGCCTGGCTTCAAAAATTGCCCCTTGATCCCCACCACATGGCCAGCCCTGCCTGGACCAGGCCTCAAAATGGTCCCCACCCACATGGCCAGGCCCCAACACCACCCCAAAAAGTAAAAAAACACACAAAAATCACCACAATCAAATGTCATCCATGCCCCTCAATGATGTTTACATTCAAGACACCCCTCAGAAAGACTTGGCCCATGCACCACTCACTACAACTGGGCATAATGGATGAAAGCAAGGATACCTGGGTGCAGGCCTGAGTACACTGTCTGGCTTAAAAAATGGCCCCTTGACCCCCACCACATGGCCAGGCCCTGCCTGGACCAGGTCTCAAAATGGCCCCAACCCATATGGCCAGGCCCCAACACCACCCCAAAGAGTCGAAAAACACACAAAAATCACCCCAATCCAATGCCATCCATGCCCTCAATGATGTTTAAATTCAAGACACCCCACAGAAAGACATGGCCCATGTACCACTCACTACAACTGGGCATAATGGATGAAAGCGAGGCAAACTGGGTGCAGGCCTGAGCACACTGCCTGGCTTCAAAATGGCCCCTTGACCCCCACCACATGGCCAGGCCCTGCCTGTACCAGGCCTCAAAATGGCACCCACCCACATGGCCAGGCCCCAACAACACCCCAAATTGTCAAAAAACACAAAAATCACCCCAATCCAATGCCATCCATGACCTCAATGATGTTTAAATTCAAGACACCCCCAGAAAGACTTGGCCCATGCAGCACCACTCACTACCCCTGGGCCTACTGGCTAGTGTGGCTTTACTGGCACCCCAAATAAAAATAAAAAAATCCACATATAACAGTGAGCTAAAATTCCATGACATAAATGATTTCAACAAAACTCACAGAAACAGTTGTATCATGCACCCATGACTAACACTGGGCCTACTGGATACTGTGGCTACCCACAATATATATTTTTTTAAAGTTGTGAAAAAGTTTTAAAATTGTAGTTGCAGCAACTGCAATGCCCCAAACAAACAACACCAACTTACTTGTAAAATCTCAAATCCAAAAGTGATCCAAAAACTCCAAAGTCCAAAAACTCTTCAAATACAAATATCCAGCAACAGCCACAAAAAGTAATCCTTCCAGCTCCAGATCCAAATGAAAAGTGACCAGGACATGGACAAAGCACTGGGAGGAGCCTGCTGGACAGGAACAGAAAGTTGGAGACTCTGGGGCACTTCCTTCCTCCCACCCCCCCTCAAAAATGGACTCCTTGCACAAAAAAGTGCAGCCAAATGTCAATCGTAGGAGTTATTCTGATCAAAATCATCATTTTCAGAAGGTTTATGCTGCCTGCGGTGGAATTCTTGTGCAGAATTAAAATTTTTGCAAGTTCGGGAAAGCGAGCTGTTCAAATTTCCCGCCGGAAGTCCGCTGCGCGCCGCATCTACGTGTCCGCAATTGTTTACTCCTGCGATACGTGATCGCGGGCCCTTATGACGTACTCGCGTTGTAAAACTCTCGCTGTGCAAGATGGCAGGCTGCAATAATGTAATCGCGGTCAAAAAACTCTCGCCCGATCACGCAACAAGTTCCAAAATGGCGCAGTGCGTGCAAACCGGGAGAAAAACAACTCGGCGAACACAGAATAATGGTAAGTCAATGGCGCGCGCGATATAGTATTTTTCAAGCGCGGCCAAGCAAAAAAATCTGCCAGCTTGCGAATTTACGGATTTTTGGGCAAATTCGCGGGACACGCGGACTGCGAAATTGCCAAAATTCCGCGAGTGGAACGGATTTTTCAACCACCGTTGGTAGTGATTGCATAAGTATACACATGTCAAATCAGGGCTCTCCCCCTCCCTTCACAACTGTTCAAACACGCCCCCTAGTGGATTGGAATTTTTAGGGATTAATTTACCTTGCATCCTGAGGGTCGCTGGGGCCAACTAGACCACCAGATACCTCCTGTAAGCGAATCAGAGCTGCATGCAGGGAGGTGGTGTGAGGCAACGCCCCTTTTTACACCTCTCTGCAATGCAACTCTGTGGTACTTACTGGACGTACCTGGTGGGCTAGTTGGCCTTCAGGGACCCTCAGGATTCAAGGGGACTTAATTACCCAACTTAAAATGTGGCACAGAGTGCGTTTGCACACTTGTCACATCAGGCCACGCCACCTCCCTCCACCACTGTGCGAACGTACCCCTTGGTGCATTGAAAATTGGGGGATTAAGTCCCCTTGAGTCCTGATGGTTCCTGGAGGCCAACTAGCCCACATGCTACCTCCAGTAAGCGCAACAGAGCTGCGAAGCAGAGTGGTGTAAAAGGGGAGCATGGCATGGACCACCTTTCTTCAATGCAGCTCCCTGGCGCTTACTGGAGGTAACTGCTGAGCTAGTTGGCCCCCAGGGACTCTCAGGATTCAAGGGGACTTAATCCCGCAACTTGCAACGTACCACAGGGCGTGTTTGCACACTTGTCACATAAGGCCAAGCCCCTCCTTGCGCCACTGTGCAAACGCGCCCCCTGGTGAGTTGTAAATTGGGGGATTCAATCCCCTTGAGTCCTGAGGGTCCCTGGCGTTGTAACGACATACATTCCCCACTGCCATAAAAGATCAACGGGGAGAGAAAAGCTGATTGAGAGTTCTCTCCGGGGAGCGAATCAAGCCCCGCCTCCCCAGTGAGGGAGGCCTTGCAGTACCGAATGAGACGACAGAGACTCCACCCAATTGTCTTCTGGTTGCCTTTCTCCCCAACATGTGGCAGCTGAACCATGTGGTTGCCAGCAACAGTGGACAAGAGAATCAGGGTAGGCGACCCTAGCCCTTCGGAGGCATAAGACATCCGTGAGTTGCCAGGTCAGTGGAGGCTCGGGGATTGGAGAAGGTCTCCTGAGAGCGATTTTCCCATGCGTGAGGCACACAAGACCAGTTTCAGGAGCTGCAGTGCAGTTTCGCGGTCAGCTGCCGGATGGGTTCATACCCTGAGAGCCCTCGCTTTTGGAAGGGGCATTGTGGGGCATGCTCAGATGGATCTCGAGTTCAACATTCCTGCATTTCTTAAGGTAGGCGGGTAGGGAGCCCTAGAGCCTATGAAGGGAAGACAGTTGCCTCAGTCCAGGTAGCAGGAGCGCAGGTGCCGTTCTTATTTAGGATGAATCCCCTTGCCTGGGTTGCACCCTATATGTACAATAATGGTGATTGGCAGTCAAATATTTAATCAATCAGGGAATCGTAAGTGCGCTACTCACCCGTGAGGGTCTCAAGGCACTGGGGGGATCAGTAGTGCTGTTCATCTAAATATCCAGGTCTTGAGCATCTTCCTGAAGATGTTCAGGGAGGGGGCAGGTCTGATGTCTGCAGGAGGTTGATTTGGGCCTTGGCCACGATGTTGGAAAAGGATCTTCCGCCTTCTTTGACTCTGTGGCTGCACAGGGGTTCAGCGAGTATGAGGTTGACTGATTGGATGTTTCTATTGGGTACGTGGAGGATGACTGTTGTTGAGGTATTTGGGTCCTTTCTGTAGGCATGGGTAAGGATGGGTAAGGATGGGTGTAGCTACCGTAGGTGTTGCCTAATGTGCTCGTGTCGTGAGATGCTGAGGACAAGTTTGGCGGTTGTGTTCTGTATTGTCTGGAGTTGCAGATTAGAGACTTGTTTATGCCATCGTAGAGTGTGTTTCCATAGTCTAGCCTGCTGGTGATGAGTGAGCGGTTGACTGTCTTCCATGACTCAGGGGATCCATTTGAATGTCTTATGGAGGATGTGGAGGGTGTTAAAGCAGCTGGAGGCAACAGTGTTAGCCTGTCGGTTCATGGAAAGGGATGTGTTGTGTATGATGCTGAGGTTTCTGGCATGGTCTGTGGGGTGGTTACAAGGACGAGGACTTCTGTCTTCTTGGCATTGAGATTCAGGCAGCTGTTGGTCATCCAGACTTTGACATCTTGCATTCCTTTCTGGATGTTGAGTCTGGCAGGGGTGAGGGAGAGAATGATCAGAGTGTTGTCAGCGTAGGATACCATGTTGAGGCCATATTGTCAGACGATAGCGATGAGTGGGGCAATGTGGATGTTGAAGAGGGTCGGGCTGAGTGATGACCCCGTGGGACTCCGCAGGTGATTTCCGTGGGATCACAGAGGAAGGGCAGCAGTTTAATCCTTTTACTACTGCCTGTGCGGAATAATCATATCCAGTCGAGGGTTATTCCATGTATTCCGGTTTTGTGTAGTCTGGCAATGAGTATGCGATCCAAGATGGTGTCAAAAGCTGGTCATAGCTCCAGTAGAATCAGGGCTGTGGAGTGGCCTTGGTTGAGGAAGGTGCGGATGTCGTCTGTGGGGGTGAGTAGGGGGGTATCAGTTCTGTGGTTGCTTTGGAATCTGGATTGAGACTGGTCGAGGATAGCATTGTCTTCCATTAATCTCATAAGTTCCATGCTGACTGTTCTCTCAGCAACTTTGGCAGCAAAGGTGAGAAGCGAGAAGGGCCGGTGGTTCTTGAGGTCTCTGGGATCAGCTGAGGGCTTCTTGAGAAGAGGCCTAACTTCTGCACATTTCCAGTCATCTGGAAAGGTGCCTGTTTCAAAATTGGTGTTAATGGTGCATTGTAGTTCAGGTGCAATGGCAGCTCTGGTAGATATGTAGAGTGCAGGGTTTAGTGGGGGCCCACCGAGTGGATGCCTTTTATCGTTGAGGCGGTGTCTTCGGCTGTGATCGGCATTCAGGAGGAGATGGTGGGCTTACTGGTGTGTCTGGAGGGTGGGCTTGCTGCAATGTTTAGCAGATGGCCGATGAAGTTGTGTTAGAGGTTTTTGATCTTGAGGTTTTAGTAGGATCCGGGCCTGTCGCAGAGGTATTGCGAGGGGGTGATTATCCGTGGCTTTGCTGTGGGGGTTGGTGAATTCCTAGATGACACTAAAAAATTCCTTGGAGTTGCTGGAGTTAGTGAGGATTTTCTTGTGGATGAAGGTCCTTTTGGTGGTTCTGATTTGTTTGTGGTAGTCCGTCAAGTTGTCCTTGTAGGTGGTGTAGATTCCAGGTGTCTTTCTGTTTCTCCAGGTGTTCTCCAGATGTCTGCAGGTGCATATTCTTTCTAGGAGATTGGTGGTGAATCAGGTGGCTTTCCTGGGGGGCTGTTTGTTGGTGTTCTATAGCAGGGCGTACTTGTCTGTGTTGTTGGAGATCCAAGTGTGAAATTCCCTGGCTGCTAGGTTGGCGTTGGATGAAGCGGTGTGTTTGTCTCAGGTGAGGGTGGAGTTGAGTTGCTCATCAGTGACTTTGCTCAAGTTCCTTCGTGGTGGGTGTGGGGCTGGTCTGGGTGTCTTTGGTCTGTCGATGAGGAAGAGTATGCAGTGGTGGTTGGTATATTGGGGTTGTATTGTGTGACTGAAATGGATACTGTTTCCTGCTACGAAGATGGAGTCGAAGGTGTGTCCTGCACTCTGGGTCATTGTGGCGACGAGTTGTCTAAGTCAGATGTTGGCAAGGTTGTTGCGGAGGGTGGTGGAGTTGGGGTCACTGGGGTTGTCGCGATGGAAATTCGGGTCTCCGATTATTATGTAGTTCATCGATGCAATGGCGTGGGGGTGATGGCGAAGGTGGCCAGTGGGCCAAGGGTTCTGTAGGCGAGAGTGCTGCAGCCTGTGATGTTGGGGCTGGTCTGCATCTGGATGTAAAGGCGTTTAGTGGAGGGTAAGATTTTGCTGGAGGTGGTGAAGCAGAGGGTATTCTTGTGAGCGATGGCAAGGCCCCCTCCCTGGTGGTTGGGGCGATCCTTCCTCTGGATCTTATATCCGTCTGGGATGGCGGTGTTGATGTCGGGGGCAGAGGAGTTGTTGTAATTTGACCGCGATTTGGTTAGCATTTGCTTCAGCTACACGAAGCTTTCACTGTTAGCTTGACTATATTCCGGAGGCCATTTTGTATTTTTGGCTTCCATCTTAGTGAACGCGCTCCCTCGTGGTCAGCATGCCCTTTTGTCCTTTCTCTCTACCGATGACCATTGCTATCTGCCCAGCAACGGACTATTTTTAGCTATGGTCAAGCTTGCGCATGCGTATTGATGCCCCCAAGGTTAATGATCGGTCACTGCTTAGGAATGTTCTCCAAACTGACCAGTGGTACTAAAATTTCTCCCACATGTTGACTGTGTTCCAAAAATGTCCTTATATGTCTCTAAATTCATGTAAAGGTGTACCGCCTATTTCTTGCATTCCTGTAAAAGGAGCTTTGTGCTGATGTACGGTGTGATACTCCTTGCATTGCCAAAGGGTGCTGTAGGATTGTATCACCACCCCATGGGGTCTTAATAAACTTGTCTTTTGCATTTTCCAGTTTCCGTGCCAAATTCTATTCCAAGGTATGAAGAGTTTTGGCAGAGTATGTAGATCTGTTGAAATCCAATACCACAAATTGGCGCTCGAACAGGGACTCATCGGTGACTCGGATGCCCGAAGGTCTGGTCGTGATGAAGGATTGGGAACTCGCCCTGGACGCGCGCTGCCATTGAGGGACCCGAGTCTTGGCACCCACGGCGGTTTTTCCCTTTCTTCCGATCTAACCTTCCAGGTGGCGCCGGTCCTCGACTGAGATCTTGATCGTTCGGTTGCCGTGTATTGACCGTTTGGCCGATTCGAGAACTTGGCAGTTGGAATCTGGACGTTTGGAATATTTGGTAAGCTTTGGATTGGTAAGGTAGTCTACTGACACTTACTGTGGCTTTTTGGATTTGTTTGAGTTAGCTAACGTTTGGTTCTATGATTTGTACTATATGTGGAGTGCACCTCACATAGGCAGGTAATGTAGAGATAATTTCTCTGACTTTGTATTTGTTTGAACGGCACGATATTTTAAGTGCCTCTTTGTGTGATATCACGTTTCTGTGATATTTTCGACATGCCTGTTTTAAGCACACTCCGAGGAATGTGCTGTCTTGGAAAGGGTACTAGTTATCGATTAATTGAATCTCAGCCGGCTCCCCCAGAAGGAACACCTAACCGTGAAATGTACGTAAAATTTGGCCTTCCCCCTATTATGTATAGCACATTATGGAATAGATATACAGAGGCCGATCTTGAATTGCAATGGCCACTACATGGGTCGTTTGATTTACGAAAGGTTCAGTATGTGGAGCAGTGTTTGTTTCAGCGCAGGTCTAGACAGGATATGTTTGATTGTGTACGTATGTGGGAGAAAGCGGTGCGTGAACGAATCAAGCGTGAACAAGCCTTGGCGGACAAGGAGCAGCGAAAGGCTGCCCATGTTAATGCTTTACAGTTACACGAGAAATAATTACAGGACCAGAAAGATAGGGAGATACGAGAATGTAATTTACAGATTAATGGTCAGTTTACTATTCGGCGTCCTCGTTATCCTGTCCTTAATAATGAATCTGATGATTTTTCATTGCTAGATCGCTGTCCGCCTCCGTATATCATGCCTACGGCTCCAGCTGCGGATCCTGATTCGGCTGATGTACGGGATCAAAGGAGGGATACCCGTTCTGTACTTTCTGTTGAGCGGTCTGCGGAGTTACGCCAGCTGGCTCGTAAACTTACTATTGATGTTATTTCTGTTTCAGAGATTGAAGATGGTATGCGTACGTGGTCTGAGAGAGAGCGATTGTACTTTCTGGAACATTTTGGACAAGAAGTTGTTGAACAGTTTAGGAAGTATTCACCTGAGTTGGAACATAAGGCTATATCAGTTGGCTGTGATAATTTACGTAAAGGTGTTTGTGCTCTCGCAGACGTCAATGATTTCTTCCAGAATCTGGTTTAGCTACGGGACGAGGCATCGCGACTACGGAAGTTGAAACAGGCGGCGGATTCCACTGCGCCCGGAGCGACGGCTAAGGAGTGTCCTATCTTCGCAGCAGACAAGGGTGATACAGTTCATGTTATGCCTATGCGAGAAGCCGCGCCTTTGTATGTCCCTCCCAAAGGTCAAGGTACAGATGATAATAAGTTGTCTGCGGATTCGAAGGGTTATTTTATATATAATTGGGTTTATACTCCTTGGAATAGAGCGGATGTTATGGCGCTTAAAAATGCTTTGCCTGATCCGCGCAATAACCCGTCGGCTTTTTATGAGGGAGTTGATGGAGCTATTTCTTCGTGTGTTATGACATTAGTTGATATTGATCTTTTCTTTGGGTTAATATTGCCTCCTGATATGTGGAGGGCAATTCGTAAGTATGATGATCGACAGATATTAGGTGCAGACTGGAGGGAGATAGCACGGGCCGATTCGGACAGAGAGCTCGCATGTAAGCCAAGTCAATTAATTTTAGACCGCCCAGCGGCTATTTTGAATAAATTAAAAATGCTCATTCCCCCTAAAAAGATTGACTGGACGATGTTGGCCTCTTGTAAACAGAAGCCAGATGAATCAGTTTCGGATTTCTTTACACGCTTCAAGGAAGCGTTTTACGATTATAGTGGTCAATTATTAATCAGAAGATACGGGCAGGCATTTGTTTGTTGATAAGTATGTGCCTAATCTCCTACCGGAGATTGCAAAGCGTTTAAAGGCTAGTGAAAGTTCATGGACTACTGCAACTCCTGCTTCTCTTTTAACTATGGCTCAGCATTATGAAAGACAGAAATTGGAGGCTAAAGAAAGTGGTGATGAAAAGGCGAAAGATTTGAAGACTAAGGTGATGTTGGCTCAGGTTTATGCTATGCAGCCGAGGGGAAATGATAGGGGTAGACGTGAGTCCTATGGCCCGCCTTCTTCCCGTTCTGACATCTCTGCAGATCAATGTGCATACTGTAAACAGTTTGGACATTGGCTTTCAGACTGTCCAGTGCTTCGAGAACAGCGTATGCAGCGTGGTCGAGGAGATGGTAGGTTTCGGAATAGTTATTCAGGTCCGAGAGGTGGAGCGAATGATCGTGGTAGGTTTGAAGCAAGGGGTCATGGTCAGGCTGAATATAATACTTTTGATCAACGGAATCAGTATCAGATAGCTGAGGGTGAGTCTTCTGAGTTTCAGGATATTACGTATGCATAGGATTGCGTAGGATGGGGTATGGAATCGGTTGAAGTACCAGTAGATCAAAGGGGTCCATATATTTCAGCGCATGTTTTGGGTTCTACTGATCAGCTTCTGGTCGATACAGGAGCTACTCATAGCGCTCTGTCCAAACAATTGGTTCCAAGGGCTCCCCTGTCTGGCAAAATGATTACATAAATAGGGTTTGATGGAACACCTTTCCTTAGCCCATTGTATCAGCCCCTTCCATTTCACATTGATAAGTTCACTGCCCCATGTCCATTTTTGTTGTCCCCAAATACACCGGATAATATCGTGGGACTTGATATGCTCAAGTATTTTCAAACGACGATTCGCTGCGCCCCTGAAGGGGTGCGGGTCATTTTGAATGAGAATTACCCAGAGTTTGAGAGATCGCGCCTCCTACAGGAAGCCGATGCATTAGCCTCCCTTCCAAGTACCTTATGGGCCACTTCTGATACTGATGTGGGACAGATGATTATCCCGCCTGTACACATTACTGTAAAGGAGGGAGCGCTTTTGCCTCGTGTGCCACAATACAAAATCTCTAGAGAAGGTGAAATTGCTTTGACCCGAATTATAAGTGACTTGATTGCTGTAGGAGTAGTGAGGAAGTTCCCTATAATGTTTGCAACAGCCTTATTCTCTCGATATTAAAGAAATATACAGATACCAGGATCTACCATTTCATTATTGATTTGAGGGAGGTAAATAAGATAGTGGTGCCCCAATATCCTGTAGTGTCTGATATTACTACTTTACTTACTCTGGTTCCACCCAATGCCAGCACCTTCGCAGTCATAGATCTGACAAATGCTTTCTTTTCGATTCCTATTCATCCTGATACCCGCTACCTTTTTGGCTTTACCTTAAATAATAGATCATACAGATTTTGTCGAGTTCCCCAAGGCTATACAGAAAGTCCCAGCATTTACAGTCAGGCTTATTCAATATGTTGACGATATTTTCTTTAGCAGCAGACACGCATGAGCAATGTGAGGAGAGTACCCTCTCCCTGCTCTCTTTCCTTGCTAAGAATAATCATAAGGTTTCTAGAAAGAAATTACAATATTGTAGACCGAAGGTGACCTACCTTGGTCATCTTCTGTCTAAGGAGGGGCGTGCATTGACACCAGATCGAATTCAAGCAATTTTAGACACACAAGTTCCTTCCACTCAGAAAGATGTTCGTGCCTTCATAGGTTTAACGTCCTTTTGCAGGCAGTGGATATTAGGATTTTCACACATTATAAAACCTTTGTTAGCGTTGTTATCCAAAAGTACACCCACTCCCCTTGAATGGACAGATGAATGTCAGAATGCTTTTGAACAGTTGAGACAGGCCCTTTGTTCTGCACCAGTGTTGGGTACACCAGACTACACAAAGATTTTTACACTATATGTACACGAGAAGGATGGGTACGCATTGTCAGTTCTAGTGCAGACACGGAGATAAGCAGCGACCTTATGCATACGTTTCAACAGTACTTGATCCTGAAGCACAAGGACTACCTGGGTGTTTTCGAGCAGTTGCAGCAACAGCAGTGGCTATACGACAAAGTGAGGGAATAGTTTTGTCACACAAATTGTTGGTGTTAGTGCCCCATGCGGTAGACGCCTTATTGAACCAAACGAAAACACAGCATTTAACTAGCGCCCGTTTAACAGGATACGAGTTAACGCTGTTGGTGCCACATATTACCCTTAAGAGGTGCGCCACTTTGAACCCTGCTACTTTATTACCATATCCTGTTTCTGAGTCCCAAGAGGAAGAACAATATGATTGTGTTTTTCTGACTGAAGAACAAACAAAGGGCCGTATTGACTTACTGGATACGCCACTTTCAGATGTAGACAGGGAACTGTGGGTTGATGGATCGTGTTGCCAGATGGCACGACTTCCGCAGCCTATGCAATCACGACACTCAAGCCAGTGGTAGAGACAGCTCGCATCCCACAAAAATCGGCTCAAGCAGCTGAACTGATAGCTCTAACGAAAGCGTGTGAGCTAGGTGCTGGACTACGTGTGAATATTTACACACACAGTCGCTATGCTTTCGGAGTAGCGCATGACTTTGGCCTACTCTGGCAGGAGCGATGCTTTTTGACTTCGCATGGGGTGCAAATTATGCTTGGAGAGTTAGTACACGATCTTCTAAATGCATTATTATGTCCAAAGAAAGTAGCGATAGTCAAATGTAGTGCACATAAAAAGGTGACAGATAAAATAGGACAAGGAAATGCTTTTGCAGATCGTGTAGCGAGAGAGACTGCAATGTTAAAGAATGATTCTCCCATGTATGTAGTGAAATCCCAGGCTGAGCGATGGCATGACGCTGGAGAGGAGATATTAGACATACAGAAATCGGCCTCTGAAGCAGAACTTGCAAATTGGGCAACAGAGGGAGTGCTGGATGATGAGGGCTGTTGGCATAGCAAAGATATGGAAAGATGGAAATTGCCTCCTGACTATCTGCAAGCAATGGTTCAAATGACACATGGGCTGGCACATGTTGGAGCTCTCGCAATTACTAAATTGCTTAGACGAGTTTGGGAGCATCCTGAGATTGCCAGTACGGCTAAGAGAGTAGTGCAGACCTGCTTGATATGCTTATAGTACAATCCCGCCAAAGGGACCTATACTCCTAAAGGAGGGTTTGCTCCACCGACTGCACCATTTGAAGTACTACAGATGGATTACATCCAGCTTGAACGCTGTCATCATTTAAGGTATGTCTTAGTGGTGGTGTGTGCCTTCAGTAAATGGATAGAGGCCTACCCCATGAAGGACAATAAAGCGTTGACAACAGCTAAGGTGTTACTCAAGGAGTACTTCCCTAGGTATGGAATTTGTAAATTTTTGTGGAGCGACAATGGCCCCCATTTCGTTGGGAAGATTGTGGAGTATGTCCTGAAAAGATTGGGGATAAAGCAAAAATTCCATGCTGTGTTTCACCAGCAGTCAGCAGGTTTGGTGGAAAGATACAATGCTACGTTGAAGCTAGCAAAGATTGTGGCATCCCCGTCTTTGAAATGGCCGGATGCATTGCCTTTAGCATTATTGTCTATTAGATCAGTGCCACACTCCCGATCTGGCCTCACACCCTATAAAGTGGTGTTCGGAAGGCCGATGAATATTTGGGGAGTTCCTAAACCTCGCCTGATTCATGATGTGCCTTGTACAATGATGAACGATTATTTGGCACGATTAACAAATGATTTACTTTCTATTCATCAACAGGTTCGAGAAGCGCTTCCAGACAACTCAGAGGGAGAGGCTCATACGCTACGACCTGGGGATCACGTGATGGTCCGATCGTTTGAGAAGTCTAGCAGTTTAGAGCCGAGGTGGCGAGGGCCTGAGCAGGTGTTACTTGCATCCCGAACCGCAGTGAGAGTGATGAACAGGAAGCGGTGGGTGCATTCTACTCATTGTCGCCGTGTCTCTCCAGATCTGGTGAATCTTGCTGTGTTGTCTGATTATCGAGAGATCTTGGATTCAGAGAAGAGCCCAGCCACTACGCCCAGCAAATCTGAGGAAGCCTTCCCGGACCACTCTGTTTCTGGTGCAGTGAAGTATAATCTGCCATTGAGGACAGCAGCTGTTTTGTGCGAGACTGGTTGAGTTACCGCTCTGAGGGTTGTGAAAACGGAAGCCGAGAATATCAAGGGTGGGGGATCAGTTTTGCCAGTGTAGAGACACCCGTCTTGAATCTCGGAGAAGAAACCAGCGGCAACCTCGGAGCACAGCACTCTTTTGTTTTTTATTTTATTTTGATTATTTTATTTTGAGACTATGGCACCTAATGCAATGAGAAGTAAGAAGATTCTTGGTGCTGTGATTTTTGTTTTCACAATTGTGGTAATAGCAGTAATAGCTTGGGTTGTAGAACGAATAGCCCCGGCTAGAGACTATTTGCTGCCTACCACTCCAGTTCCATCTGAACATTTTCATTTTACCTTGCCCTATCATGAAGAAAGACATAGACAAACTTATTTGAATAACAGTTTCATCCAAATTCTACATCACAACCACAATATGACGAACACTACGAACTGTTGGGTAAGTGGAATGTTGCCTGGACATCAAAAGAAAGGAGGAACTCCACTTATTCCTCTTCCTTTTTCTCATAATGGATCTTGCAACGCCTGGTACACTCTCCTCTTCACTTTAAGATGGCCAACGAAAGGTGGACTTCTTTTCCGGCTTAATAAAGTTTGTCATAATGATAAAGATTGTTACCCACAAGCAGAAGGAACTAAACTTGAGTGGGAAGAATATCGACCGGACAATGTATCTACGCCTCGTATTTTCACTAATCTTAGAACTACAAATATGTCTAGTTTATTTGTGATTACAGTTATTGAAGCAAAGGCTGACTTGTGTGTAAGAAATAAAGGTACAATCCCGGTAGGGAAAAGTGAATGCACTACTACTCTAGCATTTGACGCACCAAATAATATTGCTTTTGTAGCATCAAGTAACACTTATTTTATTTGCGGAAATAAGGGCTACCATCGCCTTCCAATTGGATGGTTAGTAACATGTTATATATCTTTTGTATTGCCCCCTGTGTTTATTGCCCCGCCAATGTACCAGAATGATTTTGTGCTATATCATGATTTTATATTGAACAGAGTTAAAAGGACATTAGATGTAGAAAGCATTGACCAAACTGATACTGCCCTGCAGTAATATGTTGATTTCAATTTGGGCCTGTTTTCATTTGTAGGCGTAGCCTTAAATAGCAGAAAAATAAGACGGCTAACACGTGTTGTGGAAGCTGTTGCCAATGAAACTGCTTCTGCTTTAGGGAATCTAACAGAGGAGCTTCAGATTACCAGAATTGTGACTCTCCAGAACCGTATGGTTTTAGATGTAGTATTAGCTGATCGTGGAGGTGCATGTCGCATTATCGGAAGTAGTTGCTGTGTTTATGTCCCCGATAACTCACCTTCTGTATATGATGCCATTTCTAAATTACATAAAATAGCTGTGGAAATACACCCCGAAAATGGTACATGGACATTTTCAAATTGGTTCTGCACTTTGCTTAGTACCTGGGGTTGGAAGTTATTGACTGTCCTTTGTGTTTTTATTGGGATATTCTTTTTCTTTTGCCTATGTATTCAATGTGGCCCTACACTATGTTCTGTATGTATCACTGCTTGTATTCCGTCCAAACGAGCTATTGCCAAACATGAACAAATGATTAGCAAAGAAATAACAACAATAATGCTAATTAATGTTGATGATGAGCATCCAGATTACTTCAGATATGAGGTAGCTTCAGCTAAATGCTAAAAGGGCCGTCTGTCGTAATTTGACAGCGATTTGGTTAGCATTTGCTTCAGCTACACGAAGCTTTCACTGTTAGCTTGACTATATTCCGGAGGCCATTTTGTATTTTTGGCTTCCATCTTAGTGAACGCGCTGCCTCGTGGTCAGCATGCCCTTTTGTCCTTTCTCTCTCCCGATGACCATTGCTATCTGCCCAGCAACTGACTATTTTTAGCTATGGTCAAGCTTGCGCATGCGTATTGAAGCCCCCAACGTTAATGATCGGTCACAGCTTAGGAATGTTCTCCAAACTGACCAGTGGTACTAAAACTCCTCCCACATGTTGGCTGTGTTCCAAAAATGTCCTTGTATGTCTCTAAATTTGTGTAAAGGTGTACTGCCTATTTCTTGCATTCCCGTAAACTGTATAAAAGGAGCTTTGTGCTGATATACGGTATGATACTCCTTGCATTGCCGAAGGGTGCTGTCTGATTGTATCACCACCCCATGGGGTCTTAATAAACTTGTCTTTTGCATTTTCCAGTTTCCGTGCCAAATTCTATTCCAAGGTATGAATAGTTCTTGCAGAGTATGTAGATCTGTTGAAATCCACTACCATAGAGTCATTGGTCCAGGCATCCATGAAGAAGTAATGTCTGGCGAGAGAGAGTCGAGTAGGTTCCAAATCTCCACAGCATGTCTGTGCACGGAGCACACAATGAGGAGAATACATCTTAGGGCATCACCAGTCTTTGTGGCTAGGGTGGTTGTGAAAGTCTGATGGCAGTGGCAGCAGGAGAACTGGCCGTGGGTCATATTTGGCATGGCATGTTAGAAGTCTCTGTTTCTTCCAGGGTTGAGTGTGAGGAGGGCAGCTGTGTTCTAGCGGTGGGTGATTGGAGATCCAGGGTCGCTGGTGCTGGTTGCGGTCGGGTCGGGGATGAGAGCAGACTGGCTTGCTTTTGGCGCGCCTGCTGCACACATCCATGCAGCGGCTGCCATTAAATAGAGGAGGGATAAGAGGCTGGGAGCGGTTGCTGTCTGGGGGTGAGGGGCCTCCGGGGCAGTAGCGGCAGGGTGGAGGCAGGCACCAAGATGAATGAAAACAGTGTTGGTAATATAAAAGGAAGGGTGCTACAACATTGAAATTAAAAAGAAAATAAACTGATAATGCAAATAATGACGGTGGCATGAGAATAACAGTGACTGAAGGGCTGCAGGTGAGGGACAGGGAATGGAGCGGGCTATGGGCACGCCGGTTCCTAGGCAGAGTGTTCAGCAGGTACAGACAGCAGCCTCTAACATCCCTGGAGGAGGTCTGGAGAACAGGAGACAATACAGCAGAGCTGTTGGGGAGAGAGTCGACCTAAACCGAGGGTCAGAGGTCCTACTTGTGCTCCCCCACAGCAGCCACCATTAAATAGGGGAGGGGAGGGACAAGACGCTGGGTGGCATGAGCGGGGGCTGTCCGTGGGGGAGAGGCCATAGAGGCAGCAGCGGTGGGACGGATGCAGGCACCAAGGTGAATCAAGAAAGTTATGCTAATTTAAAACAGTGGTGGAACAACAATGAAATATAAAATAAAATGAGGATAAAAAAAGGAAGGGGCCGGGCGTAGAGTGGGCTGAAGACAGGCCGGTTCCTAGACTGAGCGGGCAGCAGGCGCGAACAGCAGCCTCAACCTCCCAGGAGGAAGTCGGAGGTCTGGAGAGCAGGAGATGGCACTGCGGAGCTGCTTTCTTAGAGAGTGGTCCTAGACCGAGGGTCAGACGTAAAGAGGCAGTAATGGCGGTATGCTTAAGGTGGGCATGATGCGTTTTTAATTTGTGCACTCTACTAGTACTTCCAATAAGTGCACTATGGATAGTGTGTTTACATAAGATTTTACGGTCAGTACAGTCCGACCAGTAGTTTCTGGGTGCCACTAACTGAAATGATTCTGACAGTGGCCCAATTGGCCAGGAGGTTTATGTAATTCCTGGGGTCACGGCAAGTGTCTAGTGGCACAGTAATATATGTAAATGTGTTCTAAAGTGTTTTTATGGATAATACAAGGAATATTTTCAGATAACCTTGTGTAGAGTTTCTTTTGTGGTGTGCCTAGTGTGTTACAGCTGTGTGAGTCTGATTTACAAATTTGCATTCTTTGCCTCTGGGATAAGCCTGACTGCCTAGCCAAGCTACCAATGGGGTGAGCAGGGGTTATCTTCGGTGTGTACCTCCCTCCCCTCGCCCTGACTAGAGTGGTGGGTTCTGCCTGGCTTAGGTGTATAGCCCTGCCAACCAGAAACCCCATTTCTAAGAAACCTGAATTTCAATTGGACCTGAGCCTGGGAAGTGTACTGCAATGCTGAAAAATGCATTTAAACAGGGTGGACTGCTGTTGGTTCAAGGTGATCGCGTTTGTTAGACCTGGCACCATTGGCGTGGGTCTCCTTTCCATTTTTGCTGTTGCCTCGTGTGTTTGCTGGTGTTAGATGCTTTGGGCACTGTGTCACTGCTGTCCAGTGCCACAGTGCAAGTGCTCCCTACTGTAAATTGGTGTATTGATTAGTGGTTCACTGATTGGATATTTGGTTTACTTGTCAGACCCTAGTACAGTGCACAGAGCGTGCCCAGGGCGTGTAAATCCAAATGCTGCTAGTGGACTTGCAGCTATGATTGGCCCACCCACAGAAGCGGCCTTGTAAAATGTGTCTAAGGTCTGCCATTGCAGAGCCTGGTACTCTCGTGCTGACTGGGCAAGTGCAACCACCTGGCAGTCCCTAAACCTTCCCTTTTCTTCATATTAGTCACCCCTATGATAGACCCAAGGGCAGGGTGCATTGTAAGTACAAGGTAGGACAAGCCCTGGTGTGTGTGGCATGTCCTAATAGTGAATTACAGCCATCTTTTTTTTCACTATTGCAAGGCTACCTGTTCTCCGTAGGCCAGAATGGGCTGCTAAATTGTTACAATGTTTATAGTCCTAGCAGACTCAGAGAACATGGTGGAAATTCGAGTTTAGTATGCCTGGACTCAGAATAATAAAATACATTGTTTATTGAAGTTTATTTTAATATTCTGTGTTTGCAAATACCACTTTTAGATAGTAGGTAACCATTTCAGCCTGCCTCTGCGAGGTTGTGTATTCCTTTGTCTGGTTTTGTGAGTGACAGGGCTCGGGGATTCCATGGGGCAGCCCGGTGGTGAATAGGGACATCTGCATCTAGATGAGAGGGAGCAGTTGCACCTAGGACCTGAATAGGGCTGGGCCTTCCCTCTACAATGCTGGTTCCACCCCCTGTGGTGTGTCTGATGTCTCTGCCCTGCACACTGAAAGAAGACTGTCAACAAAGTGCTCCAGGACTGTACTTGCCTTCCACAATGCTGGCTCCACCTCCTGTGGGGAGTCTGATTTGCCTGCCCTGCACTGCGAAAGGAAAGGAGAATTCTGGTAAACAGAGTGCTTCAGAGCTGGCTTGAACTGGGCAAGGGGCCCTCTCCCCTAAGAGAACAAAGGATATTGGGGTATAAGTATTGGGACCCTGATCCCATGAAATTAGATCACTTCTGGGCTTACAAGTCGAAACATCTGCTGAGGAGAAGGAACCTGAAGAAACTGAGGAGAGACTATACCAAAGCTGAAGCGCTGCTTTTGGGGTTGGCCTGCAGTGGTTGCCTGACTGCCAAAGAGAGGAGAAAGATGTTTGTGGACTTTTCTTTCAACTTGTGTAAAGATCACCAAGGAAGAGAGCTTGCTCCCTGACCAAAGTCCCAGGACCAGTGGACTTCACAAGCCTTTGTGAATTGCTGCTGGAAACAAGTGGCTTCAGAGGCAGGGAGCTGTGACCGACTCTCACGACCAACCTGGTGTCCTGTAGGCACCACATCAAGCAGTGTCTGCCTCGAACAACGCAAGATCTGTGCTCACCGACTCTGTCCTGACGCCGTCACCGAGCCATAGCTTGCACCGCAACTGGTAGACACCGCGACATGTAACGTCTCGCTACACCGAATCGAACTGGTCTGAACGACGCGGTCACTGCTGCTGATTTTGAGTCCTGTGACCGCACCAGAGTTGGGCACCGCCTCGCGCGCTTCTTGACGCACCGCCCGACTCGCACCGCTATCCGGACTGATCGACACCAGCTCCCAAACACCGGCTTGTTCGCAGCACCGCAAGCTGCAAGCACCACATCGAAGCACCGTCTCGCCCTGCAACGCAAGCCTTGGATCTACCGACTCTGTCAACAGGCCGCTGCCTGCACCAAATCGAGGGACAATGCGTTCTGCAATGCTTCCTTTCTGCACCGCGACGATCACCTGAACCGGCTCGCATATCCGTGCCGGCCTCCCCAAGTAAAAGGTACTGTGACTGAGTCTGTCGACATTTGAGTGTGCCCGTACCAACGCGATCCGCTGGATTTGTTAGACTCTGTTATTTTCAATGACGCTGTAGTCCGTCCGGGCTACCGACTCGCACCGAACCTTGATTTAAGCCTTTTTAACAAGAACTCTTGAAAGCTAATAGTACTGTGAATTCTTTTTGTCGTTTATTGGTCTTGTGGTAACTCTATATAAAATATACCTATTTTTTATATAAAACCTTGTGTGGTGTCCATTTGTAGTGTTGTCACTGGGTTACTGTATGTGATAACAAATGCTTAACTTACACCGCCTCTGAAATAAGTCTTGACTGCTTGAGCCACGCCACCTAGAGGGCGAGCTGGGGTTATTTTAGGAGTTTAATCGCCCTTACTCTGACTAGAGGAGAGGGTCCCTATTTGTCACAAGTACCTACCTGTGCCAACTAGACTCCCCCAATTCAAACAGCGTTCATTTACTTATCGAGGTCTGAGCCAAAGCTGAATGTGGGAGAAACTTTGCTGTGATGATTTGTAATAGATGGGAGTGGGACGGGCACCCCAGCTTTGTTCATAGTGTATTGAGAGAAAAGTGCAATTTATTTGCCTGGGCCCGTCTCAGTGGGTGTTTTGATTTCTTGGGGGGATGCTTTGAACTTCTGCTAACCATGCATCTAAGTCCACTGTATAGATGTTAAATAAGCTGGGGGCAAGCACACATCGATGCTTTAGGCCTGTATGTGTGGTATGTTCCCTATTGTTCTGTCGTCTTTGCTAGTTTGTCACAAACCCATGTTTCTGGGTTTATGTTGACTATGACCCTGAGGAGCTTTGATGGAGCGCCACATTTGACCACCTTTTGACCATAAACGCTCTCTCAGGAACATGTCAAAAGCCGCTTTTAGAATATCAAACAGATGTACAATGTGGTTGTCTTGTAAAAGGCTTTTTCTACAAGGAGCCTCAGGGCCAAAAGGTTGCTTGTTGTACCTGCGCCTGGTCTAAAACCAGTTTGAGTAGTTGGAATAATGTTGCTAGCAGTGATCGAAGCCTCCAGGTCCATGAGAATGTTGGAGGCATACAATTCGGCTTCAACATCAATTAGCACAATCAGTCGGTAGTTTGTGGTGTTTAATCTACTGCCTGCTTTGAAGATTGGATGGAGGATACTGCATGAGGTAGGTATTATGTTGGTCATAAACACATGGTTAAACAATGTGGTAAAATACAGGGCAGAACGATTGATCGAGCTTGAATAGTGCATTTGGGAGGCTGGTCGGGCCTAGGGCCCCATCTGCTCTCAATCTTTTAAGGACTTTACAGACTTTGATTTAATTCAACCATTGTTCCTCAGGCTGATTGTCGAGAGCCGTGAATGTCGATGTAATTGGACCTTGGTCTTTTTGGGGAATTGGTGTGTGTGCATTGATCGTTTCCAGGTGTGCTGTCCAGTCTGCCTCAGGGATGTCTGCGTTATGATGGCGGAAGCTGCCATTGGCTGCAATGTTAATTTCTGTCACATTGTTTGTTCTTGTTTGTTTTTCTCATGTGCAGGAGCTTTCTCCAGATATTTGATTGTATGGTTCTTTTTGCTGACTTTGTTCGGGTGCCTTAAGATGTAAATTTTTTGTTTTGTGTCTGGACTGTGCATAGAGTCTCTTTTCTGGATGTTTCTAGTCTCCTTATTTACTTTTCTTTTTTTCCCATAAGAGAGATTTGGTGAACCAAGATGCTCCTTTGCTTGAACTATTGAATTTGGTGACAACGATTTGGTTAAAAATTGGAGATGAGTGTCATTATCATGGATTCCCATCTTTGCCAGGAGGTCCACGGTTGGTTATCAGGCAAATGAGTACTGTGCGCAGTTATGAAATCCATTATTGTTCCATCCCAGGTGAGTTTTTCAAGTGAAATGCGCTGGATGAGCCCATTAGGTCATTGCTTCGTGGGGCTCTTGGTGAGTTATGTTATGTTATGTTATTTATTCTTTTGTATAGCGCAACGGTTACTCAAAAAGAGTGTCCCGGCGCTTTAGGTAAGGAGAATTAATTCAGAGTAACATAACACAGTTAAAAAAAGTAGAAAGCAAACAGACAAAAAAAGAGGGACTGCTAGGGAACCTACTGGGTAAACAGCCAAGTTTTGAGACCTCTTCTAAAATCAAGGAGAGTAGTAGCCCCCCGAAGTGGGAGCGGAAGCGAATTCCACATCTGTGGAGCCAACAGACTGAAAGATCGGCCGCCCAGGCGAGCTCTCTTAACACGAGGGACAGCCGCCAAAAGTAGAGATTCGGACCTCAGCGAGCGAGCCGGGTGGTAAAAGGCCAGCCTCTTTTGGAGATGTTTTGCTCCCACGGCATGGAGCGCCTTATAGGCCAAAGTCATAGCCTTAAAGGCGATCCGTTTGCGGATGGGTAGCCAGTGCAGCGTCGCCAATAGCCCGGTGACGCTGGTGCGTCTATTTAGACCAAAAACGGCCCTGGCCGCCGCATTCTGAGTAGATGAAAAGCTCGACAAGCTGGGAAAAATTGTCGCTCTCCAGTCTTGGTGTTATTTGATAGATGGTGATCGATTGAAACAGCTTGATGTCCACCAGAATATAGCCTAGAATAGTGTTGGTGTTGTTTGAGGCTCTGGTAATAGCTGTTGGTTAGTCTTGGGGAAGACGGCTATTGAGAGTGAGCATGCCTATGTTTGTTAGGGCTGCAATGCATGTTTTCCCTCAGCGGCCTGTTCTGGAATAATTGGCAATTACTGGGGGTATGCCGTTTTCAGCTTGGTTGGGAAACTGAATGGCAAGACCCGTACCAGTTTGGACTAAAGACATGTTAAAGTCTCCTGATAACATGCTGCTTGCTGGAAAGAAAATTACAGTGATTTTAGTAAAGACATTAAAGACTCTTTTTTTACATGGTTTATGCTTCCAGGAGGGATGAATGTACACGTTGCAGATTAGAAAGGTGTCCTTATACATTTTGCTTGGTGTTTTTAATTATTGTGAAACTGAGAGTTTGACACATTGAACCCATGTTTGGCCTAAATCAATCAGTTCTTGTTGCCACCATAGGTGGGAGGCGATGAACGATGAGAGTCCCCCAAAGGCTCTACCTGTTTTTTTGGTTTTAATCTCTTGTTGATTCTACTCCTTAAAGCCTGTAATTGGCATTGGGGACACGGCCCAGGTGTCCTGTAGTCATAGTATTTTGAATTCTTGAATGGAGGTGATGAAGTCGGTCTCCCTGCCTTACTACGGATGCCGTTAATGTTCCAAGAGCAAGGAGTTAAATGAGCCGGGGGGAGGCATAACCGTACGTCTCTCTTGCGGTGTGCTGCACCCCACATTGAAGGTAGAGAGACTTATCTCATGTGACGGTGGGATCTTGAGACTACGATGTGGAAAATACAATCCCCCACATGCATCAGCGTTTTTTGCATTCGCAAACGGTGCGATTCGGAAAAATCGGCCGTTTGCGAATGCAAAATCCGTTTTTGGGATGCATCAAACTGTTGTGCATAATTCGCTATTTTTAGCATTTCTAATAATTGCGAATGCATTTAAGGAATCGCATTTGTGCGATTCCTTAAATGCAATGCATCATTTTTTTTAAAATAGCGAATTTGAAAATTGGAAGTGCAAATTAACACGAGGTTGACCCTCGTGTTAATTTGCGAAAATTGTTAAAAAAGCAAAAAAATGCATTTTTAAAACTTGCATGTTACAGACACACATGTCCATAGGACATGTGTGTGTGAAACATCCACTTAAAAATACATTTCAGGGGTGCAGGGGGGGTCCTTTGGACCCCCCCTGCACCCATGGAATGCATGAAGATTGTGCAAATTCTAAATTGCGAATTCACAATTTCCATTGATTCCTATGGGCCTTTTGGGCCATAGGAATCAATGGGAAATGCGAATTACCAAATTAGAAGTCGCATAATATTAGCGATTCGGTAAAAAATGCGAATTTTACCGAATCGCTAATATTATTAGAAATTAATCATGCATCCCGTTTTGCGAATTCTAAATTGCGTTTCGCTATTTTTCGCAATTTAGCATTCGCAAACGGCCGGGATGATGCATGTGGGGGTAGATTTGGTAGGCTGTGCGGGCGTGTTCTATGGTGCCTATGGCTCCCCTAGGTACCCTGCTAGCAACGGTGATGTTATTTTGCTGTGATTTTGGTTTTGGGCATTGAGGGTCTGGATTCCGCTCAGTCTCCTCAGTTTGTATTTCAATGCCCCATTTCTAGGAACAGTCCCTCTGGTGATCTTTCGATTGCTCCAGGAAACCTCAGTGACTTCTCGTCCAGTCACTTTGGGATCGGGTTTGAAACCTATGCCTTCAATATGTTGAGTTCTCATATGATTTAGGGTGTTGATTGTACTGGCCAATTTCAGTGTGGCACTTCTGTTTAGTATCTTATGGCATCCTCTGAACCTCTAGAGAGGGATCATCTTTAATTTTACTTGTTTTGTATGTTAAGTTGTATGTGAGCTTCTTCTTCACTGGGTCGAGTCTCCACTCAATTAAATACTATTGGATATTTCTGCCCTTGAGCTTGATCTATGGTTGGTATCAATTAGCATGCAGTTAAATTAGGGACCAAACGGATTCTTGCATTTCTGCTGACTTCGTCTGGCTCAATCGTGTCAAACGTATTGGCCTAGGCAAGGTTATATAGGTAGTTTGATGAAATGAAATGTAATATTTATATAGCGCTACAAATACCCAAGGGTGTCTAGGTGCTGCTTCGGACTAGTGGGTTTAAAAATGTTACGTTGGACTCACCATTTAAAAACACGTTTGCAGCCCTATCCTAAATTTAAGAAGACTGGTTGCCGCATTCTTGCTATCCTCCTGATTACCCCTGCAGCAGTCTAAGCCTTCACACTCTGGGGTGGACTGCAATCCCCAGAGTGCACCGCTGCCTCCACACACCTGCCGTGAGTGAGGAGGAGGCGGGGCCAACGTGCTCATAGCACAGCCTCTCCCAACGGGATGCAGCCTGGGCCAAGGGTGGGCCCATCTGTGCCTGTCCGGGACCACCAAAAGCGGGCCGGGCCACCCCTCTAACACCTCGCACCACTTGCACTGTTCAGTGGTGTGTGCTCTACCACTTCCATGGTATTGTTGGGACATTTTGCCACTGGGGTATTGGTGTATAACTTGCATTTTTTGCATCTTGTGCTTGCCCCCTGGTTTGTGTTATCTCCCCTAGACTTTTTCTACAAATCTCAGGACACTTGGGGGATCGTCTAAGCCCGGTTGAGGAGACTCTTGATTGATTTGGTTGATAAATCACTACGTGTAAGCTTTAACTATATTTCAGGGGATCAAATCGGGTTTGCAAATATGCGAAAAAGGAAAATGAGTCAGTCAACCAAAGCGGCTAATACTAATCCAAATGAGCCGACCAAACATCACTGTTGACTTACCTATCTGATGATATGGGGGCCATAGAAGAACACATAAATACAGTAGAGGAGACGATTACCAAAGGGAGACATGGGTAACGCCGGAAGACTTGTCGCTCCTAAGCACTCTTAATATTCCTAGCTCCTCCCCAAATGAGAATCTAGGTGCACAGGGAAGATTAAATGGGTGGATACAGGAAATTTCTGATCGCGTAGAGGTGAGTGATCAAGATGTGGATTCTCAACCACCTTGGAATGCATTAAGAATCCGGGCGGGATTGAGGATGTGCAAATCATGGAAATTGCCAGAAAGAGTGTAATAGATCGGCCCAAAAAATCACTATCTAAGGAGAGGAAAACCCTCGCCCATAAATCATCCGCTCATAGAAATCAGGGCAGTACAGGAAAAGTAACATTGAACACGCTTATTGAGGGAAACACATTGGCCCTGGAAAATATATAAAATTTTTTTGATGAAATGTATGCCCATAAGATAAGTGCACTCTGGAAACTAACTGATAGAGTGACGACTCTAGAGGGCTGACTAAATGGAAGAAATAAATCCACTGCAAGGGTAACGAATATCCAAGGCTCTGAGAATCCATCTATTTTAAATGTGCAAAGCATCCCAAGTGGTTCAAACGGAATGAACCCCTCAGCTACCTTAGTTCTAGATCAGGTAACCAGGCCACCTCCGCTAATAAGCACGCCCAGTGGAAACGGACAGCTGAGAAAATCTGGACATAACACTCAGGATGTGGGGAAACATTAGAACCCAGGGAGAAGTGCAAGGGCACTAGAGACTATGACAAAACATACTATAGCAAAGTCAGTGGCTGACCGATTAGATTTACCCCCTGCGGCCACACCCTACATAGTAATCCTAGCCTATGTCCCTAATATGCTTACACCAGGGCAGGAAACATGGGAAGAGCTTTGCAATAAATTGCTGCATTGGTTAGGACATCATACTGATCTCAGCGAAGTGTTGTTTAATACCTTTAAAATGGCTAGACGGGTCATGTGGGTGGGAAAAGAACGTAACATCTTAGAGGGTGATTGCATAGTCCTAACATTTAGTGACCCCAGATTAGTCCGTACAATTCTGAATAGGAGAAGGAATTTATCCTTTAATTACACTGAAATAAATGTCTTACCATTGTGGGCTTTTTAACCCCCTTCACCCTCAAACCTGCAAAGAAATCTGAGCTATGATGTAATTAGACCATGGGCCTTGCCACTCTAAAATTGATTTGCGTTACTGGGGTCGATGGAAGACTTAGATTGACCCAAAGAACAGTACAGGTCAAGGAGCTGGGTAAGGAGGGGAACTAGGTCCTTGACAGTGGCAAATATCTCTGGAGTACAGGGGTATGAACAGTACCATAGTATTCAGGTGGAAGCGAGACAAACTATATTGAATACTGAAGGTAGCCGGGTGAGGGGGGTCATATCGGAGTATGTAATTGTGAGGCAACACACTAAAGACTACAGACTGAATAAAGAAGAAATACCGAGAGAGACAGGGGGAGGGACAGGAGATAATACAACTGGAGTAGATTTGGGGTCAGGAAGTAAGAAGCCAGAAATAAGTCAAATGTATAAAATAGTATCATGGAATATTGCAGGGCTCGCATATAAAGTGAGAGACCCCTTTTGATTTATGTTTATAGAGGATTACTCCATAGTTTGCATACAAGAAACATGACTAATTGAAGAAATACATATAAATGGCTTTCGTACCTTCCATACCCCTGCCATCCCTAGTAGGATGGTGCGAAACAAAGGGGGTTTATGTACTTACGTGTCAAACACAGCGGGGAATTGTTTGGGAAGCTTGAGAATGGGGCTGAGTTTTATCAGATATTGTCAGTGAGTATTGGGGGAGAGAAGGGCCCAGTTTTAATACATTTTTTATAATAACACCCCGAAAACCCAAATCAGTATGGTTCTAGGGGATTTATGTCAAGCGTGAAGACACCTAGAAGAACACCTGCCGGGGGATATGTGTATCATATAGGTTGGCGATTTTAAATGTTCTCTATGTCCATATAGCAAACAGATTCAGAAAAGGGGGTGGTGATGAACAGAGTGTCTGAATTAAGCAGACCACTCTTACCCAGTCAAAAGATCAGGGCTTGATCCATCACCGTTTTTTAGCTCACTGCACCATCCCAGTTTCAGAACCTGGCTACATGCAAATGAGTCTGTCCCTGGCCCAGTGCATGATGGGAACAGGGCAAACCAAACTACCAAGCCAATTCTTATACTGGGAAGGAAACAAGCTTCCGGGGACTCTGTTCATCACCACCCCCTGTCTGAATCATTTTGTCCACCATAAGCGTGGAAGGGTATACTCAGATGTGAGTCCCTTGCTCATTGCACCATCAGGATTCAAGCAAGCCGGGCCGACGACGGCTGAAATGCCAGAAACCGGTCCCCGGAAGCTTGTTTCCTTCCCAGTATAAGAATTGGCTTGGTAGTTTGGTTTGCCCTGTTCCCATCATGCACTGGGACAGGAACAGACTAATTTGCATGTAGCCAGGTTCTGAGCTGGGATGGTGCAGTGAGCTAAAAAACGGTGATGGATCAAGCCCTGATCTTTGGACTGGGTAAGAGTGGTCTGCTTAATTCAGACACTCTGTTCATCACCACCCCCTTTTCTGAATCATTTTGTCCACCATAAGCGTGGAAGGGTATACTCAGATGTGAGTCCCTTGCTCATTGCACCATCAGGATTCAAGCAAGCCGGGCCGACGATGGCTGAAATGCCAGAAACCGGTCCCCGGAAGCTTGTTTCCTTCCCAGTATAAGAATTGGCTTGGTAGTTTGGTTTGCCCTGTTCCCATCATGCACTGGGACAGGAACAGACTAATTTGCATGTAGCCAGGTTCTGAGCTGGGATGGTGCAGTGAGCTAAAAAACGGTGATGGATCAAGCCCTGATCTTTGGACTGGGTAAGAGTGGTCTGCTTAATTCAGACACTCTGTTCATCACCACCCCCTTTTCTGAATCATTTTGTCCACCATAAGCGTGGAAGGGTATACTCAGATGTGAGTCCCTTGCTCATTGCACCATCAGGATTCAAGCAAGCCGGGCCGACGACGGCTGAAATGCCAGAAACCGGTCCCCGGAAGCTTGTTTCCTTCCCAGTATAAGAATTGGCTTGCTAGTTTGGTTTGCCCTGTTCCCATCATGCACTGGGACAGGAACAGACTAATTTGCATGTAGCCAGGTTCTGAGCTGGGATGGTGCAGTGAGCTAAAAAACGGTGATGGATCAAGCCCTGATCTTTGGACTGGGTAAGAGTGGTCTGCTTAATTCAGACACTCTGTTCATCACCACCCCCTTTTCTGAATCATTTTGTCCACCATAAGCGTGGAAGGGTATACTCAGATGTGAGTCCCTTGCTCATTGCACCATCAGGATTCAAGCAAGCCGGGCCGACGACGGCTGAAATGCCAGAAACCGGTCCCCGGAAGCTTGTTTTTTTCCCAGTGTAAGAATTGGCTTTTGTAGTCTGGTCTGCCCTGTTCCCATGATGCACTGGGCCAGGGACAGACTCATTTGCATACAGCCAGGTTCTGAAACTGGGATGGTGCAATGAGCTAAAAAACGGTGTTGGATCTAGCCCTGATCTCTTGACTGGGTGAGAGTATTCTGCTTAATTCAGAGACTCTGTCCCTCACCACCCCTTGTTGTAAATATTTTTGTCCACCCTAAGCGTGGAAGGGTATACTCAGACATGAGTCCCTTGCTCATTGCACCATCAGGATTCAAGCAAGCCGGGCCGAAGACGGCTGTAATGCCAGAAACCGGTCCCCGGAAGCTTGTTTTCTTCCCAGTGTAAGAATTGGCTTTTGTAGTCTGGTCTGCCCTGTTCCCATGATGCACTGGGCCAGGGACAGACTCATTTGCATACAGCCAGGTTCTGAAACTGGGATGGTGCAATGAGCTAAAAAACGGTGTTGGATCTAGCCCTGATCTCTTGACTGGGTGAGAGTATTCTGCTTAATTCAGAGACTCTGTCCCTCACCACCCCTTGTTGTAAATATTTTTGTCCACCCTAAGCGTGGAAGGGTATACTCAGACATGAGTCCCTTGCTCATTGCACCATCAGGATTCAAGCAAGCCGGGCCGAAGACGGCTGTAATGCCAGAAACCGGTCCCCGGAAGCTTGTTTTCTTCCCAGTGTAAGAATTGGCTTTTGTAGTCTGGTCTGCCCTGTTCCCATGATGCACTGGGCCAGGGACAGACTCATTTGCATACAGCCAGGTTCTGAAACTGGGATGGTGCAATGAGCTAAAAAACGGTGTTGGATCTAGCCCTGATCTCTTGACTGGGTGAGAGTATTCTGCTTAATTCAGAGACTCTGTCCCTCACCACCCCTTGTTGTAAACATATAGCAAACAGGGCATTTGTGGCATGGGCAAAGACAAGGAGGACACACTAACCCACTTCTATGGGGGTTATGTTAAACTAAATCATTTTCGATTTTGGCTATGCAAAAGAACTATGTATACCCCATGTACCTTTTGAGTCCACATTCATTGTGAGGGGGTATAAATCAGTAATTGATTTTGCCCTTTTGTCAAATAGGTATGCCTGCAAGGTTATCACCTGTTAAACATGCAAAATAGCGATGAGTGATCATCATCCTATTAGGTTAGACCCAGACGTAGAAGGGGACACAAAATCTTCCAAAGTGAAAGAAACAATTTATGATTGTAAAATAAATCTTGCTAGAATAAATGGATACACTTTAAATTGGGCGAAAGTGTACCCTGCTGTATTCCTTGAAACCCTAGTAAACAATATGAACGGGGATTTTGAAATCTGCCTCTCGCAGTCAGGTGATGACGAACAAATCTTTGCAGCCTTTCTTAGGATAACAGAGGAAACACGAAAACGACTTACAAGAGAGCAGAAACATGGTATGAACAAGACACAGGGCTGGTTTAACAGGGAATGCAGCAAAGCCCATGCTCATTAAATGAAAGTCCTAAAAAACGAAATTAGAAGTAAAGAAGAGGTGAGACTGGCCAGAATAGATTACAGACGAGCTATCAAAAAGCAAAAGAGTGAATTGAAAACGGAAGCCTGGCAGGCTTTACACCGGGCATGTATATTAGGGATAATACCGCTTTTGGAAGGCTGACAATGCTCCCTTTTTCGTAAATAGGAAAACTAACATTATGGATGTGGTAATCACTAAAGATAAATGGGTACATTTCTTTAAGGACCTTTATAAGGAGGAAGCTTCTAATCAGAGTAAGGGAATTACTGCTACAGTACATTCTACATCCTTTCCCCTGGATATTATAATCTCTTATGAAGAAGTCCTAACGGCCATCAATGAGAGTGCCGTGGGGAAAGCCCCAGGACCCGACGGCGTACTCGTTGTTATGTTATGTTATGTTAACACGTTCTTCTATAGCGCAACAGCTACTCCACAGGGAGTGTCCCGGCGCTTTGGCGAAGAAAGCCTTCAAGGGCAGCAACACAACTCAACAGCAAGGAAAGGCGGCAAGCTTATCTGGTGAAAAGCCAGGTTTTTAAGGTCTTTCTAAAAGACAGAAGGCTGTGGGTCTGTCTAAGAGAGAGAGGAAGCTCGTTCCAAGCATGAGGCGCCAAATGATGAAAGGAGCGGCCGCCCTGTCTGACGCGTTTAATGGTCGGAACTACCATTTGAGACAAGGAGGCGGACCGTAGAGCTCTATTGGGTTTGTAAAAGACAAGACGTTTCCTGATATAACTGGGGCCAATATCATGGAGGGCTTTAAAGGTCAACGTCAAGCTTTTAAACAGGACTCTCTTGGCTATAGGAAGCCAGTGCAATACTCGTGAATGTGTATAAATCTAATCTCGAGCTATGTGCCCGGCTCCTAACAAATGTTCTGAATAGTTGTGACCGCCACAGGTTTATACCTATTTGGTCAGATGCAATTGTGATTCCAATCTTTAGAAAGGGTGATAGAAACGAGCCTAGTTGCTCTCGCCCAATCTCATTACTGGATGCACTTATGAAAGTCGCTGGGAGGGTGATTTTTTTAAATAAATTACAATTGTGGGTATAAAAGAAAGGCTTACTAACTAAATTTCAATATGGGTTTCGGGTAGTGTTTGGAACAATCAAACAGGGATTAAACCTAGCATTATCGGCACATATTCAACAGCCAAAAGGGGAAAGCTCTTTTTAACGTTCGTTGACTTAAGCTCTGCTTTTGACTGAATAAATCATGAGAAACCATGGAGCACTCTAAATGAGATGGATGTTGATACCAATTTAGCTATTATTTATAATGGAACTGTACAGCGGAACGGGGAGAGGGTTCGGTACGTAAAGCAGGGGGAATGCTCAACTAAATTCAGCATAAAAAAGGGGGTAAGACAAGATGTATACTCGCCCCGTTCCTATTTTCCCTATACATAAACAGTGTAGGACTATATTTGGCAGAAGATAAGCAGGATTGTCCAATCATCAAGAACACCACTGTTCCCATTTTATTGTATGCGGACGACGCAGTGATCATGGCGCGGACGCAGATAGGCCTCCAAAGAGCAGTTACCAAATGTACTGCTTACATGAAAGAGAGAGGTCTAAAAGTAAATATAAGTAAGACCTATACTATGAGCTGTGAGGTTAAGAAAAGTAAACCATGTAAAATTTTAATTGAAACAGAAAAAATAGACAACATAGACAGATTCTCTTATCTGGTTTGTCTTACATATCTGATATCATCAAAGTAAATCCCCTTTTATTGTGGCACAAAGTTTGGACGTCTGTTGAAACCGGTTATATCAAGATGTAATTGAGTCTTGCCTCAAATTAGATGGAGTTGCCAGCATATCATGGATTAATTATGTAAAAAAAACTATTGTATGATATTGGCCATCCTGAATATTTTGATTCCCCAAATAGCCTGGAAAGGGTATCGAGAAAAATTCTGAAAACAAAGTGTTTAAGCCATTTAGAGAATAAGCGCTGGCTTTCCGAAAAATCGAAGAAATCAGTTATGGAGAATCACCTGATGTTGCAATGTCAGGGTACTGAACCCTATCTGATACAGGTGCAAAGTTGCTTTTCCCTCATGTTTTTAGCACTGTTTCACTGCGGGTCTTTTTTCAGAACGATTACCTTTCCAGAAGCTAATACTTGGTCTAGAAATCTGTCACTTTGCCCGTCGGAATATATTTTCATCCAATCCACTCTACACTGCATGTTTTTCTGTAAATATTATGATTTACCTAGGAGAAGGCTTTTAATTCCTATTCTAAAGAAATGGGGACTTATGCAATGAAGAATAACATTTCTGAGGCTTTAAACCCTAGAAAAAGAACAAATAACCATAGCTATGTTGTCTTTTTTAAAAGCTATTATCAGACATAGGAACACTATGTATTAATTTGTTTTGAAAAAATTGTTGTCTGTGTTCAAGACTTCTTTTATAAATATTAGAAATTGCTTGTATAAATTTTACGAATCAGGAAATATATGTATCAATATGTGTTATAGAAAGGTTGCTGTTTTTCTATTCTGTATTGTGCTTTTATGGTTTTATGATACATAAATCGAATAAAGCAGATTTGATTTGATTTGAATGTGGTTGTGAGCCAGTGCAAATGTGTAAGTGCCTTAGAAGCTGGATCAAAGTGTGAGAGCCCTAACAGAACTCTTGTTGCTGCATTCTGAGCATTCTGATGCTATGCTTGCTCGCACTGCTGAATAGTGCATTATAGTGATCAAGCCAGGATGCAATAAGTGCAGTGACCACTGTTTTCCTCAGATCAAAAGAGATTAAAGCAAGCACCTTCTTGGGAACTTTTAGAATGAAAACACAGGTGGATGTTGTGTGATTAACCTGGGTTTCAAATGATAAATTAGTGTTGAAGAAAACACCAAGATTTTTCACTTTATTTGATGGGACCAGTAAAGGACCCATTTGAGAGGGCCAACAACTGTCTGTCCATACTTAAGATTAATTCCCAAATAGAAGGACTCCAGTCTTAGAATAATTTAATTTAAGACAGTTGTCTTGCATCCAGATTCCTATCTGGCCCATACAGTCCTGAAATCAGACTACAGTTGCAGCAGCTGCACTGTTGATTGACACAATATTCTGCTTGTCATCTGCATATGACACCAGGGCAAAACTATAACTTTAAATTATTTTGGCCAAGGGAGTGACATACAGATTAAACAGGGTAGGGCTCAAAGATGAGCCCTGGGAGCCCACATGGAAGAGAAAAGAGAGGGGAAACGAAATCCCCAAGTGCCACCACTTGGGACAGATCTGACAGAAAAGGGATTAACAGGGAGAACGCTTTGTCTCTGATCCCAAGTGATGATAAACGGTCCACCAGCACATTGTGGTTGACCGTATCAAAAGCCTCTGACATAACTAAGAGGATCAGGGCTGCACTCAGCACACCGTCTATAGTTTGTCTAAGCTCTTCCGAGGCCATAATCAGGGCCAGTCCGGTACTGTGATGGGCCCGAAATCCTTATTGCGATGGATCGAGGATGCCAATTTCACTGATAAAGGTGGATAATTATTGATTGATAATCCTTTCAACTTCTTTTGCAGGGAACAGCAATCGTGAGATTGGCCTGTACTTCAGGGGGTCGTTAGCATCTAAGTTGAATTTCTTTAAGAGATTTCTTAAGAGGAACGCTCATCTACAGACCCCCGGGCCCACGGACACAATTCAGAGAAACCATCGCCGACTTCATCAGCCCGCACGCCCTAGCCTTACCAAAGTACATCCTCCTAGGGGACCTGAACTTCCACCTGGAGAAAGACAGCGACAACAACACCTCCACCCTACCTGACAACCTCGCCAACCTCGGACTCAAGCAACTGGTGGACACGCCAACCAACCTCGCTGGCCACACGCTCGACCCCATCTTCTCCGCCAGCAACCACGTCTCCTTCAGCCACTCTACCGGACTACACTGGACCGACCACAGCTGCATCCAGTTCACCTTCAAGAGAGCCACATCCCACCACCACACGCTACAGATCCCCCGCAGATGCTGGAGTAAAGTCACCACAGACCAGCTGACCGCATCACTGAGCCAGAACCCTCCTGTCAACACCTCTGACACCAACAACGCAGCACACAATCTCGCACAGTGGATCACCAACTGCGCCGACGAACTCGCTCCATTAAAGAAACCCCCAGCCAAGACTAGCAACAGAAAAACCTCAAGGTTCACAGACGCCCTCAAAATCGCAAAGAAATCATGCCGAACCCTCGAAAAAGCTTGGCGTCACAAACGGACATCAGAAAACATGACAGCCCTTGAGAGCGCCACCCGCGAATACTACCAGATGATCCGCACCACCAAAAGGACATCGTTCAAAGAGCGGCTGGACAACAACACCCACAACAGCAAGGAACTCTTCAGCATCGTCAAAGAGCTCTCCAACCCCAACGCCAACAACAACGACTGCACACCGTCGCAAGACCTCTGCAACTCCCTCGCCACTTTCTTCCACCGCAAGATTGCAGATATACACGAGAGCTTCAGGCCCCAGACTCCGCCTCCAGCCACCAAACCAACGACCCCCACCACCAGCCTCAGCGCATGGACCCCCTTCAGCACTGAAGACACCACCCAGGTCATGAACACCATCCACTCTGGCTCCCCTTCCGACCCATGCCCTCATTATATCTTCAACAAAGCCGACACCATCATCGCACCCCACCTCCGGAACGACATCAACAGCTCCTTCACGTCAGCCACATTCCCTGAAAGCTGGAAACACGCAGAAATCAACGCCCTTCTGAAGAAACCAACAGCGGACCCTAAAGACCTCAAGAACTTCCGCCCCATCTCTCTTCTCCCCTTCCCGGCTAAAGTCATTGAGAAGACCACCAATAAACAGCTGACCGCATTCCTCGAAGCAAACAACTCACTCGACCCATCCCAGACTGGATTTCGAGCCAACCACAGCACAGAGACCGCCCTCATCGCAGCCACCGAGGACATCAGGACCCTGATGGACAACGGAGAGACAGCCGCTCTCATCCTCCTGGACCTCTCGGCAGCCTTTGATACCGTCTGCCACCGCACCCTAATAACCCGCCTTTACAACACTGGGATCCAAGGAAAGGCCCTGGAGATCACATCGTTCCTCTCCGACAGAACCCAGACAGTCCGCCTCCCTCCCTTCCGCCCCGAGGCCACCAAGATCATCTGCGGTGTACCCCAAGGCTCCTCACTTAGCCCAACCCTCTTCAATATCTACATGAGCCCCCTCGCCACCATCGCACGTAAACACAACATCAACATCATCTCCTACGCCGACGACACCCAACTGACACTCTACCTCACCAAGACCCATTCACCGCCAAAACCAACTTCCAGGATGGGATGAAAGATGTCGCAGAAAGGATGAAGCACAGCCGTCTGAAGCTCAACTCGGACAAGACAGAGGTCCTCATCCTCGGACAATCCCCATCTGCCTGGGACGACTCCTGGTGGCCCACGACGCTAGGCACCGCACCAACACCCAGGGACCATGCACGCAACCTTGGATTCATCCTGGACTCCCTCACGCTGACCAAGCAAGTCAACGCAGTCTTGTCCTCTTGTTTCAACACCCTGCGCATGCTCCGAAAGATCTTCCGGTAGATCCCCACCAAAACCATAGACCATAAAGACGGTCACCCAGGCCCTCGTCCCCAGCCGACTGGACTACGGGAACGCCCTATACGCAGGAACCACAGCCAAACTGCAGAAACGCCTTCAGCGCGTACAGAACGCCTCCGCATGATTCATCCTCGACATCCCTCGCCAGAGCCACATATCCGCCCACCTGAGAAACCTGCACTGGATCCCTGTCAGCAAGAGGATCACGTTCAGGCTGCTCACCCACGCACACAAAGCCCTCCACAACATGGGCCCCGAATACCTCAACAACCACCTCTCGTTCTACACCCCCACCCGCCAGCTCCGGTCCACCAGCCTCGCCCTCGCCACCGTCACACGGATTTGCAGAACCACCACCGGAGGAAGATCGTTCTCCTAACTGGCAGCCAAGACATGGAACTCCCTCCCCGCACACCTACGACTGACCAAGTACCATCTCACCTTCAGGAAACACCTCAAGACCTGGCTATTCGAGCAATGGCGGTACCACCCCCTCTACCCTCCTCCCTACAGCGCCTTGAGACCCTCACGGGTTAGTAGCGCGCTCTACAAATTTATTGATTGATGGATTAATATAGATGCTTTTTTCCATTCAATAGGGAAGTGTCCTGAAGTAAGCATAAGATAAAAAATAGGCAGAAGGGATGATGCTACAATATCTGGGGATAATTGAAGAGTTCTCAGTGGACATGGGTCCATGAGGGATCCTGACTTGAATATTGAGATTATTTTTCAAATCTGATCTCGAGTTAAAATAGGAAATGATGAAAGCTTCGGTGTTGTCGGACTTCCAAATGTGGGTAGTAAAGGAGATCTGTGATTAGAATGAGAAGAAGAATTGATCAAACGATTATTATCCTGGGCCAAAAAGGCATCATAGACCAGTTTAAGCTTATGCTGAAAGAAGAGAGCTAAAGCCTCACAAAATTGTTGACTTGCTTCGTGATTTTGAGGATCCGGAAGCTTCGAAAAGTTTTTTAATAGTAGAGCATAAAGCTTTCGAACAGCCCTTGGCTGCTTTAATCTTTTCTTTGAAGTAAAATGTCTTTTCCTTCAAGATTACATTTTGATGGACTTAAAAGGCTAATCTGCAATCTGTACTTTTGTCTGAGGGCTGTCATCTAATCTCCATTTACTTTCCAGCCCATGACAGATTTGTTTTTGAACTCTCAGTGAGTCATTAAACCAGGGTTTCGCCAGAAATTGTCTGGAGTGATGACAATTGGCCAATGGTGGCAGCTTTCGGATGACAGAGTCTATCCAAGAATGGTAATTAGTGATTGCGAGATCTAATTCAGAAGTAGTTTTCTGTAAAGAATGAGTGAGCACATTATTGAGTTGCTCTGCCCCTATCTTGTTCCACGAGCGAGTGGTAGTGACCTTACCTGGGGGTTTTTACAGACAGTTTGAGTGGCAAAAGATGTCACACGAGATCGCACTGTGATTCAACTAGATTAAGAGAAGTGATCTGTTGTATTTTAAATTGGGAAGATTCAAAAAGATCCCATTATGATAATGCCCTGCTAAGTTGTAGACCCTTTAGCAATCTGTTTAACTCCTACACTGGCCATTTGTTCAAGGAGATCTTCAGTTTCATAGTCAGAAACATTTTCCGAATGGACATTTAAGTCTCATAATATGTCAAAGTTAAACTCCCTGGCTTTAGCTTCTAGAAGTTGATCTATCTTATCAAGTAAGGAGGATTTGGTTCTTGGAGGATGATAGAGTAGTATACCTTTGAAGGTGTTTTGTCTGTAAGACGCTTGAACCACAATTATGGATAAGCCTCCCCTTTTCCCAACTCTATCCTTTCTAACTATTTTGAAGCCTTTGGGGAGAGTAAGGAGCAGGTCTGGGTCAGTGGAGGCGTAAGCCCACATTTCTGTGACAAAGGCCACATCTATTAGATGGCCTTCGATGAAGTCCTGGAAAACTAGGGCCTTTTTTGAGAGGGATCTTGCGTTAATGATAACAAAGAAGATCTGCGTTCTTCCTACCTCAAGGGATGTCATTGTGGAGTCAAAGCATCTAGCGTGAGACAAAGGGAGAAAGTGAAAGGTATAGTTGCATTGTATGCAGCATAGCAAACTCTTTTGCAGCTGGTGTGTCATAGCATTGTCCGGGACACAAGTTACCTTTGGGTCTAAGTTGTAACAGCACTTCTCTTGAATAGTGAAGTCTGGTCGTTTGACGAAGGTCTGGGCCAAAACCGACATAGTGTCTGGCGCCGGTAGCGATCCAGGCATGGATTAGTGCAGACGGGCTTGTCTTTTGGTGCGCCCGCTGCGCCGATGCGCTAGATATCCAGCTTTGTAGTCAGCATCTGGGGGTGGGATCGCAGCTACTTATAAGAAAGGCAAAATTAAGATAAAACGGAGAAAGCTAAAGCATTAAAAGAGTTTAATACCGACTTATCAAAATGGCAGGAAAATCCAGAGCCAGGCAACTCCAGGGTAACTAATGCCTACAAGGAAAACAATTTTAAAAAGTGGTACTAATGCCCTACACAGAGGGAAATACGAACTTCCAGCCTCTCCAAGATGGCGGCTAAATTCTAGAGCCAGGTACCTTTCAAGCAAATTGATACTACAAGGAAAAGAAACTGACTCTGAGTGATTGGTGTCCATGCGCTAGAGGTCCGGCTTTGTAGACCGCCGTCTGGTTTTGAGATGGTGGGCGTGAGGGGGTGTGGCTGCAGGTGATGAAGCTCGAGGGCAGAATCAAGATAAAGGTGAGGGAAAAATACAATTTAAACGAGGGTCCAGCTACCCCGGCTGTGCTCCCGGCAGATCTTTCTCCTACCTCGCCGCCAAGACCTGGAACACCCTCCCTACCCACATACGGCAGACCCAAAACCTACTCGCCTTCAGAAGACTCCTCAAGACCTAGCTCTTCGAGCAGTAACAGCACCCCCCCCTCCACATAGCGCCTTGGGACCCTCACGGGTAAAGAGCGTGCTTTACAAGTACACTGACTGATTGATTGATTGATTGATTGAAGCTCCCTTGTGAGGCGCAGCTACTGTAAAGAAAAGTAAAATGAAAATAAAATGGGGAAAGCAAAAGCATAAAAAGAATTGAAAACTGGTGTACCGTGTGGGTTGAATGATCTTGTATTCACGCATGAGCCTTCTTTTTACTATGATGTGAGTTTATTTGTTCTGAAGGGCGATGGGGTATTGTTGGCTGCCATGGCTGTTGGTGGTGCGCTGAGTTACCGAAGGTTGTTAATAATGTATTGATGAACTTTGGTTCTTGTTATGGTGCGTCTTGTCTTGCTCACATGCAGGGTGGATTATGACTTTGCTGCATTGTGCTCATACAGGAGGTGGGGTTCATAGAACAATGTTCTTCTTGTTCTGATTGATTCTCGATTTTCTAAGCCACTTAGATTCCCTTTTTGTAAAGGGGTTTATGCCTCCTGAGGACCTTGGTATGATAAATTAGGTGGTGTTGTTACAGATTGCAAGTCATCAATCTATGATTGGGGTTTGGCCTTGGTGCTCTGGTTGCCCTGACTTCCATTCTCATGTGGTGATGTCCCCATTTGGGTGAAGTGGAGGACTTACTCAAGCTTATAGTGGTCAGCTTATTAGATGGTAAAGGGATAGGCCTACGGTTTACATCTGCTAGTATGTCCGTCAGGAAGGTGGGAATTGATTTCATGAGATATAAAGTAGAGGCACACAGACACACATGGTGTTGGAAAGTGGGTTATTGGTAGGGTCAAATGTGGGTGTGCCACTGGCAATAAGGCCAGCAACACATGATAGGACTCAGCATAGGTCTTAGAAAATTAGTCTTATGCTCAATCCTTGGTAAGGTGGCTGCAAGAAGACAGGCTTAACTTCAAAGATAGGTATGTAAAGCATTTAAAAACATCAATTTAGTAGATAATTATGACACGACACATAATAAAAATCTAACAAAAATTTCTATCTTTAAAATGACACCAAAACAACAAAAATCCAATGTAGGGAAGCGGAGATATTAATTTCAAAGATTTAGAAAATATAGCACTTAGAAGATTATAGCACCATATTGGGATACCTGCTCACGATAGACCGATGTCAATGTCAAAGTTTCAGGCCAACCACGATGGAGCCCTGGGTGGCTGCAGCTCGCAGCAGTACAATGGTCTTAGTTTCTACCTTCACGCTTAGAAAGATTTTTTGAGCTTTTCTCTCCGAGGTCCCTCGAAGCTCCCAGCCAGTTCAGATTTGGTGAGGGTTTGCCGGATTGCCTTTCGATAAGCTCCCGGTCAACTTTCCTGGAGCGTCCTCAGACAATTTTTCTTTAGCGCCTCAGCGGGGCAACCCAGGAATCTAGGCTGACACGCGATGGAAGGCAGGCGGCTTGGCGTTCGAGGTTGCTCCCTGTCACCTTTTCTACGAGCGGACTTAGAAACTTTTCTGGAGTTTTTTCTTGCGGGTCTCTCGATGCTCTTCTTGTATCTGGATTCGGTGAGGGTTCGCCGGCTTCAGATTTCTTCTAGTCACAGTCAAACTCTGGAAGTTGGACTAATGGAGATTTTAGCGGGGCGATCCTGGATGGCTTGGCCGTCTCGCTGTTCAAGGCAGGCGGCTTGGCTGGCCAGGTTGAGCAGGTCCCTCTATGGAGCTTTTTTCCAAAGTTGCTCAAACTTCTCCAAACGTCTTTAACTTCTTCCTGAAGTTCCTCAAGAGGTCCCAAAGTGTCTCCAACACACTCCAACGGTCTAGAAGCTCCAAGATGGTTCGTGAAAGTTGAGGACTTCAGTTCCCACAATCCACTGGTACAAAACCCTTACAAATCCACTGGTGGTTCTCAAGGTGCAGATTTAGTTGGTGATGTTTCAGATAAGCTCTTTTAAACTGTAGTTGTCAGGGAGTCCACGTTTTAGTTATTTTCCAGTAAGATTTGCGGCTGCAAGATTGTGGAACTCCCTTCCTTTAGGTTTGAGAGGCTTGGAAAATCTTAATTCTTTTAAAAAAACTTTGAAAACTCACCTGTTTCCCAGGGCAATGTAATCGTGTAATGTATGTGTAAGTGTCAGGACAGTCTAAGCACCAGGATGCCCGTCGGGTGACAGATTTTGCGCTATACAAGAATACCTATACATATATACATACATAATCCACAGGGCTCTAATTTCAGATGGTGCATTCTTCAGAGGTCAGGCCTTCGACATCTTTGCACAGCAAAACTTCTCAGCATGGGACTGAGACGGCATTGGTGATGGCAGCGGAGGAAATAAGGGGTATACTGGATACAAGAGGGAAAGCCGCCCTCATTTTGCTAGACTTGTCGGTGGCCTTCGACACTGTAAACCATGATATCCTTATTAACAGGCTGAAGGATTTAGGCCTTCATGCATCTGCTGGCAACCTGATGGCCTCCTTCCTGGGAAATAGAACGTTCTCAGTCCAACTTGGGGAATTTGTCTCAAGGTCCTTCAGCCTGCCCTGGGGGGTCCCCCAGGGCTCGAGTCTGAGCCCATCCCTTTTTAATTTATATGTTGCCCCCTTGGCCGCCATCATCCGGAACTGCGGGTCATCCCACTATCCTATGCGGATCATACCCAAATAGTGGTGCCAATCTCAAATAACACCTCAGAGACCGAGATAGATTCAGGCTCTGCATGGTCCAGGTTAGTAAATGGATGCAGGACAACTGTTTAAAATTAAATGGTGACAAATCGGAGGTTATGCTGATAGGGGCTGAGCCGGACATCTGGTCCAACCTTTGGTGGCCAGACAGCCTCAGGAATTGTCCTTCGCCGGTGGACAATGTGAGGAATTTGGGTGTCATATTTGACTCCAAACTTACCTTTGAAACACAAATAAACAACCTCTCCTCAACTGTCTGGTATACACAGAAACTCATCAGGAAACTGTTACCATACATCCCACCAGACACCACTAAAACCCTGGTCACCTTGCTAGCATTATCTAAACTAGATTATGGCAATGCATTATATTTAGGGCTAAGAAAACAGTTGCTACTAAAACTACAGAGGCTACAGACCGCGCCAGCCAGGTTGATTCTCAGCATCCCCAAATTCGACCCTGTAGCCCAAAAGATCAGAGGACTACATTGGCTCACGGTAGAAAAAAGAATTCAGTTCAAATCTGCTTGCCTAGCCTACAAGACACTACACGGTTCTGGTCACGTTTTCTAAACAACAAACTAAAACCCGATGAACTAATCAGGATGCTAAGATCCAGTAGTGCCAAGCTCCTCATAACACCAAAATTCAAACAATTGAGGTGGGGGGGGCGGGGGGAGAAGTTTCATAGGCAACACTGCTAAAACCTGGAACAAACTTCCGGTCAAACTGAAAAACAGCCCCTCACTGTGGTCCTTCCGAAAGAACCTAAAAACCTGGCTTTTTTCAGCTTAGCCTAGGGGGTACCAATTTCACTGTCAGGCAGCTCAATTCAGTGACAGCGCCAAGACGCCCTCAGGCATTCGTGCGCTCTACAAATCACAAAATCAAATCAAACAGGGCACTACTTGCTTCAGTAAGTTTCAAGCAGCAGATAATTATTACAAGTTCTCTGGGTCAGGCAGGAGGTCACTTCTGATCAATGGGAGCGAGTAACTCTTCAAAGATATGACCACATCCTGTAGAGTGTGGCATTATTTTATCCCAGAGTGCATCAAATCTTCCAAATTCATCATGGCTGATTTTCCAGCAGGGAGGCAGAGCTGGTTAAACACCCCCCTAGAACTGCTAATTTACTTAGACTCTCCCCCCTGCATCTGCTCATACCTTTCTTAATTCTACCATCTGCCAGAGGTGGTAAGTTCAGAGTTGTAAATGACACTGGTTTCTGCTCTCTTCTTTGAAGACCATGGTTTATGACGCCTCCCCATGGCCTGGCATTCCTGTGCAACAGCACACTGCCCTGCCAGCAAAGCTGGTTAACCCAACAGGCTCTTTATCACCTCTTCAAGGCAGCCTGGCTAAACCTCTTAACTCTGACCAATCAGGACAGACCTCTGGATGACTGAATCTGGACTTACAAACAAGAAAGACTTATAACTTCTTCTATGTACACTTCAGGAGAAATTCAACAAAATAATATTCTTGAATTTACTAATACCATTCAGTAAAGTCTTTGAATGGCCGTTCTAGCCCTCTCCTGTCAAGAGTTATTAGTTAATAACTTCCTACCATGTTATCCTATGTAACAGGGGATTTGCAATGGGAAAAATTACTTGAGCGTTTTTCAAGCACCAGGATTTACAAAAGCATATTCTATAAGTACTTCACTAATTTCTACCAGCCCATGGGCAACTAGTGGAGACTTTAGGGGTTCTGAATCTGTACACATATTGCAGATCCTTCCTCCACAGTGCTCCTAGCATCAACATCGAATTTGAGCAGCTCTGTATCACAATCTGGGAGTTAAATTTGAAATGTAACTTCCCCAGGGCATATGAAACTCATTTTATAAGGGTGTACCTTATAATTATCTGACCCCCCCAACCCTTGGGATATCTAGGGGAGACACTAGGGGTACCTAAAATATCAAAACATTGTAGTTTATCCATTTTTAAGTGCCCCAAACACCAAAGTCGAGTTAGGGCACAATATACCTTTTAAAAGCAGTCCTGCCCCTCAGGGTTGCTTTTAAACTAACCTCAGGCTTTCAGGCTTCAGCAGTGCACACATGCAAGTGCATATACAGGCTGCTGGCTTCTAAACTGCCCTGCCCTAAGGGAATAGGAACTCCTAGGTAGTTTACAACCCCCTGCCCTAATATATACTAGGGTCCTATAGGGTAGGTCATGCCAATCACAGGAGTACCCCACCATACCATTGTGTACCCTAGTCTATTTAAGTGTTTTAACTGTATTCTAATGTGTCTCTTTTAGCATAGCACTGGCCATGGACTTGGGTGGGCAGAGCCCAGGGTCAGTCAGAGTCAGTTACCACCTGTATCAGTCAGAAAAATGTTGGGGGCTGCCCAGGGCACAGGATGACTTTGCAACTCATGGTATGAGGTGCTGGGATCTTTTTGCACTTGCTTAATCAGTCTGTTTAATTTCTGGAGGTTTCTTCTTTCAATGCCAGAGGCATGTGTGACTAGGACATTCAGCAATTCCAACAGAATTTCTAGTTTTAGTGAGTGTAAGGTTAGAGCCGAGGATATAATATCCATTGTATTTATAAATGAAACCCTTAAGGAAGCTGAGAATAGTAAGCAGTTCTCTGTCTGATGGGTGTCAACTGATGAGTGAGGCGATCAGTTGCTTTGTTTTGGAGAGAAAATATCTGTTAAGTAGATTGGTTTGTCCTTGGGATGGCCTTTCCTGGAAGGCTGTAGTCTCAGGGAATATTACGGTTGCATGCTGGACCTTTATCGCCAGACTAGGGTGTTATAACCATGGATAGGTCCAGAATTCATAGTGGTATTTAGTTGTTGCACTTATGCTTCTTTCTTGGTTACATCCTGCATTTCTTCAAATTAGCTGAATAGTAATTCTTGCCATTCTATTGATTTTCCTTGATTGATGCCATTCATTTGCATGGGAGCAGTTGGCAGTAGTTTGAATGGTAGGCCAGCTTCCACCTACAATGTTCTCTGGAGAGAGATGTAATGTCGATTCCACGATTTCCTGATGGATTTCTAGTATGTGCAGCTGAACGTTGACAACAGGTAGGTGATTATGATTATTGTTGAGGGGCTTGCAGGTCTGGGGGGTGCGGCCCAAAGACACAGAACCTGTAAGATGTTGATCGTACAGGTTCTGTGTCTTTGGGCCTTGGAGATATTAAGAAATGCGTGATTTTTGCCTTGGGGGGTTTCTCTTTTACCTTGTAATTATTCTTCAAGGTACGTTTTTTCATTGTTTTTACTGCTGCTCTGGTCCTGCCAGATCTCATTGTGGTGGCACAGGTAGTGTCACTTTTTGGTATAGCTTTGTTTTCTTCTATTTGGATGGTGATGTTGATGTATGATTCGGGGACCTCTTTTTCTCCAAATAGTGCAGTCTAAGGCTTGATCGTGAACTGTAACTGTGTGCACCCCCCTTTGATCCACAAAGGGAGGGATACGCTAGGACAAAGTATGTGCAGCGGGGGTGCAATGGTCACTGTTTTGAGGAATTCACATGTTTGGTGAGGCCCAAGCTAGAACACACCAGGCCAACTACATGCTGCACCCGGACCTCGCTGGGCCACTTTTGCAGGTGCCTGTGTTCTCAATTGGAAGGCGGTGTCTACTACTGCCACAGCTCATGCCCTCTCCTACTCCTCACCTCTGATTATGGCTGGAGCTGGCCGCTCAGAAGATAGGAGTGGTGTGCAGGGGTGGGTAGCCCAGGCTTAAAGTGGGGACTGGTACAGGGGAGTGCAGTCAGTGGAGGCCACTGGCTCAGAATCGGGTAGAAACAGGTCTTACCAGAGATGAGGCAAAGTTAATTGAAGTCAATGCCTCTGTCTGCCGATTGTTGCTTCTGCCTTCCCTTCAATCTTCACTCCCTGTCACTCCCTTCTTCATCCTCTGCCATCTTGCAGATTTGGCAATGAGTGGGGTTCACCAGGTGGGTGGCAGGCCGCAACCGAACCTGCCTCTGCGGATCACCCGGGGTTCGCTCTCTTCGAAAGCCGGCTACAGCTCCTACACTCGAAGCTGCAGGGAGGAACTGGGGCTGGCCGGCGCCTATCCTCGGACCCTCTGAGTCCATGGGTCACCAGCCATGGCCTGGTTGGGATCTCTAAGGCTTTGCACATCCCACCTCCCTCTGTTCCCTCGTTTCAGCATCAGCTTATCAGTGTGCATGAGTGGAAAAACTTAAGAGAAATAAAAGGGTCATTACTATTTTATTACAAAGTGGCAATGCATGCTCAATTGTGACTGTTGGGGGCGGGCCCTTCTTGATGATTGGTGCTTCGTCCCAGCCTAAAGTCTTAAGTGAAACACAAGATGAAGGACAGAATGTTGCACATTGGCAAAACATTAACCTCCAGTCACAGATCTGGGTTTAATCCATCGTTGTTTTGCTCACCACGCCAGCCCAGTTCAGACATTACCATATGCAAATCTGTCTTGACCCTGTGCCTCATGGGAACAGTCCAGCCCTAACTGCCAAGCCATTTCCTCCCTGGACCAGAATCAAGCATCCTAGGACCAGTTTCTGGCTGTCAGCCGTCATCAGCCAGGATAGCTTGACTCCAATGGCGTTGTGAGAATGGGACCCACGTCTGGGCATACCTTTCCCGCATAGGGCGAAAAGCAAAACACACAAGATGATGGACAAAATGTTGCACATTGGCAAAACACTCACCCCCAATCACAGATCTGCGTTTAATCTATTGTTATTTTGCTCACCACGCCCCCCCAGTTCAGGCATGGCCATATGCAAATCAGTCTTGAACCTGTGCCTCATGGGAACAGTCCATCCCGAACTGCCAAGTCATGTCTTCCCTGGACCAGAATCAAGCATACTAGTTGGCTGTTTGGGCTGGACTGTTCCCATGATGCACAGGGTCAAGACTGATTTGCATATGGTTTGATTCAAACTGCACCAAGGCACACTCCGCTCTCTTAAAAGCTCTGAAGGAAACACCTAGAAACAGAGCACACATAGTATTCCTTAGGAAACAATACAAACAGGCCATTCAGGGTCATAAAACTCAGATTAAGGAAGAGGCCTGGAGTGACCTGCAATCAGAAGAAGTTCTGCGGGATAGTTCTAAATTTTGGGCGGTTATTAATCAGCCCTATTTCTCTGGGGTGGAGAACCAGGGTGTGGAATGTACTATTCCAGACGAGCAGTGGCTTGCCCACTTTGGAAGCATTTATAGCCAGTCAACCCTTGGACCCACACAAGAGACTTTAGCTTTCCACCATGTAGGGCCAATCTTGGCCTTTGCGGAGGAAGACATGGAAAAGCTATAAATGAGACACTTAAAAACAAGGCCCCGGACGGGGTTCCTTCGGATTTATATATGTGTGTCCCGAAATTTTGGCCCAAGATATTGACCAATGTTTTTAACGCCTCAAGAGAAAACAACTTTCCTGAGTCCTGGGCAAGGTCTACTATTATTCCAATCTTTAAAAAAGGCCAAAGAGGTGAACCTGCCTGTTATAGGCCTATTTCCCTAATGGACTCTGCCGTTAAAATCTTGGGCAGAGTCATCTTAGGTAGAATGACAAAATGGCTAGAAGGCAGAGGAACCCAGTCTAATGCCCAGTACGGCTTTAGGGCTAAAAGGAGTACACTGGATCAATGCTTAAACCTTCAACTACTCGTCAGCAAATATACAACTGTGAAGAAGGGGTCCTTGTACTGAGGAAAATTGAATTTTGCCTTGTCATGTGTCCCTACGTGTTCCCCATCATATGTTATATGTGCATGATAAATACGCTATGATTCATATTTACCCCCTTGACCGAATAAAGACGCATTTACAGTTGTGTCCAACGTTAGTATGTCAGTTATCCAGTCCCCCGTAAAAGCAACGTGAATTAGGCTTTTAGACCTATGTTGCCAACGTCTTTACATTGTGCACGTTAAATCATCGAGATACACCCGTTTCTAGGCCTCACAGGGCCCGGACACTAGATTCATGCTTCAAGTCTCCTGAACCACTCCGAGGACAGATGCAGCCCCGCCCGCATCCCTGACCCTTCACTTACTCCCTGCCAAACAGCGCGGTGCCCGGCCTGGCCTGCCTGCCTGTCTGCCAAGAATATGTTATGCTTACAGTTATCAGTTCAGCTCCCCGGCTTCACATTCCTAGCTAACGAACCGCATAAATATCTTCATTTATAGTCTAGTCTTCCTGTCTCCATGCAAGAGAATTACTGAATTAATATCCATAAAAGATTCATAGCACACGCAATACATGAGGAAATATATGCATGCACTAGCCTTAGTGACAAGTAGCCTTTGCCCTGATGACTTTTAGAATCAAGCAACATGTACTCTAAACACAAGATTTCAGATACGCTATAGGTACAGGTCGTTCTGACATCCCAGACTTCAGTCTCCTCTACAGTCTCCTCTTCTAGTGCTAGAAGTCAGCGGCCCTCAGCTCTCCCCAGTTACACGTCATGACCCGTTTGCGCGCACCAGTAGGTTAAAGGTTCCAGCTGCCCAGGTAGCCCCCTCCATGTATCCACCCACTTATGACACTTCTGTGACGTTTACATCACATGTCTCCGTGCACACCCTGTGCACGCCTTCTGTTTACGCCCATATGTTCTTATCTTCCGTTTGTCACTTGTTACGCCTACTGTATTCAATGCAATTGTACTGTTTTACTATATATACTGTATGATGTTAATAAGATATTAGCTGTCCCCTTTTTTAGCCTGTTCCCTTTGTCCTGTGTCTGTCCCTTCCTGAACCTTAGCAGGTGATGGAACCCGATGGTCCATTGGCTCAAGCCACTTAATTAAAGCCCGTATGACTCAGATACCACAGATTTTGCCTCTTATTTATTGAGCTATCCTTTTCAGTTAATGCATAGAAAAATAGTACCGGTAATTATTTATTTATTTACCACACAATGGCGCCCGAACAGGGACGAGCCCCTTCCCCACGCGCCGGCGATGTAACGCAGGCCCCCTGACCCTTCTACAGCCGTGACGGACCCCTACTGTGCACGTGCAGATATTTCTGCTTCGAGTCTCCCTCAGGCCCACGGAGGAGACGGAGACTGCGGTCCGGCATCCAGACGAGGCGGTGAGGAAGGCGGATCGTCCCGACCAGAGCCCAAGCCGAGAGAGCAAGGTCCGAGGTATCCGGAGGCCCACCTGTTTCCGAAGCCCAAGGCGCATGCGTAGTGCGTAGCAGTAACCAGACGTCGTAGCAGTCCAGTCCAGTCCGAGGCCTTCAGTTTTGCTTCCCGGTGAGTACCGTTGCTGGGAACGTATCTAGACGGGTTCATTAATTTGTGCCCGGTCCGACGGGTTTGGGTACACAGATCCGGTCCGACGTGTTCACCTAGGTGGATGCGGTATGACGTGTCTCTTTAGGAGACCGGTATGTTCTGTACTGTTTTAGCAGTGCATCCAGTAATTCTAGTAAGTCTGTTCTCTGGTATAGTTTCTCGAGAAGTTCCAGTATTATGTTTTCGAAGTATTGTGTTTTCAATGTATTAGGTAGCACCTGTTCGAACTGATATTAATGTGTTTTTGATGTCGTGGTATGAGTGACTGTTTTGCTATTCATTACTGTGTTCATTGTGTATTGTGTTCAAGTTCAAGTACGTTCAAATATGCCTCTGTTTTCAAAGTTACGTCAGATAGGAACCAGAAAAGCGTTACTCGAAGAATCAGTTCCTGTCCCTCCTAGGGACAGTCCTGGACATTTCATGTATCATAAGCATGGCTTAGATGCCATACTGTATCTAGATTTATGGGTGGACTACACCAAAGATCTCGAAGAGAAATATAGATGGCCTGTTTCAGGAACATGGGATGCCGAGTGCATCATGAGAGTAGAAGAAGCATTATGGAAAAAGAAAGCCAGACAATCCCAGAAAGATGCCATAGAATTATGGCGTAACGAATCGCATAAAAGAACAGAGAAGGAATTCAGAAAAGCAGAACTAAGTAGGGAATCCTCAGAAAAAGCCCAAGAAAGGGAATTACTAGAAGAAGGTGAACGAGTTAGAGCAGAACAGTCAGACAGACAAAGAAATGCCCTTATTAAAGGTATGTATCCTCTTCTCGCCGAGGGTTTGCCGAAGGCGACCCCGGAAACACCCTGTAATTTACCGCCACCATTGGTCCCGACTAAGCTACGTCATAAACCGACCGCAGCTGAGATCTTCCTTTCTTCCTATTTAGATGACACTGTCCCAGAATATGCTAATACGAATCCTACTCCGCCTGTTCAAGTTCAACCTTCTGTTAATAACGTAATTACTGTGCCTCCAGCCGTTGGTCCCGGGAATCCTGTTAATGTGCCAGTACCCCAGGACCAACCCACATTACGTACTCCTACTTTACCAGTCACATTACCAGCAGCCGCACATTCAGTATTAATTGACGATTCTAGTTCAGGAGGAGCAGGGGGAGGTATTCCTATTACCCCGCCTCAAACAAAACGACTGACGCTGAGAGATGCAGCGTTACAGCGCACGCCAAAGGTGGCTACGTACGAAGCCCTCAAGAGGTTCCTTACTGATTGTAGATATGATCCAGTGCCAGGCGAAGATCACATGATATTATATTCCGTACGTTTACGACGAGTTGCAAATTTTTTGATTACCATATCAGATATGAAAGAACATTTAGACAGAATATATCATTTCATCCGAACAGGGGAGAAACCAGAAAATATTCACGAAGCTATGACACACAGGAAAGTCGAGACTTAAGGCATGATTTTGCAATTTTTAATAAATTGTTTAATAAGAGAACAGGATCATCCTGATAAAGACAAAGACGAGATGAAGGTCCTGATAAGATGGAGCGACAATATAGCAGATGGAAAACACAAGACACAAAATAGTATAGAAACTATGTACAGAAAAATTTGTAAAGAAATTATATGTATACACGAAAAGGAGAAAGCAAGCAGAGTGGCCGAGAAAGAGAATGTCTCTTCAGACGAAGATCTAGACAACGAGAATCCCACCAGAATAGCGTATGTAGGTAGGACGAGACCTTCCGATAGACACACACGCCTAGACTACAAGAAAGTTTTTCCTCCTCCCGTACCAGAACAGTGTTCCCTTGAACAATTATTCCAGGCTACCGATAAAGTTCTGAAACTACGAATAGGTTACAGTGAGCTTAGTACCATGCATGAACAAGAACTAGCCCGATCAGCAGTTCGATGGACTAGTGATTCTACCACATTTTCAGACGAAGTAGTGGCCCAAATGTTTCTGAAACTGTCGACAGGCGAGCAGCGACTGGTGGGTATGTACATGATCCAGCATCTCATTACACTGTACGAGGATCAGCATTCTGATCCAGGTCCTTTATATAATGAATTGAACGAGTTACTCCTAAACAGATGGAAAGGCCTAGGTATCGATTTGATTAGCGTCATTTTAGAACAGCGCCACAAATACAGTAACCAGACGTCGTAGCAGTCCAGTCCAGTCCGAGGCCTTCAGTTTTGCTTCCCGGTGAGTACCGTTGCTGGGAACGTATCTAGACGGGTTCATTAATTTGTGCCCGGTCCGACGGGTTTGGGTACACAGATCCGGTCCGACGTGTTCACCTAGGTGGATGCGGTATGACGTGTCTCTTTAGGAGACCGGTATGTTCTGTACTGTTTTAGCAGTGCATCCAGTAATTCTAGTAAGTCTGTTCTCTGGTATAGTTTCTCGAGAAGTTCCAGTATTATGTTTTCGAAGTATTGTGTTTTCAATGTATTAGGTAGCACCTGTTCGAACTGATATTAATGTGTTTTTGATGTCGTGGTATGAGTGACTGTTTTGCTATTCATTACTGTGTTCATTGTGTATTGTGTTCAAGTTCAAGTACGTTCAAATATGCCTCTGTTTTCAAAGTTACGTCAGATAGGAACCAGAAAAGCGTTACTCGAAGAATCAGTTCCTGTCCCTCCTAGGGACAGTCCTGGACATTTCATGTATCATAAGCATGGCTTAGATGCCATACTGTATCTAGATTTATGGGTGGACTACACCAAAGATCTCGAAGAGAAATATAGATGGCCTGTTTCAGGAACATGGGATGCCGAGTGCATCATGAGAGTAGAAGAAGCATTATGGAAAAAGAAAGCCAGACAATCCCAGAAAGATGCCATAGAATTATGGCGTAAAGAATCGCATAAAAGAACAGAGAAGGAATTCAGAAAAGCAGAACTAAGTAGGGAATCCTCAGAAAAAGCCCAAGAAAGGGAATTACTAGAAGAAGGTGAACGAGTTAGAGCAGAACAGTCAGACAGACAAAGAAATGCCCTTATTAAAGGTATGTATCCTCTTCTCGCCGAGGGTTTGCCGAAGGCGACCCCGGAAACACCCTGTAATTTACCGCCACCATTGGTCCCGACTAAGCTACGTCATAAACCGACCGCAGCTGAGATCTTCCTTTCTTCCTATTTAGATGACACTGTCCCAGAATATGCTAATACGAATCCTACTCCGCCTGTTCAAGTTCAACCTTCTGTTAATAACGTAATTACTGTGCCTCCAGCCGTTGGTCCCGGGAATCCTGTTAATGTGCCAGTACCCCAGGACCAACCCACATTACGTACTCCTACTTTACCAGTCACATTACCAGCAGCCGCACATTCAGTATTAATTGACGATTCTAGTTCAGGAGGAGCAGGGGGAGGTATTCCTATTACCCCGCCTCAAACAAAACGACTGACGCTGAGAGATGCAGCGTTACAGCGCACGCCAAAGGTGGCTACGTACGAAGCCCTCAAGAGGTTCCTTACTGATTGTAGATATGATCCAGTGCCAGGCGAAGATCACATGATATTATATTCCGTACGTTTACGACGAGTTGCAAATTTTTTGATTACCATATCAGATATGAAAGAACATTTAGACAGAATATATCATTTCATCCGAACAGGGGAGAAACCAGAAAGTATTCACGAAGCTATGACACACAGGAAAGTCGAGACTCAAGGCATGATTTTGCAATTTTTAATAAATTGTTTAATAAGAGAACAGGATCATCCTGATAAAGACAAAGACGAGATGAAGGTCCTGATAAGATGGAGCGACAATATAGCAGATGGAAAACACAAGACACAAAATAGTATAGAAACTATGTACAGAAAAATTTGTAAAGAAATTATATGTATACACGAAAAGGAGAAAGCAAGCAGAGTGGCCGAGAAAGAGAATGTCTTTTCAGACGAAGATCTAGACAACGAGAATCCCACCAGAATAGCGTATGTAGGTAGGACGAGACCTTCCGATAGACACACACGCCTAGACTACAAGAAAGTTTTTCCTCCTCCCGTACCAGAACAGTGTTCCCTTGAACAATTATTCCAGGCTACCGATAAAGTTCTGAAACTACGAATAGGTTACAGTGAGCTTAGTACCATGCATGAACAAGAACTAGCCCGATCAGCAGTTCGATGGACTAGTGATTCTACCACATTTTCAGACGAAGTAGTGGCCCAAATGTTTCTGAAACTGTCGCCAGGCGAGCAGCGACTGGTGGGTATGTACATGATCCAGCATCTCATTACACTGTGCGAGGATCAGCATTCTGATCCAGGTCCTTTATATAATGTATTGAACGAGTTACTCCTAAACAGATGGAAAGGCCTAGGTACCGATTTGATTAGCGTCATTTTAGAACAGCGCCACAAATACAGAACGTTTCTGACTCCGCATTTTGTTCCTGTTTCACCCCCTTTCTACATAGATAGACAGAATCCATTGCGAGAAGTACATCCTGTTAAGGGAACGGGGGGTGAGCTCGAACGAGTATTTGTTTACACCCCTATAACGAAAATAGAACTACTAGAAATGAAAAAGTTAGTGCCCTGTCACGATAAAGATCCTGCAGGGTTCCACTGTGAATTAAAAGACATGCTCCGTATGGGAGAATACACGTATCCTGATATCATTAAAATGTTAAAGGTCCTGCTGCCTGCGGGCATATATGAAAAACTCAAAGAAAAAGAATGGGAGGTGGGAGAGAAAAAGATTGACTGGACCGCATTAGAGAATGAAGATAACACACGAGTTCCTGGTACCGGTCTCAGGGAAAAAGCCAAAGCATTGCCCGAGTTGTTAATACAAGTCTTGCCAAGATTACTAGCCACGAAAAAGGAAGACTGGGATGCCATCTCAGCCTGTAAACAGAAACAAGACGAAGACACTAGTGATTTTTATTCCAGATTTGAGAAATGTTTCATTATTAATAGCGGCTTGAAAACAAGTAGTGAGTCGTATCCCCATCTTTTTGTTACCAAATTAGTAGAAAATTCTTTACCACAAGTTAAAAATCGAGTACTGAAAGTCGAGAGTACCTGGCAAGCTAATACCCCGTCCCAAATGCTACAAATGTTACAGTACCACCAGAACCGAATCAGAGAAGAACAAGAACATGAAAGGAGACGTATGAAAGACACGAAAATGAAAGTATTAGTGGCACAGTCTGTTCTACCAGATAGTCAGAAGAAGGGTACGAATCAAACTAGTCATTCTGCAGCTCCCGTTAAAGGGACATGCAACTACTGTAAACAGCCAGGTCACTATATAAACGAATGTGCAGTTCTGAAACACAACATAGCTACTGGTAAGACGAAAGAAAGACCGCGTCCTCCTAGACAGGAACATGGTCCGCAAAATACGCAACCACCGCAGAACGCACAACAGACAGTTACAGTACCGCAGCCTATAGCTGCCACACAACACGTTACACAGCAGATGTACCAGTACGCACAGTCAGATTATCCAGAATATCAGCAGTATTCATGAAACAGCCTAGAGAGGGAGGTTGGCTTGCCTCTCATCGAGGTTCCTGTAGATCAAGAGGGTCCCTATGTACACAGTCAAGTATTAGGGAAAGACAGAAAATTTCTGATTGATACAGGGGCAAGTAGGACTACCATCAGTCATGACGAGGTTCCAGGGGCTCCTCTCTCAGGCTCAAGAAATGTTTCCCTGGGATTTTCAGGAAAGCCTATTGTTAACGAAATATCGAAACCAGTTTCCCTAGAAGTTGGTCCATTGTCCCGAACTACAGATTTGTTACTTACGAAATCATGTCCTGAAAACTTACTAGGTATTAAAACATTGAAAGAATTGGGTGCAGTAATTTGTTGTTCTCCGGAAGGAGTGAGATTGTTTTTACGTGATTTTAAAGGACATTATGTGTTAAGAGATTTTGATCCAAGATTACTGAATGTACCACAGCATTTATGGGCGCAAGGTCCAACTGATGTAGGTTGTATGCACATTACACCATATCGTGTCACTCTGAAGCAAGGAGTTATATTACCCCGAATCCGACAATACAAGTTGCCACCTGAGGCTGTAGCAGCCTTATCGAAAATTATTGACGAGCTCATTGCTCAAGGAGTGGTTGTAGAAACGGACTCCAATGCATGTAATTCCCCGATCATCCCGATTCTTAAACGCACTGACCCAAATGCACCTCCAGTTTATCGACTAGTGATTGATCTTCGAGAACTTAATAAATGTATCATACCCCAGTACCCAGTGGTTCCATATATCTCTTCCCTATTGACTGCCATTGATTCCGAAGCAGCGTTCTTCACTGTTATCGATCTCAAGAACGCTTTCTTTAGTGTCCCCATCCATCCAGATAGCCAGTTCCTTTTCGGATTCTGTTTAAATGGAAGAAGCTATAAATTCACACGTGCACCTCAAGGGTTCACAGAAAGTCCTAGTATTTACAGCCAAGCACTGAAACGACAACTAGACAGTATTCACATGCCAACTGACACTGCCCTGCTCCAGTATGTCGATGACCTATTGATCACAGCCCGTACAGAACGTGACTGCGAATGTGCGTCACTGACCGTCTTGTATTTTCTGGCAGAAATGGGGCACAAGGTGTCCCCTTCGAAACTGCAATTCTGTGTCCAGCAAGTGGTATACCTTGGACACTTGCTGTCCAAGTGGGGTAGACAGTTGACACCAGACCGTATCCAGTTAATAGCACATCTTCCACAGCCCAAGACACAGAAGGAGGTACGAGCTTTTATCGGCCTCACTTCTTACTGCAGACAATGGATTCCTCAGTACGCCTATCTAGCCAAGCCACTGATACAGTTAACGACACAGGAGGCAGCCACATCGACTGTCCTCCCTTGGACCCAGGAATATACACTTGTTTTCAATGAGTTAAAGAAAGCTTTATGTAATGCACCTGTGTTAGCGACACCAAACTACAGTAAGCCTTTTACACTTTTTGTCACTGAACGTGATGGTACAGCATTATCTGTTCTCACACAAGATCAAGCAGGACAACACAAACCTTGTGCTTATTTTTCTAGCACCTTAGATCCGGTAGCCCAGGCTTTGCCTGCGTGCCTCAAATCAGTTGCAGCCACAGCTTTAGCTATTAGACAAAGTGATTCCATAGTGTTAGGACACTCCCTGACAGTACAGGTTCCACACTCCGTGGAAGTTCTTTTAAACCGAACACAGACTCAGCACTTGACAATTGCACGATTAACAGGATATGAACTGACATTGTTTCAGCCACACATAGAAATCAGACGCTGCAACATTTTAAATCCTGCTACACTGTTACCCTCGATTACCTCAAATCCTGCCACACATGACTGCGTGGAAGTTATTAACACCATGACAAAGCCAAGACAAGACTTGACGGACAGTGTATTACCTGATCCAGACCTGACACTTTACGTGGATGGTTCATGTATGAGAACAAGTACAGGAGAGTTAGTAGCCGCATATGCAGTGACTACTGAAACTGAAGTTATAGAAACACATCGTATTGACACCTTGTCTGCTCAAGCAGCAGAGCTCATTGCTCTGACCCAAGCCTGCATACGAGCCAAGAACCTGAAAGTAAACATATATACAGATTCACGTTATGCATTCGGAGTCGTTCACGACTTTGGAGTCCTCTGGCAAGAAAGAGGTTTCATGACCTCTCATGGAGCCAAGATTCAGCATGGCCCCCTCATTCAAGCTCTTTTAGAAGCAATACATTTACCGACCGCTATAGCCATTATGAAGTGCAAAGCACATACGAAAGCCACTGACGCCATTTCCCAGGGTAACGATCTAGCAGATCGAACAGCCAAGCTTACAGCTCAGACTCCAGACATTCCAGTTAACATGATAAAAACAGACGTTCCAGACCAGACGACTTGTATGACAGTTAAGGACCCTACACAAGATGTACTAGACATACAGACACATGCTACCCCAGACGAAATCAAGCAATGGTCTGAACAAGGAGGGGTCCAGACAGATCAGGGATGGTTGACGAAGGGAAAAGCCACATGGTTTCTCCCCGACTCTATGGTTCAAGTCATTATTAACACAGCACATAGTCCAGCACATTTAGGAGAAAAAGCCATGTTAGACAGCATCCAGAACCTTTGGTTTAACAAGCATTTACGAGCAGCAGCGAAGCAAAACGTCCGTACCTGCATGATCTGTTGTCAGTTCAATCCAGGTAAAGGTGTTCCGGTGGAACAAGGTGGATTCCATCCTCCTGACCACCCTTTTGAAGTCCTCCAGATGGATTATATTCAGATGGATCGATGCCGAGGTTTCAAGTATGTCCTCGTAGTTGTATGCCCTTTGTCCAGATGGACAGAAGCATATCCAGTCCCAGATTACACTGCCGCGACCACTGCCAGGCAGTTGGTTCGTGAGTTTTTCCCACGCTATGGTTTGCCCAGGGTCGTGTATTCAGACAACGGACAGCCATTCTCATCCGAACTCATGAAACAAGTATCACTTCTGTTAGGGTACCAGTGGAAGTTCCACTGTGTACGACATCCCGAGGCAGCTGGCCTCGTCGAGAGACATAATCAGACTCTGAAAATACGTATTGCGAAGGTTTGCGCAGAGAAAGGTGTAGATTGGATGGTAGCCCTGCCGGTTGCCCTCTTTTATATGAGAATGGTCGCTCACTCCCGATCGGGTTTGTCACCTTACGAAGTAGTGTTTGGTCATCCCCCAAACATGTGGGGTACACCTATGCCACGTAAAATCACCGATGTTGACAGTAATATGCTGACAGATTACCTAGCTTCCTTGATGTCTGCACTACTCTCTTGTCGTTCACAGGTCGCGGCTGCCTTTCCAGACAACACCCAGGTGAAACCGCACGAGGTCGTTCCAGGCGACCTCGTCCTCGTCAGGAATTTCGATCGTTCAAGCCCGCTGGAGCCCCGCTGGAAGGAGCCGAAACTTGTTCTGATGACCACAAGGACTGCCGTGAAGCTGGAAGGCAGGAAGGGCTGGCTACACTCCAGCCACGTCAAGCGTTTCCATGGACTGTGTCCAAAGACTTTTCTCAAGGACTGCCCCGATACTGACTCTAAACTTCCCCTGTTAGAGAAAACTCCGCAGCAGGAGTATAAAATCAAGTTGAGGTCTAGCAAGTCAGACAGTTTAATTGTTTAAGTCCCCATCGGGTGAAGCGGTTAGACAGGTTCCTGACATGTATGAGATAGACCCCCATAGTGAGAGAGATAGACGAAACTCCAAGAAAATACGATACTGTAAGAATCTGCGTAGCAGATGTGTTGTTACATTATTGTTTATGTTATTTCTGAGTCTTACGATCACATGTATAAGTTACGTTTTACATGTATTTTTTCCTCCTCTTGGTTCGCATGTACATCTTTCTTCTAATGATACAGTAGAGCATACTTTTAGTGAACTACCCCCTCACGAGTTATCCTACCGACTTGCAATGCGCAACAATACTTTTATTCGAATGTTACACTATTCACACCAGACCAGCAATGCCACTAATTGTTGGGTGTGTGGTCGACTCCCCCCTTACCAGACACCGAAGGGAGTTCTGCCACTCTTTCCCTATCCGTTTTCACACAATGGTTTGTGTGGAGCATGGTTTACGTTAACATCATCTTTAGATGATAAGTCCCTTCTGAATAGAACATGTTTCCCAGACAAGGAAGGCCTTTCCCATAGGACAGGGTTAGATCTAGAAAATGAAGTATATGATCTAGGTAATTATTCCTCCAATTTCATGGTTTTGAATGTTCAGTCCGAGACTACTCCAGATTTGCCTGCTATTACAGTTCTCCCAGTGAAAGGCGAATTATGTGTTAGAAAGAATGGTTCGGTACATCTAGGACACAGTGATTGTAATACTGTGGTCAAGTATAGTGACAGTGGGAAATCTACTTTCAAAGCCTCACGTCATTCATATTTTATATGTGGTCAGACCGCATATGTACGTCTGCCCCTAGATTGGGATGGAACATGTTATATTGCCTTCCTACTGCCACCAGTTTTCCTAGCCCCATCCGATTATCACAGAAATACACATCTAGTACACATCAGACATAGAAGGGAGATCGAGTCTCCAATTGTCGATCAAACTGAAACTGCCTTAGAACAGTATACAGATTTCAATAAAGGTTTCTTTTTCTTTATAGGACCTATCCAGAATAGTAAATTAATACGCAGGTTAACCAGAACCCTTGAAGCAGTAGTGAATGAGACTACTTCCGCTCTAGGTAACTTAACAGAAGAGCAGTCTGCTATGAGATTTGTTGTTCTTCAGAACCGCCTTGTTCTTGACGTCATACTGGCCGATAGGGGCGGAGCTTGTAGAGTCATCGGATCTAGTTGTGGCGTTTTCATTCCTAATAACGCACCGTCTGTATATTCAGCAATAACTAGACTTCATAAAATAGCCCATCAGCTACACCAGAATCCAGGCACCTGGACATGGTCCGGTTGGCTCTGGAGTATAATATCTGCATGGGGATGGAAAGTACTGTCATTCCTGGGAATAGTACTAATGATCATATTCAGTTGTTGTCTCTGTTTACAATGTGGCCCTGCGATTTGCGGCTTGTGCGCTACCTCTTGTATTCCAAGTCCAAAGTCCCATTCCCAGAAGATTAAAGACGAGCAAATGATGCTCTATGAACAGATAGATGGTCTCATGAATATTGATGTTTCCTGAAGGAAACGTAGGGAACAAGGAGGGAATGAGGAAAATTGAATTTTGCCTTGTCATGTGTCCCTATGTGTTCCCCATCATATGTTATATGTGCATGATAAATACGCTATGATTCATATTTACCCCCTTGACCGAATAAAGACGCATTTACAGTTGTGTCCAACGTTAGTATGTCAGTTATCCAGTCCCCCGTAAAAGCAACGTGAATTAGGCTTTTAGACCTATGTTGCCAACGTCTTTACAATGTGCACGTTAAATCATCGAGATACACCCGTTTCTAGGCCTCACAGGGCCCGGACACTAGATTCATGCTTCAAGTCTCCTGAACCACTCCGAGGAGAGATGCAGCCCCGCCCGCATCCCTGACCCTTCACTTACTCCCTGCCAAGCAGCGCGGTGCCCGGCCTGGCCTGCCTGCCTGTCTGCCAAGAATATGTTATGCTTACAGTTATCAGTTCAGCTCCCCGGCTTCACATTCCTAGCTAACGAACCGCATAAATATCTTCATTTATAGTCTAGTCTTCCTGTCTCCATGCAAGAGAATTACTGAATTAATATCCATAAAAGATTCATAGCACACGCAATACATGAGGAAATATATGCATGCACTAGCCTTAGTGACAAGTAGCCTTTGCCCTGATGACTTTTAGAATCAAGCAACATGTACTCTAAACACAAGATATCAGATACGCTATAGGTACAGGTCGTTCTGACATGCCAGACTTCAGTCTCCTCTACAGTCTCCTCTTCTAGTGCTAGAAGTCAGCGGCCCCCAGCTCTCCCCAGTTACACGTCATGACCCGTTTGCGCGCACCAGTAGGTTAAAGGTTCCAGCTGCCCAGGTAGCCCCCTCCATGTATCCACCCACTTATGACACTTCTGTGACGTTTACATCACATGTCTCCGTGCACACCCTGTGCACGCCTTCTGTTTACGCCCATATGTTCTTATCTTCCGTTTGTCACTTGTTACGCCTACTGTATTCAATGCAATTGTACTGTTTTACTATATATACTGTATGATGTTAATAAGATATTAGCTGTCCCCTTTTTTAGCCTGTTCCCTTTGTCCTGTGTCTGTCCCTTCCTGAACCTTAGCAGGTGATGGAACCCGATGGTCCATTGGCTCGAGCCACTTAATTAAAGCCCGTATGACTCAGATACCACGGATTTTGCCTCTTATTTATTGAGCTATCCTTTTCAGTTAATGCATAGAAAAATAGTACCGGTAATTATTTATTTACCACAGTACGTGGCCTTTATGGACCTCTCCTCAGCATTCGATCTGGTTAACAGGTCGAGGCTGTGGAGGGTACTTTTGGACATGGGCATCGACCCTCCGCTGGTTGGTTTTTTAGCTGACCTTCACTGCGGATTACAGGCTTCTGTTAGAGTCACTCGGGAGGGGAGGTGTACCAGCTACTTCAAATCGGAGAGGGGGTGCGGCATAGGTGCATCCTTGCCCCCCTCCTCTTTACATTATATATAAACGCCCTCGAGCCAGCCCTGGCCGTTTCAACGGTGGACGTTCCGCGTGCAGGGGAGACCAAAATTCCGGTCCTCTTGTACGCGGACGACGCCGTTCTCTTGGCACGCACAGGTGTGGCCCTTGACAGACTATTGGCCTCCTTCGGCGACTTCATGACCTCACTAGATCTGAAAATCAATACTCAAAAATCTCAGGTCATGATTGTCGGATCGACCAGCAGGAAAAAGAAATCAATAACATTTTCTTGCACAGGCAAAGAAGTAAAGAGGGTTCCAATCTTTACCTATCTGGGGGTCATCTTCGACGATAGAGGAACCTGGGGTCCCCAATATAAGTCAAAAAGCAACGCAGTAGCAAGATTGGCTGCAGCCCTGTTGAGCTTTGCTAAAAGGATGGGGGCGTGACCAATGGAGGCTATTCTTAAAGTATATAAAGCCAAATGCTTGGCTATAGCCACCTACGGCACTGCCATCTGGGGTTATACAAAACCTGATAACATCCAGAAGGTGGAGAACACATTTTTAAGATCTCTGCTCTCTGTTCCCCAGTCCACCCCCACTTTCACAATACACTCAGAGCTAGGCATGGGGTTCATAACAGACTTAATAAAATCTGCACCTGTAATTTGATGGTTAAAAACCTGGCTTAACCAGGAAATCTCCTTAAATCACTCGATTCTTAAAGACTGCCTTGTTCTGGACAGAGCTCACAGAATCCCATGGCTGGTTTATGTTAAATCGATGCTCACGAATGTGGGGCGACCTGAGCTTTTTCATTTTCCAGAACGTATTAAAAAAGAGGATGTCATGAAGATAGAATCCGCACTGGTAAACCTGTTCATGGCAGAGCGGGAGGAGACAGAGATGAGAAAACCGCTTGTCAGAAGGAACTATACACTCATAACTGTCTCAGGCCCTGAACCCTATCTTGTTTTTGTAACCAGACCGTTTCATCGCTTTCTCTTAACCAGATTCCGCTTAAATCTGATTCATTTTGATGTTCGGCTCTTATCCTACTTGGAATACTCCAGTAAACGCAAATCCATGCGATTGCGATCACTTTTCCACACAGGACACACTACATTTTACCATGTTTTGTAAACACTATGCACAGATTAGGAAAAATATTTGTTACCTATTCTGCGGGAGGCGGGCTTTCTACAGGTCAGGCCAGCGCTCCTGTTTTTACAACTTTTATCCAGTGCACGTGTAACATTTCATGTAGCAAGCTTCTTAGTGGCAGGTGTTCGCATAAATAAGAAGCGTTCTAATTTACGGCTCAGACCTATCACAATCGAATCATGCTAGTAGCGCTGGTGCCTTCTTAACTTTGAAGCTAACTGTTAAATGGAAATTTTTTAATAACTTTTAAAATGTTTTATTGAACCCATGAGATATGTTCATTTTAAACTTGATACGTTATTTATATCCTCTATTTTTGTAGTCGGTTGTAATCGGATGTATTGTTGTACTGTATTGGCTGTGATTATTTGTATCTTGTGTCTTTTTCTGATTTTTATTAATCGAATAAAAGTGATTGACTGACTTATTGGCAAATGGCTGGGTTCACACTGGAATGGCATGGTGAGCAAAAATGCAATGGATATAGGCCCAGATCTCTGTACTGGGGTGAATGTATGACATTGTTCTACATTCTGTACATCAACTGTTGTTTTTGCATAAAGTTTTAAGTTTGCATGTTATATTGTCTGGCTGCAATTGCCATCCTGGCGAGCGCACTTCAGATGTCTCCATTCCAAGCTGCAGGTTAGCCGGGTGGAGCACAGACACTGACCCCAGTTTCAAAAGGACTGCTGGCTAGCCTGCTCCTTCCAATCCTGGAGCTGCTGTTATGCTGTTTAATGTTATCATTGTATTATAATTTGTATTTGCTTTTACAAGGAATACAATCACAATCATAACATCATGAGAGCAGCTCCTGGATTGGTTAGGTTAGTTAGCTCTGCCCTGAGATCACGCTTTCAGGTCCACGTCCTGCAGCTGCACTGAGGTAAGATTCTAAAACCTCTCTCGACAACATTTTAATTCCTTTGTACTTCACCTATATTTGTTGTGTGATCGCATGTTTGTCGTCGCTTATGTTGGCACAGCTGCCAGGTATCTCCATGTCATGAGTGACACCTCAAGGTATGCCAGTGGGTTAAGACAGGTTTTGTTAATCCTTTTTATAATTTATTAAATGCCACCTTGAATGCTAACATTTTTGTCAAGCTTGCAATGTTATAAGTTAAACCACATCTACCAGAACTTTTTTTGCTCTAAATATTTTAGGGCCAATTCCGATCCGGTAAAATCCCCCACGAATTGCTGTACGTAGCATAATTCCCGTACAAATCGTAAACCCTCACCGTCTCCGTACATACGAGCAAGTACGATCCTAAACTGTAGTATGTTTATCTAGGCATCTGTATCGATACTCCTATTTCTGACCCTTGTCCGGTTATAAATCACTAATATCCATACAGCGGCACAGAAACCCGTTTCATAAATTAGTCATAGCGCATGCTGTCACATTAAGCAAGCACTATTCCTCCAGCCCCCTAGAAAGCACACCGAGTTCTTAAACAAATCCAAGCCTCCAGCAACCTGGGAAATCCCCGCCTGCTATGTTTTGATTTAGTCCGAGAACTCCTGTAAAGCACTGCAAGAACAATCAGTTCTTAGTGACATCTTTATTGACGTCTTATGTCCATTCTTACGTCAAACCCAGCACCTCTCAGGTATAAATATACCAACGCTGCCCTAAGCAAACACACGGTGGTGATGAACCTGGAGCAGTGACTACTTGCCGGAGAGCCCAGCTGATGCGAAGAGCCCACGGACACTGCCCCTCCCCTTTTGACGCGCTGAGGAAGACGCTGTCTTTTCTCTTGCTGAGAAATCCTGCCTCCAGCGTTTCCAGCCCACCTTCGCGGGTGACTGGGATACCGAGTCCTGAGAAAGAGATACCAGCCCTCCAGCCTTCTAAATCCCAGGTACTGAACTGACTAAACCCTTACAGAGAATTCTTGAGTCAGATTCTTGGCAAAATAAACTTAACTTAAACTGCTACTTACTTACTCCCTCCCATGTATTAGGCTTAGGTCAGGTACACCGGGGTAGGCGTAATTAGAAGCACCAGTTGAGTACGATTAGTCAATGTATATATGTATGTATATCTTTTATCCATTTTAAAGTATCATATGGCTAAGAAACCATATCAATGCTTTTACAGTATTATTTTATAATCCTGCTTTTACTATATGCATTCTACTTAACCCTAAGTACTGCAATTGTAGCGATTCATTTCTCTTGTATGAGAAAAGAGACTGATCAATAAATATCACCTTTTATTGAAAACACCGTCTCTTCTTTTCTCTACAATCTGGTGAAACTAAGTATGCACGTATTGACTGAGTAAAATAGCTGTCTTTTGTTTTCACACGACTCTAGAGATATACTCTTGATCAGGGAGAGCAGAGTTGTCATGTTCTATGGTTGTCAGAAACTAAATCCCTTCTTGTCTATCCAGGGAGGTTAAAATCCTCCTTGCCTATTCGAGAAAGTTTCTAGTGAACTCTGAGCTAGCTGGCACACAAAACTTAAGTCTAATATTGTCAGTAGAAGACCTAGTTAACCTCTGTCCTACGTCTATACTATTGAAGATATTATTCCAATGCGCAGAGCCTATTGGGAATATAGGAACTACACTACAAAAGCAAAGCACATCTCCGTACGAACCGTACCAAACCCCATACGACAAAAAAATACATACAATTCATATCCAGGTCACGCAGTACGTGCCGTCGGTACGTAAACGGGCATCAGTTTCCGGACCAGCAAGTACGATCCGTGTTGACGACACTCCGTACAACCCTTCTGCTACGGGAGTTGAAAACAGCTGTAAAAGCAGAGTCCAGCCCGAACCGCACCCCTGTACGCGACAGACACGCCATAAACCCCCTCGGCCGTGTCATCCCAGTTCTGTATGCCTACGGCCTGGTGCATAGAAACGGACAACAGCGCATATGGTGAGTACAACGTAGCACAACAACGGAAGTGTACTTGTACGGTGCGTCACACACTCGCGTATAGGGTCATTGCAATAGTGACACGAACCGCACAGACGTCATTAATGTTGGGGTACGGTGCGTCACACGCTTGCGTATAGCGTCATTGCAATAGTGACACGAACCGCACAGACGTCATTAATGTTGGGGTACAGTGTGTCACACTCTCGCGTACAGCATCATTGCAATAGTGACACGAACCGCACAGACGTCAATAATGTTGGGGTACGGTGCGTCACACGCTCGCGTACAGCGTCATTGCAATAGTAAAATGAGCCGCAGACACGTCAATATTGTTGGGGTACGGTGCGTGACATCTGAGTGTGGTGGTTATGACTCCCAGCAGTGCCAAGACATAGGAGTGGGTGGATATGACTCCCAGCAGTGCCCAGACATATGAGGGGTGGGTGGATATGACTCCCAGCAGTGCCTAGACATAGGAAGAGTGGGTGGATCCGACTCCCAGCAGTGCCCAGACATGACAGCGGTGGCTGCACAGGACTCCCAGCAGTGCCGAGACATAGGAGGGGTGTGTGGATATGGCTCTCAGCAGTACGCAGACATAGGAGGGGTGGGTGCAGAGGACTCCTAGCAGGTCACAGTCATAGGGGGGCATTGTCATCATCATACCACAACTACATGGGTGTATGTGTACAACCCTAACCTGTGAGGGTCCTGATAGTGCCATAGCAACACATCACTTACAGCACTGTCACACTACACGGATGATGGATTACTGTCACACACAGCGTGACACACCACATGTGGGTGTGATGTCAGATCCCACATGCATATCCACCCATGGAGGTTGCAGGCAACCTACAGACCCTACCATTAGGACACAATAGTGTATAGTCATGTAACAGCCCAACAAACAAAGACAGCAAAAGGGGACACACACTGTCATGTACATCCCTGGTCTGATATGGATGTCCAGGTGCAGGTCAGAGCATCAACATGTACTTGCTCATGGAAGGAATACGGTTGAAAGGCCTTAGATACAATGCACAATATTCTGAGTCATGTGCACAAATACCCTGCAGAACCAATACAAACCTACAAGGGTAAGGCTGTGATTATACCTCTGCATAGTGGGAAAAAGGGTGAATGTGTCCATGAAAGCATTTCAACATACTCTAAACACAAGTACAGTGAGTAGCATGGATGGCACACAGTAATGAGTAGTAGTCATCTCTGAGCAGGCATGGCCATTGTTGAGGGAACGTTCAACAACATCGGGAATATGCACAAATGTCAGCACAACCATTGTGCAACTTTCTGTAGTGAAGTTCTCATTGTATAACTGAGGAAGGGACACTCCATGGGACAATGTCTGTAGGCAGACTGAACACACACAACCAAATATTAATTGCTGCAACATTGTGAAGGCACATAGATACCATGGTCCACCTCATTAACATCATAAAATATACATATTTCACAATCTCAAAACATTACCATGACATCAACTCCTAGTCACACAGCACCTAAAGCAAGTACCTGAAATGCAATAGTTCAGAATGAAAAAAGTAAAAGTAATTTAAAAATGAGTCCTGTCTCAAAGAAGGCCAATGGCCAGTCCATTTCCAAGTCTGGTTGGGGGACGTTGTGGAGGTTGTCGAACCCAAACTTGCCTGCATATTCTGGAGCTAAAGGCGGGTTGACCTGTGGGGGGCATCATCAGATTCAGGGGCCGGCACCGCAGGGACAGTAAAGGGAAGGGTAGGTGTTGTGGGTGCTGGGGAGGAGGAATCCTCCTCAGTGGCTTTTGCAGCGCCGAAGGTGGAAAACAATTCAGCGCTGCACACTGCTGCAGGTTCTGCCAGACCACCACCTGCACCCGGGGGACACAATGGGAGTGGAGGTAGAGGGCTGTGAGTCATGCGTACTGTCACTGTGGCTGCGTGGCTGACGTCTGACCCCTGTCCCTGTGGATGTGCCTGCATCCCTCTAAGATTGTGTGCCAGGAGATCTGCGCTTACACTTAGGTGGCGGTGGTGTGCGGGTTGTGGGTGTTCGCGTGTGTGATCTTGTGCGTCTGCATGTGCTTGGGACAGGTATGGGAGAGGGGGGTGTGGATTGGTCAGAAGGAGTTGGGGGACTGACCGCTGCAGGAGTGAAACTGCTGCTGTCAGTGAGGAGTCCATGGATGCTAGTATCCGACGTTGGTCAGACATCACAGCTGACATGCCCTCCATGAATGACAACAACTGTGTCAGAATAGCAGTGTGGCCATGGAGGACAGTCAACATTGATGTCTGACCAACATGAATCTGCTGGAGTAGGTCCACAGACTTGGCACTGAGGGCAGCAGGGGAGACAGGGGCAGGGGCTGCGGTGCCAGGGACGAAGGAGACATGGGGGTCAGCACGGACAGAAGGGACCGGAGCAACTGGGAGGGTGGAGATGGGTCTGGAGAAGGTGGGGACGGACAGAGTGATGGAAGATGGTGTTGCCGCTTATTCCCCCTCCTCCTGGGAGTCAGAAGCCGAGCCGTCCACATAGTAAGAGGTGTTGCCTTCCAAATGTCTGACTACCCTAACCCTCTGTGCCACTAGCTCTCTCCAACTCCTCAGCACTGGTGGCACTGCAGCTGGGTCCCTCCTCCTGGTCCGTGCTCATGTCTCCTCCGGTGTCGGTTGATGATGCTGTGGGCAAGGAGAAGAAACAATAATGCATCAGTCACCTGTACACATCTGACACATGAGCACAAAATCAGTAGGTCACACTATAAATCATGGCATGCATCATGAGTAATAGCCAGATAGCTCAGCACATAATTGAGACTAGTACTGCCCAGTTGGTATAGACACAATTCTACTTGGACACACGGATCCAAAGAACAGACCAGGCCACAACTTGAATGACAGTCACACTGAGGAGCTTCTGTTTGTTTACAGGAGAGCAGATCTATACAATTAAGTGATGCCACCTCACGTTAACAAAGAAAAAACTGTTGGGTAGGCCCTCAGGGCAAACTAACACACCTCACTCACCAAGGTGACGCCACACTCTGATGCCCTGTAAGAACAATTTAGTGAAAACTAATGTCACGAATTGTTGGCATCTTGGGACTCACCATTGCATTGCATGTGTAAATTTTCCATCCTGTAAAGATAACAAGTAGGTGCCTGCATGAAAGATCTCCCACAAGGAAATGAACACCAAAAACATAGACACATTAATTGAAACAACTGACACACTTTAAAATGAAACACTGTTACAAACAAATGGCGTTGCCCATATACCATATACATGGTCCAACGGAGGTCTTGATGGCTTGACACGCATTCGTCTGTACAATGGACAACAAAGGACTCTCAAGCACTCGAGAACACTGTGTGGACATGTCTATGGAGATCAAGGCATACCATCAATCACTAACACTGGCCTCCTCCAAAAGCTGCCTGCTAATCCAAAACATTGCAAATGTCGTTTGGTGTGCACTACCTTGTAAAACAACTATAATGCAGACACATAAGTGTAACCTACACAATTTGTCATACGAACACATTAAAAACATGAACAACTCTTAACAAGTGTTGGGAGTGCCAAGGTACATACATCAATGTAAGACAACTTCAAATGTGTCAGTCAACACAGGGGCATCTATCACCAGATCAGTTGCTACCACATAAGACGCAGTGGATGTCATTTGAAGTGGACCACATGTCCCAAATCAGGACAATACGTAAGGTAATGTGCCTGCCATTGTGTAGTCCAAAACCATTGCTGCATTGTGGACACACCCTTATCCACATGCTAAATGTCAACACCGTAGTGTGCACACCAAGACAAAACAGCTTTGCACCAGAAATACATACATGTGGCTAAAAATATTGAGGCACAATCATCTCTGGAAGCAAATGACATAGCCTGTAAAGCCCCTAATGATAGCACTGTTCACCATCACAGGGGAAGTGCCTAGTTAAAGATTCGACCACACAATTTACATCCACAGGTCAAAACTGCCAAGGCCAAACGGGCAGGCCCATTACACCACTCCAGCACAACATCCACATCACTCAGTCAATGTGATTGATACACCTCAAGAAGTGAGAACTCAGAATCAGGGTAACATAAACAGTGCAGCAACTTCACAAAAAGTGCACCAAGGTCACCTTGTGGGGATAGCAATACTTATTAGTCACAACCAACAACAGATTGTTGTGAATAAGCACACATGCACTGGCCAGTGTGAGCATGCACAAGCCAAATCTTGTATCCATGGCCAGTGTGCACATGTAGCTGACACATGATAAATACAAACTATGCAAGGCACCAATGCCACAGACGCTGACCCATCCTGAACACACATTGAATGGGCACAATGTTGGATGACACACATGATTTGGATACCAGGGTGTCTCAAGGGACTGTAGTGGGCACACAGATCCATGGGTCTAGAAATTGCTGACTGTCTCAGGATTACCCGTCATGACAATATGCATATCTCTCAAATGATATCTGAGAATGCAACATGGGTCATGCATGCTGCAAGGGTGTGCATTGTAAACCTCACACTCCCCTGTTGAGACTCATCATCAGTGCAAACACCTATGAAAGCCAAACACAGTGCGCAGGTCATGGTACAGCAAGGTACCAACACATGTCACAGACCTTTGACCCTGTCCTAAGGCAGGTCGCCCCCCCAGCCGCCGCACAGCCCTCCTGCGACACCTGTACCCGCTGACCTTGAAGCCTCGCTCTCGCCGCCGGGACTACTGCGTGAGTCCTTCGCCCTCTGATCTTTTTCCTTTGCTCACTTGCCCTCTGTCTGACTTATTTTCCTTTGCCCCTCTGTTCTTCTTCTTTGTCCTCACTTGCTTGTCCACCCCCACTGTTGTGCCCTCTGTGCCCCCTGCCCCGTTCCACTTCCATGTCCCTTCTCGCCGCTGTGTCCCTGCGGCCCCGCCCCCCACTGTCCCATTCGCCCACCCCGCTCCCGCCTCGCAGCTGCTCCTCCCTCCCACAGCCCCTCTAATGAAGGCCGCGCAGCGGCCACGCAGCGGCCGTGCCGCTGTCATGCCGAAGGTGTGCCGAAGGCAAGTCCGTCTGCGCCCGTCCGCGTCTGGACCGTGCCCAGCGCCAGAAACCCTGGCCCTCGCCAGAGCCAGTGCACCCGACGGAGATACAACACCACCACCCTCAACGCACTCAACACCAGACGACCAACCGCCTGCTACCGAGCCACCCCGAAGCGAACCCATGGACCCTTCACCTACCAAGCCTGCAAATTCACCTGCCTCCCAATCTACACCCCGCCCGTCGAACCCAGCAACAACAACAACCTCAAATGCATCCTCCTCAACACCCGCTCCGTCCACAAACACGCCATCGAACTCTGGGACCTCCTCGACACAACAGCACCGGACATCGCCTTCCTCGCAGAAACCTGGATGAACGCCTCCTCAGCCCCCTACATCGCAATAGCCATCCCAGGCGGCTACAAGATCACCCGGAAGGACCACGTCAACCAAACCTGAGGAGGAATCGCCATTGTCTACAGGAACACTATCAGCGTCACGACCAACGCCGAAGACACACACTCCACCGCGGAACACCTACACTTCCAGATCCGCACCGACCCCAAAAACAGACTCAGAGGAACACTCGTCTACAGATCCCCGGGCCCGCGCACACAACTCTCTGTATGCACTATGGGGAAGATTAAGAAGCATATTGTGCTTCTTTATTCTTGCATTTTGTGTCATGTTTTTTTATAATGTTGTTTAAAAATAGAATGGTGCGTATTGGAAATGTATTTTGAAAATGAGTTAGGTTTCTGCTTTTTTTCTGTAGTGGTCATTTAAATGAGCTGTGCTTTGTGTCAAAAACGATTTAGTATTGAAAATATTTTCTGGAAAAAAGTCTGCTTTTTAAATTTTGGTGAAGGATCACACTGAGTTTCTGTTTGAAATAAGAGGAAATATTTTCACATTTTTGAATAATGTCACCTGTGCCTTGTAACAGTTTGCCTCAATGAGCTTACAGAGTATTGTTTGCTTGTGTCTCACTTTATTCTGTGCCTGTGTTTTATCTGATATATGATTCATTTAATGAACATACACTGTTGTATGCAGTATAGGGAAGATTAAGAAGCATATTGTGCTTATTTATTCTTGCATGGTGTGTCATGTTTTTTTGTAATGCTGTTTAAAAATTGTATGGTGCATATTGGAAATGTATTTTGGAAATGAGTTAGGTTTCTGCTTTGCTTTGTAGTGGTCATTGAAATAGGCTGTGCTTTGTGTGAAAAACAATTTACTATAGAAAATGTTTTCTGGTAAAAAGGTATGCTTTTAAATTTTTGTCAAAGATCACACTGAGTTTCTGTGTGAAATAACGAATTACATTTTCACATTTTTCAATAATATCACCTGTGCCTTCTAACAGTTTGTCTCTTTTAGGTTAAAAGGTACTGTGCCTGTGTCTCATGTCACTTTGCAGGGGCATAATCTCTCTTTTTCTGTGTGTCATTTTTGTCTTATAAAGTGTGATCTTAGGCACATGATCAGAATGTTACATATAATCTATCATGTCTGTCTCTGCAAACAGTATGTGTGTCTCTGCCTAAGATCACACTGATGGATGAATCAAGCTTCACTCACAGTGTGATCTTAGGCACATGATCCAAATGTTACATATAATCTACCATGTCTGTCTCTGCAAACAGTATGTGTGTCTCTGCCTAAGATCACACTGATGGATGAATCAAGCTTCACTCACAGTGTGATCTTAGGCACATGATCAGAATGTTACATATAATCTACCATGTCTGTCTCTGCAAATAGTATGTGTGTCTCTGCATAAGATCATACTGATCATGTGCCTAAGATCACTCTGATGGGTGAATCAATGTACAGGAATTTATATAGCGCAAATCACCAAGCGGTTTCTAAGCGCTTGCTTAGGGAACCCGTCCTGGTATTCCCCTGTGAGATAACTCCAGCAGGGTTTCCACAAGGTGAAAGGCAGGCATCCCGCCGCGAGGGGCCGTTGTGGAGATTAAGCAAGCTATTGCCCAGAGTCGCAGAGTGTGAACCCGTGAATCGAGTAGGCACCGGAGCGAGAATTGTCAAGTCCATGGACATTTTAGGACTCAAGACCCCGCCGAGCCGGGAATTGAACCCTGGTCCCGGGCTGACCTCTGCTTCCAGGTCTGCCTCCTCTAACCAGTGAGCCACACTTCTCCACTCCAAGCTTCACTCAGAGTGTGATCTTAGGCACATGATCAGAATGTTACATATAATGTACCATGTCTGTCTCTGCAAACAGTATGTGTGTCTCTGCCTAAGATCACACTGATGGATGAATGAAGCTTCACTCACAGTGTGATCTTAGGCACATGATCAGAATGTTACATATAACCTACCATGTCTGTGTCTGCCAACAGTATGTGTGTCTCTGCCTAAGATCACACTGATAGGTGAATCAAGCTTCACTCACAGTATGATCTTAGGAACATGATCAGAATGTTACATATAATCTACCATATCTGTCTCCGCAAATAGTATGTGTGTCTCTGCCTAAGATCATACTGATCATGTGCCTAAGAATCTCTCTGATGGGTGAATCAAGCTTCACTCACAGTGTGATCTTACGCACACACAGACATGGTAGATTATATGTAACATTCTGATCATGTGCCTAAGATCACACTGTGAGTGAAGCTTGATTCACCCATCAGTGTGATTTTAGGCACATGATCAGAATGTTACATGTAATCTACCATGTCTTTAAAAACATGTCATTCTATATTTTTAAAGACATCAACCAAGCATATTATTCACCCACATCCATTTAAAATCAAGCTTGATTCACAGTGTGATCTTAGGCACATGACCAGGATGTTACATATAATCTACCATGTCTGTCTCTGCAAGCAGTATGTGTGTCTCTGCTCATATTATTTCAATGTCTCTACAGACAAAAAAAAAGGCTACCTATATATTAGCAAGACATAACATTAATTTCTCATTACATGTAACATCCTGGTCATGTGCCTAAGATCACGCTGTGAGTGAAGCTTGATTCACCCATCAGTGTGATCTTAGACACATGACCAGTAATCTACCATATCTGTCTCTGCAAACAGTATGTGTGTCTCTGCTCATATTATTTCACTAATCAACTAAGCATATTATTCAGCCAGATCCACTTAAAATCAACATATATAACACACCCTTGATCTTGATTGCACAGCTTTGAGCCTATTTTAGAAGCGACATAACAGACATGCTGCCTAAGATTTCCTACTAGTACATGTACTAAGCAAATTATTCATCCAGATCCATTTAAAATCAAGCTTGACTCACAGTGTGATCTTAGGCACATGACACACATGTAATGACAGACATACAAAGAGAGAATTGACACACATAAAAAGAGAGATTATGCATATGCATAGTGACATGAGATACAGACACAGAGTACCGTTTAAGCTAAAAGAGACAAACTGTTCAAAGGCACAAGTGACATTATTGAAAAATGTGAAAATGTAATTCCTTATTTCACACAGAAACTCAGTGTGATCTTTTATAAAAAAAATTTAAAGCCAGACATTTTACCAGAAAACATTTTACATAGTAAATCATTTTTGACACAAAGCAAAGCACATGTAATGTAAATCAGCCTTGTGTTGTATACTAGTGTTTATATTGTTTACTTATTGTAATTTCTATGTAATATGTTTGTAGTGGTCTATAATATGTTTTTTTTCTTTACCACAGATTATAGTCATCTGTACAAAGGAAAAACAATATGCCATCCAAACAAAGACGTGAAAAGCTATATAAAAAGGATTTAAGGTGAAAAAAAATAATGCTCCTGGTAAGCAAACTAAAAATGTTCTCAGGAACTTATTGAAATGTCAAAAACTAAAACATGTGACTACAAAGAAAAGTAAGACACCTTTAATTACAAAAAAGAAAGTGTACCCCTCCCAAAATGTTAGATCACTAGAAGGAGATGATATTGTCTATAGCAATAGAAGGAGAAATCAATTTATTGAAATTCGTAGATGAATGTTTTATAACAGAATTATATCCAATTTATTAAAAAATGTCAAGAGGTATCAAAAAAAGACCGCTTTTTACAAGAAACAAAAAACATAGTTAAGATTGTGGATGAAGCATTTAAAGTGAAAAATAAATTGCTTAGTTTAGTAATGAATATAATTCGTACACTAGATAAAGTAATCAATGTGTTCAAATCAAAATGTAAGTGGAGGAGAGTAATTAATTGGACTAATTATTGTGATGTTTTTTTCTGGAGAATGAAAGCATTGTTCAAGTTGTGAGCCATTTTTTAATGAAGAAAGTTACTTTCAGGATAATGATTTGGTGCATGCAGTTGACCCCAGTGGTCGAGCATATGAGGTGAAGGACGGTTGTTCGGTTGAAAAAGAAAAGATTGTGTCTAGAAATACAGAATAGGTGTTAGCTGATGAAGTTTTAGAGAGCTGTCCTAAGGCTCCAGTGTATACTTGGAATAGTAGTAGTATTTGTAGTGTGCAACAGGAATCAATTGATTTGTTTCGCAGTTTCCTACGGACATATACTAAGAAAAGTCTAAAACAAAAAATGAAAATTTTACAAGAGTTAGATCCTTGTAGAGTGAGAGAAAAAACAAGTTTGCAAGGGCATTCACTGGCTTGTCTTTCAAGAAAAGTATGTCCGAGTATTTTTCACCATTTTAGGATGTTAGCAGTGCATCATAATAAAGTCAGGAAATTAGTGAGAAGGCTGTATTATGCAAAAAGTCCAGCACTTAAACTAAAACAGTTAAACAGTGCTCTTTTGCATGGAACTGAATTAGATGTGAAAAACATTTGTGAAGAAATTGAGTTACTTTGGTGAAAAAGAGGACAGTGCAGAAATTGATACAGTAATAGAAGGAAATGTAGAAGAGAATGTGGAGATTTCAAGTACAGAAAAATTTGGACATGAAATTACAAAGTTTAAGGTCAATTCAAGTGAAAGGCCTAATTTTACTTGTGTGTGTTGTCGACGAACTCATTATAAGCATCAAACTAGATTAGTTGATTAATATGTAAAAAGCGAAAAGATAAATAATAATGAGTGGAAGGATTTTGCAACTTATTTGTTAGTAGAAAATTGTTTTGATTTGGGTTCTGATCAACGTATTTGTAAACATTGTTATAATAAATTAAATGAAAACAGAATGCCTGCTAGAGCTGTTCATAATAATCTGGAGTTGGTAGACATTCCTTCTGAATTGATGTATTTAAATACGTATGAGTCTATTCTGATTCAATGTGTGCATCCTTTTCAGGCTATTGTTCGCATGGAGCCTAAGACAGGGAAATTGCTTCCTTCAGATTTACAGAGAGGATTAAAGGGTAGAGTTGTTTATTTGCCTCTAGATTTTAAGAAAAATATTGATGCAATTGGTGTCGAAAAAGTAGAAGAGGAACCTCTGGTTATTCTAGTTAATGGTGTTCCGACAAAGAGTAAGAAAATCTGGCAAGAATTAGTGGATGTTAGGAAAGTCAAAAAGGCAACGTCGTATCTGGTAAAAAATAATCAGTACTATAAAAATGTGTATGTGGGAGAAGAGGAAACAACTGTAGAAGACGACACTGATTTCTCAGCTGGGCAAATTGAAAAAGTTGATGTCTCTAGAAGTGAAGAAATTTATGAACATTATAGTGTTCATCCATTGCATTCCAAAGAAGTAATGGGGAATGCTATTGACTTGTTTCAAATGAAAGAAGCCAAAGGAAGTCCCATTAGTGTATGGGAAGAAAGTTTGGAAGCTCGTTGTTTTCCACAGTTATTCCCAACAGGTGAAGGTGGACAATATGACGACGGACCTGTTCAAATTCCTGCATCTGAATACCGGACTTCAAGATTATATGCAAAAGATCCAAGGTTTCGTCAATGCATTCCATATTTGTTCCATCTAATGTTTGAGAGTGACTTGTCTGGACTTTCTTATGCAGTAAACCATATACTGAAAAGTGGAGCACATCTACAAAATGTTTCGGCAAGGGACTTTATGGATAAAGTGAAACTGCAAGACAGTGTTTTGGATTCTCAGCTAATTAATCTCATGGCATGTCAGCGTGGTACTAACGAGTATTGGTACCGTCGTCATGGGGAATTGAAATGTATGCTAAGAAACTTAGGAACTCCTACATGGTTCCTCACTCTTAGCTGTGCTGAGTATGCTTGGGAAGACTTACTTGAATTTCTACGAGAGGCAAATAAAAACATTGAAAATATTGAATACAAGACACCTGGAGAACTGTGCTCTTTGGATCCAGTTAATGTATGCAGGTATTTCAATCATAGGTTTGAAGCTATGATGTCTTTTATTACGAACAAAAAAAAATCCTCCGCTTGGAGAGGTGTATGATTTCTTTTGGAGAAAGGAGTATCAAACAAGAGGTGCTCCTCACATACATATGCTGCTATGGATTAAAGATGCACCAAAATTTGGAACAGATTCAGATGAGAAAGTGATGAGTTTCATTGAGCAGTATTCTACATGTGCTGTTCCGAAAAGTACAGAAGAAAACAATTTAAGACATCAAGTTTTACGCTTTCAAACCCATCGTTGTGGGAAATACTGTCGTCGAAAATACAAACCCAAGGACAAGTTCTACATGAAATGTCGTTTTGCATTTCTGTTAGAAGAGGTGATCTCAGAGGGCCAGGTTGTGCTCACCTAACCACCCCAGGACCCACCTCTCCCACAGATGTTGCCGAGTCTTATCGTGAGGTCCCCACAGGGGAGGACTTCGAGTCTAGGATCGTACACACTGAGCTCACACCACACTTACGAACGGACACCACACCGTAGGTTTTCAGTAACAAGTTCTTTATAAACAGTAAAAAGGAAGTATCACTCTTATGTACAGACGACCGAGGGATCGTAAAGTCTTTAGGGATTCGGGAAGAGGGAAGCGGGACAGTCTTTAGTCTCTAGGCCAGTACGAAGCGTACCCTGCGCACAGCTCTCAATCCTCGAGCCGGGGGATACAAAAGATGATGGTCGTACTAGCTGCTTCACTCACGTCGAGTCGGCTCAGGTCGTGATAGTAGCGTCGATGGTCCAGCTGGACCAGAGTACTCCTCGAGCCACGACGAGGTCAGCAGGGCTCGATCCGGAGAAGTTCTTGAGGAGCCGCGACAGCGTCAGCAGGGCTCAGATGGTTTCGAGTTCAAGCTCGAGCCGCGACAGTGTCAGCAGGGCTCCGAGCTCTTTGAGAGGATGAGCCACCACAGCGTCAGCAGGGCTCCGAGGTCTTAGTTCGGTCTTTGCAAGGATGAGCCGCGACAGCGTCAGCAGGACTCCAATGGTTCAGTTCCGTGTTACGAAAAAGGAGCCGCGACAGCGTCAGCAGGGCTCAGCGATTCAAAAGGTTCACTTCTCCGTCAGGTCAGCCGCGATCAGATCAGCAGGGCTTTCTTGTCCAGGATACAACTGCCCGCTAGTTGTTGGGCGGGCCTTGATATAGTCCAGTGGCCCTTTGATGTCTGGAGCCTCGCAGGCGGAGGTCTCATGCCTTGGGGGCTGGTTGTTGGCGAGGTCCAGCGGTGGGCTCTTTGATCCTTTGAAGATGCGCCCGGGAAATCCCAGACGCCCAGCAGGTTCTGGAGCCAGCACTCAGGGAGGCCAAAGGTGCGATCGAAACTGGCCCACAGGTGAAGGCCAGAGGTGTGATAGAAACCAATCTCTCAGGGGAGGCCGGAGGTGCCATCGAAACTCCCTGGCTTATCTCACTCGGGGAGCCCTTTACCCCCCAGCCGGTACTGGCGCACCTTGGAGTCTGAGTTTCGCTGGGGCCGGGGTCAGGCTAGGCCCAGGGAGTTAGGGATCTCGGGAAGAGAAAATGGCTGCCGGGCCTTGTGGGGCATGCAGGTTCTAGGCGCTCGTAGCTGGGAGTGGGACGGGACAAGCGGGACTGGTCATCGGTTATGGGGTCTGGGTGTACAGGGAGCAGGACGACCAGGGAACTCTGGGTGCAGGCTACGCTAACGGGGTGCTGCGCATGAAACTCTGGGTGCAGGGCTAAGCTAACGGGGTGCTGGGGAACGGGGGTTAGGTCCAACACGCGTCCCCCCCAGCTGAAAGGCGGAGAGAACTACCCATCCTCTTGGGGGTTCTCTTCACTGAGGCGGAAGAATCGGGACAGGCCGTCTGCGTTGGCGTGGTCAGCACCAGGCCGGTGCTCAACAGTGAAATCCATCCCCTGGAGGGAGATGGACCAGCGCAACAGTTTGGGGTTCTCCCCTCTCATCTGCATTAGCCACCGGAGGGGTCAGTGGTCGGTCTGGACCCGGAAGTGAGTACCGAACAGGTGGGGCCTCAGCTTCTTCAAGGCCCAAACCACCGCAAAGGCCTCCCGGTCGATGGTGCTCCACCTTTGTTCTCGAGGGAGTAACCCCCGGCTAATGAATGCCACTGGCTGGTCTAGGCCGTTTTCGTTCACCTGGGAGAGGACCGCTCCGATGCCATTCTCGGACGCGTCCGTCTGGACCACGAACTCTCGGGAGTAGTCGGGGGCCTGCAGTACTGGGGCAGTGCACATGGCGTCTTTCAATGCTTCGAACGCCTCTTGGCAGGCGGGGATCCAGCTGACGTTCTTCGGCTGGTTTTTGGAGGTTAACTCCGTGAGGGGGACTACGATGCTGCTGTATCCTTTGATAAATCTTCGGTAGTACCCCTTGAGCCCTAGGAATGCCCGCACTTCCGTCTGGTTCGTGGGGGCCTCCCACGCCACGATCGCATCGATCTTGGGCTGGAGGGGGGCTACGAGGCCGCTTCCGACCTGGTGCCCCAGGTAGACTACGGACCCTTGTCCGATCTGGCACTTGCTTGCCTTAATGGTGAGACCGGCCCTCTGCAGGGCCGTCAGCACCTCCCAGAGGTGCTGGAGGTGTTCAGACCAGTGGGAGCTGAACACTGCGATATCGTCCAGATACGCAGCGCTGAACTCTTCCAACCCAGCCAGGACCTGGTTAACCAGCCTCTGGAAGGTGGCGGGGGCATTTTTCATCCCGAAGGGCATCACCCCGAAATGGTAGTGACCATCCGGGTTGGAGAAGGCGGATCTCTCTCTGGCCCCCTCGGTGAGGGCGATCTGCCAGTATCCGCTGGTCAAGTTGAACGTGCTGAGAAAGCGAGCAGCCCCTAGGCGGTCAATAAGCTCGTCTGCTCGGGGAATGGGATGTGCATCGGTTTTGGTGACTGCGTTGAGCCCGAGGTAGTCGACGCAGAACCTCAGCTCAGGAACAGCACCGGGGGAGGCCGCCTTCGGGACCAGGACCACGGGGCTGGCCCATGGGCTGTCAGAGGCTCCTAGAGCTAGCATCTTCGAGACTTGATGCAGGCCCGGACTCTGTCAGGAATGCGGTAGGCTCTGTGCCATACCGGAGGGCTGTCCCCGGTGTCCACGTCGTGGGATGAGGGAGAAAAGGTTGGAGAATAGTCCCAGTAACTGGCGACAGTCCTCACGCTGCTCAGGGGTGAGGGAGGAGGAGAGACTCACTCCCTCTACGGAGCCATCTTTTTCCATTGCGTACAGGAGATCGGGGAGATGCTCCGTTTCCTCTTCCTCTCTATCGTCAGTGGCGAGGAGCAAACTCAACTCGGACCGTGCGAAGTGGGGTTTGAGGCGGTTCACGTGGAGGACCCTCAAGGGGTTCCTGGGGGACTGCACATCGATGAGATAGGTCACCTGGCTCTTGCGCTCCACCACCTTGAAGGGCCCTGTCCACTTGTTCTGCAGGACACAGGGCTCCACGGGGGCCATCACCCAGACCTGCTGTCCGGGCTGAAACTCGACCAGAGTGGCATTCTGATCATACCACCGTTTCATTTCTTCTTGACTGGCCTTGAGGTTTGCCTCGGCCAGTTCTCGGAACTTCCGAGTCTGGTTCCTGAGGGCCAGGATGTATTGATACACATCCGGAGGGGGCTCTGGGGCCGCCGTTTCCCACCCTTCTTTGTCCAGGCTAAGGGGCCCCCTGACGGGGTGCCCGTAGAGCAGTTAGAAGGGGCTAAACCCCAAGGATTTCTGGGGGACTTTGCGGTACGCGAAGAGGAGACAGGGAAGGAGGACGTACCACTTGCGCCTCAGGGGCTCTTCGAGACCCATGATCATTCCCTTGAGGGTCCGGTTGAATCGCTCAACCAGACCGTTACCTTGGGGGTGATATGGGTGGTGAACTTGTACGTCACCCCACATTGTTGCCAGAGAGACTTCATGTACTTCGAGATGAAGTTTGTCCCTCGGTCGCTCACTACTTCTCAGGGGAATCCCACCTGGGAGAAGATCCCCATGAGGGCCCGCCCCACTACGGGGGCCGTCACCGTTCGGAGGGGAATGGCTTCGGGGTATCGGGTGGCATGGTCCACCAAGACAAGGATAAGGTGGCCTAAGGAGGCCCGGGGGTCGAGAGGCCCCACGATATCTATTCCCACCCGCTCAAAGGGGGTACTGACCATGGGGAAGGGTTGGAGGGGGGCCTTGCGCCTTCCTCCGCTCTTCCCGCTGGACTGACACGTGGGGCAGGACTTACAGTGGGCCTCCACATCGGAGCGCATGCCGGGCCAGTAAAAGTGTGTGACCAGGCGGTGATACGTTTTGTCCTGTCCCAAGTGTCCCGCCAGGGGCACATCATGGGCCAGGTTCAGGAGGAAGCCTCGGAAGCGTAGGGGTACCACCAGCACTCGGGCTGACCCTAGCTCTGCAGACTTCTGTTCACTGTACAAAAGGCCGTTTTCCCAATAGACAAGGTGGGAGCCGGACTGGTCACCGGCGGCCTGGGCGGCGGCCTGCTGCCGCGGCCCAACCAAGGATGGACAGGAGGTCTGTTCGAGGCAAAACTCTTCTCGGGACGGTCCTCCTTCCTGGCGCCACTGGGCCAGCTCAGGAAGGTCATCGAGGCTCGGGATCGGTTCGACGTCAGGCCCGAGGGGACCTGCGTCAGAGACGAGGCTCTCCCCGGGGGATAGCTCGGGGGTTTCAGATGACCCGGGGACCTCGGGGTCCTCGGGGACTGGCTGGGCGTTCTCAGGGATTGCCCCCTCGGGGTGGCCACTTGGGCGGTCATGGAACAGGTGCTCTCACAGGCCCACCATCTTCAGGTGGGTCCTTCGCTCTACCTGTTTCCACGGGGAGCTCTCCAAGTCGTTGCCGAGCAGGCAGTCCACGGGCATGTTGGTGCGGACCGCTACTCGTAACTCGCCGGAGACGCCCCCCATTCGAACGGGACTTGAGCTATCCGGCAGATGCGGACGGAGTTATCAGCTGCTATCACCCTGCAGGAGACGCGGGGTACGATTTGGGCTTAGGTGACCAAGTGACATTTTACTGCAGTGATGCTGGCCCCTGTGTCTCGGAGCGCCCCTATGCGGTGGCCATTGACGGTCACCTGCTGTCTGTACTTCTCAGTGTTGTCTGGCATGGGGGCTCCGGGGACCATTTCCCTATCACCCAGGGAGACTAAAATCATGGCTGCTGGGTCACCCCCCTCGAAATCCTCCCCCTCTTCCTCTTCTAGGGCTACAGAGGCTATCTGGCGCGCTGGGGGACCCACAGCGGCGGGCTTCTTGAATAGGGGGCATCGGGGGTCATTGGCATAGTGCCCTAGTTGCTGGCAATGGAAGCAGGCTTGGCTGAATCGGGGCCCTGGCTTGGCTGGGGGGAACCCTGCTCGCACTGTGGGAAGAGAGGTTTGAATTTGAATTTGTATGGGGATTTATAAAGCGCGTAGCTACCCTGGGGCGTCCCAGCGCTGTAAATCGACCTATAGTTCCGGAGGGGGGCAGAGAAAGTGAGGTATTTATGGGAAGAGCCATGTTTTAGTTGCCTACGAAAGGCCAAAAGGTTGTGTTCTCTTCGAATGGAAAGTGGGAGGGCGTTCCACAATTTTGGGGCCTTGTAGGAGAACAATCGCCCCCCAGAACGGGCCTTTTTTATTCTGGGAACGCTGGCCAGGGAGAGGGAATCTGATCTGAGTTGTTTGTTAGAGTGATAGGGTTTGACAAGGGATCTCAGGATCGGAGGGCCTCTGGTTTGCATTATTTTGTGTGAAATGCATAGGGTCTTAAAGGTGATCCTTTCTTTAATCGGGAGCCAATGTAGACTTTTGAGGGCTGGTTTGGCAGAACATCTCGATTTGGTCCCGGTTAAGAGTCTGGCGGCGGCGTTCTAAGCGCATTGCAGTCTGTTAATGACTGATGCGGGGGCCCCCAGGTACAGGACGTTTCCTTAATCCAGTCTGGAGTTCACCAACCCCTGCATCAGCAATTTCCTAGACTGGAAGGGGATCAGATGGAGGATTTTTCGCGCTGTTCGAATGAGGCCGAAGCAGCTGCCAGTGGTTTTTCTGGCCTGAGCTTTGAAGTTGAGGTCTTGGTCCAGCCAGATGCCAAGGCTCTTAACTTCGGATTTGGGGACAGGTGGTGATCCCATGCAGGGCGGCCATGAGAGGGATGGAGGGAGTTTGCGTGGGTTTCCCAGGAGAAGGATCTCGGATTTTTCTCCGTTTAATTTCAAGCGTGATTCACACATCCAGTGGAAGATGTTCTCGAGACACATAGCCAGATTGTTCAGGCTTTTGCTCGACTGGTTTATGGAGACCACCAGTTGGGTATCATCGGCATACATGACTGTTTTAATGCCAAATGGGGATATAATGTCCTCTAGAGGGGACATGTAGACGTTAAACAGTGTGGGGCTCAGGGAGGAGCCCTGTGGGACCCCACACTGTAACGGTAGAGCTTTGGACATGACTCTGCCATCGGACACTTGGAAGGTTCTTCCTTCAAGGAAGGATTTGATCCAGGATAGGGCGGTGCCAGAGACTCCTATCAAGCTAAGCCGGTGGATGAGGATGGCATGATCCACCGTGTCGAAGGCGGCACTCAGGTCGAGGAGGATCACTGCCACTGATCCTCCTGTGTCTATGATGGTTCTTGCCTCTTCGACCACGGCTAGAAGTGCGGTGTCTGTTCCCTGTCCAGGTCTGAACCCTGTCTGGGATTGGCGCAGGAGTTTATTGGATTCTAGGAAGTGGGAGAGTTGGTGATTGACAATTCGCTCGGCCACTTTGCTAATAGCCGGGAGGAGAGAGATGGGTCTGAAGTTGGATAGGTCCGTGGGGTTTCTTGAGAAGTGCCCTGACTGTGGCTTTCTTCCAGTTGGCTGGAGCAGAGCCTAGTGCGAGAGAGGCATTAATGAGATGGGTGAGGGGAGGGGCGACAGTGGAGGCGACCAGTTTTAGTTTGCTCATAGGAGCTGGGTCTGATGGGGCACCGCTCTTTACGGATTGTAAAGTGGACAGAAATCGCTCTGTGGTGACCTGGGAGAATGTTTGGAGGCATGGAGCCTCAGAGCAGAGGGGGGGAGTGGCGGGGAGTTGAGAGGAATTGGGAGCTGGGAGTGAAGGAAGAATTTTATTAATTTTTGATGCAAAGAACTCGGCTAGCTGGTTGCATCTAAAGCCCGATGGGTCGGGTGTGTGTATAGGGTGTGGGGTTTTAGTGAGAAGGCGTACAATGCGATAGGTTTCTTTAGCAGAGTTAGCTGCTGCTAGTATTTTTTCCTCGAAAAAGGTTGCCTGGGTGTTTTTTATACAGGTTTTATAGTGCTTGATGGCAGACCTATACTCGTTTTTGCTTTCCGTCGACCAGTCCTTTCTCCAAAGGCGCTCGAGCTTTTTGCACTTTTTCCTAAGATTACGTAGTTCTTGAGTGAACCACGGGGATATAGCTGTTCTCTTTTTGCTGGAGAGGGGTTGGACCGGCAGGGTAGCATCCAGGGATTGTTTGATCCAATCGTGTAGTTGGACGTCTGCTCTGGAGGGGGCTGGGTCCAGCACTGGTAAGGTGGAGGCCAGTGCTTGTGCCCATGAGATCGTATCCAGTTTTTGCCACGGGCGGGAAGGTGCTTGGGGGGAGGTCTTTCTGGTGCCTCAGCCGAGAATTGCAGCTTAAAGGGGACTAAGAAATGGTCAGACCATGAGACAGGGAGGGGGGTATTCACGACTAGTCTCGTGAGGTTAGTAAATATGGGGTCCAACAGATGGCCCTTGGTATGGGTGGGCTGGTTACTTTGTAAATGGAGGTTCAGGGAAGCTAGGTCTGCTTTAAGGTCGGCAGCTATTTTATTAGTGAGGTCATCGAAATGGAGATTCAAGTCTCCTAAGACCGTAAAGTTCGCAGATAGACAGGCAAGGGAGGAGATGGTTTCCATAAGAGAGTCACAGAACAGTCGTTGCTGTCCTGGGGGACGATAGACTAATATCCCTGAAAGGGTTGTGGATGGGGGCCGATGGATAGAGAAATGGACATTTTCACAGTCCTGAATTGGGCTATCCTTAAACTGGCAGGACAGGTGGTCTCGGTAGATGATCCCTACCCCACCTCCAATCCCGGTGGGTGTGTCCTGGTGCTTGATAAGGTAGCCAGTGGGGAGTGATTGAATGATGTCTGGGTCTGAGTAGGGGTTGATCCAAGTTTCGGTGAGAAAGAGGACCTCGATCTCAGAGTCTTGCAGAAGCATGTTGATTTCTGCCTGGTGCTTCGGGAGGGATCTGCAATTAAGCAGGGCCATCCTGAGCCAGGGTGGTTTAGGGGGGAGTCATGGTGTAAGCCTGTATGGACAGTTTGAGCAACAGGAATGTCCCTCCTCTAAGGAGATGGCGCTGCGACACGGCGCGGAGGAGGGGTCCCTTAGCATGTGGAGGGCTTCCTGGGTATACCTCAATGGTAACGGTGTAATTGAGGCAGGGGTCCTGTGCTCCGGGCTCGGTCCGGCGCGGACGGGCGCAGACGGGCTTGCCTTAGGAGCGCCGTCAGCGCGCAAACGGCGCTCCCGCTGTGCTCGTCCTCTGCGCTTCCTGCAAATGCACATGATTTATGCCGAGATGGGGGGGAGTAGGTGGGCGTGGCCTAAAAAGGGCGTGGCCTGAGTCCTTGCCAGTGATGGCGTCAGGAAGAGTGTTCGGGTGAGGCTTCGAGTCCGCGCTAGAGTCCGCTGCCCGGGCCGATCAGTGGTGAGCAAATCCCCTGAAATGCTATGCAGCGTGGTGAGTTTAAAAAATACAAATTCAAAGTGACAATACAATTGTTTTTAAAAGATTAGCGCAGATCGCACTCCCGGCTTCCGCCTCAGGAGATAGGTAGATTTCTGGTAGTGGCGCTTGTATTCAGCGTTTTTATACCAGTGGCGGTGGGCGTGGCCTAAAAAGGGGCGTGGCCTGAGTCCTCGCCGGTGATGGCGTCGGGAGGAGTGTTCAGGTGAGGCTTCGAGTCAGCGCTAGAGTCCGCTGCCCGGGCCGATCAGTGGTGAGCAAATGCCCTGGAATGCTATGCTGGTTTCTGGGGGGGCTTTGTGGAGACCCTACCTGGGACCCCCTCTGTCTACTCTGACCCCCCCACTCCCCTCTGGCGGGAAGATCCTTGTTCATTTCGGCCATAGTCTCCCCCGGGACGCCGGGGGACTCTGGTGCTCACCCAGCGATCTGCCTCGACGGCCAGTTTCCGGGGGTCAGCCAATTTGCTGTCCAGAAGGTGCTGTCTCAGTTCTACAAAGCAATTCGTGGACAAATGTTCATAAGCGATGAGATCGATGAGCCCCTCAAAGGTGGACACCTTGCTGCCCTTGATCCACCCTTCTAAGGCCCGGCTGTAGAAATTCACATATTCTATCCACGTGGTGCCGGGGATCTTCTTGCAGTCTCTAAACCGTTGTCGGTACATTTCTGGGGTGAGCCCGTACCTTGTGAGGAGGGCCTCTTTCATGTGGCTGTAGGAGGTTTGCTCGGAGGACGGTAGGTCGAGCAGGGTGTCTCTCCCCTCGCTCAGGCATCGACCCCACAGCCCGGCTCCCCCATCCGTCCGTGGAACTCGGTGGGAGGTCATGGCGACCTCGTAGGCCTTGAACCATTGCTAGATGTCATAGTTCTTGTAATACTCTTTTACCACATCCTTGCGAATGTGGACTTTGGGTTCCACCGGGGGAACGGCCTCTCGGGTCCCCGATGTTCTGTTGTCGTCGTTCCGGGCCTTCAGTTCGATCTACTTCTGGCCGCGTTTGTGCTCCAGCTGGAGTCTTTTCCCTTCGTGTTCTCTCCGGAGTTTCTTCTCCTCCATTTCTCCTTGCAGTCGTAACTGCTCGATGGCTATCTTCTTCTCGGCCAACTTGAGCTCTCTTTCTATCTTCAGGCGTGCTAGTTCTAGCTCGTGGTTTCGGTTGCGCTCTCGGTCGGTCATTTCTTCTGGTGACAGACCTCTCTCCGTGCTGGGACTCCGCGTCGGGGACTCTGCTCTCTCACCCTCTTGGATGCGGGTTTCGTCAGTGGCCCTCCCTCTCCACCATCTCCTGTTTGCGGGGGAGGACAGGCCCCGGCCTCTACCCAGGCTGTCAGGGCTTTTTGAAAGTCCTCTTTGGTGCTTAACCCAGTTGTCGTGATATGGAGATCTTTGCAAAACTGCTTCAGCTCTCGGTGCGTATACTCCTCCAGACGCTCCATCTGGAAGGTGGTCTCGTCGTTCATTAGGATGAGGCTCATGGTTGTTCTTCGTTCGGGTAGTGTGTCAGTACTGTATGATCCCTAGACGTAGGTTCTTATCGCGACGCTGCCACCAATGTTAGAAGGGGCGATCTCAGAGGGCCAGGTTGTGCTCACCTAACCACCCCAGGACCCACCTCTCCCACAGATCTTGCCGAGTCTTATCGTGAGGTCCCCACCGGGGAGGACTCCGAGTCTAGGATCGTACACACTGAGCTCACACCACACTTACGAACGGACACCACGCCGTAGGTTTTCAGTAACAAGTTCTTTATAAACAGTAAAAAGGAAGTAGCACTCTTATGTACAGACGATCGAGGGATCGTAAAGTCTTTAGGGAAGAGGGACAGTCTTTAGTCTCTAGGCCAGAATGAAGCGTAGCCTGCGCACAGCTCACATTTCTATAGCCGGGGGATACAAAAGATGATGGTCGTACTAGCTGCTTCACTCACGTTGAGTCGACTCAGGTCGTGATGGTAGCGTCGATGGTTCAGCCGGACCAGAGTACTCCTCGAGCCGCGATGAGGTCAGCAGGGCTCGATCCGGAGAAGTTCTTGAGGATCCGCGACAGCGTCAGCAGGGCTCAGATGGTTTCGAGTTCAAGCGCGAGCCGCGACAGCGTCAGCAGGGCTCCGAGGTCTTTGAGAGGACGAGCCGCGACAGCGTCAGCAGGGCTCCGAGGTCTTAGTTCGGTCTTTGCAAGGATGAGCCGCGACAGCGTCAGCAGGGCTCCGATGGTTTAGTTCCGTGTTACGAGAAAGGAGCCACGACAGCGTCAGCAGGGCTCAGCAATTCAAAAGGTTCAGTTCTCCGTCAGGTCAGCCGCGATCAGATCAGCAGGGCTTTCTTGTCCAGGATACAACTGCCCACTAGTTGTTGGGCGGGCCTTGATATAGTCCAGTTGCCCTTTGATGTCCGGACCCTCGCAGGCGGAGGTCTCATGCCTTGGGGGCTGGTTGTTGGCGAGGTCCGGCGGTGGGCTCTTTGATCCTTTGAAGATGCGCCCGGGAAATCCCAGACGCCCAGCAGGGTCTGGAGCCAGCACTCGGGGATGCCAGAGGTGCGATCGAAACTGGCCCACAGGGGAAGGCCAGAGGTGTGATAGAAACCAGTCTCTCAGGAGAGGCTGGAGGTGCCATCAAAACTCCCTGGCTTATCTCACTCGGGGAGCTCTTTACCCCCCAGCCGGGACTGGCGCGCCTTGGAGTCTGAGTTTCGCTGGGGCCGGGGTCGCGCTAGGCCCAGGGAGTCAGGGATCTCAGGAAGGGAAAATGGTTGCCGGGACTTGTGGGGCATGCAGGTTCTAGGCGCTCCGAGCCGGGAGTGGGACGGGACAAGCGGGACTGGTCGTCGGTTACGGGGTCTGGGTGTACAGGGAGCAGGACGACCAGGGAACTCTGGGTGCAGGCTACGCTAAAGGGGTGCTGCGCTGGGAACTCTGGGTGCAGGGCTATGCTAACGGGGTGCTGGGGAACGGGGGGAACCACGCCACGAGGCCAGGTCCAACAATTTCCACGTCCAGTAACATCGAAAGGAAGAGTGAACAATTTTATGTCTTCTCTACGACATACTGGGACAAGAAAATCACCTAAAAATACATTCAACCTAAGAAGAAATGAGGAGTCCAAATACATAAATGACTACAACCCAGTCATTTTGTCCATGTGGAATGCTAACATGGATATTCAATATGTTGCTGATAACTCTATTGCTGTGGCTCGATATGTGACGTCTTACATCACAAAATCAGAAAAGACGAAACTGAAGGAAATGTGGGAGGAGATTTCACATGAAAAGAGTCTAAGCAAGAAATTATACAGTTACAGTCTGAAGATGTTGTCGCATCGAGAAATTGGAGCATACGAATGTTCTGATCGGTTATCATCAGCAAGTCTAAATGCCCAATCTAGGGCCAGATGTAGGTAATTTTATTTTACCGACTCATAAATACCGAATTTTACCGATTCGGTATTTATGAATCGGTAAAATAGAAGTACCGAGATGTAGGTAAATCCAGATGTGGATTTACCGAATCTTTAAAAGTCGGTATTTACCGATTCGGTAAATACCGACCTGTAATGCTCCATTCATTCCTATGGGCTTTGAAGCCCATAGGAATGAATGGGGCATTACAGGTCGGTATTTACCGATCGGTAAATACAGATTTTTGGCAAGGGTGCAGGGGGTGTCACTTTGACACCCTCTAGCACCCCCAAAAAAGGTTCGGGGGCCATATGGCAGGCATACCTGCCCTAAGGGCAGGTCTGCCTGTCATATGGCACAGGTGTGCATGCGCACATTTGCATGCACACCTGAATCGGTATTTCACCATCAAATTGAATTTGATGGTAAAATACCGATTTCTAAGGCCTTGTGGGACTCATAAGAGTCCCACCTACATATCGATTTTACAGATTCTGTAAATATACCGGTCAGTAAATTTACCGACCGGTATATTTACAGATTCTGTAAAATTACCTATCGGTAAATTTACAGAACGGTAAATTTACCGATTCTGCCCCCTACATCTCAAATTCCTTTTACCGGTCGGTAACGGCCGAATTCGGCCGTTACCGACCGGTAAAACCCTACCTACATCTGGCCCCTAGAACCATCATTTGGGTGAGTCTAGGTCTTGCTGCAACACGAAACCGAGTTTTGAAATCTGTACAAGAAATTGAGTATTTGGCGGAGAAAGAACCAGACAGTACAGATATTTTGAAGACAAACATGTTGGATACATACTATCCAAATAGAAGTAGTCATCTTGAGAACGTTTGTCTCTATGAAGTTCTGCAAACCTATACTTTTAAGAGGAACGGCCCTGAAGACATCAATAAAGGTGTATATGCTGTAATTGAATGTGAAGCTCTGTCTAGTGAAACAAAGAAAAGGCCATTTAATTAATCATCGAAAATTGAGTTGTGAATCTCCAGACAAAAGGGAATTTTATTACTTTGGTCTTTTGCAACTCTTTAAGCCTTGGCGTAGAAAAAGGAACTACTTGGAGATGTTCTTACTTACGAAGATTCGTTCAATGCAACCAAGGATACCATAGAATGTTGAACGGGGATATACAGCAAGAAGCTACATTTGCAGCAGAGATTGCTAGAGACAGTTCTCAAGACAGTCAGAGTTCTGCTTCATTGAGTCAGGATCCACTAGGAGGACCAATTATACAAAATGAAGCTGCCACTGCCATGGATGAAGTGGAAAGAGCCATGGAACTAGTTCAGGAGAATGTAGTTAACTTAGAAGATTTGGAAAAAGAACTAAACGTTGAGCAGAGGCAAATATATGACGATGTCACAGAACACATTGAGCATGGTTTATCTCATGAAAAAAAAGAATGCTCATGTACATCATTTATACCTGTTCGACTGTACGTGAGTGGAGAAGCAGGAACTGGAAAAAGTTTTCTGATTAATACAATTGCAATGTATCTGCAGAAAAGAACGGAGTCATCACTGTCTTGTGTTGTTACCGCTCCAACTGGGTTGGCAGCACACAACATTACAGGGATTACTTTACATCGCTTATTGATGCTGCCAGTAGAGCATGATAATAAATTACACTACAACAAGCTATCTGGAGAAGCTTGTTGGGAAGTTTCAAGAGTCCTAAAGAAAATGAAACTTCTTATCATTGATGAAGTAAGCATGGTATCAAATGTAATGCTTGCTTTTGTGCATTTGAGAATGCAAGAAATTCTTAAAACAGAGGATGATGTGTTATTTGGAGGCAAACACATCATCGTTTTTGGAGATCTACTGCAACTAACTCCAGTGAAAGGACAGCCAGTGTTTAAAATGCTTACACATGAAGATACAAGGAAGTGCCTAGGAAGCATTGGAAATGTTAAAATATGGTTACATTTCAAATATGCAGAACTGCTTCAAAATATGCGACAGGCAAAAGATGAAGATTATAAAAATATTCTACAAGATGTAAGAATTGGAAAACTAACTGAGCATGGCAAAGAAGCTTTACATGGACGATTAATTTAAAATTTGTTTTCAAAAGAAAACATTCTCCCAGAGAATATGTTCATGAAAATTCCTGAAAACAAATCTGTTATATGCTTGATGCCAACTCTAAAAGAATGTTCAATCTTCAACAACAAAATGTTAAAGTTGGAAAATCAAGAGATTGTGAAACTGGAAGCTATTGATAAAATAGAACATGAAGGAGCAACTATTGTTTTGTCTGAAACGTTGAAATCAAAATTGGATTCTTTAGAGAAGACAATATCTAAAATTGCTGGTTTGGAAAAGACTCTGTATGCATGTTTAAATTGTCGTATAATTTTACGACGTAATTTACATGTGGAAAGAGGTTTAGTAAATGGAGCAATGGGTCATGTTGTTGATTTTGTGAATTACCGAAATAGAGATGGAATTGAATTAATAAATATTAAATTTGATGGTATTGAAGAAGTACAACAAATCAGTCGTTGTTCTGCACGATTTTTGCTTGTGAAAGATTTATATGTCCGCCGAAAACAGTTTCCTGTTTCTTTGGCATATGCAGTGACTATTCATAAATCTCAAGGTTTAAGTATGGATACTGCTTTGGTGAATATTGGAAGTTCTGTTTTCAAGGAGGGTATGGCATATGTTGCTTTATCTCGAGTCAGAACTTTTTCTGGATTGTACTTGATTGATTTTGATGAGACAAAGATAAATGCAGATCTAAATTGTGTAAAAGAATATAATAGGTTAAGAAGAGAGTATGCTCCAAATTTACCTCACTATCCTCTATTTGAAAAGCGTGTGTTAGGCTGAAAAAGAAGAAATGAGAAAAATTGTAGTAAAGTTGTAGCAAAAAGAAAAAAAGTAGATGAACCAGTAATTGTAAACAGAAAGGAAAAGGATTCATGTAAAGATGTTGTTGGATTTCAGTTTGAAAACAGTTCTTGTGTTAACTGCTATGCTAATGTAGTGGTTAATGTTGTTTTTTTTCTCCAAACTGTACAAGAACAGATTGCTGGAAATCGTGATCAAACATTTTGTTGTTTATTAAATTCTGTGTTTGACAAATGTAGAAGTGATAGAAGAAAAATACAAAGTGTTTCTGAAATTCGAAATGTTTTAGACATATGTTCTGGTCAAAAACAATTTTCAAAGAATATTCAGCAAGATTGTCAGGAATTTCTAATGTATATGCTTGTTGTTTTACAAGATGAAGGTGTAGATGTAGAAAATCTTTTTGGCCTTTCTTATAAATGGCAGCATGACTGCCACAATGGCTCCTTTTCAAGTAGTACTACAATAGACACTGAAAGATTTATATAGTTGACTTTACCAGACTGCAAATAAGTGTCATTTAATAATCTAGTTAGACAACCAAATCAAAGCATGGCCTGTACTCAATGTAAATCTGCAATGCTATCAACATTGTTTATACAAAGATATAGACAGTATGTAATTTTAATGTTCCAACGATGTAGACCTGATGGAACTAAATTGACAACATTAATTAAAAATGTTGTGGCTTCTCAATTATCAATTTCAGGAAGAACCTTTACAACTGCAGCAATTATTTACCATGATGGTCCTTCAACAACATCAGGACATTACACAGCTTATTTAAAATGTCATAAAGGATGGAATCACTGTAATGATACTCTATTGACTTTTACCTGATTAAACTTACCTGATTTGCCCAAGGGTGCTGCCGTGAGGGGAACGGCTCTTCAGACCCCCAGAGTTTGCTGCCGCAGTTGCTTGAACGCCGCCGTGAGGGGAACGGCCACCGAAGTCGCAATAAGCCACCTCCACCGCAGGGACTACATTTTCCAGCTGCCCCGGCGGGTGTGGCGCGACCAACGGGTCATCAGCGGAGCGTCCCTTAAGAGGGAGGAGTGCCTCTCGCCCCGCGAGTCGCGCGCGGGAGCGCCCGGGACAAGGGCGGGACAGTCTGCGACTGGACGCGATCGGACAGGACCAGATACTCTGCCCCTGGGACGATAGGATCTCTCTTACTAGTAAGTTATTGTACTTGATGAGTTCTGTTTCGACCTGTGGGAATTAGTGGTTCGGCGACAGAGGGTCATCGGATAAAAGCTCAGGATGCCGAAGAAAGCTGCTGCTGTTGTTGCTACATCTAACACCATTGATAATTATCTGGTACAAACAGTGAAGAAAATTAATAATCAAAGGAGAGAATCTCTGGGTCTGAGCCAATCTCCCGATCTTGAACGCTTAAGACCATCTTCACCACCCTCCTTGGTAGACTCTTTACCTCAGGCTATAGGCACGGATGCTCCACTTATTTCCTTCCACGAATCTGCTAATACTGATTCTGAAATAAATCCGGAGGTTGTCCCCGATATATTTCTTGTAACTGATCCCGACAGTGACATTGATTCTGATCATGGGGTTCAGACACGAGACACTGAAGTTGAACTCTCTTACCCAGATCAGGTGCCACGACCGGTACGACAATGTGCGAAAAAACACCCAAAGCGAGGTGGGTTGCGGTCTGGGGTTAGAAGGAAAAGGGATGTCACTCCAGGTTCATCGAAGGTAAAAACTACTGACCTTGGCGAGGACAATATAAAGCACTCTATGGTTGAGGGCCTATTCAATAAGTTTGTAGAGGTGTTTGAAAGCAAGATGAAAGTGATAATTAAACCTCTGGTGGCAAAAATCGACAAACTGAACGCCGAGATTAAAAAACTGGAAGGGCTACAAACTAAGGTCGTAGGGGAGGTGGAAAATATTATTACTCTTGTTGCAAATAGTACAGTCCATTCAGGGGAGAACACTCCGGTGGAGGGAGGGGTAGGGGGTGTTTTGTTAAAAACCAACCCCCCCGCCCAAGCCCCGATGGACTTCGTTAATCAGTTAGCTGTTAATGACGACGCCTTGTTAACAGTTAATATTCCCCCTGACCAAAATCAGGCATCAGACCCTCTTCAATTTATTGTTGAAGCCTCGCCGGTGGTACTGGTGCTGGCTAACGTTCCACTTTTAGAACGTGGCCTGGTAGAGCCACCCGCATCCCTGTCGAGTAAGGCCTTACATTGGTTAACAGGTAACATGAAGCTAGCCCCAGGAGGAAAACAGCAATTGGAGAGTGAGATTAAATCAGCGAAAAGGGTCCCGTGGATAGGAAACCGACCCAAAAAGTTTAAAGGTGACTGTGTGGCTGTGACTTTCTCAAACCCGGCAGTTTTGCCTAATCTCCTTGAAAACTTACTCCCTCCCCAACGAAGAAGCGGTACCATTGTCCCACTCACGCTACATTTTTTTTATGGGGAACATCAATATGTTACCTACCCTAAAACCCCTGGTCTAGATAGGGATAATAACATGAATAACATGAATAATAGGTGGGGCACAAATCTCGGTTTTAACATTGCAACCCATAACAGTTTTGCTGCTCTATCCGGTCTGGATTTGTGTCATTGACGGGAGGCCTGGGCAGGCCTGGGTGGTGAGGGAACTGGTGATCTGACTCCCATGGCCCCTGTATCCCCACATAGGAGGGGTAGTGCCATCCCCGTAAATGAGAACCCTGAATTGGGGGATAAAGTCAAGCTGTTAAGCTGGAACATCGCGGGGTTGCGATCTAAAAGAGAAGACCCAAATTGGCTTAATGTTATTAAACAATATGATATTGTCGCCCTTCAGGAGACCTGGGATGAGGATTGTGATTTTTGGGTGGACGGTTTTACTTCTTTTTTTGTCCCTGCTTTGAGCTCGATGGCTGGAAGAAGTAGAGGGGGACTCGTGTTGTTGGTCTCGGTGAACGTCAGGGGTAAAATTGTAAAGCTTGACTGTGATTCTCATAATTTTCTCATCATGGAGGTAACCTTGGTTAATAACATTAAAATAATTCTAGTGAACTGCTATAATTCACAGCAAGGGGCCTCTACAGACGAGCATTTACTATGGTTAAATGATTTTTTAACTTCGTATAAAAAAAAGAAAACCACTTTTTGCCATCTAATTTTGATGGGTGATTTTAACGTACATCTTTGTTTTAATTGTGTCCTAATTGACCTTGATGGTCCGGATAGTACATCCCCCCCAGCATTTTGAACATAGTGAGAAGGGGGTGGCTCTTGAAAATTTACTGTCCAGTAATAATTTGTTTGAAGCTGAGTTTTATGATAGCAATACCCGGGTTGCTACTTATACTGGTAGAGACTGTCAAACAATCATTGATTATATCTTTCTATCATTAGGACTTTTAAAGTATGTAATTTTTTACAATGCTATACAGATGCCTTTAAGTGATCATAACCCTGTGGTGATGGAGTTACTTGATGGGTTTTCGTTACTAAACGTTTCTGTTCCGCCTCAGGTGGTTATGTCGGTCAAAGCTAAAGAGCAGGGGAGAAGGCTCAAATGGGGTAAGATCGTCCCTGCTGACTTTTTCCATACTATAAAATCTAAGGCGGCACAGGAATTAAATACCTGTGTTAATCCTCTCTCTAAGGGGGAGGTAGTAATATCATCGTACGAGGCCATCTGCTCTAAAGTGTCACAGGAACTTACAATGAACGGTCGAGTAGCCACAAATAGACCGGCAATGGCCTGGTTCGACCAAAAATGTAGTAAAGCCCATAATACTTTAAAAAAGGCCCTTAATGTTCGTCCAAGAAACAAAGCACTGGTAGCCCAGCTCAGAAAGGAGTATGCGAAGGCAATACAAGAGCGAAAAAGGGAATTAAAACACGAAGCCTGGGTTGAGCTCATGGACAAAGCTACCTTAAAAGACAGTGCCAAGTTCTGGTCAATTATCAACACTCCACTATTTTCTAAAGTCCAAAATTCAGACTTAGAAATAAACATCTCTGAAACAGATTGGCTTAGTCATTTTGAAAAAATATATGGTAGCCATTTGGAGCCGGAAACCCTGGTAGCCCCTGTTCCTATTTTGACCCCAGTAAGGTTTGAGACAGCCGAAGTAATTAAGGCAATAGAGTGTTCGGCTGGGCATAAGGCACCAGGTCCGGATGGGGTTCCCTGCGACATGTATAAGGCCAATCCGGAGTACTGGGCTGAAATTTTAACTAAAGTTTTTAATGCCTCTGCAACCGTAGGGTTCCCCAAATCTTGGGCTAGAGCGATCATAATCCCTGTATTTAAAAAAGGGCAGAGGGGAGACCCGAGATGTTATAGGCCGATTTCACTGTTAGACTCCTCTATTAAAATCCTAGGTAAGGTGGTCTTGGCCAGAATAACATCTTGGGCCTCGGAGAACAACATATTGACAGATGCCCAATATGGTTTTAGAGCGGGAAGGAGTACGGAGGACCAATGTCTTAACCTTAATCTAATTATAGCCAAATACAGGAGGGCCAAAAGGGGCTCTATCTTCCTGGGTTTTATGGACCTGTCCACAGCCTTTGATTTAGTTAATGGATCAAGGCTGTGGACCGTGCTGCTAAAGATGGGCCTTGATTGTTCACTGGTGTACTTCCTGGCAGAGCTGCACAGGGATTTGAACGCTTCTATCAGGATGACAACCGAGGGGAAATGCACAGCAAGTTTTAAGTCTAGTAGAGGGGTGCGCCAAGGCTGCATCCTAGCCCCTATGTTGTTCACGTTGTACGTGAACTCATTGGAGACAGACCTGATAGCAGTCACGCCGGAATTTCCGCGCATGGGGGGAACGCCAATTCTGGTGCTCCTCTACGCTGACGATGCGGTTTTATTGGCAAGAACCCAAATCGACCTACAGAGACTGCTTGACTCCTTCGGTAACTTTATGAATACACTTGACTTGTTGATTAACACCGGGAAATCCCACATGATGTCTTTGGGGAGTTTAAGAAACAATGTTAAGACTTTTTACTGTGATACTGAGGTCATTAGTAGAGTAAAGGTATTCACATACTTGGGAGTTTTATTCGATGATAGGTGTAGTTGGAACCCACAGCTTACCACAAAATCCAACGCCGTGAGAAGTTCTTCGGCTGCAGTATTGGGGTTCGCCAAAAGACTAGGGGGGAAACCAACTGAGGCAATCCTGGCAATCTATAAAGCCAAGTCGGTTTCTATTGCAAGGTACGGAGCAGCAATCTGGGGATTCATTAATCCTGACCGCATACAAATTGAGGAGAATACGTTTCTGCGGTCTCTTCTTGGTCTTCCATCGTCCACAGCCACATATTCTATTCATCTGGAACTGGGTTTGGGATACATTACAGACATAATTAAATTAGCACCTATCCTGCTCTAGATTAAGATCTGGCTGAATCCACAACTCTCCCTAAACCGAACAATTATAAAGGATTGTCTTAACTTAGATTATGTCAGGGAAATTCAGTGGCTGTCCTACATTAAGAGCCTGGCTGAGAAGCTTGGCCGTACAGAGATTTTCCCTAAACCAGATTCTCTCTGCAAAGCAGATTTAGGTTGGGTCAAGACCAACTTTATTAGGCTCTGTGAAGCAGAGCGAGAGGCGATTGAGCTAAGTAAACCCTCAGTAAGGGCCCATGTACTGGTTACCACGTCTTTGAGGTTGGCTCCTTATTTATCGGTTGTGACAAACTGTTTTCACAGATGGCTACTCACGAAATTCCGATTCAATCAAATGTACATGGTACTATGGGATGTGAACGGGTGGGGTAGGCCGAAGGTCAATCCCCCCTGTAAATGTGACGATCTTTCTCCCCAGGATACGGTAAATTTTTTGCTTTTCTGCAGGTTGTTTTCTGTGCCTCGGAAACGGTTTATTACATCATTATTGAAAAATTTGAATTTTAAACAATATAAACCCGCCCTATTATTTCTCCAAATGATGGAATCTTCGGAAACTATGTACTGTGTGGCCAGATTTTTGACAGCTTCTGTAAGAATAAGGAGGTCTGGTCTGGGGTGTACTGCTGTAGCTACTTCCTTTTAAAACAAACTCTTGTATCTGGGAATTATGACCGTGAAGTATAAATGTAATAGGTACTCCATCTCGTGCTTTTTATGGAAATGTATTTTGTATATAAGTGTGTCATTTTAACTCTTTTGTATAGCATACTTTTATGATTTTAATTAATCGAATAAAGTGGATTTGACTTGACTTGACTTGACTTGACTTTCAAACAACGTTTGCCTTCTGACTTACAAAATTCTTACCTAGTGTTCTTACAACCGAAATTTTACAGAAGGTAATTGGCCTATGAAGATTGCAGCAGTTATTTAAATTTAGTTTGCTGTTCAAAATTACATTCCGAGTGACTGATGAAGATAATCAAAAACATGTAGTTCTGATCGAGGTAGTATATGTATTTCACATAGTGTGTGCTGTGAGTATTATAGAAATTATTAGTAAAAAGTAAGCTAGAGGTGGAAATAAAACTATTGTTTCATAATGTAAAAGATGTTGGAGCTTTTCTTTCAGAAACTCGGGTAAATGAGAGATTAAGACTACTCTTGACTAATTTCCAAAGAGAAGGACTTTCCATATACTATTTGGCCTCGTGGAAAAGTAGATGGATCAAAAGTGAGTTAAGATATGTTTTTGCAAAATGTTATATTATTTATTCAAACGTTCTATGGGTTTTTTAAACACAATCATTTTGATTGTGTTTTTTGTGCCCGCTGTTAAATGATGAGTAGTATTGAAGTCACTGTTTAAAGTGAAATTCAATATATTCTGAGAACAGCAATAATAAACCATATAACATGTTGTACAAATTATTTTGTATTTTGTATTATCTAATATATATTATTTCCCCTTCTCTTATGCTCACTCACCTATTTCCACCCTCTATCACTCCTCTTAACTCACCCTCACTGGCCTTTTCTCACTCTCCTTCACCTCCCTTCTCTTATTCCACTTTACTCACTTATCCTCATTCTCCACTCCTTCACAACCATTTCCCTCTCTCCCATCCACCACTTTCCAGCTGTCAGTCACTCTAATTCACTTACCTTACCCTTCTTTCCTTTCTTTGTTCCCTCAATAATTCCGCTTTTCTCACACACCTTACTCCACTTCACTCACTCCTTCTCTCACTTCCTCTGTCCTCTCACATCCTCACTCCCCTTTCCTCACTCCGTCTCTCTTAGCCTCACTCTCTCGATCCTCTCACTCTCTCACTCCACTTCAATCACGCTTACTCCCTAAAACTCACCCACTCTCCCTTACTTACCTTTCTTTGCTCTCTCACTCAGTTCCTTTCTGCCACTATTTCCTTCACTACCTCTATGTTCTCACTCCGTCACTTCCTTTGTCTCATGCTCACTTGCTTTTATCCTCTCTCTATCTTTCCTTTTTCCTCAATCTCACTGCCCTTCACTCACCCTCCCTCACCCATGTCCCCTTACTCCAGTTCCCTCAGTTATTCTCATTCATCTTCCTTAACTCCCCTTCCTCTTTCTCTCCTCACGCACTCACCTTTTCCCAGTCCCTTTGTTTCACTTTTCTTCCCTTTCTTTGCTCTCTCAGTCATTCTCCTTCCTTTACTCACCTTACTGCCCTTTACTCACTCTTTCTCTTACTCCCTCCGTTCTCTCATATTCTCTTGTGTCTTCCCTCACTCCCTCTCTGTTACCTTCACTCCCATTGTCTCCTCACTGTCTTACGACCCTACATTCACCCTCACTCACCTTCTATGCCTCATTGTCATTAATCCACTGTTATTCACTCCTGCTTCTCTGTCACTCACTCCCCTTTCTTTACTCCCCTTTCTTCCTTTAGTTTTCCTAATGCACATTCCTTTAATATCTTACTCACCTTCACTTTATTTCTCTCTCCTGCTCTTGTTCACTGTCACTGAATGTATCCATGTCATTATCCTTTTAGTAATTTGCTTTCTCTCTATTTCTTTTTAACTCTCTCTGACCTTCACCATTCCTTTGTTTTTGTTTCTGAGTCCTTCACTTCTAGTTGATCTCTTACTAACCTTTTATGACTTTTAATCGCCTACTTTGTCTCTTGTATTGTAAAATATATACTATAAATATTCTAACTTATTTTTTTTTCTCTTTCACAGATATTAAATTTACTGAAAATATGTAATTAAGTTTACATTACTTATAAGGTACACCCCTGTTCCCTTATTGCGCTTGCCTCACTTATTCTGAATCCCCACGTTTACTCCCCTTTTCCTCACTCTTCTCTCAAACTCACCTTCTTTCAGACCTTCTCCTTTACTTTCCTTCCTCTCTCTTCCCTTCCTTCGCTCCTTCACTCTTTTCCCTTCCCTTACTCTCCTTACTCTACTTCACTAACTCCTTCTCTTAGTCCCTCTGTCCTCTTAGTTCTATATTCCCCTTCTCTCATTCTCTCTCTGTTAGCCTTATTCTCTCCGTCCCCTTAGTCTCTCACTCCTCTTCTGTCACACTCACTCCCTATATCTCAGCCATACTCCCACACTCACCTTCTTTCAGACCTTCTCCTTTACTTTCCTTCCTCTCTCTTCCCTTCTTTCGCTCCTTAACTCCTTTCCCTTCCTTTACTCTCCTTACTCCACTTTACTAACTCCTTCTCTCAATCCCTCTGTCCTCTAACTTACTCACTCCCCTTCCCTCACTCTCTCTCTGTTACCCCTATTCTCTCCGTCCTCTTAGTCTCTCATTCCTCTTCTGTTACGCTTACTCCCTATAACTCAGCCACACTCCCTCACTTATCTTTCTTTCCTCTCTCATTCAGTCCTCTACTCTCACTTTTTCCTTCACTTCCTCACTCCCTTACTCCCCTTGTCTCACGCTCACTTGCCTTTATCCACTCTCTATCACCACTTTTTCCTCAACATCACTGCTCTTCTCTTACCCTACCACACCCACGTTCCCTTACTCCTTTTCTTCACTTATCCTCATTCACCATGTTCACTCCCCTTCTCTCACCTCCCCCACTCACCTTCTTTCAGTCCCCCTAGTTCACTTCCCTTCCCCTCTCGTCCCTTTCTTTGCTCCCTCACTCATTTTCCTTTCCGCTCTCACTGCACTCCACTTCACTCACTCCTTTTGAATTTGTTAAGAATAAAGCTCTTTTTGGAGAATTGGAGGTAGTTCTAAAAAGAACTGTTTTTTTTCTTCTTTTTTAGGTTTTTTTCTGAACAAAAACAAAAACATGGAATGCCAAACTGCTTAACAGGAGCAAAAAAAGGGGAAAAATTAGGGCTGGGTAGGGCAGCGGTGGTCTTCCCTTCTGCGTACAATGTTCATGATGCTCTGCTCTCCGTAGCAAAGCAGTTCATCACACTGCTTACATTTGATTGTGATGTCATTGAAAACAGGCTGAATGTTAGGGATCAGCTGCTCAGGTCTTCCTCTCACGGATGATGTTGTTGCTCCTCCAGTAGATGTTGAGGCGCCATCCCTTGGGTTATTACGTGCCAGGGCCCTGACACTCTCCCGGGCATAGTTCTGGGGGTGCCTCCTCTGAACATGCCGAATCATCGTTGAGTTGCCAAAACTATACTTCCTTCCAGGGTGATCCCGGGAAAGCACAGTTTGGCAAATTTTGCACTCCACCTTTGGAGCATTAACCTTTTTTTCACCTGGTGGTATGGTAAAAAACTTCCATATAAAGTGCTCCTTCACCTTGGGTTGAGGAGGCTGCTCCTGGATGAACTCATCCGAGTCCTCACTGCTGCTGGGTGGTCTAGCAGCCATTCTTTTCACTAAATGGAAGTACAGAAAGGAACAGGTCTTTCTGTCTCCAAAGTGAAAGAAGAAGTGAAGGAAATGGGTGGGGTTTTCATTAGTTGTAAAAAAACTGTTAACAACCAATGAAAAGAGTTATTTTAAGGTCACATGCCTTGACGCGCTTACGCTGTGCGCACCGTAGCGCTTCCAGGGGCAATTACGCAGCACGAACGTAGGCGCTTCCGGGGGCGCTTACGCAGCACGAACGTAGGCGCTTCCGGGGGCGCTTACGCGGCGCGCCTTAATGACGTTTTGCTAGCTTTTTGGAAATGTATTTAAAGTTAAAATACGGTTATTTAAATTCAAAAATACTAATTTTATAAGTATGCCACTGAATGTCTTGCATTATTATTTAGTTTAAATACATACTTTTTTTTTCCGCACGCAGCAATAGCGCTCTCGGGTGAGCTTACCGGTGCGCGAACCGTGAGCACTCCAAGAGAAAATGATTAAAAAAAAACTACATGAAAAATACATTGAAAAAATTTTTGGGGAAAAAAAATAATAATAATTAATAGTTATAAAAAGCAGCTAATAAAAAAAAATTCAGTTTAAAAATTGTAGGTTACAAACTCGATATACAAAGGAATTAGCTTTTAAAAAACCTTTGAAATTCACTGAAAAAAACATAGGTTTCACAATCGTTATAGTTAGGAATTAGCATTTAAAAAACCTTTGAAATTCACTGAAAAAACCATAGGTTTCCCATTTGTTATAGTTAGGAATTAGCATTTAAAAAACCTTTGAAATTCACTGAAAAAACCATAGGTTTCACACCAGTTATAGTTAACTGAACATTTTACTCATACAAAACCATTGAAATTCCCACGTTATAGTTAGTTGGACTCACTATAACTTGCGCGCCCGAAATCCACTGCTGATGATGTCATATATTACATCATTCATGACATGGTGGATTGCGGGCGCGCGAGTTATAGTGAGTCCAACTAACTATAACGTGGGAATTTCAATGCTTTTGTATGAGTAAAATGTTCAGTTAACTATAACTGGTGTGAAACCTATGGTTTTTTCAGTGAATTTCAAAGGTTTTTTAAATGCTAATTCCTAACTATAACAAATGTGAAACCGATGTTTTTTTCAGTGAATATATATATATATATATGTATATACATATTTATATATATCACCACGAAACTCCTTCAATCAAGAAAAAGAATGAAGCCCAGGGGAATCCAGGATAAACCATTTTTTGTAAAAGACGGGCATAATGCGTTTCGGCCATACAGCCTTCTTCGGATGCCTCTAAAACAACAGGATGCTCTTCCACTCGCTACTTTGAATGGCTTGCTTCACTCCAATTGGTTGGAGTGCTCCTTGCCCCTGTTCACGTGTCCGTGTACACCCTGCAGAGTAAAGTACACTACAGTTCCCAGAAGCCATCATTGCGGGTAAGTACTGTGTGGGGGGAAGCAAGCAAAGATCCAGTCCCTGTGGTTGAAGATGTTAAAATCAAAGGTGCAGAGTGGCCAGATGGTTACGCCTGGAATGAAATAAAGTCCACAAAGGCTTCCCTGGGTCCCCTATAATGCTCAAGCCGCTCATACAAGTGTCTACCGGGCTTTGAGTCGCTATGCAGTGAGAGCGGCTCCACGTGTAATCACGAGCTGCACCTGGCAGTAGCCACTGGTTTGGCAAGCACTGGAGGCGGGCTGGAGTCTTCCGATCCCTCGGAGAAAACAAACACGCTGTAAACAGCAGATGCCACCAAGCTCCAGCCTCATGTAGAGCGGGGCCTCATTTGCGCCTCTGGCCGGCGCAATACATCACCTCGAAACTCCTTCAATCAAGAAAAAGAATGAAGCCCAGGGGAATCCAGGATAAACCATTTATTGGAAAAGACAGGCATAATGCATTTCCGCTTTACAGCCTTCTTTGGATGCCACTAAAACAACAGGATGCTCTTCCACTCGCTCCTTTGAATGGCTTGCTTCACTCCAATGGTTGGAGTGCTCCTCGCCCCAGATCACGTGTCTGTGTACACCCTGCAGAGTAAAGTACACTACAGTTCCCAGAAGCCATCATTTGTGGGTAAGTACTGTGTGGGGGGAAGCAAGCAAAGATCCAGTCCCTGTGGTTGAAGATGTTAAAATCAAAGGTGCAGAGTGGCCGGATGGTTACGCCTGGGATGAAATAAAGTCCACAAAGGCTTCCCTGGGTCCCCTATAGCGCTCAAGCCCCTTATACAAGTGTCCACCGGGCTGTGAGTCGCTATGCAGTGAGAGCGGCTCCACGTGTAATTACAAGCTGCACCTGGCAGTAGCCACTGGTTTGGCAAGCACTGGAGGCGGGCTGTAGTCTTCCGATCCCTCGGAGAAAACAAACGCGCTGTAAACAGCAGATGACAGCAAGCTCCAGCCTCATGTAGAGCGGGGCCTCATTTGCGCCTCTGGCCGGCACAATACATCACCACGAAACTCCTTGAATCAAGAAAAAGAATGAAGCCCAGGGGAATCTAGGATAAACCATTTATTGGAAAAGACGGGCATAATGCATTTGGGCTTTACAGCCTTCTTCGGATGCCACTAAAACAACAGGATGCTCTTCCACTCGCTCCTTTGAATGGCTTGTTTCACTATAATTGGTTGGAGTGCTCCTCGCCCCACATCACGTGTCCGTGTACACCCTGCAGAGTAAAGTACACTACAGTTCCCAGAAGCCATCAATTGCGGGTAAGTACTGCGTGGGGGGAAGCAAGCAAAGATCCAGTCCCTGTGGTTGAAGATTGTTGGACTTGGCCCTTCTGGCAGGTTCACCCCTAAACTTTTTGCATGGGGAATGTATGTGTCCCTGTTAGTTCCTGATGCGTGTGGTGTACAGGCTCGAGTCTGGTATGTGCGGACTCGTGTGATTGAATGCTGCAAAATGATGTATGCAGCATGAATGTGTCTACTGTGGAAGTGCCACTTCTAGACATGGCTGTACGTGTGCTGTGAGGGTGCTGGCGTGTGATTGGCTGGAGCTGGCTGGGATGCCAGGCTCCATGAGTCATGATGGGTCTGCCAGGTGGTGAGTGTGGAGATTAGCATGCTGATGGCTCGGGAGGAGTGCACCTGTGTCTTGAATGGGGCTGGGCTTTCCCCCACACAATGCTGGCTCCGCCCCCTGTGGTGCTTCTAGCGACCCTAGCCTGCCTAGTGAATGAAAGGGGTGGTTGAGCAATCAAGGGTGCTCCAAAACCAGCTGCGACTGGTTTCTCCCCCACCCTGCACCTACAGACAAAGGTTTTCATAGTATAAAAATGGGGCTGTGTCCCCACAGAAGTTGTTCTGTTCTGTTCCAGGATCCTGAGGGGGCTGCTGCTGTTGCTGGGGCCAGGAGGACCGCCACTTGGACTGTCTCCCTGCCTGGAGACCCAGTGAGCTGGCTCTGGGCCCAGCCTTGCCCCCCTGCCTGCCTCCAGACCTGGCTGGAGCTTTGTCCTTGCCCCCAGCACTTGGGAGCTCTGTACTTTGACCCCCTAGCGCCTGGGAGCGCTTTATTGCCTTTATAGCGCTTGAGAGCGCTTTACTTTGGCCCCTAGCGCTTAAAAGCGCCTTATTCTTGCTATTAGCGCCTGGAAGCACGCTATTTCACTTGTAGCGCTGGGGGTGCGCTTGGGTTACTGTGCCGGTGCCCAACCGGCGTTTGACCCGACCCGAGATTGCCAAGCGGCTGCCCACGCCGCATATGTGCCTCGATTATTCTTTATTTTAATCACGAGGGAGCCTACCCCTCGGATAGTGATACCCCGCCTGCCTGCCTAAAACGGGCCGCTGCACTGCCCGCGACGACCCGCAAGTGTTGTGCTGGCCAGCCAATCCCAGCGCGGCCCGGGGGAGGCGGCCGGAAGTCCCGCCCCCGCAGCCGGGCACCAAAGAGGGAAGCACCGCCAGTGAGGCCCCGAAGAAGCAGGAAGCCACCTGCATTGATGGTCCCGAGGCTCCCGAGCGAAGGGAGAGCCCCGGGAAGAGAGAACCATCCCGCCAGCGAGACAGCCGGTGAGTGGGGCCAGGAGAGCGAGTGCAGGGAGGAGGGCGTCGGGGCACATTGCCGGTGCCCGCCCCTCCCCTGCAGTACACGGGCCTGAGAGAGGACCAGTAGTGTTCGAGCCCAGAGAGGCTCGTGGGACCTTCACCTTTGTTCTGAGTCCCCCGTGAGGGACTCCAACGACCCCGCAGCAGTGATTAGAGCCCAGAGAGGCTCTGGGGGCATTTTCTTCAATTAGAGCCCGAGAGTCTCCGCAGTGCCGGTTCCTTGTCCTTTCGAGCCCCGAGGGGCTCCGGCGTGCCATTCTTCTGTGTTGAGTCCCCCGAGAGGGACTCCAACGTTCTGGGGCCATTTCCTTGCTTTGCGTGCCCAGAGAGGCTCGAGTGCCGGCACCATTGTTAACGAGCCCACGAGGCTCCCAGCCCATCATATTTTAGAGCGCAGAAGCTCTTTAGTGCCAGTTTATTGTTTGAGAGGCTCAGGAGGGCCATTATGTTTGGTTAGAGCCACGAGGCTCTTGGGGGACACAAGTGCTTGTTCTAGAGCCTGGGAGGCTCCAACGTTGCCCCCACCAGCATTGCTTCACAGCTGCCCAGCACTTCATGGGCAGCTGCCACGTTTAGGCCCCTGACACTGGGACACAGGGCGTCCTAGCCCTAGAGAGGCCAGTTGGCCTAGGGACTGCCAAAGGTGGTGGCTTATGGGATTTTTGCGCAATTGTGTGCTCCTGCACCTCTGAATGTGTTTTAATGCATCATGTGCCATGTTCTTACAACGCTGAATGTTTTTAGGCATCATGTGTTTTCCTTCCCTGCACCTCTGAATGTGTTGTTAATGCGTCATGTGCCTTGTTCCTTACACCTCTGAATGTATGTTATGCATCATGTGTTATGTGCTTACACCCCTACAGGTATTGTGATACTTAGGTGGTTTTTCTCCTAATGCAGGTGGTGCTAGTGAGGTCCTGGTTACCAGTGATTACTGGTTGTGTACTTTATGTTCTAATTTGTGCTACAGTGATTTATATTCCATGTTCTGAGTGCTAATTCTACCTAGTGCTAAGTTCTAAAAGTGCTGGTTCCTGACAGTGGTCCAGGTGGCCCTGTCTTGTACATATCCCTTGTAAATTCTGCCTGTGCCTGTTGGCACATTGTAAAGTGTGTGTTTTTATCTAATGTGTTTTGGTGTAATACCATATATAACCTTGTGTGGAGTTTCCTTTGTGGTGGGCCTTGGGTGTTGTTGCTCGGGTGCGTGCGCAAATACTTAACTCACATCGCCTCCAAGTTTAGCCTTGCTGCTCGTGCCACGTTACCTAGAGGGTGAGCAGGGGTTATCTTGGCGTGTAACTCCCTTGCCCTGACTTAGGAGTGGTGGTCTCTGACTGACTTTGGCGCAAGCCCTGGCCAGCCAGGGATCCCATTTCTAACAAAGATGTTAAAATCAAAGGTGCAGAGTGGCCGGATGGTTACGCCTGGGATGAAATAAAGTCCACAAAGGCTTTCCTGGGTCCCCTATAACGCTAAAGCCCCTCATACAAGTGTCCACCGGGCTTTGAGTCGCTATGCAGTGAGAGCGGCTCCACGTGTAATCACGAGCTGCACCTGGCAGTAGCCACTGGTTTAGCAAGCACTGGAGGCGGGCTGGAGTCTTCGGATCCCTCGGAGAAAACAAACGCGCTGTAAACAGCTGATGCCAGCAAGTTCCAGCCTCATGTAGAGCAGGGCCTCATTTGCGCCTCTGGCCGGCGCAATACATCACCACGAAACTCCTTCAATCAAGAAAAAGAATGAAGCCCAGGGGAATCCAGATTAAACCATTTATTGGAAAAGACGGGCATAATGCATTTCGGCTTTAGAGCCTTCTTCGGATGCCACTAAAACAGGATGCTCTTCAGGTTAACTCGCTGCAGTTCCCAGAAGCCATCAATTGTGGTTGAAGATGCTAAAATCAAAGGTGCAGAGTGGCCGGATATATATATATGTATGTATTATATTTTAAAATACGTATTTAACATTTTAAAATTATAAATAATAATTACTTTTCAATAATATTAAATTAATATATCTATATACATATAAAAATATGTATGTTTATTTTTTTATTACATTTTTTATTTAATAATTTTGACCTTTTTTACTTAATTTTGAGTGTTTTACTTAATTATATTTATTATTTAATTAATGTTATATTATTTTTAAGACATTTAAAATAGTCGGTATTTTAGCATTCTATATTTTTAACATCTATATTTTTGCACTTACCTGTTTGTAGATAGGGAGTCGATATTCTGTCATTCTATATTTTTACTTCGATATTCTGGTAAATCGATATTCTTGTATTCTAAATTCTGGCAGTGATCCCCAGACATAACGTAGAAAGCAGTATTTATCATGTAGTTAAATGTTCATGTTTTGAGTACATGGTTTTGAAGCAGAGACATAGAGAATTGGTCCGGACAGAATTTTAGTTTTATTGGCAAACTCAGCACATTTTGCGTTTTGTGTATTTCACAAAACCTTCAATTTTGCACAAGGCAATTTTCCATAATTTTCCTCCATGGGATACTGTTCTGGATAGAAAAGCTCAAGCCTGTGGGACGTTATCTGCCCGAATCACTCTTATGCAGGTATCCAGCATCACTGGTCCTCCGTGATATTTCCACAGTTTGAGTATTTTCACAAATGTTCATACAAAAAAATGACTCGATTTCGAAAAACACAAAAACAGTCGCCGAATGACGGCTCTTAAAAGCAGTCTAAAGCGATGCTCTGACGTCAAACCTCGGTAATATGTGTCTGCCACGGGGGGAAGGAGCAGGAGGTAAAGGTACAACTTCATGGAAAGCAGCCAGGGCTGCTGGACCCTTCCACCGCCTCCTCCTCCCGCCTCTGACGCGGCTCAGCCCCGGGACTCGGCATCCACCACCGGGGGCTCTCATGTCCTGCAGAACAAAAGGGAGGCGCCTCGTGCTGGTGAGAGAGGAGTCCGGGACAGGTTAGAGCAGGGAACCCACAGCCGCAGGACACAAGAGGTGCTGCACATTGCACTGCTGCAAGACACAAGAGGCGCTGCACACAGCACTGCTGCAGGACACAAGAGGCGCTGCACACAGCACTGCTGCAGGACACATAAGGCGCTGCACCCAGCACTGCTGCAAGACACAAGAGGAGCAGCACCCAGCACTGCTGCAGGACACAAGAGGCGCTGCGCACAGCACTGCTGCAGGACACAAGAGGCGCTGCGCACAGCACGGCTGCAGGACACAAGAGGCGCTGCACCCAGCACTGCTGCAGGACACAAGAGGCGCTGCACCCAGCACTGCTGCAGGACACAAGAGGCGCTGCACCCAGCACTGCTGCAGGACACAAGAGGTGCTGCACACAGCACTGCTGCAGGGCACAAGAGGTGCTGCACACAGCACTGCTGCAGGACACAAGAGGTGCTGCACATTGCACTGCTGCAGGACACAAGAGGCGCTGCACCCAGCACTGCTGCAGGACACAAGAGGTGCTGCACACAGCACAGCTGCAGGGCACAAGAGGTGCTGCACACAGCACTGCTGCAGGACACAAGAGGTGCTGCACATTGCACTGCTGCAGGACACAAGAGGTGCTGCACATTGCACTGCTGCAAGACACAAGAGGCGCTGCACACAGCACTGCTGCAGGACACATGAGGCGCTGCACACAGCACTGCTGCAGGACACATGAGGTGCTGCACACAGCACTGCTGCAGGACACAAGAGGCGCAGCACCCAGCACTGCTGCAGGACACAAGAGGCGCTGCACCCAGCACTGCTGCAGGACACAAGAGGCGCTGCACACAGCACTGCTGCAGGACACAAGAGGCGCTGCACACAGCACTGCTGCAGGACACAAGAGGCGCTGCACACAGCACTGCTGCAGGACACAAGAGGCGCAGCACCCAGCACTGCTGCAGGACACAAGAGGCGCTACACACAGCACTGCTGCAGGGCACAAGAGGCACTGCACCCAGCTGTGCTGCAGGACACAAGAGGCGCTGCACCCAGCACTGCTGCAGGACACAAGAGGCGCTGCACACAGCACTGCTGCAGGACACAAGAGGCGCAACACCCAGCACTGCTGCAGGACACAAGAGGCGCAGCACCCAGCTGTGCTGCAGGACACAAGAGGCGCTGCACCCAGCACTGCTGCAGGACACAAGAGGCGCTGCACACAGCACTGCTGCAGGACACAAGAGGCGCAGCACCCAGCACTGCTGCAGGACACAAGAGGCGCTGCACCCAGCACGGCTGCAGGACACAAGAGGTGCTGCACACAGCACTGCTGCAGGACACACGAGGCGCTGCACACAGCACTGCTGCAGGACACAAGAGGCGCTGCACACTGCACTGCTGCAGGACACAAGAGGTGCTGCACCCAGCACTGCTGCAGGACACAAGAGGCGCTGCACACAGCACTGCTGCAGGACACAAGAGGCGCTGCGCACAGCACTGCTGCAGGACACAAGAGGCGCTGCACACAGCACTGCTGCAGGACACAAGAGGTGCTGCACCCAGCACTGCTGCAGGACACATGAGGTGCTGCACACAGCACTGCTGCAGGACACAAGAGGCGCTGCGCACAGCACGGCTGCAGGACACAAGAGGCGCTGCACCGAGCACTGCTGCAGGACACAAGAGGCGCTGCGCACTGCACTGCTGCAGGACACAAGAGGTGCTGCACACTGCACTGCTGCAGGACACAAGAGGCGCTGCACACAGCACCGCTGCAGGACACAAGAGGTGCTGCACACTGCACTGCTGCAGGACACAAGAGGCGCTGCACCCAGCACTGCTGCAGGACACAAGAGGCGCTGCAGCCAGCACTGCTGCAGGACACAAGAGGCGCTGCGCACAGCACTGCTGCAGGACACAAGAGGTGCTGCGCACAACACTGCTGCAGGACACAAGAGGCTAAAAACTGCTGCAGAACACAAGAGGCGCTGCACACTGCACCGCTGAAGGGCACAAGAGGTGCTGCGCACTGCACTGCTGCAGGACACAAGAGGCGCTGCACACAGCACTGCTGCAGGACACAAGAGGCGCTGCGCACAGCACTGCTGCAGGACACAAGAGGTGCTGCACCCAGCACTGCTGCAGGACACAAGAGGCGCTGCACACAGCACTGCTGCAGGACACAAGAGGCGCTGCGCACAGCACTGCTGCAGGACACAAGAGGTGCTGCACCCAGCACTGCTGCAGGACACAAGAGGTGCTGCGCACAGCACTGCTGCAGGACACAAGAGGTGCTGTACCCAGCACTGCTGCAGGACACAAGAGGTGCTGCACCCAGCACTGCTGCAGGACACAAGAGGCGCTGCGCACAGCACTGCTGCAGGACACAAGAGGTGCTGCACCCAGCACTGCTGCAGGACACAAGAGGTGCTGCACCCAGCACTGCTGCAGGACACAAGAGGTGCTGCACCCAGCACTGCTGCAGGACACAAGAGGTGCTGCACCCAGCACTGCTGCAGGACACAAGAGGCGCTGCGCACAGCACTGCTGCAGGACACAAGAGTTGCTGCACCCAGCACTGCTGCAGGACACAAGAGGCGCTGCACACAGCACTGCTGCAGGACACAAGAGTTGCTGCACCCAGCACTGCTGCAGGACACAAGAGGCGCTGCACACAGCACTGCTGCAGGACACAAGAGTTGCTGCACCCAGCACTGCTGCAGGACACAAGAGGCGCTGCACACAGCACTGCTGCAGGACACAAGAGTTGCTGCACCCAGCACTGCTGCAGGACACAAGAGGCGCTGCACACAGCACTGCTGCAGGACACAAGAGGTGCTGCACCCAGCACTGCTGCAGGACACAAGAGGCGCTGCACACAGCACTGCTGCAGGACACAAGAGGCGCTGCACCCAGCACAGCGCCAGGGGCTCGGAAGAGTTTCTGAGCGCACCTGCACTCTGCGCATTGGAAGAGCTACTGAACCCTTGCACGTCGGGACAGCAGCCGCACTTCACGGAGAACCTTCACTTTCGGGAAGCCACAGGCAGGCTGTGCAGGGAAGGCAGATTGTTTATTGCGTGATCATCAGTGAAAAGGTAAGTTTACTTGTGGGTTTCCTGTTACACCAATAATTTTAATTTATTTTGCCATTCTCTTTTTCTCTTGCTTCTTTCTTTCTTTCTTTCTTTCTTTCTTTCTTTCTTTCTTTCTTTCTTTCTTTCATTCTTTCATTCTTTCTTTCTTTTTTTCTTTATTTGGTTCTTTCTTTCTTTCTTTCTTTCTTTCTTTCTTTCTTTTCTCTCTTTCTGTTCTCTCTTCATTTCTTTCGTTCCCTTGTAATTATTTTCATTCCCTATACCTTCATTGTCTTTCACTGTCTAGCTTTATCTATCTATGGAAAGTTCGTTTTCTGCAAAAAACAAGACTCTCTCTCCCATTACCTATCTTCGTTTTCACAGCCGTTTCCTTCCCAGCTTGCACAGTTGCTACTTTACTTCCATTCTGTCTGCCTTACTTGCTCCCGTCTCTTTCTCTTCCTTCACACATCCGTCTCTGACCTCATCCTTCCTTCTTTCATCTGGTCTGCCATGACTCGCTCCTTTTCTCCTTCCCTCCCCTTCCTCCACCCTCCGGCCTCACTAGTAATATCCAGGGACCTTTCAACATGTCCTTCCTTCCATCTATGACTCTCTGCCTCCCTCGATCTCTACCTTCCTTAATTCATCTCTGCCTCCCTTAATTCATCTCTGCCTTCCTTAGTTCATCTCTGCCTTCCTTAGTTCATCTCTGCCTTCCTTAGTTCATCTCTGCCTTCCTTAATTCATCTCTGCCTTCCTTAGTTCATCTCTGCCTTCCTTAGTTCATCTCTGCCTTCCTTAGTTCATCTCTGCCTTCCTTAATTCATCTCTGCCTTCCTTAATTCATCTCTGCCTTCCTTAATTCATCTCTGCCTTCCTTAGTTCATCTCTGCCTTCCTTAGTTCATCTCTGCCTTCCTTAGTTCATCTCTGCCTTCCTTAATTCATCTCTGCCTTCCTTAGTTCATCTCTGCCTTCCTTAGTTCATCTCTGCCTTCCTTAATTCATCTCTGCCTTCCTTAATTCATCTCTGCCTTCCTTAATTCATCTCTGCCTTCCTTAGTTCATCTCTGCCTTCCTTAGTTCATCTCTGCCTTCCTTAGTTCATCTCTGCCTTCCTTAGTTCATCTCTGCCTTCCTTAATTCATCTCTGCCTTCCTTAGTTCATCTCTGCCTTCCTTAGTTCATCTCTGCCTTCCTTAGTTCATCTCTGCCTTCCTTAATATATCTCTGCCTTCCTTAATTCATCTCTGCCTTCCTTAGTTCATCTCTGCCTTCCTTAGTTCATCTCTGCCTTCCTTAATTCATCTCTGCCTTCCTTAATTCATCTCTGCCTTCCTTAATTCATCTCTGCCTTCCTTAGTTCATCTCTGCCTTCCTTAGTTCATCTCTGCCTTCCTTAGTTCATCTCTGCCTTCCTTAGTTCATCTCTGCCTTCCTTAGTTCATCTCTGCCTTCCTTAGTTCATCTCTGCCTTCCTTAGTTCATCTCTGCCTTCTCAAACCTAAAGCTCACTCCTCCTATCGAGGTCTGCGATGACTGTAGCTTCAAACAGGGGTCACGTGTTGGTCTCCATGGGCTTGGAGCAAAGGATCATTTGTGATGGAGAAAAACAACCCGTAACTAGACTGCAAAGCCCAGTGTGGTTCGGTCAGAGCACAGCATTGCAGGTGCTTGATTTTAAGAGTAGACCTGGTCACTTTTCACCAAACCAGGAGAATCCAAAGAACAATATGGCTACCAAAGCAACAATACTACTGTGGTGCTATACCAACCTGTAAATGGTTCTTTCTCTTAAGGATGGTTCACTCCACCCATCATCTAGTGCATTGATATCAAAGATTCCCTACCTGACTTTCTGAAATGTCCTCCTGGCCGTGGATTGTGGTCACGCCGCGATCCACAGCCGGGGAACCCCTGCCCCACCAGGGACCTGGGTTTTGGGGGTCGCCCCTCATGGCGAAGGGCTCAGCTCCCCTGAGGGGCAGATATTTTTAACCTTTACCATGCTGGTGACGAAGCCGTCACCAGCCTCGGTCGCGCTGTTCTGGTGGCGAAGCGGTTCCGTCACGGCCCCGCCTGTGCGGCGCGTTCTATTGAGTGGGTGGGGCCGTGACAAGCACAGCGCGCCCGAGGCTCGTAACGGGGCGGTTCCGTCAAGAGCATGGGTGCGCCGCGCGGTACCCCCACCCCCTAGCGCTGCGGCGGCAAAGGGGTTAATAAAAATTAAAAAAATCCTCTGTGGGCGCAATCTCACCCAGGGGACTTTGAATTATAAAAAAGAAACAAAAGAAGAAATTGTCACGGGTCAACCCCCCCTAAGGGCCCCAAGTTTTTTTGGACTTGTGTGCTTTCCATGAGGGATGTGTCGTGGCCCCCAGGGGGGCCCACAGATCTCTTAAAAAAATAAATGAAATGTAGTCAGGGGGTCATCTCTCAGCCCCTGGGTCACCATCCTTTATTAACTTTAAACCTGGGTGAGCTATTTTATTTGATATAAATCTGCATATTATGCAGAAATAATAGATTATGTGGCATTTTCCTTTTAATAAATGTGTTTTCCCCTAAAGGGGCCATTGCGCCCGTAGAGGAAGAGACACATTTATTTAAAAAAAAAAAGCCACATAATCTATTATCCCTGCATAATATGCAAATTTATATAAAAAAAACTGTGTAGCTCAAACAGATTAAAAGTGACAAACAATTTGGCGGTTTATGTTCGCACACAGTCGAAGACATTAGGCAAAGATTAAGTGTCCATCAATCAGTTTCTTATTTCTGTATTTGGTTGCTATACCTGTGCTATTGAGATGAAATCTTTGCTCAGGCAGTATACTCCTGATTTCAAAAACCAAAATAATGTTGAAATACTGTAAATAAAGTCCTGTTTTGCGCCATATATTTTGCCTTTTCTTGCTGCATAAATTAGTCAACCCTGTCACCTAATGTGGTGCTCTTCTGCTGCATAGTTCCAGTGACCCTAGTGATAGCTCTGTGAGTTTTCACAAGGAGCACGCCTGCACACAAACTTGCAGGGACTGCTATGTGCATCTGTCCTTCTTGAGATCAAAGGTAGATTTTTAGCTTCAGAAAATTCAGTTTATACTTACAATGGCCCAGCAGATCCCACAGGAATAACGTTTTGTGTAAGACATGACAAAAGTATGCTGAGGCACTGGGTATGTGGCAAGGTGAAGTGTGTCTTTTTTAATCTTTTTTAGTGTCTTAGGAGAACCTTAATCTCCACCAAATAAGAAGTCATTTCTTGCTATTTCCTGTTGCACATATCTCACTGACGCACACACCCACTGACTGATTTATAACAATACTTCTGTCTTCAACGTAGGACAGTGTTTTAGAAGAATTGTTTTAGCCAGTCAGTATTGATGACTTCTCAGTGGATGTCTACTGTCCAGGCCCTCATTCCAGTTATGGATGACAGCTCTGAAGCAGGACTAGATTCTGAGATAGCTTCTAAGGGAGAGGAAACTGAAACAGAATCTGGAAGGGATTTTTCAGCTGACGGAGTTCTATCCAACTATTTGTTTTCCAGCGATTCTGAGGGACGTGATGATGGCATTCGAGATGTCCCTTCGCAAGCACAGTCTGTGCAGCAGAGTGATCGAAGCAGTCTAGACCAACCCAGAGAGCAGGCACGTACCGTGGCACGCACAGACTGAGTGCTCTTTTGGTGACCCCCGCTCCAGATTTAGAGAAGCGCCAAATGGCCCCGTTCACAATACAAAGCACAAAAAGATACTCCAATTCACCGCGTAGTGAGAAATTAAACTGTACCCGAGGTAGAGAAATTAGAGGTAGAGGGGGACTGCCTAGTGTAAGGTTGTACCTAACCCAACCATGAATGTAGGGAAACAACTATTTTGTTTATATTACCCTCACACACCCTAGTGGTGTCATGCTTCATCATCAGGTCACCCCGACCCCTAAAAGTCAGGGTGGCCTCAAACACAGTGTTGGGAAGCTCTTTGAATAGATATGAGCAGAGGGGGCTCTAAAGATAAAATACCTCAGGCAGATGCCCAGTTTCCCTTTATTTTTGGGAGATGCTCAGTTTCCCTTAATTTTTGGGTCTGTCTGTGTAATTAAAAAATACTAAAAGCAGGTCTTATCAGGATATTATGGTCCTAGGACCCTAGTGCCAACATGTTTCAGTCCACAATGGCCATAAAGGTCCAGGACTTTCTTCAGGGCAATTGGACCCCCTATGTGAGAGAATTAAGGAGGGGAATTTCCTATCCTGTCGGTGATATGAGGGCAGAGTAGCTGCTCCTCATGGAATGTAAAATGTAGTGTGTGTCAACTGCCAGGTTCGATCTGAAAGAAAAAGGGGACACCGACAAACAACATTTAACAAATATTCGCAGGCAATTTTTCTGCTCTGCTTCATGCTCAAGTGGTCTGAGGTGAATGCCACATAAGTGAGCATGCCCAAACATGTAGTGCATGCCTATGTATAGAGGTGTCTGACCCCTCATTGTGCCACTCAGATTCATTCCGCTGTAACATATTGAAAATCATGTGACAGAAGTATTGTCCCAGTGGCGATTTGATCGAATTCTAACACAATTTGCGTGGTAGTCCGACTATGTATGTACATTTACAGAAAAAAGCATGCATCAATCAATAGCTAGTCTCAATTGCATCAACTCTAATAAAAACGTATCAATATTACTCTGGAGATAGGACATCAATACACTCATTCATACGTATATTTCATGCAGGTCTGCGCTGTTGAAGAATACTTTACCCAATTAGGGAAGTTGACATTTTTTACACAGGACCGGTATAATAATGTGGGTGGTCCTGGGGGTTATGTAATGGGAACGGGATTAAAGTTATGAAGACGTTGGCAGAACGATATTGTAAGGAAAGTGGGCGACATGATAGTGGCCCGGGAGGGATTGAGCAAATTGCAGTAGAGGCTACTTACTTCAATTAAAGGTCTCACCCAACATTCCAACCTCAGTGGGTCCTGGTCCTTGCAGCCTGAATGATCGTTGTTATTGTAAAAATACCAGCGCGAGGAGCCACTGGGATCCCTTTGTGATGCCCTCCGCGCACAGCAGGAAATGACGGAGTGCATCGCGTCAGTGCGTGCACTGGGGGCGCGTCAGCATTGGAATCGTAGTTTATTGGGCATCTGTAGTTGAAGATTTAGTGTTAATGACCCGTCGAAGGTGCCTGTATCATCGTCTCACCCGTTTTGCCCAGGCGTGAGTTCTAGCAGAAAAACGGGCCGTGCCATAATGTTCTAATGTATGGAAAAGGCCCGCTCCAAATAAAAATGTTACAGTATCAAATTATTCACACTGCGAGATTAAAGTACCACAGTACAGTGAGGACCAAAGGTTAGACACATGTTGTACAATGATCAGAAAGTCATTGTTTAACGGTAGCTGAGCATTGAAACTTCCTTGTATGGGGTGCACGTGTGGGGTCTCATAGGTTTATGAGTGGAAGGTGGTAGACAAGGATGGCAGGATTACTGCATATATTGGCGCCAGAAAGGGGATGCATAAGAGCTTAAGCCAAGACGGGGACATTATCGGCTTAAATATAGTTGATTTTCAAATTTGAAAAAATTCCAGCCGCATTAGAGAAATTACCCAATCAATGGGAGCCATCCAGTGCCAATCTTCCTACATGAGAAGTCCTTCAATGCTTTCTGCCTGGGGTAGACTGGTGTAAAGTGCCTCGACATTTAGGCATTCAGGCAGTGTTCTCCCGGGTTGTATTCCACATTCATCAGGAGGTTCAAGAGATGTTTGGTGTCTTGTAGATATAAAGGCAGGGAACAACGTTGGGTGTACCGCTTGAAAACTCATATCAATTGTCTCAATGACGGTATACCTTGGAGCCAACTCAACAAATGAATCCATGAGACCCTTACACCACATGCCGATAATGTCCCCGTCTTGGCTTCTAGCGCCAATATATGCAGTAATCCTGCCATCCGTAAGGCATATGCGAGTGGCTGAAAATTGACAGCATTTGGACTTCACCTGCACTCAATAAATGCTGTATGCGAACACTGTGGTGCGAGTGCTTCCTTAATCGGAGCAGGAATAAATACATATATATATATATATTCACTGAAAAAACCATAGGTTATAGACCATATATAGTTAGGAATTAGCATTTAAAAAACCTTATTTTACTCACACAAAACCATTGAAATTTCATATATAGTTAGTTGCACTAACTATATATCGCGCACCCGCAATCCACTGCTGATCATGTCACATATTACATCATTCATGACATGGTCAGTGACATCACTGATGACATCACTGATGACATCTCAAATGACATCACTGATGACATCACTGATGACGTCATCCAGTGACTGTATAATTATGTAAAGTTAAAATATGTCTTACATATTGAAGAATGAATGGATGTATAAGTGTCTTGATGAAGGATTTAGTAGGGGCATGGCTGACTGTATGAGTGACTGATTAAATGTGTCTCACTGAGTGCATGGGTTAGTGACTAAACTGTCTTAATTTGTGCATCATTATGTCTGTTGTTCTGTAAACTGCTGCATGTGTTGATCAGTAGCTATATGATTAACTGTATGGGTTATTGATTGGTTGCCCAAGCATTTGTATGGGAGACTGAGTGTGTGTGTGGGTGGCTGGGAGGTGTATGACTCTCTGCATAGATGTGTGAGCAGTTGATTGACTAGATGTATGGGTTCAAAAGTGCATGTGGAAACAGCTGTATGGGCGGTTGACTGTGTGCATGAGTGTATTGGTGAGTGAATGGATATCTCAGTGCTACATGTCAAAGTAAGTACATATGTAAAACACAGTACATGTGAGAGTTGACATATATAAATAACTGTGCATAAGAGCCAGTGAATGTGTGAGTGGTTGTATGGATCATTGTGAACTTGTATCCAGGATTGTATAAGTGAGTAAATATGTTTTAGTATATGTTTGAATAAGTAAGGTGTGTATAACTGTATAGTTGAGGAAATGGAGGTGTGATTGATTATTTGCATGACTGACTAAGTGTCTGAGTAACTCCATGGATGAGTGACAGTCTATGAGTGTCTGTTTACACTGAGTGTATCTAAGGTTATATTAGAGTCTGAAGAGGTTCATCGTATTATCACATGAATGATGTCATCAGTGATGTGATCAGTAATGTCAAATGAGATGTCATCAGTGATGTCATCAGTGATGTCATTTGAGATGTCATCAGTGATGTCATCAGTGATGTCATTTGAGATGTCATCAGTGATGTCATCAGTGATGTCATTTGAGATGTCATCAGTGATGTCATCAGTGATGTCACTGACCATGTCATGAATGATGTAATATGTGACATGATCAGCAGTGGATTGCGGGTGCGCGATATATAGTTAGTGCAACTAACTATATATGGAATTTCAATGGTTTTGTGTGAGTAAAATAAGGTTTTTTAAATGCTAATTCCTAACTATATATGGTCTATAACCTATGGTTTTTTCAGTGAATTTTCAAGGTTTTGTAAATGCTAATTCCTAACTATATATGGTCTATAACCTATGGTTTTTTCAATGAATTTCATTGGTTTTTTAAAAGCTAATATCTATAGCTGTAAAATGTATTCTTCTTTAAATCCAAAAATATATTTTATATGTTTATTAATAATTTTTTTTAATATTTTTTTTGTTTCGCTCCCGGTCCGCGAACCGGGAAGCTTCCCGTTAGCTCAATTTGATTCTGCGATCCGGTCCGCGAACCGGTAAGAAATCAACATAGTGACGGTATCGCGTTGCCGCGTAAAGCGTCTTATGACGTACTGCGTTAGCGCACCCGGAAGTGCCCCGGGGCGCGGACCGAGGCGCGAAACGCAACTCCCCGGAAGCGATCCGCGGCGCGAAAGCGCGACGTATCGCGTTGCCGGGAAATGCGTCTTGTGACGTATCGCGTTAGCGCACCCGGAAGTGTCCCGGGGCGCGGACCGAGGCGCGAAGCGCAGCGAACCGGAAGCTAACCGGGGAGCGTTCCGCAGCGCGTAACATGAGCGTTAGAGGTCATGTGACTTGTTAATAAAACTTTTCATTGGTTCATTTCACTTTTAGTTTCATAATTATGGAAGGCTAGGTCAGGTGACCTAAAAATAACACTTTTCATTGGTTGAGAAGTATTGTTTTTTCCAAATGATGAAAACCCCTCCTTCTTTCCTCACTCTGACTTTCATTATTGTGAGAGGAAGACCTATTTTGCTTCTTGGAAGACCTATTTTGGTTGTGTGAAAATGGCTTCATTGATTGCTGCAGCTGGTGCACCCCCACCACCACCTCCACCTCCTCATGGGAAGAGAGGACCACCTCCCCAGGTGGTTACCAACACTGAGGAGGAAGATGAAGAAATGGATGAGGAGGGAGAACAACCACAATTCCTGGAAGAGTTGCCCCGGGTTTCAAGAAAGAAAGCCAGTTTCATCTGGCAGTTTTTTTCCATCCCTCCTGGCCAAAAAAAGGTCAATGCCAGGTACGCAACATGCCTCATATGCAAGGAACAATTGTCCAGAGGGACGGACAAAAAATACAGTTATGGTAATCACACCATGCATAGGCACATGACGAGGAAACATCCCCTAAATTACAGCCGGGCGGAATTAAGGGATATGATGGACAATCCTAGAGCAACTCCTGTGGCGAGATCAACAACATCGGTTTCTTTAACACCAGAGGAGGCACGGGAAACTGTGCCAAATATCCAACCAAATTTTGGGAATATGATACATTTATGTATGCGCTGTCGTGCATTATTAGCTTGTGGCAACATGAGCATCAATGCACTCAACCTTGCATATGAACACCATGATTGCCCTAACCGCCCCCAGTAATTTTTTTTTGCTCCTGTTGAGCCCTTTTCAACGCCTGTTTTTTGTTGTTTCCCCCCCCCCAAAAAAACCAAAAAAAATATAAAATCGTTCAAAAAATACAAAAAAAACAAAAAATGTTCAAAAAATACAAAAAAAATATAAAACAACAAAAATATTAAAAAAAAAGTTCTTTTCAGAACTACCTTCCCTTTCAAAAAAAATTGCTACAATGTTTAGCACGCTGGCAAGCTCTATTTCTTTTGGTTCGCTCCCGGGTTAGCTTCCCGGTACGCGGACCGGGAGCTAACCAAAACATTTTTTTTTTTTTTTTAAAAGTGTAAGTATAAGGAAAGTAAACAGAGAGTGATGTTAAAAGAAAGACAGCTATAGGGAGTAAAGAAGAGATACTGTTTAATAGATCTATTTACCGAAGAAAAGACAGAAGAGGGTATAATTGTGAAAAACAAAATAGATAACGAAGTGAAAGAAAAACAAGCATTGGCATAGCCAATAGATCTTGCCTTTGGGACCTTCTAAGTATTTAGTTATGCAGCATAATATCCTTGGTGCAGCAACATCAACTGTTGCATGTCTAAACACGTATAAGGTCCCAAAAGCGAGACCTATTGTCTATGCCAATGCTTGTTTCTTAAGTAGAATTGCAATATGTCTGACTCTTCCATGTGAAAAGATCTTATCTTGTGCTCTAAAGATTGCTAAAGTCTCGACAGAGAACAGGCTAGGCTGTAAGTAGGGTAAATTGCGCTTGGTGATCTGTTTGAGGGAGCGTCTGCTTTGCCTGGTGTCTTTGGAGAGCAATTTTGATTGTTATACTGGACAATATAGCCCTAATGTAAATAACATAGGGGCATATTATCAACATAGGCAATAAAAGTTTTGCAGCTTTTATCGGCAGAAATGTGTCGCTAAAGCTGCTTTTGCGGCAGAAAACTGCCGCTAAAGCTGCTTTTGCACCAGTTTTCTGCCAATAAAAAGAGCAATAATTTTATTGGCTGTATTCATAATATGCCACTTAGTGTGCTTCAACTACACAGAGAAAGCATTATGAACAAATAGTGATACAGTGATCAGTCAAAGACACTAAGAGTAATAGAGATGGAGTGAGTGAACAAGAGTGAGGAACTATGAGAAGAGAGGGACTGAGAAAAAGAGTGGAAGGAGTTGAGTAAGTATGTAATAGAGAAAGGAATGAGGGAAGTAGCAAAGGCAGGAAACTGAGGATTAAAGAAATGAAGCAGTGGAACTAATAGTAGTTCAATGTGATAGAAATGTAACGAAAAGAGTACAAAATATTTACCTTATAATTGTCGTTAAATTACTCACTTTTTGTTTTTATACTTTCAATCTGTGAAAGAGAGAACAAACATTAGAAAAATATAAAAACATGTATTAAAAAATTACAAAAGACAAGGGCAAAGATTGAAGGACAAACAGTTTTTCAACAACTTTGACACTTACAGAAGCTACACAGTCCTAAAGATATACATTTTAAACTAACACTATCTTGATGCAGATGAAGTGAGGCCTATATTAAAACATGGTGCATATTTTGCATTGCTGTTGTTTCAGAAAAGTGTTGCAAGACACTAAAATTTTAAATAATTGCTTCAGGATGCCAATAAGATGTCTACTATCCAGAGTTTTGTTTCAGGTGAGGCCTACTCAGGGTTGCAGATGAAATTTCGAGTTGTTGAAGAGAATAGAGGACATAATACATGTGAAGGTCTACCAATGAAGTGAGTCATGTCCACTGCAATCTTCAACAAAGTCCAAACCTCCTATGTTTCCCTGGACAGACCTAAACTTGATCTGCACAATGTGATTCGTAATGATAGGAAACACAGGTGATGTAATTGAAATACATGCAATTTATTTTGCTCATTTCACAATCACATCACTTGTGTTTCCTTTGCTTAGGTATCTCATTGTGCAGATGTAGTCTAGCATATGAAAGAATACGCAGAAGTGCAGCACTGCATGCAACAACTTTGACACTTACAGAAGCCTCACCTTCTCCATGCCTCCTACACAGTTCTACATATACATCATAAATGCAAACAGTACAGAATTAATTATACATGTTAAATGGTTTATTTTTGCTGTTCTCAGAATGTATCAAAATTCACTAAAAACAGTGACTTGAAGGTATTCATCATGTAACAGCGGGGAAAAAAAAACACAATCAAAATGATTGTGTTTAAAAAACCCATACAACATCAGAAATCAAAAATCAGAACTCCTTAAAGTTAACTTACTTTCCATGACGTCCAAGGATGTCCTATGAACAGCTTACACTCTTTTGTGCTGTTATTACTTTCAGCCCGCCACTTTCTGAGAGAAAATCTCCATCGTTTTTAAAAACATGTTACATACAATAAATGACTTCTTGCTCTCTACCACAAGATTCCACAAGGCCAAATCTTGTCAGAGCCATGTATAACTCTTGGATTTCTTGTTAGCCAATCCCGTCTTTTCACATTTCCGCAACTTTCAGAATTAAAATGTTGAAGATCATTTTCACAATCCTGGAATAGTAATATCTTCCCCTTCTTGCTCAGTCATGTTCTACTTTTCCTATGACACTGCTACAAGCAGACTTACACTACCTCTATGACTACTACAATTATTTAATTCTCTACATCACTTTTAATCACAAAGCAATGTAAAACAGTAGACAGCATTGCAGACTTACATTCCCTCTACTCCATGTTTTGATTGGCTGCTTCAATTAGCTTATAAAAAGAAACAGTTTTTCTGAACTCATTCAAAGTGCACTTATTTCTCCATGATGTCCAGTCTTGTGGTTAGAATTTATGTCTCTGAACTACACTTATCCTCAAGGCCAAATAGTGTAGAAGCCATTAGAACTTCTTGAAATTCCACAGAACACATCCCGAAATTATCTCCCTAAAATTTTGGTTTTAAAAACACCAGGTAAGAGTTTTTAAGGTCATACGGCAATTTTTTTTTGAAAATTAAAACAGAATCATTGCAGAATGACCAGCCATTTCTAGACTTTAAATAAGCTGTGTAATGTCCTGATGTTATTGAAGGGCCGTCATGATATATAATTGCTGTAGTTACAAAAGTCCTTCCTGATATTGACAACTGCGAAGCTACAAAATTTTTTATTAAAGTTGTCAATTTTGTTCCATCAGGCCTACACCGTTGGAACATTAAAATGACGTACTGGCCATATGTTCGTATAAATAATGTGGACGTCATTTCAGATTTACATTGGCTACACTCCATGTTGTGATTAGCAGCTTTTACTAGCTTATTAAAGGAGACTGATTTACTGTCTGGCAAAGTTAAATATATAAATCTTTCTGAGTCTACACTAGTAGTACTTGATACCATACAGTTCTCGCAGTCATGCTGCCATTGATAAGAAACCCCAAACAGCTGATCTACATCTACACCTTCACCATGTAATACATCAAGCATATACATTAAAAACTCCTGACAATCTTGCTGAATATTTTGAGAGAATTGTGTTTGGCCTGAACATCTGTCTAACAGATTTCGAATTTCAGACACACTTTCTATGTTTCTTCTATCAGTGGTACATTTCTCTAACACAGAATTTAACAAACTGCAAAATCTTTGATCAGAATTGACCACAATCTCTTCTTTTACATTTTTTAGAGAAAACAAAACATTAATTACTACATTAGCATAGCAGTTGACACCAGAACTGTTTTCAAACTGAAAACCAACAACATCTTCAACAGAATCCTTTTTGTTTCTGCTTGTAATTTTAGGTTCATTGACTTTTTGTCTTTTTGCTACAACCTCCCCAGTATTGTTCTCATTTCTTCGTTTCCGGCCTACCACACGTTTCTCAAACAAAGGAAACTGAGGCAAATGTGGCGCATACTCTCTTCTTAACCTATTGTATTCCTTAACACAATCTAGATCTGCACAAATGTTTGTGACATCACACTCAATCAAGTACAATCCCGATAAAGTTCTAACTCGTGACAATGCCACATATGCCATACCCTCCTTGAACACAGAACTGCCAATATTCACCAATGCACTGTCTACACTTAAACCTTGCGATTTATGGATTGTCACCGCATATGCCAAGCAAACAGGAAACTGCTTACGGCGAACATATAAGTCTTTTACAAGCAAAAATCTAGCAGAACAACGAGCAATTAGCTGTACTTCCTCAATGCCATCAAATTAAATTTTTAAAAATTCAATTCCATCTCTATTTCTGTATTTCACAAAATCAACAACATTACCCATTGATCCATTTACCAGACCTCTTTCAACATGTAAATTCCTTCTTAAAATTATACGGCAGTTCAAGCACACATTCAGAGTCTTTTCAAAACCTGCAGTTTTAGATATACTCTTCTCTAATGAATCCAATTTTGTTTTCAGATTCTCAGACAAAATAATTGTTGATCCCATATGCTCTACTCTATCAATAGCTTCCAGTTTCACAATCTCTTGCTTTTCTAAATGCAACATTTTGTTGTTAAATTTGGCACATTCTGCAAGAGTTGGCATCAAACATATTCCAGATTTCTTTTCAGTAATTTTCTGAAAAATATTCTCAGGCACAACATCTTGTTCTGGATATAAATTTGACAGTAATCGTGCATGTAAAACTTCTTTGCCATGCTCGGTCACTTTTCCAATTCTAACATCTTGTAGAATAGTCTTGTAAACTTCATCCTTCGCCTGACGCATATTTTCATGCAGTTCAGCATAATTGAAGTTTAACCATATATTGACGTTGCCAATGCTGCCTAGGCACTTCCTGGTATCTTCATGCGTGAGCATTTTGAACACAGGTTGCCCTTTCACTGGTGTCAGCTGCAGAAGATCTCCGAAAACAATGATGTGTTTGCCACCAAATAACACATCATACTCTGTTTTGAGAACTTCTTGCATCCTCAAATGCACAAAGGCAAGCATGACATTGGAAACCATGCTTACTTCGTCAATGATAAGAAGTTTCATTTTCCTCAAGATTCTTGAAACTTCAAAACAAGCATCTCCAGATAGCTTGTGATATTCTAATTTGTTGTCATGCTCAACTGGCAGCATCAGTAAACGATGTAAAGTAATCCCTTTAATATTATGTGCTGCCAGTCCAGTTGGAGCAGTGACAACACAAGACAGCGATGACTCTGTCCTTTCCTGCAAATAGCATGAAATTGCTTTAATGAGGAAACTTTTTCCAGTTCCCGCTTCTCCACTCACGTACAGTCGGACAGGCTTCAACGACGTACATGAGCACTCTTTCTTATCATGACTTAATCCATGATCAATTTGCATGGTAACTTCGTCATATATTTTCCTCTGCTCAACGTTGAGTTGCCTTTCCAACTCTTCTAAGTTAACCGCATCCTCTTGAGCATGTGCCATGGCTCTTTCCACTTCATTCATAGCAGTGGCAGCTTCATTTTCGATAACAGGTCCTCCTAGTGGATCCTGACTCAATGAAGCAGAACTCTGACTGTCCTGAGAACTGTCTCTGGCAATCTCGGCTGCAATCGTTGCTTCCTGCTCAATTTCCGCATTCAACATTTCTACATATTTGGGAAAAGCAGGACATTCTATGGTCTCCTTGGCGGCATTGAAAGAGTCTTCGTAACAGAGAAAATCTCCAAGCAGTTCCTCTTCTGCACGCCAAGGCTTGAAAAGTTGCAAAAGTGCTAAATAGAAAAACTCCTTTTTTTCAGGAGATTCGCCACTCAATTTTCGATGGTTTACCAAGTGGCATTTTCTTTGCTTGACCAGACATCCCTCACTTCCTATTACAGCATACACTCCTTTCTCAGTATCTTCTTTGATGTTCCTCTTGAATATGTAATTTTGCAGAACCTCATACAGACAAACATTCTCGAGGTGACTGCTTCGATTTGGATAATATGTATCCAACATGTTTGTCTTCAAAATGTCGGTACTGTTTGGCTCCTTTTCCGCCAAATACTCAATTTCCCGCACAGGTTTGAGAACTCGATTACGCGTTGCAGCAAGACCAAGACTCGCCCAAACGATACTCCTGGACTTGGCATAGAGACTTGCTGAAGACAACCGGTCAGAACATTCGTACGCTCCGATTTCTCGATGCGACAACATCTTCAGACTGAAACTGTACAACTTCTTGCTGAGGCTCTTTTCATGGGAAATGTCCTCCCACATATCCTTCAATTCTGTCTTCTCTTTTTTGGTGATGTAAGACGTCACATACCGAGCCACAGCCATACAGTTATCAGCCACAAACTGTATATCCATGTTAGCATTCCACATGGACAAAATCACCGGGTTGTAGTCGTTGATGTACTTGGACTCTTCGTTCCTCTTCAAATTGTAAGTGTTTTTAGGTGATTTCTTCATGACATTGTGTCGCAACGAAGACATCAAACTGTTTACTCTTCCTTTAGAAATCACCGGTCGTGGAAAGCCGAAACGACATTTAGTGTAGAACTTGTCTTTGTTTCGGAATTTACGACGGCAGTACTTTCCACATCGATGGCTTTGGAAACGCAGAACTTTTTCTCTTAGGCTTTTCTTCTCCTTTGCGTTTGGAACAGCACACGTAGAAAACTGTTGGATGAAACTCATCACTGAGTCTTCTGGATCCGTTCCAAATTTAGGTGCATCCTTGATCCACAGCAACATATGTATATGAGGAGCACCTCTTGCTTGGTACTCCTTTCTCCAGAAGAAATCCAACACCTCTCCAAGAGGTGGATTCTTCTTATTCATGATGAAAGACATCATAGCTTCAAATCTATGATTGAAGTACCTACATACATTGACTGGATCCAAAGAGCACAGTTCTCCGGGTGTCTTGAATTCGATGTTATCTACGTTAGCATTTGCCTCTCGTAGAAATTGAAGTAAGTCTTCCCAGCCATACTCGGCACAGCTCAGAGTGAGGAACCATGTGGGAGTACCTAAGTTCCTCAGCATACATTTTAAATCACCATGACGACGGTACCAGTACTCATTAGTACCACGCTGACACGCCATGAGATTAATCAGGTGAGAATCCAAAATACTATCTTGGACATTGACTTTATCCATAAAATCACTTGCCGAGATGTTTTGCATGTGTATACCACTTTTCAAGATGGGGTTCACTGCATATGACAGTCCAGACAGATCGCTTTCAAACAGGAGATGAAACAAATAAGGAATGCATTGTCGAAACCTAGCATCTCCTGCATACAATCGCAAAGTCCGGTATTCAGAAGCAGGAATTTGATGAGGTCGCTCATCATATCTTCCTCCCTGACCTGTTGGAAAAAGCTGTGGGAAACACCGAGCTTCCAAACTTTCCTCCCAAACACTAATGGGACTCCCTTTGGCTTGTTTCATTTGAAACAACTCAATAGCATTCCCCATGACTTCCTTGGAATGCAAAGGATGAACACTATAATGTTCATATATTTCTTCACTAGTAGAGGGTTCTACTTTCTCAATTTGACCAGCACACAAATCGCTATCCTCTTCCTCACTTACTTCCTCTTCTGCAACATATACATTCTTATAGTATTTATTATTTTTTTTCAAATACAATGTTGCCTTTTTAACTTTCCTAACATCTACTAAATCTTGCCATATTTTCTTATTCTTTGTCGGAACCCCATTAACTAAGATAACCAGAGGTTCCTCTTCCACTTTTTCTACTCCAATTGTGTTAATGTTTTTCTTGAAATCTAGAGGCAAATAAACAACTCTTCCCTTTAATCCTCTCTGTAAATCTGATGGAGGCAATTTCCCTGTCTTTGGCTCCATTCTTACAATAGCCTGAAAGGGATGGATACTTTGAATCAAAATAGATTCATAAGTATTTAAGTCCTTCAATTCAGAAGGAATCTCAACCAATTCCAGATTATTATGAACTGCTCTAGCAGGCATCTGGTTTTGTTTTAATTTGTTACAACAATAAGTACACACACGTTGATCCAATCCCAAATCAAAACAATTTTCTACCATCAAGTATGTTGCAAAATCCTTCCATTCACTATTATTTTCCCTTTCACTTTTTGCATATAAATCCACTAACTTAGTCTGATTCTTATAATAAGTGCGTCGACAACACACACAAGTGAAATTAGGCCTCTCACTTGATTTCACGTCAAACGTCGCAATTTCCCTCTGGAAATTATCTGTACTGGAAACCTGTACACTATCTTCCACATGACCCTCTACTTCTTGCTCAATTTCAACATTCTCCTCTTTACTTCCAAAGTAACAAAACTCAATTTCTTCACATATATTCTTCACATCTATTTCAGAACCATGCAAAAGAGCAGCGCATAATTGTTTCAGCATAATTGCTGGACTCTTAGCATAATACAACATTCTAACTAATTTCCTCACTTTGTTATGATGCACTGCTAGCATCCTGAAATGATGAAAAACACTCTGGCATACTCTCCTGGAAAGACAAGCCAGTGAATGACCATGCAAACCTGTCACTTCTCTTACTCTGCAAGGATCTAATTCTTGCAACAACATCATTTTCTGCTTCAAACTTCTTTTGTTAAATGACCGTACAAAATCACAAAGCAAATTGATGGAATCCTGTCGCACACTGCAAATACTACTACACTTCCAGGTGTACACAGGACCCTTAGCACGTCTTCCTAAAACCTCATTACCTAACACCTCTTCTGCCTCTGTTGTCACAAGTTTTTCTTTTTCAACTGGACAACCATCTTTCACTTCATAAGCACGACCACTGGTGTCAACTGCATGCACCAAATCATTATCCTGGAAATAACTCTCCTCATTAAAAAATGCCTCACAGCTTGAACTATGCATCCATTCTCCAGAAAAAACTTCACAAAAATTACTACGATTAACTATTCTCTTCCATCTACTATTTCTTTTGAAATCAAAAATTGCCTTGTTTAGCTTCCTAATTCTATTGATTATCAAAATAAATAACTTACGTTTAATTTCAAATGCCTGATCAATAACTTTCTCAACTTTTTTTTTCTCTTATAAAAAACTAGTTTCTGTTGACCTTTCTTAATATTTTTTAACAAATTGCCAATTATCCTGTTGCGGAACCTTCGTTTACGAATCTCCCTAAACTGTTGTTTCCTTCTACTATCATGCACAGATTTATCTCTTGCTCTAGCAGTAACATTTTTCATTGTCCTTTTCTTTCCATTTGATTTCCTTCTCGTTTTATGGACTGAAACATTTTCTGTAGTAATATTTTTTTTTATACAAATATTTCTTATGAAATATTTAGAGCTCTTACCCGGTGCTTTCTTCGTGGCTTGAGAAATCTTTTTGTTAGAGGACTGCTGCGGTTTTTTTTTCACCTGCTGTCTTTGACGTTTTGCAGCCTTTATCTGTCTTTGTATTGTAGGCATGGTGAAATCTTGAAATGATCTGCAGTTGAATCTGTGGGAAAATATAATAAAAAATGTTATTAAACATTATTACCAAACAGTAAATCAGTAACAGTGATCAAAAACTTAACACACTACTTGACATTTTAATTTGACGATTTTTTAGTCATTGGCAATTTTACAATACAGAAATACCAGAAAAGAAATGACATTTATATTTATGTTACCTATGCTATTTTATATGTGAATCTGATCTAATTTTATGAGCATATTTTAATATTTTATTGAAGACACTACACATAACCTGTTTTTGAAGGTGTCTTTATTTTTAAATTAAACGGTTTACCTTTTTACTTTTTATTGATTATAAATTTTAAAAATAAATGTTTATATTTCCAAAGGTTCAAGCAGGTCAGCTTCCCATCCTATATCATATAATTCGGACAAATCTGCATCCTCATCACGCTCTTCTTCATCCTCAGGATTTAAATCATCCAAAGGATCAACATCCACTGATGTTTCAATTACAAGTTCAATGATGAGGTCAAAATCAACTGATTGCAGATTGTCGCTCATGTTGAGGTTGTCTTTATCTTTAAAGAAAGATAACAACAATGAGATGTTGCAGAGTAAGAGACAAATCTCACAGATTATAATAGTAAAATTGTTTAACAAGATTAACATTTTGCAGCTATTATTTAGCCATGTCCAGCAATGCTGAGCAGGTGAAGCCTATGTCTAATTTTCCACTGAACAGGACTCATCTCTTCTTAACCTTGGATAAGCCTCACCGACTCTGTGTCCCCTGCACATACTTAAATGTTAAAGGGCAGATTTATATTAAATGGCACATCCCCAGGCATGCACCAGTTAACGTGCACCACTGCTCTGCCACCCATGGTGTGCCGCATTTACAATCAGATAGGAGAAAGCTGCGTCAAAACCCTGCGCCTGCTTGAAGCTGGCATAGGTCTTGATGCAGCATTGTGGAGATGGGGCACCCCTGAGCCTTGCTGGAGCTGCATCGCACTTGCGATACAACTCCAGCAATGCGCCACCTTTACGGCACAGATGCGTCACGCATCTGTGCCGTTTTTGCCCCATGCTGCGCCGCATTGTAAATGCAGCACACCATGGGTGGCGGAACAGCGGCGCAGGATGACTGTTACATCCCTGGTGATGCGCCAGTCATCATAAATCTATCCCTAAGCTTCTTATCTTGTTACAGATGAACTGCCATATGTATCATCAAAATATTTTACATTTTCTAAATAGCGAATTTTAAGGAATAAATAGCGATTCTTTACCATTCCTAATTTGCGATGAGCAAATTGCTAATTGCAAGTTACCCATTCATTTCCATGGGCTAGGAGGCTCATAGGAATGAAGGTTTAATTTGCGATTAGCAATTTGCTCATCACAAATTAGGAATTTTTCCAAGGGTGCAGGGGTGTCTCAAGAACACCCTGCTGCACCCCTGAAAAACAAATTTGGGGGCATATGGCACACATACATGCCCTAAGGGCATGTGTTGGCGTCATATGGCACCTTTTGTTTTTTTGAAAAAAAGCTTTTTGAAAAGAATTCACAAATTACCACCAATTTACCACAATAGTTTCCAAATCCTTAATGTCATTTTTTACATAGTTTTTGTTTGATACATTGCATTTAAGTAGTCACAAAATTTGCAAATCCTTCAGTGCAATTGCAAAATAAGGAATAGCAAATTTTGCTACTCCTTATTTTGCATCAAACTTGTTTGATACATACCATTTGTCTAATTAACATTCGCAAAGGCCGAAATTCGTAGAATTTTGATCTTTGCAAATGCTAATTAGCTTGATACATATGGCCCCAAGTGAGGCCTGTCTTGCGACATGGTGCATCTTTTGCATCACTGCTGCTTGGGTTTTATGTGGTACGTTTTTTTTACACCATGACATATCTGCCTAAATGCATCAATTTGTAATGTTGTCGCCTCATAGCAAATCTTTTGCACCACCGCTGCATCATAAAAGTGACGCACAGTGGCACAAAAGAGGCATACACCTATCATAAATCTGTCCCTAGCATTTTAAATGATTAATCCAGGATGACAATAAAGTGTGTCCTATCCAGAGGTTTGTTTAAGGTGAGGCCTACTCAGGATTGCAGATTAAAGTTACGCTTGATGAAGAATACAGAGGAGATAATACATGTATAGCTCTACCAATGAAGTAAGTGATGTCTACTTCATTGCGCCAGTCACCATAAATGAATCCATAAGCTTCTTATCTTGTTAGACATCAACCGCCATATGTATCATATAACTATTTTGCATTTCCAAAAAAGCGAATTTTAAGGAATAAATAGCGATTCTTTACCATTCCAAATTTGCGATGAGAAAATTGCTAATTGCAAATTACCCATTCATTTCCATGGGCTAGGAGGCTCATATAAATGAAGGTGCAATTTGTGATTAACAATTTGCTCATCACAAATTAGGAATTTATTCCAAAGGTGCAGGGGTGTCTCAAGAACACCCTGCTGCACCCCTAAAAAAGAAATTTGGGGGCATATGGCGCACATAAATTTTAACAACATTCCTTTACCTCAACAACGATTTTCAAATCATAACTTCAAAACACTACACATGGGAAAATTACTTAAATTGTCCTTAAGACACATGAAAGCGTTTTTTGATTGGCTTTCCTGCATGGTAGGGTCACTCTTAACATGGCTATGTAACACAAACATTCAAAATCTAAATTTTCCATGCACATGTGGGAGCATATTTACAAGCAATTTGCGCCACAGAGAAATGTCTTACACTAAAATGAGAAAAATAACATCAGGGACAGTCAATTGCCTTATAAAGAACCGTACACCATTATGTCCTTGTCATGAATTTAAAAACAATTCATTTTCCCCAAAAACGATTTTCAAATCATAATTTCAAAACACTGCACATGAGAAAATGACTTAAAATGTCATTAAAACACATGAAAGCGTTTTTTGATTGCCTTTCGAGCATGGTTGGGTCACTTTTAACATGGCTATGTAACACAAACATTCAAAATCAAAATTTTCCATGCACATGTGGAAGCATATTTACAAGCAATTTGCGCCACAGAGAAAGGTCTTACACTAAAATGAGAAAAATAACATCAGGGACAGTCAATTGCCTTATAAAGAAGCATACACCATTATGTCCTTGTCATGAATTTAAAAACAATTCCTTTTCCCCAAAAACGATTTTCAAATCATAATTTCTAAACACTGCACATGGGAATATGACTTAAAATGTCATTAAAACACATGAAAGCGTTTTTTGATTGGCTTTCCTGCATGGTAGGGTCACTCTTAACATGGCTATGTAACACAAACATTCAAAATCAAAATTTTCCATACACATGTGAGAGCATATTTACAAGCAATTTGCGCCACATAAATCATAATTTTCTCCTTAAAGCACACTATTCTCTATCTAAATTAAAGAAATATTTTCTCACCTTAGCAAATACTTTGAGTTTGAAAACAGTCTCAGAAACACACCAATTTGTCTTCAGCAGAGCAAAAGGTATGCACTCCAGAGTCTGCAGCTATCAAAAGCACAGAAATGCTGTAATTCTTCACACATATTTCTCATGTCACCCAATCAAAACTCTTCCCTCACTTTTTTTCAAATGAAAACCCTTCCCCCTCTGCCCTTTCTGCCTATTTTCCATAGCAACCACCTCCTGGAATACCTCTGGTGTTTGCAAGTTCACACAACAATGTTGCAATTGAACTCTGAACTCTCAGTGCACCTGCATATCCAGTGCATTCTTTCATTTAATGATTTTTTATTGACCACTCAAAATACATCTTTCAAAGAACACATCTGTGCACCCTAACTTTCTGTTTTCATCAATCAAAATCCACCAATCACTGTTACTGCTTCATGAACACAGAAACTCCACAGTTTTTTTTTCATTTTACACTCTCATTTTTTCAACTGCCATTTCATTGCCACACTTCATCTGACTGCAGGAGAACCTTCTCTCACCATGTTTTCTGTCTGGATTGTTGGTCATAGTTATATTCACTGGGCTCAAAGGTACGTTGAAAGCAGGAATTTACCTAACCTCAATTTACAAGATGTGGAAATTAAGTGGTTTGGCCACAGAGGATTAAAATGTCACCAATTGATACCATTGGTGAAAACCTTTATGCATTTGCCAAAACCTGACCTGTTAATTGTGCACTGTGGAGGTAATGATTTGGGCACTTTGACAGGGGTAGGTCTGGAAATGCTTTTAAAGGACACCTTTGAGCAATTAATGGCACTTTTTCCTCAGACTGCCTTGGTATATTCAAATATATGCCAAAGACAGAAATGGAGGTGGTCAAACCAATTTTGTCCACAAATTGAGAAGTCGAGGAAGCATGTAAACAAATCTGTTTCAGCTTACATGAGAGACCATGGAATGGGCTCCCTGTACAACAATAACTTGCGTTACTACATGCAAGATATCTACAGAGGAGATGGAGTTCACTTCTCAGATGAGGGCAACAGAGTTTTCACTCTGAATTTAAGAATGTGCATTGGTACCTACTTATAAGTACCTAAATGTACCATAAACCCAAAAGCTCTTCTCAGAGCTACCCTACATCTAATCACTCACAATTATTATTTAACTCTAACATTTTCACTAATTTTCAACAAAATACGCTCCCTGGGGCGCTACCCGGTACGCGTACCGGGAGCTAACCTCGCGAATTTTTTTTAAAAAAATGTTTTTTTTTCGCACATATAAGCCTCCTCAGCCACCCTCATAAAACCTAGGGGGTCAAGATAACTCTACCGTGCCCCCTTCTACCCATTCTGAACATTATTTGCCCTCCATCTTGTATCTTAATTCGACTGAAACACAAAATGGTGGACTCCCGGAACGCTTAAGGTCCGCGAACCGAGGCGCTCAACGGTTCGCGTACCGGGTCGCTCCCTGGGAAGATAAAGAAAATAAAAAATAATCAACAAATCCAACAATCAATTAACATACAGCATTTGAAAAGTCTATCATTCATTTTTCATTGTAGTACGCTCCCCAGAGCGCTTCCCGGTTCGCGTACCGGGCGCTACCCACGCGGGGCCCTTTTAAAACCTCCACATTAAACCTAGGGGGTCAGCGAGGATCTACTATGCCCCCTTATGGTTATTTCCCCCTTTGTTTTGGCCTCCTCTTGTCTCTCGATCCTACCGAGAGACAAGATGGCGGCCGCTCCGGACTGTTTAGAATGTTGACAGACACCGGAGAGCCAATCAGCTTCGCTACGCGAAGTTTTGGTACGCTTAAGGTCCGCGAACCGGGGCGCTGCCCGGTCCGCGCTTACAGATATATATCTTTTTTTGAACGTTAATTTCTCAAAATCCACTGCAGCACATATATTGAGACCTACAAAAGGCACATCGGGCTACCAGTCCCTACAATTTAGCCAAGTTTCGTGCAAATCCATTCAGCCGTTCGGGCTAAAAGTGAGGCTAACCGCCCTATGGAAAACTCAATGTTAAAAACACGTTTTGGGACCCCCCTTTTTTCTCGGCCCCCCCTGGACGAACCCCCCCCCAAATTTTCAGGGGCTGCTCAGAAACAAAATGTTCCATTTTCCAGAAAATTTCAGCCAATTCCGTCCACAAACGCCAAAGTTATTAGACATAGAATTTTCAAAAATCCCATAGGGAAAAAATCCTAACTATATATACCTACTGGCGACCGCCAGTAGGTAATATATATATGATGTATGCATATATATATATATTTTTTTATTTTTTATTTTTGCGCCATGTGGTCTATCAGCAGGATCGCTCTGCAGCGGGTGCCGGCGCTGGGCCAGACCAATGACCAAGAATTATTATGAACTGGGGTGGCAGAGTGGGCTAAAGTACGGTGATGGATTAGACCCAGATCTTATGACTGGGTGTGAGTGTTTGATTGGTTCAGATGCTCCGTCCATTACCACCCCCTTTTGTACCGCTTTTGGCCGCCATAAGTGTAGCAGGGTAGGCTCAGACGTGAGTCCCTTGTTCACTTTGCCACTGGATTCAAGCAAGCCGGGCTGAAGACGGCTGCAATGCCAGAAACCGGTCCTCGGAAGCTTGTTTCCGGTCCAGGGAAGGCATGGCTTGGCAGTTCGGGCTGGACTGTTCCCATGAGCCACAGGGTCAGACTGATTTGCATATAGCCATGTCTGAACTGAGGTGGCAGAGTAGGCTAATGAACGGTGATAGATTAGACCCAGATCTTTTGACTGGGTGTGAGTGTTTGATTGGTTCAGATGCTCCGTCCATTACCACCCCCTTTTGTACCGCTTTTGGCCGCCATAAGTGTGGCAGGGTATGCTCAGACGTGAGTCCCTTGCTCACTTTGCCACTGGATTCAAGCAAGCCGGGCTGAAGACGGCTGCAATGCCAGAAACCGGTCCTCGGAAGCTTGTTTCCGGTCCAGGGAAGGCATGGCTTGGCAGTTCGGGCTGGACTGTTCCCATGAGGCACAGGGTCAGACTGATTTGCATATAGCTATGTCTGAACTGGGGTGGCAGAGTGGGCTAAAGAACGGTGATGGATTAGACCCAGATCTTTTGACTGGGTGTGAGTGTTTGATTGGTTCAGATGCTCCGTCCATTACCACCCCCTTTTGTACCGCGAAGATTAATTTTACAGCAAAGGACGCCGCACACAGCAACTTCCATTTTTAAGATTTATTCAGTGCCCAGTCTGACACACCAACGCGTTTTAGCCTTGCAGCCTTGCTCACAGTAGGTGGTACTACTTTTTGCAACCGTTTATACTATTTCCTGTTTCAAACACACCCATGAATTCTGGAACACGTAGTTTCAAGTTATTTAAAACAGATCACCTTTGTCAGACATTATCCTGTTTCAAAAGAAAAGAACGTCATTGTATTTAAATTTCACAATGTCACTTTTTTAAAGCAGATGTTCATTTTTAAGACAAAGTAAATGTCACTTTTCCTGATATGTAAAACGGAAAATAAAAAATCATTGGATGTTCTTATGATGTGGATATGTGCATCACTGTTCATTGCTGTACAGTACATTGTATTCATCCGAACATATATTCCCATGATAGAAATTAATACATGAGTCTAATAGCAGATTCCGGTATAGTACCTTCCTTAGTAACCCTTTATCTTTTCCGGTTTCTTAGCATGAGTTCCTTTAGAGCAATGTTATTGTGCACATCGGTATAAGGTAGCATAATTCTTTTCTAAGTGGACATAAAGTTCTTCATCCAAATTCATGCCTCTCGGGCTTTTGGTCCATAATCATATTATATATTTTGATTCCAGTTGTCGTAGTTTCTTTCTTTGGTCACCAATTCTTTCGTGTTGATCTACTGTGTCTATGGCAAATTAGTTCATGTTGCGTCAGTCCCCGCCTTGACATGTTAAGAGATGTTTTGCTGTTGCATATGACAGATCTCGATTTTTCACTGCTCTAATGTGTTCCTGCATTCGCTTTTTTAACATGCAGATGGTACTTCCAATGTAGAGCGTTCCGCAATTGCATTGAATGACATATACCACAAATTTTGTTGAGCATGTGATTCTTTTGTTAATTTCAATCAATCTCCCATCTGGATCTCTTATGTTTCTTTATTTTATTGATGCCGATCTTGCACACTTTACAGGCATTACATTTAGTAAAGCCAACAGATTTGTATTAGTTTATTTCTAATATACAGTAAATAAAAAGTGTTTGGATCCCTGCCAAGTGCCTTCATGCTCACCTCGCTCGACCCAAGAATAAATGAGGGGACACTGACATCTTGTTGTTTGACCTGGGCCAGAGTAAGCATCGTGTTGTATATAAATGAAGTTCTGAGTCATAGATATATTTAAGGTTGCTTTATTCAAGGTAGTTACAGGTCCAGTTCTTATGATGGTAATTAACAGACCCCACCAGGAGTGACCGCCCTGTCACTCAGCCTGCCTCCAACTGTCTGTAGGCCAAGGCAAAACCCCCAACATTCTATGATGTCATCAGGTAAACATACTGTGACATCAAGTGAGTATCAAGGAATTACAAGGCTAGGGAAAAGAGTCAAAGTCCATGTACAACACATCGCTAGTCTCTTGGCTGGTCAACAACCATCCATCATCACTATAGCACTGTCAAAGGGTCTGATTCAAACTATAGCTGGACTTGCGTGACTGTGACAGGGAGTCTTGCTTGGTTTGGCAGTTCTCATGTGGCAATGGGTTATGTCTGTAGTGGTTGCCTTTGCTGCCGTGATGCCAGAACCACGTCACATCTGTCTCAGTTGCTGGCCCTGCATCCCTGATCCCTGTCCTCGTTGCTCCCTCGGAACTGTTTGACTTACTCTATTCTAGAGAAGTGAGCTCTGCTACTGTAGCCAGCACCGCCTATGAGCTAACAACATGGTAGGATGGTCACAGACCGAAGGTGCTAACAACTGCTAGCTGATCTCATGAGCCACCAGAGCACCTGATATTTCCGTGGCTCAATCTGACAGAGGTCATTTAACGCGACTCAGGTCAAATAGTGAAAAAAATCAGCCAGTTTCCTGCTGCTGGCCAATAGCACATATTCTGCCCTAGTTTGCTGGTGACTGGGAAACAATTGAAAATGTTAATCCACCACTGCATATTTAGCAGAGTTTATTTATTATTAGATTGCTGACCAGACAAATAGTGAGAAGAAGGTTGTCATTTACCTGGAAGGGCATTTGTTATAAACATCAACAACAGAAAAAAAACATCTTGTGGCAACCTGTTAGTGGTGTTCATGTATAATGAGCATGTTTTTAATATATGTTAAAAAACATTTGCTTGACCAGTAGCAATATGTTGTTTATTATTGTTTATAGACATTCTTCTGTCAATTTTTCTGCTTTGATGCTTTTACATGACTTGTGAGGGCTAAGCGCATTTTGTGAATCTAATGGCAAGATGTGTACTTGTTCTGTTCCTCTGCTTCACAGCAATTGTGGTACATCAGCAAACAAGGACCGTCAAAACACAGAAGTATCTAGGACAATGACAGAGGGGGCCCTTAAATAGGGATACATTGGGATAGATGCTTGAAGAGGTGGCATGTGAGGATCCATTTGGATCATACATTATCAGTGTTTCTAGTGTCGACACCATCCCTGTTTGAGCCTCCAATGCAGGAGTTCACAATGCTAATAAAGGCTGTGGTCATAGGACACAATGGAACTGGAAGTTGGCAAAGGAGGTGCTCTGGAGGATTAGGACCTGGAAGAGGCTTACAGCAGCCAGTGGTGCAGGATTAAGTGCCCAGTGGTTAATAGAAGTAGTCAGAGAGGTTGTGTTGGTAGTGGAATTGTGAACACCCAAATAGGTGTTGTGGGGATACTGAGGGTCAATCCAGGGGTCCAAAGTTGCTTAGTAACAGTGAGAGAGAGGCTAGTTAATAGTCAAAGTGCCAGTGGAAACATCCAGGTAGATACCTTGAGGTACAGTTTGAATGCTCTCAGAATTGTGTGGTCAAAGGTTGTAGTATGGATGAGGTTTTCTGAGGTGGCATAGGGGCTCATGGATTCTGAAGGAGGTGGTGAGAACATTTCTGAAACTGGTGGGATGTTTAAGGGCCACATAATGGATTGGAGAGATGGCAGAAAGTATTGTATTGGCCGGTAGATTGGACAGAGAAGCCCTGAGGGCTGACCCCAGGTGGATGTAGTCTTAGCACTGGTCAATAAATAAATAATCAAGCTTGTAACAAAAGGTATCTATGTGCAATGTATGAAGACTTCAACAAATCCTCAATATGCCTGCCTTTTTAAACTCCTACACACACTCAAGAGCAAACATATGTATAAGATTCTAAGTTGTGGCTGTGCGCATCCTGTTTGGCATTAAATTGTTAAGTCCTGCTTGAATGTTACATCCTGCTTGGCAGGTCTGCTAGGGCTTTAGATATAACACGTGGGGAAGAATTCATGGTAGTGAAACAGAATACCAAATGCTTTGGGCTCTATTTACCAATCCGTTGCGTTGCCTTTGAACTCATTTTAGAGGACAGTAAAGACTTACTATTCCAACACCTCTGATTTTGCACCAGAGAAGGAATGCACACGTCAGTACAAATGGCTGTCTATATGACTGACAAGTTCACTATCTTTAATGTATTTAAGGGCACATGAAGCTAGGACACTATCAAGCTGGAGACAAAGAAGTGTAAAAGCAAATGTATTCACTAGGATCATGAACAATATAAATTTAGCCATCAGAACCTTAACTCAATGGGGTTGTAGGTGGCACACAATCAAGATGGCCACATGCCTGTGAGGCTCTGGCAGCTTGGCAAGAAAAATCCCCTACATCATGAATCCAGACTGAAATGTCTGCAGCTTAATAGTTGGTGAATTCTGCAAAGCTGTGGTGATTTGCATGGCCGCATGAAGCTGCTGAATGGCTCCAGATCGGCCTCTGTACATCGAGGGGCAAGCATGTTATAACTCCTGGAAGCCAGCGCGGCTACCACTGCTACGTGATTCCCGGGGATCCCATGTGGCGGCAGGCCTCTATGGCGGGTGGCGACTGCTGTCTCCATACGCCTACTGACAATCTGCCCAACTGCAAGCCCAGCTGACGCTGTCATGTGGAGATTGTGAGGCAAAAACCCATCAGAGCCTCTGGAGACACATTGTGAGGTGCTTGCTGCCCTGTGATAATACCAGAGCCCCGCTCGAGCGCCGCTGCCCGCTCCTTACCTAGACTTCCCACCGGTTACACTCCAATGCTACCAGAGAGCCTCTTTACTGCTCCAGCCTATAACACTTGAAGTTTGCCCGAGCTTATGGCAACTTATTTGTTATTGATCACAGCGGGCGCCCTTCAGTACTAGAGGTGACTGGTCTCCCTGCCTTATGCTGGTGACTTTAATCACAATGGAGCTGACGCCATTGTTGATTGTGCCTGCGTAGGACTCCTGCGTTGCACCAAGTTTATCCCTCCCCTTCCGATGCCACTGCCCTTGATCCCCTACTGCTGCACTTGTCTGCCTCCTGCCCTCATTGGGAACTGATCAGAGTGCTGTCCGAGCGTGCCTTCGGTGGTCTTATCTCTGGTACTTCGGGCAATACTGTGAACTCACACCCTTGGCCCCTATTGGTTGCACTTTTTGACAGTGGATGTTATGTGGTTTGGGGGACATTGAACCTGACCTGGGGTGGTGTGTTTCACAGCCTGATCCTGCAAGTACTGCACCACCGGACTTGGGCACGGACTCTTCTCCATCCCCTGGCAATCGCGCCTCAGGGCTCACTCCTTCTCTGGTAACCATCGCTACTTCTTGCCTGACGACCACCTGTGGGGTCCTCATAATGAACGGTTGTTGAGTATTTCTGACACAGAAGATGCAAGCTCCCAGATGCATCGTCAAATGACGCAAATGGATAAACTCTTGAAAATAATTGCGGCAAAAAATATGGATCTTGAGGCCTGCAGCCACCACAATAATATCCGGGTGCTGGGCATACCTGAAAGCATGAACACAGGCCGCATGGAGGAATTTATTGAGCGCCTCTTGTTAGATGTCTTAGGATCTGAGTCCTTCTCAGCACAACTCATTTTGAAACGTGCGCATCGCTCCCTGGGTCCTCACCCTCCTCCTTGTAGCTCACCACGTCCTATGGTGTCTGGACTCCTTAACTACTGGGACCGTGACACAGCACTAAAAATGGCTCAAGAGAAGAAATCGCTGCACTTTGAGGGTAATGAGTTCACCATATACCCAGACTTCACAGGCGCGGTTCAGGAGGCACGCTGGAAATTCCTGCAAGTCAAACAAAAGCTTCGAAAAGCCCAAATTGACTATGCTCTCATGTACCTGGCACGGCTGCGGATCACCCATCAAGGGAAAACCATCATTTGTACCAATCCGCAGCAAGCTGGGGACTTCCTTAAGTCTCTTAAGCGCAGATCGCTGTGTCAAGACTCGGTCAATCTGGATTCCAGTTCTTCATCCCCTACAGGGAGCTGAACTGAAGGATTCACAACTCAAATGTCGAGAATTGCCAAAAGCCCCAATACCCTCACTACCGAACATTACATTCTGCTTAATCTCAGTTCCTGCAATCACTGCCAGCATATGCTGTGGGCACAGTAAATGTAGTCAGGTGCTTTCTTTTTTATTGCTCTCCAGTGTTTAGTCATGATCAGATACATATTCCCTGTGAATTATAAGCATTATATTACTCAACAATGGGTTTTATTGTTTCCTTATGATAGGTTTGTTTTGGACCTTGCCAAGCACCCTCCCCCCGGAGCTCTCCCCTCCTTTGTCCCTATAGATTTGGGACACTCCTTCTCAGTTCAGTTATGGGTTGGGTGAAGGGAGGGTTTTGTGTTCCACAGGCCCCCCAAATGGGTGTTCCCCCACACTTCGAGCTTTTTTGTTTGACTGTTTTGGCTCTTTTGTTTGGGACTGTACAATCAGACGGAATTTGGGGTAGGGGAGGGCAATCATGCAACGGCATGATTGGGGTGCTGCGGTGGGGGGAGGGGAGGGGGGGGTTGTTTTTGGGATACCATTACACTGTCAGCATGGTTGGGGTGCTATCCCATGTGGGGAATCGTTTGGGATTGTTGTATTTCTTTGTTGGACTTTGGTCACATCAGCAGTTAGACATTTCAGCCCACAATATATTACCCATAAGCTCATCCCACAATATGACATCATTCCTATAACACAGCATAATCAGGACTGGTTCCACACTCTGATAAGCTGCATTTAAAATTAATTAATGGAACAACAGGGGCCTTGGCTACCCACATAAACGTGGTCAAATCCTTGCATACCTTGATAGACATCAAATACAGTTTGCATTGCGTTAAGAAACACACACTGACCCCCCGCTGCCCCCAGTGCTTTGGAAGCGTGTGGGCCTATGATCGGGTGTTTTACTCCCAGTCTACAGATTCGTGCAGCACATTGATTTTAATTTTAAAAAACACCCCTTCCTTCTTTGAAGTGCTTACAGCGATCCTTTGGGGAGAAGTTGCTTGTTCTGGGGCACACTGGGTCCCCAGTCTATTACGCTTGTCTTCTGTTATGGACCCAATATGGATGATACAGATTTTTTTACTACCCTCTGAAGACACATTCTACAGATGGGATCTACACACATCTTATGGGGGGTGATTTCAACACTACTTTATGTCCCTCAGTTGATAGGTCCAATCCCCTCCTGCATCATTACACCAAAACCCATGACACATTATCCCAGCTGCTCCTAGCTCACATGGGAGGGAAGACACCTCGACTATTGGATAGGTACCCAGGGGGGTTTTCCTTGGATCTTCTCGGCTGAACATTTGGCTAGGTACTTTTAGATCATGCACCGGTCTGTGTAACAATTGCGCCTCCCAATCTTCTTGCGACTCCACACTCCGGGATACTGTTTTTCAGACAGAGCTTGGTGAGGAAATTTCGGATTTTTTTCACCACAATAAAGGCACTGTCACACATGTAGGCAAGATCTGGGAGTCATTCAAAGTTACAATGGGTGCCACATGTATGTCAAAAAGTGTCGGAGTCCTTCACAATATCTGTCGTAATTTGCGATGTCTGGAGGGTGAATTGAAACAACTCAAGAATGGTCTATGGAACAAGACATTTGGTGACCAATGAGCAATACTCTGGGAAAAGCTCACTGTCTACACCACCACGGACGACCATGAAGCCAAATTCTGGGGCAAATACTTCACAGCCCGTTGGTATGGAGAGGGGTCCAGACCCGGTGAGCCTCTGGCAACTGACATACGCCTTCCCCGGTTCTCTAATTACGCAATAGAAATTGTAGATGGAACTGGTGTGCGCCACTGGGATTCTCTTGAGATCCTTCACACATATACCAATCTCTACACATCTCGTAGAACTGCTCCCCCAGATCTATCTCACTGGTTTTACAAGACCAGGCTGGGTTTATACCTGGGAGAGCAACTTCTCATAATCTCCGGACTCTCATCTCTATTCTCCAAAATGGCGACCCCCAATTAGCTCTTGTTGCGGTCTTCCTAGATGCCCCCCAAGTCATTTCATTCGGTTGAGTGGGATTACCTTTTTTTTTATTCTTCAAGGCATGGGTTTGCCCAACAGGTTTCTAGCATATATTTGCCTCCTGTACACTTCCCTGAAAGTAAAAATTTTGAATAATGGACATGTCTCACCCAATCTGTCTCTTTGGCGAGGCATTCGGCAAGGATGCCCCATGTCTCCCCTCCTGTTTGCCCTCACCATAGAACCCCTAGCTGCCAAGATTCGGCAACACCATCAGTAGAAGGGTCTTCGTTGTTTCCTCTGCTAGATTCTCATTTCCTTATATGCTGAACATGTTACCCTGTATGTGAAAGATTCCCAGCAGAATCTCAATCCGCTCCTGTGGGAATTTGTCAAGTTTGGTGGGCTCTCCGGTATTCATATAAACTGGACTAAATCTCAGATTTTCCCGTTAACTACATTGGTGACACCTTTTGCTACCGACTACCCCATAGAATGGTGCTCTACTGAGGTCAAATATCTGGGTATACATGTTACTGTGGATCGCAAGGAAATGATGCAGCTTATCTATGGGCGAACACTTGACCAAGTAAATGGCTACATCACTAGGTGGAACGCACTTCTTCTTAATATGGCAGGCTGTCTCTCTCTTATTAAAATGGTGATCCTTATACATGTTAAATATCCTGTATTGACCAGGTAGACATTTTTTCTCCTTGTACAGGACGGAGCTGCTTCAGGGTGGCAGACAGCCCCATATTCAATGGGACACGCTTGTGAGACTATACTCCCAAGGCGGCTTTGACGTCCGAATTCTAATTGAATTACTTGTGTGCCCTGTCTCATTATGGCCACTACTGGTTACACCCTCCTATTTACATGCCACATGTGGCAGCCAAGCACTGGCTCGCAAATTCAATCCCACTGGATGGGGTTATATTGTCCACTGAGGCACCCCGTGCCCCGTGCCCATTGAATGCACAATTAAGGCATGGACTGGCATTTCTCACTATCTCCACACTCCACTGTTATTCTCCCTGTTGCCACCACTCACTTACCATCTGAAATGTTCCTAATTAAAGGAAGGTGTGTTTAAAAGAGTTAAACTTCAGCGACATATGCAGTGCTGGGGCGATCGCTACATGAACGGCACATTCCGAACGCTCCAACAACTATACTCAGACCCCCTCCACCCTCTGCCATGGAAACCTTCCTATATGTTTGCTTGTGCCAAGGACCTAAAGACAGTACTCCTTCATACCCGCAAGAGCTCCCCCATTGCATCTCACACTACGTTCGAGCACCGCCTCACATTTAGGTTCTACACTCTATCATAATTTATACAACGACACTGAATATCTCCCATGTGCTGCTCATGATGAATGGTCAATAAAGCTTGGGCTGGACCTTACAGATCAGCAGTGGGTATAGTGCTGTAAGCTGACGGAGCAGATTTCCTCTATTAGTCGGCTCCGTCTCATACATTATACATTTCTGCACTGCACCTACTACACCCTGGTTAAACTACACAAATTTGGGTTAACAGATGTGGCAGATGGTGGCAGAAGGGAATGATTTTCTACACTTGCCTGGGAGTGTTGCTCAGTTAATACTTATTGGCAACAGGTGTTTACAGCACTGCCTCTGATGATCTCCATGTCACTTCATACAGCCCCACTATTGGGAGTATACCGAACAACCGCATGTAGCCTACCATCATTTTGCATAATTCACCCTACTACTGGCTCGACGAAGGGTGGCCTGCAGGCGGGGTCGTGGGAGGGCGCCTAAATTCAAGGAATGGATTGAGGACCTGATACTCTGGCAAGAGCAAATAAACACATATGCCGAACTATTCTCAACCTCCTCACGTCCTGAGATATTTGGGGTCCACTACAATGATATCTCCGGCAACACCCCATTGAGAATTGACGTGTTGCCTGTTCCCCTCAAGCACTTTGATGGGGATCTGTGATTTGTCTGGTGCCCGGTTCTACCCAATACCTACACACATGCGGGGAATGGTCCCTGTCGCTCTCTCATGAGTATTCTCATTAACTAAGTTAAGCCTACCATCTCTTACAATTGTCATGTGTCATGAATCAATGATGTGGACTACTGTATATTGCTGTGTTTCCTATTTTGCAGTGATACTTCATTGACGTAATACAATAGATTCGCTAGAGATGTGCTGCATGTAACTCTAATTGAACCTTCATTGTAATGCGGATTGCTTCTCATGTCAAAGAACCTGGACACAAACACAGGAAAGATCTGAAGACTCACTTTTTTTTTTAATCTTACATCATGATGCCCAGTTGTTCTATTAGAAACCAGCTGTCTCTCCAATCACAGGCTGACTGCATCTTTTTTTAAAACTGATCGGCACTATGCTGCCTTTCAGCTAGGTTCACACTATACACATATTGCATACATACCTATGTATTCACAAGCCTTACTCCTCCTAGCTCACGCTATTTTAACACACTATATGTGCCTACAAGATTGCTGAGACATGATTGGAACATCCTTCTGAATCTCCCTCAATATACCTCACGCTCGTTATACAGGTCAGACTAAAATGCTGCACCCCCAAGGGGCACAACTAAAATGAAGATGGTGCATGTCTAAATGTGCAACTCTATTTCTCTTAAGCAGTCTGGCCTCAATATGAACCTATTGTAGCACACTTCCTACTCTCTTTCATGACAATATGTTGGATTTCATACAGTCCTATTTTTTTTATTTCCCTTGGCAGTTTGTATAACTGGGGCCAACCAAAGATAATATTTTTAAAACCTATTGGCTGGGTGGCTTGTGGACTAACTGTAGTGGTCTGTGTTCACCCTCATGGTCACAGGTTCAATTCCAGGCTTGTCCACTCAGCCTTTCATCCTTCTGAGGTCGATATAATGAACACCATTGAGTTAGGTAACATCTGTTATGTAGCACCAAGATACCCATGGCTGAAGGGGTGCTTTACATATACTCATGTTTTGTTGTCAGATAAGGGCGGTAATATCGCCATACAGAATGTGGATGACTACAAAAGAGAGTGTAAATGCGAAGAGGCGGGTGGCAGCGGTACTCAGGCTGCGATAGACTTGGAAAACTGCCGACGGCGTATTGCTTACTGGCACTAACCACGAGACGTGCTGTTGACTTATCTCTGCAAGATCACTCATTTTTTACCCGGCAGCCGGGACGGAAGTACAACCGGCAGAGAGTAGACCAAACGCTGCAACTACTGCCTTTGGAGCCCTGATGAAGTCGTGGGCGATGTGCCCTGACGAAACACGTGTTGGCTGGGCGATGTGATTAAAACAGATTTGAAAGAAATACTTCTATCAAGACTTCGGCTACATACATTATTTGTGTTATTTTCAGACTGTGATTACTTACAGTATTTTACTGCCATAAATTGACGTGTGCACAGATCTATGTTGTAACTTCGACTCACTAAACCAGAATGAAATTGGGTTTTCCTTTACTTATAACATCAGTCGCCATAAAATAGATTTCCTCATCATCTTTGTATATATCGATCAAGGCCAAATACAAACAACGCTATATAGGAAGAAAACAGCTACCAACAGTATCTTGCATGCCGAAAGTTACCATCCACACTCGCTAATTAGAAGCACCCCCTATGGGGAATTTATAAGGATGAAACGCAATTGCTCACAAGATGAGAATGCCAAAAAAGAAATTGAGAACAGTGCCAAAAGACTCAGGAGAAGAGGCCATCAAGAAAGAGAATTACAAACATGAATGAACAAAATTGAAAATCGAACACGAACTGAAATTCTAATAAAGAAACCAAAAATATCAAATACAGATGATCGTGAAAATAACCAACAAATTTGAGTTTGATCCTATCTTACAGCAAGGAATCTCACAAAATACGCCAGAGTGTACAAAAATACTGGACCCTTTTGAAAGAAGAACATGAAGAAACTTATAGGCACAAATCCCCAAATTACGTTCAGAAAAGCGCCATCAATTAAAGACATACTAGTTCAAAGTCATTTCAGCCAGAAAATCAAAACACAAAGTTGGCTAGAAAAGCAGCAGAATGGCTTTACTAAATGTAATGTCTGTAAAGCGTGCAAGATCGGCATCAATAAACGAAACATAAGAGATCCAGAGGGGAGATTGCTTGAAATTAACAAATGTGAATCATGGAACACATTAGAGCAGTGAAAATCGAGATCTGTCATATCCAACAGCGAAACATCTCTTAACATGTCAAGGCGGGGACTGGCGCAACATGAACCACTTTGCCATAGACACAGTAGATCAACACGAAAGAATGGGCGACCAAAGAAAGAAACTACGACAACTGGAATCAAAATATATAATACAATTACGGACCAAAAGCCCGAGAGTCATGAACTTGGATGAAGAACTTTATGTCCACCTAGAATAGAATCACGCTACCTTATACCAATATGCACAATAACATTGCTCTAAAGGAACTTATGCTAGGAAACCGGTAAAGATAAATGGTTACTAAGAAGGGTACCATACCGGAATCTGCTTTTAGACTCATGTATTAATTTCTATCATGGGTATATGTTCGAATGAATACAATGTACTATACGGAAATGAACAGTGATGCACATATCCACATCATAAGGACATCCAATGATTTTTATTTTCCGTTTTACATATCAGGACAAGTGACATTTACTTTGTCTTAAAAATTAACATCTGCTTTAAGAAAGTGAAATTGTGAAATTTAAATACAATGGCGTTCTTTTCTGTGTGTTTGTTGTGCTCCTGAGGCGGAAGCCGGGAGCGAGGCTCTGTGCTCATTTTAAAAACATTTGTGTCACCCTGAATACTGTGTATATTTTTAAAAACACACCTTTGCTTTGCTGAAAGCCTGGGGTTGAAAGCAGCCGATTTACTTACTGCTGAAAGACCGCCAGTGATCGTTGTTTGGCGCCAGCGCCAGCGCGCTGAAACCGGAGGCCACGCCCCCTTCCAGGCACGCCCCCTCTCCCCTCACCGGAAGTAGCATAAAATATGTGCATGACCAGGAAGCGCAGCGGGCGCGACGATTGCGCGCCGAAGGCGCGCCTAAGGCAAGCCCGTCTGCGCCCGTCCGCGCACGACCGGGCCCAGGGCCAGAAGCTCTGCCAGACGGACATGCCAAAAGGGTGAGTTACTCAAGACGTGACTTACGTAGTCTCAGACCCACCAAAAGCACACACTGTAACTATGTTTATGACTCAGTTGGAAATTTCACAAACTGTGCCATCTGCACTCCGGTCAAACTACAATTGACTCAAGGGCCACTCACACACTCTGGCCTGAAACTAGCAGGACTGAACTGTAGGTCGCTCCCTATGCATGCCTTGCTCATTAACCATCTGCTTGATGACCATGAGCTAGACATTCTGTTCTTAACAGAAACGAGGCTCACACCGCATTCTGACTCGGATGTAGTCATGGCTCTGCCTCCGGGCTTTCTCATCCAATCCCAGCCACGCCCTTGTGGCAGAGGAGGCGGACTGGCAATTCTGTATCGAGAGTATCTCCCATGCAGAATTAGCGATGCTTACATCAAGGATTAAGAGAGCTGCCATTTCAACATCCGTCTGTCTCCGGTAACCTCGTTGACAGGCATTCTGGTGTATCGCCCCCCCGGCCATTTTGGCCCCTTTGCTAGCGCCCTACTGGATTCCATATCAGCTCTTGCCCACTCCACTTCCAACTTCACTGTGCTAGGGGACCTCAATATCCATTTTGACGATCACTTAGACACAGGGGCTGCTGACCTGGCACGAGATCTAGCTGCCTATGGTCTCCAACTAGCAAACACCGGAGCTACCCATATCAAGGGTCATTTGCTAGACCCAGTCTTCACTAATATTCGTACCCTCCTGGCCAAACCCGTATGCCCTCTCCCTTGGACTGACCATTTTTTGGTCCCCCTCTTCTTACCAGGAGAATTCAGGAAGCCTCCTAAGCCCATCACGTATACCCGAGACAGGGCATGGTCCAGACTCCCTATCAAGGACTGGGCCAATGCTCTAGAATCATCGATCCCCATCCCTACCGGGAACACGGTTATAGCTGACAGTAACCTGAGGAAGTGGATCTCCGACTCACTTGATCCTATCATCCCCATGAAAACTCGCGAAGATAAAAGCGGAAAGTTAGGTTCAGCCCCCTGGTTTAACTTAGAACTTAGAGCCCTCCGCAAGGATTGTAAAAAAGCTGAGCGATTATGGAGGAAGGACTGGCTTCACTCCAATAAAGATGCATACCGGAGGACTGTCAGAACATACAAAGCTGCTCTGAAAACCTTTAAAGCCTCCTACTATGACGACAGAATAAAAAATGCCACCAATTCCGCGAGAGAATCTTATCTCATAGTAAAAGAACTCCTAAAGATCCCTGAACCTCCATCACTGTCCAGTGTCACCCCAGACAGGAATAAAGAACTAGCTAAATTCTTTGACTCCAAAATCACCACCATCCTAGACTCACTTCCTCAACCTAGTCAGCTAATGTGCTGGGACACGATCGCACCTGACACCAGCTCAGTAAGCACCCCTGGCCCGTCTCTTAATGCCTTTAGAGCAGTTACATTGGATGAAGTCGAAAAGACCCTGGCCAAAATGAAAAGTGGCTCCCCCCTAGATCCCGCACCCATGAGGTTTCTCAAAGCAGTCGCCCCAGTGATTGTTCCTCCAGTTACGGAGCTGATCAATGCCTCTCTATCTCAAGGCATGGTCCCTCCCAGCTGGAAGGGAGCGGTAGTCAAAGCCCTGCTAAAAAAAAACCAACTAGACCCTTCCGACCTAGCCAATTACAGACCAATTTCGCTCCTTCCTGGCATCAGCAAAATTGCCGAAAAACTGGTCAACGCTCAGCTGTCCCAGTTTCTCGAATCAAACAATCTGCTGCGTCAGTGCCAAACGGGGTTTCGCCCTGGCCAGGGCACGGACACCGCCCTCCTCGCGGTCATCGAGGAGGCAAGGTGCATTTTGGATTCGGGGGGATCAGTGGCAGTGATCCTCCTGGACCTTAGTGCAGCCTTTGATACGGTGGACCACCGTGTCCTGCTCCATCGGCTGGCTAGGGCGGGACTCGGGGGCACAGCGCTGGCCTGGTTAGAGTCTTTCCTCTCGGGCCGCTCTTTTCAGGTCTGGGATGGCTGCTCCCGGTCTGACTCTCTTCCTCTGATAAATGGGGTTCCCCAGGGCTCTTCACTGAGCCCTACCCTTTTTAATGCCTATATGGCCCCTTTGGAAGATGTAGTTGCCCCCTTTGAAATTAAGATTGTGAGTTACGCGGACGACACGCAACTGGTCGTCTCGCTGTCACATCTAGACCAGCTCCCAGACAGTCTTCTGCACTGCCTCCAGAAGATCCACCACTGGATGTGCGAATCTTCGCTCAAGCTCAATGGGTCCAAAACAGAGGTCATGCTGATGGGTAAGAAATGGACAACAATCCCACCATCTGTTTGGCCCGACTCCATGGGTGAGGTGCCCACCCCCAGAAAAGAACTTAAGAGTCTGGGGGTCTGGCTTGAACCAGACCTAACCATGAAAACCCAGGCTACTAAAACAGCCGGTACCTGCTTTGGACTCATGCGGTCAGTCCGCAAGATCCTTCCCCTGCTCCCCCCTCTCTCCAGGAAATTACTGATTCAAGGACTGGTTCTTGCCCGACTGGATTACAGTAATGCTGTCTATCTAGGAGCCGCCGAATCCACCCTGGGTAAGCTGCAACGAACCCAAAATGCAGCCGCTCGGATGTTGCTTGGTCTCCCTTCCAGATCTTCCGCAAGACCTGCCCTTAAAGCACTCCATTGGTTGCCAGTACGAGAGAGGATTGAGTTCAAGGCTATGTGCATTGCTCACAGGCTCCTAAATGGACAAGGCCCCTCCATCCTAGGAGAAATGGTTACCCCTTACAAAGCCTTGAGGTCCCTGCGATCGGACAGTGAGCGACTGGCGAATGTTCCCAAGTTTAGGAGGGCTCATACCGGAGGCCGTCGTTTCTCAGTAAAGGCAGCCTCCCGCTGGAACTAGCTCCCCCGCAGCCTGCGATTGGAACCTTGCTACCTTCGCTTTCGCAAACAACTTAAAACGCTGCTTTTCCCCAAATAAAGAGTTCCGCTCCTCCTTTCTCCCCTCTTAGCCAACCTACAGTTTTATAGCGCGGGGATGCCCTCGGGTCACCAGGCGCTCTATAAATCCTTAAATAAATAAAATAATAAATTTCTTTTGAAACCGGATAATGTCTGACAAAGGTGATCTGTTGTAAATAACTTGAAACTACATGTCCCAGAATTCATGGGAGTGTTTGAAACAGGAAATAGTATAAACGATTGCAAAAAGTAGTGCCACCTATGGTGAGCAAGGCCGCAGTCACCTTTTTGTAACAAGACATGTTAGTTTCTCTGATGATTTTAACAGTTATATCTCCTCTCGAGTGTCTGACTGCAGGTTCCGCTGCCTCAAAGCATCTACACTGCCTTTGACAACCCCATTTATGGTATGACTATTTAGATCTGATTGCCACCTTTGGTGCATGAAATGCATGTATCACACTGCCAGTGAATAAAACAAAACACATGAGGGGACCTGCACCAGTTCCGTGTTTTGGACACTATGAAAGATACTGCATGAATGTAATGCACTCTGTTATCAATGTTTAATCCACAATGGGATCTGTTATCAATGTTCTTATGCACAGTATGAATATGGCAACCAATGGGATCATTCATAATGATCTTCTCCTTCATTGATTATTAAGATACATTCAAATGACATTATCCTGTACTGAATTGTAACATCGACTGTCAGTTCATATAATATTGCACAGATTCCCAATTAACAGGTTACATGTGTAGTTAAATATATGAGAAGCACATGAAATTGGGATCACTCGATCCTGAACAAAGCCATTTGATCCTGAGGGTCCGCTGGGCCCATGGCTGAAGAATGAGATTCCGAGATGTGGCAGATCATGATACTCATGTTTCACATCTAATGCCCTATTTTTTAGATCAATCATTCAAAACCTCTTGCTTATACTTTAGTATATACTTATATGTCTATGTACTTTGTGGGCTCTTGAGATCAGCCCTAGGACTTGTCTGCTTCCGCTTATGGACTTTTCGTTTTACTGTTCAACTGCCTGTATTTAACTGTCTTGATAGAAAACAACCAGCAGAGGTCAGTAAATACCAGAATCACTAGAGCAGTCTCTGGATTCAAGTCCATAGAAATTGTCTTCAACGAGCACCCGTAGACAATAATATGTTTTTCAAATCATCTGTTTTCAGTGATATGACCACAGACGGACCTGATTTTATATTAAAAACCGAACTTTGGACCATACCTTTTCCTGTTGAAAAGCAATATTTGTCTCTGTGTGTTGCCATACCTAGCATGTCACGCAGTTTGGTGCTTACTTTCCCTCCATGCTTATGAACACTAGATGTTTCAGCACCCAGGCTAATGTGCTGCATAGCTAAATACATATAATGCCCCAAAGGCGAGACTGATTGAATTGCAAATGCTTGTTTTTAAAGCGTTCATTAGTAGGAAATCCCTGAAGTAATTGTGACTAATCTGATCTCTGAAAAAATAAACAACCTGCTCCACTGTAAATATGGTGTCAAAACACACCCATATGCACTAAGCAACTTGGCTGAGAACCGTTTGATAAAGCAGTACTTACTCATCTGAGGAAGGGGTTAAACAGGATTAAGGTGGCAAACTCTTTCTTTGTCATTGTCTGATATACAGTATTAGCCAGAAGAACGAAAGCGCCGTAGAGAAGATAGGTCTTATAACATGAAGGAACAAATAGTGGACGAAAATAGGAAGTCAATAATAACTGCATGTAGACAGTAGAATCCTAGCACAATGGAGGGGTATTTGGATTCCCTCTAAATCCATTGTGTCAGTGAAATAAATGGAAGGAAAGAAAAGGTAAATATGTCGAAAGAGAAGAAAGGCAGTGAAACAGAAATTACACTTGGGCTAAATGCAAGGACAAGAAAGTTTCACCAGGGCATTTAAAAAAAAATCTTTTTAAAAAGGCCATCCAGTTAAATGATAACAAACTGTATCACTACACCCAACCTGATATTATAAATCAAAGAACCATTCTAGTATACCTAAATCATATTGAACTAATATTTCACTACAATGTCCTGCCCCTTTAAAAGATGTAGGTGTAGTGTGGAAAAATAAAGCCTCCACTTGAAATGAATGAATCAGACATTTCTGTTATTTAAAAAATGAAACATGGCATGTTGGTTAAATAGACCCAGGACCTGATTACAAGTTTGCAGGTGTTGCTTTGGGCCACAACACCCGTGCCCTACTGCAGCACCTCTGGACCCATAGTCACCCTGCCTGCTGCATTTGGACTGGAATGCAGGTCGGTCAATCCTACATCAGCTGACCCACGGTGGTGCCTTTCTAAGGTTCATAGAAGCGCATTACAAAGGCAGGGCTGTGGGAGCGCCTCAGCCCGTACTTAACTGGATCAAAATATACAATGTTGTGCATTTCATTGTGTGCAGGAATAGGGGGTACATGCACACAGGGGGTTACGCCATGTGCTCCCTGCGTGCACCCACATCCACAGAAACAACAGGTGGCTTAAAAAGATTCGCAGTGAGGAAATTCGTAGTATGCTTGGCAGTCGTAGCGACAGGATCAGGATCTCCTTGTGGTTGTGGCTGTCCCACCGCTGTAGTTATAATATGGTACAAAAGGGGGTGGTGATGAACGGAGCATCTGAATCAATCAAACACTCACACCCAGTCAAAAGATCTGGGTTTAATCCATCACCGTTCTTTAGCCCACTCTGCCACCCCAGTTCAGACATGGCTATATGCAAATCAGTCTGACCCTGTGCCTCATGGGAACAGTCCAGCCCGAACTGCCAAGCCATGTCTTCCCTGGACCGGAAACAAGCTTCCTAGGACCGGTTTCTGGCATTGCAGCCGTCTTCAGCCCCGCTTGCTTGAATCCAGTGGCAATGTGAGCAAGGGACTCACGTCTGAGCATACCCTGCCACACTTAGAGCGGCCAAAAGCGGTACAAAAGGGGGTCCATCACCACCCCCTTTTGTACCTTAGTTACAATACGGCAGATAGACCATCAGTCTGGAGGGAATAAAATCACGGGTTTGGGGGGGCCATTGTCTGCCAAACTCGTAATTCGGATCCTATTTGCCTTCTGAATGTGATTGTCAAAATATACTGGCTAAATATTGGGGAACATGATATGCACTTCAAATGTTTAATTTTTGTAGGCATTACACAATAGGTATATTTCCCTAGGGTCTAGATAGTTGTTTTGTACTTTGCATATAAGTATTTTTTTTTTATGATGATTGAAGTAATCCAAAGTTTGCCTGTGTTTATATGTATATGTGGGCTTTCATAATAAATGCACACAGTTTAAAAAATGTTTAGCAAAAGTTATTTATAACCAATAAATACATTAATTTGTGGTCATGCATTTCTTAAAATTGAGTTGATGTAATAAAACAAATTCAAATCAAATAAAAAAATGAACATTCTAAAAGCATTCCTACATATAAAAATTGTAATTCCATGATTATTTATACATTTTATTTTGGTGGATTCAGGGGCGGATCATTTTTTATTTTAAAGGTTTACGGGTCTGTCACTTACTACGGAGTTGTAAGACTTTAGCAGGGTTCATGGATAGGTTGTGATTAGGGGTAGTAATTGCGTTTTTCTTTCGTACGTGTTAGGTCATAAATATCAACTCTTTGCACAGTTTTGTGACATATGTCTTCATTTCAGTACACAGTGCTTATGTTTGACAATAGTTCCTGTTTGGCATTGCACAATAAAATTTATTTTCAATTACCTAATATTTACAGAGTGAAGAAACATCTCATGATTCTCAGAACAGAGACAAAAGGTCCAGCAGAGAGAACTAAATATGAATATGCAACAGGTCTAAACATGGTCTTGAAATTCACTAAATTAACCTGTGCTTAACCCTCGGTAGCTTGTAAAAAAACAGTCAGGCTTAACGTGAAGGCAGCATGCAAAGTATCTACGCTGCACACAAACAGCAATTAAGTGAAAATACAACACAAAAATTATCACAAACTACTTTATAAACATAGAATACATTTTACTGAATTATTTGAAACAATGTGGTCACAAATCTGATCAGAACCAGAGTAATTCATTTTCAAAGTTTTTAGTGTAAACCTCGGACATCTAGTTGCGCAAGACCATGTCAAAGTCAAAAGTGAAGTCCAACCATGATGGAACCCAGAAGCCGATTGGACCCAGTCAGTGCTTACATTTGGGGGAAAGTGCAGGACTAGCTGAGAAGAGACACCTTCCTTGCACTTAATCAATCATTAATGGAATGTTTCTCTTTCTATGGGTGCTTTAGAATGCAGCACACATAGAAAAAGCAAAAAGGAGGAGAAATCAATGTATTTCTCCTCAGTTCGCTATTCGGTCACCTGCTCTTGCAGGTGACAGACACACTGGCATCAGTGTGGGTTTATTGTGGCATCAGTGTGGGTTTATTGTGCTGAGTAGTTTGCTACCAACATTCTCAGGTTTCATTAAAGCTATTATGAAGATGTGGAGTTTTGTAATGACCAACTCTCAGACCATATGGATTTATTATACTTACAATGTCTAAGAATGGACTTAGACACTGTAGGGATATAGGGCCCATGCCACTATACATTCACCTGGGGCCTAGTGCACACTGCTAGAGGGGTGACTAACCTAAGCCCCAGGCAGTGGATTACAAGAATGGCACACCAAGATGTGTTCCCTGTTGACTCTTCACTTTTCCCTGCACCAGTACAGGCCGCTGGCAAGGGGCAGTGTGTTTGTGTTCTTGTACAGGGCTTCAAAAGGTAGCACGACAGGTGCTGTAGCCCTTCGAGGCCCTCCCTGGTCACAGTGACCCTGGTATCCATGGTATCTTTTATAAGGGGCTTACCTATGGCCAGAGATGGGTCAATTGTGGGTATAGAGGTACAGTTTTAGGGAAACACACTTGCCCTGGGAACTTGATTGGCAAGGAATCAGGGCACACCAAGTCAAAGTGCATTATGGGTCACGCAGAAGGTGGGGAGTAACCCTGCAAAAATGGACACTCTCCCACACCACCCCAAACAAAAAAGGTTGAGACTAATCTTTTCCAAGAGAGTCTTCATTGTCTAAGTGGAAACATCTACGTTTCCACGGTAGAGAAATGGACCACCTCAAAATATTTGGATTTTCCCATTGTATTTGCATTAGCCACCTGAGATGTCTGTGGTCAGTTTGAACTAGAAAGTGAATACCAAACAGATATGGCCTCGGCTTGTTTCGGGGCCAAACCACAGCAAAAGCCTCCCTTTCAATGGCGTTCCAATGCTGCTCCCTGAGGAGTGGCCTCCTATAACACCCAGTAAAGCCAAAGAATGTCCTGACTTGGGTCTGGGTGGTTGGGGCTTCCCAATCCAGAATTGCCTTGATTTTGAGTTGTAGTGGTTGGACTTGGCCTCCACCTCCAAGGTGGCCTAAGTATACAACAGTTACCTGCCCAGTCTGGCACATAGATGCCTCAATATGTTAGCTTGCAGCTTGTAGGGCCTGTAAAACCTTCCCCAGGTGGACCAGGTGATCCTGCCAGGAAGAGCTAAATACATCAAGATAAGCTAAACTAAAGCCTTCCAACCCAGCAAGGATATGATTCACCAACCTTTGAAAGGTGGCAGGGACATTCTATAGACCAAAAGGCATCACAGTGAATTTGAAGTGCCTTCTCGTGTGGCGAATTCTACATTTTATGTTACTCCAGGGGCCATGCCAATCTACATGTACCCTGCAGTTAAGTCAACGGTACTTAAGTATTTGGTATCCCCTAACATATTTATCAGTTCATCAGCTCTCAGGGTGGGGTATCTTTGTGACAGAATTGAGGCCTCTGTAGTATACGTAAAACCTAATTTCTTTCTTTCCACTCTTTCGATAAGATTGGGAACTAGCCCAGGGACTCTCAGATGGCTCAATGATCCGCAACTCCGTCATGTTCCTGACCTTGGTCTTGATGCTTTCTTTGACTTGGTCAGACTGGCAATAGATTTTGGTTTTTACAGGCAAGCTGTCTCCAGTGTCCACTTCATGGGTACACCTGGGAGTGTGACCTGTGGTCAAGGAAAAGTGCTGTGCATATTTTTTCAGAACATGCCTGCAATCAGCCTGCTGTTGGGCAGAGAGATTGTCTGAATATACAACTCCATCCAATGACTCTTCCTGGAAGCTGCAATAGAGGAGGTCAGGGAGAGGTGTAGTCTCTGTCTCCTTTGCCTCCTCAGTAACTATCAACATGGTCACATCAATAAGTGACGTCATCCATTCATTTTACACTGAAAATAATCCGGAAGATCCTTCCTTTTTTACCCGATGGGTGTAAGAAAACAGTGGTGACCACCCTGGTTTTATCACGCCTTGATCACTGCAACAGCCTATTTCTTAATGCCCAACTGGGGCTTCTTAACAAACTACAGGCCTTGCAAAACGCAGCAGCTCGTCTCATCACAGGCTTACCAAAGTTTGCATCCGTTTCCAGGGAATTGGTGAAGCTGCACTGGCTCCCAGTGTGGAAACGGAGCTCTTTTAAAACTTTGTGCATAGTTTCCAAGGCCCTTTGTGGTCTTGGCCCGTCGTTTCTTACACAGTACTTGCAATGGTACTTGTAAATGTAAATGTCATGGTACTTATAGAGCGCACTGTCACCAGACAGTCACCTTGCGGTGTCGCATATACGGCTTCCTGGCGCTGATACTCTTACCGCTGTGGAACCCCTCCTGGCTTTCCCTGTGAAGTGTCAACTCCTGGGCACCCTCAGGGTGAAGCCAGGTGTCCTTAGCACTGTTGGGGCCGGTGTGGAGGCTAAGCAAGCTATTGCCCAGAGTTGCAGCGTGGGGCCCGTGATTAGAATAGGCACCGAGGCGAGAATTAACAGGTCCGAGGAAATTGAGCCAGAGACCCCGCTGAGGCGGGAATCGAACCCTGGTCCCTGGCCTGAACTCTGCATCAGGGTCTGCCGCTCTAACCATTGAGCCACACTCCTCCACACTACTTGCCAGGTAGACATCTAAGGTCAGCCAACCTGGGGCTGATCATGACCCCTCGGATAAGGAAAGCACGCTGGGGTGGCAGAAGTTTCATCTTGGGGGCAGCAAGGGCTTGGAATGCTCTCCCTTTGGCTCTTAGACAGATTACAGATTTAATGACCTTCCGCAAAAGTCTGAAAACATGGCTTTTCGCTCATTAAGCTTCAGGCCAGGCGAGTTGAGCTTTCATTCTAGCACCCGGACTCCGTTTGGTAACAGTGCGCTCTATAAATGTTATAAATAAATAAATAAATAAATAAATAAGTCAGTGACCGACACAATACAGACACCGTAGAACTGCTACTCCATGATCTATATGGAGGAAACTCTTGATTCATTTAAATGTCACTGGATGGATATCTTCTGCCACTGAGTTGGCTGTTAATCCTAACCCTCTCAGAGTATTCACATCAGTTTAACTCCCAGCTGGGACATATGTATCTGCTTTAACTATGGGACCTAGTACCCCATTTTATACCCACAAGCGGGTCCATTCGGACTACTTGTATGTACGAAATTCTGCCTGGGACCCTGGAATTTATGCATCCTCTACTACATTGGGATTCTTCATCAGTCTGAAGCAGCATATCATACTATCTAGAAAACCTATACATAAATTATATTGATACAGAGCCCCCCACAGTCCATATATAGCTACAGTGGATGATATACAAATGGCAGTTGGCCACTGACTAATTTGTTCTCTCAGCACTCTGATGATGGAATTGTTTCTGTACATATCACTTTCGAAACACGCATCGGCGCATTTCTTTTTCATATGTTTTTATTTTGACAATGTTATATTCTAAATCTTGTGTATGTATGTAATTGTGTGTCTCCACAGTACTTGCCTTTTTGGTTTATTTGCATTGATGAATTTGTGTTTTATTGGCCACCCGAACAGCAGTGAAGGTGACCGGAAGAAAGTACTGGATCCATGTGGCCTATGCCTAAAGGGTGCCTCTCCCTCTTCCATTTGATTGCCTAAATTCAGAAGGAATATTGACCCAGGAAAGTGAAGTTCCTTGTGTGGTTCCTTTTTCCGACGCCCAGGAAACCGAAGGGCAAGAAAGGGGAGCCGAGAGCACGAGAGAGGCCGCGGCCTTCGTCCTGGAGCTCTTGATTGTTCTGGGGACCACCATGTCTCAGGGCCAACTCCTGCAGTGTCCCGGGGTTTCTAGCCCCGGGACATTGCTGTTTGGTATGGTAGGGTGGGAGCGTCTCTTCTCCCACTTTAGTACAGCCAACCGGTTTCTTATTTGAAAGAGAGAGCAAGTTATGCTGCTGTGTCTTTCAAGTAGGAAATCAGATTGCTTTTCGTTAGAGAGAGCAGCATATAAACTGCTCTCTCTGACAAAGCAATGCTGGCTCTCGAAGGATGAGGGAGGGCATTGGTGTTCTACCACACGGTCCCTAATGATACTTTTTGAATCCCGGGGAATGGGTTCCTTTGCAGCTCCTTAAACATTCGTACATATAATTTTTGCAAAATCCTTTTTTGTGTTGGGGAACAGAGTATTACTCCAGTGACTTTGTCATCCATGTATGTTTTTTCCTTTTTCTTTACTTGAATTCCGTTTTATTTACAGTATGTTTCTACCTCTCTTCAGAATGAGTTCCACAGCGTAGCGTCCGTTGCAGTGTTGTTAGCTTTTTTGTTCTTTTGCCTACTTACCAGTTTGTTTTCAAGATTCAGTGTCCTATTTGTGTAGCTTTCCTTTGTGTATCTTTTGTGCAGCCTTCTTTTGTGTATGTTTTTTTGAATCTGACTTTGTTTATTCAGTGCTTCATCCAGTGTTCTGAATATAGCAGTACATCTGTAGACATGTATTTTACTCCTTTTCTTTGCCTCCCTCCACCCTAATTGACAACGTAATGGGGTGAGTCAAACTAAGGCACTACTGTCGTCACTGTTTTAAGTTTGCAACACAGTAGGTAGGATAAATAAATAAAGCACTTGACACAATGCAGAGTGACACTATTTATTGTATTTAATTTTCCAATATTTTAAAAATAAAATACTCTCATGTACAAAATATTGTCATATGAATCACCACATATGCTGATATTACAGTAAAGATAAAGTGTTTATGTTTTTGTACAAGGACCTACAACATAAGAAATTCAGTATGGAAAATCAACAACAAAACAATTTGGAAGACACTTTTGAAATTAGTAACAGTGTCATAGAAGAGCTGAACATCCTTTTTACAAGTAGCGAGAATGAAGAGGAAGATATAAATGTTGCAGATATTAGCTGTAATTTCCTAGACTAAACCTTAGATGTTGATTTTCTGGAAGCATTAGATGACATCGAGTATGATTATATGACTTTTGAAATTGATAATCAGCCATATGAAATTCATGATGAAATTATTTTAGAAGCTCTATTAAGTTATGAGATGTCATAAGAATACATTTATTAAAATGGTTAGAGACATTCTTCTTTCAGAATTGTAATCATTCACGTAGTACTGATGTAGTCATGTTGCAAAGTGGGCCTTAGGGCATGGACTGCTTCAAACCCCTATATACTATGTATGCACTCTTCCATGCACCAGCAAATTTGTCTTTTATACCTTTAATTGCCCAGTCTGTATCCTTAAAGTTCCAGGAAACATTAACACGCTTCTAGAAAGGCAGCAATTGTGCAAATATCTTACTGCCTTCGGCTGGGGAAGTTATTACAATAAAAAGGCTCAATAAAGGGCCTGCAGTTTTAATACGAATATGAAATAGAATAGTTGATAACCATAGCCAAGAAAGGCAGCAAGTAGGTGTGTGTACGTGTAGATGGTGTGTTGATGGAGTGGAAGATGAATAATGTAAAAAATAAGAAAGGCTGCAAGTGTGCAAATTACCCACTTCCATTCACGGGTAGTAGTTAAGAAGAAGGCTCTATAAATAGAATAGAATAACAAACAGAAGATTTGATAACCATTGACTATACTGGCTCTTTTGTTTAATATTGGTAGACTTTTATTAAGCTTTTTATCATACATGAACGGCAGGAAGTGTGCAAATTACCCACTGGCATTCACGAGTAATAGTTACCAAGAAGGCTCAATAAAGGGCCTGTTGTTTGAATTTGTATTACATGAAGAATAATTGATAACCCCAGCCAAGAAAGGCAGCAAGTGTGCAAATTTCTCACTGCCTTTGGCTGGGGTAGTAGCTACAACAGAAAGGCTCGACAAAGGGCCTGCACTTTGAATAGGAATATGAAATGGAACAATAATTGATAACCCCTGTCAAAAAAGGCAGCAAGTAGGTGTGTGAATGTGTGGATCATGTGTTGATTGAGTGGAAGATGAATAAGGTGAAAAATAACAAAGGCAGCAGACCCGCACAATCCCCACTGCCTTGTCAGAGAAGTGCATGTTTGAATTTCCAGTCCATTACATAGAGTGGGAGTTGCATTCCTCAGTGAGAGTCTTGAGAAACTGCTTCTACATTTAAATAGGCAAGCAAGCGCATAAAGTACACACTCCCGAACATGGGTGGTAGGGTTGAAAAATAACAATATTGGCCCCTTTCAGGGGGTTTGTCATTACAATTGCAAAATTACTCGGCAGCCGCAGTAACTCTTGGGTGACTGACAAAGATTCGGCAACCGTAACTGTACAAAGTGCTCGAACTCTTGGAGTGGGTGACACGCACCCGGCATCCCAAGTGGCAGATGGTGCACTAACTCTAGGAGTGACTAACATGCTGCACACATCCGTCAACTCAGGTGGCACACTGTGCACTAACTTTAGTAGTGACTGATGCACCCTGCAATGAAGTTAGCACTCAGTGTACCAATTTCAGGCTTGAGTGTCACAAACCTGGCAAACTACGCTGTACTCGGTGAGGGGCCTCTGTTACACCCCTGCTCCTCCCTGCTGCAGTGTCTACCAGCAGATGCTGGGAGGGAGAACATGGTCGGGGTAGGTGTGCATAGAGGGTCTGCACTTTGAATTACAATATAAAATATTACAATAATTATTAACCCCAGCAAAAAAGGCAACAAGTAGGTGTGTGTATGTGTAGATGATGTGTTGATTGAGTGGAAGATAAAAAAAGGTGAAAAATAAGAAAGGCTGCAGATGCGCCAAGTACCCACTGCCTTGTCAGGGAAGTGGATGTTTGGATTTCTAGTCCATTACACAGACTGTGCGTCGGATTCTGCAGTGGGAGGCTGAGAAATGGGTACCACATCTAAGCACGCAATGGAAGTGCACAAAGTACACACACTGTGCGGTAGAAAGGGTGCAAGAAAGGACTCAAGTGTGCAAATTACCCACTGCTATTTATGCATAGTACTTTCCAAGAAGGCTCAATAAAAGTCTTGAAAAATAATTGATAACCCCAGCGAAAAAAAACAGCAAGTAAGTGTGTGTATGTGTGGATGATGTGTTTATTGAATGGAAGATGAATAAGGTAAAAAGTAAGAGAGGCTTCAGACGCACAAAGTAACCACTGCCTTATCAGGGAAGTAGATCTTTGGATACGCAGCTCATTAGACAGACTTTGCATTACAAGAAAGGATGCAAGTGTGGAAATTACGCACTGCAATTTACGGGAAGTAGATAACAAGAAGGCTGAATAAAGGGTGTGCACTTTGAATTTGTATTAGAAAAAGAATAATTTATAACCTCAGTTAAGAAAGGCCGCAAATGTGCATATTTCCAACTGCTTTAGTTTGGCGTAGTTAAAACAAAAAAGGTTGAAGAATGTCTAATGAGTAATGTTGAGGACAGATATGTTCCTGTTTTTATGAAGTTGATAGACTGTTTCACGGAACACAAAAGTTCATCGCAATAAATGTATAGCAATGTAAGTTTACTAAAATGAAGATTAATATGTGAGTATGGACTGCTTGTTGAAGATGAAGTTGGAGCAGTTTATGTGCTTGGTGCATCAGCAGGTGGGTTGCAGCTCAAGCAAAGTTGTTGTGGTGCAAGTTCTTCACGTGTCGCACTATATTTGCTGTGTCAAAGAAGTCTTTTTTGGATGGATTACCCTTTGAAAGAGTTGTTTGGTAAAGTTTACAGATTACTTTTGGAGCATTAACCTTCGTCTGGAGAAGTAGCTACGATAAAAAGGTTCACTAAAGGGCCTTGACGTTCAATCAGAATATGAAATTGAAGAATAATTGATAATCCCAGCCAAGAAACGCAGCAAGTTTGCATCTAAAGCAACATCATTCTATGGAGTTTGCGATGATGCATTGTCCAAGCAGGACGCGTTGGTAGCAAAGTCTTTATAATCAAGTTTTCTAATAAATATTGGTTGTTCATTCACAGAAGTAAGTTGAAGTATATCTCCAAAAAGTATGATATATATTTTTTTCTAAATAAGTCATCTCTTTCAATACGGTCACATGGTGATGATTTCTGGTGCACTGAGTTAGTAATACCTTTGGCGCTGAGCTTGAACGTACCCACTGATGATGTGTGGTAAAGAGGGGGGAGGTACAGTAATTGAAGTAATGTCTTTTGTCTATTGAATTCTGCATCAATTCCATTTTAAAGGGACAGTATGTCTCGCTGTGACATAAAACTGTTCACTCTTCTTTGTGATGATTTATGGTGCACTGAGTAAGTAGTATCTTTGGCGCTGGCTTGTACGTTCCCTGTGCAGTGTAGATTGAAGGCAGTTGTTAACAGACATAGACAAATGGTTTTTGTCACTTATTTAAACAAAATCTGAAGACATACAGTAGAAACATCTCTAAATTAATTAAATGAAGGCTGAATGTCCTGCTGTTCAAACTTTAAGAAAATCTGAGGACATTGTGAAATTGTCTCTGTTTTAAATAAATCAAGATTGTATTGATTGTTTTCTGCAGTGCTGGCGCTGTTGGTATCTAGTTGTCAACTCTACTGAGCGCAGAGATGGTAACCTCAGCCAAGAAAAGCAGCAAGTGTGCAAATTTTCCACTGCCATCGGCCGGGGTAGTAGCTACAACAAAAAGTCTTGTTAAAGGGCCATAACTTTGAATCAGATTATGAAATTGAAGAATAATTGATAACCCCAAGCAAAAAAGCAGCAAGTAGGTGTGTGTATGTGTAGATGATGTGCTGATTGAGATGTACAAAGTACCCACTGCCTTGTAGGGAAGTGGATCTTTGGATGTGCACCTCATTATACAGATAGGGCGTCGAATTTCATAGTGGGAGCCTGAGAAATGGCTACCACATCAAATGAAGCAATGTAAGTGCACTAATTTACCACTGTGGGTAGTAGGGCTGAAAAATTACAACACCGGGCCCATTTCAGGGACTCTACTTTGAATTAGAATAATACTTGGCAAAGGCAGCAAGAAAGGTAGCAGGTAGGTGTGTTTGAGGTAGTGGATGTAGAATAAGGTGAAAAGAAAGAAAGTTAGCACATGTGGAAACAACCAACTGCCTTGTAAAGGAAATAGGTGTTTGGTTTTCCTGTTCTTTATACAGAAAGGGCGTCGGATTCCGCAGTGGGAGCCTGAGAAACGGGTATCTCATCTAAGGAGTTAAGCAAGTGCACAAAGTACACACAATGTGTGGTAGAAAAGACACTAGAAAGGACGCAAGTGTGCAAATTGTCCTCTGCTATTCAAAGGGTAGTAGTTACCAAGAAGTTTCAATAAAGGGCTTGGACTTTGAAGTTGAATTACTTGAAGAATAATTGATAACCCCAGCTAAACAAGGCTGCAAGTGTGCAAATTTCACACTGCCTTAGGCCGGGGTAGTTGATAGAACAAAAAGGGCTCGATAAAGGGCCTGCATTTTGAATAGGAATATGAAATTGAACAATAGTTCATAACCCTAGTGAAGAAACACAGCAAGTGCGCAGATTAGTATCTACATGAAAAAGGCTTGATAAAGGGACATGAGTTTGAATTAGAATATGAAATTCAAGAGTAATTGATAACCACAGCGAAGAAAGGCAGGAAGTGTGCAAATTTCCCATTGCCTTTGGCCGGGGTAGAAGCTACAACAAAATGGCTTGATAAATGGTCTTGAGTTTGAATCAGGATATGAAATAGGTGTTATACTTAGTTCAGTTTCCACTGAGTTAGTGGTACGTGAAACAACAAGGTTTGTGGAGCTTTCGAAGATGTGTGATCCGGGCAGGACGTACTGATAGTAAATTTTTTGGTCTTGTGCATTCTGGTTTAGTAAGGGCAATTGGCGATTTTGTGTAGGTTTGAGGGAGATTACTTTATTTGGTACTGTACTTTATACGTAATGAATGAAGAATCAGTTAAATTGTGGCTGAATACAGACATGTGGTGATGGTAGGAAGTAGCGCTTACCAAGACTTTATGACTATGTGGCATTGATTACAGCTGCACAATATTGGTAATTTAGTGTGTTTAATTGCAGTGATGATAAGTGGTGGAATGAGTTAGTAGCATCTGAAGGAACAAAGTTCTGTGGAGTCTGCGATTATGCGTGGTCCAAGCAGGACGCATTGGTAGCAAAGTCTTTAAAATCAATATTGCTTGTCCATTCACAGAAGTTGAACTATATCTCCAAAAAGTAGGATATATATATATATATATTTTTTAAATAAGTCATGTTATTCAATACGGTCATGTGGTGATGATTTCTGGTGCACTGAGTTAGTCATATCTTTGGTGCTGAGGTTGAACGTACCCTGTGATGATACATGATCGGGGGGAGGAACAGTAATATGTCATATCCTGTTTTAAGAATTTCATGCATTCTTAAATGCACAAAGGCAAGCATTAAGTTTGATTGATTTTCTTCAATAATCTTGAAACTTCACAAGAAGCTTCTCCAGATAGCTTGTGGTATTCTAATTTGTTGTCATGCTCCACAGGTAGTATAAGTAAACGATGTAACGTAGGATTGGATATGTTAACATTTGGTCATATTTTGAATATAAGGAACTTATTACAAATATGCAACAAGCAAATGATGCTGATTATGGAACTATTCTACAAGATATAATAATTGGAGAAATGACTGAACATGGCAAAGAAGTTTTACAGATTACTTTGAAATTTGTTTTTAAATGAAAATGTTGTTCCTAAGGTTGTAGGTAATTTAAAAAAATTGACAACCACAGTGAAGAAAAGCAGCAAGTGTGAAAATATCCTACTGCCTTCGTCCAGGGTATTAGCTAGAACAAAAAGGCTCCATAAAGGGACTTGACTTTAAATCACTAAATGAAATTCAAGAATATTTGATAACCCCAGCCAAGAAAGGCAGCAAGTGTGCATGATTTCCACTGCCTATGGCCAGGGTAGTAGGTACAACAAAAAGATGCCATAAAGGGCCTGCACTTTGAATACGAAATAGAAGAATAGTTGATAACCATAGCCAAGAATGGCAGCAAGTAGGTGTGTGTATGTGTAGATGATGTGTTGATTGAGTGGAAGATGAATAATGTAAAAAATAAGTAAGGCTGCAAGTGAGCAAATTAACCACTGCCTTTAGCGGGGAAGTAGTTACAAGAAAAAGGCTAGATAAAGGGACATGGCTTTGAATTAGAAAATGAAATTCAAGAATAATTGATAACCACAGCCAAGAAAGGGAGCAAGTAGGTGTGTGTATTTGTAGATGATGTGTTGATTGAGTGGAAGATAAAGAAGGTGAAAAATAACAAAGGCTACAGATGCGCAAAGTATCCACTGCCATGGGAGGGAAGTGGATGTTTGGATTTCCAGTCCATTAAACAGACTGTTCGTCGGATTCCGCAGTGGGAACCTGAGAAATTGGTAGCACATCTAAGCAACCAATGCAAGTGGACAAAGTACACACACTGTGGGATAGAAAGGACGCAAGAAAGGTAGCAAGTGTGCAAATTTCTGACTGCCTTCAGCCAGGGTAGTTGTTACAACAAAAAGCTTGATAAATGTCTAATGACTAATGTTGAGGACAGCGATGCTTCCGTTTCTTGTTCTTGATGAGGTTGATAAATAGTTTCATTTAACCCAAAAGTTGATTGCAATAACTACATAGAAATTTAAGTTTACCAAATTCAAGATCAATAAGTGAGTATGGTCTGTTTGCATAAGATGCTGTTGCAGAGGTTCCATGTTGAAAGATTGAAAACAAAAATATAGACAACAAAAATATAGATGTAACAAATATCGACTTTAAAAAATAACATAACTTAAATTAAATTAATTAAGTAATGTTATTATTATTAACCCTTTCCAAGCTCATGACGAGCTCAGCTCGTCATGCAGTACACTGCTCGTGTGCTGATGACGAGCTGAGCTCGTCATGACCACACCCGTTTCCATTATGGTCCAGCACAGCAGAGGAATATCTCAAGCAGTGATGTGGTTAACAAATTAAATTAAACATAATATATATTTTAATTAATTATAACAAATAAATGTAATTTAATAAATATAAACACAAACAAGTGTACGTATACATATATTTATTTAAATACATTTTATTAACTATTATCTTTATTTAATTTAACAAATGTATTCATAAAAAAACATATATAAATATTTTAAAATAAAATATTCTATATTTAATTAACACATGAAACTCTAAATAAAACAATACATACCTTTAATAAGAAAATAAAAACATTAGTAATTAAAACATTTAGCAGCAGATTCAAAATTACTATTCCCACTACAGTGAGTGCAAAATACGGGAAAGCTCTGGATAGTGTGAGGGTAAAATTTACTATTCCCACTCCAGTGAGTGCAAAAGTAGGGAAAGCGCTGGGTAGCGTAGGGGTAAAATTTACAATTCCCACTCGAGTGAGTGCAACTGTAGGAAAAGCGCTGGATAGCGGAGGGGTAACATTTACTATTCCCACTCTAGTGAGTGCAACAGTAGGGAAAACGCTGGATAGCGGAGGGGTAAAATTTACTATTCCCACTCTAGAGAGTGCAACAATTAGGAAAGAGCTGGATTCTGTAGGGGTAAAAATTACTATTCCCACTCCAGTGACTGCAACAGTAGGGAAAGCTCTGGAGAGAGGAGGGGTAACATATACTATTCCCACTCCAGAGAGTGCAACAGTAGGGAAAGCGCTGGATAGAGTAGGGGTAAAAATGACTATTTCCACTCCAGTGAGTGCAACAGTAGGTAAAGCGCTGGATAGCGTAGGGGTAAAAATTACTATTCCCACTACATTGAGTGCAACAGTAGAGAAAGCGCTCGATAGCGGAGGGGTAACATTTACTATTCCCACGCCAGGGAGTGCAACAGTAGGGAAAGCACTGGATAGCATAGGGGTGAAAATTACTATTCCCACTCCAGTGAGTGCAACAGTATGGAAAGCGCTGGATAGCGTAGGGGTAAAACTTACTATTCCCACTCCAGTGAGTGCAACAGTAGGGAAAGCGCTAGATAGCGTAGGGGTAAAAATTACTATTCCCACTCCAGTGAGTGCAACAGTAGGGAAAGCGCTGGATAGCGGGGTGGTAAAAATTACTATTCCCACTCCAGTGAGTGCAACAGGAGGGAAAGTCCAGGATCCCAAAAAAATAAAAAATAAAACTATCAACATTTTTATTACATTTAATTTCCAATTGTAACAATTAAAATATAATTATATATATATCATTATTAACAAAAATAAAAAATAAACATTATTTACCAATATAATATACACAACAAACACCTAAAATTAATTACACAATTACATTTAATATTTACTAATTAATTAATGAAAATTAATTCATTCATATTTATTAATTAATCAATTACATATTACTTAGCACACTATAATATCCACAACACACACCTAAAATTAATTACACAATTATATTGTATATTTACTAATAAAATGTATTAATATTGATTCATTCATATTTATTAAATACTTACCAGCTTGCACACCATTTACACATTAAAGCACCACAACACACACCTAAAATGTATTACACAATTACAAATAATATTTACTAAATAATGAATGGAAATTAATTTTTACATATTTAATCATTGTTCAATTTAAAAATTAATTACTCACCACTCTTCACACCATGTACGCATACAAATACAACAACACACACCTAAAATTAATTAAACAATTAACATAATTAATTATAAATTGATTAATTAAAAATAATTAACAATAAATTACTAATTAATTAATTAACACATTAATTATTTAATTAATTTTATATAATTAAGTTACTTCCCACCCTAGTTGCCTATAAACCCACAACCCGCTACGGAATTAATGCCGCAAAATTAAACTTAAAATAAATGTATAACTAGAAATATTCTAAAACATATAGTAAAATGACAAACAATTCTTATTAATAACACTAAAATGCATAACAGTATTAATAAATCGATATTTTTGTAAACAATATTTTTGTAAACGATATTTATTACAACTATATTTTTGTAATCAATATTTCTTACCTGTCAGTCTATATTCCTGTCATCTATATTTTTGTTGTCGATATTTCTTCCAGACGATATTTCTGCGGCGATATTAATATACCTCGATTTTTCTCCGTCAATATTCCTGCTCTGCACCGTTGCAGCAGTAGATGTGCTTGGTGCAGCAGCAAGTGTGTTGTCGTGCAATCTCTGTGTTGCAGCTCAAGCAAAGTTATTGGGGTGCAAGTTGTTTACGTGTTTCACTATATTTGCTGTGCCAAAGGAGTATTTTTTGGATTGATCACACCTTGAAAGAGTTGTTTGGCAAATTTTACAGGTTACTAATGGGTGGTGTGTTTCAGTTAGTATGTGTCTGGACTTCACTGGAATCTTTAATGGACACATTAGGGCTTACATAATACAGAAATACTTTGTACCTAGAGACATCCAATTCTATTTTATGAAGAACGGTTGAATTTTACATCCGCCTTTAGGACTAGTGGGAGGGTAGTTTGTAGTACAATCGACGATGATGAGAGTCTGTCACCACAGTGCAGGCAAAAGAGAGCGTGCTTACCTCAGTATCCGCTTTATATGAGAACCGCGGGGGCTGACCAAACTAAGTCCAGGGCCGTCATTGGGGGCGTTTTCGCGGTCTAGAAGAATGACGGCCCTGGGGGACCTCCTATTGGCTAATGTATTGGCTTCCAGGCTTAGTAATAGCAAGAAAGCTATGTGGTGAAATCTAGGAAAGTGTGGGCGGGCATGCACCGTGCATGTGCAAGTGTGAGTGTGTGCACCAATAATTAACAGCAGAGAGAGACATGGGTCCGGTTTTCATGTGCGCAGAGGCAGGGCCAGTATCGGATCTCCAATGAGTGACAACTTGTAACCATTCTCGTAGCGCGCCCTGTGCTCTGATTTGACAGTGAGAGAGTGATCGCACAATAGTTTGTGCTGGTAATCATTCTCATTGCATACCTGCGTATATGCTATGAATACGCTTGGACGTTACACGTCACATCAAAGTTTCCATGTGACGTCATGTACGGCGCCCCGTACGCGAAAGAGCAAATGTTTTCAATTGTTTAAAAACATATATTTATGTATTTAATGAACATACTAATAGAATACATTATCTAGAGTAGATATGAAAAAAAAATTCTAAACTTTGAACAATCGTATATTACTTTTAAAAGCAATTATACAAATCGCGGTGGAACGTTATGCATACTAGCATCATAAGAGCACAGTAAGCTCAGCGTAAGCGTACGGAAAGCAATGTGACTTTAAAAGAAGATATTTGATTGGCTCATAATAGTTCCTAATGCAAATGTTGAAAGTTCCGTCCCATTTTAATCATTTTACTTTGACTTTCTAAGAAGAAGCATTTCTTCTGAGAATCCTGTAAAATAGAAGGAAAACCACCATAATATCAGCAATTGACTCATATTCCAGCCATTCTTCAGATGGAGATTTAATTCCTGAAGAACTTCCAAAGAAGCTGTAATTTGGAAGTTTTTCCTTTTCCAGAAGGGGAAAAAAGGTTATCGCTCCAAACGTAACCTGTACAATTTGCCAAACAACTCTTTCAAGGAGTGATCCATCTAAAAAATACTCATTTGGCAAAGCAAATATGGTGTGACACGTGAACAACTTGCATTCGAACAACTTTGCTCGAGCTGTAAGACGGAAAAAATTTGAAAACTAAAAACAGTTCTTTTTAGAACTACCTTCACTGTCAAAGAAAGAACTATATTTCTATGTTAGTGTATAAACGATTCTCAGAATGAATGTGAAGGTTATAAATGAATGAATTAATACATTACTAGTGTATGGTCAATGTGAAAGTGCAGAACTATAAGGAAGTGCTACAGCATACATCTATAAGCTGTCTACCTATAGTATACTTTAGTACCTCCGAAGCATTTGAATGTAACATATACACATAAATATGTTACAAGTCTATGCTTCAATTTGCACTGCTGGAGAAACTGCCTGGATGAATTTATATGTGCTAGGGGTGGATTTACAACCCCCTTGTGTCTCTTTTACACAGCTGTTGCGTCACTTTTATGATGCACTGGTGTTGTAAAAGATGTGCCATGATTTTTTTTGTTTAAATCTTTTTATTAGGGTTTTTGTACCATATTCAAGCAAGATCCCATATGGGACTCATAACAAATTACCGGTTTTGCAGTATAAACAAACAGTGCTCGGTCTCAGCTATCATGGCTCATCACAATAAAACAATCTCCAGTTTCTAGAGTGCGGTAGGTGTAAGAAAGTGAGTGATCTATAACGTGACCCCCCTGTGTGTTGTGGGAAACTGCCTCATCCTGATATGACGACTGGGATAGATTTGGCCCCTCACATGGTGAGTGAGCCGAGTCAGCTGAGGTTATTACCCCCGTTGGTGTTGTGGTACCCTTGAGGAGATGTGCACAGAATTATGTGTGTAACGCAGTCGGGCCTCAAACTGCCGACTGAAACTAGGCTACTAACGGTGGAAGGGGGTTACCTACCTCAAAAAACAACCAGGAAATAAGTACAGGGGAGGGGCGGGTTGGGTTATCTGAGGGGGCGGGGGATAGCACGTTGGGTATGCTCAGACAGTCCACTCGATCAGCACGGAGAGCGGTCGTCAAGCAGCGGGGGACCGGAGCACGCGTCCTGGAGAGGGGAAGAGGGGGGGAAGGAATCAGCGGGTTCTCTGTGTTGGCCGGCCATCTCCTGGAGTAAGGCTGACCCGCAGCTTGTGTCAGTGGTATTAATCCATCCGGGACGGGGGGGTCTTGGTTCAGAGCGGGGCTACAGGGCGGGGGTTGCGTCGGCTCTGGGGCGTCCTCCATGGTCGTCTCTAGCTTAAATTGTATGAGAAGATGTGTACATTCCATTGAGATTGGGTGTTTGCGTGTGCCTTTTACCTCCTCCTCCCTCAAGGCCTCCTCTTCTGCCGCCCTCCACTTAGATACCGCTCCTATCCAGGCCACCTCCGGTGGTCCCGCAGGGGACCTCCAATGCATGGCTATGTTTCTTTTGGCGAGGAGGAGGACCAGGGACGCGAAACGCCATTGCGTCTTGTCTGACTTTTTTCTCCTATAAATTCCCACGGTGCAGGCCTCCCACGTGTCCGCATGCTGAAGGTGGACCAGGGTCTGTAAGGTGTGAAGGACTTTAGTCCAATACGGATGCAGGGTCGGGCACTCCCAAAACATATGCTTGAAATTTGCGTTTGGCGCATGGAACCGAGGGCACTGGAATTCCGTGTCTGGGTAGAATTTCCCCAGTTTTTCGGTTGTAAGATAGGCGCGGTGTAGGATGTTGTACTGTATATTTTTAAATCGGGAGCTGCGGAAGACTTTTTTGGCGGTATTCCAGTGCTTGTACCCACTCCTTATCATGGAAGACCCGGCCGGCATCGTCCTCCCTGGTTTGAGGTAGTCTGTCCAGGGGAACTTTAGTCAACTCTCGTATGGCCATATAATGGCATGTCACTAGGTGACGACCCGTCCCCATCCGCAACACCGTATGCAGTACTGGATGTGTCGGGGGTTCACCACTCCTCAGGTCCCAGAACGTCCGACCACTGTCTATCAACTGCCTGTATCAGGAATTGCCCCTTAGGGAGGTAGTACCACTCGATCAGCTGGTCGTACGTTTTCAGCTGCCGGTCGTGGAACAGGGCTTCCAAGTCCGTCACCCCGCTGTCTGTCCATGCCTGCAGGTCTCCCTCGGTGTAATAGCCCTCCTGGCGGTGGAAGCCCACCAAGGGGAGCAGAGGGGAATACTACGGCTGCCCTTTCGATAGCCGGTGGACTCGCATCATGCACTTACGAGCTACAGTAACCTGTATTGGGTGCGTGCTATTCGGTTTGGAGCCCGGCATTAGTAGCCTCATGACAGCAGGTAGCGGCAGTGCCGCCCTGTCAGTAGCCATCTCATCCATATGTTTCTCCGCCGTCCAGTGGGACAGCCATTGGAGTTGTGCAGCTAGGAAATATGATTCGAAGGATGGGGCTCCCAGGCCTCCCTCCGTTGTGGGCGTAGGGCTATTCTGCATCCCCCTTCCCCCCAGACTAGTGTCGTGAGAAGTGTGTCCAACTCACAAAAGAAGAATCGGGGTGGAATGACCGGTATATTTGTAAAATGGTACAAAAGTCTGGGCACCATTATCATTTTGGCCACCGCTATTCGTCCTATGGGTGCCAGTGGGAGTGTCTTCCAAAACCCGACTGCGGAGCGGAGGCCAGACAGTACTCTACGATGGTTTCCCTCGTATAGGTCCTCGGGTGAACGGTAGAGGTGCACACCCAGATATCTGGGTGCCGCCTCGCTCCATTTCAAAGTCTGCATGCCTGGTTGCATGTCATGGGGCGCTAGATCCGAACCGAGCGGGTAGACTGCCGATTTTCCCCAGTTAACATGGAGACCTGACAGGGCTCCAAAGCCCTGCAATGTATGCCAGAGTGAGGTGAGATCACCCGTCGCCTCCCGGACATAAACTAGTAGGTCGTCTCCATAAAGGGAGACGCAGTGAAGTCTGTCCGCTATCGGAATGCCCCATTCCTCTCCCTCTCTCCGCAGTCGGATGGCCAGGGGTTCTACTGCCAGCGCGAACAGGAGGGGGGAGAGGGAACACCCGTGTCTGGTTCCCCTCTCTACTGGGAAAGGGGTTGAGATAAATTTTCCAATCCTCACCCTGGAGGTGAGTTCTCTGTATAGGAGTTGGGTGTACACCATCAGTGTGGGGCCTATCTGTATAGCTCGCAGTACGGCAAACAGGTGGGGCCAGGTCAGGGTATCGAACGCCTTCTCCAAGTCAAAGATCAGGCAGGCATCCCGCGGGAACCGATCCATGACATAGTCTTGTACATGAAACAGCCTGCGCAGATTATGGGAGGTGTTACGCCTGGGCACAAAACCACATTGGTCGGGATGGATTAGAGTCGGGAGGATTTGACTATATCGATCGGCCAGTATATTCCCCAAGATTTTACAGTTCGCATTTAGCAGTGTAATCGGTCTGGAAGCGTGGGGTCCCTGTGTGGTTTCGGGGAGGTCACGATTAGTGATTCTCGGAACGATAGCGGCAGCTTGCCTTCAGTCAGGGCTTCTTCAAATACAAGCGCCAACCGGGGTGCCACTTCAGTCAGGAATGTTCTTTAGTATTCCAGTGGGAACCCATCCATGCCAGGTGCTTTTTTTCTCGCTAGTGAACTTATGGCATGTTTGATGCCATGGGGTGTAATTTTCCCGTCGAGGTCCTATTTGTATGCCTGAGAGATTGTAGGCATGCGCAACGGATCTAAAAATTGAGTAAGGTCACTGAGCCCCGTCAGTGTCGGGGCACGATAGACTTGGGCATAGTAGTCACGAAATATGTGCAAGATGTCAAGCTGGGATTGCTTAAGTTGTCTGTTCGCATCCATGAGTTCTAACACGGGGTGGGGCATCGTGTCCTTTTTGATCAGCCAGGCCAGGAGCGCGCCCGATCTGTCACCCTCCTTGTGCGCCCTGGCCGCGTGAGCACGGAAGTTATACTTTCGCAGGTCTCTCATAGCTTCTGCATGCACTCATTTTGCTGCTGAAACTTGCACTAGTGTGGCTATTCCCTGGTCCACGCCGCGAGAGAGTTCCGCTAGGGTCTTCCCTGCTTCGCTCAGTGTCTTTTCTAATGTGCGTCGTACCCCCACTATCTGTTGGATGCAATGACCCCTGGCGCTAACTTTGTATGCATCCCACTCTATCGCCCTGGAGGAGGCTGTGCCGGCGTTGCGCAGAAACTGGTCTCTAACATAATGTTCGTGAGTTTGACGAAAAACTTGGTCCGTGAGGCACTCCTGGGACATTCTCCATGTTGGGACTGGGGGTCGGGGCGGCCTCCATCAGAGGACTACTACGTGGGAGTCGTGGTCTGATATGACTCGCCCTAGATAATACGTGTGCTGTAATTTGGGGAGCAGGTCTGTGGAACATAAAAACCTATCTAGCCTGACACGCAAGTCGTGTGGGATGGAATGGAAGGAATAAAGCCTATCTGTTGGGTGTAGTGTCCTCCATGCGTCCGCTAAAGACCAGTGATCCAGCCAGCGGAGCAGGCGTTCTGTCTGTTTGTGTGTTGGGGAGTGTGCCAGTGGGGGATGCAACCTGTCTAATTGCAAATCTAGGACAGTGTTGTCGTCTCCTCCCAAGAGCCACGGGATCCCTGCGCGACGAGCCAAGACACCCGTGAGGGTGGCCTAATATTGATCTTGGTCTATGTTGGGGCGTATACACAACCTATCAGTATCGGCTGATGTTCTAACAGACCCATCAGGATAGCATAACGACCTTCCCTGTCAATGAGTCTGGTATGTTCCTTAAAGGGGACCCCTGGCCTAACCCAGATAAGTGTGCCCCTGGCGAAGGCCGAGTACCCCGTGGCGCATATCACTCCACACCTTTTCTTTTGTAGTCGATCCACTTCCTGTGACGTCAAGTGTGAATCTCCTGTAGGAGGGCCACATGAGCCTGTTGGCATTTGATGTATGCTTATACCGAATACTGCTTTCTAGCCGTATGTATGCCTATAACATTCAAGGTTAGGAATTTGTAATCGGTGTTTGATGGTTTATAGGCCATGTGTTACCCGTATGTTCTGTGTGACTCCTCTGCTGTATGTCTCTCCCCTGTGTTCGTCTCGCCTCGTCGATACACCCCACCCACCAACCGCCTGAGGGGTCCATGTTGCTTGCCCGGACGGGCACACTTATCTGGGTTAGGCCAGGCCTCCCGCCTGGTTAGGGTAAAGTGGAGAACGTAGGTTGAAGGAAAGGGGGGTAAATAGAAAACCAGAACTCTGGGAACTAATCCCAACATCGGGGTCCCACTGCCGGGGCAATGCGTCCAAACTGGAGTACATATTAGAATAAACTTTAGTTCGTTATCACGGGGTCATGGATGGGTATCGTTCCTGCCGCTGACGGCTCAGCTCCGCAGTCAGTGATCATCGTTGGTATATGTCCACTCGTGTCGTCCCTGTCTTGCGTGTGCATGACTGGGTTATGGCGTCCGCCATCATCACGCACTGAGTGGATCGGGTCAGTGAGTGCCAGGCTGTGGGCTCCGGTGAGTGGGATATGACTATAATGAGGCTCTGTCCAGTTCATGATCACCGCCGACCACTGCGGGAGTTCCGATCTTTTAGTAGTTTGTCAGATCAAAGTGTCAGCTGTCTGGGGAGTGACCACAGGTGGTGTCACCGAGCCTTCCCGGGTTGCAGGTGCGTCACTACCTTCATCTTCTGAGCTGAATAAATGGGGACCTTCCTCCAGGTCAGATCCCCTGTTTTCAGAGTGTAAGGCAGCCACCGCTCGAAGGGCCCTTCGGCGCTCGGCAATGATCTGCGTGAGATCGGGGGAGCCCATTCCGGAGGGGCCGGGTCGTGTTTCCTGTCGTGTGAGCATGATCTTCCGAGGTCGTCAGCCGGTTCTGCGCGTCGTCCGGTTGTGTTGTGTGGACGAGGTGTTGTCTCGGTGCTGAAAAGTTTTGCTCTATCCAGGAGTCCGCCTCTTTGGGGTCCGTGAAGAAATGTGCGTTCCCGCTGTGGACGACCCGGAGGCGGGCTGGGAACAGAAGAGCATACTGCACGTTCAGTTGGCGCAGGGTCCGTTTCACAGCCTGGAATGTAGCTCTTTGCTGCTGCACTGCTTGGGAATAGTCTGGAAACAGCATCACCTGCTTGTCTTCCACCTGCAGGCGACCGTGTGCCCTGGCGGCACGAAGGATGGTGTCCCGATCTCGGAAGTGGAGCAGTTTCAGTAGGAAGCGAGACGACCCGGCTTGGGTCGTCTCGCAGGGACCCTGTGTTCCCGTTCAATGGAAAAGTAGGGAGTTAGATCCTTGGAGGGCGTAAATGTTCCGATCCAGTCCGTGGTGTATTTGATCAGGCCGACCCCCTCCACTCCCTCCGGCAAGTTCATGACGCGGATGTTGCACCTCCGGGAGCGCCCTTCTAAGTCATCCGTTTTTTGTTCTAGCGTCTGGACTCTGGCTTTTAGGTCCTTGAAGGCTTGGAGGTGCTGCTGAACCTGAGGTTCTTTCCTATGCAGTGTCGTTGTATTCTGGTTCACTCTGTCTGCGAGCTTCCTATGGTCGTCGCGTAGGATGGTAAAGTCAGAGACCAGGGTGTCAACTTGTTCTCCATCGCTACACGGGAGTGTTCAATGGCCGCTAGGACCTGGTCCAGTTTCCTGGACATGGGATCATAGTATACGGGGGCTCATCTCGGGATCTGGTTGTGGATGAAGTCTGTGACGGCGTTTTCTGTGGGCGACCCATGTTGGTGGGACGGACTGTTTAGCTTGTTCCACACTTTCCAGCAGGCGAGGGCAGACCACTCTAGTGATGCTGTTTGGGGGGATTTTCTCTCTTAGCGTCCCAGCTAGTCCGGGGCCTGGCCTCCAGGTCCACAGTCAATGGAGCGTCCGGTCTTAAGGACGTGGTCGCGGATAGCGTCGCGGTGGGCGTTGTGCGTCATCTCTCCGGGAGTGTGCGATATGAATGGCAGTAGTCTCGAAGGGCGGCTCCCAGTGCCCCGCGCAATCACTCCGTCCTCCCAGCTTCTCTCCGAGCCCCCAGCTGTGCCCTCCTGCCCCGTCCAGTAGGTGCATGCTTGTGAATCTTCTTGGGGTTGTCTGGCAATCGGGATCACTACCACTAGTTCAGACACCAGGACCTTGGGAATAACGCAGCGGGGACCCAGTACGTCACCATCCGTCAGCGGGGAAGCCCACCCTTCTGTGGCCAGTTGTGTCCCTATTGCCAGGTCTAGGCCTCTCTACTGGACTCTGCTGGTCGCAGGGCGTGTTATGCACCACTCGCCTCGTTCCACGTGGTGCGGCGCCCGCGTGGTCCGGTTAGTGTACTCTGTAGTGAATCTCCCAGGGGCTTCACGTGGCTGGCGCTTTTAATTACAGCGGAGGGCGCCCGTCACATCCCGGTTCCCCTCGTGTGGCTTGGTGGCAGGCAGTCAGGCCGGGGTGTCGACTATCCCCCGGGGTTTGACAGGCTTGCGTCCTCAGTCACCGTTAGGCTCTTGCCAGGTCCTTCACTCTGGGCATGCAGCACGGGGGTGACCTAGGGCCTGTCTCCCTTGGGCTCGTCACTGATTGCGGGGCCCTCCCGGTATTTGGCCAGAGGACGGTGGGGAGGGCACCTTCTCTGCCCTCGTGCCGTCTCGTTGCTCCTCTGGGCGCCGACGACGTCAACAGGCATGTGCCCTATAATGTCAATGCCCCAGGTGAAAGTGGGTTGCGTGTGGCTGCCTCCTAGGAAACGCAGCGTAGCATGTCCCTCAACTCGTGGCCCTCTTTGCGTGCCGGCAGGGAATCGGGCCGGGGCGCAGCCTCCTCACCTGGGGGTCCGGTGGTCTCTCGTCCTCCCTCAGCGGCAGTCTTTTGCTGGGGCCTTCGCTGGGCCTGCTGGTCCGTCTCAGTCCTCGGGCGGGCACGTAGCTCCAGGGCACACCGGAGTCTCTCTCCCGCTGGCTCGCGCTGCTCTCTGTGTTCTCCTGCTCCCCGGCCGGGCAGCAGGGAGGGGGGGGCTCCTACGTGCTGACTCACCGCTGACTCACCGCTTCCTCCGGTGCCCACCGGTGCAATCAGGCATACATTCCCCGATCTCCACACCAGTCACAGCGCGGACGCCGCTGTACCAGGGCCGCTGCTAGAGTCGCGCGGTAGTCCTGCGCGTGTCCGCCATTTTAGGAGGTCCGATCGCGGGTGCCACCAACTTAGTGTTCCCGGCTCTCCAACTCCATCTAGCCGGGAACCAAGTATATCAGGGCATGCCTCACCCTTTCCGGAGTCCGCCGCCGGGGTTTTTGACACTCATGGACCCCTATGGTGACACTGGTGACCACGGGCGCCGGCCGGCAGCCGGAGCCTTACAAAGAGTCGTCCGCCATCTTGGCTAGCTCGGCCACACCCCCAAAAGATGTGCCATGATATGTGGTATTTCCAATGTGATGCATCTGGAAGGTGCATCACATTATAAGGCCCTGCGCTACACGGAGGTGATGTCACAGTGCACAATAACTGGCTTATCTCTGGGAATGTAGCACTTATTGTACATCTGCTGATTAGTGTTTTAATATAGTAAATTGATTCTTTTAGAACAGTGTATAGATAAACACATAGTGCTGTATGGTCACTACAATACTGAAACAGAAGTATGACAGTGTTTACTTGAAGTGTAAGACTACAGATTGGGGAATTGAAGGTATAAAACACAAGTTTGTCGGTGAATAGAACACTGCAAGCATAGTCTATAGGTGTTTGAAGCAGTTCATGCCCTAAGGCACACTTTTACCATGCGTACTTGGGTAGTGGCTGAATGATTACAATTTTGCAAGGGGAGTGTAACGTCAAAGCGTATCCGTAACATGTGCACGCGTACGCGCAGAGGACGATTTACTGTACAATTGACATGCAAACACTGTACGCGTACGGTACTAATACTGAAAAAAAACGATGGAAAAGGAATTATATAGAATTTAATTTTAATATGTAGAAGAACATTTTTTTAATTATTCCCAAAAATATTTTTGAATTTCGTTTTGTTATTATTTTACATTAAGAATATGAAATATAATTTAAAAAATAAAATAAGTTTCAATATTTATAATAGAAATGTAAAATGTAGGAAATTAGAATAAAAAGAAAGAAATATAATAATTAATACATTTAAGAATTATCATTTACAAAACGTTTGAAATTCACTGAAAAAACCATAGGTTTCACATACGTTATAGTTAGGAATTAGCATTTAAAAAGCTTAGCAAATTCATTGAAAAAAACATAAGTTTCACACATGTTATAGTTAGCTGGACATTTTCACTCATACAAAACCTTTGAAATTCCCCCGTTATAGTTAATTCAGCTAACTATAACTTGCGCGTCCGCAATGCACTGCTGATGACATCACTTATTACCTCCTCATGACATGGTCAGTGAGATCACTCATGACATCACTGATGACATCTCATATGATATCACTGATGACATCACTGATGACATCATCCTTTTGGCAGACCTGCTCTCAGTGTAATATAACCATTGTTACACACATTCAAAAATAGAAACTAAAGCTTTCAAAAAAATGGAGATACCAATACCACTTACAACAGCCTATACAGTAATTCCACCATCTACATACACATCCACTCATTCACTCATTCACCAAAACACTTCTATATAGTGACTCATACATGTAATGACTCATCATATGTACTCATACACCTATACATGCTGTTACACACCGACACTCATCCATAGAGATACTCACACGCATACTCACACATGCAAATAAACTCAGACATCCATTTATTTGCATATACAGCTATACACAAACCACTACACTTACTTTTACAGAAACATACACACACTTACTCTCTTAAACAATCACTTATAGAAACACATACTTATTTATACAGGAACTCTTCCAATCTGTCACTCTCACATACACTCACTTATATACACTTATATACATCAATACTCACATATACTAGTTTAAAACATATATAGTTACTCATAAAGATACTATTTAAACAGGCATTCACACACTAACACATCCATACACACACTCATCCACCCATACAGTCCTGCACACATGCTGTCTTCAAAACACATACAAATAGTGAGTCTCTCATTCATTCATCTATGCGCTAAGTAATACTCCCCACCGAACCATACAGACACTCATACTGATACTCAAAAAGCCACTAATAACTCATATAGATACACATGTAGCTACTCACCAACCCATGCAGCCACTTAATGACAAAGTGAGACACTGATACAGATATTTATCAATCATTACTCGCTAATACATGTGTTCACTAAGAAACACTTAATAAGTCAGTTATGCAATCATTTTTACAAAGAAACATCAATTTAGACATTTATTTACCCATTCATTCTTCCATCAACCTTTAGATATACATATATAAAAAATGTTCACTGGATGATGTCATCAATGATGTCATCAGTGATATCATTTGCGATTATTAATGAACGATATGCTTCTTTGGAGGTTCTTCAGGAATGAAATCTCCCTCTGAAGAATGGCTGGAAGATGGTCCATTGCTGTTATTATGGTGATCTTCCGTTATTTGACAAGATTCTCAGAAGAGATGCTTCTTCTTAGAAAGTCAATGTAAAATGATTAAAATGTGACGCAACTTTCAACAGTTGCAATAGGAAGTGTTATGAACCAATCAAATCTCTTCTTTTAAAGTCACATGGCTTTGTGTATGCTTATGGTGTGCTTACGGTGCTCTTGCGATACGTGTACACATGATGTTCTACCGTGATTTGTGTAATTGTTTTTTAAAATTAATATACGATTTTTAATAGTTAAAAAAAACTATTTTCATATTTATACCAGATAATGTCTTCCCTTAGTATGTACATAAAAATACATAAATATATGTTTTTAAAAACTAGAAACATTGGTGCCTTTCGCGTACAATATGCCGTATGTGACGTCACACGGAAGCTTTGATGCAACGCGGAACGTCATCGCATATTCGTCCCATATTTGCGGGTACGCTGAATATGATTAGCAGTACGAAGTATAGTGCGATCACCCTCTCAGTGACAAATCAGAGCACAGGGCGCGCTAACGAGATTAATTAGAAGTGGTCACTCATTGGAAATCCGATTCTGTGCCTGCCTCTGCTCACATGATAACCTCGCCCGTCTCTCTCTGTTGTTAATTGTTGGTGCACACACTCACACTTGCACATGCGCAGTGCACACCCGTCCACACTCCCCAGATGGCACCACCTAGGTTCCTTGCTATCACTAAGCCTGGAAACCAATATATTAGCCAATGGGAGGTCCCCCAGGGACATCCTTTTTGAAGAGCACGAAAACGCTACCAATGACGGCACTGGGCTTGGTTTGGTCAGCCCTCATGGTTCCCATATTATGCGGGCACTGACGTGACCACGCTCTCTTTTGCCTGCCTTTGCTCGGATGACAGACATACTGTAGTCGTCGATTTTACTACGAACTGTTTGGTGGAGCGGAGGAGGACTCGTGACACTCGACGTGGTGTCACTGCTGCTACCGCCCAACCAGAACACCATAGGCGCGGAGGCGGTGGCGCCCACACACAGCCCATCTCAGGCCCAGCCAAAGTCCCAGCCTCTGAACACAAGACAAAAGACGAAAGAAGCAAAGGTAAGAGAAGCCGTCACAACATTAGCCTCCGCTGTAAATTGTACCTGCAAGTTAGTATTTTTTTTACTGCGTCACGTGGCCCTCCCAGCTCTAATATCACACTGTGCGTCTGTGTACATTAAGGAATTATATTTGCCTCTTTTTCCATATTCTCTCCCCTTTCTTGTCATACTCCCCTCTCTCTCCTCATACAGACCCCTTTATCTTTATACTTGCCCTCTGTCCTCATACTCTTTCTTCTCTCCTCATGCTTGCACCTCTCTCCTCATATCTTCTTGACTCCTCATACTCCTCATACTCCTTCATCTCCTCATACTTCTTGCTGTCTCCTCATTGTACCTTTTGTCTCCTAATACACCCGCTCTTTTCTTATACTGCCCTTTCTTCACATTCTCCCCCCTCTGTTTTCATAGTCTCCCTTCTCTTCTCATACATACTCCTCTCTCCTTATACTTCTCTTTTTCCTCACACTTGCCCTTCTTTTTGCATACTTCTCCTACTCTTCATACTCCCTTCTGTTTTCATATTCACCCGTCTTCATACTTCTTACTATGTTCTCATAGTACCCCCTCTCTCCTTATACACTCAGTCTTCCCTTATATTTTTCTTTTCTCCACATACTTCTCTCTGTCTCTCTTCATATTCCCTACTCTCTCCTTATAGTCCCCCTTTTTTCTTATACTTGCCCCTCTTTGCACATACTCTCTGTTCTCTTCTCATACTTTTCTCTCTTCTCATATTCCCCCTCTCTCTTCACACTCCCTCTCTCTTTCCTTATAGTCCCTACTCTCTCCTGATATTCCCCTTTTTCCTCATGCTCACCTTTGTCTTCTTATACTACACCTGTTCTTATGCTCCCCCCGTCTTCATATTTTCCCCTCTCTCTTCACACTCCGCCTCTTTGTACTCATACTCTTTTTTCTGTCCTCATACTCCCACCTCTCTCCTCATACCTCCTTTACTCCTCATACTCTTCCATCTGTTCATGTTTTCTATGTCTTCTTAGTACTCTTTGTCTCCTAATACACCCTCTGTTTTCTTATACTCCCATTTTCTTCACATTCTTTCCCCTCTCTTCTCATACTCTTCCTTCTCTCCTCATACACAGTCCTCTCTCCTTACTTACTTACTTTGTGGACTTGTTAAGCGCAGGCGAATCATCCTCCAAGGGATCTCTCGGCAGTCTTACATTTCTCTATTCTCCTCATACTGGCCCCTTTTTTTCCATACTTCCTCTACTCTTCATATTCCCACCTGTTGTCATATTCACCCCTGTCCTCATAGTTCTTACTGTTTCCTCATAGTACCCCCTTTCTTCTTATACACTCAGTTTTCCCTTATATTTGTCTTTTCTCCACATTTTTGTCAGTCTCTCTCTTTATATTCCTTCCTCTCTCCTCAATCATACTCTTCTCTCCTTATATTGTCCCTTTCTTCTTGTACTCGCTCTTATTTGCACATACTCAATATTCTTTTCTCATACTTCTCTCTCTCTTTTCATACACCCCTCTCCTCACACTTCTCCTCAAATTTCTTATACTCCCCACTCTCTCCTATATTTCCCATCTTTTCTCATTCTCCCTTTTTTCTCCTTATTCTCACCCCTGTCCATATACTCCACTCTGTCTTCATATTCTCCCCTCTCTCTCCTCTTACTTCTCTCTGTCTCCTCACAGTACCACCCTTTTTCTTATATTCCCTTTTTTCCTCATACACCTTCTATCTGTGTTCATATTCTTTGTCTCTCTTCATATTCCTCTTCTCTTCTCATTTTCTCTCCTCTCTCTTTATACTTCCCCTTTCTCTTCATAATCCCTGCTCTCTTCTCTTACTCCTCTCTGTCTCCCTGCATGCACTCTGCAGCAGTTTTCTCATACTCCCTGCCTTTTCATACTGATCTCTCTCTTTATATTTGCTCCTCTTGTCATACTTCTCCCTGTTTTCTCATACCCCTTTCACTCTTCATAATTTCCTATCTGTTTATACTCCTCCCTTTCTGCTCATACTGTACTCTCTGTTCTTGTACACCTCTTTTCTCCTTATGCTCCCCTTTTCGTCACATTCTACCTCATCTCTTCTGGTAGTCTCCTCTCTCTCCTTATAGACACTCCTCTTTCCTTATACTCCTTTTTTGTCCTCATGCTTGCACCTCTTGCCACATATTCCTTCTTTTCTCTTCATACTCCTTCTCTCTCTTCTTATACTGGCCCCCTCTCTCCTCACACTCTCTCTTCTTATACTCTTCCTTCTCTCCTCATACTGCCACCTTTCTCCTCATACTCTCCCTTCTCTCTTCATATTTTCCACTCTCTTCTTACTCCCTTTATCCCCTTATACTGCAGTGTCTGCTTATACTTCCCCCTATCCTCATATTTTCCCTTCTCTCATACTTCTCCTTATCTTGTTGTAACTCCTTCTATTCTCATACTCCCACCTTTGTCCTCATAATCCCCTGATTTCCCTTATAAGTAATAGAATAGTATATTTCATATATTTATTTTTATAATGTTATATATGTTTTTGATAATAGATTCTATTTATCAACACTGAAAAACATTCATCATGCCAACAAAAAGTGAAAAGAGGAAAGAACAAAAGAAAGTTTATTATTTAAAGAGTAGTCATCCACAAGATTTACCTGAAGAACAATGTGTGAACAAAAAGAAAAAAAGTCCTGGTGAGAGAACGAAGATTTTTTTGAAGAAATTATCAAACACTAAGGGCCAGATGTAGGTCGCCAAATATGTCGGTAACGGACGATTTCGGCCGTTACCGACCGGTATTTGGATTTTGAGATATAGGTGGGTCTGAATTTACAGAATCGGTATATTTACCGATTCGGTAAATTTACCACTTCGGTATTTTACTGAATCGGTAAATATACCGATTCTGTAAATCCATATGTAGGTGACACTCCTAAGAGTGCCACAGGCTCTTAAGAGTCTGTATTTTACCACCCAATCCTATTGGGTGGTAAAATACCGAATTCAGGTGTGCATGCACATCTGTGCATGCACACCTGTGCCATGTGACACACAGATATGCCCTTAGGGCATGTATGTGTGCCACATGGCACACATGCCTGTACTTGGGGTGCTAGAGGGTGTCAAAGTGACACCCCCTGCACCCTTGCAGGATTCGGTATTTACCGAATCTGTAAATACCGAATCGGTATTTACTGATTCGGTAAATACCGACTCTTACAGAATCGGTACATTTTTTACCTACATCTGCCTCCTTCCCATTTACCGACTCTTAAATACCGATTCGGTATGAGTCAGTATTTAAGAGTCGGTAAATAGGAATTACCTACATCTGGCCCTAAGAGTAGTGTGCACAATGTGAAAAATACAGATTGTGTATCTGCAAATAAAAAGAAAAGCAAGAAAAAAAGAGTACAACCACGGGAATTCATCTTGTAAAAAACAAGTGTATAGGAAAAGGAGGAAGAATCAATTTCGCGAAATTAGTAAAACAATGTTTTATAATAGAGTTTTGTCAAACTTGATCAAAGAAGTGAAGAAATATAAAAAAAACAGCATTTTATAAGAACGTTTGTTTATTTTAGTAATCAATAGAATTCGATCACTAGATAAGCCAATCCATTTAATGAAGGCCAAAAGTAAGTGGAGAAGAGTAATTAACAGAAGTAATTTTTCTGTTTTTTTTTTGGGTGAATGGAAACATAGTTCAAGTTCTGAGCCTTTTTTTAATGAAGCGAGTTATCTTCAGAGTAATCAATCAATCAATCATGCCATTTGTATAGCGCACTACTCACCCGGGAGGGTCTCAAGGCGCTTGGGGGGAGGTGTATGCTACTGCTCGAACAGCCAGGTCTTGAGTTGTTTCCTGAAGGCGAGGTGTCCTGGGTCAGCCGAAGGTGGATGGGGAGGGAGTTCCAAGTCTTGGCAGTCAGGTAAGAGAAGGATCTTCCTCCGGCGGTGGCTCTTCGGATGCGTGGTATGGCTGCGAGGGCGAGGCTGGTGGACCGTAGCTGGCGGGTGGGCGTGTAGAAGGTCAGGCGGTCATTGAGGTACTTGGGGCCCAGGTCGTGGAGAGACTTGTGTGCGTGGGTGAGGAGCCGGAACGTGATCCTCTTGTCGACGGGGAGCCAGTGCAGGTTCCTCAGGTGGCTGGAGATGTGGCTGCGTCGGGGGACATCCAGGATGAATCGGGCGGAGGCTTTCTGGATGCGCTGGAGTCTTTTCTGTAGCTTGGCTGTGGTTCCGGCGTAGAGGGCATTTCCGTAGTCCGTATGATTTGTTGCATGCAGTTGACACTAGTGGTCTTGCTTATGAGATTGGTTTCTGACCCGGTCCTGTGACCCGGAAGGTCTTTTCCGTGTGCTTCCGGATTCATTCTGGGTTCCTGTTGGGATTGTATTGCCTGACTTTTGGTTTCTGGAGTTACACCTAGCCACCTTCGTCTTAGATAAGGGACCTGTATTGAAGATTGCTGGCGTTATCCGAGGACTGGAAAAGTCTGACGTTTCTACTCTTGAGACAGAAAATCTGAAAAATGTAAAAGAGACCATCACAATTATCACAACTTACCTCCCGACAAATCAACTCATGCCTGACCAGGAAAGGACATCACAACGAAAAACAGTTCTGGAGAAACCGTAGAACAGGATTTCACTGTGCAAATGCTCTCAAATCTTCTTCTGGAACATTCCGGTTCCCCGCCGTTTGTCCTTCGGAAGGAAAACAGGACCCAGAGTGAACTGGACCCTTCGTGGTAACTGCACCAGCACCTGATCTTTGGAAGCCTGCCCAGCATTGTGTTTCCTGACCTTCCTGACCGCTTCTCGCCGCACCCGCTTCGCGGGTGCCACATCGCTGGGACCAGCTGGCTGAGACGCTGATTGTGGACCCTTGGAGGTGGAGGTGAGGAACAGCAGCGACAGGGGAGAGGCGCTGTGCGGCAGGGACTGTGTTACATTCTGACATAGCTTTTATTTATTATTTAGTATTGTAAAACTGTTCCTTTAACTGCATGTGACATGTTATGTTTCTGCCTGCATTCCATGTTCTGAACAGAGTTTTCCTCATGTAGCATTCTGCCCTTTCTGGCAGTTTAACCTTGATGCAGCTGTACTAGGATCTTATGCTGTGCTGTTGAATAAACCTTTTAAATTCAAGCTGTTTCCTGGATTACTACAAAATTTGGCGACGAGGACAACCTTACTCCTGCCATTTACAGCACAGGAGCGGAGTTTTGGACCCTTTCTACATTTTATAGGACTTTGGATGATTTTTCTACATTTTATAGGACTTTGGATATTTTTCCATTTGTTATCTCATAGCAAATACAAGAAGAAACTTTCCACTTTATCCTAGTTGAAGATTGCCTACTTGGGATTTCTTTCTGCGTGATTTGGGACCTTTTTATTCAATTTCCAGTGTTTTTAAAACAAGCATCATTCAATTTGTTGTTGCCTGGTTATCTTCCTTCAACGCTGCCTCTGCTCGAGCTTGCACTTGGAATGCTCTGGAGCTGATGTCATCTCTGTGCCGGTCTGACTCTCCCTGCGCTTCATGTTATTTCAAGCCTTCGTGTGATTCTGAAAATCATCGTGTTTCCTGCACGCTCTTGAAGCTGTCAAGCCCTCGTTTACTTATGAGAAATTGCTCATTTTCTCATTCTTTCTGGCAAATGCGTGTTTACACTTAGGAGGCCTTTCATTTGTGCTGACGACGCTGACGTAAGCGCGTTCAGCGTATCCCTGCTCTCATCTCTTTGCAAAGGCAGTGAAGTCACCGGCAACGTTGCTAAGCAACCACAGACATCGACAGGAATTTCTCTTCAACAAGAAGCTTTTCCTTTTGTCGCGCTTGCCATTTAATGTTTCCAAGCGATTTTGTGATAAGTTTAGAAACCAATACAGCAAATTCTGTTACATTTTGAACACCTTCTACTGCAAGATTTCAGCTTTTGGTTTATTTTACCCCTTTTTCTTCAAGATTTGAAGTACTTCATGGCAGCAACTGATTAAGACATCGAAGCATTTCTTCACAACACTTACATTTACAAGTACTGTCGTATATTTACAGTCTGAATTGTATATATATTTTTTTTGTGGTTTTATTCTTTTATGTGAATTTCTTTAACAGTGTATTTACTTTCATTTTCTTTTAACCCTCTTTCCTCACCATTTTATTATTTAACTATTATCACAATGCAGTTTGATCCTCCTGCTAAATTTCTACAGATTAAGGGTGACCCTCCTATGCCTTGGTCTAGGTGGAAGGAGGAATTTTTCAATTACATGAGAGCTATTGATGGGGAACGAATGGGTGCAGAAAGAAAGAAGAGTATTCTGTTGCATTGTTTAGGCTCTGAGGGGCAAGAAATCTTCAGAACTTTACCACAGTTGTCTGTTCCTACGGGTAGTGGGGACACTATGAATGTTTATACTGAAGCTCTCAACAGATTGGAAAAAAGATTTAAAGCCACAGCTAATATTGCCTTAAATCGTTTCAAATTCTATACTAGGGCACAAAAGCAGGAATAATCTTTTGATGACTTCCTCACGTCTTTAAGAGCTCTAACTTTGCATTGTAATTTCGGATCTATGTCTGATGAAATGATTCGTGACCAGATCATTATTCATGTTAAGAACAAAAAAACTCAGGATAAATTATGGTGCATGGGTGACCCTAATCTAGAAGAAACAATTGCCATCGCTAAATCTACCGAGTTGTCGGAAAAATTGATGGACATTGTTGTCAAACAAAGTTCCAACCACAGTAAAACCACTTCTGAAGAAGTATGTGTTGTGAAACCCAAAACTGACAACAGAAGTTTTATTCCTGCACAAGTGAGAGCTAAGAATCAATATGGCATCATTAATAGGAGGACAGAATTTAGTAATAATTCTGTTTCGTGTTATAGATGCGGTAGCAAATTACATATCGCATCTTTTCAAGGTTGCCCTGCTATTGACAAAACATGTAACATTTGTGGTAGAGTAGGACACTTTAGTAATGTTTGTAGAGAGAGACGTTTTAATAGTCAATTGCGAACAGGACAAACACGTCCATCCTCTCAAAATATTACTCCCGCAAAAGTTTCATCCATTGGTAGTAGTAGCAGTGAATATGTAGAACAAAATCTTGACAGAGGTTATGTTGTCTCCAATTGTTGAAAATGGTTGTGTTATGCTAACCAGTAAGAAATCACCAAAATGTATCTTTCATGTTTTTACTGTTCCCATTGAACTTATGGTGGATTCTGGGTCTCCTTGGACCACAATTACTAGAGAATATTTTAATGAAAATTAACAAAAAGTATGTGATATTGCCAGTTTTCAACAATCAGATATATTAGCAGAAGGTTTCAATGGGAACAAAATTGATGTTGAAGGATATTTCAAGGTTCCGTTAAGCTTCAAGGGCAGATTAGCCCATATCAAACTGTATGTTGCGGTTAAAGGTATTAATGTGCTGGGTTGGCATGACCAATGGGAACTGGATATCATGTTAAATCCTCGTGCTAAAGACCCCATCTCACTGTGTAGTGAGCAAGATATGTTAAATTCCATTTGTCCCAGTGAGGTAGAGAAAAATGATATTTCCTTTTGGAGTAACAAATTTGATAAAGTTTTTTCTGATCAGTTAGGGAAGTTAAAACATTTTACACATAAAATAGTGCTGAAGGAAGGGGCACTTCCAATTAAACAAAGATTAAGAGGGGTTCCTCTCAATGTTAGGGATGAGTTAAAGGAAATGTTGAATGATTTACTTAAAGACAACATTATAGAACCCATTGAGTCATCGGAATGGGTTTCGCCCATAGTTTTGGTACGGAAGCCGGATCAAAAATTAAGAGTTTGCATTGATTTGAGGGCACTAAATTCCAATATAATTATAGATTGTCATCCTCTTCCAAATATAAACGAGCTTGTTTCTCTATTTGATGGTGCGCAGATTTTCTCTACATTAGATCTCCGATCTGCGTACCATCAAATTGAGCTCACTGAGGAATCTAAAAAATACACAGCTTTCATCACTCCCATGGGTCTCTTTCAGTATAAAAGAATGCCTTTTGGGTTAGCATCTGCTGCCTCTGTTTTTCAATGGGTTATGTTCCAAATTTTTAGAGACCTAGATTCATTTGTTAAATGTTTTCAAGACGACATCTTGATCTTTTCCAAGGATGAGTTTGAGCATGCTTCACATTTAAGTGAGGTGTATAATAGACTGGAAAAGTCTGGCCTTACCCTCAAAGCTCACAAATGCAAATTGTTTAGTAAGTCTGTGGAATACTTAGGCCACACATTATCGGGGGAACGTTTGATTCCTAAAAAATCTAATGTGGAGGCTATTCTCAAAGCTCCCTCTGCGAGTAACAAAGAACAACTGCTGTCTTTCTCGGGCATGTGCGAGTATTACAGTAAATTTGTTGCAAATTTTGCTACTAAAATGGAGCCATTAGGGAGATTACTAAGACAAAGTAATGAGTTTATTTGGAAAGCTGAACAGGAAAAAGCATTCACTGACATTAAGAATGATATTGTAAATTCGCCAACTTTAAAACCTTTTAGAATGGGAAAAAATGTATTATTACCACTGATGCAAGCCTGTATGGTCTTGGGTGTGTGCTGTCTCAGACAGATGGTGTCATAGAATGGAATGTGGCTTTTTCTTCCAGGACGTTGAGTGAGACGGAGCGCAGGTATGCGGTCATTGAATGAGAGTTGCTCTCTTGTGTCTGGGCCATTGAACATTATAGAATTTACATATGGGGCAGTAAGTTTGTCTTAAGAACCGATCATAAGCCGCTTGTACATATCTTATCGGTTGGTGGAGGTTGGAACTCCACGGAGAAGGATCTCCCTCAGTGTTAGTGTCTGACAATGGTGTGCAGCTAGTTTCGGCTGAGATGCAATCATTTTTAAAGGGTTGCAATATCAAACACATTAGGACATCTCTTTATGAACCACATGAGAACGGACAAGTTGAACGCTTTAACCGAGTATTGAAGGGTTTTGTTGCTGATGCTGTTAAAGAGAAAAGTAATTGGTTGAATGTGCTTAGAGAGAAGCTTTGGACTTATCGCATAACTCCTCATACCACCACAGAAGTTAGTCCTTTCAAACTACTTAAAGGAAGAGATCCTGCTTCGGATATATGTCCCTGGTGGTTTAAGGAGAAATGCAAAAATGTAACTAAAGATGAAGTTGACATTGAAAAAATTGCCAGCAAGGTTTGCTGCAAGCAAAACAAGTCAGCTTTGTGGTACAATAAAAGGTGGAAAACTAAAGAGCATGATTTGGGGGTTGGTGATTGGGTTAAGATCTTGAAACCTTTCATGGTCGGCAAAGGCATGAGTAAGTATGGCAGACCTATGCAGGTTAAAAAGGTTTTCAGTAATTCTGTCATTACTCAAGATGGCAAAGTTTGGAACGTGAGTAAAGTTGCCAAATGTCCCATGCAGAATGATGTTCTGTTTCAGTCTCGTGGTGATTTAGTGTTGAAACAAACGATAATTCTTTCTCTGACTCAGTGGCTTCAAGAGTCAAAGATGATACACGTGTCCAAAGAAGACCCACTTCTTTACAAAATGTTGTATAATATATTTGTATGTTGTTTTATTAATGAGGGGGATGTGTTACATTCTGACATAGCTTTTATTTATTATTTAGTATTGTAAAACTGTTCCTTTAACTGCATGTGACATGTTATGTTTCTGCCTGCATTCCATGTTCTGAACAGAGTTTTCCTCATGTAGCATTCTGCCCTTTCTGGCAGTTTAACCTTGATGCAGCTGTACTAGGATCTTATGCTGTGCTGTTGAATAAACCTTTTAAATTCAAGCTGTTTCCTGGATTACTACAGACTCGCTCTCCCAGGAGTCCCTGCACGGCCATATTCACTTGGTCTGTGCCCCCTGTCAGCCCCGCCCCCAAGCCACCACTCCGCCTACATAATTGACTCAGTGTTCCGCAGCGCAGGACGAGCCGGGCGAAGCCCGGGCAAAGGGCGGGCCGTCTGTGGCCATCCGGGGCTGTGCAGGGCTGGGCTGGGCCACCCCTCTGATATTCGGCTGATGGGTAGCATGAACATCGAGTCCTGTGCTTAATACTCTGTTAGCTAGAGGAACCCCTTTCTGGACTCTGTAAGTAGCCCTTCTATTAGTTTTGGGGCTCTTATGCCAATGTCAACCCGCTCGGGTAGGAGCTTGAGGGGGGGAGGTGGGGACGGTGTTGGGTGTGTTACTGGGACTATGGACCGATTTATTACTCGTGTTGTTACGGTAATTGAAAAAGAAATCGCCATGACAGAACAGTGTCTTTCCGAGGATCCTTTTGTAAATAAACGTTCTTCATTGGGCATGCTGTCGTTAGCTCCCTCCCCGGCTCATGCAAATGACCCCTTAGGTAATGTTCCTTTAGCACATGTATCTGATCCCTTTGTTAATGCTTCCCCCCGACCTTGACCATCCGCGGGTTGTTGCGGTTAGGGCCAGTCTGGATCGGCTAGAGAGCTTGGTGGACGCGGTTTCGCTTAGCGGCGAGAGAGCGTTGACGGAGCTACTGCCTATTGAGACTTCTGTATTTGTGCCTCCCGTAGCTACCCTACAGCGGTATGAGGATTCCATAGCCACTGCTGTGCCTTTACCGTCGGCAGCAAATGGATTATCCTCTAGCAAAAGGAAACGACCTGTCAGTCCGCGCAAGGGTAAGTACCTGAAATCCTTCAAGAAACCAAGGAGAAATGGAAGCAGGGCGGGGGTGACTAATAAGGGTCCAGTGCCGGGTGCTAGCAATTCCCAGGGGCGAAAGGGGGGAGTAGCTATTGGTGCCACTGCAGGGAAGTCATCTGAGGATTTGACATCCGACCCTGTTGAGCCTGAAAAAAGGCCCCTCTTTTGAGGCTCCATTGATCGCCCAGTTGAGGAAAACGTTGGAAACAATGTTGATTCCGGTTATGGAGAGAGTAAAGGGACTAACAGAGCGGCTAGACAGATTTGAGCAGGTCATTCTTGATAACTTCTTCTCCTTAAAATCTTTTGTTAAACTTCATTTTAAAAATAGGGAGGATGGTCCAGTGAGGAATCTTCGACAAAATGTTGCAAGGAGGAAAACCTACTTGTAAATAGGTGCGCGATTTTATACACAAACCACAAAAGGATTCTTCACATTTGTAATTTATTTTTTATTCATTTGTAATCCTTCATCATATATTTCTGTGTTATTACAATTTTCGTAGATTATTTCATTTCATAATCATTGTATTCAACATCATATTATGATTTAATCATCAGCTTATCCACACCCAATGCATTTCGGGTCATCAAACAAATTGACCCTTCGTCAGGGGTCTGCAACGAAATAGAAAACAGGACCTATAAGTTCATTGCCCTATTAGCATGAAAAACACTCTCAACTGTACACATTGGCATTCTCAGATGAATTAACGCATCACTATTCATGTGGTGATCACTTCGTGACTAACTTAGTGACTTCAGTTGCTAGAAAAAACTAAACAAGCTCAAAGGATCCAGTGAATGTATCCAAACGTTATACAACAAACGAGCATTCCGAACGCTGTTTTTTGAACATGGCAGATCAACATTAATTAATTGTGGGTTTCTAAAGCGCTAGAATCGACTCCCGAAGGAGTATCTCTGCGCTCTAGACCGCTGGGGAACCCGACCTGGCTTTCCCTGTGAGATGGTCCCTACTGGGTATCTCCAAGGTGAAACCAGGCATCCCCGGCGTATGTGGGGGGCCGTTGTGGAGATGAGGCAAGCTAATGCCCAGAGTTGCCGAGTGTGATCCCTGGTTAGAGTAGGCACCGAGGCGAGAATTATCGAGTCCGCTGACCCTGGTCCTCGACCCTGCCGCGTCGGGAATAGAACCCTGGTCCCGGGCCGTTCTCTGCTTCCGGGTCTGCCGCCTCTAACCATTGAGCCACACCACTCCACATCAAACATCAAATGATATGCAGGTTTAAACAAAACAAAACAGTCTCTACGCGCAGTAAACATCACAACACTTACATACGGATCAGCCGATCTCTAGCCTTGTTACGATGAACGCCAAAGCTGGTTTGTTTAGCGCGCCAAATTCTACTTCCTGACTAAACTAACCTTTCAGGACACGTGACCGGCGAAACTGCCAATCAGAGTGGTTTGGCTTCATGTGCCAGTATCATGTGACGGGGGAATGCGCTCACTGTTTAGTGCCGTGCACATTTGTATTAAATAAAGTTATTGAAAACATCGATATGTGTGTCAATCAAGTGGCGGAATCAAAAAATTATGCAAAATGTATACACAAATAAACATATTGTAGCAATGACGCTATTTACAAAATCAATTTAAATATGCATAATGTCCAAAGGTTGTAACGTATTAAACTCATGGCATCACATATGCAGTCTGTCATAAAAAGCTCAATACGATCATTAAGCCCTATCGGGTGGGCAGAATTACATTTTTTGATCCAAAAGAATTCATTCCTCAGTCTTTGTTTGGTGGGATCCTGGTCATGGCGTATGGTGAGCTTTTCCAGAACAAGAAATCTGAGTTGAGAAATCTGATGGTTACATTCCATCCAATGAGTAGCAATTGTTGATTTTGGATTTTTTAAGCGAATATTGCTTTTGTGTTCCGTTATGCGTATCTTTACTTTTCTTTCGGTCTGGCCTACATAAACTTTGCCGCATGGACACTTAATCATGTAGATGCAGTTCGTTGTGTCGCAAGTACTTGTGTGTTTAAGTTGGATTTGAAACCCCTTGGTGGGATGTGTAATTGTTAAACTCTCAAACACGTTTCCACAATGCGTGCAGTTATGGCATTTAAGCATCCCTCGATGTTGTGTGACACTTTCTTTGGTGGTACTCAATATTTCTTTAATATTTCTTGACCGTTGAAAGGCGTATGTAACTCTCTCATTGTATAATCCAGTGAGATCAGGTTCTAACTGGATGAGTTTCCAATGTTTGTTGATAATTGCTCTGATTCTGGAAGCATCACTCGAATATTTCATAATGCACACAGTTTTTTTGTCTGATGATTTACTTTGTTCTTCCATCCATTTCTCTCGGGATTGATTAGCAACAGTTTTTAGAGCCACGTCTAACACATCTTTGGGATAACCTCTTAAGCGATATTTCTCAGTTTGAGTTTCCAATGCACTTTTGAGATCTTCTTCATTGGAGGTGATGCGTTTAATCCTGATAAATTGGGATGTGGGAAGATGTTTCTTAAGTGAGTCAGGGTGAAAGCTTTGAAACAACAATGCTGAATTTTTATCAGTAGGTTTAATATGAACTCTGGTGGTGATTTTATTCTCATGAATATTTACTTGTACATCTAAAAATGATATTGACTTAGCATCGATATTGTGGGTGAATTGAATCCGTGGATTGCGAGTGTTCAAATTTGCAATATTCTGTTCCAATTGTTGAGAGGTCCCTTTCCATATTAGGAATAAGTCATCGATGTACCTTTTGTACGTTATCAAACCTTCAGTCCAGTTGGGATTTTCCAATATATAGTCTGTCTCAACTTTATTCATGAAGATATTGACATATGAGGGGGCACCCCCGAATCCCATGGATGTCCCACTGCTTTGATTGTAGAATTTGCCATCCCATTCAAAGTAACTGCTATACAGAGAAAATTGCATCAGTTGAAAGATCAAGATTTTTTGGTGATCTTCCAAAGAGCTTTCTAATAGGATCCATTCAAGTGCTTCAATCCCCTCGTTGTGAGGGATTGATGTGTACAATGCTGTAACATCGATAGTACAAAGCAAATATGACTGATCTTTCTCCAATTGAAACTTCTCCAACAGTTTCAAAAATGCTGTGGTATCTTTTAGATATTTGCTGCAGCCTTGTACAATAGGTTGCAAACATTTATCAATAAACTTACCAATGGGTTCTGAAATAGAACCACACGCCGAGACGATGGGTCTGAATGGAGGATTGGTTAAACTCTTATGAATTTTTGGCATCATATAAAGTTTTGGTCTTCTCGGATATTTGATGTCAAAAAACAGTTTGGTTTTTTCAGTAATCCAGTTCATTTCGAACGCGTGCTGAATGATCTTGTTCAACATTGTCTGATATTCAATTGTGGGATCCATATCCAATGGAAGATAAATATCTGTATTCTTTACGTGATCATTCACATTTTGTATGTAAAATTCAGTGTCCATTACCACAAGGGCTCCTCCCTTGTCTGCTTTTTGAAATGTTAATTTTGGATCATGACTTACATTTTTCAATGTATTCCATTCACTGGATGATAAGTTGCTTCTCTTAGGTTTCACAAACTTAATGGATTGTATTTCTGAAAGTACTGAACGTTCACTCGCTTCTATAGTTTTGTGTGTAAACGGTGCACAAAATGTACTCTTGGGTTTGAAGTCTTTGTCCCATGATGTTATGGATAAAGTTTGTGGTGTGTCTTTAAAGAAATATCTTAATCGCAATGTTCTGAAGAATTTGAATAAAGCAATGTCTGTCTCGGCTGAATTAGATCGATATGTGGGCACAGATGTCATCCCTTTGTTCAAAACTTTGGTTTCCATTGTGGTTAAATTTTTTGAAGAAATATTCACAATTAGTTCATTTTTACCATCTGGCTCCTTGTTCTTTCTGCTATACTTCGATCTGTATCTGCCACCTCTCCTGGTTGTTCTATTGATGGTGGGGCATTCGCCGCCGGGCTTATCTCTAAAAAAAGCCTGTGTGTTAGATGTGCTTGTTGTCAGTTTGCTTATTGTTTCTTTAGTTTTGCTGATTGGTGCCCTAGATTGAGATATCTCAGAGTCTGATACCACGCTTTCTTGTGATGAAGTTGTGTTAATGGTTTTTTTAGTTTGTTGCTGATTAGGTTTCTGTTGCCATTGTTTTTGGGTATAAATTTTAGCCCACGTATATACTTCCTCAAGCTTGTAATCCAAAGTGTCTTTGCGGTATTTTCTCACTTTTCTGTAATTTACCTCTTTGGCGTATTTTTCCAGTTTCAGATTGATGTCTTCAAGTGTTGTTTGTAAATCGGGAACTTTATTAATCTCTGTTTGTAAGGTTTTGAGTTCTTCTTCCAATTCAGTTAATACCTTAGATAATTATTCAACGATCAATAAAATTAGATCTAAAGAACATTTGTTGAGGATCTGATACCAACGTTCGATGAACTTCTTACTGTTTTTGCATAACATGGGTTTAAGGGCTATTCTGAGGCCTCTGGGTATTCGTTGATTCTTATGATAATGGATCAAGGTGGTGGCATGCATCCTTTGGTTGATTTCTTTGCGACTCATATATTCAAATTGACGTAGTAATTGTGCTGTGGTGGTTTTTTGTGGGGTGAACTGTCTGGTCTCCTGTATCAAATCGTAAATCTCCAAAGCTGCTTCAGGTGTAAAACCTAATGTCTCTTCTTTGTTAGTAGTTAATAGTGCTATATCGTCAAGCTGCATGGTTTCACAGTTGGTGCAGTCAGGGATAGAGGGACTAAGATTAGTGAAACTGTTTCAATGTTATCCCTTTGCACTCAAGTATCACACTCAAGAATCAATTATTTTTTACTTTCCGGTTGGCGCAACCTATGTCACACGGCGTCCTTCCGTGTCTTAATTCAAATCGACAAAATGTTGCAAGGAGGAAAACCTACTTGTAAATAGGTGCGCGATTTTATACACGAACCACAAAAGGATTCTTCACATTTGTAATTTATTTTTTATTCATTTGTAATCCATCATCGTATATTTCGGTGTTATTCCAATTTTCGTAGATTATTTCATTTCATAATCATTGTATTCAACATCATATTATGATTTAATCATCAGCTTATCCACACCCAATGCATTTCGGGTCATCAAACAAATTGACCCTTCGTCAGGGGTCTGCAACGAAATAGAAAACAGGACCATTAAGTTCATTGCCCTATTAGCATGAAAAACACTCTCAACTGTACACATTGGCATTCTCAGATGAATTAATGCATCACTGTTCATGTGGTGATCACTTCGTGACTAACTTAGTGACTTCAGTTGCTAGAAAAAACTAAACAAGCTCAAAGGATGCAGTGAATGCATCCAAACGTTATAAAACAAACGAGCATTCCCAACGCTGTTTTTTGAACATGGCAGATCAACATCAAATGATATGCAGGTTTAAACAAAACAAAACAGTCTCTACGCGCAGTAAACATCACAACACTTACATACGGATCAGCCGATCTCTAGCCTTGTTACGATGAACGCCAAAGCTGGTTTGTTTAGCGCGCCAAATTCTACTTCCTGACTAAACTAACCTTTCAGGACACGTGACCGGCGAAACTGCCAATCAGAGTGGTTTGGCTTCATGTGCCAGTATCATATGACGGGGGAATGCGCTCACTGTTTAGTGCCGTGCACATTTATATTAAATAAAGTTATTGAAAACATCGATATGTGTGTCAATCAAGTGGCGGAATCAAAAAATTATTCAAAATTTCTACACAAATAAACATATTGTGGCAATGACGCTATTTACAAAATCAATTTAAATATGCATAATGTCCAAAGGTTGTAACGTATTGTATGAGACCCAATGTTCCTTAAACTCATGGCATCACATATGCAGTCTGTCATAAAAAGCATGAATGCTCAATACGATCATTAAGCCCTATCGGGTGGGAAGAGTGTTTTGCATGCTAATAGGGCAATGAACTTAATGGTCCTGTTTTCTATTTCGTTGCAGACCCCTGACAAAGGGTCAATTTGTTTGATGACCCGAAATGCATTGGGTGTGGATAAGCTGATGATTAAATCATAATATGATGTTGAATACAATGATTATGAAATGAAATAATCTACGAAAATTGGAATAACACAGAAATATATGATGAAGGATTACAAATGAATAAAAAATAAATTACAAATGTGAAGAATCCTTTTGTGTTTCGTGTATAAAATCGCTCACCTATTTACAAGTAGGTTTTCCTCCTTGCAACATTTTGTCGATTTGAATTAAGACACGGAAGGATGCCGTGTGACATAGGTTGCGCCAACCGGAAAGTAAAAAATAATTGATTCTTGAGTATGATACTTGAGTGCAAAGGGATAACATTGAAACAGTTTCACTAATCTTAGTCCCTCTATCCCTGACTGCACCAACTGTGAAACCATGCAGCTTGACGATATAGCACTATTTACTACTAACAAAGCAGAGACATTAGGTTTTACACCTGAAGCAGCTTTGGAGATTTACGATTTGATACAGGAGACCAGACAGGTCACCCCACAAAAAACCACCACAGCACAATTACTACGTCAATTTGAATATATGAGTCGCAAAGAAATCAAACAAAGGATGCATGCCACCACCTTGATCCATTATCATAAGAATCAACGAATACCCAGAGGCCTCAGAATAGCCCTTGAACCCATGTTATGCAAAAACAGTAAGAAGTTCTTCGAAGGTTGGTATCAGATCCTCAACAAATGTTCTTTAGATCTAATTTTATTGATCGTTGAAGAATTATCTAAGGTATTAACTGAATTGGAAGAAGAAATCAAAACCTTACAAACAGAGATTAATAAAGTTCCCGATTTACAAAAAACACTTGAAGACATCAATCTGAAACTGGAAAAATACGCCAAAGAGGTAAATGACAGAAAAGTGAGAAAATATCGCAGAGGCACTTTGGATTACAAGCTTGAGGAAGTATATACGTGGGCTGAAATTTATACCCAAAAACAATGGCAACAGAAACCTAATCAGCAACAAACTAAAAAAAACATTAACACAACTTCATCACAAGAAAACGTGGTATCAGACTCTGAGATATCTCAATCTAGGGCACCAATCAGCAAATCTAAAGAAACAATAAGCAAACTGACAACAAGCACATCTAACACACAGGCTTTTTTAGAGATAAGCCCGGCGGCGAATGCCCCACGATCAATAGAACAACCAGGAGAGGTGGCAGATACAGATCGAAGTATAGCAGAAAGAACAAGGAGCCAGATGGTAAAAATGAACTAATTGTGAATATTTCTTCAAAAAATTTAACCACAATGGAAACCAAAGTTTTGAACAAAGGGATGACATTTGTGCCCACATATCGATCTAATTCAGCCGAGACAGACATTGCTTTATTCAAATTCTTCAGAACATTGCGATTAAGATATTTCTTTAAAGACACACCACAAACTTTATCCATAACATCATGGGACAAAGACTTCAAACCCAAGAGTACATTTTGTGCACCGTTTACACACAAAACTATAGAAGCGTTTGAACGTTCAGTACTTTCAGAAATACAATCCATTAAGTTTGTGAAACCTAAGAGAAGCAACTTATCATCCAGTGAATGGAATACATTGAAAAATTTAAGTCATGATCCAAAATTAACATTTCAAAAAGCAGACAAGGGAGGAGCCCTTGTGGTAATGGACACTGAATTTTACATACAAAATGTGAATGATCACGTAAAGAATACAGATATTTATCTTCCATTGGATATGGATCCCACAATTGAATATCAGACAATGTTGAACAAGATCATTCAGCACGCGTTCGAAATGAACTGGATTACTGAAAAAACCAAACTGTTTTTTGACACCAAATATCCGAGAAGACCAAAACTTTATATGATGCCAAAAATTCATAAGAGTTTAACCAATCCTCCATTCAGACCCATCGTCTCGGCGTGTGGTTCTATTTCAGAACCCATTGGTAAGTTTATTGATACATTTTTGCAACCTATTGTACAAGGCTGCAGCACATATCTAAAAGATACCACGGCATTTTTGAAACTGTTGGAGAAGATTCAATTGGAGAAAGATCAGTCATATTTGCTTTGTACTATCGATGTTACAGCATTGCACACATCAATCCCTCACAACGAGGGGATTGAAGCACTTGAATGGATCTTATTAAAAAGCTCTTTGGAAGATCACCAAAAAATCTTAATCTTACAACTGATGCAATTTTCTCTGTATAGCAGTTACTTTGAATGGGAGGGCAAATTCTACAATCAAAGCAGTGGGACATCCATGGGATTCGGGGGTGCAGCCTCATATGCCAATATCTTCATGAATAAATTTGAGACAGACTTTATATTGGAAAATCCCAACTGGACTGAAGGTTTGATAACGTACAAAAGGTACATCAATGACTTATTCCTAATATGGAAAGGGACCTCTCAACAATTGGAACAGAATATTGCAAATTTGAACACTCGCAATCCACGGATTCAATTCACCCACAATATCGATGCTAAGTCAATATCATTTTTAGATGTACAAGTAAATTTTCATGAGAATAAAATCACCACCAGAGTTCATATTAAAACTACCGATAAAAATTCAGCATTGTTGTTTCAAAGCTTTCACCCTGACTCACTTAAGAAACATCTTCCCACATCCCAATTTATCAGGATTAAACGCATCACCTCCAATGAAGAAGATCTCAAAAGTGCATTGGAAACTCAAACTGAGAAATATCGCTTAAGAGGTTATCCCAAAGATGTGTTAGACGTGGCTCTAAAAACTGTTGCTAATCAATCCCGAGAGAAATGGATGGAAGAACAAAGTAAATCATCAGACAAAAAAACTGTGTGCATTATGAAATATTCGAGTGATGCTTCCAGAATCAGAGCAATTATCAACAAACATTGGAAACTCATCCAGTTAGAACCTGATCTCACTGGATTATACAATGAGAGAGTTACATACGCCTTTCAACGGTCAAGAAATATTAAAGAAATATTGAGTACCACCAAAGAAAGTGTCACACAACATCGAGGGATGCTTAAATGCCATAACTGCACGCATTGTGGAAACGTAATTGAGAGTTTAACAATTACACATCCCACCAAGGGGTTTCAAATCCAACTTAAACACAAAAGTACTTGCGACACAACGAACTGCATCTACATGATTAAGTGTCCATGCGGCAAAGTTTATGTAGGCCAGACCGAAAGAAAAGTAAAGATGCGCATAACGGAACACAAAAGCAATATTCGCTTAAAAAATCCAAAATCAACAATTGCTACTCATTGGATGGAATGTAACCATCAGATTTCTCAACTCAGATTTCTTGTTCTGGAAAAGCTCACCATACGCCATGACCAGGATCCCACCAAACAAAGACTGAGGAATGAATTCTTTTGGATCAAAAAATTTAATTCTGCCCACCCGATAGGGCTTAATGATCGTATTGAGCATTCATGCTTTTTATGACAGACTGCATATGTGATGCCATGAGTTTAAGGAACATTGGGTCTCATACAATACGTTACAACCTTTGGACATTATGCATATTTGAATTGATTTTGATATTGCCACAATATGTTTATTTGTGTAGACATTTTGCATAATTTTTTGATTCTGCCACTTGATTGACACACATATCGATGTTTTCAATAACTTTATTTAATACAAATGTGCATGGCACTAAACAGTGAGCGCATTCCCCCGTCACATGATACTGGCACATGAAGCCAAACCACTCTGATTGGCAGTTTCGCCGGTCACGTGTCCTGAAAGGTTAGTTTAGTCAGGAAGTAGAATTTGGCGCGCTAAACAAACCAGCTTTGGCGTTCATCGTAACAAGGCTAGAGATCGGCTGATCCGTATGTAAGTGTTGTGATGTTTACTGCGCGTAGAGATTGTTTTGTTTTGTTTAAACCTGCATATCATTTGATGTTGATCTGCCATGTTCAAAAAACAGCGTTCGGAATGCTCGTTTGTTGTATAACGTTTGGATACATTCACTGCATCCTTTGAGCTTGTTTAGTTTTTTCTAGCAACTGAAGTCACTAAGTTAGTCACGAAGTGATCACCACATGAATAGTGATGCGTTAATTCATCTGAGAATGCCAATGTGTACAGTTGAGAGTGTTTTTCATGCTAATAGGGCAATGAACTTAATGGTCCTGTTTTCTATTTCGTTGCAGACCCCTGACGAAGGGTCAATTTGTTTGATGACCCGAAATGCATTGGGTGTGGATAAGCTGATGATTAAATCATAATATGATGTTGAATACAATGATTATGAAATGAAATTATCTACGAAAATTGGAATAACACAGAAATATATGATGAAGGATTACAAATGAATAAAAAATAAATTACAAATGTGAAGAATCCTTTTGTGGTTCATGTATAAAACCGCGCACCTATTTACAAGTAGGTTTTCCTCCTTGCAACATTTTGTCGATTTGAATTAAGACACGGAAGGACGCCGTGTGACATAGGTTGCGCCAACCGGAAAGTAAAAAATAATTAATTCTTGAGTGTGATACTTGAGTACATAAGGGATAACATTGAACCAGTGAGGAATCTTGCCATTCAAGAGACACCGTCTACTTCAAAGAGTTTAAATCCCCCATGTGGGGTGGTGCCTGGGGTGGTTGAGGCAAATACTCTTGTTGCACTTACTGTGGCCCCTTCTGGGGTCGTCCCAAACTCGGGGCCGGTCGCAGTGGGTGTCCCGGTGCCACCAAGTGTAACAGTGGTTAGCACTTCTCGTCCAATGACAACGGTGAGGTCTGGATGGCCTAGGGACGAGTGGCACTGCTATGAACAAAAAATCTAGTAATAGTAATTGTACTGGCTCAAATTCCAGTCTCCATCCCACATCAAAGAAGCGTCTCTGACACAGTAATTGCCCCTAATCCCAATCTGCCCCCTGAATGTCAGCCCTTTGTGGCAGTTCTTACTGGGGTGCCCCTGCTCATGCCAGGCAAACAGAAGTCTTTTGACGAACTTAGAAATAAAACGCTATTTTGGTTGAAGGAAAATAGACCTCTCCCTAACTTTTTGGGTGGTCGGGTAATTCATGTGAGGAGGGTTAGCTGGTTAGGCACTAGGCCCAAAGATATAATGGGGGACTGTATTATAGTCAATTTTGATGATCCTAGGGTAGCCAGCTATGTTTGTAGTTTTGCCAATAGTGATGGTAATATGAGTTCAAGTGTCGGAATTGGCACCCGTGACCTTAGCTTTTTTAATCCCTATGTAGCCTCTATGCGGCCTGCCAGACCTATAATTAGGGAGGGATGAGATGGCAGACAAACCTCCTACAACCTTGCTCAATACAGTTTGTTTCGCCAAAACCCATGCCCATTTTCTAACTGGTCATGGCAGGACTGTTGACAAAATTGTTATCAACCTCGTCTGAAGCTGCCTGATGTATTAGGGGAGGCGGAAAGCCGTATCTTAGATTGTAAAGAGATAGCTTTGGGGTCACTGTGTTATAACCCATTGTCTCCTGATGGCCTTGCTGCTTCCTATTCTGGGGAGTCGAATGATTACTTAAATTCCGGCGAGCCCGTCCCTGATGCCCCTAACCAGCAGATATTAGGGAATGCTGTATTAACCAATTCTGATCTTTGGGATGGCCTTCCTGTACAGAGGTCTTATCTTGCACAGGCCATAGCTGAGGACGAAGCCCTGAAGATTGTCAGCTGGAATATAGCGGGCATTTCCCGTAATCTGGACATACCCGAATGGAACTCCTTTATTGAGTCATTTGGAATATGCTTATTCCAGGAAACTTGGTGTGGGGAACCTCGATACATTACCTACTTTGTTCCTGCAATTCCTTCACCATTAGGGAGAGGTCGCCCTTCTGGCGGCATATTAATCTGGAAAAGCATCTCATTGGGTTACCTCATAACGAGTATAGATATCAAGTCTCCGGACTTACAGAGACTAGTAATTAGAGGGCCTCTCGGGGTGTGGTCTCTAGTGATCTTTAACATCTATACTAGATCCTCGAAAGGAGGCACGCCCTCATCGACCCCATTGGGCCTTGAGGGCGAACTTAGATCCGGTAGTGCAGACACATACATAATGATAGCAGGGGATTTTAATTGCACCTTTGAACCCCTAGCGGTGGATGACATTTTAGGCAGCCAGGAGGATGATGCCAGGAGAGGCATTCCATCCCTCTCAATACCACCTATCAAAAGTTGGACCCAAAGAGCTATCCATTTAAATGCCCTAAACCTGGAATATGGTGTGAGGCCAGTAAATGGACGGACAAAGTCGGATTCCTGTGGGGCCCACACTTTTAACAGGGTAGGTCATTCATCTCGAATTGACTATATCCTGTTGAATTTTAGACTCTGGGAGTATCTGTTGGATATGGCAGTTCTACCTCTAACTGACAGCGATCATAACCCGCTGTCTCTGTCACTGTCCCCAATGTGGACGGTTGGGAAAAAACTGCAAGCACCCCAGGTCTGGAAGTCAACGCGCGAAGTTCATCCCTCGAACTGTGGGAGACGCTTAAAATGGGAAAAGGTTGCTCTTGATGATGGAAAGATTCTGGAAATAAGATCTATTATGGCCAGTGCTCTGTCCAGCTTAGATTTTGTTGCATCAAATGGCTATGAGGTTTCCACTCTATTTAGTAACACTACCAAAGCACTAAGTGACCTCTTTATTATGCGGAACCCAGGCTATAGGGCCAACAGGAAGGGGCGTCCTAAGGGCAACCCTGGGGTACTCTGCCCCCTGCCGAAGTGCCAAAAGAGATCTAATTATGGCTGTCAACATTAAGGATAGTGGTTTAATTAGCACTGCCAGGAAGATGTATGGGCGTGCTATTGGTATGGCGAAGAAAGAGTGGGAGAACCAGTTTTGGTGCGACCTAAAATTGGCTAGCGCTGGGAGGGACTCGAGGGGTTTCTGGGAACTAGTCAGAGCCAAGGACAAACCCATGAATTCCCTTGTAACATGTAATATCCCTGAGGTGTCATGGTTTAATCATTTTTCCAAACTGTATACTGTGGCATTGGGTGAGGGGGAAGATCCTACTGAAAAATTTTCAGTTGACGTTTTTGGGCTAAGTGAGGATCTTCTGTTTACAGGGAAGGAAGTAGAGGATGCAATTTCTTGTCTTATCCCAAATAAAGCTGCGGGGCTGGATGGCCTACCCGGGGATTTGATCTGCATTTCCAAATTAGAATGGGGAAAGCTTATTGCATCACTACTTAATGCAAGCTTTTATGACGCACCTCTCCCAGGCTCCTGGATGGGCACTGAGGTCGTCCCGATTTTTAAAAAAGGGAGTCGGACGACCCAGCTAATTATCGCCCCATAAGTTTATTGGATTCTTCACAGAAGGTAGCAGGAAAGGTGGTTTTGGGGAGGGTGCTCCAGTGGGTAGAGGAGAATAGGATACTTTCTAACTTCCAGGCGGGCTTTAGGTCAGGTACCAATCTTTTTGCGATCTAAGGGGTTTAGAAATTAATACGGGAAAGACCAAATATCTGGTCTTGAATCCCCCGAAAAAGATGGGCAGGCCACCTGTGTTGAACTCAGTATCCCTAGAAAGGGTTAAGGAGTTTGACTATTTAGGAACTCGCCTCTCTGACACCATGAGGTGGAATTGTCATCTCCAAAAAATGTTGCTAAACCACAAAAGGGTGGTGGGGGCCCTGCTTAAAGAACAACGGTCCTCTACCCTCAAACCAATTGCACCAGTACTGGACATATACAAGGCAAGAGGTGTGAGTGCGGCGCTTTATGGGGCGGACCTTTGGGGGGCACAGAATGTGAATCAGCTGACTTGTTCAGAAAACAAATTCTTGAAGGATTTAATGGGTCTCCCTTATAGTACCCCCGCCCTTCCCCTACTCCTCGATATGGGCTGTCGCTCCATCAAAGATCAGGCAAGGTTGAGCCCTCTTCTCCTCTGGCTCGTTTATGGAGAGTTCCGGAACTTCCTAGTTTTGCGGAGGGGCTAAAAGAGGTTTTATCAATGTCTGGTTGGTACAAAATAGGATGGTTGAGGGATGTGAAGTGTCTACTTGGAGAAGTGGGTCTTGGAGAGGTCTGGCAGGCTAGGTCCGCACCGCCCAAGTCTGTTTTGAAAAAAATTCTATTGGAATTGGGTAAGGGATTCCAGAAATTCTAACTCTAATTGTAATGTAGGTAGATATACTGTTGAATTCCTACTATTAAAGGAGGTGGCATTACGAGAGCCCTATCTCGATATTATCTCAAAACCTAGAGATAGGGCTTTATATTTTACATTTAGATTAGGAGTGCTGCCCGTTTGCGAACTGACTGCTAGATTGAAGCCACCTGTACAGACTACTCCTTTTTGCCCATTCTGTGAGACCAGGATTGAGTCGGTCCCTCATTTTCTTTTCGTATGCCCTGCATACAAAGCTCCTCACCTTAGGTGGCTGAAACCCCTATGCAATGAACTAGGTACCAGACAATGTAGCGAGGCCTTACGTATTTTAAAATCTGATACACGGCCCCTACTTGTCTGTGGCATGGCGACGTTTTTAAATTGGGCATGGTTGATTAGGTCAAAAAGGCTTTCTTATGTTGTTTATTTGTGGTTTTAAAAATTGAAAATTTTATGTAATTTATTGTTGCCATTCGTATTCTGATTTTGTTTAACTGTCTTTTATGAAAATGGCTTTTTTATGCATTTTAAAACTGTATTGTATCGCTTTTAAAGATATGTTCCATATCTAAATAAAGCCAACTTTGACTAACTGGCTTATGAGATTAGAAATGGTTGTCCGATTGAGAAAGAGAAAATTGTTCCTAGAAATGCACAAGAGGTGTTAGCTGATAACGTTTTAGGGAGACGTCCTAAAGCTCTAGTGTACACTTGGAATTGCAGTAGTATTTGTAGTGTACGACAGGAATCTATTGATTTTTTACGCAATTTCTTATGTAATTATACTAAGAAAAGTGTTAAACAAAAGATTAAGATGTTGCAAGGACTAGATCCTTGCAGAGTGAGAGAAAATACTGGTTTGCAAGGTTATTCTCTGGCTTGACTTTCTAAAAAAGTATGTCGAAGTGTTTTTCACCATTTCAGGATGTTAGCAGTACATCATACACTTATGAGGAAATTAATCAAGCACTAATGTTAAAAAAGTTGAACAGTTCTCTTTTGCGTGGATCTGTTTCAGATGTAATGAACGCTTGTGATGAAATGCAGGTTAGTTACCTTGGTTCTGAGGAAGGCAGTGTAGAAATTGATAAATTAATAGAAGGAAATGTGTGTGGAAGAGAATGTACAACATTGTAGTACAGAAAATTTAGAGCAAGAAATTACAAAGTTTAAGGTGATTTCAGGTGAAAGGCCAAATCATTCTTGTATTTGTTGTCGACGAACTCATTATAAAAATCAATGGAACACTGTTGATTTGTATTTAAAAAGTGAAAAGGAAAATAATAATGAGTGGATGGAATTTGGAACTTATTTGTTGGTAGAGAATTGTTTTGATTTGGGCTCTGATCAGCAGATTTGTAAATATTGTTATAACAAATTAGACGAGAACAAAATGCCTGCTAGAGCTGTGCATAATAATCTTGAGTTGATAACTATTCCTTCTGAACTGATGGATTTGAATACCTATGAGTCTAGTCTTATTCAATGTGTGCATCCATTTCAGGCTATTGTTCGTATGGAGCCTAAGACAGGCAAATTGCCTCCTTCAGATTTACAGAGAGGATTAAAGGGAAGAGTTGTATATTTGCCCCTAGATTTAAAGAAAAATATTGAAGCAATTGGTGTACAAGATGAACCTTTAGTTATTCTTGTTAATGGCATTCCTACTAAGAGTAAGAAAATCTGGCAAGAATAAGTGGATGTAAGAAAAGTGAAAAAGGCAACGTTGTATCTGGTGAAAAATGATCAATATTATAAAAATGTGTATGTGAGAGAAGAAGAAATAACTGTAGAAGAAGATAGTGACTCGCCATCTTGACAAATTGAAAAAGTGGATTTGTCCAGAACTGAAGACATTTATGAACATTACAGTGTTCATCCACTTCATTCTAAAGAAGTGATGGGGAAGCAAAGGGAAGTCCCATTAGTGTATGGGAAAAAAGCTTGGGAGCTCGTTGTTTCCCTCAGTTGTTTCCCACAGGAAAAAGAGGACGATATGATGATCGACCTGCGCAGATTCCTGCATCTGAATACCGGACATCAAGATTGTATGCAGAAGATCCAAGATTTTGACAAAGATTTGTTTCATCTTTTGTTTGAGAGTGATTTGTCTGGACTTTCTTATGCAGTAAACCATATATTGAAAACAGGTGTACATCTGCAAATGTTTCGGCAAATGAATTTATGGTTAAAGTACTGCAGAAAGATAATGTTTTGGAATCTCAGCTAATCAATCTCATGGCATGTCAACGTGGTACTAATGAGTAATAACAAAGAGGTTCCCCCTGAGCACTTCAAGAATCAATAATTCAAATACATATATTCATATAACACAATGAAATATCCGTAAAAGTGCAAAGCAGTAAAAATGTTTTCCATGCAAAGTCCAAGTAATAATGTTCCGTTTGTAGAACACCAAACTAAAATATCCAGCAAGGTAAGTACATCCAGGAGTTTAATTGTTGTCATCCAAAAGAACTTATTTGCAGCAAACACGTGTTTCGTCATGCAAAATTTACATGTATCATTGACTTCATCAGGGCTGCAACCCAAAAAGTACATAATATCAAATAATTATCCAAAAATAAATATTATCTAGGTATATCTCCTTCACCAATACAACCAAAACAGAAAAGCAGGTGAGGAAAGTTGGACGTTTTAGTCACCCTAAGTGTTACTAGTAAACAGAATTTGAAAAATCTCTACGGTATTAATTCATTTATCAGAAAAACACCCTCAGGGTATTCAAGAGCCAAAAGCACCAGTGTATTTAGGAAAGAATATATGTTTCCCTCAAACGCTAATCCATACGTAATAGGATCAAGAGTGAACACAAATCAAATTGAACCTGAATCTGTAACAAAAGAATGCCAGTTTAGTAAGCTAATCCAGTGATGGTCCTGGTCAATTTATACCAGGTCATCATTACAACCTATTCTACAGCAATTCTTGGAAAGCCATCTACAAAATCTGCATCCTACAACAACTATCACTGTTCAAATAATCTAACTAAACCCCTATGGTTTATTTCAGTATCTGTTATCATTTAAAAGGCAACATATAGGCGCATGGCCAAGATGGCGGCGGAGTAGGACGCGTTTTTGTCCCCTCCGGCGCCAGGCCTACACAGCGTTGTTTAGCGGGGGCCCCCGGAGCCCTCTCGAGCGGCGGATTGCTCCGGAGACTGAGCGCAACAGTGACCGGCGGAGGTGTGACCCTCTGAGGAGCAGGAGCCACCAGCGCGGTACTGTGACTGGCGGAGGTGCCTGGGCCGGTGCGGCGCCGAGAGCTGGGTCGCGGAGGAGCGGAGCTGGAGTGAGCTGAGGGCGGCGGCCGGCGAGTCTGCCTGGCGCTGCAGTGCGGAGCCACCGGGAGCCATCAGCGGCGGGGGGACGCCTGCTCGGCGAAGCTGCGTTCCCGGATCTCCGGGCGGGGGCGGAGCCTAACGTCCGCGACACCTGAAGCCAGAGCACGGCGAGCGGCCAACTCGGGGTCGCGGCTTGCGGCCTAGCGCCAGGGGCGGTTGGCGCTGTCCCGGGTGTCACACGGACGGGCGGAGTCTGGGCCCGTGCCTTGAGGTGGGTCTGGGCTCTGGCCCTGGAGGAATACAGGCGGCGCAGGAGGCTTATGCGGTGCCCAGCGGGAGCAAAGCGGCAGGAGGGATAATCTTTGGCTGATCCCCTGACCACGTGGAGATCTGAGACGTGGCGACCTGACACTCAGAGGGGAGCGACGCTGCAGGGGAGTGACGCTACCGGTCTCAAGTAAGCGCGGCCTTCACCACGGCTTTTGAGGGGTCGAGGAATCGGACATCCGGACATTTGCTGCGGGGGGACTCATTTGGCGCTATAGCGGAGGCAGGTGCGGCGAGCTGGTTCCCCTCCCCCTCTCCTACCTCCAACGCTGGCTCAGAACTCTTGCTGAGGCATACGGACAAGGGGAATCAGGCCGTAGAATGGTAACGAGAGGGCCCCGGTGGACTGCGATTTGAGTTCCTGAATATCCTGTGTGGGGGGAGGAGCGAGAGAATCGGCGGATCCCCTAGTCTTTGGCCTACCCGGCGACATTGTGACTGGACCACCGCTTCATCCCAGACGGTCAAGGTCGGAACGGACGCTGAGAACGTGTCTCTGCCGGACCGGATCTACTCAATCTATCGCACCGGACTGAAGCTGCTTCTGGTGCTCTGGGCGAGAGCCAGGGGAGGTTAACGAGCGCTTGGTTAATGTTCCCCCTGGTGACGGAGGGGCACCGGTCGTGGTGTCTCCCGGGACCTCAAGGAGGACAGCAATGGCTGCCGTTCAGCGCAAGAAGACCGGTAAGGATGGCCAACCGAAGAATTCTCAGCAACCGCCATCACCTGGCCCGAGTTCCTCTCCGAGGCGGTCGGATGACGAGGCTCCAGTTACTAAAGCTTTCATGACTGACCTCTTTAAATCTATCAAAGACGATATATCGGAACTCCGGGCACAACTGGCATCCGATCTCCGAGAGGTGTGGAGGGACGTCGATGCGGTGGGGGAGAGAGTAGCCACGCTAGAGGATCACGATCTCAGCATGGCAAACGACGTCCATCAACTGCAACAGGACGTGCTGAGACTCACTGAACAAAACTTGGACTTGCAATCCCATGCGGAGGATTTGGAGAACCGCTCTCGAAGAAATAACATTCGCATTCGAGCGGTGCCATGGGATGGTGAGGCGGGTGATGTGCGGGGCTATGTGCAGGACCTCTTCCTTCAGATCCTGGCTGAGGAGGATATCCGGGAGATCCGGATGGATCGGGTCCACAGAGTTGGTCTGCCACAGAGGGGCGGAGGTCCACCCCCTGATATTCTAGTGTGTGTTCATGATTTTCAGCTCAAGGAGCGGATCCTTAGGAAAGCGCAAGACACTCCTACTCTACAGTTCCGTGACCACCGTCCGCAACTGTATCAAGACCTGGCGGCAACGACCCTTCAGAAGCGGCGGGAGTTTAGACCAGTGACGGCGTTTTTGCGGAACCGTAACATTACTTACTCATGGGGTCATCCATTCCGCATAGTTTTCCGTTGGGAGAATAGGCTGGTGCAGATACGCTCGCTTCAAATGGCAAAGAACCTCCTGGGCATCGAGGATGAGTCTCCAACTTCGAGGGCGGGCAGTCCGTCCCCGAGACGACGGCATCGATCCTCCTCCTGGCACAGAGTGGGGTCAGCATCGAGCCGCGGACGGCCCGACCAGGCGGCCAGCTTGCAGGAAAGGGGGGATGCGGTGGCCTCCATTGCATCGGCGACACTGACGGCGTCACAGCAGAGCTCCGGAGCGGCCTGAATTGTGGGCTGCGACTGAAGGCGCCGGAGGGGGCTTCTCCTCTGTGGTTCCGTGGGTATGCAGGTACTTTGTGAGAAGACACCCCGGACCGGGGCCCTGGGAGTCCCGGAAGGAGTCTCCCATCCCCTTCCCAGTGAGTACATGGTGCGCTGCACTGATCTGGGACTACTCGTTGAGATTGCTAAGTATTTCCGTTTGTTTTTGACCTGGGGGTTTGTTGAAGGGTTTGTTGAGGGGGGGAGGAAAGCAGGGGGTGTTGTGGGGGCCTGTGGGAAAGGGGATGGGGGTTTGGGGAGTGGTGGTGCCTGGTGTGGATGTATAGCGTGCTCTATCTCTCTGAGGTTAGAATCTCGGGGCTCTGGCTTGTCGGACCTTCTGGGGTGCTTCATGGTTGGATGTTTGCTGCTCCCAGTCATGAAGTATGGGATTCTAAATGTGGTGGGAAGCGAGGTGGAGTCTTGGTGGTGAGGGGTCGGTCGGACCCGGTACCTTTGATTGCCGGAAAGGGGGGGGACGGGGGGACACCTGCATTGATTGGCCTGGGGTGGAGGTTGGAGTTCCCTTATGCCGCTTAGTGTTGGGACATGGAATGTCAAGGGTCTTAACTCCCCGCAGAAGCGCCAAAAAGTGTGGAAATACCTTATTGATCACCATCTAGACATTGTGGGACTCCAGGAGACCCACCTGGCACGTAAAGACGAGCTTCGGCTACGCCATAGGCACTTCCCATTGATTTACAGTGCCTCTGCCTCCACCAAACATAGAGGAGTAGCGCTTCTCTTCCGAGCATCTCTGCACTTTCAACCCTTTGGGATTAGCGGCGACAAGGAGGGGCGGTGGCTTATGGTCAAGGGGGTATGTTTGTTGTGGTGTATGTCCCCAATTCGGGGCAGAATGCTTTTCTACGTGACCTGTTGGACAGGGTGGGGGACTTTGCAGAGGGCCTTGTGGTTCTGATGGGTGATTTCAACATGGTTTGGGATGGAGTCCTGGACAGCTCGCGGGCGCAGAGGGCGGGGGCGGGAGTTTTTTCTGCTGAGTCTCAGAGTGTGATTGGGGATTTTGGTTTGATTGACAGCTGGAGATTTCTGCACCCCCAGTCGCGCGATTACACGTTCTTCTCCCATGTCCACCACTTCTACTCCAGGCTTGATCATATTTTCGTCAGCCAGGCGCTCCGAGGGGACATAAGGGATGCAAGCATTTTCCTCTGTCTGTCTCGGACCACAGCTTGTCGGTACTGGGGCTGCGATGGCCATCCGGGGGGACGGTGTGAAAACCTGGTATTTTCCGCCAGCACTCGTCAGGGACGATGCCTCTTGCAAGGCCTTACGCAGGGCGATAGGGGAGTTTCGGACTCTCAACCCGGCGTCGGATACCTCCCTCTTTAACACCTGGGATGCGTGCAAGGCCTCGATAAGGGGCACGTGCCTTCACCTCAACGCCAACCTTAATCGGCTGAGACGGAAGTAACGGGAGGACCTGGAATCGGAGCTGGCTGCCCTGGAGCAGGCCCACAAAGCTAACCCGTCTCGGCTTACCCTGAGACCATTGACTGCAGTCAGGGGTAAGTTGAAGGCCCACTATGCCAACCGGGCGGAGTTCACCCTGCTCCGACTTCGGCGCACCTCCTACTCCCAAGGAAACAAGATAGGTAAACATCTGGCTCGCCAATTGCGAGATAAACGGGAGAGGGAATATATAGGGGGCATCCTGGACTCTTCGGGAACGCTTCGCCACAGCGATGCGGACAAGGCTGGTCTTTTTGGCCGGTTTTATGAGGCTTTTTACAGGAATGACCCCCGAGATCAGGCAGCCCAAGATCGTTTTTTGGCTGCTCTCCCCATCCCACAGGTGTCAACAGAAAGGAACGAGCTTCTGGTGGCCCCAATCTCTAGGGAGGAAGTGTTGGAAGCTATCAAGGACCTTAAGCTTCACAAAGCTCCCGGCCCGGATGGCTACACGGCCTTATTTTATAAGTCCTTTGCTACAGAGCTCTGCGATTTTTTGGTGCCCCTCTTTAACGAAATGGCGGACATGGGTTGTACCACGAGCTCCATGGCTGAGGCTCGAACCTCCGTGATTCCTAAGCCGGGGAAAGACCAGTCCCACTGCTCCTCCTACCGCCCGATAGCTTTACTTAACATAGATGCCAAGCTCTATTCCGCGATTTTGGCGCATAGACTTTGGGATCTGATGCCGGCCATCATCCACCCGGATCAGTCAGGGTTTATTAAGGGACGCCAAACGCATGATAACCTGAGGAGGGTAATTCACCTCATTAAAAAGGCCTCGAGGATGCGCCTCCCGGCGGTGCTGGTGGGGCTGGATGCTGAAAAGGCCTTTGACCGGGTGGACTGGAATTTCATGTTCCGCACCCTGGTGGCATTTGGATTCGCCCCACGTTTTCTCACTATGATCCGTGCGAACTACAGTGCTCCATGCTCCAGGGTGATAGTTAATGGTCACCGCTCCGCCGGATTTGCTCATACCAGGGGCACGAGACAGGGCTGTCCTCTCTCGCCTTTGCTCTTTGCCCTGAGCATTGAACCACTGGCCATTGCACTGCGTGAGCATGAGCTGATACAGGGACTCCCCTTTTCGGGTGAGCAACATAAGATCTCCCTTTTTGCGGACGATGTACTCCTATCAGTGGGGGACCCGACGCAATCTCTACCACACTTACAAAATCTGCTATGCAGCTTTGAAGATGTAGCCGGGTTCAGGGTTAACTTTGATAAATCTTATATCTTGAACCTGACACTCCCGCCGACTGAGGTAGAGCGATTGCGATCGCTTACGCATCTAGCGTGGGCGCCGGCCTCCCTGCTCTATTTAGGGGTCCGCTTAACACCTTCGGTGGGCTCCCTGTTTGCAGCAAACTTTCCACCTATGTTATTGGCTGTACGGAGGAAACTGGACAGATGGAAGCCGAAATACATTTCTTGGCTGGGAAGGATCCATGCCATTAAGATGGTCCTCCTTCCGAAGTTCCTGTACCTTTTCCAAGCTCTCCCCATACCGATAGAGATCGATTTCTTCCGAAGGATGAAGACCTTCCTCTTGAAATTCATCTGGCAGGGTGGATGAGCACGCCTCTCCTATGCGACTCTGAGGCGACAGAAGGAAGGGGATGGAGTGGGTCTCCCGGACCTGCACCTGTACTATAAGGCCGCGCAATTGCGAGTAATAGTGGAGTGGTCGCAGCAAGAATCAGAAAAACACTGGCTGCACATGGATAGGAGTGTGGCGGGGAGGTCGATTTGGGATCTAGCTTGGAAACCTAAGTCAGACAGACCAAGGAATGCCTACATTAGCACCCCCACGAGTACGGTCTTGAAGGTGTGGGACACAGTATCAGAGGACGAGCGCTGGACGTCGTTCCCCTCCCCCTTTACTCCGCTACACTTTAATCCGGCTTTCCCACCGGCATTACAGGAGGGACCCTTGTAGTGTAGCTCCTATTTTCCCAATAGGCTCTGCGCATTGGAATAGTACCTACAGCAGTAAAGGCCTAGGCCAGACTTTAACTAGGTCTACTACTGTCGATACTAGACTTAATTTTTGGGTTTGCCAGCTAAGCTCAGAGTTCGCTAGAAACTTTCTCGAATGTTCAAGGAAGGATTAACTCCCCTGATTAGACAAGAAGGGATTTAGTTTCTGACAACCATAGAACATGACAACTTTGCTCTCCCCTAATCAAGAGTCAATCTCGAGAGTCGTGTGAGCACAAGGCAATTATTTTACTCAGTCAGTACGTGCATTCTTAGTCTCATCAGAATGTAGAGAAAAGGAAGAGACGGGCGTGTTCAATAAAAGATGTTATTTATTGATCAGTCTCTTTTCTCGTACAAGAGAAATGGATCGATATTATTGCAATACTTATAGTTAAGTAAAGTGCATACATTAAAAGCAATAGTATAAAATAATACTGTAAAAACATTGATATGGTTTCTGAGCCATATGATGTTTTAAAATGATTAAAATATATTTACATACACATATACATTTGACTAAACGTACTCAACTGGTGTTTCTAAATACGCCTACCCCGTGTACCTGACCTAAGTCTAATGCGTGGGCGGGAATAGAAAGTTACAGTTTAAGTTAAGTTTGTTTTTGCCAAGTGAATAACTAAAGAATTCTCTAGGAGGGGTTATTCAGTTCTGTACCTGGAATTTAGGATGAATGAGGAATGGTATCTCTTTCTCTGCTCTCGATATTCCAGGCTGCCTGCGAGGGCTACCCGGAAGCGCCGGTGCTGGGTCTCTCGGCTTGAGATAGCAGCGCGTCTCTCAGCGCGTCAGGAAGGCGGGGCTGCTGCCTGCGGGGTCTGCTTCTGCTCTCGGCTTCGGCAAGTATGGCTGCTCCGTCTTGTCACCACGCGTGTGTTTTGCATAGGGCAAGGTCGGCAATATTTATACCTTAAAGGTGCCGGGATTGACGTAAGGATGGACATAGGTACGTCAATAAAGATGTCATACGACTTGCTCGTTAGCACATTCTTTACTAAAGTTCTCTGTGAAATCAAAACAATGGCCGCACGGATTTTCCAGGTTGTCATAGGTTTGATTTGTTATGAGAACGTCGTATGCCTTATCAGGGGCTGGAGGAATGTCGCTTGTCTAATTAGATCTCAAGCGTTATGACCTAATCAGATAACACGTTCCTGTGCCGTAGTGTGACTGCGTCAGATAACGGTATCTGCATCATGGGGGATTTCTTGCCTCATGGGCTGACTGTTAGTTAACTAGCTAGGTAGTTTAACCAGAATAGGGTCAGGAATAGGGGGATCGATTCAGAACCTATAGAAATACACGACACCCACTCCACGCTAACTATGGTCATATCTACTAATCTATGCATAGTATAACATAGTACAACATACTATAGAGTATAGTGTATACCTTACCACCCCAAAATACATAAATGCATTTTGAAATTTTCAAATATACTGAAAAATTGCAGTCATATATATTGTATGCACTTAAGCTATGAATTAAATGCAAAAGTAAACACGCATCGTTATGCATTATTGCTTGTTGGTATATGAGAAATACACATGAAATGGCTCTTAATATGGCTATACAGAAAAAAAGTCGAAACCATTTCATCACATAAAATATATTGTGAACATACCAGCGGGCAGCTAAAGTCTATATAAAGTCTATAAAGTATCTAAAAAAATAGAAATCTTAGTTCTCTAGGAATAGTTTCTTACTTTAAGCAGAAGATCAGTGTCCCGGGGCAAAAATATATAGAAAAATATTTTAAGGGCTTGCTGAAAAAAGTTGCTGTCCGTGAACTGGATTGTAATTGTTCATGTGACTTCATTTTTTAAAAGTTGAAGGCCGAATTCAGGGAACGCCGTGTGCGAGTTTACTCAAAAGTCTCTATTTCTGTTCCGGAGAGAACATCATATCATTCAGGCTTTCGAAAAAACTGTCAACAGCTTCATGGGAAAGTTCCACTAAGTCGGAAATAGGGGTAACCATGCATTCATGCGCATGATTGTCTGCATTGACATTCTGATTTGCATTGCTGACAGAAGGTCGTACCTGTTCGATGCTGCTTTCATCTTGAACTTCACTACCCTTCAATCGCAGTGGTGAAGATTCCAGGAATGCCGTCATCAGAATTGGCAGCCTTTGAGGGCAGCACAAAGCGTGAACCTTGGTAGGAACCAGCAGTGTATCTGCATTCACCGGCGCATCCGATTGTAGCGTCAGACAGGTGTCTAACACGCATTCTTCTCCGCATAGCAGACACCTTAGTACAGGTAAAACACACCTTTGCCACATTGGTCGAAATGATAGAAACCAAGTCATGTTTAGGTCTCTAAGCCGGGAGAGTCCCAGGATTTTTGATATCCGGTCCCGGTATCCAATGGCTAGGATCGTATCTTCCATTGTCGTGAGAGTTTGTTCTGTGACATGGGTTGCCATAACGAAAAATAAGGACTAGGAATAGGATTCCTGCAATTAGTCCCAGGATCAAGGGAAGTCCGCCAAAAATCGAATGGACGAAATCTGGAAAAATACCCAGTATGGCTTTGAATGGTGTTAATGCCATCGAAAATACTGTCTTAAATACCTTTGAGACCCCAGTGGTATCAGAAATATTTAAGATTTCGCTCAGGATTTCCGCGAAATGTACGGGGGAATTAGTTGATAATAATGTATGTATCTCTGCAGTCGTCCTTGCGACTTGTAGATCATACGTTTCTTTAGATGACGTAAGCCTTGTAGGCGTCTGAAGAAGCACTGTTTTCATTCTGCTTAAAGTGTCTATTCGAATAGAAGTAATTTTCAAACCGGGCCATGCCCTTGCCTCCCTGTCTGGAAAGGAGCTGGGGAACAAAGAACGTCCACAGCACTTGACCTTCGCCGTCGTAGTGACGAGATAAGGAGTCCCGGGCATAAGACTGCAACATCTGCGGTCTACAATAAGAATGTAACTCCCATTATAGAGTCTTTGAAAGAATGGTTCTATTTCAGTTGCAGGTGTGCCTTGCTGGTGACATGAAAGGTTGTATGAATTCCCTTCACAGGCTCCGTGCAAACTAATACCGTTACACAGAAGTGTGCCGCTTAGTGACATAACACAATTGTTGCCACTAAGAAACACTTTCTGTCCTTTGTTACTGACACATGCATGTGAATAGGGCAGGTTCCAAGTTGTTTTAAGGTACCCCTTTCCCAATTTCTCGTACATGCCAGCCTGTATATATTTTTGGCAGTATTGAAACCTGAAGGTTGAGATTGGAATATTTATGATTCCATGGATTATCCATTCACTGACAGGTCGTTCTGACATTGTCAACGGTAATCTTTCTAGTTTTTCAATGCTCAAGATTGTATAATCAGCACCCTTCTGCGCCATACCGATTTGTCTATCAGTAAGGTTAAAGATTTGGAATAGTGACGTTGTGTTGATTAAACGCCAAGGCACATAGCCAGAACGCAGATTTTGTAACGTCCAGCCAAGCTGTACAATAGAACGCAATTGTGACTGACCATGTTGTAATAACAGTAAGTTTTGCGATAATATATCGATTGCTGAAGACACAATGCTGTCCAATGAAAAAATTCTGGAGGACAGAGTCATTAACCCATTGTCCACTACAGAAAGTGATTTTTCCAAATTAATACGATCAATTTCACGTATTCTCTCTGCTGTTTCAATTTGAGTAACCTTCCAGGCCTCATTGTATGCTGCATATACAGAGGCTGCTATGAAACGCTTTTGACGCTGTTTGCGTGGTCCCATTATGAAATCACGCAAGTCAGCACCATCAGTAAGTAAAGTTAGGTGTTGCTTAATTTCAGGCAGTGTGGAAGACTGTAGCCATTGAAGGCATAATTTGCCCACACTGTAGGTTGTTATTATCCCTGGGTGATGTCTTTGGGGATATCTAGGGTCTGGCCTGGTCATTTTGAAACCCTGTGTTTTATTCAGGAATCTATCTTGACAGTTATTTGTATCTGTGGGCCAGATCAACCATTGTTTCCAATCAGGATGTGTTCTGTTTTGGTTAAGTATATGGTTTATGTCTATTTCTTCATCTGTATCAGAGTTATTGCTAAACATTGTTGGCTTTGGAATAGACGGGTTATTTAAATCTTTGATTTTGGCTAAGCCAAGACAGGTGGTTTGTTGAACAGTGTCATTTAAAAATATCATTTGTTCTGGGATCATGCAGGCTCTAAACAAAGCTTCTATACCCTGTACTTGCCATTCTTTTGTACCCCAAACACTTTTCAAATCAACATTTTTGTCCCAATAATCGAATCCAAAAGTATTCATTTTTTCAAAGAATGAATCAGAATAAATCAATATTGTGTTGGTTATCATGGTTTTGGTCCCTGTCTTGTTTGACAATTTATAATAAAATGTTTCAGCATTACTAGTGTTAAAACCTTGAAAGTATGAATATTTGTCATAAACGGTTCTAGAGCTCCCTTTTGGAGGTGTAGCACAATGTTCCCATTGATTATAATTTAAAACATTTCTAGGTTGTGCAGATTTATGCAAGAAATGGTTACCATAGTGGTTATAGCAATACATACTATCATAATTTGTAGAACCTTGCAAATAATCATGTTTTGTAAATTTAGCAGACATTACTAAGTCAGACATCATATTGTTTATACTTTCAAAGTCCCAATCATCAGCAAATGAGTTTGGTTTTGCAAAGTCACTCAAAGAGATCTTAATTTGGTGTGGATATTTCAGGATCTCGACCGGACCATAAATTTCATAGTCAGTGTTGTCCCAGGCTACCCCACCAGGTATTGGAATTGCTGTGAAGTTGGCTGAAGAAAGTTCTGAAGAAAGTTCTCTTTTCTCGACGTGTGAAGATGTGTGTGGTTTGAGGACCAAGTTGATGTTCTGACTTGCTGTGTCCATTTTAGCATATTTTCCCTCAATGAAGCGTCCCAAAGTAAATACCATGATGAGCCAAAGTATGAGGATAAATGCACCAAAACCCACCCAAAATTCAATCCATGGAGAAATCAGATATGTTTCTTTTAGTTGTTTCAAAAGTTCCTTCGCTTTTTCTTTAAAGGATTTTGATGATGGCTGTGTCTTTTGTTCGCTGAAACCTTCAGAGGAATCATCGAAGTTGATGAAGTAACCGGATGCAGTTCTGTCAATTGTTCCAATTGGTTCAGGATTTTTGTTTCTTGCATTTTCACTTGGTACTTCAGTATAGATTGGTGTGTCTCTGCTAAATGTCTTTATTTGGGTTTTCAGAGGTCTAAGTTCTATTGCATTGTTGCATAGTCCTTGTTGTTCTTCTGTAGGCGTTTCGAATGTGATGAGCCTCTTTGTTAGGACCTCTGTACTGGTAGCAAACCTTGGTGTTCTGCTACTTATTGGGAGTCCACTTGGCCTACTGTTTGTTATCGGCCACATGTTGTGGTTTTACCAGGTCGATGGATACAACTCGGTTCTCCTTTTTTCCAGCAAGTGGCGGTAGTACAACTGATCTTGTCCCGTTGACAGACAAGACAGGAACTGCTTTTCTGTAAGAAGGCCCAAATTCCTTCTTTACCGCGATCTTCTCCCTGACTAGATCCCCGACTTTTGGAATCCAGACAGGTCTTGCTGGGACAGGTGGTGATTCTTCAGTGGTTGTTGGCTGTTGTTTCAACTGTATGTTGCTCAGGTCTTTTCTTGTTTTGTTTAAGTCCTGCAAAATAGCCAAACGGTCTTTGACATCAAAGCTTTTTTCTATTACCACTGAAGTCTGACTATCAAGGTCAGAGATCAACATCCTAGTTCCGAATAATAATTCGTACGGACTGAATCCCTTCAGAGAATTTCTTGGCAAGTTATTTAGACTACGTTGGACACTTATTAGATGTTTGACCCACCCAGCTCCCGAACCTAATACCTTTGCCGTTATAGATTGCTTTATGTCACGGTTTTTTCTTTCAACAATTCCGTTCCCCTCAGGGTGAAATGGACAAGAGTACCGCAATTGCACGCCCATGCTGACCATGGCCTCCTTATAAGCCCGAGAGCTAAAAGCAGGACCATTGTCCGAATGCAGAATGCCAATTGCGTATGTGCCGATAAAGACCCGCAAATCTTTTATAACAGTTCTGGCGTCAGCCGTTCGCTGGGGCCACATCCATATGAATCTCGTGCATGAGTCCACTGCGACCAAGATATATTTATAGTTACCATCCCTTTGTAAGGGACCGCAGTGGTCTAGATAAACACAGGCTAATGGTTTATCCGAGATTAGAAGGGGCGTCTGTGCTGGACGTCTCACAGTTGATACTTTCATTTTTTGACATATTTCACATGCTAGAACATAGTTCCTTGTTTGTCTTCTCATTTGTGGCCACCAGTATCTCTGTTTTAATAATGATACTGTGGCTGAGACGCCAGCATGGGTAGAAGCAAGCCCTTCGTGTGCCGCTATTATTAGTCCTAACCTATGTTCCATGTTTGGAATTGCCCTATCCCCCACTCCAGGGATTTGAGCAAAAGGAACATTGTTTGCATCAGTTATGTATGAGTATTTTACTGGAAAACCTTTAGGGAGTGGTTCTATCGAATCCTTTTCTGAAGCGCTGACAGCTTGTAATATTTCACTGTCTATTTTTGTTTTTGACCGGGTGACGGCAGCTACGGAAGCCGTTTGCACAGCTGCCTTCGCGGCCTCATCAGCCAATGAATTCCCTGCAACGTGAACGCCATGACGTTGATGACTCAGTGTATGTATCACGTGAGTCTTTGGTAGTTCTTTTTGTAAAAGAGCTACTTGTTCCCAGAGCATTTTGTGCTTGATTGTGCCTCCTTTTGCATCCTTAAAACCATTCTGAAGCCAGATCTGCAAGTATTCATTGTAAGACTGAACGCAATAATACGAATCGCACACTATGAGTGTGGGGAATTCTCGATCCGTATTTTCAAGCGCCATCTTGAATGCTAGTAGTTCAGCTCGCTGAGCTGTACAATCTCCTAGAGATTGTGTTTTAGTTAGGGTTGGTTTAAATTTCCCTTCGTGCCAACGACCTTTAACAATCGCGCACGCAGCACTGTAAGCTTGTTTACCCCCTACTGCGGGTTGTGCTGATCCGTCTGTATATATTATACAGCCGTATTGGTCTAGAGGCAGAATTTCGGTTGGCAGAGGACATTCGAATTCATATTGTAGAAATTCTTGTGTTTTTAAGTAAGGATCAAATTCGTACACCACGTCTGTTGCAGCAAGAGAGTTAGCCCATTGTATCCATCTCGGATGGAGTGCTTTCGCATTTGGAATGCTTGCCTTTGTTACCGCCTCTAAGGCTGGTATCGGTGTCACGATTATTATTCGTTTACCTTGTGCCAGGGCTCGTTCTTTTGCTATAGCTGTCTGTGTTGCTGTAAGAATTTTTTCCGTTGGGCTAAATTTCATTTCAGCCTTAGTGTACAAGTGTGATTTGAATGCAATTGGTACCTTTTCTCCCTCATTAGAGGTCAGGTATGTGAATCCGCATCTCCCTGGGATGACTCGGATCACAAGGTTGCGTGTATTATCACGTGTTTCTAATTTTGTCTTAATTAGCATGTCTGTTTGTAAGGATCTCAAAATGTCTGTGTGTGTTTGAGTCCAACTGGATCTTTTAAAATCTGGTTTAATTAGATCGTAAAGGGGTTTGACCCTTTCTGCGTAATTTGCAATGTAAGTTCTTCCGAAATTTAGGAAGCCTAGAATTGACTGTAGGTTTTTTAGTGTTTTAGGAGCTTGGATTACGGCACATTTCTCTAGGAAATTGTCTGCCAGGCTTTTGCCTTCACTTGATAACTCATATCCTAAGAATAGGACCGTCAGATGGGCAATTCTGGACTTTTTGAAGTTGAATTTGTAACCCTCTGCAGCGAAACCAAGTATTATGGTGTTCACTCTTTTCAAGTGAGTCTCCAAGTCATCATCTGTTAAGTAAATGTCATCGACATAAGATAATGCTTCATCATCATATTGTTGTAGTAATTCTGTTACTCTCGCTGAGAATACCCCCGGGCTATTCTTGTACCCCTGGGCTAACCGACAGAATTGTTTTTGAGTGCCATTTACTGAGAAAGTTGTTAAATATCTGCTCTCTGGTGCTATGTTTTGACAAAAGAATCCGTTGGAGATGTCCAAGGTAGTTTTGTATTTTTTGCGCACTATGTTATTTATTAGTGCAGCACTGTGTGAATTTTGCACTGCAAAAGTTTTGCAACATGTGTTAAGGTGTCGGTAATCCAAAACTAGACGGTATGAATTGTCTGGTTTGGAGACCGGAAACAAAGGATTGTTCATTTGTGAGGTGCAAGTTTCAATCACCCCCTGGTATTCTAGCTGATCTAGTATTTCATTTACTTGTTTTTTAGCTTCTTGTTTAACTGGGTACTGCCTTTGTGCAGTAGGTTGTGATTTTAACTGGATTTTGTGAGGAGGAGAATCCTCATCCCATCCTACATGATTTTTGTATAAAGCAGGTGCTAAGGCCACTGCCCACTTTCTAGCAAGTGTGTATTTTTTATGAATCGGTATTTGATTCGAGAAGGCAGGCATAATTACTTCTTCGCCATGAGGGCACTCCCTGACAAACTCTGGTGGCCAGTCTTTTTCAGCTAGAAGGATGTCATAGCCTTTGGAGAGGTTATCCCAAAATAGTCCCCTAATTTTCCTAGTCTTATCTCCCTCTATACGTAATGTTATCTCGTATATTTTGTGGGGCTTGCTAACTCTGGTATCTGCAGTTTCCACTTGAAGGTATTCATTCGTGTCCACTGTCTCCAGATGATTCATAAGGACTTTGCGAGCTATGCTCACCTCTGCTGCGCTGTCTAGCATTGTCTGAGCCCACTCTCCGTTTTTCAGTTGTGTCCTCAGTATTCTCGGCATTGTTAACTACCTTGATACTGGCTACCTTCTTTTTTGGAAATTGTGATTTCTTTTTCAGTTGAGCAGGTTCCTTGTCTTTGGACTTGGCGTGCTCTTCTGATCGTCCTCTTCTTTCCGATTTCTGCGAGGAATTCTGAAAAGATTGAGAGGGACGTGTATCAATGTCTTGATATCTATCAGGTTTTTTAATATTATCCCTATTTCTAAGGTTATATCTATTCCCAGAGGGTTCACTCTGGGGTGACCTTTGTCTCGGGTTTGGAGATTTCTCTCTTCGCCTAGGAGACCTTCCTCTGGACTGGAATTTCTTTTCTTTAGGATTGGATTGTTTGTTCCCATCCCAGTTCTTTTTTGGTGAATTATTATTATTATTAAAAAACATTTTTTCTGGACTTGTAGTCAGTTGCGGTATTACTGGTATTCCACCTAGACTATCTCTGCCTAGTTCTTCATAGGATTTTTCTATGATTCTGGCAATTTCAGCTGGTTGGTCTGCTATATCTGTCTCTTTTAACCTCTGGCGGATCGCCACGTTTGCTGCTTCACCCTTTATGTTGGCTAGTAATATAGCCGAGACCTGCTTGAAGTCTTTCAGTAATTTCATACCAAGAGTTAAAGCAGGTTCTGGACCGTATTCATCTTGAATTTGTTTTAGCACATCTGGTATTACCGAAATGGATGGAACACCGTGCGTTTTTGTGTAGATGGAAGCAAAGACTGTACCCCAAGTGTCACAGTCCTCAATGTGTGGTGCGATTCCCATTGGGAGACATATAGTCAGAATCCTGTGTTTTTCTAATGGGGTGGTGTCAGGAAACACCGCCTCTATTTGGGTAATTTTCTGTGCCAACCAGAATGGTATTTGTTCCCGTTTTGCTGGGACTTTACCTAGGCAGGATTGGATGTTCTGTGGTGTAATTTTATTTGTGTTCCCCTGGTGAGGGGTCAGCTGTGGAAGTTTAATCGCTGGCTGAATTGTTGAAGTCCGCATTACATACTGAACTAATTGTCTGTGAATTTTTAGTAGTTGTTTTAGCTGTATTAACAGCTCTGCTGCAGGCATTCTTTCGATGTCTGGATGTGGTGTGTATCCGGCTAGGACCGGCCACGTTGCTCCTGGTCTTCCTAAAGGACCGAGCCTTGTAATGTGATTGTTATGTATTAGGGCGCCATCAAATAAGAGCAAATGCTCTTGGAATTTGAGTGGTACTTCCACCTCCTCAAAAGGAGTGTACTCATTAGGAGGTTCCTCTACTTTGTAATAGTGGAAGTACTTTGTTACAGTATTAGCTGCTGGAAAATGTATCCATGTATAGTATACCTCTGTCTGCCGATATTCGTGTGCCTCGATTACGAATATGACTGTGCCACCTCTAGGTGTCAGTCCATTTTCTATAAGTTTTAAGGTTATAGATCTCCTTTTGGCGACCTGGATGAGTATTATATCCGGGTCTGCTGTTTGCATGGTAGCATCAGCATCTGCTATTTCAGTAGCTAATCTAGTAACCTCTCGTTCTTCATCGCTGTCCATTTTGCTGACAGGATGGTATTATGTTTATTTGCAGATCAGGTTTCTTTATGGAAACAGAGATTAGATGCACAATATTTTGGAACTGTTTATCCTTCAACGTTGACTTGACCAAGAACCATACATAGGAGTTCCCTCCTGCGAGGTTTTGGAGGATATAATAACCTTTCACCCACTCCAGACGTCTTTGGAGTATTTGGGAAAAGGGGTCTGAGTGAGAAAGCACGACTGAGTTACTCTAAATGTCTTACGTTAGTTTTATCGCCCTTTCCAAACGCGTTGGGCGCCCTGTAGTGTAGCTCCTATTTTCCCAATAGGCTCTGCGCATTGGAATAGTACCTACAGCAGTAAAGGCCTAGGCCAGACGTTAACTAGGTCTACTACTGTCGATACTAGACTTAATTTTTGGGTTTGCCAGCTAAGCTCAGAGTTCGCTAGAAACTTTCTCGAATGTTCAAGGAAGGATTAACTCCCCTGATTAGACAAGAAGGGATTTAGTTTCTGACAACCATAGAACATGACAACTTTGCTCTCCCCTAATCAAGAGTCAATCTCGAGAGTCGTGTGAGCACAAGGCAATTATTTTACTCAGTCAGTACGTGCATTCTTAGTCTCATCAGAATGTAGAGAAAAGGAAGAGACGGGCGTGTTCAATAAAAGATGTTATTTATTGATCAGTCTCTTTTCTCGTACAAGAGAAATGGATCGATATTATTGCAATACTTATAGTTAAGTAAAGTGCATACATTAAAAGCAATAGTATAAAATAATACTGTAAAAACATTGATATGGTTTCTGAGCCATATGATGTTTTAAAATGATTAAAATATATTTACATACACATATACATTTGACTAAACGTACTCAACTGGTGTTTCTAAATACGCCTACCCCGTGTACCTGACCTAAGTCTAATGCGTGGGCGGGAATAGAAAGTTACAGTTTAAGTTAAGTTTGTTTTTGCCAAGTGAATAACTAAAGAATTCTCTAGGAGGGGTTATTCAGTTCTGTACCTGGAATTTAGGATGAATGAGGAATGGTATCTCTTTCTCTGCTCTCGATATTCCAGGCTGCCTGCGAGGGCTACCCGGAAGCGCCGGTGCTGGGTCTCTCGGCTTGAGATAGCAGCGCGTCTCTCAGCGCGTCAGGAAGGCGGGGCTGCTGCCTGCGGGGTCTGCTTCTGCTCTCGGCTTCGGCAAGTATGGCTGCTCCGTCTTGTCACCACGCGTGTGTTTTGCATAGGGCAAGGTCGGCAATATTTATACCTTAAAGGTGCCGGGATTGACGTAAGGATGGACATAGGTACGTCAATAAAGATGTCATACGACTTGCTCGTTAGCACATTCTTTACTAAAGTTCTCTGTGAAATCAAAACAATGGCCGCACGGATTATCCAGGTTGTCATAGGTTTGATTTGTTATGAGAACGTCGTATGCCTTATCAGGGGCTGGAGGAATGTCGCTTGTCTAATTAGATCTCAAGCGTTATGACCTAATCAGATAACACGTTCCTGTGCCGTAGTGTGACTGCGTCAGATAACGGTATCTGCATCATGGGGGATTTCTTGCCTCATGGGCTGACTGTTAGTTAACTAGCTAGGTAGTTTAACCAGAATAGGGTCAGGAATAGGGGGATCGATTCAGAACCTATAGAAATACACGACACCCTTTCGCCTTTGGAGGGAGGGTGGCTGTAGAGCCCTTACGCATCTTTTCCATGGTGCAGAGCCCCTTACCTTCGCTAACTGCATGCGGGACTACGAACTCCCACCTACGGAACGATACAGATATGCCCAGCTGATCCATTGGGCAACCTCGCCCGGTCTAAGAGAGGCGGCTGTCAGACCACCCTCACCGTTCGAAGCGTTCCTTTTGCGAACCGCCACGATGAAGGGTACGATCTCCTTTTTATATAAACTTCTACTGGACACTGTACTCTCCCCGTGGCCTCGCTATATGGACCATTGGGAAGGTCTGTTGGGTAGGGACATAGAGGAGACTGAATGGAGGAGTCTTTGGCGGGACATTAAGGCCCACAATCACTCGGCAGACCTGCGAGATGCCCATCTCAAGACCATGTTTGATTGGTATCTCTACCCCTCAAAACTTCATCGCATCTTTCCGGCGTCTTCGGATCGCTGTTGGCGAGGCTGTGGCTTATTGGGTGATTTTCGTCACATATGGTGGGATTGTCCTGTCATTAGACCTTTCTGGGCCGAAATTCTATCACATATCAAAGACATGTTGGGATATCCAATTCCGGATTCCGTATCCTTTGTTGTCTTGGGTCTCCGAGACCCGCTACTAGAATACCAAACGAAGGCAGATAAGCAAATTATGTGGCTGTGCTTGGGGGCGGCTAAGCTGACACTGGCTGCGGCGTGGAAAAAACAATCGGCCCCGGCCATGTCTTTATGGCATGCAAAGTTGTGGAAGCTGATGAGCATGGAGAGAATGGCGGATATCTTCCTAGGCAACTTTAAGAATTTTATGTTTCGCTGGGGACCTTTGGTCAGGTTCTTGTCGATTTGTTAAATGGGGGTGACGCTACCAACCAGAATATAAGATCCTTAAGTATTGCCCGGCGGTGTCGCCTCTTAAACCCACAAAGAAGTTAAACTATTGAAGAGGCAGGCGCTGGAGACTGGAAGGCAGGAAACAAGGTTTTTATTCTCTCCGGAGGAGAACACGGCAAAACAGACAGCAGGTATCGTTCTGAGGTGCTCTGTCTGCATCTCTGAGGCCTGGCCTCTTATACATAAGTTAATCACTTTATTGCATGAAACACATTCTCGTTAATCCTTTGATGTACGGAAAGACATCCTCGGAACCTCCCCTTCAGGCCCGTTCCCACACATAGTTACAGTTGAAGTCCCCACCCCGGTCACAACAGGTGATGATCATCGCGCAGCTGGATATTCCGCCGATTCACGGAATGTGTGGGGTTCGATCGGATCTCGTAGGGTGGGGGCTTTGATCGACCCGAGGGCCCTTTAATGGGAGGAAACTTCCTACTGTACTGGGGGCAATAAACAGTATCCGCAGAGCCAGGTGGTGGCCTGGGAACAAGGAAGACAAACGGGCACACAGGAAAAGGGGTTTGTATCAAAGGGCCTGGGACCATGAAAGGAATGAAGGGAGGTGTCGTGCTGGGAACAGGATGGGATTCCGAGGCAGAGCTGCGCTGAAGAGGGGTTTATGATCTGAGGCATGTGAGGGCGAGGGGGTTGTCGGCGTGCGGGGGGATGCCTGCGAGGCTAGGAGAGGGAGAGAGACGCGCTGGCTATCAGCAAAGGGGCAGGGGAGCCATGGTGTTCAAAATGGCGGCTGTTTACATGCACGAAAAAGGGTTCGAGAAGAGCAAGAGGGCGCCGATAATGTTGACGGTTTCAGCCTAACTTTCAACAGTCCTCCCTTTTCAACATATCTAGCCAACTTGCTTACTCAATGTCAATTTTCATCAAATTCCTAACCTCGGCATCATACAATGCTTTCATGTGTTCGCTTCCAGAGTCCACAGTTTTGGGGAAAATACAACTTGCACATAAAGAACACAGAGGTGGCAGACATTGAATTCCTAAGCATAGACCACATATTACAACTGCAGGAATCAGGATAATGGTAAGCAGTCTCCAGCCCCAGTTCTTAACGGTGTCCCAGAACCAACCACCAAGCGACCATTCTTCTTGTTCTTGGTGGACTTCTGAAGAGAGTCTGTGAAGATGTTCAATGGCTTTGTACACTGAGGGTGAGTTGTCCGGTATGTATGTACAACAGCTGGACCCAATAATGCGGCATGCTCCTCCACGGTCCGCCAGAACCACATCTAGAACAAGGCGGTTCTGAAGAGCCACCAGACGGACCGCTTGGAGTTCAGCAGTGTTGTTAGCAAAGATACCAGCTGTGATGTTCATGGTTGTCTCAACTGCCTGAGTCAGATGTCGGATGGCACGGCTGTTTGCCATCGGGCCCCAGAGGGGGACGAGTCCTTTCATAGCATCGAGGAACTGCGCTCCCGTTGAGTCGGCTTGCTCAATGTCTTTGGCTCGTTTTTGTCTATGGTGATTCGCTGGTGCCACATAAGTCGGGGGAAGGACGAAGGAGATGAAACAAGTGCCCCCCCAGCCTTTGGGGAGCCAGGTGTAGGCTTTTGTGCCGCAGACGAAATACATGTTTGGGGACGACACAAAGGAAGGTGGGTCCGTGGAATCCAAAGTTCTGGTAAAGCGGCAAGCGCTGCGGCCCACCAGCTGCATCCCAAGTCCTTCTACACACATGTGGCCTGTGACGTTGATGACCGATAGGGCCACAGTCAGAGTGGCAGCCGTTCGTTTCCGCAGATAGGAGAAGGTGGGTCTGGTTGGATTGTTGAACACCTGCATTTCAATTCGTTCTTTTTCAGGGATGTCCATGTGGATTGAGTCACTGGGGGTCAGCGGGCAGAAGTGTGTCTTTGTCTTGTTTCGCCCGACCCCGTGAGAAGAATGTGCTGCAGTTCTGCTGGAGGTGGCATTGTCCTTATAGCTCTCTTGCAGGAGGATCAGCCAAGCAAGGCAGGAGCCGTGAACAGAGAAGGGTGAAGGGATGAATGGTATTGAATGTCCAGTGGCATGGGGTAGCAACCCACAGATCCAGCAGTTGGTGGCATTGGTGGCAAGATTGTGTTGGTGAAGCAGCTGCACGAAAGAGTTATTCCAAAATTCCTTTCGCCTCTCTCTTAGTTGAGGAGAGAGCGAAATCAGATAATGTTCCTTCATGGTGGTAGGCTGAGCAGTGGTTAGGAATGTTTCGTGAGCAGGTGCATGTTCTTCCATAATCCAGAGCGTGGTCATGAGGAGAAAGCAGAAGAGGATTGTGATGAAGAGTGCAATTGTCTTTGAGCTATGGAGTCTGTCTGTTCTCGGATCTCTGCAGTGGGTATTTCCTGTTGTCTCCGTCGTCTTCTTATTTGGCGCTTCCATCATCTTCTTATCTGGCGCTTCCATCATCTTCGTTTTCAAGGTGCTCGGTAGTGGGCAGAACCACAGACTTAGTTTAGCTTCTCTCCAGGTGACCCTTGGTAGTTTTGGGTCACCGTTCTGAGACCTTTTAACCTAGTCAGTGGCCTACTTAGCCGAAGCTCCCTCCTTTCGACACAGGAAATACCCTTCTCGAGATGGTACAGTGGGGTCAGGATGTTTTGAAAGTTCAAGAGTCTCTGTGTCAGGATAGCAATTCAACGATGGTCGGTCCTGGTTCAGGAGCTCTTCTTGGGTGTTGACGGTGTCTGTCGTGGCCAGGGCTGGGGAGACCTTTTTGCAGTGATGGGCGTGCAGCCAGTGCTTCTTCCCCTCCACTCGAAGTGCGGTCCGAGTGGTGATCAGCACTTGCCAGGGGCCCGTCCACCGGGGTTCCAAACTCTTTGATCGCTGAAAATTTCGGATCAGCACGAAGTCCCCCGGCTGGATGGCGTGACCGGGACCCCTGGAAGCATCGGGGATGGCCTGCTGCACCTGCTGATGAATGACAGACAGAGTTTCAGTCAATTTATACAGATAATCAGACATTAGGACGTCCGGAACGTCATGAATGGAAGTTGGTTTTGGGGCAGACCAGACGCTCATGGGTCGACCGAAGACAACTTCATAAGGAGTTAAGTTATGTCGGGTGGGGGTAGAGCGCATCGATAGCAATGCCAGTGGGAGGGCGTCTGGCCATTTCAGGCCCGTGGTAGCCACTATTTTGGCCAGTTTAAGCTTTAGTGTGGCATTGTGTCGTTCGACAAGTCCAGCAGATTGGGGGTGGAAGACTGCGTGGAATTTCTGTTTAATACCCAACCCATTTAGGATGAGCTGGATAACTTTGGCTATGAAGTGGGGGCCATTATCACTCCATAAAACACGACAGAGGCCATAACGGGGGAAAAACTCCTTTCACAGAACCTTTGCAGTGGCCATAGCGGTGTTGTCACGGGTTGGATATGCTTCCACCCACTTGCTAAATGCGCACACTACAACAAGTACATATTTCAGGCCTTGGCATCTGTCTAGCTGGATGTAGTCCATCTGCAGGACTTCAAATGGGTGGTTTGGGACCCCAAATCCCCCCCGGGGTACTACAGTTCCTTTCCCGGGGTTGTGTTGCAGGCATATTAAGCATTGTTGGACCAGGCGTTTGGCGGAATCTGGGATCTTATCATTGTGCCAAACCCTGGAGACAAGTTCGATCATGGGGGCTGATCCTATGTGGGCAGGGGAGTGTGCCATGGTCAATATGGGAATCAAGTATGAATCAGGTAGCAACCATTTGTTCGTGTCTTTTGTCCGCCAGCAGCCTTCATCGTCTTTCAATCCCACCCGTGTCCATTCAGTCAACTCGTGTTGTGTGCTAGCCGTTTGAATGTCCCTGATAGTGTCTCCAACGTCAGTCCATTTTTCCGCTTGTGATCTGGTCACGTACATATGTGTTGTCGTCCTATTTTCAGCTGTCGTTCGGGCGGTGATGTCGGCTAGTGCATTTCCCTGTCCAATAATGTCTGTCACCTTCTTGTGTGCCTGGCATTTGATGACGGCAAGCTTGTTGGGGAGGAGGACAGCTTCGATTAAGGCGGAGACTAGATCCCCATGCAAAATGGGTGTGCCGTGTGAGGTCAAGAATCCCCTTTCCCTCCAAAGGAGCCCAAAATGGTGAACCACCCCGAAGGCATACTGGCTGTCGGTGTAAATGTTCGCTGTGGTTCCTGTTGCCAGGATGCAGGCTCGTGTCAAAGCAATCAGTTCCGCTGCCTGGGCAGATCGCTGGGTGATGCGGGCTGTTTCTACTACGGTTCGAGCCGTGGTGACTGCATAGGCAGCGGAAGTGGTACCATCGGAGAGTTTGATGCACGAACCGTCCACCCACAGCTCCCCGTCGGGGTCAGGGAAAGCCGTGTCTCTGAGATCGACCCTACTCCTGGTCTGTTCGTCCGTAAGAGTCACGCAGTCATGCACGGGGTGCACATTGGGATCGTTCTCTGGCAAGGGTAACAGAGTTGCCGGGTTCAGTGTGGTGCATCTTTTCAGGGTGATATGGGGGGCAAGCAAGGTCAGTTCGTATCCAGTCAGTCGTGCACTCGTCAGATGTTGCGTCTTGGTTTGGTTCAGGAGGGTGTCGACTGCATGGGGTACTAGTACCGTGAGGGAATTTGACAGTACAATCCCCTCACTCTGTCGGATAGAGATTGCAGCAGCAGCTACAGCTCGAAGGCAGGCAGGCAAGGCTCTGGCGACAGGGTCAAGAGTGGCAGAGAAGTAAGCGCACGGTCGTTGCTTAGGGCCGATGGCCTGGGTCAGGACAGATAAAGCGCACCCCTCCCTTTCGTGAGTGTAAAGGGAGAAGGGCTTTTTGTAATCAGGGGTACCTAGGACCTTAGCAGTGACGTAAGGGCCCTGCTGGTCAACATAGAGCTCGACTGGATCCCTCCCTTGCCCTTGGCTGTCCTATGCGAAGTTGTGGGTGTCTTCATAGTCAGATTGTTGATATTGGTTCTGCCTGGGTCGATCGAACGTATTTGGTCTGCCTGATCTGTCGTTAGTCGCGTCATTTGGGGGCCCTCGCTGTTGTCCCTTAGGTCTCGGTCCGTTTGCTACGTCCCTGGGGTCTTTGTTTCTGATCATTTCCAGAAGAACTGGGCACTGGGATTTCCAATGGCCAGTCCCTTTGCAGAAAGCGCACTGGTTCTCTCTAAGGTCTGTGCGCCCACTGTAGGAAGTCAGAGTGCGGTCTTGGGGAAATGTAGTCTTGGGGACGTTCGTCTGGTAGTTTCCCCGGTATTGGTCTCGTCCTATAGTCACCCCTTGTAGTTTGGCAATCATCACCCTCTCTTTCAAGTCCTTCTTCTTTTTCTCTGTTGCCCTATCGTTTTCATTTTTCTGTTGTTCATAATATTGGGCCATTTGGAGAATCGCTGTAGGTTTGGAGGCTGCCCAACTACTCTCGCTGGCCTGTAGTTTCTGGGAGATCTCCGATGACAGGCCCTTAACATAATTCTGGACAAACAGATGGTGTCCGGTTGCAGTGGTCATGTCCTGGCCGCTGTAATCGGAGAACACCGTTTCAAACCGGGAGAAGTATTCTGATACATCCTCCTGGGGTTTCTGGCGACAGGCTGTTACTATCGACCAGTCCACTTTCCTTTCTGGGATCAGGGTTTTTAATTTCTCTACGATTTTATCTGGGAGGTCTAGAATGGATTTCAAAGGCTTTTGTCCTGGTCCCCGTTGTTTATCCAGGTCATTGAGTTGTGACCAGGTTTGCCCAAACAGCTCAAGGTGGTCGACTTTCCGGATTTGCTTCCACACATCAGCTGGTAGACATAACCCGAAGAACAAGTCGATGTCAGCCAGGGTCATAATCGTTGAGCCCAGGGCTGTACCCAATTCAGTATAGAAGGCAGTGGGGTTTTTACGTAGGTCGGGTAGGGATTTTCGGAATGTCAGTATCTCTTGCCGGTCCCATGGCTGGTAGACCCAGTTGTACACTACCCTTCCCTTCGCATCTTGGTTGTTTGCATCATCGTGAGTCCCTGTACCTCGGGGAGGAACCCAGTAAGGGGCAGCCTCTCGTATCGGCATCATGGTGTTAGATTGCTCGGTTGGTGGTTTGGTCACTACGGAGGTCGCGGATTTAGCTCCCGGCTCTCGTTCAGTGAGGTGGCGGAAAACCTCAAGCGTACGCGTGAGGAGGTCCGACACATCACACTCGCCCTCATCCCCGATATCGACCTTCCGGTACAGAGTCGTTAGGCTCCCGGGACCGTTGTCTCGATATCGGTCCTCGTATGCATTCAAGACATGATAACACAGTCGTACAGTAAAATGTCGTCTGTGACTCCCTGTATACGAGCTGAACATATCTGTGATGTACTCTTCATCATCCTTCCTTTCTACCAGTGTCCTTGCTATTTTGTCGATCCCCGCTCGCTCATCTTTGCTTAGTCTGCTTGTTCTTGCAGGGCCAGCCCCTCGAGTCTCATGGTCGTCTAACGTTGTTATTGATGCGGTTTTTAATACAAGGGGTTCGGCTGGCACAGAGGCCATTGGGGCCGAAGCTGTGGCGGTACCTTCGTTTGTACCTGGGGGTGGCGCGTGCTGCGCCAAGGGTTGGGAAGGGGCATATGGAGGGGGCATGTAGATGATAGGGGGACCTAACAGCAGATCCTCGTTGGCTCGTTGTTTCGAGGGTAAATCAGGGTAGAGCATGGAGGGAGTTCTAACCGGACACTGGCTTGGTGTTTCCATTTCTAGTTTCTGTTTAGCTTTCTCTCTTTCCTTTATCTCTTTTTCTAGTTTCTGGGCAGCTAGGTGGGCTGCTTTTCGCAGCTCTTTTTCCAACCTACTCTCAGTTTTCTTTTTACGTTGTTCAGTTTCTTTTCGCCACATGCCGAAACTGTCACGCATAGTGGGTGTTGTCTTGTTTTTACCCAGGGCAGTTTCTAGCGTTTTTATTTTATCATCATCGAAGGATCCTATCAGGGGCCATTGACTTTCTTGACCCTTTTTCGTATATTTATGCCATAGTTTACTATAGGCTATAGCGGTCAATCCATGCTTCATGAACATGTCCTTATTAGGGGTGCCTTCCAGCGGGGCTGGATGGTCCATCTCTAATAAGCGGTCCGGGCTAAACAGGCTACTAATCAGTGGGGAGAAGACAGACATGACGGCTCGTAACGAGGGACTAAAAAGTCAGCACTGCCTATCTTATCACTAGGTGCAAATACTGGACAGAATATTTCTATTCTACGTTGTTTGCAGGCAGTGAATACCTCATGGATCAAAATAACAAAAAGACCAATAAATATTCAATGGGGAGAATGAGTAGGTCCGCAAAGATCTGCGTTACCTACCCTTTTCACTATCTGCAAAAAGGGTGGTCTCTTCCCTGTTTGCAGACAGAGAATCTCCAGAAAACAATAGTTTTGCGAACAACAGTTCAGTTTCAAGTAATTATTGAGTGGGGGAGAAAAAATAAGCACGGCTGCTGCCCTACCTATCCTCCACTGCTTGCAAAGAGAGAGCCCGTTGTTTCTCCGTTTGCAGACAGTGAATCTCCAAATAAATAAAAAGAGCAATACTAGTATTTTTTTTTTAAACAATCAAGCAATCAAGCAATCATTTCGCAACTTGTCGTGATTACACGACCTTACCCGGACCGCATGGACAGTTTCTTGTCTTCCGAATCCAGCGCCCGATCGTCCTCTCTTCTCCGTTATCCTCGCGGCACTCCTGATGGTTCCCAGTCAGGACCGTAGATCACTTGAGAGAGGTCTGTTCGGAACCAGTGAAGTTCGGATGATCGGCTGTCAGACGAGGGTCTATCGGACAGACGCGTTCCCGATCGTTGCAGTCGTTCACTCTGTCGTCAGGACCTCTCCCACTGGATCCACGGGTCGCTGATGGGCCCCACGTTGGGCGCCAATTGTTAAATGGGGGGTGACGCTACCAACCAGAATATAAGATCCTTAAGTATTGCCCGGCGGTGTCGCCTCTTAAACCCACAAAGAAGTTAAACTATTGAAGAGGCAGGCGCTGGAGACTGGAAGGCAGGAAACAAGGTTTTTATTCTCTCCGGAGGAGAACACGGCAAAACAGACAGCAGGTATCGTTCTGAGGTGCTCTGTCTGCATCTCTGAGGCCTGGCCTCTTATACATAAGTTAATCACTTTATTGCATGAAACACATTCTCGTTAATCCTTTGATGTACGGAAAGACATCCTCGGAACCTCCCCTTCAGGCCCGTTCCCACACATAGTTACAGTTGAAGTCCCCACCCCGGTCACAACAGGTGATGATCATCGCGCAGCTGGATATTCCGCCGATTCACGGAATGTGTGGGGTTCGATCGGATCTCGTAGGGTGGGGGCTTTGATCGACCCGAGGGCCCTTTAATGGGAGGAAACTTCCTACTGTACTGGGGGCAATAAACAGTATCCGCAGAGCCAGGTGGTGGCCTGGGAACAAGGAAGACAAACGGGCACACAGGAAAAGGGGTTTGTATCAAAGGGCCTGGGACCATGAAAGGAATGAAGGGAGGTGTCGTGCTGGGAACAGGATGGGATTCCGAGGCAGAGCTGCGCTGAAGAGGGGTTTATGATCTGAGGCATGTGAGGGCGAGGGGGTTGTCGGCGTGCGGGGGGATGCCTGCGAGGCTAGGAGAGGGAGAGAGACGCGCTGGCTATCAGCAAAGGGGCAGGGGAGCCATGGTGTTCAAAATGGCGGCTGTTTACGTGCACGAAAAAGGGTTCGAGAAGAGCAAGAGGGCGCCGATAATGTTGACGGTTTCAGCCTAACTTTCAACAGATTGGCTTACCTTCTGCCGTTTGTCCACCGACCCTGAGAGATCTTCACCTTTTCCAAGTATAGTTGCCCGACTGATGCGAGTGAGTAGTGATGACTGAATGTGTGTTGGCACCACCACCTGGGGGTGGGCGAGGGGTTATGGGGGGGTGGAAGGGGGACAGGGTTGGGGGGCTTGGTTATTACTGCGGCAATGCGAGTATGAGGAGAGACCTTACCCATGCGGGACCCCTATGGCATTTCATTCAGCTGGCTCTCCGTCATCCGGATAGTCCCAACAGAATTTCTGGGTAGCGACTGACGACCAGAACGATTACCTGATGCTCTCATTACAGACTCAGCTTAAAATGACAAGCTGCTGCTCAGGCCGAATGTTGGCTAGGTTGGATACTCCAGCGTGGCTTGGGTTATATTGCAGCATTGATGCCGCTTGTTTCTCTTCTGTTTGTTTTTACTTTTGTCTTTCCTGAAATGCAATAAAAATATCTTTTACAAAAAAAAAGGCAACATATATACTCACATCCAAAAAGTACTCCGCATGTATTCAGGTAGTTGGCTAATTCACTATCTTGCGGTCTATTAAAATATCCAAGCATAGGATTCCCCGAATTCAGTAACTTTTATTGTCTGCAATAAGTAAAGTGTATCTGCTTGTTAGAGAACCCAACTAAAGTTATAATACATGCTCTTGTACACACACCCGGTCTTCAAGTTAGGCTCACCCCATAATTCCAGGTATCAAAACTTATCCAAGATGGCTAGTCCGTGACTGTCCAAATATATATTAAAGAAATGGTAATCCTGAAAAAATAAATATAATAAATGTATCCAAAGCTTGAGTTTTGATAAACAATTGGTTCCTACACTCGTACTGTTCAAAAGTATATAAAGCCTCACCTGCGTAACGTAGGTGAGAATTCTCAATTTAAAGAAGAACATGAGTACGTGTATCTGTGGTGGAAAGACATATTTATAAACCGTCTTATGGTATGGTGTATGTGTGAGTTGCAAAATTGCAGGTTTTAATAGCTTTTGCTTGATGAGCATTCCGGCAGACACCTGTTGACATTAAGTCTATGTATGGCCACAGTGGGGGAGCTCTGGGGGTCGTTGTTTGATTTCGTAAGGATAAGCAAGAGCATGGGTGGGGGTGGGAGAGGTGCATATGTTGCTGATTATAAAACGGATATTTGTAACGTGGGCATGTGTAGTTACTAAAGGTAATGTTTTTTCACCGGGCCCATTTATAAACAGTGCTATGGGATGGTTTATGTTTTACCCACCAATTTGAATGTCTGAATAGTTTTTGCTGATAAGTGTTCCGGTAGACACCTGTTAAAATTAAGCCTGTGTATGGGTATATTGGCTCTACTAGGAATGGGGGGTTTCTGTTTGATTTCATACTGTTAACCAAGGCTGGTGGTGTGTGCGTGGGAGGGAGTTACGTTGCTGTTTAAAATACAGAATATAGCAACGTGGAGATGTGGAGCTACTAAAGGTGATGTAGTACCACTGGTTGGACTTATAAAGTGCCCTATGGCATGGTATATGATTTACCCGCAAATTTGGATATGGTATGGTGTATGTTTGTGTTGCAAAATTTTACGTTTTAATAGCTTTTGCTGATGAGAGTTCCGGCAGACACCTGTTGACATTAAGTCTATCTATGGCTATAGTGGCAGTAACGGGAGTGCAGGGGCTCGTTGTTTGATTTCATTAGGTTAAGCATGGGTATGGGTGGGGTGAGGGATGTGCATATGTTGCTGATTTTAAGACGGACATTTGTAGTGTGGGCATGTGTAGTTAGTAAAGGTAAAGTAGATTCACTGGTCCCATGTATTAACTGTGCTATGGTATTGTTTATGTTTGCCCAACAAATGTGCATGCTTGAATGCTTTTTATTGATAAGTGATCCGGCACACACCTGTTAAAATTAAGTATGTGTTTCGGTATAGCAGCGCTACTAGGAATGGTGGGGTTTCTGTTTGATTTTGTACTGTTAAGGAAGGGCGGGGTGGGTGTTGGGGAGGTAGGTATGTTTCTGATTAAAACACAGAATTTAGTGACGTGCAGATGTCGAGCTACTAAAGGTGATGTAGTAGCACTGGGAGCCCTTATAAAGTACCTTATAGCACGGTACATGTTTTACCCGCAAATTTGTATGTCTTAATATGCTTTGCTCATATGTGTTCCGGTCGACGGTTGTTGAAATTAATATCTTATATTACTATAGAGTGTTTACTAGGTTTGGTGTGGCTCTTTCTTTAATTTTGTAAGGTTAAGGAAGGATGGGAAAGTTGGTGTTGCAGTGGCAGTGCGTCCATTTATGAACCGCATTATGGAATGGTATATGTTGTTTTTGCAAATCCCCATGTTTTAATACGTTTTGGTGATGAGCAGACAGGTGCAGACATTACACAATATTTCTGTGGATAAGACATATTCGTGCTGATAGACACTCTTGTACTGTGGTAGAAGGCTGATAGCGTTGATGGAAAATTATGAAACTTGGTGCCATTGTAGATTTTAATGGAAGGTTACACTGTTTGTTTGTTACTATAGTGTAGTTAGGGTTCTAAGTGGTGGAAAAAAAGTGGGGGTTCTCTAAAAGGGGGGCAAAGCTCTTAAAGGGGTGTGGGCTATGCAAGTTGGGGCGTGGTCTTAATCAAGATATGTATCATTGTGTTCTTTAGAAAAAACTCTCCAATTATCATTGCATGGTTTTCCCTCTTCTTGTAAATACGACCCCTTCAAACACAAAACGTTGCATTGAAGGGGCTGTGGGTGTTCCCAAGCAACATCCATAGAAAAAGACACATCTCCAAATTTATGAGAAATCGAAAAATCTGTCGATGTGTGTGAATGCTGCGCCATCCTAGAGTTGGTGTAGCAAGTCGCAACAAGGAGAATTGTTTTCATTTCTCCTCATCTTTTCCTCTTTCAAGGCATGTGGCTTTCCACAGCATACATTGAAAGAGGAAAATGCTTTTACTGGTTGTTTTTGTGCAGGAAGGTGTCTCCGCATGACACAGACATCCTTGCACTATGGTGCAAGGGTGCCTGTGTCACCGCATGGCTGCAGTTTGTGCAGCAGTGCAGAGGGAAGCACAGAGTTGCTTCGAAAGCACCACAGTGAAGTGCAGCTAAATAGCATGCAGTATCACGCTGCAGTACTTCCTCATAAATCTTCACCTATAAATTCACCATACGCTACTAATATATTCTTTCTGTCAATCATACTATATTCATATATTAAACCAAACGTTCACACATTACCTTGCAATTATAGTTCTTACTTTAACCAGATAAGGGTGTTCTGATAAGAACTTTCTTTTCTTTTTTTTTCTTTTGTATTTTTTTTTAACAATTTTGTATTTTTTTGGGGTGTTTTTTCCTAAAATGAACAGAAAAAAACCGAATAAAACAGGAAACTTTTGGAATTACTTATCACTTGTTAGTTGCCTAGCGCGGCACAAACTGCATCCACCGACTGCTTACCGAAGCATATACGTTTCTAACACTTCACGCAGTGTTGCTCGAAAAAGGCAAATTCTGGCTTAATGTCCATTGCAGGTGTTCCTGAGGACGTTCCAGATGTACTTGCCACAGCAGGTGAGGTGTTCAAAGCAGCTCGCCTCATTGCCTCCTGAGCAAGATTGAGAGGATGTGGGGTCCGCAGATGCTTGTACATAGAAGCAGTGCCACAATAGGATTTGTTTTCACTTGAAATGATTCGGTCACAAATTTTGCACTTCACCATTCTCGCATTTACATTCCTCTCTCCAGGTGGAAGAGTGAAGAATTTACACACAACAGATTCGGGCCTCTGTGGACGTGGTACCTCCTGCAAGAATTCTTCTTCAGAAGTTACTTCCTCCTTCTGCAGCTGCTGTCCAGATGCCATTTTGTTTGATATTTTTTGAAAAACACCAAAAAAACAAGCAAAAATAGTTCTTGTAGGATAAGAGATCTCTCTCTAAAGATGCTCCAACAAGAATGATTAACATGGGTGGGGTCCTTCAATAGTCACAGTGGGAAATTATATGAACCAATAAAATATTTTTTTTTGAGGTCGCATTGGATGCGCGCCCTCTGCGTTCACGAAGCACACACATGACGCAACTTCGTATATATAAAAATGATATAAGTACAAATATAAATATATTAAAGAAACATACATATCATTTTAGAACATAAAATGTTTTTGCGGGAGTCGCGCACTCAGAGTGCCCCAGCACGTATATGACATCACGCGGACCCGCCACCGCGCAAGCGTCGCATACCGTAATGAGCATGTGTCGCGAATGCATGGGAACAGGAGTTGTTCCGCTAACTAAAACACCCCTGAAACCTATGTTTTTTTCTGTGAATTTCTAAGGTTTTTTTAATGCTAATTTCTAACTATAAAGTCTCTGAAACCTATGTTTTTTTCAGAGAATGTCTATATATATATAAATACAGCCAAGGACTGAGGGCTTCACCCCAAACTTTGAAATCAGGTAAATTATATGCACCTCCACTTTATGGATTTTGATGAGGAATCATTTACTATTGGTGTTAATTACTAAGGTTACAGGATGTTATAATAAGGCTTAGATTTCAATCATACATAACCATTAAAATTCACCAGTTATAGTTACCTCAGCTAATTATAACTTATGCCCTCCATTATGTGGGCCTGGCCTTCTGCTGCTGGGTGTCCTGGAGCCCTCCCAGGTCACCCAATATTTAGCATTGGGGCCAGGGGGTAGCTTTAATGCCCCCATGGTCACCTGCTGGCTCCTCTCCTTCAGCGGGAGCCGCCATAGCTCCCATATGTAGGAGCGGCACAAAATGCTGCTCCCTGCATTTGGGAACAAGAGTTTCATCAGTTTATGTGCCTGCTTGACGGCGGGTAGGAAAACAGATGAAAAGTCCGCTCCCAGCAAGGTGGAGAGGTTCTCCTACTCCTGCCCACTGGGAGCAAACTTTACACTTAACTGTCGCTTGACAGGAGCCATCAAAGCTCTTGCCAGGTGAAAGTAAACTACTATCTCCCAAAGGGAGACACCTCAGGAGATATGGAATAGGCCCAGGGGGGGCAGACCTCAGGGCTATTAATGGCTCCAGGAGGAAGGATAAGGTGCTCTTATCCATTTATTTTCAAGGGCATGCCGCGTGGAGGTGGTGACTCCTGAGAACACCTGGGGGCACGTAGACACCCTCCTTGCAAAAAAACAGGAGAGGTGATGGTCACTTTGGCATGGAATGGCCCAGGACGGGAGTCCTGTAAGGGTGGTGGGCCGAGGGGCTCATAAAACATCAGGAGGAGGGCCACACAGCCCTCCTCTACTTGTTTTTTCAGTTGATCGGCCCCGGGGAGGTGCGGTCCCCAGGGCCTAGATTGGCCATGGGTAGGGGGATCCTTATTTAAATATGAATAACCCCCTGGGACCTAGCCCACCCTGGTGTGCAGCCCTTGAACCGTAGGAATCAACCTGGTTCACTAATCTAGGGACTGGTTCAGATTGCTGTACATCTCCATCCCTGGCAACACCTCCAGCGACATCGAATCCACCGGCTATAAAAGATACAGAAGAGTTAGGCAAAGATTTTACCAGACAGTTTATCCATCCCTCAATTTTGATTAGCTTTTTTTAAAATAGGGTCTAAGTGGGCTGAAATTAAATGTTCTAATTTTTTCATAAAATAGTCTTCCAACTCTTGGGTGGTTGGAGCTTCCATATGTACCGCATCATCTGGTGCTTTTCCTTGGTAAGCCCCTTCGTTTTTTTTTCCTTTTCTGATTTTTTTGCAGTTTTATATAACGTGAACTAGAGCTGAACAGAATCGGGTTTTAGAGCACTTTACATTGCACCAGTTCTGTTACATGAGGACACACATTCATTTTAGGCACAGGGAGATTAAGTGATTTGCCCACAATCACAGGAGGTTTTGGCGTCGTTACCTAGACTCAAACCCAGATCCCCAGGTCCGAGGTCGAGCACCCTAGCCGTTAGGCCTGTCTCAACATATTTACTCCTAGTGCCCAAAAGCTTAGAAGAGGAGAGGGTTTGCTTGTTTGTTTTGTTTTGTTTATTCATATCATGCCCCTTCCTTTTTTTGGGGTTAGGTGCAAGACTGTTCCCATGATTGATTTTCGCTTTTTGTCCTTGTGTGACCATATTTGGCTTCAATGGAGTGTCAGATTTTTTACCTTCACCCGGACCATCAGGATTAACTAAGACAGGAGACTGTGTGGCCTCTGCTTGTGGTACAACCAAAGTAGATTGTGACACATGGGTTACAAAGGTTACGGGGGGACAGATGAAGCCAATGTCACATGGACTGTTCGTTGTTGAAGAATTTTCGGATCTAGGGACAATCTATGCTCGGTCAGCTGAATTTCATGTATGAGAGCCGACTCGGCCCCTGACAGGAAGGCATCCATTGTCCCCATTACCCCTTGACCATTTCTGGGTTTGGATCTGTTCATCCTATAGGCCTAAATAGACTTATTGACACGGTACAGTATATCAGTATTTCAAATTTGGGCAAAGAAAAGTCAATGTTACAGTATAGAAGAATATTAGAACCAGATGTTAATAATGTGGCCCAGTCCAGCCTCAACTGGCTGTGGACGGGTGCAGAAGGGCCCGCCCTTGTCCCTGGCTTTGTCTGTTCACGGCCCTGGCACGCCTGCACGCACTGTGCGCTGCGGGAGCCCAGGCAGTTTTAAGCGCCTCCTAGCGCGCCTGGTGACCGGTGGGCTGAGCCCGTCTCTGGGGAAGATGGGAAACGGAGCCCACTCCACTCTCTGCTCCAAACGATGCAGGGACCCAGATTCCGGTGCTGGAACACACAAGTGCTCTGTCAAGAAGAATTAATTAAATAACAGACCTCCTCGATCTTGTTCTCGGTTCATTACTACCATAGAGTTTCGTTTAGTAGCCACTACTTTTTGGTCCAAGCTCTTCCAAATTTGGAATGCTCTATTAGCTTGCCCTAAAATCTATTGCTGATCATTTCCACATCACTCAAAGCCTTTTTGTTCCATAGGATCTTAATTTAGTCACACTGTATTCTATGTCTTCTATTGCGACTAGTGGCAAGAGATCCACTTGGTGGTTGTGCATTTAACAACTATTATGACATAACATACCATGTGATTGAGTCATTATGAATCAAAGTCAATCCTCTACTTCTATCTTCAGATCTGTTCTTCATTAGTACTTTCAGCTTGTCAGGACACCTGGTCTCAAGGATAGTATTTGCCACCGATTAGAAATGTGTCTGATTACCCCTTGGATATTTCAGCGGTTCTTCTTCCAGCAGATCATACATTTCCACTGAATGTTGGGCTGCTGATCAAACATTATTGAGCTAGTCTAGATGTAGTCACATCTAGTGTCACATAGATCTGATTTCAGGGAATTGAGTGAAATTGGAGCCTTACTTCATGCATCTGCAAGCTTGATACAATGTTCTGAGTAGTCATATTCCAGTCGTAAGTGTTATACCCAGCTGGCTGGGATTGTGGCTTAGGTTGTATGGCTGTCTCTCTCTGTTATTTTAGGAGGTGGCTCGATTTGATATGCCGAGGATAGTCAGAGGTAAGTAACCTGGATTGGCTTGGCAGTTCAATACCATTTGCTACTAGAATAAATCATTATTGTACCCATTTCATGAAAGCGTAATGCAGGGTTGAATTTGGATTCAAAATTTGCCCGGGCACACTAAAAAAAGTGGCCCACATTTGAGTATTGCTTTTTCTCAAATCACTGCTTTGGCAAAATGTTATTTAAAAAATGGGGGAGTTAAAAAAATATATGCATGGATTTGTTTATACAGGTGACTTAAAACAAGTGAGGCCACTTCTGCTGAGGCCCCCTGCCCCGCTAGGTATGCATACATTAATTGCCCTGCGCAGCAGAGAAAGAGAGTGACACCTCTACCCGTTCCTAAATGGGAGGTAATGGACGCCCATCTAACTCCCGAAAGGCCACTCAGATACCCACTGGACTGCTAGCTGTATCCAAACAACAGTGACACTGCCCAAATATGCCCTCCAGACTGCTCCAAAAAGCATGCCACAGTTGGAACTCCGCACCGGCCCCTCGTTAGCCTTCCGACGCTGGCTTAATGTTTAGTCTCCCTTGGTTAAAAAAATATCTTGTGAATTTGACCTCAGGCCTATGAAGATGGTTTGAGTGCAAACAATCCTTAGAAGATCCAAAGGGATCTTGGATTTTAGTTTCATGTTAGATATAAGGTGGAAGCAATACTGAAACAAGTATGTATGTAAATTTGTAAGTATATATGTATGTAAGTATATATTATTTATTTATGGTGAACCTAGCCAAAAGGCAGCAGAGTGCTGTACATGCTCAAAGGCAAGCTTAAAGTCAGCCATTAATAGGAGAAGAATCTACATTTCAGACAGTTCATGCATTGTATTGTAGTGTTCTTTAAAGAGGTGAGGCTTTGATTCATTCTTTAAATAGAGCAGCATTGTGGCGGTCATAATGGATACAGGGCTGTTGTTCCTGGTCCTAGGTACATGGATGGGAAAGGCCTGTTGTCTTGTTTTTTCTTTTTTAAAGTTAGTGCCAGATTTATTGCACTTGTTTCACGCAAGGTGAAACAAGTGCAATGCACTCCTTAAGTCAAATTTACCAAGCCATGCACCTTCCATGGCCCTGCATGGCTTGGCAAATCTATAGTAACCCAAGTCAGTGCAAGTCACTGCCTTGAGTTACTCTGTGCTGGTAAGATGTTGCATGAGTGTAGAGTGAGTGTTTCCATGCATCTACCCATGCATACCCAGATTTACAAAGACAAGTACACCTGGGAGTGCATCAACGTACGCATTCCCGACAGAGGCATAATGAGGAGAAATGTATTTAGTTTTACTCTTCTTAAGTGGGCTGCATTCTACAGCACACTTAGATAGAAAAGAGTATCTTCCTGCACAAAAAACAATCCAGTCTGCAACACTTATATTTGAGCACAAGGGTGCCTGCATTGGCACTTGACAGCCACAAGTGCACCAGCACAGATATAAAGCAGTAATGCACCATTTATTAGTATTTATGGTTCATTCCTGCTCTCGCCAAAGCAAAGCAGCTGAGCAAATTCATCATCATAAACTTTATTTCGGTCATTGCGACCATAAAAGTGCAAATGCATACAGCACTTGAATCTGATAATAAATACGTGACAAAGGTTTGTTAAATACAACACATCGATTACCAATTGATTTGAACCGGTCAATGATAAGACGATTAAAACAACAGTTAAAAGCATAAAAGATGTGGTATCAAAAACGTATACCCCAATTAAATTGCGCGGAAGACCCACCATACAATCACAATGTTGAAAAGTGATCAGTTTGTGGGGCTAAGAAACATAAAATTGTTGTCTAAAACATAGGTGAAAAGGATTGAGAAAAATTTAGAAAGTGCGCGACATCGGTTCTTTGATGCGTACCTTCTAATGATCCATATTTTACCAACAAGCTTGGCAACTGCGCAAGCAACTGAATGCCTGGAATCAAATTTCAGAATGTGCATTGAATTCCCAGAAACTTGCAAGCAGGGACTAGCCATGTATTTCTCGGGGAGTTATACAAAGGGCAAAAGAAGAAAATATGGCTAATTGTCTGTGAGAATGCAACCTGGACAGCACTGCATAGCAGAGGATGGTGGACACCAAGCTGCAGTAAAGGAATTCACAGGAAGGGAGCTAAATCTAAATTGGATATAAAGCTTCCTATCCTGTGGGATCATGATAACATCCATTCCATAAATTGTATTGTGAGACGGCCCCCGGCCAATTGAGTAACAGTAGTCTGCACCACCCAGTTCTAGTATTGGGTCTGGACCAGTCCTTTACTGGGCAATAAACTGGAATCTTTAGCATGCGACAAGCTTCCTAAACCTATCCCTGTGAGCAGTGACCTGACTTTAGTAAACCACACAATTTTCTTGAAGCATTCAAGTGTGCAAACTTCGTCAAGAGCAGCAGCGTAATGGGAGAGCTTAGTGGTTAGTTTCAATTGCAGCTAGAAAAGCAGAGGATGAAGCATCACTTCATCCACAACTGACGGTCTTAAGGGATGAAGTGGAGTGGTCTGGGCAAGGGAGCAAAGGGACATCAAAAATGTGTTCTCTGTAGCGAGGAGGCCTTCCAAATTCTCAAATCCTCAAAGTTCGGCCCCATACAAAGCTGAAACCACTTCCATATTGTCATACATCTGGAGAGGGGCTGCTATTGGTTAGGTCTGAGAAGTCCTATGCTCCTTGATCAGAGCCCCAGTGGTCTGCTTCTGCTGATGAATTTGCGTCATGATGTGGTGTTTCCAGGCCATTTTAGTCAAATAGTCAAATGTGGCCACTCTCTTGAGGGGGATCCCCCCAATAGCATTTTGCCTTTGGAAGATGTGTGGAGGTTCAACAGTAGGAGTTTGGTTTTCGAGATGTTGACCTCCAAACCTCTCATTCCACAAAATGCCTTGAAGTGATCTAGGAGCAGTTTCAGACCACTGGTGGTCTTAGAGACAATTAGTGTGTCATCCACAAACAATACAGATGTTACCTTGAAACCCCACAAAGACAGGGCATCAGCGGGGACTTCCACTAAATTCTGGATCACTCTATTGATGAAAACTGAAAACTAGGAGCTAACACACAGCCCTGTCGGAAACCCCCATCGACACTAATTGAGTCTGTCAATTTCCCTTGGTCCCCCAATGAACCCTTGCATAGTTGTCCTCATGAAGGCGGACAACCAATGCAAAGATCTCAGGAGGAAACCCCAGCTCCAGCAGGACACACCATAATGTGTGCTTAGGAATGAGGTCGAAAGCCGGCTTCAGGTCAATAAATACTATGTGGAGACTTCCCTGTTCAATGGTCACAATTTTTCAGGCCAATAAGAAAAAATTAAAAATCTGATTGATGGTGCTGATTTTCCATCTAAACCCTACTTGAAAGAGGATAAGATGTTATTCTCCTCCATCCAAGCTGTAATCTTCGTAAGAAGTGAACGGGAGAAGACCTTTTGTGCACCATCGATCAGGCTAATGGGCCTGTAGTTGCATGGTAATGAGCGGTGACCCTTCTTTAAAACTGGAATCACCTCAGCATCCTTCCACAAGAGCGGTATTGGAACCCCTGCGGCAATTCAATTGGCTAGTCTCCAGATATATTTGGACCAATTAACAATACCATTATAAAAAACATCGCCAGGTACACCGTTGGGCCCCAGAGCTTTGTTCCTTACTACAGAGTTTATGCTTTGGGTGATTTCTGTTAGAGAAAATAGCCCAGTGGCCTGGAGGTTGGTGTAGCCTTCAATAGCCAAATCCTCATATCCGGTATATACTATAGAGAAATGTTGATACCAAGTGGCAATGGCAATGTTGTTGGTGGGTGGCCTCGGTCTTTCTACATCTCCCCTAGTGACTAACAGCCAAAACAGTTGTGAATGTTTCCTCTGGCAAGCGTTACTAATCTGGAGCCATCGATACTCATCCCATTCTCGTTTAGCTCTGGCAAAGGCTGTCTTATAGGATCTCCTTGCTTCTCTTAGTTCCACCACATTGTTTACTCTAATAGCAATTACCGGTGAACAACCATTACAACGCAACTACTACAACGACATAGCATTACCACGCAACTATTACAACGCAAGTCATTACAACGACTTGCGCTGGGGGGCGCTCTAGGATAGGGAATAGTTTAATTTACTATCCAACACCTTCCCTACTATCCACGGGGACTGGAGTTGGAATAGTAAATTAAAATACTTACTATCAGCACCCCCCAACGCAAGTCGTTGTAACGACTTGCGTTGTAAAACTTGCGTGGTAAAGGCATGGTTGTGAAAGCATGCATTGTAATGACATGCATCCGCAATTACCTGTTTTCATCTTAGGTTCCTTCACTCCTGGATAAATCAGGAGTGTGGTCTGGTGGATTTTGACTTACCCAGAGGCCATTGAGGCATACTAACTGATTTAAAAAATGGGCATGGCAATCCGTGATTTTTGGGAACCCATCCTGCTGCTCAAGTAGGCTATGTAACTCGCTAATGCTGTCTCATCGGTTACACTTCATGACTTCAAGTTTCATTGTGTCAGTAGCTACTCATGCCCATTTGAGTTGTCTATTGTCATTAGTTGGGCATACCTCCTTGATTGGAGCAAGTTATCTTCATACCTTTTACTGTGTCAAATATTAATAAATATGGCCCTTAGCCTGCAGCCTCATGGATTCTTGGCTGCAGGTGTGCTAAGAAACTAACAAATGTATTAAATAATCAATATATACTATTGTTATATATTTCTTTAGCATTGAGATGTATTTCTTTATTTTTGAAACTACTTTAAATAATGACTTGAAACTTATTTCCTAAGGAAGTTTTTTGATTACATAACAATTTTTTTATGAGAGGATTTTGCAATACCCATGTTTGGCCATGTGTGCTGCTGGAATTAGTACTATTTTTTTAGTAGTAACTTACATTTTGATTTAGTGAACAATTAAAAAGTAGTAAAATTACTCAAAAGTGTAAGTTATTCAGAGGTGTAAATTACCTTTGTAAATTAGGCTCTCTCTCTTGGTTGGACTGAACTTCAGGTCGTTGATCGACATCCAGGTTGAATGTCTGAAGCAGAGGAGACTTTCAAGTAGAGTTGTGTATCATTGGCATCTTTGAGCAGCTTGATGTTGTTATATATGATTAGAGTGTCAAGTGGCTCCATGGACAGGTTGAACATGAGAAAGGAATGGTAAGGATGTAAAACAAGGCAAAGAGGGACATGAAAGAGGAGAAAGGCCATGTAGCTTAGTGTGGTATTAAGGGCACATCACATGAACATAGGTAGGTTTGTTCTCTTGCACATAGTCTAAGTTAAATTTCTGCTTGTACCAAATTGTTTTACCATTATCTTGACACGCTATCCAGGTGGGTTTTCTCCATTTTCAGCTCATAAATGTTTGCTGGGAACCTTCTCAGCCTTGTTAACACCCACCAGCTCTCCCCTCTGCACCCGAAGACCCTTTGCTCACAATGAAGTTTGGTGGATATGCTCCCTGCCGGTGGCTGAGAGAAAGCAGAGAGTCACAGAAACTGGTTTTGGCGGTGGTGTTTGTGGCCTTGCTATTGGATAAAACCCTCCTCACAGTTGTGGGTATGTGCAGTGCATGTTTTTTTTCATATTAATGATGGCAGTGGCAATGAGAGTTCAGGCCACAGGGACAAATATCTGAGCACAACTGTGTATGAGTCAAATGAGCATCATGAGGCTGTGTGCTTCCTTCCTTCCAACCAGAAACAGTGGTACCAATGAAACACAATCAAATATTTAACATCACCTAACAACTCCAAATGTGGTACTCCCAGAGGAAGTAAATGCCTTTAGATACTGTGGTGTATTCTACTGCCTCTTGATACTGGCTACCCTTCTTTGTCTGCCCAAAACACCCACACACAGCACGTCACAACTTTTTGAAAGCTGCATCATCAAAGAAAGGACAGTGCCTTTATTATTATTATTATTATTATCATTATTATTATTATTGTTATTATTATTATTATTATCATTACTATTGTTATTATTATTATTTTTATTATTATTATTGCGTGCCATTTATCTTCTCTTGTTGAGCACGAAAAGAAGCTCAAAGATATGAATGACTTTATACCTTCTGTCATTGTGTGACACAGTGCCACTGCCCTTTAATTAGGTCAATAAAACTAGCCTTGAAGCAAAAGTGTGCATGTTAGTCACAGTCCGCAATAGAGCAGCAGTAGCAGCATTTTTTTTGTTCAAAATATACAAATGTGTGGCCACTGTGCAGACTGAACAATCGTATTGACAACCAGCAACTCAACTAGGTCCCAGTATTTCAAAATGAGTTGTGCTCTTTTGCTGAGCCCTGCAACACACCTGCTCAAATTAAACACGTTGAGCAATGCTTTGTTATACTCTCCTTCCAGAGCACTTACTCTTGGTAGCCTGCATATGTTATATGTATTAATACCTCACTCTTTCTTCCAGTGCCTATCGTCCCACTGTTCCTGTACGCCACAGAGTATGAAAACCAGAATGGATCTGAAGTAGTGAAACACCTGCCAGAAGCTCAGGCATTCCCAGATATTTTCAGCTTTACCTCTGTGCTTTCTCATGATAACTCCACCTACATCCTTGCTAACAGCAGTTTTACTGATGATGGGAATAGTACAGACATTGACATTACTTATGCGACTGAACCCACTGAAGTGCCAAAGAACAACTGTATAAGTGGCCACAACTTCCTGAAGGACGAGAATACCCGCGTGGGACTACTTTTAGCATCTAAGGCCCTCATGCAGCTCCTAATGAGTCCATTTGTGGGCCCTCTTACAAACAGGTAAGCAAGCAACAATATCTATTAACTACACTGCAAGTATCTGCAAGTGAATGCAGGGTGGGGAAGCATAGGTGATTAAGACAGATACGGTTTTCCTAAACCGGTGAAAGGTAATCTTTCCCTGGAGTAAGATTTGCCAAATGTTCTTCAAGCCCAGCTAGGAAACATCACCTGTAGATGTAAAGAATATGTAGGGTTCCATGCCCCTGTATATGTTGTCATCTCTTTTGCAGTTAACTTGTCTATGTAATATTCTTTGCCCGTGCAGGCTTCACTATGTCCAAAAGGCTAGACTGTCAGTCAGCTCTTCACACATGGCCCGACCAATGCAACTCAACCATTGCAAGGACAGTCCCCCACTCGTATAGTCACACTTTTCGTAGGGAGCCTGTTGTAAATGAAGAGGACTCCACAAATAGGTAAGTAAAGCAGGAGCTTTATTGCAGCACAGATGTAGGTAGGTCAGCCCCCAGTCCAACCAGAGCTCCAACTGCCAACAGGGCGAAGGAGCGTTCCAGAACTCAGAACTTAGGTAAGGATCTAGAGTGCTGGCCAGAGAAAGAAGCCAAGCACTGTACAACATATCTCCCCTCGTTGCAAGGAAAGAAAACACATGAAAAGGAAAACATACTAGTGCACATAGTCATTCAGGTACGTGGGAGGGCGACGAGAGCGAGAGCTCCTTAAACCAACGTCAGCCAAGGAAGAGGAGACAGATGCAGGAATAGAAGTAGAAACAAGCGAAGCAGGAGCAGAATTAACCACAGGGCCCCTATGATGTGTACGCAAAGAGGTAGAAGCATCACCACCACCCACCTCCCCCCGTTCAATTGGCAAGGGCATGGGCAGGGCAGAGTTACCAGAAGACAGTAAGTATCCATTACAACCATCATCATGAGCTGGGAGCAGATCATCAGAAGAAAAGTCTTTGCGTTTCTGGTAGAGGGCCACCCTCCGGTAATTCCAACTTTCACCGTTAGCCAGAACAATGAAGTGAGGGAAAACTCTCTTGACTTTGTAGGGACCCCTAAACTTGCTGAGGCCTTTCGCAAATCTTCCTGGCTTAACTTTAACCAGGTCACCAACAGAAATGGGCAAGGAAATGCTGTCATGAATTGCAGGGACATCGCTATTAGAACTTTTCAACCATGCGGGGTTCAATTTGCCCACGGGCGTGCGACCACGCATAAGTTCAAAGGGAGACTTTTCACCACTCTTATGGGGTGTGGAGCGGTAAGCCCATACTAATTCCTGGACACGCTCTGTAGAGAAACAGCCAGATTCTACAAACATCTGAATTACACCCTTGACAAGGCGATTCACCCTTTCACATATGCCATTGCCTTGTGGATTGTAAAGACTGGTCTTCTGATGTCTGATACCACACTCATTCACAAAATCAGTCATCTTCAAAGACGTGAGTTGAGTCCCATTGTCTGAAATGAGAACAGAAGGGTATCCCTCATTGATAAAAGTGCTTTTCAGAAACTTAATGGTGGCATCAGTGGTGATTTCCTTTACAAAGTGTACACACAGCCATTTAGAGAAACAGTCGATTAAAACAATTGCAAAACGATAATCAATAGGCAGTTCATTCATAGGTCCTATAAAATCAATGCACACACTATGCCAGGGAGTATTTTCAAAAGCAATTTTTTGCGTAGACTGAGAGCCCAAGACTTTGAGGCGTTTCTCCCCTTCCTTGCAGAAACCACACCTCGTAACACAATCTACTGCATCATTGTCGATAGAGGGCCACCAAAAGTTCAGTTTAACGCGGCGTTGAGTGAGACTTTGACCCAAGTGCCCCTCATGAGCCAAGTCTAAAATCCTTTTCCTTAATGAAAAGGGAGGGACAAAACGGTCACCTCGCACCAACACATCTTTACCCTCCAAAGAAAGTTCGTCCAAGATCTTTAGAAAGGGTCTGACTGAAGGACCAACAGTACTTTCTCTCCTAGTACCATTGGAAATAAGACCGATGACAGCCTTCAAGGTCAAATCTTCAGCCATGCCTTTAGACCATTCATCACGAGAAAACGAACCACCGCCCACTGACAAAACATCCTCCATTACAGCAACCGCAAGATCATCAGACGGAATCCCAGAGTCGGAATCAGTGGAGGGAATGGGAAGTCTAGACAGACAGTCCGCTTGGACATTCCTCCACCCATGGACAAATTCGATCTCACACTGATAATCCTGCAAACGGGAAGCCAGTCTCGCCAATCTCGGGGAACCTTTACCAGCCCCTCCAGGAGCTAACACATTCAACAGGGGTTTGTGGTCTGTACGCAGGACAAACTTGTAACCCCATAGATAAGTTCGAAAGTAACTTGTTCCCCAGACCGCGGCAAGAGCCTCACGCTCTATTACCGAGTAGTTAGACTCAGAGGAGGACAGAGGTCTAGACGCGAAAGCAATGGTTCTCTCAGCGCTACCATGCCTTTGTAAGAGAACCGCACCAAGGCCAATGGCACTGGCATCAACCATGAGAATGGAAGACCGAGCAGTGTCAAAAGGGGTGAGAACATTGGCCGATTTAAGTTCTCCTTTGATAAGTCTAAAGCAGGATTCATGTTCAGGGGTCCAGTTAAATTTTACGTCTTTTTTTAGTAAGGATCTCAGGGAAGCAGTCTTGGATGAGAAGTCTCTTACGAATTTCGAGTAAAATTCTATCAAGCCCATAAAGGACCGAAGCTGATCCTTGTCAACTGGGGAGGGTGCTAACTCAATGGCTTCGAGTAAATTTTTCTTGGGTTTAATACCCTCTTCAGATAAACAAAATCCTAAATACTCAATTTCTCTCAATAGAAAAGCACACTTTTCTTTTCTTAGAGTCAACCCAGCCTCATCCACTCTGATTAACACATCCTGTAAAGTTTTGTTGTGTTCTTGTAGGGAATTACCATAAATCAAGATATCGTCTTGAAAATATAGTACTTTATCAAGACCTTTAAAAACTTCAGAAACAAGTCTCTGGAATACGCTAGCAGCTGAAACTAGTCCAAAGGGTAGCCTGGTGAATTGAAATGTGCCCTCACTGGTGATAAAGGCAGTTAAATGCTTAGAGCTTTCGTCCAAACAAATTTGATGATAGGCATGTTTGAGGTCTAATTTACTGAAGAACCTTGCTCCTTTGAGGGTTGATACTAATTCTCCTATGTTGGGTAGGGGAAAGACATCTGCCACGACACATTTGTTGAGGGAACGAAGATCCACACAGAACCTGATCTTGTTGTCCGGTTTCTGCGAGATCACAACGGGCGAAACCCAAGGGGACGCCTCAATGGGTTCTATAATTCCCCCTTGAAGCATCTCTTCAAGAGTAGCCTTGACCTCATTTCGCAGGGCAAAGGGCACTCTCCTTACTTTGTGTTGTACAGGTGAGCTGCCGTCCTTGAGAACTATGCGATGTGAATAGCCAATGAGTTCACCCAACTCATCTCTAAAAACGTTTTTATATTTAGTTAAAATGCCTTCTAAGGATGGAGTTTCAACAATAGAAATGGGGTTATCAGATCTAGGGTCAACCACAATGTGAAGATCATATTGGTGGTGACGGCCTAAGATTGCCGGACCATCAGCAGATATGTAAATCTTACCACACGCCAATCTTCCTTTGAAACCAATTTCAGCTTCAAAGTAACCCAGTATATCAATTTTCTCCCCCTGGTACCCAGATGGGAAAATGTCACACATTTTCAACACTCTTTCACCCCACACACTTTTCATCAGAGAATTAGGAATTATAGTCCATTTTGAACCTGTATCTACCATGAGTGTAATGACCTTTCCATCAATTATAAAGTCATCCTTGAAAGGATTACCTCTCTGATTATCACATGCGCACACAGTGTCAGTCAGTACCAGGATTTTGTTGACATCACGTCTCAAATCATCACTTTCGTTCACAACTGTTACTCTCGCATTATTCCTGTTCCTACACATTTTAGCGAAATGTCCCGTCTTACCACACTTTAGACATTCCTTGTTGTTTGCATAACAAAATTTTCCATCTGAAGGATGGGAAAAGCTACCACACCTAGAACAAATTTTTTGATTATTCTTGGTAAAGGGAGTTTGTTGTATGTTCTTTTTCTGAAGGACATAACCTTTCTTCCTGACAATTGCGATGGCAGCAGCTTCATCGTCACTATTTTCGCTATGGATACTCTTATGAGAAATTTCTGCCACTTTAGTCTCCAAACTACCTTTCTGTAGTTCCCTCATACACTTTTCGCTTTCTTCCACAATCTTAGCAAGTTCTATAGCATCTTTTAAACTTGGATTCTTTGCCGCCCATAGGCGTTCTTGTACTTTTCTATTATTGGCTTGAACAACTAGCTGGTCTCTGATTAGCTCGTCAGCCATCTGGCCAAAGTTACATTTGATAGATAACTCTCGCAATCTCGCCACGAATTCATCAATGCTCTCCTCAGGTAATTGTTTATTCTTATAAAATTTATATCTTTGGAGTATAAGATTTTCTTCTTTGCCAAAACGGGTCTCCAATCTTGTTATCGCTTCTTTAAATTCATCAAAGTCAGCTTGTGACCCTACAGGTAATACTTGAGGGAGATACCTAAATAAACGTTGCCCTTCTTTACCCAATGTGGTCATTAGTAATGCTTTTTTACGTTTGGGTGAATAATCCTCACCGTCCAGAGCCTCGATGTAATTATAAAACATTACTATCCAGTCTTCCCAAGCTATTTGAGGCATGCCAGGCTCTGACAGGAATTGAGGAGGAAGTGCAACATTGATGGCTTGAGTCATGTTCACGGCTCACAAAAGAGTAAAACAAGTAAACACTCCTATTTAAACAGAATAGAATAAAATTATAGGCTTACGGTTTATTATATAGGAGAACTGAGGTGAAGAATCAATGTCAGCAAAGAGCAGATGCTTTGCGCTCATACACGAGCGTTTCCATGGAGATCCACAATATTCAATTAATCGTAGAATGGCCGAAAATGTCTTGCGTAAGACGTTTGTAATATTTACTATAGCGAGAGTACATGCGCTAATGAAATGCGCTTCTTGAACGAGGTATTTCCAAGAAAACGTAGGTTCGCTGTAGCGGTGCGTTCTAGTGACACTTTATTTTGCGTTTCAATGACGCAGCATCCGGTTATTGAACAACCACTTCCGCCGTCTGTGTTACGCTGACGCAGACGCTGTCAGGGTCTGCGCTCTAATGACGCTAACGTTGCTGCAGTTAACTTTCTGGTGGCGCGTGCTTGGATTAACGTTGCAGGCGCGCGTTGCTAAGCGACTCACCGCGGTGTTAACTCGGTTGAGATGACGTCACTTAGTGAACCAGAAGTCCTCCGATGACAATTAAATCGGATAAGAATACCTTTGGCAAGCAGTCTTCTGCGACCTCGTTCCTCGCTATCCACACGGGGTTCTTGAGGGGTTTCTGAGCCTACCGCACTGTGGGGGTTTCTTGAGGCTGCAGCAATACGTGGAGATGAAGTGGTTGGACACTCCACAAGTCCAAGTCGCCAAGTGTTGTAAATGAAGAGGACTCCACAAATAGGTAAGTAAAGCAGGAGCTTTATTGCAGCACAGATGTAGGTAGGTCAGCCCCCAGTCCAACCAGAGCTCCAACTGCCAACAGGGCGAAGGAGCGTTCCAGAACTCAGAACTTAGGTAAGGATCTAGAGTGCTGGCCAGAGAAAGAAGCCAAGCACTGTACAACAGAGCCCCATTTAGGGATCAGAATAGATGCCATTGCCCTTGACCAATATCAATTACACTCTGACCATTTTCTGAAAGTGTTTAGTAGGATTTTGCCATCCAGCCGCTAAGCTGCCCTCATGAAGGCCCTCTGGAGCCCTGCCTTTATCACTGAAACTACTGTTCTGCAATCCTACACCTTACATTGCAGTCCAGGCTTCCATACTACCATCCTGATCATGTTCCCTGTTGTCTGTTCTCTCTCCATACTTTCCCAGATCATGCCCTGGTGGTGGTATTTTATTTTCTACCTTGATTCCTGAATCCTACAGACTTTTTACATCGCTTTCTGGACTTTTCGCTGTCTTGGCTACCACCCGTACTTCCTTTGTCCTGTCTTTGGTCTGCTGGTTTCCCTGGTCTTCCCCTTTCATAGTCCAAGTCCAGCCAATCATCCATTGGTGATTCCTTGCACCTGATTGATTGCTTGCACCTTGCTTTCTTTCTCCCAGCACCTGTGCTTCTTGCCTGAGCCTCCAGCTATTTCAGCCTTGTGAGAGCAGCGGCTCGCAACTGACTCCTCTCCTTGTTAGCAATATTCCAGGCATGCCTTTGTTTTTCATTTTCATTGCTGTTTGATTCTAAGTTTCCTTTTCTTATTGCTTGTTTCTGTTGCCGTCTCATGTTTATCCTGCCTCTTTGTGTCCCTTTTGCCTTGACCCCAGATGCTGTCTGTACTCGTTCAGACCTGTCTCGTATATGCAGATTCCTTGTATTGTACTCTTGTGTCCTGTTCTAACTTAGTTTTCCTGTTCTGTCCTAGTTAGTGTGCAGAATTCAATTAAACTCCATTTTGGGTATTCCAGTCCAGAGCTTCCCAGAGCCCAGTCCCTTTTTCTGTGTTCCTTCCACTGTTCTTCTTTTGTCTTCTTGTGTGTTGATATTGCATCCTGATTTCCATTGCTTCCAAGAGAGTCCATTCAATTTCCAAACCCAACACTCCTTCTCTGTAGGAGCTGCAGCGTGTCTTCCTGAACTCTGGGGGGTTAATCCCCTCCTTGCCTTTTTGTCAGATCTTTTTCACCTCCCAGAGAGATCACTTTCAAGGAGCAGACAAACAATCCTTCAAGATTTGGTCTATATTTTCACTGCTTCAACATCCCTTTTTGCGCTTGTGTTATCTTTATACTTATCGTCCATAGTCACTACCTGTTTCAACCTGCTGATGTCCTCTTTCCATCCAAACCTTCAGGTTCTCAATTGTTTGCACTGGCGGCTCCAACGCTATGGCGTAGGAGCGTCATCCCACTGCATTCTCGCAGTATGAGAAGCCGTAGCTGAAAATGGTAATAACTAAAAGTTATTAGCCTTGTATGTTTGCTGGGCGGGGTAGGGGAGGAGTGGTTTGGCCACTCCTGGGTGTGCAAAAAACAGTTTGGTCAGCCCTCTCGGGCCTCCCAAACCAGTCATATGCACCTTGCCCTTCTCCATGCGGGCTACATTGCAGCCTGCATGGAGAACATGCACACCCATCTAGCCCCTAGCTGAGCGTCGGGTCACGCACTCCAGGCCAATCACAACGCTGCATTGTTCTGATTGTCTTAGAGAAGGAGCCTGGCTGCCTGCTTCCTGTTCCTGTTGGAGGCAGGTGAGCAGGGGAGCAGGAGCAGTGAAGACGCTGGACCCAGGGGAAAGATATGTTTTTAATTATTTCTTTTTTAAATTATGACCGCCCTGTGACCCCCTCCCTGTGTGACAGCCACGCCCGCCCCCCCCCACCCGCAAGCCATGCCAGCCGCTACTGTCCCCTTCTCTAGAAACCCTTTGTCCCTGCATAGAGCAAGAACCTCTATTGTGCTGGCTTGTCCTGAAATCAGATAGTCGCCTTGGCAGTTTGCCCTGAACTAACTAGATCCCCCGCAGTGCTGGGTTCTTTATCATTGGCTTGAATGATAATTGTAGAGCCAGCTGCGATGGCAGTTTCTATTACAGTAGGCATTCACTGACTTGGATATAGGCAGGAATCATAGTCAAGTAGAAATGAGTTTCAACCACTTTGAATCTGTACATTAGATGTGAATGCTTCTGAGTGCTTTCCAAACTCCATTTCTATGTAGGCCAACAACACAAATGTTGTTTAAAACATATAAATAGAGAGACAGTCTTTTCTGGATTCATCAATTCATTCAATGGCTTTGTTTATAATTAAAATATTTCTATTTGGCACATTCTGAATTCTGCACCTTTGTCCAGGATCATCTTGAAGTTCTTTACAGTTGTCCTTTCACTCCAGTTCAAAATGTGTATCCAGCAGACAAAGGCTCTGATGTATATTTGGCAGTCGGAGGGTACTCTGTCAGGATGATAGAAGATATTGCTCCCTCCATTCCAAAGGACCCTTGTCTGCCAAATCAAGGGCTGTGCTTCAGCCCCATGGACAATTGTAAACATTGTCAGGAACCACTGTGATGGCAGTTCCTGTCAATGGTGTACATGCTTGATGGTCTCTTGGCAAACAATTACAGGGTTTTTCATTTTTCAAAAACAAACTCCTAAAGCGTGTGATTGCTTTTGCAAAATGAAAAATGAATGGTGTCCCACAACATGGGGGATATTTTCTTTTACTGTGCCTTACCATTGGAGTTTACTTGAGACTGGCCAACAACAACATAAAACCATGAAGCCATTCATTCCAAGGGCCTAACTCGCAAAAGTAAGCTTACCATTTTTTGGAAGTTTATTCACAAAACAATTTTACAAAGCATTATCTTTACGAATTTGGAGTCTCCATGCTCACTGCACAGACTTTGCACATAAAATGATAAAGAGTCATACTCGTAAAATTGCATTGTGAATTGCAAAAAATCATAAACTGACACAAAAGTGTAAATTTACCTTTGTGAATTAGGCCCATCATAGGGCAGATAGTGATATGGGTAAACAGCCTTTAGTGCGCTGCTTCTACTGCGCATACCATTATATCACTAGCGTTACTACGCTTGCGATGTTACAGCGCGTACCATTAGTATGCAAGTTGTAACATCGCAAGCGTTGTTACTACGCATGCAAAATAATGGTATGCTTTAAAAGAAAACAATCCATGTCGTTGTAAGGAAACCGAGGCTGCTTCCTCAGAAGGAGAAAGGAACCACAAGGAGAGTGAGGTATGGTGGTTGTAGTGTGTTTTTGTGTGTAGTGTTGGAGTTTAGGGACTGGAGTGGGGGTCGGGAGGGTCGTACTGGGATAGAGTATTAGGGTTTAAGGTAATGTTTTTGTTTATATGTAGTGTAGGGGGTTGCGCTGGGAATAGTATATTACAGTTCAGGGTAATGTGTTTTTGTAGTGTAGGGGGTTGTGTTGGGAGTAGTGTTAGGGTTCGGGGTAGTGTTGTGTTTTTGTAGTGTAGAGGGTTGTTTTGGGGGTAGTGAGTTAGGGTTTAGGGTAGAGTAGGGCTCTGTCCTGGGAGTAGTGTATTGGGGTTCAGGGTAGTGTTGTGTTTTTATAGTGCGGGGTTTGTGCTGGGAGCATTGTTAGGGCTCAGGGTTGTATTGAGTGTTTGTAGTGTAGGAGGTTGTGCTGAGGGTAGTGAGTTAGGGTTTAGGGTAGAGTTGTTGTATGTTCTGTAATGGTTTCAGTGTAGTGTCATCTTGTATGTTTAATGTAGGGGCATGTACGCGTATAAGTTGTTTGCGAACAAATGGTCTGTGCATTAAAATACATTTGTTATATTTTTTATGTTTTTGCGAAGTTATGGTGAGCGTAGTAATATTATGCATACTAATGCCATTTGCGATGTAAAAACATCGTACTAAAAGCATGTGTAGTAATGGCAAGCTATGTACCGTCATACATTCGGTGATATGTGTTAACCTCCGATGGCCCGTGCTTAGTCGGACTGTCATAGGAGTATCTTGGTGCCAGAGTAGGCTCCATCATCGACATTTCAAAGGTTCTCCACCTTCTAAATCGGGCAGTGTGACATAGACTTTAGTTTAGAGGGTACTCCGTTGTGATGGAAGAACCTCTCTCCCAAACTCTAAATCATCCTTAGAGAAACTGATAGGTACATTATTATTATTATTATTATTATTATTATTACATTCAATAAAAAAAGATGTATTTGTTTATTGCATAAAATAAGTATATACATTAACAATAATCCAAACATGTGAAGCTGCATTTGACATATAGGAAAAGTATTGTACAAAAAGATATAATGGAGCTACATGTATGTAGTAGAATTAAATATTTAAACAGAAGCCCTAGGAAGTGATGAGATGTAAAAATATAGTAATTATTTCCTATTTTAAAATGAATTAACTATGGCTTTAAAGAGCACTCACATGTTTCAACTAATTTCAAATACTTGTGGTCTTTTATCAGGGCACAGATCATTTTCTTTTGTATAAATTTCCCTGTCAGCCTTATACAATAAATTGTTGATATCAAACTGTTTTCCTATTGTATTGCCTCCCGGCTGCCCTAAATCCTCTTTTGTCTTTATGGTGAATTCGATATTGTCAATGATCCAGCAATGAATAGGATTAAACTGATTTCCTTTTAAGGATATCTATGAGTATTTGGTATTTGTTTTATCATTGTCTATTACAGTCAACGTGATTGAAGTAATGAACTTTTTTAAATATCATCTGTAATTTGAAAAATATTGATTGTTATCTTGTACTTAATTATCTGGTCCTTAAGAATAAAATATGGTAAAAGAGGATCAGGATTATTGTGTAATAATCTGTGACCATCACAATATCTATAACATGTTCTTACAGAGAAACTACAACTATTTAAAGGAGTGGCAGTAATTCACATCTTTAAAACTTCCTGAGGTTTGCGCTTATATAACAAAATAGCAATGCCCTACATTGAACCCGCATGGGTATCACTTGCAGAGAAAGAACATTGTGACACCAATTCTGTGTTAACATTTCCTTTCTCTTTCTCTTGCTAATAGGTAGCTATATCACAAATGCCCATGGCAGAGAAGGTCTCTGGTTCAGTATGCACAGAGAATGTCCAATGATAATATTGAGGGACACAAGATAAACATTCTCTTGTTCTAAGATCATATTCAGGCAGTTTTGGAGACAATCTGTGCCCCTTTCGGAAGAATATGAGACCAGAGTTAGAAAGACAAGAATTGCCTAAAAAGTCAGAAATTCACCTCAATGCTTATAACCCAGTAGAGTTGGTGCAAAGATTTTGCACCCTAATCCTAGTGAGACTTTGTCACCACTCTCCTATGGTGTTATGATCACAATTGCTACTTGTGGGGAAACCTGGTGTCATCCCAAGGTATCATCTAGTCTGGTATGATGAACAAGATTCAAGCAACCCTTGAACCCTTGTGTGAGCATGTGTGGCTGTAGGAACTGGGATCGCCAGTTCCCCGGGGGTAGCCTGGCACGAGCAGGTAGGCACCCAAAAGCTTATGTGTTAAGTGACTACACAGCACACACCCACTGAGACAATAAAAGGCATGCAATGACTGAGGCCACTCCAGTGTGTTTGCTTAAAAATCAAATAACTTTTATATAAGATTATGGTTCAGGAGTGGAAAATCACAGTATCAATTAGTCATTAAAGCATTTCATAGGAGGGGAGAAAAGGGAGCAGTTCAATCACCAATTTAACGTGTTACCATGACATTTCATTAGAAAATTAGCATTTCATTAGTTAACGATGAACATTTCCTGAAAGACTTAGCATCTCATTAAACAGGAGCAAAACATTTCATTAGGTTTGGAGAAATCACCATGTCATCAAGTAAGTAACCTGTTCAGTAGGTAACGCAATTAACCTCTCACCCAACAAGGGTGAACCTTACTTATAACTCCTTGGCAGGATTAAAACATATCCTTCAGCAGGAATAAACAGTGCATTTAATGAGGATAAAACATTTCATTAAATGTAGAACATTTCCTTAGCCGCTGCCTTAGGCCAGAATAACTCTTTCCCTATATCAGGAATAAAACATTTCCTTATCAAGAGAAACATTTCTTTTCATAGTAACGACCCATTAAACGTTTCATCAAGGATCCAGCCACCTTTAAAGAAAACAGTAACCGACCCCTATGCAGGCCTAAACATTTCAACAGGCAAGCATAAGAATTTCATGTCGCGAGAATGAGCTTATAGAACTGGGCTTGCGCATCTAAAACCTTTCAGTAGGTATAAGCATTTTCGCAGGTGAGGACAACCATTTCATGGCTCAGCCCTGCACATTTAATCGGTCACTAATCCAAGCATCAAGCGAGGGTGAACCTTTCATTTATCCTAGGCAGAGCTTTCCCTCGAGGCAGTAATAAACAGTGCACTAGGAACCAGGCAGGAGTAAACATTCCCATTAGCAGAAGTAAACCCTCGCATTACTCAATGTAGCATTACTTCATTGAACATTCCAATAGAGAATAAACGCGGCATTACTCAGCCATAAACATTTCCTAGCTGCAGGGATCAGCCGGTCATTAAATGAGGATAACCAGTTCATTCAATGTAGAACATTTCCTGAAGAATAACCAGGTCATCAGGCCACACCAATCATGGCATTAGGCAGGGATAAATAACCCTGACATCTGGTAAGGGAGAACACTTCCTCACGTAAGAATAGACCTTGTTACATGCCCTCAGAAAGACCCAAGACATTAGAGGTCAGGCAACATCACATTAGGTAAGAATAACCTTCCATCAAATATAGCCCAGAGAATGAGCAGAGGTAAACCCTTTCAATGGTTAACCTTCCTAGACCGGAATAAAACAGGTCATTGGAAGTAAAACATGTCCTCAATCAGAGGGAACACCCCCTAAGGTAAACATGACAATTTCTTCATCAATGCAGCATCTCTTAATAATCATTTGCCTGCAGGAGTAAAGGGGTGTGATTCTTTAATCTCCACAGCATATCGCAATAACCCTGTCAGGAAAGAAAATAGAGTTTCCCTACACAGCAGTAAACATTCCAGTAGGTATCAACCAGTATGTCAGCAGGTAAATTGACACATTGCCTCCAGCAGCAAAGTATTTCATTAATAAACAACCCCTGCAGCATAGCACTTTTAGGCATCTGGGCAACTGTTCCTTGAATAGGATAAACATTTCATGAAGCCCGCCCCTGCAAAGAATACATCACAAGACATTCAGTTATCCGCCCAGTCAGCAGGAGTAAACAACCTTTCATTAGGCAGGCCCCCAGCAGATTACTGCAGTGGCAGGGGTAGAAACCACTTCTCGGAGCAGGGATAAACACTTCATAAAAGATGAACCCTGTTATCTACAGTGGTAAAACATTTTAACAGGCGAGCATATTGCGAAAACCCTGCCAACAGGTGAGAGTAAAACGTTTCAGCAAACAGCCTTTCATTAGGAAATTACCACCATTCCATTACTCCGCACCAAAGATTTCATAGGCCCCAATGAGCCCTGCATCAGGCTGAAAATGAGCATTTCAGTAAACATTTAAACTTGGCTCATGCATCTAAAACTTTTCCTTAGCAGACGCAAAACACTTCCCTATGTCGGAGTAACACCTTCCATCAATGGTGATTCATTCCATTGAGCCTAAACAACTCCTCTTGTGGGGCTAATGGGGGCCGCTGGGGCCCAGTCACTAAATGATGAACTTGGGGGTTCTGACCAAGTCCATAAGGGCTACTGCCCAGTTCCAAGGGGCCTTCTGTGAATAATCTGGGCCAACGGGGCCCACAACAGTGTTCCCCAGGGGAGGGGCGAACTTGGGGCCTAATGTGGCCTTCCGCCCTCCTCCCCGGGGGTTTACCTTTTCTCTTTGGCCTTTCCAGGCCCTTGCGGAGGTTTTCGATAGAGGGAGGGCCCTCCGATGAATTGTGGGCCGGTCCGGGGTGGCCCGCGCTTCTCCGGCGCTTTCCTCTGGGCCTCCCTACACCCCAGACGTTGCCCCGGTCTTCCGGGGCCTGCACTGGCAGGTGGGGGGGGCTCGGACTCTCTCTCGGAGCCCTCCCGACAATGACAAACGGTTCCCGGGCCTTCCACAGCCTCCACGGCCCGGGAACCAATCGAGGCGCAGCTGTAGAGGTGCTCGACCGGGCGGCCAATCACTGCGCGGCGGGGCGGGGCTTGTCGCGCCCCGTCACGTGAGGCCAGCAGAGCGGCTTCGGGGCCTGTCAGGCCTAGCGCGGCCTGAGAGGAATTTCGGCGGCCCTCTTCTCACACCGGGGGCCGCCGAGGGGGGGGTACCTCAGTCAGCGGAGGTCCTCCCGGAGCGGCACTCAGGACGCGGCGGTGATGTCAGCACTCAGCAACGCGGCAGAGGCCCCCTCCTGGCACCGGGGGCCTCTCGGGGGCAAAACGCAGAGGACACCAGCCCCGCGATAGCGGTGAGTTCTGCAGCGCGCTCAGTCTCTGCAGCGCTGCGGGGGCAATCACAGCAATAGCGTCTCAGGAGCACAGCGCTTGACAGGAATAGCGCTTAGGCAATATAGCGCCTGAGGGACAGTTTCAGTCAGTGCTCCATTAGGGGCACGGCAAGGGAGCGCTGTAGAGCAGTACAGCTCAGCTTTAGACAGGCTTGGCAGTTCAGGACTAGTGCTGTGAAGGAGGAGCGCTTAGCATTCACTTCAGGAGACACTTGCCTCAGGACAGGCCACACAACAGGGGCAGAATAGCACAGGGACCCAGGTGAAGGCAGGGGGGCGCAGGTGCAGCACAGTCCAGTACCTGGTTGATCCCCAGCAGTCCTGTGGTAACTTGAAGGTCTTCTGTTTCTTGGCGCTTGATGGTTTCTGCGCCCTTGTAAATATCAGTCCCTTGTTCCCTGTTACTTGAAGGGGGGTTGAGTTGGGGACTGCAGGCAGGCTTCCTCTGCAGGTCACTGTAGATGGACCCTGGGGTTCCCTTGCGTCGGGCCAGATCAGGGGGCTAGTCTAGGACACCTCACCCAGCTTAAGAGGCAGCACCTAAATCCTGTCACTCCCAGTAGCATAGGTTCCTAACTAGGCCCTCCCGCCTAAAACTCCTGCGTGGGTTCCCCAGGTCAGTGATGCCCAAACTGACTGGAAACTTTCCCTCCCTTTCCTTATATAGGTCCAGGTCAGGTGACCACCCTCTAAGGCGGCAAAACTAAGCTCCGCCCTTATTCTAGAAGGTGCCAGGAGCTTCCCTACTCTAACTGTGGGCAGGCAAGGCTAGAATGGACACATTGTTTGGAGTCCCTGCCAGCTCCTGGCAACTAGAATGCGCCTTAACAAGACCACACTGCAGTAACAGGGGTCAGTGGCATCCATGTTGAAGGTAGAGCACCTGTACCTAACATTGGTTTTAACAATACACAAAGCATTACAACCTCGCAGGGCCTATAAAGGGGGACATCCTAAATTAGGGGAAGCAAAAAGCGAAAAATTTCAGTGAAAAGGGCCAAGTCCAACACAACTCCCCCCAGCCAAAAGCCAGGGTAGACCAATCATCACAGTGATGGTCTTCCCTGCTTGGGGCGGAAAAAGGTGGACGCAGGCCCGTAACTCCAATGGCATCTGCTAGCTTTTCACCATTCAAACCACCCCACTGGTGTTCCCTAGTGGGATATGGCCAGGACTGGCCTCTAGACAGTCCAAAAGTCTCTGGCCCTAGCTCTCTCACAGTGTGGGGGGCAGTAGCCCCAGGCCCATAGTACCTTTTGACCACTCCCCTTCTCTTTGCAGCTCCAAACGGCCACTGGTCATCCCACCTGGAGTCTGAACCCTCAGGCTGACCAGCCACCAGGGGCGAGGCTCTCCTCCCCCTACCTTTCCTTCTGGGGTTCCAGCCATTCCTCCTAAGTGGAACACCCTCAGGACACCACTCTCTCCCCAACCCAGAGTCTAGACCCTTAGGTTGAACCGGTGACAGGGGCGAGTCCTCCCTCCCCCTGCACCCCCTCCCAGAGTTCCGCACCCTCCCACCGGGAGAAGTACCCCTGGAAGTCACTTCGGTAGGGACCTTAATTACAGGTACCCCACCCTCCAGGTCAGGCAACTCCTGAACCTGAAACCCCAGTCCAGGATCTAAACCCTGCGACTGGTCAGTACCCTGAACCACTGGAGCTCCGATTACTGATGCTCCGGGTTTTTCTGGCACGAGGGGATACTTTTTACTGGAAGGCACAACAGTACAGCCTAGGCTCCCAACCTGGGGTTCACTTACCAAACTCTCCAGGCCCTGTGACTGTGGTTGGGGCACCACGGGACACCTCCCCGTCTCACTCCCTCCTGTAGATGGGATATGAGGCCCTACAACCCTCACACTATCCTGGGACCTAGCTGGGCTACTCCACACCTCTCCCGCCTCGCTGGGTCGGAAGATCCCTGCACCACTCCCTTCAGGATCACTCCCCCGAACCTCGGGTACGCTGCCACCATTAGAATTTCTTGGCACATTTAATTGTAAGGCTCTCAGCTCCATTTCTTTGAGCTGAAGCTCGTGCGCCAACTTCCTTTTCTCCATAGCTAATCTTTCTCTCTCCAAAGCAAACTGCTTATCTTCCCTTTCTCTCCCCCTCTCGTGCTCTAGCTTAGCAAGCTCCAATATCAATTGCCTCTCCTCCCTCCTGTCCTCATACACCTTGGACGACACACTCCTGCTAGATACACTACAGCCTGTCCCGGAACATCTTCCTGACAACACAATTCCACACATCACAGTGTTCAGTAGGTCTAGTCCTTCTGGAGCGCCCGCCTCCCCTTGTGTCACCTGTCCCTCCTGTTCCCCATCCCCTTTCCTCTCTGGGTGGGCCATTACCCATGCCCTCACAGTGGTACGGAGCTCCTCCTTTGCGGCTCTGCGCCCAACCGGCACCCCCATCCGCTGACAAAATTCCCATGGCAGTTTGGCCAGCTGGAACTCCATCTTGCCAGGTGGGGACCCAGATAAAAATCAAGGAAAGATCATAGGACGTGGATAACAATTCTGGGTCAAACAGGTCTCTACAAACAGGCTAGATAGTGGGGGCAATTAATTATGCTTGCAGGCACGATAGGTGTCCAGTCTAATTGCGGCACACTCCGTCTCACTGGAGGATGCTGTATAGTCACAGGTCCTGAACCCCACTGCTCGTCACCAATGTAGGAACTGGGATCGCCAGTTCCCCGGGGGTAGCCTGGCACGAGCAGGTAGGCACCCGAAAGCTTATGTGTTAAGTGACTACACAGCACACACCCACTGAGACAATAAAAGGCACGCAATGACTGATGCCACTCCAGTGTGTTTGATTAAAAATCAAATAACTTTTATATCAATCAATCAATACATTTATAGAGCGCACTACTCACCCGTAGGGTCTCAAGGCGCTAGGAGGGGGGGTGCCTTTACTGCTCGAACAGCCAGGTCTTGAGCTTCTTCCTGAAGGAGAGGTGGTCTTGGGTCATGCGCAGGTCGGTCGGAAGGGAGTTCCAGGTCTTGGCGGCCAGGTAGGAGAAGGACCTTCCTCCTGTTGTCGCTCTTCGGATGCGGGGGACGGCAGCGAGGGCGTGGCTGGTTGATCTGAGGTGGCGCTTGGGAGCGTAGAAGTTGATCCGGTTGTTGAGGTAGCTCGGGCCTTGGTCGTGTAGGGCTTTGTGTGCGTGGGTGAGGAGGCGGAAGGTGATTCTTTTGTTGACGGGGAGCCAGTGCAGGTCTCTCAGGTGTCCGGAGATGTGGCTGTTTCGTGGGATGTCGAGGATGAGTCTGGCTGAGGCGTTCTGGATCCGCTGGAGTCTCTTCTGGAGTTTGGCAGTGGTTCCGGCGTAGAGGGCGTTGCCGTAGTCCAGTCGGCTGGTGACGAGGGCCTGGGTGACAGTCTTCCTGGTCTCGGTGGGGATCCACCAGAAGATCTTCCGTAGCATGCGCAGGATGTTGAAGCACGACGAGGAGACGGCGTTGACTTGTCTGGTCATGGAGAGGGAGGAGTCCAGGATGAAGCCCAGGTTTCGTGCGTGGTCCGTCGGTTTGGGTGCGGTGCCCAGGGCGGGGGGCCACCAGGAGTCGTCCCAGGCGGAGGGCGAGGAGCCCAGGATGAGGACCTCCGTCTTGTCTGAGTTCAGTTTCAGGCGGCTGGTCGTCATCCACTCGGCTACCTCTCTCATCCCTTCGTGCAGGTTGGCTCTGGCGGCGGTGGGGTCGTTGGTCAGGGAGAGGATCAGTTGGGTGTCGTCGGCGTAGGAGATTATGTTGAGGTTGTGTTGGCGTGCGATGGCCGCGAGGGGGCTCATGTAGACGTTGAAGAGGGTGGGACTCAACGAGGATCCTTGAGGGACGCCGCAGATGACTTCGGTGGCCTCTGACTTGTACGGTGGTAGGCGGACTCTCTGTGTTCTTCCATCGAGGAAGGAGGTGATCCATTCCAGTGCCTTCTCCTGGATTCCGATGTTGTCAAGGCGCTGCACTAGGGTGCGGTGGCAGACAGTGTCGAATGCCGCGGAGAGGTCCAGGAGGATGAGGGCCGCTCTTTCTCCGTTGTCCATCAGGGTTCGGATGTCATCGGTGGCAGCGATGAGGGCGGTCTCGGTGCTGTGGTTGGCTCGGAAGCCAGACTGTGAGGGGTCGAGGGATCCATTTGTCTCGAGGAAGGCGGCCAGCTGTTTGTTGACGGTCTTTTCGATGACTTTGGCCGGGAACGGGAGGAGCGAGATGGGACGGTAATTCTTGAGTTCGGTGGGGTCCGCTGTGGGTTTCTTGAGTAGAGCGCTGAGTTCGGCGTGCTTCCAGCTCTCAGGGAAGGTGGCGGTGTCGAAGGAGGTGTTGATGATGTCCCGCAGGTGGGGTGCGATGACAGCGTCGGCTTTGTTGAAGACGTGGTGAGGGCAGGGGTCGGTTGGAGATCCGGAGTGGATGGAGTTCATCGTGCGGATGGTGTCTTCGGTGCTGATCGGGGTCCAGGCGCGGAGGGTGGTGGTGGGTGGCGTTGCTGCGGTTGTGGCGTGCGTTGGTTGGATGCTGAAGCTGTTGTGTATGTCCGCGATCTTGTTGTGGAAGTAGGAGGCGAGGGAGTTGCAGAGGTCTTGCGATGGGGTGATGTCGTTGTTTCCGGCGTTGGGGTTGGAGAGCTCTTTCACGATGTTGAAGAGTTCCTTGCAGTTGTGTGCGTTGTTGTCCAGACGGTCCTTGTATGCAGTTTTCTTGGTGGTGCAGATCAGTTGGTGGTGTTTCCGGGTGGCGAGCTTGAGGGTGGACATGTTGTTCATTGTTGGTTCCCTTCTCCATACTTTCTCGAGGGCTCGGCAGTTCTTCTTGGAGCTCTTGAGTTCGTCGGTGAACCATGGGGTTTTTCTGCTGCCGGGTCTGCTGGGCGGGGTCCTCAGAGGGGCGAGTTCGTCCGCGCAGTTGCTGATCCACTTCGAGAGGTTGTCGGCGGCCTGGCTGGGGTTCGTTGAGCCGGCAGGCGGGTGCTGGCTCAGGGAGGCGGTGAGCTGGTCGGCTGTGATCTTGTTCCAGCTTCTTCGGGCAACCTGTTGCTGGTGGTGGTGGATCGTCGTTCTTTTGAAGGTGAAGTGGACGCAGCTGTGGTCCGTCCAGTGGAGTCCTGTTGCGTGGTTGAAGGTGATGAAGATATATAAGATTATGGTTCAGGAGTGGAAAATCACAGTATCAATTAGTCATTAAAGCATTTCATAGGAGGGGAGAAAAGGGAGCAGTTCAATCATCAATTTAACGTGTTACCATGACATTTCATTAGAAAATTAGCATTTCATTAGTTAACGATGAACATTTCCTGAAAGACTTAGCATCTCATTAAACAGGAGCAAAACATTTCATTAGGTATGGCGAAATCACCATGTCATCAAGTAAGTAACCTGTTCAGTAGGTAACGCAATTAACCTCTCACCCAACAAGGGTGAACCTTACCTATAACTCCTTGGCAGGATTAAAACATATCCTTCTGCAGGAATAAACAGTGCATTTAATGAGGATAAAACATTTCATTAAATGTAGAACATTTCCTTAGCCGCTGCCTTAGGCCAGAATAACTCTTTCCCTATATCAGGAATAAAACATTTCCTTATCAAAAGAAACATTTCTTTTCATAGTAACGACCCATTAAACGTTTCATCAAGGATCCAGCCACCTTTAAAGAAAACAGTAACCGACCCCTATGCAGGCCTAAACATTTCAACAGGCAAGCATAAGAATTTCATGTCGCGAGAATGAGCTTATAGAACTGGGTTTGCGCATCTAAAACCTTTCAGTAGGTATAAGCATTTTCGCAGGTGAGGACAACCATTTCATGGCTCAGCCCTGCACATTTAATCGGTCACTAATCCAAGCATCAAGCGAGGGTGAACCTTTCATGTATCCTAGGCAGAGCTTTCCCTCAAGGCAGTAATAAACAGTGCACTAGGAACCAGGCAGGAGTAAACATTCCCATTAGCAGAAGTAAACCCTCGCATTACTCAATGTAGCATTACTTCATTGAACATTCCAATAGAGAATAAACGCTGCATTACTCAGCCATAAACATTTCCTAGCTGCAGGGATCAGCCGGTCATTAAATGAGGATAACCAGTTCATTCAATGTAGAACATTTCCTGAAGAATAACCAGGTCATCAGGCCACACCAATCATGGCATTAGGCAGGGATAAATAACCCTGACATCTGGTAAGGGAGATCACTTCCTCACGTAAGAATAGACCTTTTCACATGCCCTCAGAAAGACCCAAGACATTAGAGGTCAGGCAACATCACATTAGGTAAGAATAACCTTCCATTAAATATAGCCCAGGGAATGAGCAGAGGTAAACCCTTTCAGTGGGTAACCTTCCTAGACAGGAATAAAACAGGTCATTGGAAGTAAAACATGTCCTCAATCAGAGGGAACACCCCCTAAGGTAAACATGACAATTTCTTCATCAATGCAGCATCTCTTAATAATCATTTGCCTGCAGGAGTAAAGGGGTGTGATTCTTTAATCTCCACAGCATATCGCAATAACCCTGTCAGGAAAGAAAATAGCGTTTCCCTGCACAGCAGTAAACATTCCAGTAGGTATCAACCAGTATGTCAGCAGGTAAATTGACACATTGCCTCCAGCAGCAAAGTATTTCATTAATAAACAACCCCTGCAGCATAGCACTTTTAGGCATCTGGGCAACTGTTCCTTGAATAGGATAAACATTTCATGAAGCCCGCCCCTGCAAAGAATACATCACAAGAAATTCAGTTATCCGCCCAGTCAGCAGGAGTAAACAACCTTTCATTAGGCAGGCCCCCAGCAGATCACTGCAGTGGCAGGGGTAGAAACCACTTCTCGGAGCAGGGATAAACACTTCATAAAAGATGAACCCTGTTATCTACAGAAGTAAAACATTTTAACAGGCGAGCATATTGCGAAAACCCTGCCAACAGGTGAGAGTAAAACGTTTCAGCAAACAACCATTCATTAGGAAATTACCACCATTCCATTACTCCGCACCAAAGATTTCATAGGCCCCAATGAGCCCTGCATCAGGCTGAAAATTAGCATTTCAGTAAACATTTAAACTTGGCTCATGCATCTAAAACTTTTCCTTAGCAGACGCAAAACACTTCCCTATGTCGGAGTAACACCTTCCATCAATAGTGATTCATTTCATTGAGCCTAAACAACTCCTCTTGTGGGGCTAATGGGGGCCGCTGGGGCCCAGTCACTAAATGATGAACTTGGGGGTTCTGACCAAGTCCATAAGGGCTACTGCCCAGTTCCAAGGGGCCTTCTGTGAATAATCTGGGCCAACGGGGCCCAACAACAGTGTTCCCCGGGGGAGGGGCGAACTTGGGGCCTACTGTGGCCTTCCGCCCTCCTCCCCCGGGGTTTACCTTTTCTCTTCGGCCTTTCCAGGCCCTTGTGGAGGTTTTCGATAGAGGGAGGGCCCTCCGATAAATTGTGGGCCGGTCTGGGGTGGCCCGCGCTTCTCCGGCGCTTTCCTCTGGGCCTCCCTACACCCCAGACGTTGCCCCGGTCTTCCGGGGCCTGCACTGGCAGGTGGGGGTGGGCTCGGACTCTCTCTCGGAGCCCTCCCCGACAATGACAAACGGTTCCCGGGCCTTCCACAGCCTCCACGGCCCGGGAACCAATCGAGGCACAGCTGTAGAGTGGCTCGACCGGGCGGCCAATCACTGCGCGGCGGGGCGTGGCTTGTTGCGCCCCATCACTTGAGGCCAGCAGAACGGCTTCGGGGCCTGTCAGGCCTAGCGTGGCATGAGAGGAATTTCGGCGGCCCTCTTCTCACACCGGGGGCCGCCGAGGGGGGGTACCTTAGTCAGCGGAGGTCCTCTCCGAGCGGCGTCGGGCCGCGGCGGTGATGTCAGCACTCAGCAACGCGGCGGCGGCCCCCTCCTGGCACCGGGGGCCGCCCGGGGGCAAAACACAGAGGACACCAGCCCCGCGATAGCGGTGAGTTCCGCAGCACGCTCAGTCTCCACAGCGCTGCGGGGGCAATCACAGCAATAGCGTCTCAGGAGCACAGCGCTTGACAGGAATAGCGCTTAGGCAATATAGCGCCTGGGGGACAGTTTCAGTCAGCGCTCCATTAGGGGCACGGCAAGGGAGCGCTGTAGAGCAGTACAGCTCAGCTTTAGACAGGGCTAGCGCTATGAAGGAGGAGCGCTTAGCATTCACTTCAGGAGACACTTGCCTCAGGACAGGCCACACAACAGTGGCAGAATAGCACAGGGACCCAGGTGAAGGCAGGGGGTGCAGGTGCAGCACAGTCCAGTACCTGGTTGATCCCCAGCAGTCCTGTGGTAACTTGAAGGTCTTCTGTTTCTTGGCGCTTGATGGTTTCTGCGCCCTTATAAATATCAGCCCCTTGTTCCCTGTTACTTGAAGGAGGGTTGAGTTGGGGACTGCAGGCAGGCTTCCTCTGCAGGTCACTGTAGATGGACCCTGAGGTTCCCTAGCGCCGGGCCAGATCAGGGGGCTAGTCTAGGACACCTCACCCAGCTTAAGAGGCAGCACCTAAATCCTGTCACTCCCAGTAGCATAGGTTCCTAACTAGACCCTCCTGCCTAAAACTCCTGCGTGGGTTCCCCAGGTCAGTGATGCCCCAACTGACTGGAAACTTTCCCTCCCTTTCCTTATATAGGTCCAGGTCAGGTGACCACCCTCTAAGAGTCCCTACCAGCTCCTGGCAACTAGAATGCGCCTTAACAAGACCACACTGCAGAAACAGGGGTCAGTGGCAGCCATGTTGAAGGTAGGGCACCTGTACCTTTCATAGGTTTTAACAATACACAGAGCATTACAACCTCGCAGGGCCTATACAATTACATTATAAAGGGGGGACATCCTAAATTAGGGGAAGCAAAAGCGAAAAATTTCAGTGAAAAGGGCCAAGTCCAACAGTGGCCTAAAGAATGTTCATAGGGAGAAAACCTCTCTAGATATGTGATGTGCTAAATGGGGGAACCAAATAGAACATTATGAAAGATGAGGATTCCATGATGAATAGGTCCATGGTCATGAAAGTAGTAGACACATTTATAGTTATAGCATTACATAATTATTAAGTGGTATGCCTCATAAATGGAAAATGGTCTTCTCATATACAGCGGCTTTGAAATGTCTTTTTTCTGCTTTTCCAGGATAGGTCACCACATTCCTATGTTTGCTGGCTTTGTCATCATGTTCCTGTCCACCCTCAGTGAGTAAATGTATTCTTCATCAGTTCTCTTCCTTTGCTCCCAGAAATGGTCACTGGTGATGGAGTTAGAGGACCTCACAGCCTGGTATCAGTGGAAATCTAAAGGAAATTTTGTTTGGTAAAATGTTGAAATTTCATTGGCACATTCTGAAATGTTTTAGATACCAGTGCCAATAGAATTGGCTTGCAGTTTAGACTGCTTTCTATCTCAGTGAAGGTAGTGTTACAAATTCTCTATCAAGAAGTTGGGGAAGGCAACAACATACTGAACGTTCTAAGTGTTTTTAATAGGTGGCCGTCATCTTGGAGACAGAAATATCCCACGACATGTCTGAAAGTGCTAAAGGAAGCATATGTATGAACATAATGTAAAATGTAGTTACACTGTTGACTTGCAGGGAAGAAAGAATTTTTTGGTTTGCCATATTAAAGTGAAAGTAAAACAAGTATTAGCAAAGCTGGCGTTGGCCATGAAAACTACTGGCTTTGCCAAAGCATTGTTGTGGCTTAGATTACCACTATAAATACACATGCATCTGTAAGGGCCGTTTGAAGTGGGGTCTAAAACATTACAAAATGCATTTTCAGATTTTTACCAAATGCTTTCAAACATGGCCTTTGCAGATGTGCGCACATCAGTGGTAGCCATCCTTGGAATGACTCTGCATAAATAAAACAGACTTAGTCTGTCATTTTGGAATGGTCTGGAAAACATTTTATTACTACCACCTGCTGACTTAGTTGCAGGTGTAAAAAGCTCAAAAGAATTGGGGAGTACGGGTCAAACATATGCTGGGTGTGGGGGAGAGAGAATAAACAGGTATGGGGAATTAAGGGTGGGAGAGAAAGAGGGTTGAAAGAGTCCCTCCCATGCAGGAAAAGTCTGACTTCAGAAGTGGAAGGATACATCATCCAAACAGAACACTGCAGACTGAAATGCTCCTGATTTGGACAGACAGAGGAATAGTGGAGATAGTCATGGAATTAGGAGGGGAGAAGTGAGGTAGACAACAAAGCTACTGATCATGAGGTAGAGGCTGAGGCAAAGCCCACTCTAAATATATGTAATGCAGTGTAAATAAAATAGGTCTTGCCAATACTCAGCACATCCCACAGTTAGGTACAAGAGTGAGCTCCTTCTAAAAAGAGGGAGCCACTGTCTAAACAAGGGAAAGATGAGCAGTCTGCATCCAAGCTTAATCTGCCGCAGAGAATGCGTCCTTGAAAAATCACTACACAAACAAATGATGGCGGTAATGCTGAATAAATCATACATTCACCCCAGTCAAGAGATCTGGGTTAAATCCATTGTTCTTTTGCTCACCATGCCACCCTAGTTTAGACCCAGCCATATGCAAATCAGTCTTGACCCTGTGCCTCATCGGAACAGTCCAGCCCGAACAGCCAAGCCATGTCTTTCCTGGACCGGAATCAAGTATCCTAGGACCGGTTTCTGGGTATTACCCTTCATCAGCCACGCTAGCTTGAATCCAGTGGCACAGTGAGCAAGGGACACATGTCTGGTAATACCCATCCCCCTTAGGGTGAAAAGTGCTATACAAACAAATGATGGATGGAATGCTGAATAAATCATACATTCACCCCCAGTCAACTGATCTGGGTTAAATTCAACGTTCTTTTGCTCACCATGGCACCCCAGTTTAGCCCCATCCATATGCAAATCAGTCTGGACCATTGTAAAATCAACATACAGCTAAAATATTGTTATAAAGTGAAATCATGAATATCTCTCAGGCTTTATTTACCATGGATCAAATAGCTCCTGTTCACTAAATTAATCTTCAAAAGGCTGATAAATTTACAAGTTCTGATTAGGACCAAAAGGAGACACAGACATTCAAGAAAAGTTGTCCACGTTTGTCGCTCATGACCTTTAAGAAACGTTTACTTTGTTAGGTCCCGAGGCTACATTTTTGTAAAATATTTCATAAATAAAGAATTCTTCAAGGTACCCTCCTTCTGCTTTCTCTTTCTCACCTTCTCATTCCTATACCTTCCCTTACACCTTTTTCTCACCCTTATTCTTTTCCCTTCTGTCCATCTTCTCCATGAACATTTTCATCTATCCTTTTTTTCTTCTAAGCCCATCTTACTGTTTAGTTTCCTCATCTCGCCTTCCTTCCTCCTCTCCCCTTCCATCCAACCTCTGTGTGTCCCTTTGTCTTTCTTCCACCAGTTTCCTCACTTTATCACTTTTTCTGTTACTTTCCTACTCTTCGACCCTTCTTTTTTTTCCACCTTCCTTTTACTCCCCAGCCATTTTCTCATTTCCTCCATGCATTCCACATACTTTATTTGCTTCAATGAGGCCTTTGCCAGTTTTTCTTCTTTTCTCTTCATTTTCACCACTCACCTCTTACACTCCCTTTCCTTTCCTATCCAGCCCACGTGCCTCTTTTACTTCTCTCTGCTTTCCTACATATTATTTTTATTACCTTTTCCTCTTCTTACCATTCTATTTCATTTTCTTCTTTCTGTCATTTTCCTGTTCTGTGTCCTTACCTATGGGTTGTATTTCTACCTCTCTTCTCTCTTCTCCCTTGCCCTCAACCCTTTTCTCTTTCGGGGTTTTAGACATGCTATGTGTCTCCTCCCCACTCCGCAGGCTCGATCGCCTGTCCCTCTTCGATCACATATCCCTCACAGAGAGCAGTCAGGGGTCTCAAGATTAACCGGGGCACCCTAAGGCCGCAATCATCACACACCCAATCATTTGGCCTCAACAGGCTTAGAATCCTGTTGCTGTGCCGCTACAACTTCCCAATATGACCTTTTCTCAACAAGGATGTAGGTGTTCACACCTGTGCCTTAGTTTATCTACCTGATGCATTCTGGGACTTGCAGTCCTAATTCAGTGCTCAAACCAGCTGCAGGCCACCCACAGTCACCATACAATCTTACTGATGATTTCATGTTCAGAAACAGCACAGTGTCTTGACTGTCTCATGGTATTTTCTTTTCTTATGAACTTTCAGATACAGGCTTTATTTATAGAAAATTGTGGAATTTTGAATATCAAAATAGAAATTTCACTGAAATATGTTGAGTGGCATACCTTGCAATTGCAATTTTTCTTCTGAAATTTGAGCTGAGGCCCAAAAGATAGTATCTCACAGCTGTGTGGGCCCCTTGCAACTTTATTAGGAATTAAAAAAATAAAAACATCTTATATTCAGCATGCAAACGAAACGACATACAGCTTCACAACGAAAGACCTTCTATGGGTATGGTACTTCCAATGATTGTTAAAAGTGCCATCACTTATGTTACCATGTAGTTTGGTCTGTGCTTTAAATAGGGAAAGTGCAGGTGTTTACCTCGCTTGTGAGTGGGCATAGTGAAGGTGTGCACAAGAGGTTTAGGGGTGAGGCAACCAGGCAAGGGAGGGTAAATGGATGGGTTAAGAGCCCCACATTTATTCAATGTGGTAGATTTCCTCAGAGTGCATGTTCCTTTCTGCTGCCAGTGCGCATTATGTTTTTGCGGTCTTATACGTTTAACGTATTTGTAATACTTTCTTTCCACTACACTATGGTTGTCATGTCCAGACTTCCTCCTCTCCCTGCTGGTGCCTACACTGAAGTAGAGTTCCCCTTCTAGTTCATTCTTCTCAAGCATTAGTTGACTATCCACACCTCTTCTGTAGATGCATTCCAATACCTTTAGCCAATCAGAAGATAAAGTACCAGAAAGCACAGTGGGATCAAGGAAAGGATGAGGCCTTCATATCCAGGATGGAATGATCTGACAGTGAGGGGCTCTGAGTCCAGTCCCTTTTCTTCTATCATCCTTTCCTCCAGGGTAAAACAGAAGCTGTGCAAGCTGCATATATTGGGTACATCTGAACTAGGATCTCCAATGGGTTGAGCCCAAATGGTGATATCAATCAATCAATCAATCAATCATAGAACTTGTAGAGCGTGCTACTTACCCGTGAGGGTCTCAAGGTGCTGAGGGGAGGGGGTGTGCTGCTACTGCTCAAAGAGCCAGGTTTTGAGGAGTCTTCTGAAGGTCAGCAGGTCTTGGGTCTGCGGTATGTGGGTAGGATGGGTGTTCCAGGTCTTGGCGGCAAGGTAGGAGAAGGATCAGCTGCCGGAGGTTGTCCGTTGTATGCGGAGGACAGCGGGGAGGGCGTGGCTGACAGAGCGGAGCTGGCGGGTAGGGGTGTAGAAGCTGAGTATGCTGTTCAAGTAGACTGGTCCGGCATTGTGGAGTGCTTTGTGAGCATGGGTTAGGAGCTTAAAGGTTATCCTCTTGTCGACGGGGAGCCACTGTAGGTCTCTCAGGTGGGGGGTGATGTGGCTGAGGCAGGGGACGTTGGCGATTACATCTTTACACCAAACCACCTTCCAAAATCACAGAGTTTTAAAGTGGCAATTATAAATAATATTACATTACAGTCAGTCAGTCAGTCAAAGAACTTTTATTTCGGTAAACATACCATAAAAAGGCCATACACAGAATACACATCAAAATAACAATTAGAACTAATGTTACTAAATTTAAATATGCGAAAAATCAAATATGAACAGTTCCTACAAATGTTAACAACATCAGTTAAAACACAAGAATGTCAATATATAAAATTATTATAAAAGGAATATGACACCCCCTAAAGGTAGCCCTTAAAGCAAAGTATGAGCTTCCAACTTTAATATTGCACATCTCGTATACCACATAGTCTGAAGAAATCTAGCTGTGGCGAACACTATCAGGGGGGTGGTATCATATTTGAGGATCCTAAAAACCACCCTGTAGTCCCTAAAGCCCCTAGCCCTACATAACTGCAAAATCCATTCCCCCTTGCCCTGGCGTAGGAGGGGCAGAAGAGCAGAACATGTCTGTCTCTCTGCCGCTCTAACACCCCGGGCAAGTGCTAACCGTTAGGGGGGCATTCCGCCATTTATATGTTACAGCCCTCAGTGGCAATGAGCCGTGCCTGAACTGGATAAAAAGTTTCTTAACCAAGGAAGGCTGGATATCATCCAGGAAGGCTTCAAAAAGAGGATTTGCCGGTGTCCGCATCAGTGGGACCTCTACCCAGTGCGCTGGTCTGCACAACGATTCAATACGACTAATGCGAACTCAGATCGCTCAAACTGAGGCGGCTGATGTTTAGATAAGGAGCGCTCCGGATATCTTCGGCGGCATTCCGTTTGCGATACCCGACCAGCATACAGGGACTCGCTAATCTCATTCATCAGGAAATGAACTTTCTATAAGCCGGATGGTTCGAACTGAGGGGTCATCATTCCACACACCCATATGGCTCTGAACTCAAGAATTGCCCATAGGCGTAATTTCACTACCCCACCCTCTTAAGTCCTGAAGAAGACCCGCCCCAGACCCCAAAACTAAGGCGTCCAAGGGTCGAAACGTCGACGATATTACTTCCAGGGGACCAGTTCAGAACATTCAGTTACTACGGCCAAGTGAAAGTGGCGTACTGACTGTATTATAATTAAATATGGAGACTGGCCTGTGAAGTGTTTACTATAAAACACCATGAACCTTCCCCCTCCCCCTCCCTTCACTCACTTGTTGTATATAATTCACTTTTTCACAAATGCACCCCTAGTCACATTGCATGCACCTCATTTATATGCGCCGTTTGTTATGAAGTTATGTTGAATTGCTTTGATTAATTTATATGTATCAAAAGCAAGATACTCATGAATGAAAATAATTCAGTGATTAAAAATATAGTATTACACTGTTCTCCTTGTTACGGGATTTGCTTTTTGACAGATGCTGTCATCTGATGATTGTACAAAATAACTTAAACAACCTTGAAAAGATGGATATATATTTTGAAGTAATCAGCTTGCATGCCCGACATAACCATTGTTGATACTAAACTGTTCTGCCCAGGTTCTGAGGGATACATGGTTACCCCATAGCGATTTACAAAAAAGAGGATGGTCCTTAATATTCAAAAAAGTGTCAGTCAACCTACCCTTGGAAAGACTGCTTGTTGTAGACTCCAATCGATGACTCCTTAGAGCCACATTCAATAGTTTCTTGGAGATCAATTGGCAGGTGTCTTGGGGGGACCGCCACAGGTCTCCTCTACCTAGGGCGTGGCAGAAGTGCTTAATATAATTCAGCCAAGGTATTTTCCCCGAGGTCCCCCTCTGCAGATTGTCTCTCAGGTCCTCCCTATAGCTCGAGAGCTCAGGAGTCGTCCATAGACGTCTCCAATATAGGAGTGGGCGATTTGGATAAATATCCTGGATAGGTATCAGGCCCAAATCCAACCGCAATGGAATAAGGGGAGAGCTCAAAGGAAAACGAAGCAGACGCCTAATAAAACTGTTTTCCGTAAGCGTCAGGGGGGCAACGCTAGTATGGCCCCATAGCTCTACGCCATAGAGCGCGCCCCCTCTTTCTTGAGCCTTATAGATCTCAAGGGGCGGGCTGAGCAGTTTCAATGAGGTGTCATTAAAAACCTTTAAAATACCACCCGATGATTGGGCCAGCTTTAAGTTGGCCCTAGCCTTATGAGACCCCCAGTCCATCTTATCATTGAGTGTGACCCGCAAATACTCGAAAGTAGACACCCGGTTCAACACCATTCCATTCATATGAGGGGGGGCAGTTAGCCGATTTATTATTATAGACCATGAACTTTGTTTTGGAGATATTAATCTCCAAATTTCTCAGGCGGCAGAAAGAGCAAAATGACCCTAGTGTGCGCTGCATACCACTTGCCAATTTTGACACCAGGAGAGTATCATCAGCGAACATTAGGGCTGGTATCTTTCGCCCTGCTAGACTGGGAGAGTCCAGATCTTTTGCCCCCGAGAGATGATCTATTAGCCCATTAAGGAAAAGGGAGGAGAGGGTAGGAGCCAAAACACACCCCTGCCTTACTCCCCTTTCGACCGGGAAGGGGGCCGACAAGTCCCCTCTCCTCCCATACCTCCCCCTTGCATATGTGCCCTGGTGGAGACGTTTAAGTAGGTGACACAAATAGGCTGGAGCGCCCATCTCCAGTAGTAGTGCCCAGAGCTTGTCCCTATGTACCAGGTTGAATGCGGACCTAAGGTCCACAAAGATCAAAAACAAACCACCCACCCCAATGGTGACCGTCTTCCAGTAGACCAACTGTAGTCTAAACAGTTGGTCTATAGTGGAGACCTTCGCACGAAAGCCCGCCTAGAGGGAGGTTAGGATGTTTTGTTCATCCATCCAAATCTGCAACCTTGATAACAAAAGGCGGGCAAAGATTTTCTGAAAGACGTCGATCAAACTTATGGGGCGGTAGTTAGCAGGATCAAGGGGGAGGCTTTCTTGTGGATGGGATTATTTCGGCTCCCAACCAGGTGCCAGGGATCTCCAAACCATGCAGGATGGCGTTAAAGTAGAAGCAGATGTAGGGGGCCCAGACCTTTTGTTCACTACGGTAAAGATCACCAGGGATCCCCTCAAGGCCCGGGGCTTTCCCTAACTTGAAGCTTCCGAGGGCCACCTGAACTTCATTAATAGAGCAAGGTGGACAGGATAGAGCTGAGACCTCCAGTAATGCCAGGTCAGGAGGGGAAGTTTAGGTTACGGCCTCTCCATGGTGTTCACTGTGGCCAAGTGAGTAGAGAGGCTTGAAATGGTCTAGCCAAACATCTTCACTGAGCTTAGGAATAATGGCAAACTTCCCCTCTGCCGACCCAACTCACACGAGGTTTCAGAATAACCTGAAATATCGGGCTCCCAGTGCCGCCCAGATGTTGTCCCACATTACGGCTTCCCACTCAGACCTAGCCTCCTTAATCAGGCATTTATATGTCTCCCTCGCCTTTCTAATACTGGGACTTGTGCCCGATTTTACCTCCCTGATCAGGCACCTCTTTGCATGTCTACATGTTTTGTTAAACCAGTGATCTCGCTTTTTTATCCTGCGGCACTTGTGATCACTAGAATAGAAATAACTGTCCAGGGAGCCAAAAAACTTGTTATGAATGGACTGCAGCCCCTGGGAGTAGAGATGAGGGAGATCACTGGTGGTACCCAAACGTTGGAGACCTCTATAAGGGAGCTTGCAACAAGTTGGTAAAGTTCTGCCAACCTGTCGGGCGCCAACCCAATCCTCTCCCATCTAACACGTCTCCCTCCCGCTGCTAGAACTAAATTAGGTTTGCTGGCAGTCTCCTCACTCCCCAGTTCAGTGTGACAACCCAGGGGGGCTAATAATTCTAATGACAGTAGATTGTGATCACTGTCAACCCTTGGAATCACAGAAAAAGCTCTAAGGCAGGCCCAAAACTCTACATTCACCAATATATAATCTATTGTTGTACTTCCCCCAGGTCTATTAAAAGTGCCAGTACCTGAAACATCAAGGGCCAATCTGCCATTACAAGCCCTTAGTGAATATAAAAAGACCATCTTATTGATCGCAAGGGCCAATGTAGTAGGCGCTTTTCAGGGTACATGGTGCAGTCCGGGATCAACCAACTTTCGTCTTAATCCGAGGATATAGAGCGGATCCCCGAGAGTGCTTCAAAATGACAGTTGAAATCTGCACCGATGATTTTGTGAGCCGACGGGGGAAGAGATTGAAAAAGTTCCTCCAGTGCTTCAAGAGTTGATAGGCCCAGCTGGAGCAGATAGGGGCGCAGGTAAATATTAAACACTGCCATCGATGTGCCACTTGTAAATTTCCGTAGCACACAAAGGATGTCCAGGCAGTGAGAATCTATGACCTTTACTGAACATCCCAGGTGGGCAGCAACCCAGGTACATAGCCCCCCCGATGGTCTGCCCCTCAGACCCTGGCCCGCCGGAACATGAAAGGACGCGTAGCCCTCCCTAACTGGAGGGGTCAGCAACCAAGTCTCTTAAAAAAGACATAGATCATAGGAGTCCATCAGCTCTCCCCACTCTGGGTTTGACAGCTTCATTCCCAATCCTGCTACATTTCAAGACCCAATAAGTGGGAAATGAGATGGAACAGGGGCCGGAGAATCTGCCAGCGATTGGGGCTCGATAAGGCAAGAGGAATCTAGATGTGGGGGCTACCCACTTCCTGTACCAAACTGGCTAGACCACGATTAGGGGGAGATATAGAAGTATTTATATTTGCCCTATACAAACAGGCTGTCTGACCAGGGGAGCCCTCCTCTCTACTAAAGTTCCTCACACCCTTGCTCGCCAAACCATGCGAAACAGTTCCTGCTGGGCACAATATTGGTGGTGATCAATCTGTGTGACTTAATGAAGAGAATCTATTACCCACTGGGATATTGTATTCATAGTCACGGCCTACAGGAAAGGGGCAAAATGGTTCAAGCCCACCTGTGGCCAAAGGTTGTGAGTAAAAATAACCCAAATGGGCAGTATTAATGCTATCCACATGGGCAAACCCTCCATTGCGTAATATATGACCCACGGCCCTTGGATCCCGAAAATTTACAATCACACAGTCTCCACTAATGTCCTTAGGTCTCGTCCCCAGCCAACTAACTCTACGTGCAAACAGGATTTCCCCCTGCCCAACACCCATTAGGGGTCTGTGCCTGCTCAGCCAATAAATGACTTTATTCTTCAATTCCGGAAAAGATTCCCCATGACCACTAGAGAGGGGAGGAACACCAGTATGCACCACCACATATGGAGAGGCTTCCGGAGGAAGCTAGGGTATGGGAGGAGGTTTAAAAGAGCCCAGCACATTATTATTCCTAGACGGGGACTGTGGAGACTCGGCTACCTTTGTCTGCTGGAGCAGATCCTGGGCTTTGGATCCAGGGACAGCTAGAGATTGAATAGGGCAACCACTGGGGCCTGGGCCGTTTGTGACTAGTGGAGGAATCAGCGTTTTAGGGGGGATCAAAACAGAAGTAGAGGAGTTAGGGCAGAGACTATCACCCGTAGGTTGACCCTTCACAGCTACCTGAATTAATCCTGAAGCCCCTGCCGGGGTAGTATTCCCCATAGCAGTGGCTGGCTGTACTTTCCCCGGGCCTTTGCTATTTATCAATGAAACCAGTCTATCAATTTTAGAAGATAAGGATTTAAAATGAGTATTGATAACGAATTCCATATGAGCCTGGAGGTCGGACAAAAGGTGGGTAGCCCAAAGAGGGGGACCAAGATTAGAAATACGGGGGCCAGGATCACAATCGCCACTAGCAGGATTAGGTGCTAATGCCTTAGTTGGTTTACGCGCCTTTTTAGGCGTCTTAGATCTGGCACTGCGTATATACTCCTTAGAAGGTGTCAAGGAAGGGGGATATGGAGATTGAATAGTCTCCTCTACAATATTGAAATCAGACTCTATCTGAGCACAGGATAAGTCTGAAAATGAAGGCATGAGGGAGGACATAAAGTCAGCAGGGAAAGCAGTGGCTACAGAACAATCTTCCAAAAGAGTAGAGGAAGGCATAGCAGGAGTGATAGAAAGACGCCTTTCGGTATTTTCTATTGCATTAGCCACAACCCCTATCGTTTTTTGAAGCATTTTATCAATGGCCGTAAGGCTAGGAAGTGGTTGGGCAGATGCCGCTAGTTGCCCAGTCATGGGACGAGAACCAGTCGTCTTATCAACTTTACCCCTGCTATTGCTAAAATGCCACTTACACCCAATTGGGGGTAAAATAGAGTACTTAAAATACACGGCTAAACCAGATGCAGGAACAATACAAAGTTATGTCAGAGTGGCCCAAGGAAAAATATCTAATTAAACAACAAATATTAAAAATCACTTCGACTGCATAGTATTAGATAACATTAAAACAAAGTGCCGCGCTAAAGCTCGCCCAGCAGTTAGATCGTCTGTTGAGGGAGAGCTTAAAGAGGTGGCCCAGCCCGGCCCCCTTTGGTCCCTGACAGCCACAGACGGTCCCGCCCTTGTCCTGGGCTTCTCCCGGCGATGCCCGCGCGCGTCCCGCGTCGCGGATAGTGTCAGGAGTTTAATAGTAGAGGAAGGAGGGGCTAGCGTGCCTCAGGTGCTCCTGGCTCACAAATTAGCGCTGGGCTCCTGGGAGTGGTATTCTGTCTTTTCCCAGGTACACGGAGTGTGCCAATGAGCAAGCTGCCCTTTCTCCCCGTTGTAACCCTCACATATTCGCCCTCAGACCACGGGCAACACAGGCTCCTCTACGCGGGCAGGACAACCAAGGCGCCGGCAAGAAAGCTCCACGCAGCGGCACCCACGCCAGTGGGTGTGGCAAGCTGTAAAGTACTGCGAGGCTAACTCGCCTCAGGTGCTCCTGGCTCACCAATTAGCACTGGGCTGCTAGGAGTGGTAGTCCGTGTTTTCCCAGGTACACGGAGTGTGGCGATGAACAAGCTGCCCTTTCTCCCTGTTGTAACCCTCACTGATTCTCCCTTAGACCACGGGCAGCACAGGCTCCTCTACGCGGGCAGGACAACCAAGGTGCCGGCAAGGAAGCTCCACGCAGTGGCACCTGCGGTACATTACACAGAACACACAAAAGTCATTGGTTTTAACATCAGAAATTTTCCAATGCAAAAGCTATTGGCCACATTGAAATTAGTTAGGCATTTAACTTTTCTTCTGTTTTCATGGCTCGACTGATGTTGACTCCAAGATTGAGAAAGCCTCTGACAAATATTCTTCAAAGACTGATATCTATGCGTATCTCCTAAATTCAGATGGCCAGAGCACGAAAGTCTGCCGCACAATCAACATGAGCTTCCACTTTGTATCTTCTCTTAGACTATGAGTACTCAACTCTGCACTTTCAAGGAGAAGTTCCAATACACGCTACAGATATTGTTGCCCATTTGACTTGGACAAGGCACCCAGCAGGATGGTACCAGCCAACATGCCACTATGAAAGTGGCAAGACAAACAAGTCTGCCCGATGCTTTCCAGTCCCAGTCTGGGATCCCTCCACCTGGTGCCTCAGTCTTGGGCAGTGCGGTCTTATATCTACCACCTTGGCCAACACTCCTGTGGGTTATTCTATCACTGTCTGCTCCACCCCTATGTTAATCCCCCCACCCCATGGCTAATCTTCCATTCCATCCTTGCACAACCCCCCCCCAAAAGCCTGGATCTGTCTCGCCTTTCACCAAGCCTTTTCCTCCTTATTTAATAACAGTACCAAGTCTGCGATGAAGGCCTGCGAAAAGGCACATTGCATGTTGCTTCAACCATCCCAGAAAAGGATGCTCAAGATTAATAGCCTCAATAGCTTTGAGACCCTCATGGGTGATTTGCTGTGCTTTATATATCCTGATTGATTCATTGGTAGTATTCAAATGTTTTAATGCAGATCACCCCCCCTCCCAGCCTCCCCCTCCCCCATCGTGCAAAAGGTAAAATCACCTAGGCCCATGGAATGGCATGTTTTCTCATACTCATTCTATAAAATTGTTTACCCTGGACATATGTAGCAATTCAAATATCGCAGTCACACTCAGTCATCTAATTTAAAAATGCAATCAAATACATGATTGCCAACATGCCATCGGCAGCTCATTGTCCTCAAAAGTGTAAACGTGTGATCCTTTATGAGAAATGGGAGAGAAAGATTGAGAGGTATTTAGAGCCCTCTACAGTCCTTCACTTGGACACCTGCTTCCAGCCAAGACATGAGTGAAAAACAACATTAAAGACAGCCAGGGCTGGGCTGGGAACCAAAGCAGACCTGGAAAAAAATGTCAAACCTGGGGAGCAGTAGAAAGTCACAAAGGTGTCAGCAGGAACCCTCTGCCCTCCATAACTGGCCTCTATTCGCTCCTTCCCACCTGGAAAATGCCCAGTGGAATAACCAGGCCATCCAGGCCTGCTGATGACCCATTTCAGAGTGACTCCCTGCCACTCTGTTTTTTTGCACTCAAAATGCATTCGCTCTACATTAAAACATAGCACTGTTGATGGGGTAACAGCCAGGGTACAGTCTAGAAATAAAGCAGAACAATTTTAGGCATTTTAATTCTTCTTTGTTTACCATGAATATGGTGTGATGAAGGCTGTTGAAGATGGGCAGTGCAATGCCTGCTTATGCTGTTTTCTCTTATCTCCCTTGCAGTGTTTGCTTTCTCAGGAACATACACATTGCTGTTTTTGGCGAGGATGCTGCAGGGAATCGGGTCTTCCTTTTCATCTGTGGCAGGTGAGACACAAACTAAAATACAAAGTGATTCAGTTGGTTCCCATTTTGCGTGGGAAGCAGTGTTGAATGCCCAAGATCAAAGAAGAATAAGGGGAATCCAGCTGGATCTTGGATCAGGCAACTGATAATGAGCTGGATCTGGCATCTGGCCCTATTGAAATATGTTCCATTTGCCTCAATGTAAATAACTGACACCAAGACACATTTAACCACTCCCACACGTCGCCTGCTTTCCATTCATAGCAGCAACCTGCATAGAGTGACGACAGTCCTTTCACTTTCAACTGCACCCAACACAAAGGCCTCACTTAAAGGGTTGTCAGCCCCTAGCGTATTAGTGTCCCATCCTGGCTAAGAGCTGCCTGGAACCTAATATCTTAAATCCATTGCAATGGAGAGAAGCAAAGCACTCAGCCTGTTAAAACATCACAAGTGCTTTAGAGAAATTATGATTGGAGGAACGTTTTTGACTTTGTCCAACCTCTATGAGTAAAAGATACACCTGCACAGTAAAAATGCCAGATGTGGTAGTCTGTATGAATAATTGCACCGCTAATGATTTATGTTGGGAAATGGCCCTCTCTGAAGGGTCACCCTAATTTGTTGCCTTCCTCCTCTGACCTTTTTGTTGGCTCTCGCACTTTACCACTGTTAACCAGTGCCAAAGTGTATGAGCCCTCTTCCCTAAACATGGTGGCATTGGTGTATATCTGATTGGCATATTTGATTTACTAGTAAGCCCATTGTAAAGTGATATATTATATACCCAGGCCCTGTAAATCAAATGCTACTAGTGGGCTGCACCACTGATTGTGCCACCCACATACGTAGCCTTTCAAACCTGTCTCAGGCTTGCCACTGCAGTGTGTTTGTGCAGTTTACTGCCACTTGAACTTGGAATATAAAACTACTTGCCAAGCTTTAAACTCCACTTTTATTATATATGTCACCCCCTGAGGTAGGCCCTAAGTAGCCCTTTGGGCAGGGTGACATGCAAGTAAAAGGTAGTATATGTACGTTTATGTTTTGCATGTCATGGTAGTGATAAACAGCTTATTTTGTTTTTCACTACTGTGTGGCCTACTCCTCTTATAGGCTAGCATTGGGAATTTGTTAATTCAATTTTAAGCTGTAATTCTTGTTCAGAGAGGAGTAGCTTTTTCATGTTTCACATGTTTGGAATGATAATGATAAATTCTCCTTATTGGTGAAGATGGAGTTGCCATTACTTTTTTAGAAATCTCACTTTTAGAAAGTGGACATTTCTTGATATTTACTACTCTGTGTGACTTGGAGCCTGTCTCCAATACACTTCTGGGACTTTATGCAAGCCAAAACACAGGAAGGACAGGTGTGTCTGAGTACCCATCTATAAACATCTGTATTCTGATGGCCTTGCCTGGGCAGGTTGGATGGATAGGCTAACAATTTACTTGAATAGGCAGTGTCCTGTCCCCACACAATGGACGGATTACCACCCACAGATAGCCTTCCAGACTTTATTTGAAAAGGATATTTGTGCATTTCAGAGAGCTGCTTTGAAGTCACCCCATACTTTTGGGTATAAGTACAGGGTCTGTGACCACCTAAAATCAGACACTACTGGACTTGTGACTGAAGCTCTGACAGAAGAACTGATGTGCTGCTTAAAGGACTCAACTGGGATTGCTCATCTATGAGCCTGATTCTCTGTTTGTTGCAATAATTCTTGCTGTTGTTTGAATTTGCTCAGGAGAGCTGGACTCTGCCTTCACTCCAAGTGATCTCCAAGGGCCTGTTGGTTTATCTCCTGTTGTTTGAGACTCTGGGATATGTAAGGTTCTACCCCTGCTCCTGTGCTTGGCTCACTGGAAATGGCCCAGATACTCACAATTCGGATTTTGCCGCATCTCCAGTGTGCATGTTGCAGAACTGGCGCATCTACCCAGTTGCAGTAGTAAAATCTATGTATTGCATCAGAAGGAGCAATTTTCCTCCAGAGATCAATGCATCAGACAGCTTATCATCAATGTTGCAGCTTGGTGAGATCGACGCTTCCGCTCCACTGTGTGATACAATCCAGTGCATTGCTCGATGAACCTCGACTCCAGCACCCCGTGGAGAAGATAGGCCCACCCTGCACCTGCAGGCATTTATATTGACGCATCTTGCTATTTGCGACCAGGAAAGGTACTTCATTCACTTGGGCCTGCATGGGTCCTGTAGCCAGCCAGCGCACTATTGTGGTTGCCCAAATGCTGACTTTGCCCCGGTCTAAGTGGCCCTTTTTAGCGCTACTTGCTTCAAATCGCTTTACTCCATTTATTCCTTTAAAATTCAATATCTCAACTTCTATATATTGGATTTTGGTTGATTTGGCCTTGTTTTGTTCAGAATATACAGTGTGTATTGTCGCAGGGATTCTGCTCCTACACAGAACTGTGCATGGAGACTTGGAACCTCAGTGAATTAGGGTGTGTCAAAACTCACCTTAGTAGCCAAAATGTCCTACCAGACTAGCAATCAGTGTGTCATTGGTTCTTCCATACTCCCAATGATTTGACAACCCAGAACATGAACTTAGTACACCTCAGGTAACGTAGAACACATGAACACTCTTTCGTTATACTAACATACCAGTCCAGAACGAGGAGTAAATGAAGACACGTGCAAGTTTGAAATATTTATTTCTAATGCTGTGTTCTCAGGCGCAGTATCTTAGCTAATACAAGCAAACATATTATAAGCAACAAGGTTATCAGCATAGTTACTATTCCATAAAATACAAAGGGTGAAAGCATGTTAAAATGCTAAAGGGAAGAAGTCTAAATAGCACCTCAGTCTTACCCTCCCTTGCTAGTATATTATATTATATCTAAAGAAGGTCTCTTTGGGTTTTAGAAGGGCGGCCCCATACCTCTGGTCTTAGTAGAAAGGGATCACATCATCTTCTAAACCAGCTCTCTGCATGCGAATATTCATCAAGTGTGTTTGCATGCTCTCGGCAGTGCATTATTAAACGCGCCAAAACCGGAGTTGGCCACAGCTGCATATGTGTTATGTCTAGGACGTGCGCTGATCAGACCGAACAACAACCACTGTGTTGGAATAACCTTGAAGGCCTCGGCACTCACTATTCAGACAGAGCTTACCAAGCAAAACTGATACAATAGGAAAACTTAATATTCTCGTGTGAAGCAAAATATTCTACTAGGCTCAAAGCATTAATAACAATATGCATCGGGTGCAGAAGCAGCAGAAAGGAAAAATGGCGGTTAAACTTCTAATAAGCTCATGCTAACTTAACACAGTGTGAAGGCAAAGCCTATCTCCATGACAGTATGTGTTGCACAAATACTTTACACATTGCCTCTTTAGGTAAGCCTGACTGTTCTTTGCAAAGCTACCAGAGGATGAGCACAGGTTATCTTTTAGTGTGTATCTAGCGTACCTTGGCTAGAGTGGTGGTTCCTGCCAGGCATGGGGGCATACCTCAGCCAAACCAGGAATCCCATTTCTAACAATGTAAATGGCACTTGTTTTACTTTATTTTGTATTCCTTTTCTTTTGCTTCTAACACCAAGTTAGACTGTCAGAGTGCTTTAAATCACACACAAATTCTTCAGAGACAATATATCTTACACAAATGTCTAAATCAATATACAGAAAATGTTACATGTGACAATGAGGGTTACAGGGTGTAGACAAACGTAATAATTTAAAATGTAACAAAATGATTTGGTTTTGAGTTTACTGCTATTACTTTTTTCCCCAAAGTACCCTTTTTAACAACATTGGAATAACAAAACAGTGAGAAAGAACAATAAAGTTCTAAACTTATACCTTGCATTCTGCATACATTTAATAGCTCACTGCTCTGTATTAGAAGGGTTGTAACCTGTGAACGGCAAGTAACAAGAGGATATCTGTGACTACAGCAGTAACTCATTGAGCTAGATACATAAAATGCAAACCTGTGATCTGAAAGTTACATGCTTTGTTTTGCAGCAGGCATGTTAACCCGGCTTTTAGCTACCTTATGATAATTCAAAACTGAGATTAGATCAACCACCAATGTTATCTTACCAGCCTTATTCTGCTGGACACACAATGATGTCTGCAGCATGCGCCTTAAACCCCATAAAATATATTTAAAATTCAGCTTGTTTGTGAACAATTAGAGCAGAACATATTTACTGTGACGTTTGTCCATGTTGCCAATTTCTGTCAGTCTTTGTTTTCATGACTTCACCCCTCATGACTCTAACACTTTGTGCTGCCATCCCACCACCAACAACTTATGGGATACCAGAGTAAATGTTTTTCCATTTCCAGCACTGACTTTGACACGAAAATCAAGGGGCAACTTTGTCATAATGTTGCGTAGCCCTTGCACCCCGCAACAGGGCGCAAGGGGGACACAACCCTAAAGTTGGGTTTATCAAGCCCCTCAAGGCAACCTTGCGTGGCCCTAAATGGCTTAATAATGCTAAAGTAAAGCAAAGCAGCACAAATTGCTGTGTTTCTTTACTCTGTCCCAGGGAGGCATTCTGCAGCACGCAGAGAAAGAGGAAAATGCCACAGAGGATTGTTTTTGTACAGGAAGGCGTCCCTTCCTGCACACGAATAACCCTGTCTAGGTGCTGCCTAGCGTCACAAAGGCACACGTAGGCTATGGTGGAAGGGTGCCTGCGTTGACGCTAGGCAACACCTGGTGCACCAGCGCAAGGAAAAGACAGGAATGCACCATCAAATTCACGCCTTTCATGCAGCGCAGTAAGGGAGCTTGCTGTGCTGCACTGCGTGGAAGATTGATAAATCTGCCCCCGAGGGTCTATTCTTGAAAGATGGAAACGTAAAAAAGACAGAGATTCAGCGTTTTGATAGGTGAATACAATGTGTTTGATTGGTGTAACTCCATGATCGTTACCATCTGGTTCTGCCTCTGCTATCGCTCTACTTGCACAGAAAAGCATTGTGAGGAGGCCAGTTCTCGGCCCCGTCGCAAGTGGGTCCTGAGCAGTGACGATTCGCACATGTTTTCCACCTCATCCCAGGCAGGATATCACGTCTAAGCAGCACCCTGATTTTTGTGATCTGATATCGCTATTTCATTGTGTATTTCCAGTTTATATGGTGTAAACGTGTAGAATAATCTTAATTTAAGATGCCAGAAAAGTTTAAAGGACAAAGATTAACACATGTCTTCCTTTCATCTGCATCTCCCATCTCTATCCCTCATTTTCTGTATGTTTCTTTATTTTTTTCTTTGCTAAATCCTCCTTCCGGTCCTCCTCATTGAATCTCGTTGTCACATTTTAATGTATTACATTTTCCTCTCCTCCCACTTTTTTTTCTTTTCCTTTCTTATCTTTCCTCCTGATATTATAGGACTTGGAATGCTCGCCAGTGTATACACGGATGACTCTGAGCGAGGGAAGGCCATGGGCATAGCCCTGGGGGGTGTTGCTTTGGGCATTCTTGGTAAGTAAAAAGATGGTGGGGTAGACTGTGGGGTCTGGTTTGAGAGACTGTGATATATAGAGTACCATTTATCCTGATTTCGGGTCTACATGATTGCACTAGATATGTACAGTACTCCCTGGTAGTACATTTGGTCCATTTTGCCACAACAAAAATAGTATAATCTTCTCACTTCTTTCCAGTGCATAGCTGTGGACGTATTCTAAGTATGCTGGCTTAGAACTGCGGCTTAGGAGGAGTGAGTTAGAAAGAGAATTTAGGGGCATATATAGAAGCCCCTGTCGCCACCACAACGTCACTTATAGTGACGTTGTGGTAGCGATAAGGGCTTCACCTTTGGTACAGGGCAGCGTTAATGTGGCTTAACGCTGCCTTGTACATAAAGCCCCCTTTCACACTATGCTTAGAGTGAAAGGGGTGGGCAGTGGGTGTTGCGGTGGCCGTTCCACCGCCACATCCATTCATTTTGCCGCTGCCCCCTATGTACAAGGGTGGCGCACATAGGAGGCAGAGCGAACATTAAGACAATGTAAAAACTGGTGTTAAGATGGTGAAATGAGGAGGAATGCATTATTTCTCCTCTTTTTTGCTTTTTCCAAATGCGTTGCCTTGTGCCGCACACGTGGAGAAAGCAAAATGCCATTTGATTATATGTAGGAAGGTGCCCTTTCCTGCACATGAACAAACTTTAAAAAAATATATATTTCTGTCGCATGCAAGTGACAGGATGGCATTTTAGGATACCTTCCCACACATAAAAAATCCTCCCCTGCACGCAGCCACCCTTGCACTCTGGTTCAAGGGTTCCTGCGTAGGCACTACATTTCTAAATGTAGCGCCATCGCAGGGGAAAGCACAAGGCTGCCCCACACTTTTCTAAATATGGTGCAGCCTTGTGTTTCAGAAGTGGAGGAGAGAGGAGCTAAGCTAGAAAGGCTAACATCTCTCTCCTCCATTTCCTTGTACATATCCCGCTCGGTGTCTGACTCTGACTGCTCTAAATACGCGTTGGCATAGAAAGTAAGGGTGCGTCAGGTGCTGTTGCCCTCCCCACCAGGCCCCAGTACATTTTCAGCGACATTGGCAGGAAAAAATACAAGAAACAATTAAATTCAGCTTTATACATTTACAATTGCCTGTCTGCCAGCTCCCTGTATTTTGTCTAATCCAAATGGTGTTTGGTTTGACAAATTGTAGAATATGTATGCTTTTGTTGCCATATGTTGCATTATTTGAGGATTTAAGAGCATAGACTTGAATGCCACGGATGATAGGGTGAAAGAGAAGGAGAAACAGGGAAGCCCTGTCAAAAAAACAACTAACACCCATTGATATGAAAATTATTTACAAGCTTTTCCACAATTTAGAACGATTTATAAATATATTGCCATTAACTGAAGTATAAATGAGACGGTGTTACTCAGTGTTGAATGGGGATGTGACCTCTTGTACTAAGCAATGTATGAAACAAATCAAGACACATTAGGTAAAGGCTGTCAATACAATACTTTATTCTGCTTTTTCTGTGAATATTTCCTAATTGAGATGCATCTTATGCTATTGCAGAACCACAAAGCTATTTTCGCTGCTATCGTGGGCCGATCCAGTGTTTACTGGCACGCCTAGCCCATTATCATAACACATAATGCTTTTTTTCCGAGCTTTTCCATCTTTAAATGATTCCATTAATATGAGAGCATATCCTGTTATACTTTGCCTATTATATTTAGGCATTTGAGATTATACACACCAAGAAGAAAAAGAGAATATTTAATTTTAGACGAGGGATGGTGTATGAAGATTATGGTGTGTGCGTGGACAGAGTCTGGTTTAAACCAGATTACCGAAATCAGGGTGTGGTCAGCGAGGGCTAGTGTAGATGCAGCTGCCACGGTAATAGGAAGTAATAACTGGCACAGTAATGCCAGCCGCGGACCGTGCAGGTACCAGCGGTGGGCCGGTTAAGGGGGGCTTTAGAGGGACAATGCTGAGGGAAAACGAATTATTTATTTAATTTCCCCTCTGCATCGCCCCTCGAAATCCCCCCTTACCCAGCCCCACCATCCCACTGCTATTACCTGCATGGACCGCGGTGAATAGACAGCTCACCTCTTTTTGAGACATATAAAAGTAAAGTGAGTTTCCCAATATCACACATTAGAAGCCGCTCATCGGGTATGTATGATCAATTTCTAAGTTACTGGACCAAATCTTCCTCCTTATGTTGTTATGTTGTGTTATGCTATGCTATGCTATTTTATGTTATGTTATGTTATGCTATGTTATGCTATGCTATGCTATGCTATGCTATGCTTTGCTTTGATATGTTATGTTATGTTATGTTATGCTATGTTATGTTATGTTATGATATGCTATGCTATGCTTTGTTATGTTATGTTATGCTATGTTATGTTATGTTATGATATGCTATGCTATGCTTTGCTATGTTATGTTATGTAATGTTATGTTATGGTATGCTATGCGTTGCTATGCTATGCTATGTTATGTTATGTTATGCTATGCTATGCGTTGCTATGCTATGCTATGCTATGCTATTTTATGTTATGTTATGTTATGTTATACTATGCTATGCTATGCTATGATGTGTTGTTACAGTATACTTTACTCTTTGGCTTGTATTTTTTTTTAGAGTTGGCCCGTCAAATCCTTCTGTGGAGTCTGATCTACCTCCTCCAATCCATAACCGACACTATTTATGTTCATAAATGCCGTCCTACATTGCTTAGACACCATGGGTTGTTATAAAGTGCAATTATGAAGTATATTGCTAACAAAACAGACTTCTGAATCCATAGGGAAATAGGGAAATTTTTGAAATACCCATATTAGTAAGACGTATGCTCTCACAATAATTACATAAGTACTTGTTATAAATTGTATTATTAAAAAATGTATAATAGTGCAAGTCCAATAGTAAATGCCACATACAGAACCAAATTACATACATTCGTTATAATTCACTTGGATTTGATAGAGTAGAGACAAGACCCTTCGCATGGGTAAAACAGCTACTTCCCCACCCCGGAGCTGCATTGCTCCATCCATCAGCAGTTTGGCTATTTGCTGCTGCGACTGCATGGCCAACCCGAGACGGCGGCTTCTGCCTGTACACTTGTAGATGCACTGGCCTCACCCCCCTCCCCACATGGGTAATTGGGAGTCAGTGAATCGCGGCAATAAGTAGCCTCACGGGGCAGGTTCAGTGCGGTGATCTGCTGGAAGTGCCCTGACATCGACCGGTTTTGGTCTCGACCTGGACCCTCATGACAGAGCTGGATAACTGGCCTGGACACAGGACGCTGCTCTCGGTGGTGGTGTGGTCTGGAGGACCCTGAGGCTGCGTCCTGTGTTCCTGACAGCACTGCGGATGGAGCCTACATTTACAGGTCAGTGGGGAGGTCCCCCCATCAGAGACTGCTGTAGGGGTACAGAACAGAGCATAAATGGGTGCCCTCACAACGATATGGCATGCAGCACTTAGTCCCCCTATACTCAGTTTTCTACATGTGTGTGGCCTGCTGGTAGTGACAATTGTGGGTCGTGGCGGTTGGGCACCAGCTAGCACATTTCAATTGCACCAAGAGTGGACGTTGCTCCTGTCTCTAGGAGGTGATAGACCCACGTTATGGCCACTGGTTTGCTCCTCTCCGGCCAAATGGAGCCCCCTCTTCCCTGCGTGGGTTAGGGCTTCACAAAGGTGACAGTTCTACAGCAGAGGCACAGCATTGGCATACATCCTCTCGGCTCTACTACATGTGAGTGCCATTCTTTATCAACGAAGAAGTCTGAATGAGGGCACTGAACAGTGGGACCAGCAGCTTAAGTTCACATGTGGCGGGGTCACCGTAAGGTTTCAAGGCCCAACAATGGATCTTTTGACTTCATATAAATAAGGTGGCGCCCACAACTAGACACAGCAGCTAAGCAGTAAACATTCAAGTGAAGTATACTGTCACCATTAGTAGTTGCTGTTGACGAAACAACACCACTGTGGCATCCAGCGATAGAGGCGACACTACTAAATAATGCAACAGTTGAATGTTGGCAGGCTCCACAATGACCCATGACTCCAAGAACCCAATAGTTAATCAGCAACTTGGTCTGAGACACTAATCTAATATTGTTGTTGTTAACTACAGGCACTTGCCTCCTTTGAACTTCAGCTGCACGCATACAAGTTGTAGAGTTTGAGTTGATCCATCGTATGGTCCAGTGCCACCCAGTCATTCAATTTGCTAGTAATCATGGGCAGGGAAAAGCCAAGAACAACATCCAGATCCGGGAGGGCAGGGTAGCTCTCACTTCCCTCGTAGCAGTCATCCAGTCGTTCGCGTCAAGCAGAAGCGGGAGCGGTAGCTAATCTCCCAGTGGATAAATTGGACATGATCTTGAAAGAGATACGAGATTCGAGGTGCACGCTGGAAAATCAATTGGTCCACAGAGCAAAGTGCCACAAGTGAACGCTCATGAAGAACAAGTACGTCAAATGAGCCAGCAGATTGACTCTCTCCAAGCTTGTGCAGATGATGCGAAAGGTCGGGCCTGATGCAATAACCTCTGAATTGTTAGCTTCCCGAAGGGATCAGAAGGCCCTAACCCAAAGACTTATATAGAGAACTGATTGAAAACGGTATGTCTGCACACTTTACTGTGGAGCGGGGTTACCGAGTCCCTATACGTCTGCCAATACCTGGAGCAAACCCCCGCCCAATATTGGCCAGAATTCTGAAATACAGAGACCGTGACCATTTGTCACAGGCAGCAAGAGACAATGGCCCATTACAAGTAGACAACATGAAAATCTCGATCTTCCCCGACTACACGCTAGCTGTGCAGTGTAAACGTTTTTATTTATGGAAGTTAAAGCTCCGGTCCGGGCAGGAGGCCTCACATTTGCCTAACTGTTCTCAGCAAAATTGAAAATCATATAACCAGCGCTCTTTCTTTTTTGATACACCGGAAAGTGCTTGGGATTGGCTGGACAGGAACTTCCCAAATATTCTACCCACCAGACGGATGGACTCTACGCAGCCGAAACCACAACATGCCCCCTGAAGATGCAGAAGGGGGCCCTTCGATCTGCCATGACCTCCCGCACCTCTCATCCACCTATCTTCACCACCCCTTTAGTTGAGGCCAATTCAGACTCTGACTTGGGCAGAAGTGTGGCACTGATTCCCTTGGAGTCCACGCAGCTAAGTAATGATCCTGTTTGCACGCTGTTTGCGTGTAATATGGAACATTGTCACTGACCAGTTTGACTGTGCACTTCAAGCTTCCCATGTAGACCCTAAGACTGACCCCACAGTCATGTTCACCAGTACATACATTACTATCAGCTAGATTCATCAAGCTTAATTGCGCTCGCAAAGGGCCAGAGTCTGAGAATCTGGCCCTTTGCGAGTGCAATTTTTGCATTTGGGATTCATCATCCCAAATGCAAAATTCGCTAATAAAGAATTCGCACATTTGCGAGGAATTGCATTTAAGGAATCTCTATTTGAGATTCCTTAAATGCAATTCATGAACCATTTTGAAATTGCGAAATCACAATTTAGGACCGCTATTTACCACGAAGTCACACCTCGTGGTAAATAGCTAAAACTTAGAAAAATGCATTAAGTTGCATGTTACACACACATGTCCTTTGGACATGTGTGTGCACAACATCAGTGTAAATTCACATTTCAGGGGTGCTACCCCTGCACCCTTGAAATCGCATCCTTATTTGCGATTAGCAAATTGCTAATCGCAAATAAGGAATAACTCCCCATTCATTAGGCCCATAGGAATGAATGGGGAGTTATTCCTTATTTGCGATTAGCAATTTGCTAATCGCAAATAAGGAATGTGTAGGAATCCCAATTTATTTAGCAATTCCTACATGAATCCCGTTTTGCAAGTCCTTAATAGCGATTCCTTATCAATCGCTATTAAAGACTCGCAAAACAGCCCTTTCATGAATCTAGCTGTATGTAATTTAGAGATTACTTGAGTAACAGAAATGGACAGAATAGTAAGGGGCATATATAGGAAGGCGTTTGCGATTCGCAAATGCCGGAAATCACAGAATTATGGTGTTTGCGAATCGCAAACGGTATTTTGATATGTAAGTGCCATTTAGCAAAATAAGAAATCGCAAAAATAGCAATTCCTTATTTTTTCTCAAGCATTTAAGGAATCGCATTTTTGCAATTCCTTAAATGCTATGTAGGGGTGCCTTTAAAATTGCGATTTTGACTTAAGGAATCGCAAAATACCACCTACCTCAAGTAGATGGTATTTTGCTATTTCCTGTCAAAATGCATTTTTTTTTAAAATGTAAAGTGCCATGAGGCGTACAGACATGCGCTTAGGGCATGTATGTGCGCCACATGTACTTACAGGCACATTCCAGGGGTGCAACGGGTGTCCTTTAGATACCCTGGCACCCTTGGAATTGCGATTCTCAAATTGCGATTTTCTCATAGAAAATCGCAATTTGAGAATGTATCCCCATTCATTCCTAAGGGCCTCTTGGCCCCATATGAATGAATGGGACACTCATTCCTTAATTGCGATTCGCAATTTGCTAATCGCTATTAAGGAATGTTAGAGATTCGCAAAACAATTGCGAATTATTACCTACATTCCATTTTGCAATTCTCAAACAGCGATTCCTTAAAAATCGCTATTTGAGAATCGCAAAATGGAAATTACCTACATATGCCCCTAAGTTCCCTGGCCTGGCCTGTTCTGGGAGGTTCCATGCATTGCTCACTGTTTATAGGTGGAAGTGGTATATGCAACCACCCCCACAGGAGTTAGCAACTGTTTGATGTGAACTATGTTGACTTTTCTTGCACAGTTTGGTCGAGTGAAATTAGGTCGTTGGACCCAGTATTGGGATAAAGTTGTATTGATAGTATTTTTGCCACATAGTCCAATGTTGGGGGATGTCACGGGGGCGTGGGCGGGGATCAGGGGGTTTTGTCACTATACCCCGATGATATCAATTGCCAATTCTTATACTATCATATCTTGGAACAATTCACAAGTGGCATAGAATAGCTGCACAACAGACACTGGAGAGTTACATTTTATACAACAGCATATTCCGCCTTTTCTAGAGGGGCTGCAATATAGATATGGGCGGGAATCCCCTTCTCCCTCAGTGGGAGCAAGATAGAGGACAAAGGACAATATGTGTTTTTGTACGGGGGACATTGGATGGTAAACATGTGGTGTAAGGGTCCATTTATACTCCGAATGTAGATCAAGATGCCTTTTTGTCACGAGTTTCCCTGGTGGTCTCGGACTGGTCACAATACCCATTGTTATTGGGTGGGGACTTAAATGCGATGTTTGATGTGTTTCTAGACTGCTCTTGTCCTCCCTATTCGAATACTGCTGCACACTTCCAAGCTGCTGCGTTAATGCGATGGGCACAGGCAAGGAATCTACTGGATGTTTGTAGATCCCCGCATGTTAACATGCAGGAATATTTATTTTACTCTCACCCCCACAAGTTACATAACCACTTGTTTAATTTCCTTTGTTCGCCAGACTTGTCCCTGACCATTAAGCAATCAACTTTTCTAGGCAAGAGCATATCTTATCACAATCCCATAGAATTAATGTTGACTTGGGGCCATTCCCCCACGCCTATCCCGACTTGACAAATGCAGCCTTTACACTTAGAAGACCAAGTATACCGAACCACATTGGCTACATCCATCACCACATATTTTACTGACTATAAAGGAACAGCCATGACCAGATCCTTTGAATGGGAGGCCTTTAAAGTAACAATCCGAGGGTTCTCCATGGGCTCCTTTGGGGGAATTAGGATGGAAACGATCAGGGACATAACAGACCAGGAGGGGGTTTTGCAGGCAAGAGAAGTGGCAGCCCAGGTGAGCAGGGATGGGGTAGAGCCTTTACAGGCAGTCAGGATAAGAGATGCAGAATTATTAGAACGTTTGAGGACTATCGACTTTAATGCACACACACTTTGCACGCATTCTGAAGCAGATAGAGCCAGCGATTAATTAAACCTCAAACTACCCCACTCCCATATTAGCGACAAATAATGCCCAACACATGTTGCAAAGCCATACACCACTCCCCTTCTAGACCTGACAGAAGCTACCACTTGCTTCCTTGCAAATGTAGAACTCCCCACTATTTCGGACTCAACTGTCAAGGAGTTGGCAGCTCTGATTACTAAAGCGGAGAAACGTACAGAGATTAAGGCATTACCCTGTAATAAAACGCTGGGCTAGGATGGGCTCCCTATTGAATTTTATTCAACCTTTGCAGCAACAATGATCCCTAAATGACTACAGCTTTATACCTCCTCACTTAAAGAGGGCACACGTTCTCCCACTACCAGAGAAGCATTAGTCACATCCATGCTGAAGCCAGACAAGGCTCCTACTGAACTTACATCCTATAGGCTATAGGATAATCAGTAAGATTTTGGTGTCGCTGATTCTTCCCTTACTTCCCCAGCTAGTACACACAGATCAATGCAGGTTTATACCCAAACACAGCACTTCACTAAATACTTGCTGGCTACATGCCTTAATACATGCAGCTTCGGCAATAGCACAGTTCGCTGGATGTTTATCAATAGAAGTACGCCAAGCTTTTGGTACCCAGAGTTGGCCACATATGCTGGCTGTATTGACCAAATTTGGCTGTCCCGTCACACTTCAATTGGATAAAATTACTCTACAATAATCCTACCACCCGTGCTAAGACTGTGTCGACTATCTCACCCACTTATAAATTGTACCGTGGAACATACCAAGGTGGCCCCCTGTCGCCCTTTTTGCCCTTATTGTTTCTATTAGTGCTAGAACCTCTAGCATAATATTTTTGTCAGGTTATGGTCCCTTACAGTATTCCAATAAATGGAGATTACATGCTGTTGTATTTTCAAGATTTGAACAAAAGCATGCACACAATAGCTGCTGTGTTATCACAATTTGGGGAAATGTCCAGATTATGTCTCGATGCCTCAAAATCAGTAGGGAATTCTTTCTATAATACCTATGCTAGTCTCTATTTAGACTTTGGCTGGATGCAATTCAAAGTCGAAGCCATAACATTTAAATACTTAGGAATATACATCTATAGAACCAGTGTTGATACAATAGATGGGAATGTGGTTAGAACTATTAATTCACTTCGCTCCCAGAACTCTTTTTGAAATACTTTGCCATTGGCAGTGGCAGGGCATTTAGCTGTGTTCAAAATGGTCATGTTACCCAGACTTCTTCATAACTTTGTGAATCTCCCGGTTCTTCTGCCGGCATGGATTTTTAAAACATTGGATACCCTATTATCGTCCTTACTTTGGGGATCGGGTAGACATAGATTAGCATCAAACACTCCTTAGCAAATGTATATCAATTTTCAGGGTAACACAGGTATGTAACATGTTTAGTACGTACAAACATAAATAATAGGCAAGAAATGATGCTTCTTTCTTCTTTGTCATTCACTTTAATGTGTGCAAATATTCACAAAATGTTCTGTACAGCCAACAAGGCTGTGTGATTGTAAAAACACAAAAAGGCCAATATATATATATATATATTACCTACTGGCGGTCGCCAGTAGGTATATATAGTTAGGATTTTTTCTCTATGGGATTTTTGAAAATTCTATGTGTAATAACTTTGGCGTTTGTGGACGGAATTGGCTGAAATTTTCAGGAAAATGGCACATTTTGTTTCTGAGCAGCCCTTGAAAATTTGGGGGGGGTTCGTCAAGGGGGGGCCGAGAAAAAAGGGGGTCCCAAAACGTGTTTTTAACATTGAGTTTTCCATAGGGCGGTTGGCCTCACTTTTAGCCCGAACGGCTGAATGGATTTGCACGAAACTTGGCAAAATTGTAGGGACTGGTAGCCCGATGTGCCTTTTGTAGGTCTCAATATATGTGCTCCAGTGGATTTTGAGAAATTAACGTTTAAAAAAAGATATATATCTGTAACAGCGGACCTGGCAGCGTCCCAGGACGCGTACTTTTCGCGCAACGGAGCTTTGTGAAGCGAAGCTGATTGGTTCTCCGGCGTCTGTCAACATTCCAAAAAGTCCGTAGCGGCCGCCATCTTGTCTCTCGGTAGGATCGAGAGACAAGAGGAGGTCAAAACAAAGGGGGAAATAAGTATAAGGGGGCATAGTAGATCCTCGCTGACCCCCTAGGTTTGATGTGGAGGTTTTAAAAGGGCCCCGCGGGGCAAAAAAATAAAATAATAATAATAATCGAATGGCTGAATGGATTTGCACGAAACTTGGCAAAATATTAGGGACTGGTAGCCCGATGTGCCTTTGCTAGGTCTCAATATATGTGCTCCAGTGGATTTTGAGAAATTAACGTTCAAAAAAAGATATATATCTGTAACAGCGCTCCGCTTCGCGTAACGGAGGTTTGCGAAGCTGATTGGTCATTCTGTCACTGGGCTATAGTTGGGCTACATCTGGCTGATATTTGGGCTACATTTGTTTTTTTGTGTGTCTGGCGGCCATCTTTGGGCTACATTGGGCTACATTGGGCTTCATTGGGCTACATTGGGCTACATTTGGGCTCCAACATATATATAGGCCAATGTAGCCCAATATATATTTTTCAAAGTTAATTTTCGTAAAAACCACTGGAGCATATATCTTGAGACATAGCAAAGGCACATCGGGCTACCAGTCCCTACAATTTTGCCAAGTTTCGTGGAAATCCATTCAGCCGTTCGAGCTAAAAGTGAGTCCAACCGCCCTATGGAAATGAAGGAAATGAATGGGTAATTTGTAATTAGCAAATAGCTAATCGCAAACTAGGAATGGTAAAGAATCGCTATTTATTCCTTAAAGTTCGCTATTTAGGAAATGCAAAAAACTTTGATGATACATATGGCGGTTCATCTCTAACAAGATAAGAAGCATAGGGATACATTTATGATGACTGACGCATCACCAGGGATGTGTTAGTCATTCTGTGCCGCTGTTCCGTCACCTATGGTGTGCTGCATTTACAATGCGGCGCATCATGGGGCAAAGACAGCACAGATGCGTGATGTATCTGTGCCGTAAAGGTGGCGCATTGCTGGAGTTGTATCGCAAGTGTGATGAAGCTCCAGCAAGGGTCGGGGGTGCCCCTGTCGCAGGGTTTCTGTTCTCACACAGAACTGTGGACAGAGGATTGGAACCTCGGCGAATTAGGGTGTCCCAAAACTCACGTTAGTAATCAAAAACTCCTTAGCACGCTAGGTACAGTGTCACATTGGATATAACAAACTCTCAATGTTTAGACAATCCAGAATATGAACTTATAGTACCTCAGGATACGTGGAACTCATGAACAGTCGGTCGTTATATATTTCTTAGAAACCAGAACATGGAGTTAAGAAGAACACATGTGTATTTGAAATGTTTATTTACTAATGCCGTCTTCTCAGGCGTAGTATCTTAGATAATACAAGTACACATATTATCAGTAGCAAAATTACCAGCATAGTTACTAGTACATAAAAAGCGAATGGTGATAGTATGTTAACATGCTGTAAATGAATAAGAGTTAGCAACACTTATAAGCAGCCGCGGGCCGTGGAGGGAGTTACGGTGAGGCAGGGAGGCGGGGAGGGGGAGAAGCAGGGTGGAGAATACAAGTACACATATTATCAGTAGCAAAATTACCAGCATAGTTACTAGTACATAAAAAGCGAATGGTGACAGTATGTTAACATGCTGTAAATGAATAAGAGTTAGCAACACTTATAAGCAGACGCGGGCCGTGGAGGGAGTTACGGTGGGGCAGGGAGGCGGGGAGGGGGAGGGGCAAGGTAGAGAGGGCTCCACCCTGCTTCTCCCCCTCCCCGCCTCCCTGCCTCACCGTAACTCCCTCCACGGCCCGCGGCTGCTTATATCTCACCCTCCCTAATACACATATTATATTATTTGCTAAGAAGGTCTCTTTGTGTTGGTTTAGGGCGTGCCCATACTTTAGTGTCTTAGATTTGAAGGAATCACATCAGCATACACCAGCTCTCTCTTCATGTGAACCGCATCAACTGTTGTGTATGTGTGTTCGGCAAAGCAATATAAAACCCGCCTCATGCCCAGAATTGGCAGAAGTTGCACTTATGTTATGAGTATGAAGTCGTGGAGATCAGACCTCATAACAATTCTGTATCGTGTTGTTCTTGAAACTTTAGCACTCGCTGTACAGATATAGTTTAACAAGCAAAGCAGATAGTAGAGCAATAACATATTATTCTCATGTAAACCACGATGAACTACTAGGTGGAAAGCTAAAGCAACAACTAAGTGTCGTGTGCAGAAGTTGCAAAAAAGGAAAAATGGCGTTTAAACCGGTAATGAGCCCATGCTAACTTAACACGGTGTAAAGATATCCAGGACCTAGATGACACCTCCCCATGATCCGGAAACGAACTGAATAAGATAATAGAAGTGCCATCTCATGAGAGCAGATTGCAAGTTTATATGTGGACGGTCCGCAAGGTAAAGCATTAAAAACTAGGAAAATTTAATGCTAAAGAAAAATAAAACAGCCAAGTACTTTATCGAGTCTTAAGCCAATAGGCAAGGTAAATAATAAAAACTTGACAAATAAGTCAATGAATTGTCAATGAAATGCTAGTACTCAGCATATCAAACATGAAAAAGGTCTATGACATAACTGTGTATGCAAAATAAGCTGCAACAGCCTCCAATAGGAAGTCACCGTCTTCATCCGAAAACAGTTCAGCCATCCAATTTAAAAGCGGAAAAGAACATACGTGCTCTCCCAGCACCGGATCCTCTATCACCATCAGAGGACAGCTCGGTGGGTTTTCAAGAAAGCTCTGTTCCAAGAAAGACTGTGCTGCCGCCAGTAAATTCCAGGGACCAAGTAGTCCATGCATCAATGCCACAGCCATAATCCTTTCGCCAGGACAAACCAACTCGTGAGTAATGATAGGAGTCATCAGCTGATTAAAGTCGACGTCAGGAGAAACCGGTCCGCAGAGACACAAATCAATGGCCCAATCGAAATCACAGGTCAGGCAGTGAAATACAGGCTGGACACAGGTGAAGTAGGAGAATCGAAAAGATAATCCATATGCCGTGCTTAATATCGCCAACGGCATTGTGCCATAATATTCTAGCATGCGATTGCGGAACAGTGTCAGCAGCTGCAGGGTGGGAGGTTGCATAGGAGGGACATCCATATTTAAAAATGTAAAAAAGCACAAGAGCGTCCGCTGGTAATGCAAGTAAAAATGCCAATCCACGAACCAGAGTGGAGAAAATAGAATGAAAGGAAGCAGGGATGACTCCAAAGATTTTCTCAAATGAAGTCACGAGACCACTGGTAACAACTTTAAAAAAGTGCGCCAGGGATTTTGTGGAGGATGCGTTAAAGATAGTCGGAACCATCTTGCTGAAATTGAAAGGCAAATCTGAATTGAAAAGGGTCTGCACCTCTGTACGGGTGTTCGCTATGTGAAGCACGAAAGTTTCACGGGCCGAACTCAAGGCCACCTCTCTCTGAGACAAAAGAGCTCTTATTCTTGCCATGCCGTTGAAATCTGTCCCAAGGTTGGTATTTGTGGCCAGATTGAAAACTCCCTATGTTCATGTGTGGGAGGAAATAGAACATTTCTGCAGCAAATAACCCGTTCACTTACTGTTACGATAAAAGGAATACTTTTAATTAACTCAGAACAATCTTCATTATTGAGCATCAAATAACTACCATTTTCCAACAACTTGAACGTGGGGATGATAGCAGGAACTGGCGTGCCTTGCAACACGCAAGCCATATTTGGTCGGTGTTTGTTGCATGAACCGTGTAACTGTATGTGCCTACACATTAGTGAATGATCTGGCGTCTCAGTGCATTCCTCTCCATTCAGATAAACTTCTTGATCATCTTTGAAACATCTGTATGTGTATGGAAGCGACCAGACCTCATGAAGAAAAGCACTACCTAAAGGTTCATAACGACCTATTGATATATATTTCATACAATTTGAAAACTTATATAAAGCAAAAGGCAGCGTTATTAAACCGTGGATAAGGCACGTTGCCAAAAAACCCGCAATCCTCTGCTGATGATGTCACTGAGCATGTCATGAATGATGTAATATGTGACATCATCAGCAGTGGATTACGGGTAATAGTATCTCTAGTTTACTCCCCTATAGCTGTCTTTCTTTTAACATAAGTGTCTGTTTCCTTCCCTTATACTTACTGTTTTTGGTTCGCTTCCGGTTCGCGTACCGGCGAGCGAACTGGGAAGCGAACTAAGAGAAATAGAGGTTGGCACAGTTCCAAATATTGTACCAATTTTTTAATAACGGGGAGGTAGTTCTGAAAAGAACTTTTTTTTTTTTGTTTTTGTTGTTTTATATTTGTTTTATTATTTTTCGGAACATTTTTTTACTTTTTTTGAATTTTTCTGAATAGTTTTATATTTTTTTGGGTTTTTCTTGGAGGGGGCAATGAAAACGATTCATTGTAAAGGGCTCAACAGGAGCAACAAAACAAAAAAAGAAGTATTTATTATTTTGGGCGTTTCGTACAAACTTGCATATGATAGTCAATAGCTCTGTTGATCAGAGTGATGCTTCTTTCTCCGTAGGAAATGAATCCATCGCAAAATACGCAGATGTGTTTTACTTCACCAAATTTCATTTGTATATTTGGCACCATCTCCCTGCCCTCTGGTCCCGTTACTTCCGGTACAACAGATCTTCTGGCCATAATAGGGAGATTATCTAGGTCGTTCCGAAACTGTGCAGCACTGTAGTTGTTAGGATGCCACCTAGTCATATGGCGATGCATTGTGTAGTTTCCGAAACTGTATTTTTTCTCGGTTCCTCTGGACAGTCTATCTTGACATATAAGGCAAGTTACGTATCTTGCATTTACTTTTTTCTGACCTTTGGGAATTTTAAAAAATTGCCAAATGAAGTTTTCTTTCCGGTGAGACGTCCTGGGCTGCTCAGGCAAAAACTGCCTCTCTTCGTGCTCGTCGTCCTGTTCCTCTTCTTCCTCTTCTTGTTGAATTATAACTTGAGCAGGTGGTCCACTCTTCCTTGGATGTGGTGGAGGTGGTGGGGAAGCACCAGCTGAAGCTACTAAAGAAGCCATTGCTCAGTGATCACAAAGGGTCTTTCTCTCACAATGATGAAAGTCAGAGTGAGGAAAGAAGGAGGGATTTTCATCATTTGGGAAAAACAAGAGTTCTCAACCAATCAAAAGTGTTCATTTTAGATTATATGACCTAGTCTTACATCATTAGGAAACCAAAAGTGAAATGAACCAATGAAAAGTGTTATTACCAAGTCACATGACTTGCTGTGTTTACGTTAAGCGCTTTGCAGGGCCTCCCGGTTTGCTTCCAGAAACCTGCGCTTTGCGACTCGCTTCGCGTACCAGTTCGCTAACGTAGCACGTCATATGATGTATCACGCGACAACGTGAAACGTCATGCGGACGGGAGGCGTCACGATGTTGTTTTCTAACGCGGCACTTGCGGTAAAGAAACGTTTACCGGCTCGCGGTCTATTTCGCGGCATCAAGGTCAGCTAACGGGAAGCTTCCCGATTCGCGAAGCGGGAACGAAGAAAAAAAAATATTTAAAAAAAAAATTATTCATAAACATATAAAATATATTTTTGGATTTAAAGAAGAATACATTTTACAGCTACAGATATTAGCTGTTAAAAAACCAATGAAATTCACAGAAAAAACCATAGGTTATAGACCATATATAGTTAGGAATTAGCATTTACAAAACCTTGAAAATTCACTGAAAAAACCATAGGTTATAGACCATATATAGTTAGGAATTAGCATTTAGAAAACCTTATTTTACTCACACAAAACCATTGAAATTCCATATATAGTTAGTTGCACTAACTATATATCGCGCACCCGCAATCCACTGCTGATGATGTCACATATTACATCATTCATGACATGGTCAGTGACATCACTGATGACATCACTGATGACATCTCAAATGACATCACTGATGACATCATCTAGTGTCTGTGTGTTTTTGTAAAGTTTAAATACGTTTTACATATTGAAGAATGAGTGGATGTATGGAAGACTGAGTGTGTGTGTGGCTGGCTGGGAGGTGTGTGACTCTGTGCATATCAATGTGTACTTGTATCAGTGATTGTATAAGAGAGTAAGTATGTGTTAGTATATGTGTGAAAAGTATGGTGTTCTGTGTTTAACTATAGATGAGGAAATCGAAGTGTGATTGATTCTTCACAGGACTGACTAGGTGTATGAGTGCATATGATAGTGTTCTAATAATAACTGACTGTATGTATGAGTAATTGTATGGGTGAATGAGTGAATGTGTGTGTAGACGTACGAATCAGTGAGTGCGTATGTAGTAACTGGTATTGGTGTGTCATGATGTCATCAGTGATGTCATTTGAGATGTCATCAGTGATGTCATTTCAGATGTCATTAGTGATGTCATCAGTGATGTCACTGAAGTATGGTGTTCTGTGTTTAACTGTATAGATGAAGAAATGGAAGTGTGATTGATTCTTTACAGGACTGACTTGGTGTGTGAGTAACTCCATGGATGAGTGGCAGTGTGTGACTGTCTGCATAGGTGTATGAGTGCATATGATAGTGTTGTAATAATGAGTGACTGTATGTATGAGTGATTGTATGGGTGAATGAGTGAATGTGTGTGTAGACGTAGGAATCAGTGAGTGCGTACGTAGTAACTGGTATTGGTGTGTCATGATGTCATCAGTGATGTCATTTGAGATGTCATCAGTGATGTCATCAGTGATGTCATTTGAGATGTCATCAGTGATGTCATCAGTGATGTCACTGACCATGTCATGAATGATGTAATATGTGACATCATCAGCAGTGGATTGCGGGTGCGCGATATATAGTTAGTGCAACTAACTATATATGGAATTTCAATGGTTTTGTCTGAGTAAAATAAGGTTTTCTAAATGCTAATTCCTAACTATATATGGTCTATAACCTATGGTTTTTTCAGTGAATATATATATATATATATATATATATAATATATATATATATATATATATTCACTGAAAAAATATATATATAATATATATATATATATATATATTCACTGAAAAAACCATAGGTTATAGACCATATATAGTTAGGAATTAGCATTTAGAAAACCTTATTTTACTCAGACAAAACCATTGAAATTCCATATATAGTTAGTTGCACTAACTATATATCGCGCACCCGCAATCCACTGCTGATGATGTCACATATTACATCATTCATGACATGGTCAGTGACATCACTGATGACATCACTGATGACATCTCAAATGACATCACTGATGACATCACTGATGACATCTCAAATGACATCACTGATGACACAGGATTCCCGTATGCTTTTATATATATATATAATATATATATATATATATATTCACTGAAAAAACCATAGGTTATAGACCATATATAGTTAGGAATTAGCATTTAGAAAACCTTATTTTACTCAGACAAAACCATTGAAATTCCATATATAGTTAGTTGCACTAACTATATATCGCGCACCCGCAATCCACTGCTGATGATGTCACATATTACATCATTCATGACATGGTCAGTGACATCACTGATGACATCACTGATGACATCTCAAATGACATCACTGATGACATCACTGATGACATCTCAAATGACATCACTGATGACATCACTGATGACATCTCATTTGACATTACTGAGCACATCACTGATGACATCATTCATGTGATAATACGATGAACCTCTTCAGACTCTAATATAACCTTAGATACACTCAGTGTAAACAGACACTCACAGACTGTCACTCATCCATGAAGTTACACACACACCTAGTCAGTCATGCAAAGAATCAATCACACCTCCATTTTCTCAAATATACAGTTATACACACCTTACTTATTCAAACATATACTAACACATATTTACTCTCTTATACAATCCTGGATACAAGTTCACAATGATCCATACAGCCACTCACACATTCACTGGCTGTTATGCACATTTATTTATATATGTCAACTCTCACATGTACTGTGTTTTACATATGTACTTACTTACTTGACATGTAGCACTGAGATATCCATTCACTCACCAATACACTCATGCACACAGTCAACCGCCCATACAGATGTTTCCACATGCACTTTTGAACCCATACATCTAGTGAATCAACTGCTCACACATCTATGCACAGAGTCATACACCTCCCAGCCACCCACACACACACCCAGTCTCCCATACAAATACTTGGGCAACCAATCAATAACCCATATAGTTACTCATATAGCTAATGATCAACACATGCAGCAGATTACAGAACAACAGACACAATGATGCACAAATTAAGACAGTTTAGTCACTAACCCATGCACTCAGTAAGACACATTTAATCACTCACTCATACAGTCAGTCATGCACCTACTAAATCCTTCATCCAGACACTTATAAATCCACTCATTATTCAATTTGTAAGACATATTTTAACTTTACAGAATTATACAGTCACTGGATGTAGTCATCAGTGATGTCATTTGAGATGTCATCAGTGATGTCATCAGTGATGTCATTTGAGATGTCATCAGTGATGTCATCAGTGATGTCACTGACCATGTCATGAATGATGTAATATGTGACATGATCCGCAGTGGATTGCGGGTGCGCGATATATAGTTAGTACAACTAACTATATATGCGAATTTCAATGGTTTTGTGTGAGTAAAATAAGGTTTTGTAAATGCTAATTCCTAACTATATATGGTCTATAACCTATGGTTTTTTCAGTGAATTTTCAAGGTTTTGTAAATGCTAATTCCTAACTATATATGGTCTATAACCTATGGTTTTTTCAGTGAATTTCAATAGTTTTTTAATAGCAAATATCAAAAGCTTTAAAATGTATTCTTCTTTAATTCGAAAAATATATTTTATATGTTTTTAATAAAAAATTTTAATGTATTTTTTTAATTATTTTTTTTTGTTTCGCTCCCGGTCCGCGAACCGGGTAGCTTCCCGTTAGCTCAATTTGGTGCCGCGATCCGTTCCGCGAACCGGTAAACGTTCCGTTTGCGCAACTGCCGCGTTAGAAAACAACATCGTGATGCGTCGCGTAAGCGCGACGTATGGCGTTCTCGCGAAATGCGTCTTATGACGCCCCGCGTTAGCGCACCCGGAAGTGCTCCGGAGTGTGAACCGAGCCGCGAAGCGCAGCTCCCCGGAAGCGATCCGGGGCGCGGCGCGCAGCGCGTAACGTAAGCGTAACAGGTCATGTGACTTGTTAATAAAACTTTTCATTGGTTCATTTCACTTTTGGTTTCCTAATGATGTAAGACTAGGTCATGTGACCTAAAAATAACACTTTTCATTGGTTTAGAACTATTTTTTTTCCAAAATGATGAAAGCCCCCACCTTTTTTCTCACTCTGACTTTCAACTTTGTGAGAGGAAGACCTATTTGGCTTACTAAGAAATGGCTTCAGTAGTAGCTGCAGCTGGTGCACCCCCACCACCACCACCACCTCCTAGGAAGAGAGGACCACCTCCTCAGGTTATCCTTCAGCAAGAGGAGGAAGAAGAGGAAGAAGAGGAAGAGGAGCAAGGGAGAAGGCAGGTTTTGCCTGAGGAACCAAGGAGGTCCCATGTAAAAGAAAATTTCATTTGGCAATTTTACAAATTTCCCCGGGGCCAAAAGAAAGTAAATGCCCGCTATGTTACTTGTCTCATCTGCAAAAAAGATTTGTCCAGAGGGACTGACAAGAAATAAAGCTATGGCAATTTCACCATGCATCGCCACATGGAGAGGTGGCACCCTATTAATTATAGTGCTGCGCAGGTACGTGACCTGCAGGATAACCCCCCTCCTGTGGCCAGAACATCAAATGAAGAGGCAGTAATGGGACCAGAGGCGAGGGAGACGGTGTCAAATATCCAGCTGAAGTTTGGCAATATGAAACAAGTGTGCGTTTATTGCGGCCAATTGATTTGCTACAGGGAGAGTAGCATAAATTTAATCAACGTAGCTATTGACAATCATAATTGTCCAAAACGCCCCAGAAAATAAATTATCTTTTTTTTTTGTTGCTCCTGTTGAGCCCTTTATAATGAATCATTTTCATTTCCCCCCCCCAAAAAAAACAAAAAAAATATAAAACCGTTCAAAAAATACAAAAAAGTAAAAAAATGTTCAGAAAAATAATAAAAAAAATATAAAACAACAAAGATAATTTAAAAAAAAAAGTTCTTTTCAGAACTACCTCCCCTTTATAAAAAATTGCTAGAATGTTTAGCACTATGGCAACCTCTATTTCTTTTGATTCGCTTCCCGGTTCGCGCGCCGGTACGCGAACCGGGAGCGAACCAGATTTTTTTTTTTTTTTTTTAAAGAAGAGTAAGTATAAGGAAAGGAAACAGAGAGTAATGTTAAAAGAAAGACAGCTAGAGGGAGTAACACAGAGATACTGTTTAATAGATCTATTTACCAAAGAAAAGATGGAAGAGGGTATAATTGTGAAAAACAAAATAGATAAGGAAGGGAAAGAAAAAAAGGAGAGTAGAAGAATAATAAACAAGAGTTTCTTAGAGAATGTGAGTGAATGTTGAAATTAAGAATAAAAACAGTAAAGGATGTGGAATGAGAGGTAGGGATAGAACCGGACTAAAAGAACAATCCTGAGGGAAAGTGTTAAGAAAACAGTGAGCAAAAGTAAATAGGAATAAAACAAGATGTATGACAGTGTCTAAGGTTAAAACATGTGGAATAACAGAGAGAAAAAAGAGAAAGCAGAAAAGAAGAAGTGACAGAAAAAGAATGATTGAAACAGCAAAGAAATGTAAATAACATAGTGTGCTTAAACTACAGGGAGAAAGCATAATGAACAAGCAGTGAAAGAGTGATGAGTCAGAGATTGTGAGAGTAATAGAGACGGAGTGAGTGAACAGGAGTGAGGAACTATGAGAACAGAGGGACTGAGAAAAGGAGTGGAAGGAGTAGAGTAAGTAAGTAATAGAAAAAGGAATGAGGGAAGTAGCAAAGGCAGGAAACTGAGGGTTAAAGAAATGAAGCAGTGGAACTAATAGAAGTTAAATGTGATAGAAATTTAACCAAAAGAGTACAAAACACTTACCTTATAATTGTCGTTAACTTAGTCACTTGTTATTTTTATACTTTCAATCTGTGAAAGAAAGCACAAAAATTGGAAAAATATTAAAACATGTATTTAAAAATTAGAAAAGACAAGGGAAAAGATTGACAATCATCCAATTTTAAAAAGAAATAAAGTTAGAGATAAACATGCAGAAAAAAAGAGAAAGAAACGGTGATAGACAGTCAGAGACAAAAAGAAATTGTAATAGAGTAAATTACTAAGAGAAAAAAAGGAAGATACTTTCAGTGACAGAAAAGAAGGATAGAAGAGAAAACTAAATTGAAGTTGTGTAAGCTACTAAAAGAAAGTGAGTAAGGTAAACTATATAAGGAAAGGGTGAATAAGGAAAAAAGAGTGATGGAGAGAGGAGACAGAAGAAGTAAAGGAAAGAGTGTCAGATATAGACTGAGTGAGGCAACAAAGAAAGATAAATGAGTGAGGGTAAGTTATACTAACTGATTGCACCAAAAAAGGAGAACCCAAAAATATTTAATTTAGAAAACAAAGGGAGGAAAGATAGAAAAGACAAGCGAATCAGAAGGTCTAAAAGCTGGAAAATGGTGTAAGGGAGAAAAGAAAAAAGCAGAGTTGGATTAGGGAAACAAAGGTTGAAAGATAAGTGGAGTTAGAGAGCAAGGGTGAAAGAGAATAAAACAAAAGGCAATGTGAGTATGTAAGGAGGATTGATAGAAGGTAGTAAAAGATGAGTGAGCATGAGATAAGACGAGTACAAATAAAAATTCACTATACAAAGTACAGAATTAATTATACATGTTAAATGGTTTATTTTTGCTGTTCTCAGAATATATCAAATTTCACTAAAAAAAGTGACTTGAAGGTATTCATCATATAACAGCGGGGGAAAAAAAACACAATCAAAATGATTGTGTTTAAATAACCCATATAACATAACCAATCAGAAATCAGAACTCCTTAAAAGTAGCTTACTTTCCATGACGTCGAAGGATGTCCTATGAACAGCTTATACTCTGTTGTGCTGTTATTATTTTCAGCCCGCCACTTTCTGAAAGAAAAGCTCCATCGTTTTGACAAATATGTTACATACAATAAATGACTTCTCGCTCTCTACCGCACTTCTCCTCAATGCCAAATCGTGTAAGAGCCATTTATAACTCTTGGAATTCTTCCAAAGAAAATCCCGTCATTTTCTTTTTCCGCAACTTTCAGAAAGAAAACGTTCAAGATCACTTTCACAATCCTGTATTAGTAATATTTTACCCTTCTTGCTCACTCATGTCCACATTTCCTATGACACTGATACTGCTTACTATGAGGCACACTTACACTACCTCTATGACTACTACAATTATTTAATTCTCTACATCACTTTTAATCACAAAGCAATTTAAAACAGTACATAAAATGATATCAACTCCTAGAATCATTATAGGCCAGTTACCTACCCAAAATTCTTTCTTCTGAAAACAGAAAGTAAGAATATTTTTAAGTCAAAAGGCAACATTGTTTCATAGTCAAATGTGAATCATTTCCGAAACATCAGTTTTCTTTACATTTTCAATAAGCTGTGTAATAAGTGGATGTTGTCAAAGGACCATCATGTCATATAATAGCTGCAGTTAGAAATGTTCTTCCTAAAATCAACGACTGCGTAGCCACAACATTTGTAATTAAAGTTGAAAACTTACTTTCATGAGGTTTATATAGTTGGAATTTTAAAATGACATTATAACCAAAAGTTTGTACAAATAATGTAGACACCATTGCAGACTTACATTACCTCTACTCCATGTTTTGATTGGCTGCTTGAATTAGCTTATTAAAAGAAATAGTTTTTCTGAACTCATTCAAAGTGCAGTTATTTTTCCATGACGTCAAGTGTTATGGTAAGAACACCGTTTGCTTTGGGAAATACTCTGTTGTCCTTTAACTAATCCGTGCCCACCACTTTCTGTAAGAAAACCTTCTTTTTTTTCAGGAACTACTTAAAACTCAAAAATAACTTTTTACTCTGTACTACACTTATCCTCAAGGCCAAATAGTGTAGGAGCCATTAGAACCTCTTGAAATTCCTCAGAGCAAATCCCGAGATTCTTTCCCTAAAATTTTGGTTGTAAAAACACCAGGTAAGAATTTTTAAGGTCAAAAGGCAATTTTTTTTTAAAAGTTAAAACAGAATCATTGCAGAATGACCAGCCGTTTCTAGACTTCAAATAAGCTGTGTAATGTCCTGATGTTGTTGAAGGACCGTCATGATATATAATTGCTGCAGTTACAAAAGTCCTTCCTGATATTGACTACTGCGAAGCCACAAAATTTTTAATTAAAGTTGTAAATTTTGTTCCATCAGGCCTACATCGTTGGAACATTAAAATTACATACTGGCCATATGTTCGTATAAATAATGTGGACAGCATTGCAGACTTACATTGGCTACACTCCATGTTGTGATCGGCTGCTTTTACTAGCTTATTAAAGGACACAGATTTACAGTCTGGCAAAGTTAAATATATAAATCTTTCTGAGTCTACACTAGTAGTACTTGATACCCTACAGTTCTCACAGTCATGCTGCCATTGATAAGAAAGGCCAAACAGATGATCTACATCTACACCTTCATCTTGCAATACATCAAGCATATACATTAAAAACTCCTGACAATCTTGCTGAATATTTTGAGAGAATTGCGTTTGACCTGAACATTTGTCTAACAGATTTCGAATTTCAGACACACTTTCTATTTTTGTTCTATCAGTGCTACATTTCTCTAACACAGAATTCAACAAACAGCAAAATCTTTGATCCGAATTGACCACAATCTCTTCTTTTAAAGTTTCTAGAGAAAAGACAACATTAACCACTACATTAGCATAGCAGTTGACACCAGAATTATTTTCAAATTGAAAACCAACAACATCTTCAACAGAATCCATTTTTTTTCTGCTTATAATTTTGGGTTCATCGACTTTTCGTCTTTTTGCTACAACCTCCCTACTATTGGTCACATTTCTTCGTTTCCGGCCTACCACATGTTTCTCAAACAAAGGATATTGAGGCAAATGTGGCGCATACTCTCTTCTTAACCTATTGTATTCCTTAACACAATCTAGATCCGCACAAATGTTTGTGACATCACACTCAATCAAGTACAATCCCGATAAAGTTCTGACTCGTGACAATGCCACATATGCCATACCCTCCTTGAACACAGAACTGCCAATATTCACCAATGCACTGTCTACACTTAAACCTTGCGATGTGTGGATTGTCACCGCATATGCCAAGCAAACAGGAAACTGCTTACGGCGAACATATAAGTATTTTACAAGCAAAAACCTAGCAGAGCAACGACCAATTAGCTGTACTTCCTCAATGCCATCAAATTTAATTTTTAAAAATTCAATTCCATCTCTATTTCTGTATTTCTCAAAATCAACAACATTACCCATTGATCCATTTACCAGACCTCTTTCAACATGTAAATTCCTTCTTAAAATTATACGGCAATTTAAGCACATATTCAGAGTCTTTTCAAAACCAACAGTTTTAGATATAGTCTTCTCTAATGAATCCAATTTTGATTTCAAATTCTCAGACAAAATAATTGTTGCTCCCATATGCTCTATTCTGTCAATAGCTTCCAGTTTCACAATCTCTTGGTTTTCTAAATTCAACATTTTGTTGTTGAAGATGGCACATTCTGCAAGAGTTGGCATCAAACATATTCCAGATTTCTTCTCAGTAATTTTCGAAAAATATTCTCAGGCACAACGTCTTCTTCTGGATACAAATTTGACAGTAATCGTGCATGTAAAGCTTCTTTCCCATGCTCGGTCAATTTTCCGATTCTAACATCTTGTAGAATATTCTTATAATCTTCATCCTTCGCTTGACGCATATTTTCACGCAGTTCAGCATAATTGAAGTTTAACCATATATTAACGTTGCCAATGCTCCCTAGGCACTTCCTGGTATCTTCATGCGTGAGCATTTTGAACACAGGTTGTCCTTTCACTGGTGTCAGCTGCAGAAGATCACCGAAAACAATGATGTGTTTGCCACCAAATAACACATCATACTCTGTTTTGAGAACCTCTTGCATTCTCAAATGCACAAAGGCAAGCATGACATTGGAAACCATGCTTACTTCGTCAATGATAAGAAGTTTCATTTTCCTCAAGACTCTGGAAACTTCACAACAAGCATCTCCAGATAACTTGTGGTATTGTAATTTGTTATCATGCTCCACTGGCAGCATCAGGAGACGATGCAAAGTAATACCTTTAATGTTATGTGCTGCCAGTCCAGTTGGAGCGGTGACAACACAATACAGCGATGACTCAGTCCTTTTCTGCAAATAACATGAAATTGCTTTAATGAGGAAACTTTTTCCAGTTCCCGCTTCTCCACTCACGTACAGTCGGACAGGCTTCAACGACGTACATGAGCACTCTTTCTTCTCATGACTTAATCCATGATCAATTTGGTTGGTAACTTCGTCATATATTTTCCTCTGCTCAACGTTGAGTTGTCTTTCCAAGTCTTCTAAGTTAACCGCATCCTCCTGAGCATGTGCCATGGCTCTTTCCACTTCAATCATGGCAGTGGCAGCTTCATTTTCGATAACTGGTCCTCCTAGTGGATCCTGACTCAATGAAAAAGAACTCTGACTGTCCTGAGAACTGTCTCTAGCAATCTCGGCTGCAATCATTGCTTCCTGCTCGATTTCCGCATTCAACATTTCTAGATATTTGGGAAAAACAGGACATTCTATGGTCTCCTTGGCGGCATTGAAAGAGTCTTCGTAACAGAGGAAATCTCCAAGCAGTTCCTTTTCTGCACGCCAAGGCTTGAAAAGTTGCAAAAGTGCTAAATAGAAAAACTCTTTTCTTTCAGGAGATTCGCCACTCAATTTTCGATGATTTACCAATTGGCATTTTCTTTGCTTGACCAGACATCCCTCACTTCCAATTACAGCATACACTCCTTTATCCGCCAAATACTCAATTTCCCGTACAGGTTTCAGAACTCGATTACGTGTTGCAGCAAGACCAAGACTCGCCCAAATGATTCTCCTGGATTTGGCATAGAGACTTGCTGAAGACAACCGGTCAGAACATTCGTAAGCTCCGATTTCTCGATGCGACAACATCTTCAGACTGAAACTGTACAACTTCTTACTGAGGCTCTTTTCATGGGAAATGTCCTCCCACATATCCTTCAATTCTGTCTTTTCTTTTTTTGTGATGTAAGATGTTACATACCGAGCCACAGCCATACAGTTATCAGCCACAAACTGTATATCCATGTTAGCATTCCACATGGACAAAATCACTGGGTTGTAGTCGTTGATGTACTTGGACTCTTCGTTTCTTTTCAAATTGTATGTATTTTTGGGTGATTTCCTCATCACATTATGTCACAGCGAAGACATCAAACTGTTCACTCTTCCTTTAGAAATCACCAGTCGTGGAAAGGCGAAACGACATTTTGTGTAGAACTTGTCCTTGTTTCTGAATTTACGACGACAGTACTTTCCACAACGATGGCTTTGGAAGCGTAAAACTTGTTCTCTTAGGCTTTTGTCTTCCTTTGTCTTTGGAACAGCACATGTAGAATACTGTTCTATGAAACTCATCACTAAGTCATCCGGATCTGTTCCAAATTTGGGTGCATCTTTGATCCATAGCAGCATATGTATATGAGGAGCACCTCTTGCTTGGTACTCCTTTCTCCAGAAGAAATCCAACACCTCTCCAAGAGGTGGATTTTTCTTGTTCATGATGAAAGACATCATAGCTTCAAATCTATGATTGAAGTACCTGCATACATTCACTGGATCCAAAGAGCACAGTTCTCCAGGTGTCTTGAATTCGATATTTTCAATGTTTCCATTTGCCTCTCGTAGAAATTCAAGTAAGTCTTCCCAGCCATACTCGGCACAGCTGAGAGTGAGGAACCATGTGGGAGTTCCTAAGTTCCTCAGCATACATTTTAAATCACCATGACGACGGTACCAGTACTCATTAGTACCACGCTGACACGCCATGAGATTAATCAGGTGAGAATCCAAAATACTGTCTTGACATTAACTTTATCCATAAAGTCCCTTGCCGAGATATTTTGCATCTGTACACCACTTTTCAAGATGTGGTTTACTGCATATGACAGTCCAGACAGATCGCTTTCAAACAGTAGATGAAACAAATAGGGAATGCATTGACGAGACCTAGGATCTTCTGCATACAATCGTAAAGTTCGGTATTCAGAAGCAGGAATTTGATCAGGTCGCTCATCATATCTTCCTCCTTGACCTGTTGGAAATAGTTGTGGGAAACACCGAGCTTCCAAACTTTCCTCCCAAACACTAATGGGACTCCCTTTGGCTTGTTTCATTTGAAACAACTCAATAGCATTCCCCATGACTTCCTTGGAATGCAAAGGATGAACACTATAATGTTCATATATTTCTTCATTTTTAGAGGCTTCTACTTTCTCAATTTGACCAGCACACAAATCGCTATCCTCTTCTTCACTTACTTCCTCTTCTGCAACATATACATTCTTGTAGTACTTATTGTTTTTCTTCAAATACAATGTTGCCTTTTTGACTTTCCTAACATCCACTAAATCTTGCCAGATTTTCTTACTCTTTGTCGGAACCCCATTAACTAAGACAACCAGAGGTTCCTCTTCCACTTTCTCTACTCCAATTGTATTAATGTTTTTCTTCAAATCTAGAGGCAAATAAACAACTCTTCCCTTTAATCCTCTCTGTAAATCTGATGGAGGCAATTTCCCTGTCTTTGGCTCCATTCGTACAATAGCCTGAAAGGGATGGACACTTTGAATCAAAATAGATTCATAAGTATTTAAATCCTTCAAGTCAGAAGG